>NC_072385.2:89251730-90501730 GCF_028885625.2 Pongo pygmaeus | reverse complement strand
AACTTGTACATAAACATTCATAGCAGCCTTGTTCGTAAGAGCCAAGATGTGGAAATAACCCAAATGTCCATCAGCTAATAAATGGATAAATAAAATGTGGTTATAAATTCATACAATGGAATAGTAATCAGCCACAAAAGGGAACGAAGAAGCAGGAGGTCTAGGTGGGAAGGTAAGACAAACACCCAGGCAACAGCAGGGACATCAGGTGCTCAGTGGAGTGGTTCACGTGCCAAGAGCTGTGGGAGCTGGGGGTTGGTGGGAGGAAGACGTCAATGTGGGGAATAAATGATCTCCGAGGCTCTTCCTCCCACTGGCTACACTGCTAGGGCAAGAAGAAATATGCCCTAGAATCTTCCTGGAGTGCTTCAAATGGGTGGGGTTTGTCTGTGGTAGGCCTACACAAGTGGGATTAACATGCAGTCATTTGGAATCATGTTGGAAATGTGATGGATCAGCATTTAGAATTGGTTAATCTGGTGCCTTCCATCCTTGTGAAGGGATAACTCACTGGGATTGCAGAGGAGGGAAGCAAACCAGAGGCTTCAGGGCTGCTGCAGTATAGCCTTCATCTTGCTACTGCCCCAGCCACATCAGGGCTCCCCATCCAAGGCAGATGCCTAGCTATCAGAAACCCTCTTATGTGCTGATACTCCCTGGTGCTTCTTCTCTGCCTCCATGAAGAGCGCCGCCACCCCCATCCCCCACCCCACAACAGGGCTGGAGGTGAAGACCCAGGCCTCACACAGTGTGTTGGCTCCACTACAAATCTCAGCCTCTGATTCCCCCCACTAGGGGAAGTGATTATTAATTTCTAGGCAGGTAGACAGGTAAGTCACAGGTTTTGAGGTTGCTTTCAACTACTGATTGAAAGAAAGATGTCAAAGTGGATGTTTTCCAGGTGCCAGCCTTGAAAACTATTTCAGACCACGGATTAAGCCCATGGTCTGATTTTAAAGTATTATGGGGGAGATGCCTTCTAGACTAAGGCCATTGGTCAAGTCTGCCTTCTAGTCCTTCTCAAGAGAGGGCAATCAGCATAGTAAATGCTGTGCAAATGGCAATGGGTTGAATTCTCCCTGCCCCTAGCTCTGGAGAATCCTCCTTCAGGCATTTGAAAAATCCCTCAGCTTTAGGGGACTGGCCAAGGTGTTGGGTGGCCCTGCCATCCAACCAACTCACCACCCATCCACCCACTCACGCATTCACCCATCAATCTGATATTTTATCTACCCACAAGTATTTATTGATCACCTGTGTGTGGGGGACACTGTGTGAAACATGAGGAAAACCACCCGGAAAACCACTCTCTCTTAGAGAGTGAAGAGTTGCCAGAGGCAAGCTGACCCACACGAAGTGTGAGGAAACAGTCGAAGACGGTGTGTGACACAGACAAATTATATCATGAGTAGGGGTAATCAAAAGACAGAAAGGAAAAACAAATGTGGGAGGAGGAGGCTTCACAGACAGGCCAAGCAGAGCGGGTGAGAGGACACACACAACCAGGAGGCAGTGAGGAGCCCAAGCTTGGGCCGCAGGGAGACAAGCTGCCCACTGAAGGGAGGACTGGAGGTGAGGCCAGGCAAGCTGGGGCGGCCTGGGCAGCAAAGGCAGCGTCTGACGGAGTGAGTGTTACTGCACTTTTTTTTTTTCTGAGCAAAAATACATTCAGGTTTCATGAGGCTGTTTCCAGATAACCTCATTATTTCTAGTCTTCTCCATGGTCTTCTTCACTTCCCCTTAGCAGGGGAAGAGCCTGAACTTTAAATTAGTCATGAAAAACAAGCTCGGTTCAGCTGACTCTGCCACTCAACATTTCCTGGGGCTGCCAGAAGCCTCTCTGTCCCCTGCCTCCCCTTACCCTCTACTCCAAGACTAGCCAGGGCTCTCCACCCACCAGGGCCATCAGAGCCCAGGCTCAGAGCTGGGATTCCAGGTAGAGCACTCTGTGAGTACATTCATGGCCATGCTATCAAATGCCATCATTTCAACCTTTACCACCAATTAAGAGCTCCCAGCTGACCCCTACTGGAGACAAATGGCCCAGAGGAAGGTCAGTGTCCTAAGGAATGGAAGGGGATCATCTCCCCCAGCTTCAAAGAACCCAGTAGGAAGTCTGGGTCGGGGAACATGGGTGTTTGTGGTTAACAGTCTCTGTCCTTTATCTGAAAATTTAAAAAATTTCATCAAAGAAGAACCAAATGTGCTGGCCAGAGCTCTCAAGGGCAGCCCTAGTCCCAGCATGCACTGGGCCAAGTGCCAGGGCCGTGTGCAGCACCAGGACTATGGCCCACCCTCTCTCTGCCCTCGTCCCTGTCTGTGCCCTCGTCCACAGCCATCCCTTCCCCCAACTCCCTACCTGGCCATATTAAGTCTGGGGGGAACTCAGACTTCACCGAGCCCAGGTGGACCCCTCTTCTTCCTCTTCCTTTTTTTAATGTTTATTTTTTTGAGACAGGGTCTCACTCTGTCTCCCAGGCTAGGGCACAGTGGCGCAATCACAGCTCACTGCAGCGACCTCCCAGGCTCAAAAGGTCCTCCCACCTCAGCCTCCCCAGTGGCTGAGACTACAGGCACAAACTACCATGTCCCCCCTAATTTTTGTATTTTTTTGTAGAGACGGGTTTTGCCACGTGGCCCAGGTTGGTCTTAAACTCCTGGGCTCAAGTGATCCACACACCTAGGCCTCCCAAGGTGCTAGGATTACTGGTGTGAGCCACTTTGCCTGGCATCCTTTTTGTTTTAAGTCTTAGAGCCTACTGTTTAAAAGAAAGTATATGCAGAAGCAGAATCCAAACACACACAACTTGGGTTCTAAGCTGAGTTGTGTCAGCTAAACTGTACTAACAGTCCCTTTGCACCCCTGTCTGGACCTATCAGCAGTGTCTGGACAGGGGTGCAAAGGGACTATTTAGTACAGCTCACATGGATTTAAAAAAAAATCAGGACAATTCTCATAAAGATCCAAATTTCTAGCATCTTTGGAAAATTAGGAAAATCAGACGGTGGTGTCTCCAGGCCTGCATTAGAAGATGGCAGAGGCTGCTGGAGCAGAGCGGTGGCCACGCCTACAGAAGGCGGATGCTTCCAGCCTGGGACCGCCCTACTGCCTCCCATCGCGCCCCTTTCACATGCGTGCTCACTTGAGTGATCTCTGTGGACATGTGAGTTGGTGACCCCTATGAAATGGTACTGAAGAAGGCAGCTGGCCCCAGGCCCTCCCCTTACTTTTATAGGAGAGAACACTGAGTCCCTCAACCAAACCTCATCTCAGTGGTCTCCCCACACTGCTATCTGGGCCTTCCCCCTCCCTCCAACTCTCTTGGCTTTGATTCACTCATCATTCCCTGCTCTGGGGTCCCTTCTTCCTCCTTTTCACTTAGCCTGCTGGCCTGTCCCTCAGGACACAACGCAGATCCTGTGGTGTTTCTCAGCCCACTGGGGACTTTTTCTCCGCTGTATCTGCACAGTGCTCAAGGTGTTCACAGATGCTGAGGGGGGCACTCCATGGCTGAACCCTGTGTCTTTCCTTTCCCAGGATTGTCTATAAAACCACCACTGGGTACTGCCCAGATACCACCTGCTTAGCACTTGATTGTGGTCTTATACTATGCAATTTACTTGTGACTTGCATTTTCCCATTGGGGAAAAATCCAAGATTGCAAGAATAAGGTCTAGGTAGATAGAATTATTGTTGCCATTTTATACTCAAGGTGACTGACATTTAGATAAACAACTTGTTCAAGATCATATAGGATACAGGTTGCGAGTGGTAGGGCCAGATACAAATCCAGGCTTATCTGACTCCAGCACTCCAGCACCTATATTCTTTTTTCCTTTTTTTTTTCCTGTGCAGACAAGGTCTGGCTCTGCCACCCAGGCTGGAGTGCAGTGGTGTGGTCTCAGCTCACTACAACCTCCATCACCCAGGTCAAGCCATCTTCCCATCTTAGCCTCCCAAGTAGCTAGGACTATAGGCACACCATCATGCTTGGCTAATTTTTGTATTTTTGGTAGAGACAGGGTTTCACCATATTGCCCAGGCTGGTCTTGAACTCATGAACTCAAGCGATCCACCTACCTTGGACTCCCAAAGTGCTGGGACTACAGGTGTGAGCCACTGTGCCCAGCCCAGCATCTACATTCTTGACCACTTTGCTAAGCTGCTCATAAGTACTGAATACTTGGATGGATGGATGGATGAAGAGACTGATTATTTTCCGTTTTCCATTCTCTGCCTCTCCTCCACGCTGCCCAGTGCCCCAAGATGCTGATTTCTATAGACTGCCTTACCCAGGTGTCCTTGCCACCGGGCTTCCAGCTGACTTCTCCTAATGTGAAGGGAGCACTGGTATACTGGAGAGTAGAAGTGAGAGGAGTTGGCGGTATTTCTTTCTTGCACCCTCCCCAGAAAGTTGCGAAGATTCTAGCAGTGGCTGCATCCCCCATGGCTAGGGCACCTGCCGGGCAGCTCCTCCTCCCTGACTTCCACTATCCCTGGGGTCTCCCTTTCAG
The DNA here is from genome assembly GCF_028885625.2 of Pongo pygmaeus. Lineage (NCBI taxonomy): Eukaryota > Metazoa > Chordata > Mammalia > Primates > Hominidae > Pongo > Pongo pygmaeus. The sequence continues at coordinate 90,497,215 of NC_072385.2, read as the reverse complement.
CCAGAGGGGTGGGAAGGGCTTCCTACTGCTCTTGTCTGTAGGTGCCTCAACATCATGACTGCTTCCCTTCACCCATGGTTCTCAGCCAGAGGGCACATTGCTCCCAGGGTACATCTGCCCGTGTCTGGAGACACTTTTGGTTGTCACAGTCAGAGTTGCTGGTGCTACTGGCATTTAGTAGGTAGGGGCTAGAGATGTTACTCAACATCCTACAGTGTTCACGACAGCCCTACCACCCCAATCAATGTCCACAGTACCAAGGATGAGAAGCCCTGCTGCAGGCCTGCCTCCAATCTCACACAACCACAAACAGTCCCTTTGTGAACGTCTCTGCAAGTGCTCAGTCTAGTACGTCAGTCTCTATTTGGGGCAGATGCGGAGGGGCTCATCTCCTCACCTCCTTTTTTCTGAAAGGCATCCCCTAGTTCACCCCTCCTCACCAGCTCCTGGGCAGAGAGGTGGCCACAAGTGAGAAGCAGCCCCTTCTCAGGCGCAACCTGCCGCAGAGCCCTTTCTGTCTTGGGGGGAAAATGTGATTCCAGGTCTGAAGGGAAGGGATACAACACCATCATTTGAAATTTTAAAACTACCTGAGAGAAAACCCTTTAAAATTCTAAGAATTTGCCTTTTCTTCATGCTTTAGCTATTTTCAAATGGAACACATGGCCTGGGTTCCCCAGAATACCTGCAGGTCCAGCTCCCAAAGAATACAAACTTCACAGAAGTGTTAACGTGCCTAAAACCTATGACTGCCTGATGTAAACATGTTTCCTGGTGACCCACTATGAAACCAGAAATAACCTAGCAAATCCTTTGTTTTCATTTAAAAGAAAAGATAATTTCAAAATATTATTATTTTTAATCAACAATACATTCCAAAAAATCTTTATTTTTAAAGTTAAAATAACTATGATTTTAAAAATGTGGGCCCACCTCAAAACACTGGGTAAATAAAATTTTTCCCCGATTTTAAAAATGGATACAGCCGATATGAATGAAAATAAGCAATTCATAAGAGTTAAAAGTGTGCACTTCTTATTCAATAGGGACATACTTCACCAAAAAGGGACTGATAAATTATAGCCAGTTAACAGTATACTTAGCTCAAACCCTAGAAAAATACTTGCATTTGTTCACTTCAAACCACAGTAGCAAATAAAGAATGGATTCAAACAAATATTGCTCTCAGAAAATACCACCTGTGAAAAAGACCTGGTTCTCCAGGGGGCTTACAGCCTGGAGCTGTCACACCAGCCTCCAGCCCTTCCGGGTGCTTCCATTATACCCAGTTTTGTGTGCACCTCATTCCTGTTTCCTGTGGCAATCTCTGGAGCTCAGCAGGAAAGGGTACGGCACCCATGGGCTGTGCATGTGGGCTTCATGGCTGTTCTGGAGCAGGTAATAAAGGCCAGTCCTTGGGGCCCTGGTGTGTGAAGGGACAGCAGAGCAAGCAATGGGCCCTGTCCAGCCATTTTGGCCTGCATTTGGCATTCTTGCATTTGGTGATGATTCCTTTGGGGCCTGAACTGTGTCAGGCCCTTCCTGTAAAAAGTGCAAAGCCAGTCCCTCCACAGCAGATGAGTCCCTCCCTCTGCCTGCTCCTTGATGATTTCACTCTGCAGAGCCTTCCAGAGGGTTCGATCGCTTCCAACTCTGCCCAGGTGGTAAGTGCCTTGCACTTCATTCCTATCTGCGTGGCCACTCACCCCAGAGCACTCCTCCTGGACATGGCAGCACCCAGCCCTCTTCTTTCCTCCCTACCCCTGTGTCATGAGCCAGTGAGGGAGGCTTCCACAGACTGGTAAGTGCTGGGCAACCTGAGGTCTGCCTTCCATCAGCCTCCTCTCCTCTGCCTGGGCAGAGTTCACCAGCTCTGAGGACACATTCCACATTCCTCACTGACCAGCCTGGATCTTGAAACTTCTCTTTTTCCTTTCCTTGAAGTCACTTCAGTTTTCTTCAGCTTATTTCACTACTGGAACTTTCTTTCTTTCTTCTTCTTTTTTTTTTTTGAGACGGAGTCTTGCTCTGTCGCCCAGGCTGGAGTGCAGTGGTGTGATCTCGGCTCACTGCAACCTCTGCCTTGCGGGTTCCAGCGATTCTCCTGCCTCAGCCTCCCTAGTAGCTGGGACTACAGGCACATACCACCACGCCCGGCTAATTTTTGTAATTTTAGTAGAGACAGGGTTTCACCATATTGGTCAGGCTGGTCTTGAGCTCCTGACCTCAGGTGACCCACCCGCCTTGGCCTCCCAAAGTGCTGGGATTATAGGCATGAGCCACCACGCCCAGCAACTTCTTTCTTTTATAAGAAATTTCTTCTTGGCCTGAGCTCCTAAGACTTACTGGTTCCTTCTGAGTTCTCTGTGAAGCTTCACTGGCCCTCACTGTCACCTGCCTGGTTTCCCACTCCCACCCTCAACCCTCTGAGCTTACTCAGGGCTTGAGGTGGGAGAGAGGAAGAAAGCAAATGACTGATTCATTTCAACAGAGCTGTCATGAGCAAAAGGCACTGTGCTAGCCTTGAAGAATGTGCCCAGTCAAGGTACTGTAAACACAGCACAGAGCTCAAGACAGGGGACTGCTTGGCTCCCAAAACACACTGGTGGGATATGGGTGGTAGTGGTGCAGATGGTCCTGAGGTGTAACTGAAGACTAGAATTTGAAAATCAGAAAAACTCAAGAAGATAATGTTTCTCTCCTGAGGACTTTAACATTACTGCCTCCCAGCTTTATGCAGAATCCAGAAAGTTCCCTTACTAGACACCTGCCTCCCAGCCTTATCCAGAATATAAAAGTTCCCTTACTAGGCGCCCACCTCCCAGCTTTATCCAGAATCCAGAAAGTCTCCTTACTAGGCACCCGCCTCCCAGCCTTATCTAGAATCCAGAAAGTTTCCTTACTAGCTGCCTGCCTCCCAGCCTTATCCAGAATCCAGAAAGTCTCCTTACTAGGCGCCCGCCTCCCAGCCTTATCCAGAATCCAGAAAGTCCCCTTACTAGGCACCCGCCTCCCAGTCTTATACAGAATCCAGAGGCTGGACGCGGTGGCTCACGCCTGTAATCCCAGCACTTTGGGAGGCTGAGGCAGGCGGATCACTTGAGGTCAGGAGTTCGAGACCAGCCTGGCCAACATGGCGAAACCCTGTCTCTACTAAAAATATAAAAATTAGCCGGGCACGGTGGTGGGTGCCTGTAGTCCCAGCTACTTGGGAGGCTGAGGCAGGAGAATCGCTTGAACCTGGGAGGCGGAGGTTGCAGAGAGCTGAGATTGCGCCACTGCACTCCAGCCTAGGTGACAGAGCAGGACTCGTCTCAAAAACAAACAAGCAAACAAACAAACAAACAAACAGAAAACAGAATCCAGAAAGCTCCCTTACTATAGGCACCCTGCCTCACCCCCTAGGCTTTTATGGCTCTAAATAGAACAAACACAGTTTATGGTAATGCAATGACCAAATCAAGGTATAAATGACTTTTAAACTCACAACATGATTTTAAGATTTATAAACAGTGTTCAAAATGAAAATGCCTGCGATTTCAAAGTTTCTGGGAATTTTATATCTTGAAACGGAGTTTACTCCCCAGGGCTCTCAAGGCCTTTCCTATCTGTCCCCTGTGGCCAACACTCCCCAGCAGCCTCCCTGGAGTGACTACATTTCCCAAAGGCATGGGAAATCACCGCTGACATGGCCCTAGGCTGACGCTGAGTGTGGAGAAGCCTGGAGGGCAGGCAAGAGAAGAGAGAGGTCCACAGAAAACCTTTCAGGAACAGTCCAAGGAAGAGAGAACAATTCAGAGCTTAGACTAGAGCAGCGAGACTCTGGGTTTTAGGCCAACTAAAAAGGAGGAACGCTCAAACTGTTGCAGGATGGATTGAAATTACCTCCTAAGAGGAGCATTTGAGTCTTAAGAGTTTCGAGACTCCAGGGGTCCACTGCCCAGAAAACTTCCCTTCCTTTAAGCACCAGGTCTTCAGTGGAGAAGTTGGGAGGAGGGACTCCAGGAAGAGGCAGGCTGTTTTCTACTTTGCAGTGAATGTTACTAGTGAAGATAATCAGACTACACTGAAAATGGCAGCACATGAAAAAAATTCAAAGTAACCGACCCCAGGAGTCATTTTGTTAGTAACATTGAAAACTGCAAATAACAAGACAATGACTGGGGGAAATTGTGATTTGGTGGAAACAAACACAAAAAATAAAACTTACAAGTTCTAAAACTGGGCATGAAAAGTCCTACTGACTAAAATTGTTGAATAAAAATAAAATCACTATTAAAGGCTGGGCACGGCCGGGCGAGGTGGCTCACGCCTGTAATCACAGGACTTTGGGAGGCTGAGGTGGGGAGATCACCTGAGGTCAGGAGTTGCCAACATGGTGAAACCCCATCTCTACTAAAAATATAAAAATCAGCCGGGAGTATTGGCGGGTGCCTGTAATCCCAGCTACTCGGGAGGCTGAGGCACGAGAATTGCTTGAACCCAGGAGGCGGAGGTTGCAGTGAGCCGAGATCGCGCCACTGCACTCCAGCCTGGTGACAGAGCGAGACTGCATCTCAAAAAAAAAAAAAAAAAAAAAAAAAGGGCTGGGCATAGTGGCTCATGCCTATATTCCCAACATTTTGGGAAGCTGATGTGGGAGGATCACTTGAGCCCAGGCGTTCAAGCCCAGCCTGGGCAACATAGTGAGAACCTGTGTCTACAAAAAATTTAAAAATTAGCTGAATGTGGTGGTACATGCCTGTGGTCCCTGCTACTTGGGAAGCTGAGGCGGGAGGATTACTGGAGCCTCAGAGTTCAAGGCTGCAGTAAGCTGTGATCATACTGCTGTACTCCAGCCTGGGCGTCAGAGCAAAACCCTATCTTAAAGCAAAACAAAACAAACAAAAAAGAGTTGATATTTAAGAAAATAAAGGAGAACTTTAGGAAATACCTTCACTGCTCTGTACAGAAATATATATATATATTTTGAGACAGAGTCTCGCTCTGTCACCCAGGCTGGAGTGCAGTGGCACGATCTCGGTTCAGTGTAACCTCTGCCTCCCGGGTTCAAGCGATTCTCCCACTTCAGCTTCCTGAGTAGCTGGGATTACAGGCGTGCACCACCATGCCTGGCTAATTTTTTTGTATTTTTAGTACAGACGGGCTTTTGCCATGTTGGCCAGGCTGGTCTTGAACTCCTGACCTCAGGAGATCTGCCCGCCTTAGCCTCCCAAAGTGCTGGGATTATAGGCATGAGCCACCACGCTCGCTCAGTACAGAAAATTGATTAAGGAATTAAACTGGATTGTAGGAGTTACGATGGAAAATAATTTCTTGATGAAATGAATTAATGTTCATATAATTCATATTAGAAATTTGCATTTACATAGAGTCACAGTGTCCTCCAGGTCAAAATGTTGAAATCAAAACACTCGGAATCCGTTTTGAAAGTTTTGTACCTGAAGGAAGAAAAAGGAGACAAATCTCCTCCATACTTAGCCCTCACTCAGAAGGAGCGGCCTGGGCCGCCTCCACAGGCTTCCTGTCCCCACACTCTCAGCCTCGCGCCCAGTCTGACTGAGCTGTCTCGGCAGTGTGTGCAGTGCTCTGGAGCTCTCTGGAGCTCTGAGGCTCCCTCCTCTGCTGCTTCCTGGTTTACTCTTTCTTCTCCACAGCATCTCATGCTCTGCCTTCACCTCTGTATCCACAGTAACCTGTCTGACAATTGTGCCCCTTTTTAAACACCTCTCAAACTTATCTCCTCTCCATCCCCACTGCCACTTCCTTGGTCCATCCTCACCATCCTTCCTCTCAGAACAATGGTAGCCTTCCTTTTTTTTTGAGATGGGGTCTAACTATGTTGCCCAGGCTGGGCGGAGTGCAGTGGTGCAATCATGGCTCACTGCAGCCTCAACCTCCTGGGCTCAAGTGATCTTCCCACCTCAGTCTCCTGAGTTAACTGGCACTACAGGCACATGCCACTACACCCAGCTAATTTAGCATTTTTTGTAGAGACAGGGTTTTTGCCATGTTGTCCAGGCTGGTCTTGAACTCCTGGGCTCAAGCATTGCTCCCACCTTGGCCTCCCAAAATGTGGGGTTACAGGTGTGAATCGTTGTGGCCGGCCAGTGACGGTAGCCTTCTAAGCAGGCTCCTTGCTTCCAGTCTTGTCTAGACTCCAAGCTTTCCCCTTCCCTGTGGTCAGGGTGACCTGTCTAAGACAACTCTGACCTGATTATATCTCAGTCTAAAAGCCTTCAGTGCTCCCACAAGGCCCAAATGTCCTACATCCTTAACATTAAAGACTCTTTCTACATGGCTTCCCTGCCCCCTTGTTGCAGGAAAAAGTAAGTCCACAGCTCTCTTATATCCCTCCCTCATCACTAGTGGATTGGCTGTACCAGCCATGGGTATTTTAGGCTTACAATTTCCTTCATTCTGGATGGCTGAGTCCCTTTCTCTTAAGTTCTTCCTGGGCCTTAGTCAAATCTTTTCAAGTGACCCTGAATCTTCTCAGTACCCCATCCCCTTCCCACCCCCATCCAAGCTGTCTTTCTTCTCATTACCAGCATCTCTGTGGTGACCATACTCTTTTTTTCTTCAGTTTATTTCCAGATCTAACAGAATGATGACATTGTGCCAATTCTCAGTGTCTTGGGAGGTGGGGATAGGTTGGAACATGCCTGCTATTCCTTGTCGGAGCAGACCTGGGGAGGATGTCCATCAAGAAAGGACCTCCAGTTCCTCAATAAGTCAAAGAATTACCATGTGACCCACAATTCCACTCCTAGGTACATACCCAAGAGAACTGAAAGCAATACCCAAATAAAAGCTTATACATGAATGTTCATGCAGCACTATTCACAGTAGCCAAGAGGTGGAAACAACACAAATGTCCATCCATTAATGGATGAATGGATAAATAAAATGTGGTAGATCCATACAATGGACCATTACTCAGCCATAAAAAGAATTAAAAGTGCTGATTCACGCTACAGCATGGATGAACCTTGTAAACATTATGTCTAATGAAAATAGCCAAGCACAAAAGGTCATACATAAATCCATTTATGAAACAACTTAATAGGAAAAGTCACGGAGACAGAAAGCAGACTGGTAGTTGCCAGGGGCCAGGGGATAGCGGGGACTACTTAATGGGTACAGGGTTTTTAGGAAAGTGATGAAACCGTTCTGGAACTAGATAGTGGTAATGACTGCACACTATTGTAAAAGTACTAAACGCTACTGGAACTGTGTACTTTAAAATGATTAATTTTATGTTTATTTCATCTCAATAATATATAAACATGAAAAAAGAAAGGGGCTGGGCATGGTGGCTCACACCGGTAATCCCAAAACTGTGGGAGGCCAAGGTCAGAGGATCCTTAAACCCAGGAGTTTGAGACCAGCCTGGGCAACATAGTGAAACCCTTTCTCTATAAAAATAAAATAAAATAAAATAAAATAAAATAAAATACAGTAAAATAAAATAAAATAAAATAAAAGGATCCTCATGGGGATGGAGCAGGATAGTGTGTCAAGAACAGAGGACAATGGGTAATTCAATTCTGTGCCCCTGAGACTTTATTAAAGCAAAGGTAATGGGCAGGGAAGTGGGCCCATTTGCTTTAAAGGGATTGGGCCTCTTCAATGAGTATTTCTCCCCAGGATGCATTCTCCAAAGACTAACCCTAAGAAGGAAGGTGAGGGGTGGACAGACGAAGGTGAACAGAGGGGTTAAAACAAGAGTGAAAAGGGGTCAGGCCTCCTTCCCTGTTTGCTGGAGTCTGGGCTCACACAAGGACAAGAAGACTGGAAAGGTTGCAGCCTGAGAGGAGTGGTCTGCACAGCCACCAAGAAGGGAACCCTTGCTTTCTGATAATAAAGCAAGACATTTCACATCTGAAATCACCTGCATGGTAAGACTCAAATGTAAGTGGATCCTGTGAAACACAGTTTTATGCAGAGAGCAGAGATCAGATCAGATCACAAAGCTGCAAAGAGAAATCTCTTTACCTAAATTACACAGACCCACTCGTCTGGTTTCCATTTCACTGCCTGAGTCTGTTTTATAGTTGTGCTTTTTCATGAAGGCTTTTAAGGGAGGCTATACCCTGACATCATGTGGAAAAAATGTCCAAATACAATTACATTACAGAGCAGCACTCTTGGAAAAGAAGGCAGCCTTGAAGCCTGCTGGTGTCCTGTTTCCTCTCCTTTAAACCCATTTGTTGCTCTCTGCTCTCTAAAAGCAGAAGCCCCCAGTCCCAGCTCACCTGGTCTGCTTCCTGTCTCTGTCAGCGTGCGAAACACCGGTCTCGGAAATACAGCAATCTAAGGTACTGTGTGACTGTGTGCTCCCGAGTGGGAGATGTGGCAGGGCCACAGGGAGCTGTGTCCAGCTGGGGCATGCCCAGCACCAGCCCACAGGCCTGAGCCGGCTTGTCTCATGTCATGCACCTTACAATCATGGTGAGGAAACAGGGCCTCCCTCTGTTGGCTTTCTTGGAAATCTACTCCAAAACCTCCTACCTCCTCCCCTATCCTCATGCCTTTTTCAGATGTGTCCCCATGTTCAGGGAATAGTTTTTCTCAAAAGCTCTTATGAAAAAATATTTCCCCTCAATTAAAATCTGTTGTATTGTGAGCAAATTCTCCATATGTGTCATCTTTTCCGTGTTTCTTCCTCCTCCCGGCAGAAGCTACCATTCTCCTGACTTTCCAGTCGGGGCTGTTCCTTCTGTCCCTGAGTCTCTGACTTGGACGGAACAGCAAACTCCTTCTGCCACTCCTAGATAATCCCCCTGCCACCCCCCACAATCTCTTTTTTGAAGTCCATACTAACCACCTCCCCATTCTTGTTGGCTAGAGACCTGGCCTTCTTCAATGACTGCGTCATGGCCACCCCATCTGGGACTTCCACATCCATAAAGATGTCCCTCCCAGTATTTGCTTTCACCATTCTTCAACCTCTTCAATTCAAATACTCCCCATCTCTGATTTTACTCTACTCCCAGTTAACCATGATGACATCTGAGAACTTGTCATTATTTAGAACTGTTTCAACTCAAGATCTCAAATTCTAAGTTTTATCATCACTTTGAAATGAACATCAGTATCACTGTGAACGTTTAGTGGGTACTTATGTGCAAGGCACTATCATATGTGCTTCATATATATTAATAATAATGACCTTTTAAAGTAGGTTTTATGAGCCCCATTTTATAATGGGGTATCACAGAGAGACACAGTTTAGGATTTGGGATTTAAGCCACATAGTCTACACACTATGGCTCCCACATCATATGGCCTCTTTAATATTCCTAACACGACTGTTTAACCTTCTACCTTTTCCACTGAAACTACCCACGCCCCCCAATCCTGACCACATCCTTGACCTTGCCCTCTCTCCCAGGCTATTATTCTACATTATCCAGGATTCCCCAGGCCTGTGATGATCTTCCTAGTCCCCAATGCCCTTGTCAATCTGATCTGCCACCAGGTTCAACAATGCTCCCTAGCCACCTCTCCCCAAACCCAATCTACTGTTCTACTTTGAGCCACCAATTCCAGCTGAGTAGCGGCAGTCTGCTGACGAAGCTGTCTATAAACTCACGCTGTTTAATCTCAGCTGGAATCTCCATGTCCCTTGGTAATTCTTTTCTTCCTATTCTGGTGACTCCTAACTGATCCTCTATATAAACTGTTCCAATCTTTTCCCTGTCTCTACATCTTACTCCCTAACCACTCATTCTTGACTTCTTGACTTGACATTCTTGATAATCTTGACTTCTACAAGGATATTCAGCATAAGCTCAAACTTCCGTCCCCCTCAAAGTCAAAGCTTCTCTAATGACTCTTTTGAAACATTGGCTTGAAGACAGATCAGGGTCTAGAAGATGTGGTTTTAGGGCAGGGGAGTGATGTAAATATTTGTATGAGAAGGAGCCACTGGAGGTAGAGAAGGAGAACCTGAAGACGCCTGGGAGGAAAGGGAATCGTGGCTGGATAGAGGTCATGGGGGAGGCATAAGGTGTGGTGTGAAGGATGTGTGCAGGTCACGTATGTTGATTGCAGCACTATTCACAATAGCAAAGACTTGGAACCAACCCAAATGTCCAACAATGATAGACTGGATTAAGAAAATGTGGCACATATACACCATGGAATACTATGCAGCCATAAAAAATGATGAGTTCGTGTCCTTTGTAGGGACATGGATGAAATTGGAAATCATCATTCTCAGTAAACTACTGTAAGGACAAAAAACCAAACACCGCATATTCTCACTCATAGATGGGAATTGAACAATGAGAACACATGGACACAGGAAGGGGAACATCACACTCTGGGGACTGTTGTGGGGTGGGGGGAGGGGGGAGGGATAGCATTAGGAGATATACCTAATGCTAAATGGCGAGTTAATGGGTGCAGCACACCAGCATGGCACATGTATACATATGTAACTAACCTGCACATTGTGCACATGTACCCTAAAACTTAAAGTATAATAATAATAATAATAATAATAAAGGATGTGTGCAGGGGAAGGAGCACCTTTTTTGCTGAGTTTGAATCGGGGAGGATAAGAAGACAGATGATGTAGCAGAGTGGTCAACACTTGGGCCCTTTGCCTACCTCCTACTTACTTCTAAACTCCTTAAAGGTGGCTCTAACCTCCCACTACTGAACCTTCTCTCTCAGCTCTCACTCATGACATTTTCTCAATCCTCATCGTCCTTAACCTGACCTTTCAACAGTGTTTGGCATGGGTGACCAAACCTGCCCTCTCAACAGTGTTTGGCGTGGGTGACCAAACCTGCCCTCTTGATAGGTTTTCCTTATGTGGGTTTCATGACAATGGAACCTCTTGGTTTTCTTGATGGGTCTTCGTTATTCCCTTTGCTAGCTCCCCTTCCAAACTGCTACGATGGCCTAAAAATGCTGCCCACCTTTAATTTCTCTCTCCTCTCCCAAGCTACCCATCTCTCTTTTTGCATTCACTCATTCAATATGTAATTATATTAAGTACCTACCATGTGCGAAGTACATGGCAGCTATTAAACTGTAGCTGAATTAATGTTAATGTGTAGCTCTGATCACGCTGCTTATTTGCTCAAAAATCTTTACTGGTTCTCTGATGTAAATGATATCCAGATTCTTTGGCCTAGCATTCCAGGTTTTAGCAGACATCTGTTGTTTTTGCTGCCCACCTTCCATTCGCCCTCCTTTGGATAGCTGTCCCCAGTCTCCCTGCGGAGACCCAGCCCCTCCACACCTTTTAGTCCATGTGGTTTGGGTGGGGCTAACCCTACCCTCAACTCCAGGCATGGGTACCTGCTCCAGATAGGTTCCAGGCCTATCCCTGAACTAATCTCAGAGACCAGGAATATGATGCCCTCATTGGCATCTGGCCCCTGAGATTAGATCAGGGATAGGCCTGGACCCCAACTAGAGCCAATAAAATGCAATGGGATTGTACTGACACAGGACTTGGACTTGAATAAATGAAGATGTAAAGGCTAAGCTGCTGTAGCCATCTTAAACTCCAAGAAAAGTGTGAGCTGACTGAAAACAGAACCAACCTAGAAGCAGAAGGGAGAAATGGCAAGGAACCAGGTCCTTGGGACACTGTTTGAGTCCTTGAATTATGTCATGTCTTAAGCCAGTCTTAGCCTTGGAATTCTCAGTTACACGATCCAATATGCCTCCCTTATGCTGAAGTGGGCTGCATTGGACATTCTGTCACTTGCATCTGAAAGAATCCTATTTGATCCAAAGGTCCTTTGTGTCATCCCGCTTCATCTCACCCCACCCTACTCACGCACTCGACGCTTGTACCACACTAACATTCCTTTCCTGAACAGGCCTCATACTCTGCCACCCATGTCTTTCTGGAATGTTCTCCATCTTTCTCATCTTTTCCTCTTGAAATTCTGCCCATCCTTTAAGGTTTGGCTGTAATGAACTTTCCTCCAAGCAGCCATTCTTCTCTAATTTCCCCCAGTGACAAATGTTTGTTGGATAAAGTCTAACTGAACACAGTGACATGGAGAACCTGGATCCAAGGTTCCTTAAACCTGATACAGAGACCTGGGCCTCCAGCAAACTTGTTCATCTCCCCTCAGGGCTTGCGACTTGTTTTCTCGGCCCCCCCACTGGTCTACATCCTTGTTTCCTGCACTCTTTGGTCATCACTTCCCAAAAAGTTTTTCTGGGGACACTGGCTTTTTGGAATGTTAGTAGATATTTAAAACAACATAAAACACTCCAAACTTCAAAACCAACCACAGCAGCTTTACTCCAGCTAGAAACTAAAGAGTGTAACTATTTAGTAAGTTTGGGAAACTCTGGGTTAAACAAATATTTCTATTTTAAAAACCTGGGGAGGTGGGGATGGGGGCAGAGTATGCAGCTTTTCTCCAACTTACTCATAAAGCAGGTACCAGAGCAGAGGGACGTGCCACATTCTTCTCTGAAAACATATTTAGGTTTAAGGTAGGTGCGGGTTATTTTATATACACATATAAATATCCTACCCTTTGTTCAAGGTGCCTATTTGCTCTGCACAGTGACTATTATGAACACAGAAAACTGTTCATTGTTAAATATGGCATGCTAAGTGGTTTTGCTTTTTGGCAAATCTCCAAACCATAATTATTAAGGGACTGGAGCTGCTGAGGAATTCTTGGGTTACAAGAGGCTTTGATCCTGTTCCTGCCTTCTTTCCTTGACATGAATTTCCACGGGTGTGGCTGACTTTCATTGTTTTTCACTGCTGTGGTGCTGCTGTGAAGGTGAAGGATTAAACAGGACTTCAAGGTGACAAGGGATTGGGCCCCCCAGAACTGCTGAGAGGAGGCTCTGGCTAAACCTCTCCCGCCTTTTGGAGCCCCAAATGGCTGTAACCAAGGGAATGCACAAGCTCCATCCAAGTATTGGAGTCGGGGAATGCTGTGGCCTCTAATATTTGGTTTCCCACACACTCCGGGAAGCTCAGATTCTTAGGCCTCACTCATTATCGGGTTTCCAGCTGGGGTGAAGCCTCTGTCTGTACTAAACGGCTGACAGGACTTTGCTCAGCAAAAGGCAACAGGCCCCGGGTGGGTGAGGCTTTGTTATTTCATTCCCATCAAAGGTGAGAGATCTGATCCAAAATTCTTTGGGCAACTACAGCCATTTGACACGTGTAGCCCTCAAACTCATGTAGCTGCCTCCTTTACAGGGTCAAGAAGACACCTCAGCTCAGTCACAGACCATTAGGTGAACTATTGAAAGAGCCAATCTCCTTTCTACTGAAACATTTGCTGAAATGTCAAGGGGCACATAACTATTCTTTCAGGCTCTTTTAAATTCTCCCCTGCCTGTAAGAAGAGATAAGAACACCTGGATGTTCATGAATCCAAAATCCAAGATAGAAGGAATAAAAACACTCCTCCCAAAATGAACTGGTAAGGTCCTCTTAACTTGGTGAAGAAAAGGCTTCTCTAACAAACAGCAAGTTTCTGGTTTTCCAGCATTAAAAAAAAAAAACCCCACTTACGTCTGGGTGTGGTGGCTCATGCCTGTAATCCCAGCACTTTGGGAGGCCAAGGTGGGAGTTATCACTTGAGCACAGGAGTTTCAGACCAGCCTGAGCAGCACAGCGAGACCTTGTCTCTCTTCTACCTTTTTTTTTTTTTTTTTTTTTAAACCAGTTAGCATTTGGATTGGGGATAGGACCTTGCTCACTTTTTGACATTGTATTTATTTATTTTTTTGAGTCTGTCTTCCAGGCTGAAGTGCAGGGGCATGATCATGGCTCACTGCAGCCTCGACCTCCTAGTGGGCTCAAGTGATCCTCCTACCTCAGCCTCCAAAGTAGTTGGAACCACAGGCGCATGCTACCATTCCTGGCTAACTGGAAAAAAAAAAACAAAAAACAAATAATTTTTTTTTTTCATAGAGACAGAGTATGTTATGTTGCCCAGGCTGATCTCAACCTCCCAGGCTCAAGTGATCCTCCTCCCTCAGACTCTTGAGTAGCTGGGACCACAGGTACGTGTACCATCAAGCCCCCCTAATTTTCTTATGTTTTGTACAAATGAAATCTCACTACGTTGCCTAGGCTGGTCATGACCTCCTGGGCTCAAGTGATCCTTCTACCTCAGCCTTCCAAAATGCTGGGATTATAGGTGCGAGCCATTACACCTGGCCAACATTTGTTTTTATTCATATTTTAATACAAACAAAATCACCTTCATTTTATACAGAAACTGAAGCCAAGAGAGTAGAGTCAAATAGCTCAGGATAGAGAGGACTCCCTGATTCCCAGATCAGTATTCTCTCTCCAAGATGGCAACTGTCCTTCAAAGTTTTCTTCCCAGATGGGAAAACGCCTCCCATCTGGTAGATGGGTAGAGGTCCCTCTGTTGGTGGGTGGAGAGGGGGGATGGAAAAACAAAGGCAGACCGAGAGAATGGGAGAGAAAACAGACATCAGAGTCCTTGAAGGCAGCAACTAGAAACCAGAAGCTTCTAACACAGGGGGACGTTAGAAAGTTGTCCAGACTACCTGTTTCGGGAGGGGCCAGAGTGGAGTTTCCTTCAAGTGTCTGCTCCCACTGGGAGAGGCAGAGACGGAAGGCACAAGGCCCCTGGGGCGCTTGTTTCTAACCCCAAACCCTGCGCCTCCCTATGACAGGCTGCTTCTCACTGGAAAGGAGTCAGGCAATCAATCATAAAGAGGAGAGAGGGGGCTTCTCCCGGGCCAGCAGGGCCCAATTCCAAAAGGCTGGGCTTTGGGGCAGCACAGGAGGCTTCCGAGTCTCCTTCTCTCTTGAACGGGTCAACCTAGTGACGTCTCCCTTCACTCCACCACCTCAATCTATCCCACTCCCCACTTCCTCTGTTGGCATCTGTTCTAGGAAGATGTGCATGAGTTCATTCCAGATATGGAAGGCCTTTCAGCTCAAGGTGAAGGTCAGTGATTCACATGGCTAAAAATGAACTTAAGGCCACCTATCAATAAAAGCAAAATGAAACACACACAAAAAGTTAAATTCCCCTGCTATTTAAATTATAGCAAGGAATAGAAAACCTTATTTAGTAATTATAACCAACACTCAAATATGTAAACTTTAATTACGTGTTACGGATCAGTGAGAGCAAAATGAGGAAAAAAGAGGAGAGGTGAGGGTAAAGTCACAGACTGAAAGAGATAAAGTCCAGAGGCAGGCAGCTCAGAAGCAGAGAAGCCAGTGGGAGGAAGGGGAGGTACAGAAAAGCAGGAGTTGGGGGTTCAGTAGGCTCTGGGGCTGAGGTGACGTGTCATGCCCTGGACAGTGCTTACTAGGTTTATTACTGACACCTCCTACTGCTCTTGATCCTCACACTTTCAGGTGCCTCCCTTAGAAAGGGAGAGCTCCGGTGGCCCACGGAGCAGGCTTGCAGGATTAAATACGAGACACTGAGTAGGTCTGAATTTCAGGTAAACAATAAATAACCTTTTAGTATAAGTATTCCCAAATATAGCATGAGGCATACTTATACTAAAAAAAATATTATTTGTTGGCCAGGTGCGGTGGCTCATGCCTGTAATCCCAGCACTTTGGGAGGCTGAGATGGGCGGATCACCTGAGGTTGGGAGTTCGAGACCAGCCTGACCAACATAGAGAAACCCCGTCTCAACTAAAAATACAAAATTAGCCAGGTATGGTGGTGGGCCCCTGTAATCCCAGCTACTTGGGAGGCTGAGGTGGGAGAATCGCTTGAGCCTGGGAGGCGGAGGTTGTGGTGAGCCGAGATCGTGCCATTGCACTCCAGCCCAGGCAACAAGAGTGAAACTCTGTCTCAAATAAATAAATAAATAAATAAATATAAATAAAAATAAAAAATTATTTTTTATTTATCTGAAATTCATTTAACTGGGTGTCCTGTATTTTTATTTGCTAAATCTGGCAACCTTACACAAGAGACCAAATCATTCTTTGGACGAACTCAATGACCAGGCCAATATTTACACTGAGGGCCAGGGGGAAATCAAGTTGAAGGTCACTTTTAGAAATGAAGAGTGAAGCAGCACAGAGACTTTGCTAAGCAGGATAGAACTTGGCAACTGGAGGATATCAACCCTCAAGTTTTCTCGTCCATTGCCTGTTTATTTCCAGCTGTTCTCCTCCAGTACAGCTGAGGCTGTTTTGGTCCCCTCCCCCTGCCAAAAAGGTTAGAAGGACTAAAAAGAGTAACTCTACACAGGGCTCACATTGGGACTGTTGGTAACCTGGCCTGTGTGAGGCCTCCTGAAGATTCTGGAGGTTCTGTGGTGGAAAGTGAACTTCCTGGAGCACTAAGGAACCAGGCCAAAATGAAACACAGTCCGTAAGTTCTATGGTGTTAAAAAAAAATCTTAATGTCAACTGCTGTCAGTTTCAGAGTGACATGATAGAGCCCGTTTCACCATGTCAAGGGGAGAGGGGCAGTGAAGCTGCCATCAACTAAAAGCTCCAGGTTCACCCAGCACTTGCTGAAGAGGACCCAAAGTGATACTGATAGGGGTCACTACTACTGCCCTTGCTAGGGGGCCAGAAAAGGCTGTCTTGGGGCTGAAACTCAAGACTACTCAAGACTATTAAACTCAGAGCTACTGCTCCTGAGTCTTGATCCATGAATGCTGGCCAGGGAAACCTGGCAAGGTCAGGAATCACAACCATTGGCTACAACTGAGACAGTACATGATTGTCCGCTCCCTGCCAGTCCATCCTACTCTGACTGCACGTCCTGCCAGTTCATGCATTTATGCTCCTTGCCAGGCCCCTGTAGGCAGCAGAGGCCCTATAGGCAGTAATTCATAATATGGACCTTTCTAGACTTAAAAAAATTACAGAGTTATAGAGAATAATAATAACTTATTATAGCTGACAGTGGAATCATTCCAGATGTTCTGTTCTGACTTGCTTTTTTCAGTTAACAATATATCACGGATGCCTTTGCACGTGGGTTCATACCGATTTACTCCATTTTTAACTGCTGCATAGTATGTGGAGGTATTAACATTTACTTAACTAATCCTTTGATGAATATTTAGGTTATTCTTTTTCCTGTTATAAACGCTGTTGAAAGGAATACCTTATACATATATCTCTGTGCCCTTGTGCAAATATTCCTATAGGATAAATTTCCTAAAAGGGAATTGCTGGCTCAATTGGCATAAACATTTAAATTTCTATAGATACCAATAAACTCTCTCTAAAAATGCACCAATTTATAGTTCCACCTGGTATGATCATGCCTGTTCCTTCACAGCTCTCACCCCAGGTGACAGCAATCTTTTTTTTTTTTTTTTTTTGAGATGGAGTCTCGCTCTATCGTCCAGGCTGGAGTACAGTGGAATGATCTCAGCTCACTGCAGCCTATCCCTCCCGGGTTCAAGCAATTCTCCTGCATCAGCCTCCCAAGTAGCTGGGATTACAAATGCCCGCCACCACACCATGCTGGTCTTGAACTCCTGAACTCAAGTGATCCTCCAGCCTTGGCCTCTCAAAGTGTGGGATCACAAGTGTGAGCCACCACACCTGGCCAAGAGCAATCTTTTTATTCTGTGCCAATAAGATACAGGGAAATGACAGGGTGCTGATGTTCTAATTGGTTATTTCTTTTTTATTAGTGAGGATGAGCATTTTTTTCATGCGTGTACTGTTCACATCTTTTTTCTTCTACAGAGTGCTCGGTTTTTATCTTTTGCCTCTTTTTCTATTGCCTTCATTTACCTATTTTGAAAGACTTCCTCGTATATTATTCATAAAAACTTAATTGCCTAATATATTGCCTGAAGTCCCAGCTACTTGGGAGGCTGAGGTGGGAGGATCACTTGAGCCCGGGAGGTACAATGCAAGTACTTCCTCTGAAGAGAGCTTCATCTACTGAAATCTTGATTGTGTTTTCCTCTGTATGGGCCTCTAAGGAGTCTTTAATTTTTGTGTTGTCATTGGCATATCGTATTTAGAAGACTGTGCTTAAATATCTAAGTGGCATTTTGTTGTTTTATTTTTATTTTATATTTCTAGTGTGCTTGCAATTTGGTCAGAATGTGGCCTAGGAAGATTTCTTTATGAAATGGAAATTTTTTTGGTAACATGAAATATGATCAGTTTTTATAAATGTTATGTAGCTGTTTGAAATGGATGTTTATTTTCTGTCAGAGTACAAGGTTTATACCTATACAAACTTTTAAGTCCGGTATTTAAATCCTTCAAGGCCTCTTTCATCTTTGGTTGGCTTGACCTTTTACATTCTGAGAAAGGAAAAGTATCCTACTATGGCTGTATTTTAATAATTTTTATCTAATATTTTGTAGAGTGTTTTTTGGTAAATTTGGATACTATTTTACCTGATATGTAAAGGCTCATGCCTGTTATTTTGTGGATAACTCTTATCATTATCCAATGCTTCTCTTCCTGTCCATCTTCATACTTTTTGTCTTAAATTTGTTTGCCTAATATTATTATTGCCATTCCTGCTTTCTTTCTGTTACCATTTGCCTGAAATAAATTTGTGCATTTCTTTTTTTCTTTTTTTTTTTTCCCGAGAAGGGGTCTTGCTGTGTCACCCAGGCTGGAGTGCAGTGGTCCAATCTCGGCTCACTGCAATTTCCACCTCCCGGGCTCAAGCAATTCTCCCACCTCAGCTTCCTGAGTAGCTGGGACTACAGGCATGCACCATCATGCCCAGCTAATTTTTGTATTTTTAGTAGAGATGGGGTTTCGCCATGTTGCCTGGTTTGTGCTTTTTTTTTTTTTGAGACGGAGTCTTGCTCTGTCGCCCAGGCTGGACTGCAATGGCACGATCTCGGCTCACTGCAACCTCTGTCTCCCGGGTTCAAGCAATTCTCCTGCCTCAGCCTCCCAAGTAGGTGGGATTACAGGTGCGTGCCACTAATGCCTGGCTATTGTTTTGATTTTTTTTTTTTTTTTTTTTTGAGATGGAGTTTTGCTTTTTTGCCCAGGCTGGAGTGAAATGGCATGACCTCGGCTCACTGCAACCTCTACTCCCCCAGGTTCAAGTGATTCTCTTGCTTCAGCCTCCCGCATAGCTGGGATTACAGGCACATGCCACCATGCCCAGCTAATTTTTGTATTTTTAGTAGAGATGGGGTTTCACCCTGTTGGCCAGGCTGGTCCCGAACTCTTGACCTCAGGTGATCCACTCGCCTCGGCCTCCCAAAGTGCTAGGATTACAGGCATGAGCCACCGCGCCTGGCAATTTTTTGTATTTTTAGTAGAGATGGGGCTTTGCCATGTTAGCAAGGCTGGTCTCGAACTCCTGACCTCAGGTGATCCACCCGCCTCGGCCTCTCAAAGTGCTGGGTGTGCATTTCTTTATTTTCAACCATTCCTTGCAAATTTAGGCTTATCTCTTTATCAAAGTGACATATAGCTGGATGTGTTTCCTTCTTCCTTAGCAAGCGAACTCTAGGTAATGTGCTTAGCCCAAAAGATCATGTTTCTTTGCACATCTTGCAGCAAAATATGGACATGTTATTAGGTTGTAGCTAATGAGAGGTAAAGAGAAGGGTTTTATGGGACTTTGGGGGCATTCCTTGAAAGGAGAGGATGCACACTCTTTATTCTTTCTTCCCTTTCTTTTCATCTGTTATGAGGATGAGCTAGCTAATGCTTCTGGCAACCATTATGGATGAAGAGGTGACCTTGAGGATGGAAGCCACATGCCAGGAGAGTGAAGCAGAAAGACAGAAGAAGCATGGGGCCTGGGGCCTGCCAATCAGTCTGGACTCACTCATATGGAATGGACTGCAGTCACTTGAGAGAGAGAAAAACTTCCACTGTGTTTAAACCTCTGTTTGGCTTTTCTGTCACATGTAGACATCAGGATTACCAAAAGACACATCAGATTTTGCCTTTCTTTAAAAAGAAAACTCAATCTAAGTTTGTCTTTTTTTCCTTTAGTGATTTGAGAGTGTTAATTTCTATTTCAGTTATATTAGCAGTTACTATAAAATGTCTAACAAACGTATTTGTACATTAGGACCTTGCTACTCCAAGTATGATCCCCTGATCAGCTGTGTCAGCATCACTGGGGAGTTTTTACGAAATGTAGAATCTCATGCCTTACCTAGGCCCACAGAAACAGAATCTCATTTTGACAAGATCCTCAGGTGATCTGTGTACATATTGCAGTGTGAAAACCACTGCTCTTGAGACTGGCGTCCCCTCCCCACTTCTGTGCAATGTGCAATCATGTCTCACTTTCCTCCTTACACCTGTGATGGCTTCCATAGAGAGCCAAGTCAGCAGCAGGGCATCTTTGGCCTTTGAAAATCTGGTCCCTATCTACCTTTAGTGTTTGTCCTTCTCCCACCCTACCCCAACTCTACACTCATCATGCTGGACTAAATGTGTCAGGTAGTTCCCTAAATGTGTCACGGCACTTCCTGGGTATACACTAATCCCTCCCCAGTAGCCCACCCAACAGCTATCCTACTTCTTCCTTGCTAATTAATAGAAGGCCAATTTTGTTCTGGGAGGTGATGGTTCCAGTTCCAAGTGATATGCCTAGACCTGTCTCATTCTCCATTGCATGATACTTTCTCCTTCAGCCTACCCTCATATCTGGGATGGCCATGTACCTGACCTGGCCAAGGATGCATACAGAAATATATGCTGGGTGGGTGGGTGGTTGGGGGGGGCATTTTAAATACCTGGATAAACAGAGCCCCGTGAGAAGAAAAATGTATGTTCTTATCCCTTCTTTCCTACCTAAAATGTTGGGATGTACCTGAGGTACACAAGCTATCTTGTAACCATGAGGACAAGCATGGGGTCAAAGAGCCAACATGCTAGGGATGAGAAGCAGAAACACCAAGCCAGGTCCTCAAGTGACAGTCTGTTTCTCTCTCCCCCCATTCCTTTCTCTTCTATTTGCTCCAAATTCACCCTCCTTTCATCTCTTCTTTAGCTGACATAACATGGAATTGAGGGATGTTCTAGCCTGTTAGCTACATTATACTATAATACTTATTTATTTTTAAGTTCCAGGGTACATGTGCAGGGAGTGCAGGTTTGTTACAAAGGTAAATGTGTGCCATGGTGGTTTGCTGCACCTATCAACCCATCACCTGGATATTAAGCCCAGCATGCATTAGCTATTTTCCTCATGCTCTCCCTCCTCACAACCCACCCCTCAACAATACAGCTATTTTTCATTATAAATATCACCCTGTCTCCCCAAATTTCCCCACCCACCAAATCCACCACTCTAAAATAAGAACAGTGGGTTTTTAGTTCCCTGAGACTGAAATTATTTTCCCCCATGGGCTGAGACAGCTAGCCCCCATCTAGGCAAACCTCCCCTTACTCTCACCTCCTTCCCTGGTTCTAGCTGGCTATGTCACGGGGCACCTTGCCTATTGGGGACTGATTTTTTTTTTAAAGCCCGTGGTTTCAGGGGAGTGGATGCTGTGAAACAGAGTGAAAAGAAACTGAAGTCTGAATGTAGTGAACTTTTCCCTGCCCCACAAGTGAATAATGACTTGCTGATAGAAGTAGCTTTTTCTTTTTCTTTTCTTTTTTTTTTTTTGAGACGGAGTTTCGCTCTTGTTGCCCGGGCTAAAGGGCAATGGCGCGATCTCGGTTCACCGAAACCTCCACCTCCTGGGTTCAAGTGATTCTCCTGCCTCAGCCTCCCGAGTAGCTGGGATTAGAGGCATGCATTACCACGCCTGGCTAATTTTGTATTTTTAGTAGAGACGGGGTTTCTCCATGTTGGTCAGGCTGGTCTCGAACTCCTGACCTCAGGTGATCCGCCTGCCTCGGCCTCCCAAAGTGCTGGGATTACAGGCATGAGCCACCATGCTGGGCCAGAAGTAACTTTTTCAAAGATGAAAAACAATCTAAGATTTATGGACAAGGCTGTTCAAAGAGACTCAGTGCTGTTTGTATAGCCAAGGTGGAAATTTCAGATTCCTAGATCTATTCTGGATTGGGAGAAAAGAAGGGAAGGGAGGAGCCTGGGGGAAAAAAGAGGGCAAGAGGATAGAGGGCGGGGTTAGAACTAGCTGGAGAAGAACACAGGAAGGTCAGCGCTTTGGAAGATTTCTTGCACCCATCTCTGAGTTCTACAGTACCGTGAACATGACAGCCATTTCCAGCAAATGGTGGTGACAGAAACAAATGAACCCACTTTGCTGGCACTGTTTTTCCCTAAGTACCGTGCTGCACACACTTTCAGCATGGATGGAAGGGCGATGGGGACCAGCACTGCATATTGGAGATGAATGAACATTTTATCTGAAACTGGGAATTCTGCTTCTACAGGTTCTGATCCCTGAGTGTATGTTTGGGAAGCCACCAGAACAAGATTCCTGCTAGTTTCTCAGAGTCGAATTTAAAATATTTGGCCAGAAGCTTGCCTGTGGTTGGACCAGTCTCTTACAGCAACTCCTGCCCATTCCATCCGTCCCCAAAGGCCAGCGGTGGGGGCAGGGGCACTGAAAGGCTGCTGGGAGCAGCCCCGGACTCAGTGCATCTGGACAACCTCCTGGGCCTCGTGGGTGCCAAGCCAACATTTTCGAGTGTATATTTTAAAACCACAGCTTCAAAGTATAAAAATAGTGTGAAAAATAAAAACAGGACTCACAATCAGAGCCTCAATCACTCTGCTGGTTAGAGAGGTTAGAGAAATAATAAAATTAGAGTAACCAAACTGAAAGCTTTAAGAGTGTTCCCTTGCTTAGCAAGGAGAATCCTGGGGCCAGACACGTGCTGGGCCCTTTCCTAAGTTCTTAAGGCAGCTCGGCTTCCACTTAAAACGTCTGTTATCACTCCTGTATCCCCCGCGGAGTTATTTATGAAGAAGGTTTCCCAGCCAGCCTGCCAAGCAAGGCATCTCTAACAAGGGCTGGGCAGGCAGGAGGAGCTGAATGAGAAGCCCACAGAGGCTGTGCTGTACAACTCCACTTCTTCAAACATGCCCAGGCTGTAACTCAAAACTTGAAAACAACCCGAATCCTTTTCCAAACACAAACCGAATCTCTTCTGTCAGGTTCCATATATTTTCCTAACTCCATTCCCCACCCTGACCCACTCCACAGCAGAAACCAATTTTCTTAACAGAGTGGGTTCTTGGGAGTTTTCTTCCTAAGTATTCTCATTTGGAACAGATTAAGGGGGCGAGGATGATAATCTGATTTTTTTTTTTTTACTTTTGAAACACACACACACACACACACACACTCCTGAGGGTCTGAAGCAGAACCACCACTATGTTCTATGAGTGGCTTTTAAAAGAGGGGAATTTCATTTTCTGGTGTGATGGGACTGGGTTGCTTGGGGAGCCCTTACCAACTTGTCCCAATATAACCTGACCCTACAGGCTCATCGCTGGGGCCAGTGAGCTTGCCGGGACGCTGAGTAGGGGACTGACTGAAGGGAAGCTGCCCATCTCAAACCCCATGTCCACATTCAACTCCAAAACCAGGCTGTGCTACAGAAACAATAGGTCTGCCTGCCGTGAGCCACTCTAGAACGTAACATGCTCCGGGCCGGGAGCGGTGGCTCACGCCTGTAATCCCAGCACTTTGGGAGGCCAAGGTGGGCGGATCACAAGCTCAGGAGACCGAGACCATCCTGGCTAGCACGGTGAAACCCCGTCTCTACTAAAAACAAAAAAACAGAAATAAAAAATTAGCCAGGAGTGGTGGCTGGCGCCTGTAGTCGCAGCTACTTGGGAGGCTGAGGCAGGAGAATGGTGTGAACCCGGGAGGTGGAGCTTGCAGTGAGCCAAGATAGTGCCACTGCACTCCAGCCTGGGCGACAAAGCGAGACTCCCTTTCAAAAACAAAAAACAAAAAACATGATCCACTCTGCTGTGATGGAGGCCTCAACCCTTAAAAAGCTTAGTGTGGGTGAGAGGAGGAGTCTCCTAAAGAAGGAGCAATGTAAGAGCTAAACAGTGCGGGTCTGACTCAAGGAGAGACACAAAGACTGGAAAGGCTTTGTGGGAAAGGAGGGCATGGGGCTGGGTAGAATCGCGACACTTAACCAGGTTGACCGGCACAAGGAGGACCTGCCACACGTAAGCACAGTGGTGGAACAGGCAGGGTGCCAAACTTGAGCCTCCCCTCTCCACTTCCCCATTCCTGCTCCCTTCTAAGTGTGGCTCCCTCCCTCCCACCATTGCTCCATTTTTTTTGGTCTCTATTAAGTGTTTTCTTCCTCCCCAGTCCCCTTCAATTAAAAAGTTATCTTTCTAGTAAATTCTTGCTCTGGGTAATGCAACTGCAAAGCTTGTGGGCTTGTTTCCTAATGAAGTGTCTGCATTTTGGGTGATGTGTGTGGTCCTAAGAGATGATACAGGGATCAGCAAACAAACTTACCAAGTTATTGAGAACGTTTAGAACAAAATTCTTATTATTAATGGTTACTTCCTTTTCTTATAAAATTAGCCATGTAAGTTGCTAACAGAAAAAAATGATTTGGATATATGTAAAGGAAGGTCTGTTGATTTTAGGTGGCATACCACCTGAGAGGGTGGACTCCCAACAGTTTAGGAGCAGATGCTCTATCTAATTCATCCCTGTGTCCCCAGATGTTAGTGCCTATGCAGGTGGCACTTTCCAGAACCTCAGTGATTAGGACCTGGTAAAAATAAGAAGATGGCAGACTGCGAGAAGTGAAGTTCCTATCTCCCAAAACCCAGTCTTTCCCCCTTACATAGAAATGGGCTTTTTAGCTGAGCGTGTGTCCATTTAGCTCAACACACGATTTCTGGGCCTCTTTGGCTGAGATCTGTGGCAGATGATGAGGGCCTGGCCGATAAGATCCATGGAAGTGGTGCATGTGACTTCCAAGCTGGCCCTTCCCTCCTGCCTTCCGGCTCACCAGATTGTGGACATGGCAGTGGGAGCTGGCACTGCCATCTGGGGCCATGTGAGGGATGGTGTGTCTTGAAAATGTCAGAGCACCAAGAAAGAAGGTGTGGGCCCCTAATCATACGGACCATCACACTAGTCTACCGAGTGCTCTATGTGAGGAAGAAATAAGCTACTGACTTGTTTAAGCCACTATTAACTTCTCTTACAGATGCCAAATCTATACCCTGACTATAACACCAGCTGTTTCATGCTTGAAATCCCAGAAAATACTTCAGAAAGTCCATTTCAAGATACACCCCAAGCTGACAGCCCTGGTTGTACTCCAGTAACGTCAGTACTTCAGCTGGAGGTGAGGAGGCAGGAGAGGGGGAAAGGAACAAGGGGAGAGGAGGTAGAGAGGGAGAAGACAAGTTGCTGTCAAGGCCAATTCTTTGTTTTTGATTCCCACCTGCTGTTCTCTGCCTCTGCTCCTGTAGATCAGCCTCACAAAAAATTCACTTCTGACAAACCCAATTACTGAAGTACAGCAAGGATTTCCTGGCCATTTTGACATTCAGGGAGGGATTTCTTACTTTTAGCTCATCACGATGCATCAGTGAACAGGTCAGAGCACATCTCTCGAATCCCATTCTCCTCCTAACGCTCATACAGACATTCACATCCAAACTGGGGCTGTGTTCTCTTTACAGACACTCTGAAAGGCGCACAGATTCCCAACATGCCATTCCATCTCAATGTACACACCCTGCCCCATGTGTGCAGAAAAAAACCCTCCCTGTACTGGCCCGCCACCACCAGAGCCACTCTCCATTCTGCTCTTCTGCCCATGAGAGGTCTTGCCATGGGGACTGCTGTAGTCAAAATAGAGCAGCAAAAACAAGGAAGCCCAGACTTTCACAATCCACCAAGCATCTTCTGGGAGATTTGGGAACAGAATTGGAGTTTGGTGGGTAGGATGAGGGCTTCCCCAGGTCTCTGATGTCACCCTTTATGCCTCCTTGGATAACAGCAGGATGGTGAGGGAGGGGCCGCCACTGTGGCCAGTGAGGAGGCCTCTCCTGGGCCCCACCCCTGCCCTGCAGAACTTCTCGGGCAGCACTGTCATGACAGCCTGGGTCTGACCTTCATCTGGCTGTTGGGATGGAAGAAGTCTGTGGCTGAGTGAACTCAGGAGGGCAAAGGGCAGGTGCCAGTGCTGGCTGGGGTGCTCAGGAAGGGTGCTCCCAATAGAGTCAGGCCTGAAGCTGGGGCTGGAGGAGTCATCCTCACTGAACCAGGGACGAACGAGAAAGGGGGGTGCCCATCTTGCCACCCCTGACAGAGCAGTGACCCTAACACCTGAAACTGGCTTAGGTTCAAAAAGGAAGCCTGCTTGCCACAGTGAAAAGAGAAATCCTGCATTGTGATATGGCCTTGCTGAGGAAAGTGAAAGTTCCTGAGGAAAAGGAAAGCACAGAAGAGGAGAGCCGAGGCCACAAGCTGGAGAAGGAAGATCACCAGGCACCAGGCTTGCCCTGACTAACACCCTGCAGCCGTGTCAGCACCAGATGGTCTAAGCCTCAGACTGAGGGCTTATCGTCACCCACAGGGGTCAGTTGCCTTGGCCAGAGAGCTCGGCTTTCAGAAGCAGCAAGAGTCAGGGCAAAATGATGCAAAAATGACCCTCATTTCCTCGAAAGGAGCCTGTTGTTGTCTCTCTGGGGATTAGTCACTGGGAGGCCATGGTAACAATCCCATCACCCCAGCAACCAGGCCCAGCCAGGGTACTCACTGGCACTCGTAACTGGCCAGCAGATCGAAGACGGGAGCATTCGTTTGCACCTGCTTTTGCACATCATGGGAGCCGCTGCCAGTGACGCACTTGCTGAGACGCAGGTGAACGTCAGGGGGCCCAGGCTCTCTGGAACAGCAACTGACACCACACACAACTTGGAATGTGGCAACTGGAGCTCTGCCGTGCCCACCCACTGCAGCTGGCAGGAATGGGGGCCTACCTTGATCAAATCTGTTTATTTTGAAGGAATAAATGAGGAAACAGATAACTGGCTCCCACATAACTACCTTCCTTCAAAAGCATTTCCCCTCACCCTCCACCAGTTCACAGAGGGTTAGGACCACAATTCCTCGCTTCTTCTGTTTCCTCCCCTGCAGCCTCACTGACAATACTGAAGAACACCCAGCCCAGCCATGGAGAGAGGCCCACAGAGAGCAAGGCAGTGGAATCCCAGGCTGACTCAGGGTGTGGTTTGATTGCTGACTGCTGAGAGATGGCTGGTTTCACAGAACACTTAGTTCTTCCCACCCCAGTGTTGCTGGAGTTCCTCCAAGCCCTCTTCTCAAGGCAGTGTTCCATCTTCTCTGCCCTTACCCCACACCACCCCATCTCACCCCTGCCAGCTCCTCTCTACCCCCGAGTCTGGATTATTCTCAGGGGGCACCCCTACATTTCTGTCATTTCCTCTGTATAAATCAAGGCTTGCGGGACAGTAGAGAGGTACTGTCCTGGGCCTCAGGAGTCGGTGTTGTAGACCTCGTTTTTCTACTCATTATGTGACACTGGGGAAATCATTTACCTTTCTTGGGCTTCAGTTTCCACATCTGTAAGTCAGAGGCTCTAAAACTCTGGAGTCCTGGGATTCCCTCCCTTTAGGAGGAGCACTGGAGAACAGGAACAGCAGCAGCCTTGATGGAGGACCGCCTGCCGCCTCTTGCTGCATCTGCCCTCTATTCCCTTTCCCCAGGGCACACTCTGGTATCTCAGCTCTGTTCCCCAACCCATTTTCTTATGCTCTGACTCCATTGTCTTCTTTCAAACACAACAGTGAGTTTAGAAGACCTTCAATGCACCCCTTTCTCTTAACTCCTGGGTTCTAAACTAGATGCCAGGTTTGGACTCCTTTCCCTGTCTCAGAGAGGCTCTGAGAGTGCAAGGCCTCTGTCACCACAGGGGCCGGAGCTCCAACTCTGGCTCTGACACTTATCTGCCTTGGGACTTTGGGCCCATTCCTTCAACTCTCTGAACTTCTGCATGTTCACATTTAAAATGGAGGAAGTATGGTAGGTCCCTATAGTCCCAGCTACTCAGGAGGCTGAGGTGGGAGGATCCCTTGAGCCCAGGAGTTCAAGACTGCAGTGAGCTACAAGCGTGCCTGTGAACAGCCACCAGTACTCCAGCCAGAGTGATGCTGTGAGACCCCACCTTTAAAATCGTAAAAATATAAATAAAATGGAGGAAATAATAAAGTATCTCACAGTGTTGCGAGGATCAAAGGGGATAAAATGAAACAGGAGCATCAAGAGGGAGGTGATGAGGTTCTCCTTCCCCTGTCCCCCCACTGGCCTGCTCAGAGTGGGAAAGAGCAGATGGGGCTCTGGGAGGAAGGGGCCACCTCCCCTAAGCCTTCCAGATCGATTCATGCAGCCTTGGCTCTGGTCCCTCACCTGGAACCTGATGAGCAACTGACAAGTATCCACCTGCTGGGCACTTCCCAGGGCCGGCCCTGTGCTAGGCATGTGGGCCCCTATGGATGAAACTCTTGCTCAAGAAATTCCATCCTGCATGATCCAGTATAGAATGACAAGGGAGACACAGAGTTAGTCCAGGATTTTCTACAGTGGGCAGTCTTAGTAGATGCTCCATCAGTTCCTCATCAGCTGTTGAATTAATGTCTCTAGGAAGAAGTGAGGACTAAGGCAGGCGATTTAATCTGCCACGACAAGAAAATGCTGTGATCTCAGGGCAATTTCATAACATAGAATCCAAACAGCTCCCCCACCAGGTAGATTTGAAAAACACTAAGCTTCTTACTGGGTTTAACTACTTTGATAGATACATTCCTCAATTCATTCATTCAACTGATCATCAAACAGTGATTCTTATTGAGAATCTATTATGTGCCAGGTTCTGAGAATATAGCAGCAAACAAACAAGACAAAAATCCTACCCTCTTGGAACTTTTTTTTTTTTTGACAGAGTTTCGTTCTTTTGCCCAGGCTGGAGTGAAGTGGTGCAATCTCAGCTCACTGCAACCTCCACCCCCTGGGTTCAAGCGATTCTCCTGCCTCAGCCTCCCGAGTAGCTGGGACTACAGGCATGCACCACCACGCCCAGCTGATTTTTGTATTTTTAGTAGAGAGGGGGTTTCACCATGTTGGCCAGGCTGGTCTCGAACTCCTGACCTCAGGTGATCCACTTGCCTCGGCCTCCCAGAGTGCTAGGATTACAGGCGTGAGCCACCGCGCCCGGCCTCTCTTGGAACTTTTATTCCGGTGGAGAGAAACAAATAACAAATAAAATTATGCAGAGAATTAAACCAGTGGGGTGAATAATAGCAAATAACTGGGTGGTTACTGTAGTCTGAGAGGTCAAGGCAGGCCCCCCGTGCAGATGACACTGAAGCTGAGTTTGGAATGATATGAAGGAGTGAGCCATACGGGACAAGGGAAGAATATTCCAAGCAGAGGGAACAGCTATTGCAAAGGCCCTGAGGTTGGAATGGGCTCTGGAGTTGGAAAATCCCAAAGATGGCTGGAGTGGCTAGGGGAGGAGTGGCAGGGGCTGGACTGGGTAGGATTTTTTATGTTGCCTTAGGAGTCTGGGTTTTACCCAGATTAAGATGGGAAGCCAAGAGAGAGTTCTGAGCAGGAGAGCGGTATCATCTGTTTTACTCCTGAAGAAGCGAGCCTGAATTGCAACAAACAAAAATAGAGGCAGGAAGACCAGGCTGTAGAAGTCTGGGAAGAGATGGTGGTGGCTTGGACTAGCACATGAAACAAGCCTGGCGGACAGGCACTTTGTAAGTATTTGTTGAACGAATGAACAAATGAATGATTGAATACCCTTGATCTGACCACTTCTCATTTCATACTTAAATAGTAAGAAAAATCTGTAGACTATCTTAAGTAGGAATAAGAGAAGGGGTCAGAAAACAATTTAGAGTTTTGGTTTCATTTTTTTTTTGAGACAGGGTCTCACTCTGTCACCTAGGCTGGAGTGCAGTGGCATGATCATGGCTCACTGTAGCTTCGACCTTCTGGGCTCAAGTGATCCTCCCACCTCAGCCTCCTCAGTAGCTGGAACCACAGGCATGCACCACTACACTTGGCTAATTTTTAAATTTTTTTGTAGACATGGGGTCTCCCCATGTTGCCCAGGCTGGGTTTGAACTCCTGGGCTCAAGTGATCTGGCTGCCCCGGCTTCCAAAAGTGCTGGGATTACAGGTATATGCCACTGTGCCTAGCCCCAATTTAGAATTTTAAAGTAGACACATATAAATGATGGATGGCCAGGCACGGTGGCTCACGCCTGTAATCCCAGCATTTTGGGAGGCCAAGGCGGGCAGATTACTTGAGGTCAGGAGTTCAAGACCAGCCTGGGCAACATGTAGTAGCCCCATCTCTACTAAAAATACCAAAATTAGCCAGCCATGGTGGTGTGTGCCTGTAATCCCAGCTACTCGGGAGGCTGAGGCAGGAGAATCGCTTGAACCCGGGAGGCGGAGATTGCAGTGAGCCGAGATTGCACCACTGCACTCTCGCCTGGGTGCCAAGAGTGAAACTCTGTCTCAACAACAACCACAACAACAAACAAAAAAAAAAAAAAAAGAAAAAGAAATGATGGAGGCAAATAAGTTTAACTCATCTGAAGAGGAATTTAGGCCAGGCTTGGAGATAGGTAGCAGGATATATTCTAGTAGAGTGATTCTTAACTTTTTTGGGTCATTCTTCTTTAGAAAAAGTTACTTGGTACCTCTACAATATTGAGTCTGG
Organism: Pongo pygmaeus; assembly: GCF_028885625.2. NCBI lineage: Eukaryota > Metazoa > Chordata > Mammalia > Primates > Hominidae > Pongo > Pongo pygmaeus. The sequence goes on along the minus strand of NC_072385.2, from coordinate 90,466,596 downwards.
GGCCAGGCTCTGGCACCACAGAGCAAAAAGGGCACTTTGAAGACGATATACCTGAGTCGATTAGGAAAGAGCCTACTGGAAGGCAGGAGGAAGAGGGAGGCAGTCAGTACTTGCAGAGCCCTTCTAGTGCCTGACACTGTGATCCGGCAGGAACCGAAGCTGCTGGCAGGGCCTGCTGCGGGTCTGAGACTGGTGGGCAGCCTTAGAGGTTCCAGGGGTGGAACCATCTGTGACTCAGTATGAAGTCCCGCAGGCCTGGGGCTTTGCTGACTGAGCTGTCTCACTCCAAGGGGCCACTGGAAAATGTCACAGTGACCCAGGCCTTCCTATCTCTCTCTCCTCCCAGGCATCCCTCCCTGTTTGCTCAAGGGTCGGGGCATATGAGAAGTGTTCATCCTTTCATGCTGGCCCACGGGCTCTGTGTGGGTGACAATGATGCACTCATGTATACACGTGTGCAGATGTTGGTTTTTTCCTTTTTTGCCTTGCCCTGGCTACATGGCTGCTTGGACTCAACCTCACAATGCCACTTGCCTACTGCTCCATTCTCTAACCTCTGAGTCTCATTTTTCCACATCTCGCTCCTACTTCCCCTCTTCCACCTCCCTCCTAAACACCATTGTTATTCCAGTCTCTACGGGTCACCATGCTAAGCACAGGAGGCTCCTTTGGTGTCTCCCAGATAACCCAGGGCCATGGTCCCCGCAGCCCCAGGCTGGCTCTCTGGTCCTGTAATCCAAGACCCAGACTTCAGAGGTAAGAGTGAGGAGGGACCCAACACTACAGGCTGCAAACTCAGCCTACCAGACCCGGACAGTGCGCGAGTCAGCAAGACTGCCACCCTAGTTGGTATGAATCAGTGAAAAACGCTGCCCCTTGAGTTGGTTCCAGCAGAGAGGGTCTGCCTGCTTGTTCTGGAGCTTTCTTATTTCAAAGCGTACTCTCATGCTTCTTTTGCCACCTTTGGTGGCACCTGTGGTGGTGAAAAATCAATCCATTAACACAAATTGAGCACCCACTGTGTACCTAATAGAAAACAGTCTCTAAGTTCATGAGGGCTAGTTGGGAAGAGAGAACTAAAGCACAGGAAAGGGAAAACGATAAAAGTGTAGAATAGCAAAGGCTCTGTGATGATACAATAACCAAATGCTGCAGCGGCTCAGGGAATGGGGAGATCCCGGAGGGCAGGGGTGCTGTTGAGAAGATGGGATTTAATACATTCCCACTAAATGTCCATATTTGGAAGGATGAGCATAAGTTTTACATGACTTTTTGTGGGCAAGGGGCCTGCTAGGAGAGAGGGACCAGAACTACTTGGAGACACTATTCCAAGAAAAAGAGCCACAGCTGATCTGCCTGCTTGCCTACCCACTACCACCTTTAAAGGTCTTATATATATTTTTTTCATAAGAAAGTTTCTACCAAGAAGTCATCCTTCTTGAACCAAAACACTGACAACAGGCATGAAATCTGGCACGCCTTAAAATTCCTTGCTCAGTGCCTTCTCTCATCCTGTATCAACTCAAGCAGAAACTGTTTTCCTTTCTTTTCTTTTCTTTTTTTTTTTTTTTTTTTTGAGGCAGTCTCACTCTGTTGCCCAGGCTGGAGTGCAATGGTGTGATCTTGGCTCACTGCATTACTGAGAAAATTCCACCTCCGAGGTTCAAGCAATTCTCCTGCCTCAGTCTCCGAGTAACTGGGACTACAGATGTGCACCACCATGCCCAGCTAATTTTTGTGTTTTTATTAGAAATGGGGTTTCACCATGTTGGCCAGGCTGGTCTTGAACTCCTGACCTCAGGTGATCCGCCCACCTCAGCCTCCCAAAGTGCTGGGATTACATGCGTGAGCCACCGCACCTGGCCAGAAACTGTTTTCTGAGCCTCACAAATGGAGATGGGAATGGGAGCAGGCCATCTAAATTAGGTGGCCAACAGTGGCTGAAGCCGAAAGAGCAAGAAAGGGGGAGATCCAGTGCCAGGAAAAGCAAGAAGCCTGAGGGAAGTCCAGAAAGCCATCCCCCTGCCTGCCCTGTCCCCATGGCCCATCCAGCTCCCAGAGGCACCCTGCCTCTGCTAAGTGGAACGTATGTGGTTCTGCCTGGGGACCTCCTGATCTAGCCATCCTTAAGCCCATCCTGGAGTCCTTCTGTCTTAACTCTCTGCAGTATTTCCAGCTAAGCCACACCAGATAACTTGCATCAGAGTGAAAGAGCTCTGCAAAAAGAAAAGGCTCGGATACCCCTGGCTTGTAGGAAAGGCTATGGAAGAACCCCAATCACTGGATTCTTTCTTCTAGCCCTTCTAACCTTCTAAGATACCTTTCTCATCTTCTCTTCCTCTGAAGGCAGCTTCACAAATTTGTACCTTCATGGGTTCCTCTCCTGCTGCTCTCACCCAGAACTCTGCCTAACTTAAGAATCAGGCAAATGCCGGGATTTAAAGTTAAGTATCGTCCAGGTTGTTTTTCCCACACAGAGGCCTTTGTTCAAATGAAATCTGACATTAAATCCCCGATGTGGTATAAAACAGATCCGAGTGGCCCCTTGGTGGAAGAGGGTGGGGAGCTGCAGAGATAGCCTTGAGCATCTCCTGCTCTTGCAGCATTAGAGCTCTTTCCTGAGCATTTCAAGGCCTGAAGTCAGAGCAGGGAAAGGAGGAAGGCAGAGCCTTGCCTGGAGTCCAGCCCACAAATTTTTTTTCTCCTAGCTACAAATTTCAATACCTTACTCTTAAGTCCTGGAAATGTCATTTCTTCCATTCCCTTCTGCAGGCTCCATGATTGGTATAGAGTGGGGAGGGAGGGGCAGAGAGGGTCCTGCAGCTGGGGCTCCCCGATGTCCATACTTCTAAGGGCTGAGGGTGCTTCGGACATTGCAGGGAGAGAGTTGTTAACAGGCTGTGAGTTTCATGCTTCCCTATGTGGGGTGAAGCATGTGCAGGAGATTCCAGCAGGCAAAAAAGGTGAATAAGAAATCTATTCTCAGGAGGGCCGGCTAACCATGGCATTATTTTCTCCAGGCCTTCTAGAATCATTAACGAATCAAATCTAGACCTAAAGCCAATTATGCAAAAGGATATCTTAGGGTGAGGAAGTCTGAATGACTGCATTTAATGCTTGCCTCTTCTACAGGTTCCAGAAAGTGCCCGTGGGGACCAATAACTAGATCTGTTAAGGAGCACTGGAGATCCCAGGATAGCTGTGCTGCGTTCTGAGGAAGTCAGGACAGAACCCAGACAGTTTATTCTGTTCCCACAGCAGATAAAGGTCTCCCTTTGCCCTCTCCATTTCGAATGTCGAGCTCTCCAAGACCTAAGGAAAACTTTGTCCTGGATCACAGTGACTTGTGGCCTCTGAGTGCCTTTCCCGATTTCCTGGTAGTTTCACTTCCTGGAATGCCACAGTCTGACTTCTGCATCAGTGCCAGAGGCATGCCTCGTTATTTTCCCCTGGACACCTCACAGGTTTGAAACTCTGAAGTCACCTCATGTTTTCCCTTCTCTCCCACCTCCCACAGCAGCAGTCCCCATGTTGAGATTACCCAACCCCCAACCAGTATTCTCACAAATCAGTCCTCTCCTCTCCTCTCCATCCCAACCCCACTGAGAGCAGCTGGAGAGGACTGTTGCTGCCAGCCCCCAGCTGATTTCCCTGCCTGGCAAATCCCCTCACTCAGCCCCAGCCTTGGCCCATCTCACACACTGCTGTCAGAGATTCCACAAGTATGTTTCCGGTAACATCAGTCTCCTCTGAGTGCCTTCCCACCTCATTCCTGCTTTAAACCCTCTCCAGCTTCCCATTACCTGCAGAAGGAGATCGGGCCTTGGCACTGAGCCATCCCACAAGCAAGTGCCCCTGCCTTGCTCAGTTCATTTCCTGCTCCTCTTCCTTGCCTAGCCTGAGCCTGTGTTCTGACCACAAAAGTCCACTCACTGCTGCCCAATCAGCTCCCGGGTTCTCCCCAATTCAGGGCTTTGGCTCCAACTTCTCTTTCTGCATTGACTGTTCAGCTCTCATTTGTGTCACATCTCTCCCTTCCTTTGGGCCCACTCTACTCTCCAGACCCTTTCCAGAGAGACCCCACAGAATGCACCTCCTACTTCCCCAAGCTCCTCCAGCAGGCTGCTAGGAGACGGTCTGAGAGCAGAGCTCTGTCTGCATCCATCCCTCACTGACAGTGGGAGATCTCAGAGGTGTGGAGCTCTTGTGTTGTATTTCTTTCTTGGAGGAAAACTGAGAATTAACTTTAATTTTTTCATTGTAATTTTAACTTCTCAAAGACGACATTAAATATTAACACAACTTAATGTTATTTTACTGTGGCATTTACTCAACCACCGATTTGGGGACAAAAGAAACAACATGTACTTTTAAGGTAGTCAAGATTCAATCGTAATTAACTTGGAACATCAAGAGGAAAACATCAGCAGTGTATTCTACAAAATCCTTATATGCTGAAGGAATGTGAAGTTACCACCAGCACTTGATATCCTCGAGAGATGGTAAAACAAGACAATATTGTTCTTTTTTTTTTTTTTTTTGGGATGAAGTCTTGCTCTGTCACCCAGGCTGGAGTACAGTGGCACTATCTCAGCTCACTGCGACCTATGCCTCCTGGGTTCAAGAGATTCTTCTGCCTCAGCCTTCCGAGTAGCTGGGATTACGGGTGCCCACCACCATACCCAGCTAATTTTTCTATTTTTAGTAGAGATGGGGTTTCACCATATTAGCCAGGCTGGTCTTGAACTTCTGACCGCAAGTGATTCACCCATCTCAGCCTCCCAAAGTGCTGGGATTAAAGGCGTGAGCCACTGCGCCTGGCCTAAAACAAGACAATATTGTTCTGATGAATCAATTGCCTAACTTACGATTAAAGAAAAAAATCAGGGTGATTCTCAGTCCTCAGCTAATTTTCAGTCTAAAGAAAAAGATCTATATTTTATGCTTAAGAAAATCAAGCTGGGCTGGGTGTGGAATCTATGAGTATTATATTCCAAAAAATATTTACTGAGCACTTACTAGGCTTTCTGTGTGTCCTTCTAAGCAAATGCTGCAATTGGAAAAATGAATAAATTGCCAATGGCATAATTTTAGCTATTGGGCAAGTCTGGCAGGTTGGGGGCTGAGGGGAGCCTGCTTGCATATCACTTGCAGCTCTGTTCCAAATGCTATCCTGCTGAGAGGAAAAGCTGATCTAGGCAAAACCTGCCCTGGTGCGGTATCACTGAGAGATTATTCCAAAACTAGCTTCTTCCACATAGGCAGAGAAGTGTACACAGACCATTGACTGAGGATTCAGATCCTGGAAGGTTCACACATCTGGGGAGGCTTCCAGGGAACACAGTCCTGTGTCCTGCCTTGGCAAGCAGACCCAGCCACAGTAACTGATGAGGGGCCTTGCATCGGGCCTCCTTTTCTCTCATTCTGCTGTCTATTAAGGTGAACTTCTTTGCTCAGCTTTGATCCCTTACCTCAAAACAGTGTTCTTGCTTCTCATTGGGACCGTTGATCCAGAGACCTTTCCTGACACCCAGCTCCAGGCACAGAGAATCCAAGTCTACTAAAGCAGGCACCCTCCCAGATGGCCACTTGTCCAGAGGTGTGACCTTACTTATACTCCATCTGCCCCCTGTCTCTTTCATCCAGCAGCCCATTTTCTACCCACAGCCTGAGTTCCTTTTAGCTTTCGTAGGATTTGCCATTACATGCACATGACCCTGGGCCTGGGGCTGTAACCGCTTATACGATGGCTGCGACCTCAGGACTACCTAGCTAGGGTGCTCTTCTTTCCACTCCCTCCTCCCTCCTGGGTTCATGTCATTATCAAATGAGCAGCTAGGACACAAAGTACAGAAACTTAACGTACACATAATCATTTGTTGCTTTATGTCACATATGAAAACTCAGTAACAAAATGATGGTTTTGTGATTCCTGAGTTATGGAACCACACAGATAATAGAGACTTGGCATTATTTAAAACCGATGACAATGTAACTAGCAAAAGACCTAACAGTTTATTAAATTTCTACCTTTAAAAATAATTTTTCTCTAGGATGTCCTAGAGCAGGGGTCAGCAAACTACGGCTAGTAGATCAAATCTGAGAAGCTGCCTATTTCTGTAAGCAAAGTATTGGAACACAGTCATGCCCATTTGTTTACCTACTGTTTGTGGCTTTCCCACTAAGATGGCAGAGTTGAGACAGAGACCAAATGACCAACAATGCCTAAGATACTATCTGGCTCATTATAGAAAAGTGTTCCAACCTCTATCCTACAGCAATAAGACAATGTGAAAGGATAAGAACAAGGTACCTGTTGACTGGCAGGTATTTTCTTGTGACATGGCAGTTGTCACGGTTTCCGTGGCTGCATCTCTAACAACTTGCTCCTCACTCTGCAGAAGGGTAAGGACACACTTCCAGAGAGCAAGTGTATCCTGCAACTCTAAGAAGACCAAAAGGAATCTGAATTACCTAGAATGCAATCAACAGGCAGGTGCAAACACTGCTTCAAATCCCTGGTGGAAGAGAGGAGCATTGAATGAGTTACAGCTATCCCTTTTTTTGTGGGTATTGTTAAGATAGAAAGAGTGTTAGACAAACATTGGCAAAGAGAGACTCCTAAGGGAGCAGATTTGGAAATGTCTTTTTTGGGGGTGAGGAGGTAGGCTTTCCAGAGGCAACCAGCCCTAGGCAAGGCCTCCAGAAGATGCTGCCCAGCTAAAAAAGACCCTCTGCCCTGCTCTCCTAGTTGAGTCCTGATTCTCTAGAAGAAAACTTTACGCATAAGACTGCTTTGGAGAAACTAGCCCAGTGTTGATTCAAGTGTCTGAGCCTATAAATTCTGAAAGTGAGGCATCAATCAAGATTATGCTCTGGGGGCAAGAATAAAAAAAGAAAGGCTAGGTGTGGTGGCTCACGCCTGTAATCCCAGCACTTTGGGAGGCCGAGGCGAGTGGATCATGAGGTCAGGAGATTGAGACCATCCTGGCCCATATGGTGAAACCCCGTCTCTACTAAAAATACAAAAATTAGCCGGGCGTGGTGGTGGGCGCCTATATTCCCAGCTACTTGGGAGGCTGAGATGGGAGAATCGCTTGAACCTGGGAGGCAGAGGTTGCAGTGAACTGAGATCGTGCCACTGCACTCTAGCCTGGCGACAGAGCGAGACTCCATCCTCGCCCCCTGACCAACAAAAAAAAAAAAAAGAGAAACACCCATGATAAAAGCAGCAGCTTGTGTCCCATGTATGTAGGGGGTCCACTATCTGACTGCCATTCTCCTGGACACTGATCTGTCTATTCAGCCTGTGCTAGGTGCTGCTGTGGACAATGAATAATAAAAGATAGTATCTTGTCCTGAGCAATCAAAAGGAATATAAAGTCAAAAACACAAAGCAATGAGTTGTAAAGAACAAAATTGCGTGGCTGTGACTCACAACAGGAAAGATGACAGTGGACTGCTGTAACTGACACAGAATTCATGACGAAAGTGAGAGGTGAGCATGGCCTCCCAGAAAGGGTACCTCTAGTCCAGGTGGGGTGGGCCTGGGCTTGTGGAGGGTTATCACTGGAGGGCCATGGAAGGCCACCATGCAGCATCCCCATCCTTTCAATGGAGAAACTACCCTTCCCTAAGAACTCCCGTTTGTCTATCCTCTCCCTCATTTGTACATGGAGAACCTGGTTTCAGAGTCACTGATGCTTTAGTCATACCAATAAGAAGACTGGCTCCATTTGGGGTTTCGTTCTCTTCTTTTCATTACAGATCTGATTTAAATTTTACTCAGCCTTTCAGTCTCCATCCTTTCTAGTTGTTCTGTAAGGGTTCAATACCTTCCTTTCTTAATATTTTCCTCTTTAACATGGTCATCATTTATATCCTTCAGATCCTTCCCTCTTTAGTCCATTTCAATTTTTCTTTTTCCTTAAATGACTTTGCTGTGCCCTTGACTTTTCTCATGTACTTCTTTTTTGAGATGAAGTTTCACTCTTGTTGCCCAGGCTGGAGTGCAATGGTGCAATCTCGGCTCACTGCAACCACCACCTCCCAGGTTCAAGTGATTCTCCTGCCTGAGCCTCCCGAGTAGCTGGGATTACAGGTATGCACCACCACACCCGGCTAATTTTGTATTTTTAGTAGGGACAGGGTTTCACTATGTTGGTCAGGCTCAAACTCCTGACCTCAGATAGACCCACCCTCCTTGGCCTCCAAAAGTGCTGGGATTACAGGCATGAGCCACCGCGCCTGGCCTCTCATGCACTTTTACGTCCTTTGCTTCTACCTATTCAGTACCTTTTTCATTGAGATGGGGTCTCACTATGTTGCCCAGGCTGGAGTGCAGTGGTACAACGGCTCACACTGCAGGCTCGACCTCCTAGGTTCAAGGAATTCTCCTGCCTTAGCTTCCTGAGTAGCTGGAACTACAGCTGTGCACCACCACATCCGGCTAATTTTTTTTATTATTTGTAGAGACAAGATCTTGCTGCATTGCCCAAGCTGGTCTCAAACTCCTGGGCTCAAGTGATCTTCCTGCCTCGTCCTCCCAAAGTGCTAGGATTATAGGCTTGAGTCACTGAACCTATTTCTCATGTTCTTGTAGGCACAGGACCCAATTTCACAAAGGAATTCCAGGTTATTCCACGCACATTTTACCTGTTATGAGCTAGGGTTTGAGTAGTTAAAGTCACCCAGAAAATATGCTGCAAAATGGTATTAACTTTACTGGAGAAGCTTGACTAAGGTTTGTCATTCTTTGCTCTTATTCCTCTGGGTCTAATGATTAAATCACAATCACAGAAGGTCCCTTCTCAATATCTCTCTGGCTGTAAGAAAAATGCCTGAAGTCACTGAGAAGAAAAAAGTTAAAACCATATTGAAGAAAACGTTGTCTCCCAGAGAGATACAGGGACATGAGAACTCCTACAACATTTAAAATTTGGATCTCACTATCTAAAAAACAATTCCTTCCTTTATTCTGTAAATCCTTTCTCCACAACTATACTGAAAGCTCCTTGGAGGCAGTGACCATGTCTGATTCTTGAGGGCTGGGCATGGAAGAGGTACACAAAAATATAATTCTACTAATAGGTGAGAAGAGAATCATAGCATGTTAATATGGGATTAAACATGGCAGGAGAGGGCAGGGTTGGGGTTGAAGCATGGGTGTAGAACCTGGGGTTTCCTTTTATTAAACCCTGTGCTTAAAAGCAAAACAAAAAACAAAATAACACAATTTAAAAAATTTTAAAAAAAGAACTATGCTTTTCAATTCCTTAGGATATTCTCAAGCTTGGTTTTCTTACACATCATTGACATGCTGCCCTTTCCTATTAGTCCTGACACACAGAGTAGCAGTGAGGAGAGACATAGAGGTGTACAACATGCTGGAAACCAGATAAGATCTGTACATCCATTTAATTTCAAAATATCTCCACCTTTACGCCCCAAAGATACTAATATGGTTTGGATTCACAAATCTCATGTTGAATTGGAGTGGATGGTGGGAGGTGAGTGAATCATGAAGGCAGATTTCCCCCTTGCTGTTCTCATGACAGTGAGTGAATTCTCACAAGATCTGATGGTTTAAAAGTGTGTGGCACTTCTCCCTGCTCTCTGACTCTCCTGCTCTGCCATGGGAAGCTGTGCCTTGCTTCCCCTTTGCCTTCTGTTATGATTGTAAGTTTCCTGAGGCCTCCCAGCCATGCTTCCTGTTAAGCCCATGGAACTGTGAGCCAGTTTAAACCTCTTTTCTTGATGTATTACCCAGTCTCAGGTAGCTCTATATAGGAGTGTGAGAATGGACTAATACAGAAAATTGGTACTGGAAGTGGAGCACTGCTATAAAGACATTTCCACCTGAAAATGTGGCAGCAACTTTGGAACTGGGTAATGGGCAGAGGTTGAAACAGTTTGGAGGGCTCAGAAAAAGAAAGGAAGACGCGGGAAAGTTTGGAACTTCCTAGAGACTTGTTGAATGGTTTTGACCAAAATGCTGACAGTGATATGGGCAATGAAGTCCAGGCTGAGGTGCTCTCAGATGGAGATGAGGAACTTATTGGGAACTGAAGTCAAGGTCACTCTTGCTATGCTTTAGCCAAGAGACTGGTGGCATTTTGCCCCTGCCCTAGAGATCTGTGGAACTTTGAACTTGAGAGAGATGACTGAGGGTATCTGGCAGAAAAAATTTGTAAGCAGCAAAGCATTCAAGATGTGACCTGGCTGTTTCTAAAAGTATACACTCATATGCATGAACAAAGAGATTATCTGAAACTGGAACTTATATTTAAAAGGGAAACAGAGCATAAAAGTTTGAAAAATTTGGAGCCTGGCCATGTGGTACAAAAGAAAAACCCATTTTCTGGGAAGAAATTCAAGCCTGCTGCAGAATTTGCATAAGTAAAGAGGAGCCAAGGCTGGGTGCAGTGGCTCATGCCTATAATCCCAGCACTTTGGGAGGCTGAGATGGGTGGATTGCCCGAGGTCAGGAATTCAAGACTAGCCTGGCCAACATGGTGAAACTCTGACTCTACTAAACGTACAAAAATTAGCCAGGCATGGTGGTGGGCACCTGTAATCCCAGCTACTGGGGAGGCTGAGGTGGGAGAATCACTCAAACCCGGGAGGTAGAGGTTGCAGTGAGCCAAGATCGTGCCATTGCACTGCAGCCTGGAAAACAAGAGTGAAACTCCATCTCAAAGAAAAAAAAAAAAAAAAAAAAAAAAAAGAGGAACCGAATGTTAACAGCCAAGATGATGGGAAAAATGTCTCCAGGGCATTTCAGAGACCTTCACAGCAGCCCCTCCCATCAAAGGCCAGGAGGCCTAGGAAGAAAAAATGGTTTCTTAGGCCAGACCCAGGGCCCAGCTGCTCTGTGCAGCCTCGGGACACAGCACCCTGTGTCCCAGCTGCTCTAGCTCCAGCTGTGACTAAAAGGGGCCAAGGTACAGCTCGGGCCATTGCTTCAGAGGGTGCAAGCCCCAAGCCTTGGTGGCTTTCATGTGGTGTTGGGCCTGTGGGTGTGCAAAAGGCAAGAGCTGAGGTTTGGGAACCTCTGCCTAAACTTCAGAGGGATGATGAAAACACCCAGATGTCCAGGCAGAAGTCTGCTGCAGGAGTGGAGCCCTCATGGAAAACCTCTATTAGGGCAACACAGAGGGGGAAATGTGGGGTTAGAGCCCTCACACAGAGTTCCCACTGGGGCACTACCTAGTGGAGCTGCGAGAAGAGGACCACTGTCCTCCAGACTCCAGAATGGTAGGTCCACCAACAGCTTGCACCGTGTGCCTGGAAAAGCCGCAGGCACTCAACACCACCCTGTGAAAGCAGCTGCAAGGGCTGTACCCTGTAAAGCCACAGGGGTAGAGCTGCACAAGGCCTTTGGGAGCCCACCCCCTGCATCAGCATGCCCTGGATGTGAGACACGGAGTCAAAGGAATTTATTTTAAAGCTTTAAGATTTAATGACTGCCCTGCTGGGTTTTGAACTTGCATGGGGCTTGTAGCCCCTTTGTTTTGGCCAATCTCTCCCATTTGGAATGGGAGCATTTACCCACCACCTGTACCCCCATTGTATCTTGGAAGTAGCTAACTTGTTTTTGATTTTACAGGCTCATGGGTGGAAGCGACTTACCCTGTCTCAGATAAGACTTTGGACTGTGGACTTTCGAGTTGATGCTGAAATGAGTTGAGACTGGAGGACTGTTGGGAAGGGATAATTGTATTTTGCAACGTGAGAAGGACATGAGATTCAGGAGGGGCCTGGGGCGAAATGATATGATCTGGATTTGTGTCCCCACCCAAATCTCATGTCGAATTGGAGGCGGGACCTGGTGGGAGGTGATTGGATCATGCAGGCGGATTTCCCCCTTGCTATTCTCATGACAGTGAGTGAGTTCTTATGAGATCTGACGGTTTTAAAGTGTGTGGCACTTCTTCCTGCTCTCTCTCTCTCCTGCCACCATGTGAAGAAGGTGTTTGCTTCCCCTTTACCTTCTGCCATAATTCTAAGTTTCCTGAGGCCTCCCAGCCATGCTTCCTGTTAAGACTATGGAACTGTGAGTCAATTAAACCTCTTTTCTTCATAAATTACCCAGTCTCAGGTAGTTTTTTTTTTCTTTTTGAGATGGAGTTTTGCTCGTTGCCCAGACTGGAGTGCAACGGCATGATCTCAGCTCACCGCAACCTCCACCTCCCAGGTTCAAGCAATTCTCCTGAATAGCTGGGATTACAGGCACATGCCACCAAGCCTGGCTAATTTTTGTATTTTTAGTAGAGACAGGGTTTCTCCATGTTGGTCAGGCTGGTCTCGAACTCCCAACCTCAGGTGATCCACCCGCCTCAGCCTCCTATTGTGCTGGGATTACAGACGTGAGCCACTGTGCCCGGCTCAGGTAGTTCTTTAAAGCAGTGTGAGAACAGACTAATACAGATACATTCAACTTAAAACAAAAATCACTGAATGCAACCAGCAGCCTATCCAGTCACTTTAGCCAGCTGCCTAGAAGTCATTCTTGAATTTGCCTCTATATCAACCTCAATACCACCAAGTCCTGTTGATTCTACTTCCTAAATCTTTTGAGCCTGTTCTGTCTTCCTTGCTGCCACAGCTTCACACTCATCCATTAATTTCTCACCTAGATTATTGCAATAGGCCTCCCAGAAGAGGGGACAGTTAGGCTGTTTTGAAAGACAAATAGAAGTCAGTCAAGCAGTGGTTTGTTTAATTTAGAGAACTGTTCCCTACTGATGACACACAGGGCCCATGTTAGGGAGTGGTGGATGATAAGGCAGGAGGAGTGGGCTAGGGGACAGAACAGGAAGGGCCTTATGAGCCGTGCTAAAGGGTGTTTAGGCTTTATACTGAAAGCGGTGTGAACCCACTCAAAGGTTTTAAATAGTGGACTGAAATTATCAGACTTGCATTTCATAAAGAGGCTCTTTGTAAAAAAAAGTTTAGGGGTAAGGCTGAAAAACAAGAGGCTGGTTAGGAGTGTGTTGGTGGTCTGGGAGTGGTGGCTCACGCCTGTAATCCCAGCACTTTGGGAGGCTGAGGTGGGTGGATCACCTGAGGTCAGGAGTTCGAGACCAGCCTGGCCAATATGGTGAAAACTCGTCTCTACTAAAAATACAAAAATTAGCTGGGTGTGGTGATGGCTACTCGGGAGACTGAGGCAGGAGAATTGCTTGAACCCAGGAGGTGGAGGTTGCAGTGAGCCGAGATCGTACCATTGCACTCCAGCCTCGGTGACAAGAGTGAAACTCCGTCTGAAAAAAAAAAGAGTGTGCTCGTGAAAATGATTAGAGCATGAACTAAGATGGCAGGAATATAACTGAAAGACATAAAGGCAGGTTTCATGTTGCCATCTTTCACCTTCCCTTTTTTAGGCGAGAATATCTATTCATATTTTAAGTGAGTTTGGTACAACAGACTTTCATCTCAGTGCACTTACCAAGAATAGGATGGGGGTTGGTGAGGAAAAGTGGTGCAGTACTGGTGAGGACTTCAACGACGGCCAGCCTAGACTCTGTAGGAAGATGGTCTTCACATGACAAGATGACCAGCTGAACCCACTGCTTCAGCTCAGCAGCTATCAATTCCCTGTTCTAAAAGCACAAAATGTACCTATCAGTAGTTCAGAAGATGCAACAAGGGCTGACATGGAATTAGGGGTGACCTACACCAAACTGGGCCTGTAGATTAGCTCTTAGCTCAGTGGGAAGAAAGTTGTTTTTTAGTTGCTTTTCCATTCCAACTAGAGAGAAATATGCCCAAGTAAGAAAATCTGACTTGTCTTTTGGTAAGATGGAGTCACTATGACTAGACAACAAGTTCCTTTAGTCTTTTTTTTTTTTTTTTTTTTTGAGGGAGTCTCACTCTGTTGCCCAGGCTGGAGTGCAATGGTGCGATCTTGGCTCACTGCAACCTCTGCCTCCTGAGTTAAAGTGATTTCTCCTGCCTCAGCCTTCCGAGTAGCTGAGAGTACAGGTGTGTGCCACCACACCTGGCTAATTTTTGTATTTAGCAAAATTAGACAGGGTTTTGCCATGTTGGTCAGGCTGGTCTCAAACTCCTGGCCTCAAGTGATCCACCTGCCTCGGCCTCCCAAAGTGCTGGCATTACAGGCATGAGCCACTGCTCCCGGCCTTCCTTTAGTCTTTTTGGATGCAAATCAGGTTACGAGAACACTGGCATACATTTGGTCTGGTAAAGACCAAACTTGTGGGGAAAGACTGTCCAGCAAATAACAACTTGTTGTCACCAATAACCAGATGCCCCTCCTATAGTAACAGAACCCCAGATTTTTGGCTGGGCCCATGGGCACCCAGCTAGAGACTACATGTCCCAGTCTCTCTTGCATTTGGGAGTAACAGGTGATTAAGTTCTGAAGACTGGGATGACACTAGAAGTAGTACCTGTGCACTTTCAAGTCATGCCTTAGGAAATGCCCATGATCTTTATTTCCTGGGTTTCCCCTTCCTGCTGGCTAAACAAGGACAAGATGGTGGCAGCTGGAGCAACCAGGTGGGGCCCTAAGATAGAAACTATGTGCTTAGGACAGCAGAACAACAAAGTATGAGAACCTGGTGACTCAACACTGTCAAGCTACATTGGCTTTGGACTGTTTCTATCTGATTTAAGCCACAGTATTTATGAGTTTCTGTTACAACATTTAAAACAGAATCACAGGCCAGGCGCAGTGGCTCACGGCTATAATCCCAGCACTTTGGGAGGCCAAGGCAGGTGGATCACCTGAGGTCAGGCGTTCAGGACCAGCCAGGCCAACATGGTGAAACCCTGTCTCTACTAATACACAAAAATTAGCTGGACATAGTGGTGCACGCCTGTAATCCTAGCTACTCAGGAGGCTGAGGCATGGGAATTGCTTGAAGCCAGGGGGCGGAGGTTGCAGTGAGCCAAGATCATGCCACTGCACTCCAGCCTGGGAGACAGAATGAGACTCCATCTCTAAATAAATAAATAAAGCAGCATCTAACACTATTGTTTAAACAAAGCAGTGTTGTTTTTATTTTTTAGAAAACTAGATTCTCAGTTTATTACAAAGGCTAAAAGATACAAATGAACATCCTGTTGAAGAGACAGATACACAGGGAGAGGTCCAGAAGGATCCCAAGCACAGGACCTCCTTTCCCTTTGGGGCTTTGGGGTGTGCCACTCTCCTGGCACATGAGTGCATCTTGTTCACCACCCAGAAGCTCTCTGAACTTTACGTTCTTCAGGGTTTTTAAGGAAGCTTCATTGCAACAGCATGATTGATTAAATCATTGGACATTGGTGATCAACTCAACCTTCAACTCCTTGTTTTTAATAGTAACAGTTTTACTGAGATACAGTTTACATACCATAGAATTCACTCATTTAAAGTCGCCCATGCAGTGAACTCTGGTATATTTACAGATATGTGCAATCACCACCACGTCAATTTCAGAACATTTTCTTCACCACAAAGAGAAACTCTGCACCCTTTATCTATCACTTCCCTATCCTCCCATCTCCTTAGCCCTGACTAAGCACTAATCTACTTTCTGTGTCTATCAATTTGCCAATTCTGGACATTTCCTATAAATGGAAATTTCCTATAAATGGAGTCAGATAATATGTAGTCTTTTACAACTAGGTTCTTTTACTTAGCATAAGGTTTTCAAGGTTCACCCATGCTGTAGGATGTATCTGTACTTCACTCATTTTTGTGGCCAAATAATACTCCATTGTATGGATACACTACATTTTGCTTACTCATTCATCAGTTGATAAACATCTGGATTGTTTTCATCATTTAAACTGTTCTTTCACTTTTTCTAGAACAGGGACTGTTGTTCCAGATGTACTTTACTTCTCCTATCAATTGAACCTCTTTAAATGTTCAAAATGTAACTAATGATTCCTTTGATCATCTATGGGCATCTATGCAACTAACATGATGAGTATTTTAGACCTTGAGGAAGATGCTAATTCCCAACGCACCAAGAAACTGATGTTTCCCCAGGAGCTTCTTTTATTTATTTCTCTACAGTTCTGTTAATTTTTTTCTCCCTGGAAAACTCCCAATTTTCATTAAATATCACTTTATTCATGTACTGGACATAACAATTGGTTAAAAACAGCTTTGGATAAGAATAATGCCTTGGCAGGCTTGTTAGGCTGCCTGGTGACCTCTGTCTTAGAACTTGGTGTTTTTTTTTTGGTTTGTTTGCTTTTTTTGAGATGGAGTCTTGCTCTGTTGCCCAGGCTGGAGTACAGTGAGACAATCTCGGCTCACTGCAACCTCCACCTCCTGGGTTCAAGCGATCCTCCTGCCTCAGCTTCCTGAGCAGCTGGGATTACAGGCACGTACCACCACACCTGGCTAATTTTTGTAATTTTTAGTAGAGCTGGGCTTTTGCCATGTTGGCCAGGCTGGTCTCAAACTCCTGACCTCAAGGTGATCCGCCCGCCTCAGCCTCCCAAAGTGCTGGGATCACAGGCATGAGCTACCGTGCCTGGCCCTGGTGTTTTATTTATTTATTTATTTTTTGAGACAGGGTCTTGCTCTGTTGCTCAGGCTGGAGTGCAGTGGCATGATCTCAGATCACTGCAATCTCCGCCTCCCGGGTTCAAGCAATTCTGCCTCAGCCTCCTGAGTAGCTGGGATTACAGGTGCCCACCACCACACCCATCTAGTTTTTGTATTTCTTGGTAGAGATGGAGTTTCACTGTTGGTCAGGCTAGTCTTAAATTCCTGACCTTAGGTGATCTGCCTGCCTTGGCCTCCCAAAGGGCTGGGATTACAGGTGTGAGCCACCATGTCTGGCCGTGTTTTTGTTTTTTTTTTCCCCTCCTGGGCTATAGTTTTTAGCAAATCATCTCCATTCCTATACTCCCTCCACCCCACCTGACTTTTTTGGGGGCTTTTTTAGCTCCTAGTGACCTCCTATGTTTGGCTACCCGGCTTGCCTTTGAATGACAGATCTAAGGAAATTGGACCTGCTTGTTAATTCTTACCCTTGGTTTTATCTCTGCCCAGCTCTCTGAACTTCGTGATCTCCTCTATGAAGTATTCTTCAGCCTCTGAACTCTCAGTCCCTCCTCTAGGTTCCCACGGCCCTGGCACACCTTGCTACTAGAGCATTTAATGTAATTATCTAATGTTCTCTTTCTCTCATTAGACTATAGCTCTAGTCTCTGTTCATCTCTGTATCTTCAGTACCTACACAGCAGTGCTAAGTTTATTGTAAGGGCTCAGGGTCCACAATGTTATGCCACCACCATCAGTGTGGCTGTGTGGAATCTGGATCTTCAGGTAATTTTCCTGTGGTATTGGCTGCCTTCTAGTTGTGATTCTGTGAGGGTGCTATCTTTCTTGTATGCACCTAAGTAGCATGTATTTGTCTTAAGACATCTTCCCAAGAAGCTGTTTTTCTTACTTTAGTTCTACTTCATTACCAAAGGACATGTAAAACAGGTGGGGCGCATCTGGGCCTCCATCCGGAGCCAGCTGGGCCATGTTCTGGGGGAATATTTAAGCCTTAGCGATGTATTTGCATACTTAGTTCACTAGGTTGCAATCCTAAATATTTTTGGAATTGACATGCTTACTCTTCTTTAAATAAAGAGTCCAGCTAGAGAAACGGGGAAAAAACAAGGGGTTTGGGCATATGTGTTTTGGGGGGAAGGTTCTGTTACCCCTATGAACTCTAATTTAAAAAATGCCTAAAACAGGCTGGGTGCAGTGGCCCACATCTGTAATCTCAGCACTTTGGGAGGCCGAGGCAGGTGGATCATCTGAGGTCAGGAGTTCGAGACTAGCCTGGCCAACATGGTGAAACCCCGCCTCTACTAAAAATACAAAAAATTAGCCGGGCGTGCTGGCACACACCCGTAATCCCAGCTACTCAGGAGGCTGAGGCAGGAGAAGAAGCGCTTGAACCCGGGAGGCAAAGGTAGCAGTGAGCCAAGATCGTGCCACTGCGCTCCAGCCTGGGCAACAAGAGCAAAACTCCATCTCAAAAAAAAAAAAAAAAAAGAGAAAAGAAAGGTAGTGTCCAAAGAAGTCTTTTCAAGTTATACTCCAATTGAAAAACCAGCACGAACAATATTTCTGTAGATGTTACATACACATATCACAGGGGTTCTGCCTGCTAAGACTGTTCACTTTTACTGACATCTTCTGAGTAAATGAGAACACAAAATCCTAGGTCCCGGAACAAGATCAGAACCAGCCTTACCTCCATACATGTCTGCATGTGGTGGGAAATGACTTTGGAAGCAAGTCTCAGAGCTACACTCTGAATTTCAGATCTAGAAAAATAAACAAACAAAAAAACCCACAAAATTACAATCAGACATATTTCATACACTGGTTTTTGCAGATAGTCTATAATCCATGCAGAGGTGAACACTGAAAATCTCTACCTCCTGGTTACAAAAATGCCTCCGGAAGCAATTACCTTTTGGTTATTAATGCAAATCACTGACATCATTCTATTGCTTGAGTTTAGAACTCTTAGGCTGAGTCTTAGAATGAAACACAGGACCTGAGACCTGAGGGCAGGATTGTGTGCAAGTTCATTACATAATGACTGATGGGACCATACATCTTACCAAGGTTGCACAGGAGGTATTGGGGGCAAACCTTTCATTGGAAGCAATATCCATCGTCCAGTTCAAGAACTCCTTTGGGGTCAGATGTACACAGTGCTCCGTCTGGGGAAGCCACTCACCAGGGTCCATGCAGTGGAGAATTTTCAGTATCTGTGTAAACCAAATCCGCACACAAAAAAGAGAAATAAATACTCAGGGAGATGTCTCTAGATGTTACATGATAATCAATTGTATCAACAAGAGGTCTACCTTTGAAAAGGCTCCCACTGACTTCTTATTTCCCCCATAATACCTTTGGGAGACTGAGGCAGGGTGATGCAATGACTAACCAGAGGGCATCTAGTGACTTGGGATGGGAGCCAGATGCCCTGATTTTAGGCCAGTGCCCTTTCCTTTTGATAATGCTTCCCAGGTGGCCATCTGCCCTGAAATAGCCATGTCAGCAAAGACTACCTCTGACACACTCTACAGTGAATTTTTAATGATCTGTTTCCTAAACATCCCAAAGTGGTTTGCTCTGTCTTTGGTTAATCTCTGCCATCAATACCCCTATCATCAAAAGCTTTTCTTGGTGCCCTTCTAGGTATGACGCCATGCCAACCACCATAAAGAGAGAGTCCTTATCCACTGGCTGCCGAATCTACTTCCTATTGCCCCTGGAGAGCCCAATTTTGCCTTCATGATCCTATCATTCCAGTGGCTCACAAAAGAATGTGGGGAGTGGAAAGGGCCAGTCAGTACATTGGAGACTTTACCTTGCAGAAGCATTCTGGGTGATTTTCCTTCATGGCCAACAATAAGAACTTCTCTCTCATGTTGCACAGCAAGGGTGGCAGGCCCTTCTCTCCAAGTCCAGAGGCTGCTGCTAAGAACTTTTCCAAGAGGGCTTCCAGTGTCAGTGAGCGCACTTCAGCGAAGGCAGATTCTAACAGCTGAGAGAAAGAGATGGGGACATCCCTCTCCTGCTCTCCACTCTTGGCTGCCGCGGCCCACACTGCAGCAATGGCTAGTCTGGTGAGGCTCTGGAGGTACTGGGGCAGGCCTGGCGCCTTGAAGGCACAAGGGAATCCCGTTACCAGCTCTGATCCTGAGATAATCCCTCTGACTTCCTCCCAGAAGCCAAGACTCTCCAGAACTAAGAAGCAAAAAAAGCAAAAGGGAAAGAGATAATCACTTTAAATTTCCACAAAAGGACATGAAAGAATGAAGACTGAATCCACTGCGTGAGGCCATCAGATGTCTCCCATAAGCAGATTTCAAACACTGTCATAAGTGAGTGGCCCTCTAAGGTTCAGACTTCTAGTCCACAATAATTTCCATTTAGGTAATGTATAATTTTTCTAACAGGGGCACAAAGGCATTACTATTAGAAAATGCGTTCCTGACACCCCTCCTCAACATTCAATAAATATGAACTCAGTGACCTCTTATCACCGAGCCTCAAAGCTGACCAGGAGAAGAGGACATCTAGTATAAACTTCCTTCAGGGGCGAAGTTCCCCTCTGTAACACCCCTTCCCAGAAGCTCTTGGTTGAACCCTACAGTACCCTGGAGCTCATGAGACAGCTTATTCCATTGTTAGTAGATCTAATTGTCAAAAAGTTCTTTTTGTGTTTCTACTCATTGGCCTAATGCTACATTTTGAGGCTCCCAATGACAGCTCTTTAGACATTTGATTACAATTCTTGTGTCCCCTCTGTCTTCTCCAGATGAAACATTCCTACTTCCTTCCTCAAATGATGGGGTCACCATCTCTCATTATTCTAGCTGCTTTCCTGTGGACATGCCTCACCCTCTCTCAAAGGATGGCCCATAGGCTAGATCACAAATCTCCTGCATGGTTTGACCCGCAGGACTATTACTTTCTCTGTTCTGAACTGGAGTTGCATCACACTGTTGACTCATACGGAGCACAAAGTCAACTGAAACCACAGCCCTTCTTTTTTGACATGGTCTACTGATGGTGGTGAGTCATCTTTCTCCCACTTTGTACTCAGTACTTAAGCCAAGATGTGTTTTCTTTGTTTGTTTATTTTAAGCCCAAGTATATCCCTGTTAAATTTTATCCTCCTGTTAAGTTTTATGGTCTGCCTTTCATTTGCCGAGATCTTTTCATATTCTCAGTTCTGATTAAAAAAATAAAAAAACCAAAAACTTATTGCCTGCTTACTATGTGCTAGGAGCTAAATAAGATCACTGCCCTTAAGGAGTTTATAGTCAGTCTAGTTTGAGAAAGAGAAATGCATGAACACATAATTCCAATATAGCGGTACAAATGATAATCTAGGTCTCAAAGAGGAAGACAGGTGACAATGTGTTAGGACCACCAAAGGCAGGGGAACCAGCTGAGCAAAGGCTCAACGAAGGCATGAAACAGAACGGACCATGTGGGGAACTACAGGCCATCCCATAACACTGGAGCATAAAATTTGAGGTGGGAAAGGGCAGAAGATAAGGCTAGGGAAGAAATGTGGCTAGAGTACAGAAAGCCTCCTAGACAATGTGAAGCAGCTAGGTCTGTATGCAAGGGAATGCCACTGAGAGGTTATTTTAAGCAATAAGGTCAGGGGCCCATTTTCACTGAAGTGCTCTTATCGTTGAGGGGGCAATATTAGAGGCAGGGAGACCAGTTACAACACTACTGCACCGTAGTCCAGGAGAGAAATAAATGACGAGAGCCTAAAGTTCAGAAGGAATCAGGAGAAGGTGGGTTTAAGAAACACTGAAGGTCTGAAGCCAAGGTGATCATTTAAAAAGGCAAAAAAGAAAGAAAAAAAACTACTGCAGGTATAAAACTGGCAGGACTAGGGAATGAGGGTGCAGACTAGGGGAGGAGTCTTGGGTACCTCCCAGCACCCAGTTCTTCACACATGTTCATCATCTAATAGAAATTGGGTAAACCAGCCGGGCGTGGTGGCTCATGCCTGTAATCCCAACATTTTGGGAGCCCAAGGTGGGAGGACTGCTTGAGCCCAGGAGTTTGAGACCAGCCTGGACAACACTGTGAAAATCTATTTCTACAAAAAATAAAAAGTCAGCTGGGTGGGGGAATCACTTGAGCCCAGGAGGTTGAGGATGCAGTGAGCCACGATGCTGACACTGCACTCCAGCCTGGACGACAAAGTGAGACCCTATCTCAAAAATGCATACAAAGCAGTTGGCAAACTTCAATTTCACAGGAATGCCTAAATGCCCAAAATCAAATAATTACTAAAAATGTGGGCAAGGTGGAGGGTGGAGGCCTTTGGTGAGCAGGCTCCCTGCTGGCCCTTGCCTCAAACACTCTTCCAGGCTCTCACCAATTCATTAACTAGCCCTCTTTGGTTTGAGTCATCCCCCAGTTATGAATCCTCTTAATTGTATCATTCTGTCCATGAAGTTTTATCTACAAGAACTTAGGACAGACTTCACCAAATGCCTTGCCAAAATTTAGATTTTATATTCATAGCATTCTCTGATAAATCCTGACAATTGTACCCAAGATGTTAGCAAGTTTATCCTGGATTGGCTTACCAGACAGCATTTAAGTGATACGCATTTATAGCTAATAAAACACCGTTTATATTTATCATCTCATTATAACTCAGAGAACTCTGCTGACTTCTAGAAAACTAACATAAACATAATGCAAATGTAAAACATTAAGGTAACAGAAAAATTTATTTGAAATTGAAAATTTGCATAGACTTGCAATAACTCGAGATTTAAAAATATAGAGTATTTATGTAACACATCAAATTGTTTCAAAGTCTGTCACAGGGGGCAAAACGGGGACTAGACTTGGGCTCCAATATGATGGGACCCCAGGGAGGCCACCATCTGGGGTTGCAGACAAACCTCTACTGTTTTGTTTTTTTTTGAGATAGAGTCTCGCTCTGTCGCCTAGGCAGGAGTGCCGTGATGCGATCTCGGCTCACTGCAACCTCCACCTCCAGGGTTTAAGTGATTTTCCTGCCTCAGCCTCCTGAGTAGCTGGGATTACAGGAGCGTGCCACCACGCCTGGCTAATTTTTGTATTTTTAGTGGAGACAGGGTTTTGCCATGCTGGACAGGCTGGTTTCAAACTCCTGACCTTGTGATCCGCTAGCCTCAGCCTCCCAAAGTGCTGGGATTACAGGCGTGAGCCACCGTGCCCGGCCACACCTCTACACTTAACTCAGACACTGCAGAATTCCCAGCTCACTAGGAGGCATCTTTTTATTTTTTTATTTTTTTGGAGACAGAATCTCCCTCTGTCACCCAGGCTGGAGTGCAGTGGCACCATCTTGGCTCACTGCAACCTTCGCCTCCCCGGTTCAAGTGATTCTCCTGTCTCAGCCTCCAGAGTAGCTGGAAATACAGGCACATGCCACCACACCCAGCTAATTTTTGTATTTTTAGTAGAGACAGGGTTTCACCATGTTGCCCAGGGTGGCCTCAAACTCCTGACCTCAGGTGATCTGCCCGCCTTGGCCTCCCAAAGTGCTGGGATTACAGGTGTGAGCCATTGAGCCCAGCCAGGCAGTATCTTTATAAAGCACTGGGGGAAACCCCGGGCAGCTGGGATCTTCAACCTCTGTGTCATCTGTTTCAATGTCTAAAAACCGAATCTCATAACAATTTAATAATAAGAAGAGCACAGTACTATCATCTCCAGGTACCATTTCCCTATCCTTCCTATCCACTGCTGCTAGAGGACAACATTACATTCAAAAGCAATTTCATTTGTTTGGCACAGTCAGAAATATGGCTCAGAAATCTGCTCTTAAAATTGTAATCAACAACAAGAAGAACTATCTGGGCTGTTCTGGATATAGTCCAGGCTGAGTGTAAGTATAGTCTGTTGGACTTGAGAGTTGGACACCCAGACCCATTTGCCTGGTCTGGGGCCTTAAGAAGGGATGATATCACCAGGAAGCCAGGGAATGAAGGCACGACCCCAAAGAAGGAGGAGATGGGGATCAAGCATGCTGATGAGGGGAATGAAGGGAGACATTCCTTTGGGACTTCTTGACCTACACTGCCTGTGACTTGAGTATTAACTCTGTAAGTATTTCCTAAGCATATACAGGTTGAGCATCTCTAATCTGAAAATCTGAAATCCAAAATGCTCTAAGATTGGAAACTTTTTACGTGTTGAAATGGTGCCACAAGTGGAAAATTCCACACCTGACCTAATGCAGTCAACACACAGATGCAGTTTATTCAGCGTCCCCAAGGGAAAAATAAAATCACCTTCCGGTTATGTGTATAAGGTATGTATGAAACAAATGAATTCTGTGTTTAGACTTGGGTTCCATACCCAAGATTTCTCATTATATATATAAATATTAAAAAAAATAAAAACCCAAACCTGAAATCTGAAACATGTTTGGTCCCAAGCATTTTGGATAAAGGATGCTTAACTGCATTAGGTACTTTGGGAGATACAGAGATGCAGAGCTGAGACAGAAAAAGATCTGCTTCAAAGAGCTTTAAGACCAATGGGAGGACAAAGAACAAGTACACAATAGCAACTATAAAAATCTAGCCGGGCACAGTGGCTCATGCCTGTAATCCCAGAACTTTGGGAGGCCGAGGCGGGCAGATCACCTGAGGTCAGGAGTTTGAGACCAACCTGGCTAACATGCTGAAACCCTGTCTCTACTAAAAAAATACAAAAATTAGCTGGGCGTGATGGTGGGCGCTTGTAATCCCAGCTACTCAGGAGGCTGACGGAGGAGAATCGCTTGAACCCAAGAGGCAGAGTTTGCAGTGAGCCAAGATAGGGCTGCTGCACTCCAACCTGAGCAACAGAAGAGACTCTGTCTCAACAACAACAACAACAACAACAAAAACCTATAAAAATCACAAAATGTTTAGTGTCCTAAAATTGTTACTAATAAAAGCTGAAATTTGGGCTGGGCATGGTGGCTCATGCCTGTAAAATCCCAGCACTTTGGGAGGCCAAGGTGGGCAGATCACCCAAGGTCAGGAGCTTGAGACCAGCCTGACCAACATGGCAAAACCCCGTCTCTACTAAAAATACAAAAATTAGCCAGGTGTGGTGGTGCATGCCTGTAATCCCAGGTACTCGGGAGGCTGAGGCAGGAGAACTGCTTGAACCTGTGAGGCGGAGGTAGCAGTGAGCCGAGATTGTGCCACTGCACTACAGCCTGTACAAGAAGAGCAAAACTCTGTCTCAAGGCGGAAAAAAAAAAAAAAAGCAGACATTTGTTGAGTATTTACGTGTCATGTACTATTCTGTAATTATAAAATATTACATACCCATGATTTAACGCTGCAAATAAAAATTACTTCTATTTTATTTATTTATTTTTTTGAGACAGTCTCTGTCACCCAGGCTGGAGTGCAGTGGCACCATCTCGGCTCACTGCAACCTCCACCTCCTAGGTTCAAACAATTCTCCTGCCTCAGCCTCCCAAAGTGTTGGGATTACAAGGCGTGAGCCACCGTGCCAGGCCAAAAATTACTTTTAGAATTGACACTTGTTGATATTATTCTGAGCACCTAGACAAGATTTAACTCTTCACTGAGGTAGGCTCTATTATTATTCTTCCCATTTTACAGATGAGGAAACAGAGAGGTTACTTGCTCAAGGTCACTAAGGAAAAGGTAGGTAAAGAGAATACACACTAAAGCCATATGAAAGACCAAAATGAATGCGATGGCACTGATATTCTACTGGAAGAAATGGAAAAAGGGCTTTCAAAAGGGAACACAATTTAAGGTGGGCCCTGAGGCTGCACAGGTGCCTTGCTGGGAGAGGAGAGGAAAGGGCAAACGTGCCAGGGAGAGTTAGGAGAGAACAGACACAGAGAGACCTTTAAATAAGTTTGCTGAATTAATGTGTCAACAGAGCAGCAGCAAGAGAGGTTAGATCTAGAGCCAAAACGGAGAAAATTATCAAGTGACATTCATTTAGGCACTTTCTCCAAACTGCTGCTTGGAAAAAATATTCTGTTTGTGCAGCAACTCTAACTCAAGGAGATGCCCTGAAGGGCTTGTGAAACCATGGACTGCTGCCTCGACCTCACCCCAGAGTTTCTGATTCTGCAGGTCCTGGGATGGGGCTGATGATTTGCATTTTCAACAAGCTCACAGGTGATGCTACTGCTGCTGATCCAGGTATTTTAAAAACCACTGCCCTCAAGTGAAGGTAATGACTAACGATATTAAAACCACACATGCCTGAATCCCACTCTTGTAGATTCTGATTCAGTTGGTTTCAAGTTGGGCGCAGACAGCTGTAATCTTAAGAACTGGCAGGTAATACTGCTCTGCACCCCAGCTGAGAACCACACTCCTCAGGGCCAACTTTCATGCGGGTTGGCAGGGTTTATGGGTGGGTAGGGCACTGGAGTTTCACGCAGAGCACGGATGATTCCAGCACAGGACTTCACAGTAGTGAAGAACTAGAAAATTCACCACGCCCCAATTTCTCTTTCAAATAAAAACACCAAAGGAGAGAAAATAACCAAGAATTCAAAAGAACGAATACGCACTATAAATGTTCCTGGCAGGCAGGCCAGCCAGCTGGCCAGACCTTCAGCAATGTAAACACTGGCTCGTTGTGTGCAGGTTCTGTTCTAGGTCTAGATGCAGAAGTGAATTAGACCCGGCTTTGCTCTCATGGAGCTCCAACTGGGTGGGGACCACAGGAACCATATTCCCCTATTCCATCTCAGTACCCAGAGTGAGAGGGTCTCTAGGTGGAACAGAAGGTTGGAGGCAGGAATGTCCAATACTTCAGCATAAGCTACTGCAGCAACTAACAAAGAAATGCTGCTTTTCTCTTGCACAGTGGTTCTCAGCCCAGGAAGCACATTACATTAATCTGAGAGCTTTAGAAAAATACTCATATCAGGGGACACTTGACCATATCTCTGGGGTGAGACCTGGCAGTCTAGTTTTAAAGTGACCTAGGTACAGCAGGGATTGACGGCTACTGTTTTAGTGGTAGAGTTCGTCAAAGGGTTTTCACAACCGGGATTTTTCCCTGGTGCAACAACGTTTGTGTCCTGCCATAAAGAGTCTAGATGAACACGTGGTACTTATTTTCATTTCTATGAGTGCCCTTCGTTTGCAGGACACAAATAACTGAAGTTTGATCCAGTCTGAAGTTTAGCAGCCTTCTTCTTTAGCAGATTGTAATTTTTAAACCTTCTTTGCCTTTTTTTTTTAAAAAGGAAAAGAGATGGTTTATCACAAGCTGGTCTTGAACTCCTAGGCTCAAGTGATCCTCCCACATCTGCCTCCTGAGAACCTGGGACTACAGGTGCACGCCACCACACCCATCTGAAACCTTACCTTTTCTACTCGCAACCTCAACTTTGATTGATTTGGGTTTCTTCTTTGTTGGAAAGCCCAAATGTTTGAGTGAAAGAATCAAGTCCCTGCTTTAATGGCCCCATCGTATTTTTCCTAAGTTAGAGTGATTTTTTTCTAACTCTTCCTGGCTGGAGCTTTTTTCAGCCCTCCTTGTTTGGAAAGTCTTTGCACTTTCCCACCAGTGCAGTCATCTCAGCCACTCAAGTATGTGTGACTGATTCTTGCATCCAATTTGATTTCATTTTTGGAATTAACTTTTTTTTTTCCTTCTTTGGAGCAAGTATATTTCTGGCCTTCAAGGGAATGGCTGAATGGCTGGATTCACATGGAAGGACAATACCTCCTACTGTGCTATGTCCTGGTTTCCTGGAGAAGTAATTCCTAATGAAATGTCACAATGTGGCAGACTGGTATAAGTTGCCAGCTTTTTATTTTGCAAAGGATGTTAAAAACCTACTATTATCACTTCATGAAAGAAAGTCTCTTATGCCCCAAAAGAGAAAAAATCATAGTGTCATCATAAAAGATAATTTAAAGAAATTTGTTTTTAAGAAAAAGATGTAGCCAGGCATCGTGGCGTGCACCTGTAGTTCCAGCTAGCTGGGAGGCTGAGGCAAGAGGATTGCTTGAGCCCAGGAGTTTGAAGCTACAGTGTGCTATGAGCACACCTGTGAACAGCCATTGCACTTCAGCCTGGGCAACATAGTGAGACCCCATCTCTAAAAACTAAAAACTAAGAAACTAAAAAAAAACTAAAAAAAAAAAAAGACAAATTTGCTATAGTATCATTTTGCTATAGCTTCTTTGTGCCATGGGCTGGTGAAATCACCAGGGAGCAGCACTAGTGAATTACAGCTTTGGAGAAGTTGATAAAAGCTTCTTGAGGCTAGTTTGTTTGGACGGCATAACTATTAGGAACCTCTGTTCTCAGGAAGAAACTGAAGGAACTTTGCAGAGTCCTTCATGGCACTGAGGAGTGTCTTGCATAAAGGAGTATGGTGGCCCATTCACACAATTCCTTTGGTAATATCAGATGTGTTATCTTAGCAGTTTTTGGTTCTTTGGTAGGTTGGAGATTCCAGTGTAATGTCTGCAACCTGAACAGTCATTGTGAAAGTTAACTCTAGATATCAAAACTGCCACTCCCTAACTAACCAAAGGAGAGTGCTAATTTTGACAGGCTGCTGAAAGAGGATTTAACAGTAGCACAGACCTTGAGCAGGGATGGCATCATACTTAGCATGTCCTGTTCTATTATTTAGGGCAGTCTGTCTCCTCCCTAGAGGAGAAGCATAACCCAAAAGGGAAGGCCTGTGGGCCATTCACCTTTGCTCTTCTGAGCTACTCATTAGGTTTGTTAAATTAAAAAAAATCAATATAATTTTTAAAAGATGCATGTTAATCTAAATAGCTTTAACAAGGGCATTCTGAAAAAAAAAAAGGTAATATCATTACCACATAATTATGGATACAGTGAAGTTACACCATAACAGCATTTAATTTAGGTGAATTTAACTTTAGGTGGGGCCGCGGGTGGGGGAGGAATAATAATTAGAGAGGGCAGTTTCCCCTGGCATTCCAATCAGTGGTCAATGTCCCATGTAGGGTTGCTGTACTGTTACCTCAGACCAGCGGTTCTCAAACTTTAGCTGCTCACCCCGAGTTTCTAATTCAGTAAGTCTGGGCAGGGCTCCCCAAAAGTTACATTTCCTAACAAATTCCCAGGTAATGCTGATGCTGCTGGTGCAGGGACCGCACTTTCAAGGCCTCCACCTCAGACCATCTGAGATCATCCATGCTTTCCACAGTATAAACATCTTGCCATGCTGAATGTGTGTAATTCTAGTGTTTAATGGTATTTGTTTTTGTACACCATGGCCCTTCATCATAAGTCAACCCCTTCATCTAGTGCTCAACCAAAGAGCTCCTGCATATTATACAGTTCCTGGCCTTCACTCTTACGTCACTCATCAAGACAGCCTGATTGTCTTGTGCCAAAATAAAAAGGGTAAGAAAGAAAAAACGCAAAGCCCAGAGTGACAACATTTTCTTGGTCCCAGCAAAGATGACTATGGGGGAGGCAAAGCCCCGGTAATCACACACAACTTGTTCTATTTAGAAGCAGCAGTCAGGATCCATGAAGGCAGAAGGATCCTCCTCAGGACTGAAAAGACCAACCCGACAACAACAAAAAAATGGTTTCACTACTACAAAATGTCACTTATAAGGATACTGTGCAAATGGCAGTGATACTGGTTGTGCCACCATGGAAGGTCATCTGCCACTGAGTCTCAGAAGATTCCTCATTCTGTCTGAACTTGCACATGTTGTTCCCTCTGCCTCAAAGGAATGAATGAATGAACAAATGAATTTCTCCTTTGCAGACATAACTGTTCTGAAGTTTTCTCTATTCTCCCCTTTCTCTCCCAGCATCTCCAACCTCCTTAAAAAAGTGGGAGACGAAAAAATACAGAGCAGACTTCATTTTTTTTTTTTGAGATGGAGTCTCACTCTGTTGCCCAGGCTGGAGTACAGTGGCGCAATCTTGGCTTACTGCAACCTCCGCCTTTCAGGTTCAAGTGATTCTGCTGCCTCAGCCTCCCGAGTAGCTGGGATTACAGGCACCAGCCATCAAGCCTGGCTAATTTTTGTATTTTTAGTAGAAACAGGGTTTTGCCATGTTGGCCAGGCTGGTCTTGAACTCCTGACCTCAGGTGATCCACCTGCCTTGGCCTCCCAAAGTGCTGGGATTATAGGCATGAGCCACTGTGTCTGGCCTAGACTTCACTTTCAATGCATAGGGAGACAGCCTGCTTTTTCTATTTCAAAGAATTGTAGCGTTGGTCAGAGCTCTGTAATCAGATCCAACAGAAGTTTTTATCTGAAATGGTGGATAAACTGGTTCCAAAAATAATCACAGATGATAATTTGTACACTCTTAACGTCAGTGTCCTGTTATGCAATTTCTCAGTTAAAAAAATTATATTTGTAGAGAAAAGGAAACCATAGGAATAACAACAACAACAAAATAAACTGACTTAATAAATCTTGGCTTCTCCTTATCAAAGGGAAATTCCACTCTTCTATTTAATCCTTGACCCTGCCAGTAAACTGTAATCCTGACCCCAGGGGCCCTTCCAGTTACAAACATGTTGAATGACCTGGTGGAGGGATTTGGAAACTAACTTTGTCTCACCCTGAACTAGTACTGGTTGTTTATTTCTTGCTTTGGTTTGTTTCTGGTTCTCTGAACCCCATCATCTCTGCTTACACAGGTGTGGCCCCCATCACACACACCCCTTGGAAAACATTCCTACTTTTCCTTGTCCCAGCATATTCTCAAAGGCATGTATTTTTCCAGTGTAGGATTCCTGATCGGCTGCTGAGGAAGGAGGATGTGCTTCCGAGGATACTCTAAAGACTATCCTGGCAGCCCATAAAATCAAAACACAGCCTTTCTGGCTTGGGAGACAGCAGAGCCAGAAGAGCTCAAAGGATCTGGGTAGGCTAAAGATGAGCTCACCAGGCCCTGGGTGGGACCCACAGCTTTTACTATTGCCTCCACCCACCATCCCATCTCAGCCTTTGCCCAACACAGGGAGGAAGTCCAGAACTACTGTGGATAAACACATGACAACCCAAAGACACAAACATAGTTATTTCTAAGTATACACTACTTCTGGTTTCCTTTCCCCTTTTCTTTCTCCTTTCCCCTTTCCTTTCCTGTCCATCCCTCCCTCCCTCCCTCCCTCCCTTCTCTCTCTCTCTCTCTCTCTCTCTCAATCTGTCTTTCTTTTTTTGAGACAGGGTCTTACTCTTGTTACCACACCGGAGTGCAGTGGTATGATCGCAGCTCACTGCAGCCTTCCCGGGCTCAGGAAGCAATGGAAATGAGTCTGGGAGGTGATTCTCCCAACTCAGCCTCAGTCCCAGGGAGCTGGGACTACAGGCACGAGCCCCCATGCCTGGCTAATTTTTTGTATTTTCTGTAGAGATGGGGTTTTGCCATGTTGCTCAGGCTGGTCTTGAACTCCTGGGCTCAAGCAATTTACCTGCCTTGGCCTCCCAAAGTGTTGGTACTACAGGTGTGAGGCACTGCGCCCAGCCTACTTCTGGTTCTTTTGGCGAATTGGTCCAAAGAACAGGATTGGGAATCAGAAATTTGTCCACCATGACCCTGTTTAATTTAAACTCTAACTCACAAAGGACCTGGGGCTTCTCTTCCACACTTAGTCCATTGGATACTGCAAAACCAACTTGGGAGTCAACTGCTAACCGGGAAGATTCCTTTACATAATGGGCTTACCTCTGTTGCTTCACCTGTAATAAGAGAGACTAGGATCACCCATCTCAGTCCCTTGCTAGTGCTACAATTTAGTTCTGGGAATGCCCCTGGGGTTGAGGGCCTGTAGAGTCTAAGACTGAAGAGGTTCCTGGCACCAATGAATTGTAGACCAAATCATCAGTGATGTTGCAAGGTGCAGTATACAGCTGCTAGCAAAATCCAACAAAATCTGGTTGTACTAGGAGTGCTCCTATTTTAATGAAGTCCAGCCCCAACATGGAGAGAGGAGTTAGGTTAATTCTGCCAGGTAATCAATGGAAATGAGCCTGGGAGTCAGGATCCAGCTGCTTCTACCCTGGATGTGATGGCCATTCATTTCTTTGTTCTTGCTATCAGTTTTATCTCTTGATAGCTGCTGTTCTCCCAATGTTGGCTTTTTCCTGTAATGTGACTATTCACAATTTTTATAACATTTATCCCAATCCTCTGAGGGTATTATGCCCACTTTACAGTTGAAGAACCAAGAGGCTTCAAGACAAGGTGATGGAAGTGATTTTTGCTTCTGCCTATGAAAGATTAACCATTGCAGGAACTGTCCTTCCACCATAAACAATTAGAAAACTGAACAAAATGTATGAAATTATTGTTTTTAATCATTGGATATGAGCAATGCAAGACTCAACAAGAAGACAATAAGGGAAGCTTTACAATTGCCTGAGCTTACTGCCAAGAGGTAATTTCTAAGCCCCAGTACAGAGAGGAGGAACCCAGAGCCCAGAGGTCCTGGCTCAGTTGAAAAGATGAGATATCAGAGTTTGGGAAGACTCAGGCAGCTGGAATTTGTGGGGCACAATACCGGAGAGAACAAATCTGTATAGTGAGAGAGCTCTGGAGATCTGTAGACCAAGGGACCCCGCGAATCTTTCAGCTGAATACTGATTTGCACATGCATGGGGTGAAACTCTAAAAGGCTACAAAAAGAACTGCAGAACTGCAAGAAAGCAGTGAGCTGGACAATTCCTGGAACTCATGTAGGCTCACAATAGTTTTGTGTTCTCTCACCCAGAGTAGAGACCTTGTAACACATGGGACATCATGTAGGACCTCAGAAGGATCCTGTTAGAGGAGCTACATTTGCCCTAAACTAAAGGCTCCTCTTTGGATTGAACCCACCAGAACTAAGCTTAAAAGCAAGTCTTGGAGGAATCCAACCAATCCTAAGTAACTCAACTGTGTGCTAAAACAAAGTCCAATACTTTAAAGAATAAAATAAAATCCAACACCTGACAACATAAAATTAACATTGTCTGGCATCTACTAAAAAATTATAAGCATGCAACAAGTGGGAAAATATAACCCATAACCAGGAGAAAAAAATAATTTAAAAATATCCTATAATGACAGCAATAATGAAATTAGAAACAAGAACATGAAAACAGTTATGTACGCCTGCTACATATGGTCAAGAATCTAGAGGAAGACTGAACATGATAAAGGGAGATATAGAAGATATAAAAAGGACACAAATGAAACTTCTAGAGATGAACAATACAATATCTAAAATTTAAAAAAATCACAAGATGAAAATAATAGCAGAGGCTGGGCATAGTGGCTCACATCTGTAATTCCAGCACTTTGGGAGGCCAAGGGAGGAGGATTGCTTAAGCCTAGGAGTTCAAGGCCACCTGGGCAACATAGTGAGACCCTGTATCATTTTTTTAAAAAGAGAATAGTAGCAGATTATACACTGCAAAAGAAAAAGTTTGTGAATTTAGAGTCACAAAAGTTGAAGCTATCAAAAGTAAAACAGATTTAAAAAAAAGAATGAGCATCAGCGATGTATGGGACAACTTCAAGTGACTTAATTTACATTTGAATGGAATCACAGAAAGAAAGGAAAGAGGGCAAGAGATGGAGGAAATATTTAAAGCAATAATGGTATTGGGGGCTGGGCACGGTGGCTCACGTCTGTAATGCCAACAATTTGGGTGGCCAAGGTAGGAGGAGTGCTTGAGCCCTGGAATTCAAAACCAACCTGGGCAACATAGCGAGACCTTGTCTTTACAAGAAATTTAAGAATTAGGGCATGGTGGCATGTGCCTGTAGTCCCAGTTACTCGGGAGGCTGGGGTTGGAGGATTTCCTAAGCCCAGGAGTTTGAGGCTGCATTGAGCCATGATCGCGCCATTGCACTCCAGCATGGGAGACAGTGCAAGACCCTGTCTCTAGAAACGAAGAAACAAACAAACAAAAAATGGTGCTGAAACATTGGATAGCCATAACAAAAAAATAAAAAAAGAATGCCAACCATATCTCATGATACACATGAAAATTAATGTGAGATAGACTACAGATCTAAATGTTAAATGCAAAACTACAAAACTTTAGAAGAAAAATGAGGGAGCATCTTTGTGACCTTGGAATAGGCAAGGATTTCTTAACCAGGGCATAAAAAGTCTAAAACACATAAAAAAATGGATAAATTTGACCTTATCAAAACTAAAAATGTCTGCTCTTCAAAAGACACTGTTAAGAAGATGAAAAGGCAAGCCACAACCAGGTAAAAATTATGTGTAAAACATTTACCTGTATAAAGGACTTGTATTTAGAAAAAACTCTTACAACCCAGTAAGACAAACAACTCGAATTTAAAAAGCAATGTATAAAATATGTGAATAGGCACTTTACCAAAAAAGACATACATAGTCAAACATGACACATGAAAAGATGCTCAACAT
Organism: Pongo pygmaeus; assembly: GCF_028885625.2. Classification (NCBI taxonomy): domain Eukaryota; kingdom Metazoa; phylum Chordata; class Mammalia; order Primates; family Hominidae; genus Pongo; species Pongo pygmaeus. The sequence goes on along the minus strand of NC_072385.2, from coordinate 90,432,664 downwards.
TATCAGCCACACTTCTCATGAATGCAAAGCGGTAAATGTTTTGGTAGTTTCTTGTAACATTAAACAATCCTTATCATATGATCCAGTAACCCCTTTCCTAGGTTTTTACCCAAGAGAAATGAAAACATATGACCGAACACTTCTATGTGAATGTTCACAGCAGCATTATTCACAATCTCCAAAAACTGGAAACGACCCTAATGACCATCAACTAGTAAATTAGTATAAACAAGCCATACACACAATGGAATACTACTCAGCAATAAAATGTCACAACTCACACCATATTGACAGAATGAAGGATAAAATTACAACATCATCTCAACAGGCACAGAAAGGTCATTTGCCAAAATTCAACATTCTTTTGTGATAAAAGCACTCAACAAACTAGAAATGGAAAAAAACTTCTTCAACCTGACAAAGGGCACCTATAAAAAACCCACAGCTAACATCAAGCTACCACTTAATGGTAAAAGAGTGAATGCTTTAAGATCCCCTAGGATCAGGAATGAGACAAGATGTCTGCTCTTGCCACTTCTATTCAACACTGTATTGGAAGTTCTAGCCAGAGCAATTAGCCAAGAAAAAAGGAGTCCACAATAGAACCTATTAGAGCTAATAAGTTAGTTCAGTAATGTTGCAGGATAAAAGATCAATATACAAATATCAATTGTAGTTCTATACAGTAGCAATGAACAATCCAAAAATGAAATTAAGAAAATAATTCTATTTATAACAGCATCAAAAAGAATAGGAACAAATTATTTAATGAAAGATGTGCATGAAGTATATGTGCACTGAAAACTACAAAACACCCACTGAAATAAATTCAAGAGACCTAAATAAATGGAAAGACATCCAGTGTTTGTGGATTTAAAGACATCATATTGTTATGATGGCAGTAGTCTTCAAATTGATCTACAGATTTAATGCAATCCCTATCAAGATTCCAGCTGGCTTTTTCTTTCCTCCCTCCCTCCCTTTTTTTTCCCCCAAACAAGCTGATCCTAAAATTTGTATGAAAATGCAAGGAACCCAGAATAGGCAAAGCAATGTTGAAAAATGAAGAAAGAGGACTCACACATCCTGATTTCAAGTTACTATGAAGTAATGATAATCAAGACAGTGTGCTCCTGGCATAAGGATAGATACATAGATCAATGGAATACAATTAAGAATCGAGAAACAAACCCCTAATTTATGGTCAACTGACTTTTTGACAAGGGTGCCATGACAATTCAATGGGGAAAGGATAGTCTTTCTGAAATACAGTGCTAGGACAAATGGATAGCCACATATGCCAAAGGAATGAGGCTGAATCTGTACCTCACACCAGATAAAAAAATTAACTCAACATGGATCATAAACTTATGAACTAAAACTATAAAACTTCCAGAGGAAAACATGGGTGCAAATCTTTGTGACTTCGGATTAGGCAATTATTTTAGACACAAAATCAAATGCACAAGCAATAAAAGAAAAAATAGATATAATGGACTTCAAAACTAAAAACTTTTGTCCATCAAAGGACATTATGAAGAAAGTAAAAATCCACAGAAAGGGAGAAAATATTTGCAAACTGTGTGTCTTATAAGGGATTAATATCTTGGACATAAAAAGAACCCTTACAACTTGAGAATAAAAAGACAAATAACTCGGCTGGGTGCGGTGGCTCACACCTGTAATCCCAGCACTTTGGGAGGCTGAGGCGGGCAGATCACCTGAGGTAGGGAGTTTGAGACCAGCCTGGTCAACATGGTGAAATCCTGTCTCTACTAAAAATACAAAATGAGCCAAGCGTGGTGGCACATGCCTGTAATCCCAGCTGCTTGGGAGGCTGAGGCAGAAGAATCGCTTGAACCGAGGAGGCGGAGGTTGCAGTGAACCGAGATCGTGCCATTGCACTCCAGCTTGGGCAACAAGAACGAAATTCCGTCTCAGAAAAAAAAAAAAAACAACTCACTTAAAAATGCGCAAAGGATCTGAAGAGACCTTTCTTTGAAGATATACAAATGACCAACCAGCACTAGAAAAGATGCTCAAGCTCATTAGTCATTAGGGAAATGCAAATCAAAAGCACAATTACATCCCAGCACTAGGATGGCTATTAATAAAACAGATGGACGGTAAGAGTTGGTAAGGATATTGAGAAACTGGAAGCTTCATACACTGGTGGTAAAAATGTAAGATGGTTGCAGACTCTTTGGAAACAATTTAGCAATTCTTCAAAAGTTAAACTTAGAGTTGGCATATGGCCCAGACATTCCACTTCTAGGTAAATACCCAAGAGAATTGAAAACACAGGTCCCAGCAAAAACTTGCCCATGAATGCTCATAGCAGCATTATTCATAACAACCCAAAAGTGAAAACAACCCAAATGTCCATCAAACTGATGAATGGATAAACAAAATGTGATATCTATATACTGGAATATTATTCAGCCATAAAAAGAACAAAATGACCAACATAGATGAACCTTGAAAACATGTTAAGTGAAAGAATCCACACATGAAAGTCCACAAAGGTATGATTCCATTTATATGAAATATCTTAAATAGGCTTTCAAAAACTACTTGCATAAAAATTTAACTGACATGGGCAACTACTTTCAGATTATCTGTGATAAGCAGCTGGAGCTGGGAAAGGCAGGAACAAAGAACATTGAAACCACAGATATGGCCGGTCATGGTGGCTCATGCCTGTAATCCCAGCACTTTGGGAGGCCGAGGCAGGAGGGCTGCTTAAGCCCAGAAGTTTGAGACCAGCCTAGGCAACAAAGGGAGACCTCTCTCTACAAAATAAAAAATTAAAAACAAAAACAAAAAAAACCACTAGGTTGGCATAGTGGCATGCGCCTGTGGTCCCAGCTACTCAGGAGGCTGAGGCAGGAGGATTGCTTGGGCCTATGAGGTTGAGGCTGCAGTGAGCCATGACTGTGCCACTGCACTCCAGCCTGGGCGACAAAGCTGTAAAAAAAAAAAAAAAAAAAAAAAAGAAATCACAGATGTTCTGAGACCCTAGTTGTTGACTAGAACAGTATTTCACTCCTGGGATGAAAATGTGGGTAGAAGGTTTCACGACACGGTTCTGCCACAGATACAACTCTCACATTATATGAGGCCTTTAACTTTGGTCACAGAAATGGACGATGAATAAGGAGTCAGGAAAGCTCAACCTTTTCACTAACCAGCTGTGTAACCTTGGGTAAGTCACTTAAATTGCTATGATCTCTAAACTAAATTTCTGAAGAATTGTGGGCCTCTGTACTCAGCACAAGGTTTGGAATTAACAGAGTAAACACCACGTTAACCTAGCAATCTAATAACATACCCTATATTATTCTGACTTCTGAAAGACAGCTAGGAATCATCTGCTTATTTTAGAAGCTCACTGTTCCCTGGGAAAGATAATTTTGGCACAAGCAGCAGTTCAGATGACAGTTCCAGTGTTTTGGAGAAAACCAACTAATTTATTGACCACAAAGCCTGTTTTGTTTTTTTTTTTTTTCTCCTCCTTAAAGTTTCATAGCTATAGGCCCAGAAATACAAAGTCCCCAGAAGACTCTAAAAATATGTTCTCAATTCCTTTTTATTTCCCACCCAGAGCTGAGAGAATAGCACCAACTGTGTCATATTAAACACATCTGCATCCAACACTGATAAAGTGCATGACCGAGGAACAGGTAAGAAGTGTTTTCAATTTGTTCAAATGGAAATAGTTAAATTTAACCTAATTAGACTAAATAATCAAAGCAGGTGTTTGTAAGATGCCAATGTTTGTTTTCATTCTCTGTAACTGTTCAGCTATATTTCCCAGGAACTTACTTAGGTAAAGGAAATTAATATGTCATAAAAATCACTGACCTATTTATTCATGTCACATATGTATTATTCATGTTTTAGGCAGTACAAATACAGGGCATTGTTGAACATTTCTCACAGATTTTACCATTTAAGCATCATCAACATCTAAGCTGGCCTGTAGAGGGGCTTATGTTACCTAACTTCCATTATATAAATACAAGCAGTAATAAATGAGAGCCTGTCTTCTAATCGTACACTGATCTACAGAGCGCACTGACTTGGCATTTAGACTATTTAGGGTTTCTGACTCCACTTGCACAAGCTGGTCACTTTTAAAACATTTAAAAGAAAAATAATAACAATAATAAAAGTTATATTCCAGTTAAAACAAAATGTTTATTGCACTTGGCAGAGTGATGAGATCTGAACTATAAATATCAACTAACAAAGAAACCACAAAATGTAGTCACCAGCAGCCTGGTATTAGGAAGTGTTTTGTGCAGTGGCCATAGGTCCACTTTCGAAGGGAAAAAGGGCAGGTGGCTGCCCGGAAGCAGTCAAGCTTGCTCTTTCTAATAACACGCTCCAGTCCTGGGTAGGCTCTCGTATTATTCCACACACCCTCAGGATGGGAAACAGAAACACATTCAAGAAAGGCCCCATAAAAGCCTGTGACGTGGAAGCTCCTGAAAAGGGGATCCCTTCTCTGAGGCCTGGGCATTCTGCAGCAGGGACACAAGCCTGGGAAGTTGAGTCCACGAAGAGGGTTCTCGGACTCCCTTCCCTAAGCGAGTGACTGATGTTTCCTGACTCTGGCCCTGGTTGTGCCGTGGGGCCACAGTGAGGGCAGTTGGAGAGCTCAAGATCTGCCACCTTAGCACACATGGGATGTTGGGCACTTATCGCTATGCCTCAGTTTCTGTGGTCTGATGAAGGAACATTAGTACTTTCTTCATTAATGCACATAAAATGCTTGGCATTGCTTGGCATAGAGATAGATGCTCAATAAATGTTGGCCACTATTATTATAACCCCCTACAAACAAGGAGGATGAGATTGAAAACAATGTTTCCTAAAAATGAGAGTATAACGGGCATCCTATCCACATTTCAGGGGCAGGAAAACAGCCTTCTAAGATCATTTATACGAATGGTATGGATGGACAAATCCTTATCAGCCTAAAATATTTCTATCTATGATTGCTATGTCATTTCTTTAGGATTAATTAATCCTCTTCATGAGTCATATTTCAACACATTATACATACACATAATTATAAAAGAACCAAGTTGCATAAAATTTATAAAATGGAGACTAGGAAAGGAAAAACCCACTCATAAAACCCACCAAGACTGCTTAAAATGAAAGTCTGAAAGTGCAGGTAGGTATTTGTTTAAATACTTGGTAAAAGAAAATGTTCAATTCAATAGCTGTGAAGACACAATTTTAAGGGGTGTGGGCATAAGAAAAACAGAAAGTCCATTTCTCAGAGTAAAAGGGGTAAATATTTAGTCAAGTCTTAGATAGCATTTCTGTAAACAGAAATTTCAATGGAAAATTTCCAACCTGAGAGCAAATAATTTAAGATGGGTTTAATATAAGAATTAAAGCTCTCGTCTCCATGTCGCTGCCCAGCCTGAAACCCAGCCCTCTGAGTCCTTGTGGCAGTTCGGCTTTTTCTTCCTTGTTCCCTCAACTACAACTGGACACTATAATTTTCTTTCCATTCCAGCAGGAAACTGATATATACTAATGATGACAGCTGGATTCAGAAGAGGAAAAAGAACACAGGGGACAGAGAGTCCTTGTGGGTTTAAAACTCAAAACAAAACCCCCAGATTTGAAAATTTTAAAACCTAGTTAATGGCTGAGGAAACCTCAAATGATTGGGAAGCACTAAGATAAAAGTTTGAATTACACAAAACACATCATTATCTTAAGCTTTTCTAATCATCTTCTCTGCCTTTCTCCTTCACTGTTTTTCTCCTTGTTTATGCCCCTGGCCCTTCAACGTGGTTCTAAGACATGTCAGAGGTAGGAGCAGCCTTCCAAGGTCATTTACAGAAAAGGATTGGAGAGGGGATGAGCAGATGCTCCTCCATCCAAAAAAGTTTCCCTGAAATTGTTATTACTTCATTTCCTTTGGAATAATCAATCCCTTTCAAGATTCATATTTAAATACATTTCATTTAAACATATGTATATACACATAATGAAACAGAATTATGTTTCATAAAATTAGTAAAATAGAAAATAAGAGAAGGAATCTCCCCTGTAATCCTACCATTCTAAAATAATTCCTTTTACCATAGCGCTGCCTTTCATTCTAGTCTGGCCCTCCATTCCCCACTCCCTACCTCCCAAACCTCTAATATTGATTATCAAAATGGCGGGGCAAAGGCAAAGTGAATGAATCTCCAGTTACATTCTTTTTTTTTTTTTTTTTTTCTTTTTTTAGAGACAGGATCTTGCTCTGTCACCCAGGTTGGACTGCAATGGTGTGATCACAGATCACTGCAGCCTTGAAATCCTGGGTTGAAGGGATCCTCCTGCCTCAGCATCCTGAGTAGCTGGGACTCTACAGGCACATAACACCATGTCCAGCTAATTAAAAAAAAAATTCTGTAGAGGTGGAGTCTTGCTATGTTGCCAAGGCTTATCTCGAACTCCTGGCCTCAGGCAACCCTCCTGCTTTGTCCTCCCAAAGTGCAGGGATTACAGGCTTGAGCCACTGCATCCAGCCAGTTACATTATTTTGGAGTGACACTAGGAACTTGGTTCCATAAGGGTCCTAAAAATCCTGTAAGGATGAGGGCAGAGAAAGAAATGTCACATTGTCTTAAAAACCACACAGTCCTACTCTCTGTCTTAGATCGTCCAATCAACTCCTTTGTCTACGGGACAAATTCAGGCTCCTTGGACTTTTGGCCTATGAATGAGGCCTTCCATGACTGAGTTTCTGCCTCCCCAGCCTCACCAGTCACACCTGCTTGGCCTTGAACCCAACACCCTAGTCGCCATGTCCCTAGTGCTCTGAAGGCTGTGCTGATTTGTGCCCTTACAGCTTTGGCCATGCTCCTACCTCTGTCTGTAATACCCACCTCCACCTTGCCCATCCTGGTGAATCCCTATCCACTGTCAAAACTCTGTTCAACCACTTCCTCTTCAAGGAAGTCTTTCCCGTCCTCTCAAGTAGAAACGATCTTTCTTTAGTGCCTCAAATGTGTCCCATAAATACTTCCTTTAATACAGCATCTGAAAAATCCTTCATTGCACCTACTTATAAGACCAAGGCATATTCATTTCTATCTCCAGATACAAGTGCTCAATATATCTCTGAGGCTAGCAGGTCTGATAAACGAAAAAATAAATAAACAAGAAAAGAAATGATCTTTTTCTGGATCAGTCAGAGGGACAGGGGCAACCCTAATCAAGTGGACTCCTGACATTCTAAGACAGGTACGTTATACTGCAGTGTTTTCCTGGGAAAGCAGGCATTTCTTCTTTCCTGAAGATGTTTAAAAATATGAGAACAGTCAAGGTGAGGAGGTGAACACAATGCTCCCCGGCTGGAGGAGACTGGATTAGATGCATAGCTTCCAGCGAATAATAATGACAATAGGCTGGGCGTGGTGGCTCACGTCTGTAATCCCAGCACTTTGGGAGGCCGAGGCGGGTGGATCACCTGAGGTTGGGAGTTCGAGACCAGCCTGACCAACAAGGAGAAACCCTGTCTCCACTAAAAATACAAAATTAGCCAGGCGTGGTAGTGCATGCCTGTAATCCCAGCTACTCGGGAGGCTGAGGCAGGAGAATCACTTGAACCCAGGAGGCGGAGGTTTCAGTAGGCTGAGATTGTGCCATTGCACTCCAGCTTGGGCAGCAAGAGTGAAACTCCATGTCAACAAAAAAAATATTAATAATAGTTAATATTATTGAGCATTTATTCTGTGCCATGCAAAGCACATTCTTCACAGAGAGCTTCACATGTGTAAGCTGACAACCACTCTAAGATACAGATCTTACTGTCCCCTTTTACAATGGAAACAACGTGTCTCAAAGCAGCTAAATAACTTGCCTAAGGTCACAAAGTTAGTAAATGGCAGATCTAGGATTCAAACCCAGAGGTTTGGCTTCAGTCTATGTGGTATACTTCCTACTCTGGGCTTTGTGAGCTAATAATGGAGGTAGATATATATTTACATACACACATAAACACTTTGCTTGGATTCAGAAAATGAATTCACATCTATTTGATACATGAGTTTAAATAAAATCTGTATTTTGATAACAGCTGTTACTTTCTAAAAACTGAGGAAAACTGCATTTCAATCAAACAGTTAATAAATCCACTTAATGAGAGCCTACTATGTGCTTAGATGACAAAGAATCTAAGACATGGTCCACTCTTTCAAGGAGCTTATATGCTAAAACTATAATATCATCACATTATTTTGAAAGCATATTGAAATCTACACATCTAAATAAGTGATCGCCTTATTTGGTGATATATTTATCTATTGCTCAACCTGTTTTGGGGAACAATTTATAAAACACACAAGAATAGATTTCACTACATTAAGCACAGTTTATTTTTATCCCAAACGGTGCTTTCCATCTTAATTGCCATTTTATTTCGTATTTGGTTATTTCTAAAAATCTATTCCACCCTCACAGAAAGAAAATATGCTCCCACTGTTTGTGTGGATGTATTATATGAACATGGACATTCATGCATATACATAAACACAAACACATCTAGCGATTTTATGAGGGCAATTCCCTGAGAACTGAATAAAATTTGTGCTGTCTGATAAAAATGAGTCATATATATGTAATTTAAAATGTAAACAGCCACATTTTTCAACATTAATAATGTTACTTTAATGTACTTTTTGGGTTATGATGTCATTTATAATTCTTCCTATTTCTCCACTTGACAGAGTTAAACACATATATTTCAATGACAGTTTTACTTTTTCTTTGTTATTTTTCCCATTCTAGTTGCCACATTTTATTTTATTTTATTTTTTTGAGACAGGGTATCGCTGTCGCCCAGACTGGAAAGCAATGGCATGATCATAGCTCACTGCAGCCTCGAACTCCTCCTCCTGCCTCAGCCTCCCAAGTACCTAGGCCTACAGATGTGTGCCACCACATGTGGCTAATTAAATTTTTTTTTTTTTTTTAGAGATGAGGCCTCACTATGCTGCCAGGCTGGTCTCAAACTTCTGGCCTCAAGCAATCCTCCTGCCTCAACCTCCTAAAGTGCTGGAATTATAGGCTTGAGCCACCACATCTGACCTTAGTTGCAACATTTTAAAAAGTAAAAGAAACAGGTAAAATTAATTTTGATAATACATTTTAAATTTAATCCAATATGTCAAAAACATCATTCCAACACATACATAATTAATACAAAATTATTGAGAAATTTTATTTTTAACTCATACTAAGTCTTTGAAATCTAGTATGTATTTTACACTAACAGAACATCTCATTTTGGACCAACCACATCTCAAGTGCTCAAGATCCACATAGGACTGGTGGCTGTAGTACTGGATAGTGCAGGACAAAATTTTTAGAGCTACGGTGATCACACTAGAATAAAAGCATCCTGTCCTCACATCTTACTCTGCAGAGTAACATCTTTAAGAGTAATATATAGATGCAAGTGAAATACTGTTAAGTTATTAAACACAGCTTGTGAAAACAAGCTGTGATCTGTTTAATTAGGGTATAAACTCTAAATAATGTTAACAGCTTGGAGAAATGGATGGTTCAAAAAAGCTAAAGTCATCTTCAAGGAACCCAGCTCATCAGTAAAGGATGGGTAGTTGGGGAAGAAAGAAGGCATTTTACAACATATAACGATTAACCATTCTAGACAAAGAATAATGGCACTGAGCCAAGAAAAACTCAGTTCAAATAAACTAATGATTATAGTCAACCATAAACTGTCAGAATCCCAGTGAGTAGATTTGTAAGCAATGAACAAATAAATCTCTTATGGCCAAAGCCCTTTAGAAACATAGGCAGGGAAGTATTACAAAGCTATACGGAATTTGGAACTGAAATACAGAAATGGTGGAAATCTAAAGCAATTTACTTGGTAACATTGGATTCATAGTCTCTTTTTAAACTTTGGACTCCGGTTGACTTAAGGGTAAGCTGAAGTAGATGCAACTCTGGGGTCCCTTACAGCCACGGCCACCAGTAATTTATTATGCAAACTTGGTCACTTTCAAGAGTAAAAGGGGGCACTATTAATAATTATGCTGGGATAAGAGGCATAAATTGGGATTGCTTTATAGCTATAAAACCATATGATTTTACACTACAAAGAGGATACAATAGCTACTCCTATCCAGGGATGTGGAGTTGATGAGAGTCGAGCATGTTCTTATTACCTCTGCATGGCCACAGGGGTTTTGTAGGCTAATATACATCGATCTGGGTGAGACGGTTTTGCATGCTCCCACCTCCCCCACCTCCCTCCTGCAAAGCATTTTAAATTGGTTTGAATTTGGGAACAGGGTTCCATATGAACAGAGCTGGACATTGACAGCCTGAATGTATTTACCGAAGACAACAAATCATTGACAGACTAAATGTAACAGAGGAAAGGCCTGGTCTGCTTGCACTCAGAATCTGACTTTGTAATTGTAGCCTCCTTTAGACAGGCCTAATCAATTAGAAGAGGCTGATTTTAACCAGTTGCAGACTCATTACCCTGCATTCCAGTTTGTGTTGATGAAAATCAGTTTCAGTCTGTGGCCTGGAATTCATGTACAGCACTTCCTGTAGCCTTTTATATAAACACATCAAAAAAATTTTATTTGGAGTTGCCATTTTCCCTTAAAAAAGAAAAACCACTTTGCAAATCATGATTAAAATAGAGCAACTGTATGTGGATCTGGGGTCCATCCCCAGAAACATACATGACCAAGACACATGTGGAAAGTCAGAGCCTGAGGCAGCAACTCGTAAGTGCATTGATGTAGGGGTCGATTTGAGAAGAGAGTCTCAAATACCCAAAATCAAATGAGCCCAGCTCAGTTATCTCCACAGAATGGAACAGAATGAACTCACAGCTATTCAAAATAATGACCTTTCAAAGAAAATACATAAAATAGAAAAAAGCCAGGGTCGTAGATGCAGAGAGGGTATCTGAGTAGAATTCACTCTTCCCTGAATGACCAACTAGAAAATAAACGGCAAACTTCCAAATAAACAAGAACAAGTTTCCCTGACAAACTTCTATGAGGGAACTATATGACACTGTTTAATTTTGATGTGTGGTTAGTCTTATAAAAGTAGAAGGTGGAACAGTGTGTGGCAGAGCCACTCAAAACACCATCTACATTTCAAAGATGTGTAACCATTCCAAAATATAGTATAACTATGAATCGTACCTGGCTGGTTGTCCTTTGCAGATTTGTTGAGGCAGCAAGTCAATAGGAAGAGAATATCAATGTATACAGCTCTGGTCACCAAACATGGATTTTGCCTAGAAAGGTAAAGAACAGAATATAAATTGAGATTTTCTCTCCCTTAGGTCTGGGTCTCAGGAAGGAGAACATGGGTATTTTCTATGGTATATGATGGGGCTTAAGCAGCTGTGGCAAATATTAAGAAATGATGTACAATCATTGATGGCAAGAAAATAAGCAACTAATGTGAGCAAATGAAATCCTTGACCATATGATGGAGGCCAAGGTTATGTGTAGACAAAATAGATAAAAACTCTATGCTCTGGCTTCAAATAAAATAAAATGAAAACAAACACCACAATCCTATCCTAGTTAGTTGAAAATAAGATGGGAAGAAGGGGTGGGGAGATGGTACTCTATTATTCTACATTCTTAAGTGTAGAAATTTGGGGAAAAAAACATCAGTCATGAAAATCAGATTTAGTATTGTAGGGAAGGAAAATTACACTCACATATGAAAAGCTGTATCTGTGGACTTGAAATAACCAGCTGAACAATAGACACATGGCAAGATTAACAAACACTGGAGATGACATTTTCCCCAACAAATGGATTTTTTTCTTCATTCAATATATGGAGCAGCTCTTTGAACGACATAGTAGAAATAGTAAGTGGGCTCAGATTTGGGGATCTACATACAAAAGGAAGAAGGAAGACTTTCTTTTTAAGAACAGCACTGAAGGGCCTTGACTCTTGAGTGTCTTTGGCCATGAAAAGGCCAAAACATCTTTGGTGTACTAATAATACAATGTGAGTAGTGGAGACAGTCGGGACAGACCTACAACTCAGTCTTTCCCACTTACAATCTCTGTGACCTGAATCAGATTCCTGACCTGTAAAATGGGAACTATATTATCACCTCTGCTATGGTTTGACTGCCCCTGCTAAAATTCATGTTGAAAGGTAATGTTATTGTAACACTGTTAAGAGGCAGAGCTTTAAGAGGTGATTGGGTCATGAGGGTACTGTCCTCATGAATGAATTAATGTTGTTATCTTGGGATTGGGCTAGTCATTTGGAGACTGGGTTTGTTATAAAGATGAGTTTGGCTTGATTTCCCCTCTGTCTTGCATGCTCTTTTCTGCCTTCAGCCTTCCACCATGGGATGACCCTCACCAGATGCCAATGCCATCTGTTACAACACATACAATACAATACACACATTCTGTTACAGCAATAGAAAATGGACTAAGACAGCCTTACTGTGAGTCACTGTGAGTGTTCACTGTGGCACAGTAAACTTAAAACGCCCACCTCAGTGCCTGGCCATGGCAGATGTTCCAGAACTGTCCATTCCTTGCCCTTCTCTACTTCCAACATGGGATTAGGGGATGGCATTGAAATTGGCACAAGTCTTCTGGCTAGTCAGTTTCCATGTGGCTTAATCCTGAAATCCATCCTTCTCATTTCCTATAAATTAAGTTTTACAATTTCCCTAAAGTTTATTCACATCTCTATCCTGAATTGCCTATATCTGGAGCTGGTGTATGTCTAACATGAAAAATATGTTATCAGATACTTTTTTTTTTTGAGACAGAGTCTCGCTCTGTTCCCTAGGCTGGAGTGCGGTGGTATGATCTCGGCTTACTGCAACCTCCACCTCCTGAATTCAAGTGATTATGCTGCCTCAGCCTCCCAAGTAGCTGGGATTACACGGGGTAAGACTGAAAGACAAGAGGCTGGTTAAGAGTGTGCTGGTGGTCCAGGCGTGGTGGCTCACGCCTGTAATCCCAGCACTTTGGGAGGCTGAGGCGGGTGGATCACCTGAGGTCAGGAGTTCGAGATCAGCGTGGCCAACATGGTGAAACCCCATCTCTACTAAAAATAAAAAAATGAGCCGGGCATAGTGGCGGGCGCCTGTAGTCCCAGCTACTCAGGAAACTGAGGCAGGAAAATCACTTGAACCTGGAAGGCAGAGGTTGCAGTGAGCTGAGATCATGCCACTGCATGCCAGCCTGGATGACAGAGTGAGACTCTGTCTCAAAAATAAATAAATAAATAGGTAACACATGCAAAAATAATTGAAAAAGCACAAAATGTGGACATGCAATGAAAATGAAATTCCTTTTCCACAACCCTACCCCCTGCCTATATACTGTTCCCGAGGCAACCGCTATGACTACTTTCTAGCACATCCTTCCAAGCACATTCTATTCTTTTCTTTTCTTTTTTTTTTTTTTTGAGATGGAGTCTTACTCTGTCGCCCAGGCGCGAGTGCAGTGGCGCGATCTTGGCTCACTGCAAGCCCTGCCTGCCGGGTTCATGCCATTCTCCTGCCTCAGCCTCCGGAGTAGCTGGGACTACAGGCGCCCGCCGCCACGCACGGCTAATTTTTTGTATTTTTTATTAGAGACAGGGTTTCACTGTGTTAGCCAGGATGGTTTCGATCTCCTGACCTCGTGATCCGCCTGCCTCGGCCTCCCAAAGTGCTGGGATTACAGGCGTGAGCCACCGCGCCAGGCTCTATTATTTTATAAGCATCTATCTGCTACCCACTTGTTTATATAAATGGTGGCTTACTATATACTAGGTTCTGATCATGACTCCTTTTCACTAATATATTTTGGATACCATTCTATTAAGAACATAGAGATTTGCCTCATTTTCTTTTCTTTCTTTTTTGTTTTGCTTTGTTTTGAGACAGGGTCTTTCTCTGTTGCCCAGGCTGAAGTGCAGTGGCATGATCATGGCTCACTGTAGCCTCAACCTCCTGGGCTCAAGTAATCCTCCCACCTCAGCCTCCCAAATACCTGGGACTACAGGTGCATGCCACCACATCCAGCTAATTTTTAAAATTATTTTTGTAGAAATGGGGTCTTGCTATATTGTCCAGCCTGGGGTTCTACTTTTTAACCCTGCCCCTATCTTTTCTCTCTAGTTTACCCTGGGACTCTCAATCGTAACTTCCTGCTGTTACTCTTCCATCCACTATGGAAAGCCCACAGTCTATGAAAACTTTAATGATATCATTCCCAATGGTAAAATTTCTACTAGTTGGGATTGCCCCCTGCTAAAGCAAGAGCCACTCAGGGAGGAAAGCCAGTGGCCTGAGAAAGCAGATAGGATGTCTCCTGTGCATCCAGCCTTGAGCTAGGTGCAGGGAGGACATGTAGGAGACGGCTTCTGACCTGAGAATTTTGACTAGTTTTGGAGACAAAAACAAAGACAAACTTCAGAACAGGATGTAAGGAGTTAAGCCAAAAAACCAACCAACCAACCAACCAACCAACCAACCAACCAACCAACCAACCAACCAACCAACCCACCCACCCACACACCCACCCACCAGGGTGGACTGGAGAAATGAAGTTATACTTCCAGCTGGGCCATGTAAGATGGGAAGAATCGAGAGACAAAGTTGATAAGGAAGGGCATTTGGAAAGAGGGTAAGAGATGTGAGAGGGAATTCATTTGGCTTCTCCAGTCCCAAGGAGCGGCAGCTTGGGAAGATAAGAGAATGCGTTGATAAGGTGGAAACAAGAGGAAGGCTGGTCAGGCTTTTAAGTGATGGGATACTTCATGTTAACTGGGTGTTCCTTAGTGTAATAATTGACTGCCTGCTCCCATGTGGCCCACAGAGTCATAGCTTCTTGCCCCAAATGTTTTCCTGGTTTTCTGTGGAGCCATACAGAGCCATAAAGAGAAGTTGTTGAGAAACCGGTTTGACTTTCAAGTCTGATGAGGAGCCTGGTTTCCACGAGATTTTCAGCTAAGTTAGCATATTTTAAAAATTTCAAAATGAACAGAGGAAAGGTTGACGATCTTTAGAGCCTTCTGCCAGGCTGAAGTGTTCTGCATCTTCCCTAGACCCGGTACAGGCTTGTGACCTTACTGGCCTCCTGGGACACTTCAGGAATCACTGACTGCTCCCACAACTGTGAGGCTTGGGGCCAAGTGTGATGTAGTCAACGAGATCATGGGAGGCTCCCCCAAATGCTGCTGCTTTGGATTCCAGGAAACGGAAGATTTGGGGCCACAAAGGAGTCCATCCATGGCTTCTCCTTTGAGATGACTCTGAGTGAAATTCTGGCCCGGAGCCCACTGTTCATGACTCCACCCTTGAGGACAGTCAAGGCCTTATAACATTCCTGTCTGGAGTCACAGAGTTGGGCTTCACTCTGAACTGGCTTCTAAGTCAGGAAAATAATCTTTTTCGTTCTTTTTCTCTTGCTATTACTTGGTGTTTGTTCTGACTTGGAAATGGTAAACTGTAAGTTCAGGGTGAGCCAGAGGTTTGTTCTCAGTCTGTCAAGCCACTTTGATGATGGGAACAAAATCCCGAAGAGCAGCACGCCAGCTGGACAGGAAACTAAGCCACAGGGTTTCGGTGGGCTTGGGGATTTTTTCTACCCCCAAATGGAAAAATCCTGGCATGGAGCACAGCATAATGAAGATTTATAGTGCTCAAAAAAAATCAGAAGTGATCAGCATCTAGCAGATGCACTGAAAAGCAGCACTAATAGTGGCTTTCGAAGGAGGAGAAGGAATCCAGCACTATGTGGACGAAGTTGACATACAAAAGATGAAATGAAGGCCTTGTTAAGAATCCTATTTTCTTCCACTCTTTTTTACCATTTGTCCTTTATAAATATCCACTTACGAACTTGATTAATATGTTTTTGCCTTGGGAAATCTCTGAACTTCTTTAAATCTCCTGCCCTCTCTCCTGGAAGTTGGGAGAGGCAGAAGGCAGGCAGAGAGCAGGGCTTCCCAGACACGTCTACAAAAGCCCCAGTGTCTAGAGGACAGCAGAAGTCTTGGGGAAGTCTGTGATAAATTATTCACTTTTCCTGTCCCTTCCGGAATCCCAGTGGCTGTAGGTTTTTTTTTTTTTTTTTTTTTTTTAACTGAGGCCTATTCATTCAGAAAACATTTATTAAGAGGCTACTGAGAGCCAGGAATAGTGGTGGGTTTGGAAATATGAAGATGAAGTGATTCAGTGACACAGTCACTGCCCTCAAGGAACTTAGAGTCCTGAATAGTGTTTTTCAAAATATACTTTATGATTCATTCAGTTGGTTATGAAATCAACTAGCGGGTAGTGACCAGCAACAAAGGAAGGAAAGAAAGAAGGAAGAAGGAAGGAAGGGAAGGAGGGAGGAAGGGAAGAGGAGAGAGATGGGGGCAGAGGAAGAAGGGAGAGAAGGAGCTAGGAGGAAGACAGAGGGAGAAAGGAGGAAAATATAATCAGAGTGTATCAAAGTAGTGTAGTAAGGACAGAGGGCAGGAGATTTAAAGAAGTTCAGAGATTTCCCAAGGGATTGTTTCACTAAGGTTTTTGTTATATATCAGCTTTCCACTAAGTCCTTGCTAAGAATGATTTTTAATAAGTTATCTTTAAGATTTAAATAACCATTAAAATGCAACAAAAGTTTAAGTAAAATAATTGACTGGTCTAGCTTTTTTCTTTTTCTTTTCCAGGTAATAAGCTACCCTACATTATACTGAATGGCATCATAGGGTTATGCTTTGTATCCAAAATGACAGTGGATATGCTGAAAGCAAACATTCCTGAAATTAAATATGCTCTATCTTGAGCAAATTCTGTCTCTGTTGCATTTTTGGCAATTTGTATCTTACACAGCTACTAAAATTTCAGACTGTGCATGATTTCATGTGTGTGTGTACATACAGTATATACACACAAACATATGCATTAGGTCATATGTAAAAGCTGTTTCTTGTTGTCAATGTCTGTCAAAAAAAAAAAAAAAAAACACTTGAAAGCCACTAGTGTAGTTGGGAAAACACACAACCAGTCATGCTAGAGTATGATGGGTGCCCCAAAAGGAGGGATTAACAGAGTAATTGTTTGTCTGGGTGAGTCAGGAAGGGCCTTGGCAGAGAGTTGGAGAATGGGGAGGAGGCAGACCATGGGCAAAGTGACCCCAACAGAGGAAGTAGCATGTCCAAAGACTTGGGGACATGACATGTTTAGAGAATACCAAGTGCTAAAAGGGACAATGGTATGGGGGGCGGGAATTGAAATGGCAGAGGTGGGTTATTTTTATTTAATTTATGTTTCCACATTTACATGGCTTAATGTGGCCTCCATCAAAGAAGTACCTCCTAACTCCTATCCACAGGATATAACCAAATATAAGGAGAGGCAGTGTCTGGTCCATGGACAGCTGTTACAATGATGTGAACTGCCAAGACTACAAAGATGGCCAGTGGGATTAACAGGAAATGATATGGGATGAGTCAACAGGGGCCCGAAACAAAAGAAGTCTTTCAGAGCTCTAAAAGTTCCAAAGAATGAAGACCCCAGTGGGACCCCATCAGCTCAAGTCACACTGGACAGCTGGGGTCCCCACTCAATATTGTGAAGCCTTGGTGGGCTCCCTGGAAGAGAGAGGGAATTCACTTTGGACTTACCAAGCTCTACCAGAATTCACTGTCATCTTCAGAGGGCTGGAAACTGCTGTTCTGGCTTTAGGTTGCTAGTGTCTGTTAAGGTCTCTAAGACACATGGCTTAACTTTATTAATACAGAAACATTTACTGAGCAGTATGGGGGATATTCTACATGGGGTGGGAAGGGGAGGGAGAGGAAAACGTTCTGGCTTTGCAGAGCTTATGATCTTGTTGGGGGAGGGGTATATGTGGAGAAAAAATACACATAAAAATAGAGGATTGATTTGATTGTCATGATTGTCATGGAGGAAGGCTCTAAAGGCATTGGAGGGGTTTGAGCTGGTGAAAGAGAAGAAGTTCAAAAAAATCAAACAGGTGCAGCTGGCAGGCTCATCCCAGCCCATCTGGGGTAGTTCTCTTATCTTAGCTCCTACATAAGCAGCTCAGATCACTTCTGTTCTCAACCACAATAAGCAAGAAGTACTAGAAGCTTCTTGCCATGGAGCCAGCACTGGAGTTAATGAAGCAATATCCTAGGGACCACCAGCAGGCCCATAACGGGCTGGAAAGAAGGAAACCAAGTTAAGAGGAAAAGTGGGTGAGAGGCAAAGGGAGAGAAGGCAGGTGAGAAGGGGAGTGGGGGAGAAGGAAAGAGGGAGGGTGGTTAGAAGAATGGGAGAGGGAAAATGGTTGAAAAAGGGGAAATTAGTCTACAACATGTTTCCACATCCCATTATGATCCCTCCACTTGACACATGTCTACCCACCTCCTGCCCTTTATTTAAAATTCACTTCAAGCTGGGTGTAGGTGGCATAGGTACCTATAATCCCAGCTACTCTGGAGGCTGACATGGAAGGATTGCTTGAGATCAGGAGTTCAAGACCAGCCTGGGCAACATAGTGAGATCCTATCTCAAACAGCAATAACAACAACAAACCCCCCTAAACACCAACTCACTTCAGAGCCCCTCCTCTATTTCTAGAGGATGACTTTTCTAATTATCCAGAAAACTACCTCTGAGGATACGCTGAATGGCTATCTCAACCCAGGATATTTTGTTGAGCTTCCCCTTCTCCCAGAGATCCCACTGGCCATCTCTGTAGTCTTGAGCACTTCACATCATCGTAACAGCTGTCCATGGACCAGACACTGCCTCTCCTTCTATTTGGCTATATCCTGTGGATAGGAGTTAGGAGGAACTTCTCTGATGGAGGCCACATTAAGCCATGTAAATGTGGAAACATAAATTAAATAAAAAGAACCCACCTCTGCCTTTCCGATTTCCAATTTTTACCATGGCCCCCAGCCAAGTAACCATCATATGGCACTCTTAGACAAACAATAGGGGATTTGTTTAAACCAAAATGCAAAATGGTGATGAACTGCAGAATATATATATTTAAACAAGTTATTTCCCCCACTGTAACACGGAGAGTTTAGCTGTGCATGCAGGGCCAGCTGGCAGCAGCTTGCAGGGCCTGGCTGGCTACCAGGACTGCTCATTTACCTTGCCCTCCCTGGGGGAGGTGTGACGGCAGAGCTGCATTTTTATGGTATGCCCCAACAACCATCCTGCTTTTCTTGGTCTGGAGCTTTGTGAGTGTTTATACTCACAGCCATATGTAGACGCTGCCCTACAGCCCTCCTACTTGGATTTTCCTTTTAAAGTGAAGCCATCCTCCATGCCCTGCTCTGGTGGTGGACCAACTTATACGGAATTCTTACTGAGCCACCATGCACAAAGTAAGAGACTGTGAGCTGTTAGTCTGTCCAGAAAGTGACTGAAAGTCCAGCTATGCATTGCAGAGCACAGTGGGCTTTCCCTGGAAGAGCAGGTTTTGATCCTGGGGAATGTAATCTGTGAAAGCAGAGGGCCTTACCCACTCTTACCAGGGTTCTGGGTAGGCATTCAGCAAGGCCCCAGCAGCCTGCAAAAGGTACTGGGGTCCCCTTTTTAGGTTAGGGCCAAAGCCACAGCCTCCTCTGTTTCCCTTAGGATTGCTGCTGCTCTAGGAAGCCCACAGCTTCAATGCCATGCCTTTGCCTTTCCCTCCTAATATTAATCACCTGCCTTTCCAGGGAGCCCCCAGGGAGCCTCCAGAATCCTCATATTTTTCCATCTTTCTATTAGGCATCTTGTTCTCATTACTGTACTAACACTCAAGCTATGTGCAGAGAATGATGAAAAAGAGACCTTGGTGTGGGGCTTGGGATTTGTTCAAAGCCCGGGGAAACTGTTTTAGAGGGTGTATGTTTTTTATTCCTTTTATGAGATGCGTGTTTCCCTCCCTCTGTGACTTGTTTAAAAGTAAAGTTTAATATGCTGCCAGAGTAATTGCTGGTTAATAACTTAATAAGCTATGTGCTAGGAATTATGGGAGAAAAGTAGTATCCAAGAACACTTTTATTGTACAGTTTGGGGCTTGGAAGATATATAGCTTCAAATCTTATATAGAATGTTAACAGAAGTCCCCTTTCTTTTCAAACCTTACTTTCTCCCTAAAAGCATAAAAAAGGATAAATAGGTGAGGTGGATGAAATCTTCTAGATGCTGCCTGAGCTATGTAAATCACAAGGGGAGAATTTCTAACAGCACCGTCAACAGGACCGTGGTCACGTGAATTTGGCAAGGCACACACTTGGAAATTAGCCCTGGTAAAAATAGCAGTAATGATAATAACAATATCAACAGCTTATTATATTAAAAGTTTTCTCTTTAAAAAGTATTCTTATTTTATTTTATCTTTATAAAATTCTTAAGAAGGAAGAAAAATAGAAATTATTATTCCCATTTTTACAAATCAACAAAGTAGCTCAAGTGACCTAGCCAAGATAAGGGCAGAAACCAAGAATAGAATCAAGGTTTTCTAGAAAACAAATTGTATCTATGTGTCCCAAACACAATCAGGTGAAAAGTGAGACACTGGGCCAAGCAATTAGAAACCACGTAGACTGGTGTTATATCCTGGTAGCCAGTCTGGTGAAAAGCAAGGCTCCAAGTGCAGCTGTTTCTGTGAGGATCAGCATAAAGGCACATTTCCAACGTGGCGATTATGTTGATAGAGACTTCCTTATTTGACAATAGATAGTTCCCGTATCTTCTTAGCACTTTTATGTTTACACTTCCATTACTCACTATGCCCTCCCCTGCTGTCTTCTATTTCACACCTTCATTTTAGAGCTTCCCACTTTACAGATGAAAACTCAGGCCTAAGGAAATTACAGGCAACACCTTGCTGGGCAGTAGTCCAGCAGGGGCCAGACCCTTGACTTGCTAACCTTGAGTATTCTCTGCCTCTCCTCAGTGGCAGAGCACTGTGTTTTCTGGCTAGAGGCTTTCCATTCACCAAGTGCCTCTAGATGTGACTCTTCTTGTGGTTACCCAGGAGCACAGAGCCTGTGGACTGGTGAGGACCCGTCTGGCTTAGGGAGTCCTAGAGTGAGCCCCTGAACTTGTGTGGGAAGGTATTATTCCCAGAGGCCCCCAGGCCAGTCTAATTGCTGAGGAAGCCTGATCATCACTGGCAGCTGAGGGGAAGGAAAGGCTAGTGAGACTTAGGAGGGCCTCTCTCCAAGATGCTCCCTTGGCCCATTCATGTAAGACCAGCTCATGCTGCCCACAGCCCTCCTGGAGGTGGCCGAAACCCCAGCCACACGGGACAAATGTATCAGGGCTGAGCAGCTTAATATGAGGGCAGACGTGCTCCTGCCAGGCCAGTGCACTGCCGTAAAGCCTGCGTCAGTTACTGACTTCAGTTAAAGGTGCTGTATCTACCAGGTCACTACTGGAAAACAGCTGTGTGACCCAGGAGAACAAACTTATTTACATATTAAAATTTAGGGACAGCCAGCCACCTGAGAGTGAGGAAAAGGGATATGGAATAGTTAAATTTTGATGGCAAGAAGGTCTGGAGCGTGAAGCCCTATCCATGGAAGGCAGCTCCTAAGAGAGGGCCCTGGCAGCCCAAGGACATGGAGTTGTAGAATTTTCCACAAGGATGATCAGGCCTCGGGAGAGGAAGAAAGCAGATCAAGAGGCAAAAAACAAACTTGCTATTTACCTCCCTAATTTGAGCCATCTTCTGAGACAGCCATATCTTTCAAGTAGGAAGAAGTCGCCTGCCCCCATGTCTATTACCTCTTCTACAAATATCAGCTTAGATTAGATCACTGTTTTGAAATAGGGAGTTAGGGTGCTTCTCTTAGTCCCTTCTGGGGCTACCAATAGGAGGGAAGCCATGCAGGTGGGTCTCCGGGCCCCCACCCCAGTTTAGACCATATTGAAACCATTTCTACTATCTTCAATATCTTGAATTTCCACATAAGCTGGTTTGAAGAATGAATTCTACTGGATTAGATGATCTCTAAATTCCCTTTACCGTTATAAATTCTGTGGTTCTATGGTACTCTTAGCAATGTTGGAAAGACAAAAGCCATGTGGTCTCAAGTGCATACAAGTATCTCTATTCCCATTACTATCTGCCCAGGCAGGCAACAGGGGCTTCCAGGTGACAAGGACTGCTACTAGAGAGATTTCTGTTAATCCTTAAGAGAGACTAGAAACTCTGATGACCACTAAGCAAGGGTGGAAAGATGTAAAGCATTTAGTGTATTTCATGTGCATATAGATAGCAGACTACTTACTAGTGTCAGCCAGGGCTCACTAACTTCCTCTTAACTCCTGATCAAGTCCATATTCCTCTGGCTGACATCTGAGGGTTTCCACAACTGGTCTCTTATCAAATCTTGCACTGCTCTCTAAAGCACAGCAGCTTTCCTTCAGCTTGATCTCCTCACTGGCCCATGATATATCACATGCACTCCCTCCAGTCCCTCCAGTATCCCACTGCACATTTGGTCCACCATCTTGATATGCTCTTTTCCTACCACTTTTTGGTGTTTCCAAATCACACCCTGCTCTACCGCCCATCTCAAATATCTAACTCCTCTGAGAAGGCCTTCCCTGACTATCTTAGTCCACACTCTTTTCTGAACTCTTGTACTTACTGTATGTACTTCTATGTGCTTCACTGTCTAAATTTTCATTTAGATTCAACCATTACTGAACTCTGACAACAGAGACTCCATTATATATATCTGATACACACACACACACACACACACACACACACACACACACACACACACACATACACACACACCCACCCACATTAGGTTCCCACAATGCTGGGCGCTGTACTAAGATACCTTTTGTGTACTTGGGCAATGAGACCTTCACAATTTACTTGGCAACAAAGGTACTATACAAGTATAACTTTACTCAGTCTCCAATCTGAGACAATTAATCTTATCTTTTTTTTTTTTTTGAGACAGAATCTTGCTCTGTCACCCAGGCTGGAGTGCAGTGGCACGATCTTGGCTCACTGCAACCTCCAACTCCCAGGTTCAAACAATTCTTGTGCCTCAGCCTCCCAAGAAGCTGGGATTACAGGCCCATGCCACCACGCTAAAAAATTAACCTTATCTAATAATTAAACTCACCTATCCTTAAAGACTTCTCCCTCTTCCTGAAGACTTCCTTGACACCCCTACCCTGACAAGCTGGCATTTATTTCTCCCTTCTCTGCTTCTGCAACACACTTTGACTCATTCTAGCATTGACATAATCTTGTTTATAGTTATTTGAATCCATACTTGTCTTACTTGTGGGGTTTCTGAAACACAGACAATTATCATTCATTCATATATTTCCCACTGTGCCTACTACCATTGTCTTGTAATATCTGTGACTCCGAATTGGCTTTAATTGACTGAGAATGGCTCAATGAAGGTAACAAAGGTGTTAATTTATCCAAAAGATGGAAGATGTTACATGCTAAAGGAAAAAAAAAAACCCACTACATTAGGGCTTTACATAATATTATGAGAATGTGCTGAAGACACTTAAAGCCTGCACTCCCTTGCAAGCTTAGCAATGACAACATTGTCCAAATCTTCCAACAGCAACACCCCAATAAGCCAACAGCTACAAGTGGAACAAGAGAGAGATTTCTGAGCCCTCTATTGAACTAACTGCCATCTCCAGGTTAGGTTTGCAGATTTCTATATTTAAAAAGTAGAAAGCATCAGCAGTTGGGGGTTGAATTCTTGGCGTGTGTGCAGTTGCGTAAAAGGACTATTTTTATTTCTCGCTGCACTATGAGGAAGCTTTGATCTTGGACGACTTGCTCAAAGGCCCAGGGTAACATATTGATCACTTTTGACTGCTTTTACCCAGACTCGTTTCCATAAGCTCAGTCGGTCAACAAGAAATACTTCATATATTTTCAAACTTCACTTTTCCTCAAACAGCTTATTCCTTTAAAACTTGAGGCTGTATTTGTAAAAGGGATATTTAATGAAGAAAATGTTTTGCACCTTGTCCCACTGGCTTGGGGTGAAATACGATAACGTTTCCTTTTGTATTTAAAAAACACAAACAGGATCTCATCCGGAGATATCATGACCTTAGACATTCCTGAGACGTCTGAAAGGGAAGTGAACATATGTCAGCATGCTTGGGTTTAAAATACACCAACTTCATTTCTCTCATCATTCAAATCTGCATGAGGCTCATGTGACTTTGAACAGGCTGTGCTGGAGGATTAAAGAAGGGTCCTAATGAGAACCTCTCTCTTCCAGTAAAATCTAGGAATTGAAAAGCAGTGACTACCTCTTCCATTTTTTTCCTAAAAAAAAAAAAACAACTTTTTCTAAAATTAAAAAAAGGAGGATCCTTTTTTTTGAAAGAAAAAAAGGAGGATCCTTTTTTTTGAAAGAAAAAAAGGAGGATCCTTTTTTTTGAAAGAAAAAAAGAAGGAAAGAAAGAAAGAAGAAAAAATGAGAGAGAGAAAAGAAACAAACCAAAAGGCAAAACATAACCCCTAGCAATGCCTGGAAACTTGCTGTGTGGCTAGTGATCCCTGTTAAGACTTGCTTCCCTTAAAGTTTTGGCATGGACCACAAATGATAGCCTTAAAATGTCACATGACCATCTGAATATTTTAACAATCATCCTGGACTGGATTCATTTCAACGGCATGGAAGTGAAACAGCAACTTGCAGCTGTGGCAAAAGGCTGTGGCCTCTTTCTATTTCAAGTCATTGCAAAAGAAGGATCTCTTTCTTCAGGAGGGGACCAATCCATGAGGGATTTGGGAAGGAGCTAAAGGACAGTGGGAAAATGGAAGCAGACCTAAAACCCAGTATTTCTGCCTGGGAAGTGTAGTCTCTTGTGTGAATAAATTTGGTGGTTAGAAAATAAATGCTGTTTTCAGCTGTTGTAAAGCAAAACAGAATCCTAAACCAGAACTTCTGCAGCTGGCCACAGACCCCCTAGGGAAGAACTGGGATTGCCACACAAAAGCCTCAGCTTTGTCTCTATAAGCATATTTTCCTTACACATTTAAATCCACAGGCCCTTCAGGAGCACACCATTCAGCTCAGTGGGGTCCAGTAAGCAAGACAGAAAAAGGAGAATAGATGGGAGTATGGATAGGGGGTGACAGGGGAGGAGACAGGAAAGTGACTGGAGTATGCATGAGGGGGATGGAGAAGCAGATGAGGCGCACATGAAAGGGCACATGGAGGACTGCATGGGGGTGTGAGGGGCACTTACAGGGAAGCTGGACAGGGAAGTGGATGGATTATTAGAATTAACTTGGGTAGCAAGTCATTGGGTCTGGTACATTGAGCAGGCTTTCAACAAACATTAGCTCCCTCTACCATCTCTTCCCCTCATCAGCACTGTTTTATGCAAAAAATTTATTCCCAAGGTTGCTTTCCTTGTAACCTTGGAACCTGGTCTTGTATTTCTGAGAGCCTGTTTTTCTCACCAGAATATCAGACTGTTATTTTCCAAAATGATAAACACACTGCATGCCAACAAAGCACTGGTCCCACACAGGGCACTGAGGCCACTGGGATGGCTGCCCAGACAACGGAGTATGGACTTCCCATAGAGAGCCCTGGGGCCATGAAGCCCCTCAACACAGGTCATCCCAGGTGGGTAGGGAGAGAATCTTGGGCTGATCCCTTCAGTAGCCTCAGCCCTCTCCTGTAGCTCCAAGCTCAGCCACAAGCCCTTGAGAATGAGGGAATGGGGATGGGAGTATTTCAAACGCGGGAGCTGGAAGATCACAGAGCCTGGCACTCTGACCCTGGCTCTTCAAGGTACGTACTCTGTCCCCTGGGAGCTGGTCAAAATGGAGGATCTCAGGCTCCACCCAGACCTAGTGAATGAGAGTCTTCATTTTAATAAGATTCCCAGGTGATTCACGTGCACATTTTCTTTCTGAGAATCACTGTTCTAGAGAAGGCTTAAATTACTGCCATTCAAAATCCTCACATAAAAACACTGGATAGATGGAGGCAGTGTGGTCAAGTACAAAGAGCCCAATAAGGTGCTGGGAGCTAAGCCCTCAACAAATGTCAGTAGTTGTCAGGTAGGATGTTAATTCTGGTGAATTCTGTGAAAACGGATAAATCCTCCAACCTCTGTGGGCTGTAGTACTCCACATGCACAGGGGTGAGAGTAGACTCTTAATACAATAAACTTCATGAGATTCCTTCCAGTTCTAAAATTCTAGGTCAATGATTCTATTTGATAAGACTCTGTTCTGTTGCTCTCTTTACACTGAAGTAGTGGTTTTAATATACAGTTGTAGTATTTGATATGGCCTGGCATACAGCAGGGCTCAATAGGTATTTGTTGAATGAAGTAATACAGGGATAGCTATTCTATTTAAGCTTCAACTTAATAAAACTGGGCTGAGTGTGGGTGGCTCATGTCTGTAATGCCAGCACTTTGGGAGGCCAAGGCAGGAGGATCACTTAAGGCCAGGGGTTATAAACCAGCCTAGGCAACAGAGCAAGCCCCTGTCTCTACCTTAAAAAAAAAAAAAAAAAAAAAAAAAAAAAAAGGGCCAGGCGTGGTGGCTCACAGCTGTAATCTCAGCACTTTGGGAGGCCGAGGCGGGTGGATCACGAGGTCAGGAGATCGAGACCATCCTGGCTAACACGGTGAAACCCCATCTTACTAAAAATACAAAAAATTAGCTGGGCGTGGTGGTGGGCGCCTGTAGTCCCAGCTACTCAGGAGGCTGAGGCAGGAGAATGGCGTGAACCCCAGAGGTGGAGCTTGCAGTGAGCCGAGATCATGCCACTGCACTCCAGCCTGGGTGACAGAACGAGACTTCATCTCAAAAAAAAAAAAAGAAAAAAAAAAGTTAGCCAGGTCCAGTGGCACACACCTATAGTCTCAGTTACTTGGGAGCTGAGGTGAGAGGATCACTTGAGCCCAGGAGTTCAAGGCTGCAGTGAGCTATGACCATGCCACTGCATTCCAGGCTGGGTGACAGAATGAAACCATGTCTCTCAAAAAAACGATTTTTTTTTGTTTGTTTTTGAGGCAGAGTCTCACTCTGTTGCTCAGGCTGGAGTGCAGTGGTGCAATCTCGGCTCACTGCAACCTCCGCCTCCTGGGTTCAAGTGATTCTCCCGCCTCAGCCTCCCGAGTAGCTGGGACTATAGGTGCATGCCACCATGCCTGGCTAATTTTTGTATTTTTAGTAGAGATGGGGTTTCGCCATGTTGGCCAGGCTAGTCTCGAACTCCTGACCTCAGGTGATCCACCCGCCTCGGCCTCCCAAAGTGCTGGGGTAACAAGTATAAGCCACCGCACCCGTCTCCAATTTTTTTTTAAAGTGCCATAAACCTCCACAACAATCAACCATTAACCACACCACAGTATCAGGTTTAAATGGTACTTCTGAGGGCTAGTGAGATAACTTAAAATATCTGAATCAGAAACTCTGAGGGTGGGGCCTGGCATCATAGGTTTTAAAACCTCTCCAGATGATTCTAAAAACGCAGCCATGAACATTAAGAACCAGTATCAGCCAATCTGCTACTTAATAAATGCCAATAGCAAGGGATACAAACTCCTGTTTCCAAGGGAGCTCAGGTAACCTAATGAGAGATGCGGCTGGGCAGGGGCCGTGCAGAAGCACAGAGTATACTCATCAAGGGAGGATGGCTGGGATTTAGCTCTGGCCCATTGTGGCCAAGTGGGAATTTGAGCCTGGTGGTGCCAGATCTTCCAGTTTTTCAAAAGAAGTTGTAGATCGTGATTTACTATGAAATTTCCTCAGTTTAAAATGTCAGCAAATAATTTAAAAAAAGAAATGTAAATCCTCCACAAGTCAAACAAAACACAACTATGGCCAGTCTGACCCGAATGTACTGTCAGTTTGAGCCCTCTGGCTGACAGTGCACAGCAGGCCTGGGCCTGAGCAGCACCCTAGGGAGGGTCCAGGGGAAGACTCCTTCTAAAGAAGATAAAACAAAATGCTAACTCAGGGCCATTTCTGTGTGGTAATATAGAAAGTAAAAACTGAAGAACAATCTGTACCCGTTTGACTTATCTGTTAACTCATGCCAAGCTGAAATGTTAACTAAAATGGCTGTCAGACATGTGGTGTGTCTCCCCAGTTGTTTTCACTGTAGAAAAGATTTTTTATATTAAGGCAGTTTTGAGAAGAGTTAACGAAATAATATTTACAAATCTCCTCATACGAAGCTTGGCATAGAGTAAGCATTCAAAACGTAAAAGTTTCCTCAACTGAATTTTTTATATCTTAGTTAAAATTTTGGTGGAGGTCTCTCACGCACTGTTGGTAGGCAGATGGACTTTTTTAGAAAACAATCTGGCAGTGTATACCAAGACTTTTTCCATTTCTCCTTGACCAATTTATTCCACTTCTGGAAATCAAACCTAAGGCAATAACCCACAATCACACACACTCATACACACACACACACACACACACACACACACACTCATGTACAAAGATTTTTCTGAAACATCATCTATGACACTAAAAAAATGGGAAACAAACTGAATGCCAGCAATGGTTAGGTAAATTTAATGAGTAATTATTCAGGTGACAAAAATATGCTACCTTCAAAAATGATGTTTTCAAAGTTTTTTTTTCTTAATTCAAAAATAGGCAAAAGTATTTTATTTTTAGAGATGCACAGGTGGTAAAACTAGGAAGAAAAGCAAAGAAATAATTATCATAAAATGTCAAGACAATGATAACTTCAGATGAGTGATGGGGTATATTTTCTTTTAAATATTTTCCATTAAAATGTTTTAAATTGTGATGAAATATACATAATATAAACTTTACCGTCTTACCCATTTTTGAGTATACAGTTTGCTAGTGTTAAGCACATCCATATTGTTGTGTAACAAATCACCAGAACTTTTTTTTTTTTTTTTTTTTTGAGACAGAGTCTCCCTCTGTTGCCCAGGCTGGAATGCAGTGGCATGATCTCAGCTCATTGCAACTTCCATCTCCCAGGTTCAAGCGATTCTCCTGCTTCAGCCTGCCAGGTAGCTGGGACTACAGGTGTGCGCAACCACACCTGGCTAATTTTTTGTATTTTTAGTAGAGATGGGTTTCACCATGTTGGCCAGGCTGGTCTTGAACTCCTGGCCTCAAGTGATCTGCCCACCTCGGCCTCCCAAAGTGCTGCGATTACAGCTCTAAGCCACTGTACCCAGCCTCCAGAACCCTTTTCATTCTGTAAAATTAAAACACTATATCCATTAAACAATGCTCCATCCCCTCCTCTCCGTAGCCCCTGGCAACCACTATTCTACTTTCTATCTCTAGGTCTTGAGTACTCTATGTACTTTGTATTAGTATAATCATATAGTATTTGTCTTTTTGTAATTGGCTTATTTCGCTTAGCATAATTTCTCCAAGATTCATCTATGTTGTGGCATATGTTGGAATTTCCTTCCTTTTTCAGGCTAAGTAATATTCTGGTGTATGTATACACCACATTTTGTTTATCCATTCATCATTCATCAATGGACACCTGAGCTGTTTCCATGTTTTAGCTATTGTGCATAATGCTGCTATGGAAACTTCTTTGAGACTCCACTCTCAAGTCTGTTGGGTATGTATTCAAAAGTGGAATTGTTGGATTAACACAGTAATTCTATTTTCAATTTTTTGAGGAAATATCATACTGTTTTCCACAGTAGCTGTATCATAAAGAGTTTGAAATAATAACAAATGCTCTCATGATACTGTCGAGTGAAAAAAGGAAGGAAGCTATAACTTACATATACAGTATAGCCTTGACAAAGTTAAAAAAAAGCATAGGAAAAAAGATGAAGGAATTACATACAACTCTTAACCAATAATAGTGATTTATGAATTGTGGTAAGAATAGACTTTTACTCTCTTCCAAATTTTGTACTTGACTAATTTTCTATGATAAGCATATAGCACACAACAATGAACGGAAAAACAGTGAAAAAATTTTAGTAGGGCACATATTTATTTCTGGTTATCACATCCACTGCATGCATGCATTCATTCATTCATTTTCTTGAGACAGAGTCTTTCTCTGTTGCGCAGGTTGGAATACAGTGGCGTGATCTCAGCTCACTGAAACCTCCGCCTCCCAGGTTCAAGTGATTCTCATGCCTCAGCCTCCCAAATAGTTGGGACTACAGGCGTGTGCCACCACTCAGCTAATTTTTTGTATTTTTAGTAGAGACTGGGTTTCACCATGTTGGCCAGGCTGGTCTCAAACTCCTGGCCTTATGTGATCCACCCACCTTGGCCTCCCAAAGTGCTAGGGTTACAGGCATGAGCCACTGCACCCAGCCCTGACTAGTCCATTTAGTTCACTAAGTTTACTGAAAGAAACACACATGCAATATATAAACATACACATACACACTTATTTTTTTCCTTTTATAACCAAAGAAGGAGAAACTAGATAGCCAAATTCACTTCTGAAAAGTTTAAGCCTAATATAATACTAATTACAACTCTCAGCCAAAGTAAATAAGCGATCTAGCTGGGACAGCCGAGCTGGAATCTGCAAGTAGCAAGGGTGGCAGGGCATGGGGCTCATGTCCGTAATCCCAGCTTACTTGGAAGACTCTGGTGGGAGGACTGCTTGAGCCCAGGAGTTCAAGTCCAGCATAGGCAACACAGCCAGACCTCATCTCTAAAAAGAAAAGAAAAGAAAAGAAAACAAAAAAAACTTAAAAAAAAAAAGTTTTTGTAATTAGCATGAGTGTCAGACTGGGTGATTCGTCTCTCATGATGCCCACTGCCATCCTTTCCAGGCCAGCAGCAGACCCCTACGAGACGGCTACTCTCATTTCGTTTCTGGTCTAGGTCAGTTTAGTTTTCTTTCAGTAGTTAGTAAACTGCTTTAGACCTATGAGAGAGACAGTAAACTGGATCAAGAAGGGAGGGGTGGAGGAAAAGGGGAAGGAAAGGACTTGAAGGATTAATGAGCTGATTTCCATTAAGGCTTTGACATCTTGGAATGAAAAGCAGCCTGTAAGAGCAGAAGCCCAGTCCTTTCCTGAAGCCATGTTGCCAGCTGACCATTCATCACCAAAAATTCCCCAGCAACTCCATGGCTATTGCTTAATCACCTCATATAAATCCCTATTAATCTTGCAAAGTCAAAACACAAATATAGGACAAAAGTCTTCATTTTATGTTCCCGCAATTTCAGAGTCAAAATTTAAAGACTGAATTGGTTATCCAATAGCGCCAATCAATTTTTTAAAAACTTTGAGAACAAAAGGACAAATACATATCCACTAGCATTGTTGTACTTATGGCACTGAACAAACTCAGGCTAATGATCAAATAAATTATGGAAGGAAAAGGGTATCGGTGTTAAAATTTAAGGCAACATTTTTTTCTTTGCAAAAACATTAATTTTTCATAGCTTATATTCAAAAGATACAGAAAATCCTTAGTAGACTCAAAGGAACATTTATTCTTCTTTCATGTGTAAATTACCAGGGACATAAAAAAGCCTCTTCAGTAGTTGAATTTGGAATACTCTGCACTGTAATATCTTCATGGGAAAGGCAGGTGAGAAAGTAAAGACAGGGGTCTGTTCTGAGAAGGGACCGCTAGGACGAGAGGGGGTTCGTCTGAGCATGGAGTTAACTAGTACAGACAGACAACTCCCGGAACAAGAGGACCTCAGGGACAGGGCAGGCACGTGACACCGAGGCTTCATCACTTATACCCAGTTCTATAATTTGCTATTTAGGAACCTCAAAGTTATCCTGTCAATGATGTGGATAATATAGAAAAACTGATACAAAGCTTTGGAATGCATTGTGCTGTCTGGCAGTATGTTTTCCTTCCAAACTCTATTTCAGGCTCTGAACACATCCTGATTAACACTTGTAAAAGTGTGCTGGGGAGCAAAAGGAAGCCTGGTGTTAGGAACCATTCACAGACCACCCACAAAGTGGAAAGTTCACACTTGGATAATAGAGAGTTGACTGTACTGGAAACAGAAAAGTGGCTTTCCTAGATTCTGGGCAAGGAAGGTGGAAACCCAGTAAATTGCAGTGATTCATTCCTTTGTCTTCTAGAGCTGGAAAATCATGGAGAAAAATCATAAGTGGGGTGGGGAGCAGAGGGAAGGAGAATGGAAAGCCCAATTAGAAAACAGCAATAGGGACCACAGGACAGGTTTTAAAAGACCAGGAGGACTTCTCTTCCTCTTAGCTGCAGAGGAAGCTGATGGCAGCTTTGTCAGCCATCTTCAGGCACTGCACAACATGAAGGTCCACTCAATGGCTGGCCTGCCGCTCTATCTCTTCCATCCCATCCAACAAGAGGTAATGGACTCAGGAAGCCAGTGGATAATGACTTTCTATGAGAAGCATGAAGGAGTAGCAAGCTAAGGGGGCAGAAACTCCTTCCTTACAGCACTTCAAGAACTAGAGTGTTAGGATACTTGGGACAGTCCTGGCTAGAAGCAGGTTTCAGAGGATAATTTCTGGACAGCCCTGACTTCTTGATCCCCAGAAATAACAGGTAGGAAGAAGTGGCCTATTACCTGGCAAACAGCTGAGGGTACTGATGTGATATGTATCTTTGGGACGCTAAGAGCCACACAGAAGGCAAATGGTACTAGGCTTGGGTAAACACTTTATGGGTAAGCAACTCCTACTCTCTAAATAAAATGGAGAAAACAGGTTGGGTGCAGTGGCTCACACGCCTGTAATCCCAACACTTTGGGAGCCCGAGGCAGGTGGATCACCTGAGCCCAGGAGTTCAAGACCAGCCTGGGAAACCTGTTAAAACTCCTTCTCCACCAAAAAACTGCACAAAAATTAGCCAGGCATAGTGGCGTGTGCCTGTAGTCCCAGCTGCTCAGGGGACTGAGGCGGAAGGATCACTTGAGCCCCAGGAGGTCAAGGCTACAGTGAGCCATGGTAGCGCCACTGCACTCCAACCTGGGTGACAGAGCATGACCCTGTCTAAAAAAAGGGAGAATAGACTAACAGACTAAAAATGAGAGGCTCCCAATAATTTTACTGGCATTTCAGACACAAGATAATTTCTCCATCAATATCCCTGTCCAAAGCTATTAATGTTGAGACAATAATTGAGATACACACATCCACACATTGGGAAATTCACCACTGGCTCCTTCACCAAAAGGTTTCTTACAAGAGCTTTCACTGTGTGGCCTGGGCATATTTCTTGAGCCCCATACTCTGCCACTTGTGCCTTACACTTTAGGTTCCAGAGGGCTAACTTCCTTATGGGTCTGCAAACCTACAGTGCCGTTTCATATTGCTGTGTCTCTGCCTATGCTATTACCTAAGCCTGGAATTCCCCTACCTGTCTTGGCTACTTGGCAAAATTCTGGCTCACTCTTGATGGCCAGTTTGATGTCAGCCCTCTCTCACCCCCTCTTCTGGGGTACTGCTGTACCTACTACAGACATTTGTTATAATACTTAATATACCAGATGAAAATTATTTATACACATCTTTCTCACTTCCTGGAAGTCCCTGGAGCCAGGACTAGCTCTTTTATATTTCGGTATCCCTACATCTCCTAACAAAAAGGCTAGCAGGTAGCCTGTGCTCAACAATGCTCTGTTGAATTAAACTGATTTGAGAGCCTCACACAGCCCATTACTTGACTTGCCATAGAAGGTAAGAGCCCAACAAAAGTGACCAAAAGCATACTTTTTGAAAAATAAAAAAGAGAGTCTTCTACCTTAGACAGCCAATATACTTTTTTCTTTTTTTTAAACTTGTTTGTTTCTCAAACTCTAAGCATCAGAAATTTATTTATTTTTGAAGCAAGGTCTTGCTCTGTCATCCAGTCTGGAGTGCAGTGGTGCAATCATAGCTCACCAGAGCCTTAAACTCCTGGGCCCAAACCATCCTCCTGCCTTAGCCTCCCAAGTAGTTGGGACTACAGGCATGCACCACCATACCTGGCTAATTTTTGTTGTTGTCGTTGTTTTGTAGAGATGGGGTCTTGTTATGTTGTCCAGGCTGTTCTTGAACTCCTGGGCTCAAGCAATCCTCCTGCCTTAGCCTCCCAAAGTGCTGGGATTACAGACATGAACCACCGCACCCAGCCAATAAACTGACTTTTAATTAAATGCGTGTACTATGGCAGGAAAGGTGGTAACACTAACACATGCGCCTCTTCTGGAGCTACTCTGGTGGAACTTACAGAGGACCTACGGGGGCCTTTGCAGTTAACACTATCCTACCACCACCAGACTCCTGCAACACAGATTTTGAACATGGCGTTACAGAGAGGACTCCCTGTATATTACATGAGAAATTCCTTTTACTCTTTCATCTTTCACACAGTAAATGTTCTAAGTTCCAGGATAAACTAACAATGGCAAGGATGAAAAATATGTTTCTATTCTTTTTTGCCTTGCTTATTCAAGCTACCTTACTACCCACCTAAGAAAGGCAACTTCCATCCCCTCTTGCTATTCACACCCTATCTGTCCCTCAGTGCCTACTCAAGCCTATAGCAATCTTTAATCTCTGAGTTGCCACGGCACCTAAGAGTCTGTACCACATGATTTAGTCAATTACTACCTTTCATTGTTATAATATCTAACACAGGACTGGACACGCAGCAGGTTTCAACAAAAACAAGCTGATTGGTGGGCAGATAAAAAGCCATATTACATGCCCCTCAGTCACTTAGCAGTTTTAGAAAAATTGTCAAGAAAATATTTTTCTTTCTTTACCACAACCCAAAGTTCTAAAAGGATAAATACTCCAATAAGTTTAGAAAACTCATGCCAATGACTTTTAAAACTCCCCACAACTACAAACAGCAATTCTCAAATGTATTCCTAACCCCTGATAACTCCTTGCTCATGTGGGATTTTAACATACCTCTTGGCCAGCCAGAGTTTGGCTTTGGTACAAACAGTGATGTCAGTCAGCTCGTGCTGGAAGTCTGAATTCGTTCCATGTTTGGAGTCTGAGTAGGCTTGCAACAAATGAAAAACCTAAACCAAAAAAGAAAAAAAATCCTGCTGTGAAAATATATTTTTCCTAAATGCTCAGTTCCTCCCTTTTAAGTTTCCTTAAAATGCTCCCCTCAAAGAAAACAGACACCTGCAGAATGTAGCTCTGGTCCCTTTGCAGAAAGGCATGTTGGTTTTGGAGGATGTAGCAGTGGTGAGAAACCCAAGTCCTTAATCCATACCTTGTTATGGGTTTCTCACACAATCCCCAAAACTGATGACTGTGGCCCACCAATCATCTGCCACAAGAGTTTATTACAAACAACCTATACACTGATTTCAGCAAAGAAATGCAAACATCTTTATGTTAGCTGTTGCACATGAAAATAAAATGTGCCTTTTAAAGTCAAAGTCTTAAATTTAAAGAAAAATACATTGTTTGAGAGTCTAAACTGGTTTACATGTCTGAATTCATTAGAACAGTCTTGGCTAAAGAAGTAGGTCAAACTAATTCTTGCCTTAGCAAATACTGGGCAGTGATGTTTGTAACTATTTAGGGTTTTTTTTTTTTTTTTTAGCAGATCTTCCCGTCGATGTCAGGAGTGAATGCAGCAATGCAGCCATGCCCCACTTATACAAGGATACTCGCGTATATGCACGTATGCACGTATGTATGTACTGCATTCAGCAATGACATCCGCAAGGCCTCTGTGAGGAGTACAAATCTATAGCAGACAAAGAATAAGGACAAGGGCATAAATGAGATCTTTTGACCTTGGCTAGTGCCAAGGAGAAAAATGCATGTCAAGAGAAATCCTTCAGTCTCCAGCCTCCTTATCTAAATCAAGAGGAAGAGGTGGGTGTGGCAAAGTAAGCATAGATAAACACACTAAGAACTCTGAAAGTCTATTTTAATAACATCTGTTTTCTTTCCCTATTATATCCTTCTCTAGAGCTGTGAATAATTCTTTCTGTGTAACCAGATTCAACGTTTTCCTCTCTTTCTCTCCTATCAACAAGGGGCTCACAATAGTGAAATAATTGAGAGTTAGATATGGAAGGGGGTAATGAGAAACAGAAAAGGCCAGATAAAATCAATCCAGAGTCATCAGACCCTAAATCGGTAAGCTGGCAGGTTTTACTGGGTCAGACGTCTGCAATCACCAACAACAAATACATGCCAAGCACTTTCTGTTTAGAGAATCAAAATAAATTTCTTCTAAACAGAAGTAACTGTACAGGAGAGTGAACACAAGTCCCAATGTGGAGACTGAAAATGCTTTCTCTAATAATGGATCTGTTATTGCAGAAGCAACAGATCAAATGTCATGCCTTCACCACACCCCCGCAGGGACCCAAACCACCCGTTGTGGAGTCTGGAGCAATGGGTCTGGCTGGAGCTTCTGTTCTTATGTGGTGACTGCCAGAGGGAAAAAATACCTCCCTCAGCCTGAATCCCCACTGTCCTGAAAGAGCTGGCAAAGTCACTGGGCTTTGCTTTACTTTTCTCTACAGCTGCACAAAACCAACCACCAGGGCTTTTCATGGTGTCATAGGATCGCAATTAATCAGCAGACACCAGCAAAATACATGACTTCGGAATTTACTTGTAAGGAAACCTGTGAGATTTTCAAATGCTTCTCATTTAGAAGCAATCACTTCAAAAATAACTCCTGATGGATGTTTAAACTTAGTCCTATATTTGCTCACCTTACTTGGCAAAAACAAGACTGTTTTTGAAACGCTTGGTAGCTCTGGTTTATGAAAATCAGCCTACAATTCTGTCACACTGGGTACAAATCAGACAATTGTGACTCTGGTTATTCACCAGGAATGGAGAGCGATCTATTTACACGAGATAAATGGAGAGACAGGTACGCTGAAAAGAACTGTGGCGGAAATAAGCATGTCGAAGGGCCAGGGTCAGAGAAGTCAAGGAAAAAAATGGGGCAGGGAAGGAGAGGGAGAAGAGAAGACAAGGGAAGGAGAAAGGAAAGAAAGTTTTATAAGCAATTGTATGAAACAGGTTAGTGTTTCTGAGATATTTTTCTTTAAGAAAATAAAAATATTTGAATACACAACTAACCTCATAGACACTTAGTGTGTTGGGTTCAAGAAAAATGAGACCATCCTTTGGCATGAGGTCCAGGTATAAGGCCAGGCCCTTTGAAACTAGGATTTGATCAAGGTCAGACTCAGGAGCTCTGGCAGCTCTCAAGAAGGGCAGTTTGTCCATCAGCTCTTAAAGGATGGCAAGTGGCAAGGCAACTCTTTCTTCCTCACTTTCCTAAAGTTCTGGTCCCAAAGAATTCTGAGGCTAAGAAAGCAGTCAGGCCCAGGCCTGTACTGAACCAAGCACAGAGAAACCAAAGCTGCCAGAACCAAGGAGGACGATTAACTGAACACACATGAGAACTCAGAAGTTCAGTGTCATTTTATGTGTCCTAAATTGGTAACTGAATCCAAACATTGTCAACAAATATTTATTAAACAACTCTTATTACCAGGCACTGTCCGAGGGGTTGCAGCAGAGACCAGATAGTTCCTTGCTTTCCTGTAGCTTACATTCTAGTCACGGAGACATGAAAAATCAATAGCTTTCCTGACTCTGCCTGGTCACGATTTACAACCTGCATGGCAGCATCGTCATCACTTTTGTTTTTATGCTTGACCTCCCCCTCCAATAAGTCTGATGCACTGTAGGAATTCAACAAGCATTTGCCAAATAAAAACGATGTCGGTATTTGGTGCTTCTTCCTATATTCACTCCTTTAGGACACATTCCCTTGGGTTTGGTGAGCTATTGTAGTGCCGACTTCTGTGTCTGGAGTGGAACGGAGAGCTATATCACGCTGTACTCCTCACCCCCATGGATGCCTCATCTGATGGTGGAGGCAGGAAGGCTAGATTAGTGCTAAGAATCCAGCCTCATGGGAAAGTGGAAGAGCATGGATTTTGGAGCCGGGCAGAGATAGGTGTAAACCAATTATCAGTTTTGTGGCTTTGGGGAACTTAACCTCTGTTTCTCCATGGTAAATGGCCTATAATAATATCTAACTTGTAGGACTGTAGAGAGATTTAAAAGAATATATATACTACTAGGCACACACTAGGGAAGTGATAACAATGTTGATTCTTTTCCATGTTCTGTCTGCTCCCTCTCTTCCAGCCCCATTCCAAAAATAAACAGTCAGAGAAGACTCTGCAGAAAGAGTGATATGCATACGTGGCCTTAAAAACAATCTTGCCAGAATCAAGGGAAGGGTATGCAAGCAGTGAAAACAATTAAAACACATTTTAAGGGTATTAAAATATTGGTAATGCCAACAAAAAGAGTGAATCTTAAACTATGGACTTTAGTTAATAATAATGTGTAAATACTGCTTCATTAATTGTAACAAATGCACCACACAAACACGAGATATTCATAGTAGGAGAAAATTGGGGGAAGGAGGTGGGGAGGAGAAAAATATTTGGGAACTTTCTGTATTACCAGTTCAATTTTTCCGTAAATCTAATGGTTCTAAAAATAGTCTCTTAATTTTTAAAAATATTGGTACTATTCAGGGGACGGCAAGTGGTCCTGTGTGCGCAGAGCACAGCTAGGGTGTGCACAGGGTGGTAGGAGACACAGCTGGAGAAAGGAGTTGGGTCTAGTCAGATAAAGACCTTAAAGGCAACGTCATGGAATGTGTACTTTATTCTGTGGACGGCAAAGGTTTCTTCAGAGAGTGCTGTTGGGTGATGAGATCTGTAATTTGAAGAAAAAAGCCAGGGGCAGTGTGGAGGTCATAGCAGAAGGGAATGCCCAGGACTACTGCAGTAGTCTAGACAAGAGGAGGTGAGGGTTGAAACCAGCGGCTCAAAACCAATAGCCTGTGGGCCAAAAGTGGCTGCAGATGTTTTATTTAGCCCACATAGTACTTTTAAATCAACCTTTATGAATTGGGAGATTTCACATTAAAGTCATCCTGATTTCCATTTTGAAAAATTAGATCTGGCTATAGCGGCCCACCTTCCTGTAGGGCAAACAGTCACCTGGCCGGAGCTGAGCAGCAGGAGCTTGCCCCGGAGATGAGAACTGCACTCTCTAGACCACCACTGTCACCACTATTACTATTGCCTGTTACTCTAGTCACTAAGACGGAGGGTCAATGCCATTTATCAAAGCTCTTAGGCTTTCTTGTTTGTTTGTTTTAAACTTTTGGAGAATCAAGAAAAAAATAAAATACTTACTGAACCCAAATCTCTAGTAAAAGTTTGAAAACAAAGAATGGGCAGGGAGCCCCTGTGTTTATACTCGTCTCCCTTTGGTTCACTTACCTGCCTGGCACGGGTAGGATTCTGATTTTGTGACATTTCCACCCCACTCCAATCTAAACTAAAACAGAAATGGAAGGAGAGGAAAGGATACATTTGAGAGAGCTTCTGCGGGCTGCAGAGGCAGGGCTTGGCAACTGCTTTAGACATGGAGTTAAGCCATAGGAAAGAGCCTCTTAACTTGGGCAGCTGGTGAACAAGGGGCATCTTTCAAGATGCAGATCATAAGAGAATCTACAGCAGGCTTGGGAATGAGGGAGGGGAATTAATGAGTTTGGCTGGGAACATTCGTGTGATGACTGCTTTACTTAGGGTAATTTATGTCGCAAAAAAGAATTCTTCAGGGACAAAAGGGAGCTCTATTAATAATCACACTGGGAAAAACAGAGGACAGATGCTTACCCCTAGCTGTAATAGGTCCCTTGGAGAAGGGTTAGAGGTGGACATAGAGGTCATCAGCACAAGAAACAGGAGAAAGCTTTGTTGCCCTAAGATAGTTATGACCCAATCAGAAAAAGACTGAAAGCACATTATGAAACAAACAAGTACAAGCCAACAGCATCATCCATGACTATCATAGGCATGGAGCTGCCAAGAGATGGGACTGTCAGCCCTGCCCCGAGGAGGGGGTGGTCATGGAAGCAGCTAGGAGGAACAGGGAATGCACTGCAGGAGGGTGTCAGTGAGTAGGCTGATTTCTTGCCCCTGAGATGCAAGCCTTAATGAAAGTTTGAGGGGAACTGAGAAGTCTGGAGAACCTGGAAGCAGTTACCCTCTGTCCCTCACCCCTCCACTCTAAACACAGAGAGACTCAGGGGAGCCCCAGGCATCTGTGCAAAGCATGGGGTCCATTTTGGCAGCTTTGAAATGCTCTTTGAACAAATGCCATGGGCCTAAAAAGAGTCATGAGGCAGTTCCCTGAAAAAACTTGCACTGCACCAGTAAAATATGTCTAGTTTATGCTGCTGGACTAAAATAGCAACTTGTGTTAGACAAGATCAAGATGATATATGGTTGTTTGGGAATGCAACGCTGAGATGGGTTTTCCTCTTCACCAAGCATGGCTTCCAGGCAATTTTCCCCCTTATAAAATCAACAGCAGCTGAGCTCCAGAAACCAGCAGGATCCAGCAATAACAGGACAAGGTTAGACAGGCTATGAAAAAAGACAACTCCAATAAGAAAAGAGATGCTCATTTCAAAGGTCAGATATAAATGGGGTAAATGTATCGTAATCATTAAAAACCTCAAATTCTGAAGATAAAAAAACCTGTCCACTTCTGCAACTGTATTTTCTTAAAAGCAAATGCTGTTTTTCCCTTGCTGCATGCAGACTACAGGTGAATATTTTTGACCCTATCACCTTCAGCCAAGTATAAAATTTCTGTATCTGCCATTTTGCCTAGTTTTCTCCCTGCATTGCTTCAACCCCCAAAGCTGAGTCAGTGCCACATTTTCCTTAGTGTTTACACAGGATTTTATTTCGACTGGTAAAACATCTGTATTTTTTCAGGGACTTAAATAAATGATCTATGCCGGGAATGTACAGTATAGGGTGATGTCAGGCCCCCTTTTTTTCTCGACTCACTGGGCAGAACAGGCAAACATTGTTTCAGCCTGTAGCTGGGAATGTGAATATTTATCCTGTCGACTTAATTCATACAAACAGAACTGCAGGCAGGCAGGCAGAAGTATTTTATGGCTCTATGTCAGATTGAAAGGGGGTAAAAGGGTAAAAGGGAGATGACTGAGGGAGGAATCTAAACTTTCTAATTCACAGAAACAAG
Source organism: Pongo pygmaeus (assembly GCF_028885625.2). NCBI lineage: Eukaryota > Metazoa > Chordata > Mammalia > Primates > Hominidae > Pongo > Pongo pygmaeus. The sequence continues at coordinate 90,391,585 of NC_072385.2, read as the reverse complement.
CCCAATCACATCACTGCTGGGAAACAGATACAGCAAAAATTATTCAAAATGCAGATCGTGTTTGTATGTGAGTGCAGGGCAGGGTAGGAAGGCAAGAGAGAGAAAGGTCTCTAACAATACAGTATGTCATTTGCAGTCATTCCAATGTGGACTAGGATTTGTTTTCTGCTTCAGGCATATTAACTGGAACCCCAACTAGGCAGTAGGCCTCTCAAGAGCACCCCTCTTGCCTCTGACTTCCACAATGCAGGGTGCCATGCTTATTGGGTATAAGTACCTACTTATATCATCTGTACAGAGCTCAACATGTTGTTTTTTATTCACAGCCCAACTGGGCTAGAGCCAGAACCTTGGGATACCTGAACTCCTCAACCTGGTCATTCCCCAGAAGAAAGTGCTTGGTGGGAACTTGCTGTCCACATTAATCCACCAATCTGCTAGAGGGCCAGCCAGAAAGCATTTCATGTGGTTGCTTCCCTAAACTTCAACCTGTTTATTGGGTAAGAATACATCCTTAGGACGGTCTTGCTAAATCCCCAAAACATGACACCTTACTGTGTTGTGTGTTGCTGCCAGGAAAAGGATGCTAATTACAAAGTGTAATTACTTCCTAGCTGATTCTGGTTTGGGGAGAGAATCACAGGAAACAGGCCGTGAATATCTTTAAGGACTACAGTGTACAAAAACACAAAGCCTGCTGGGGACTGGAAATTCACTTTGGGCCTCAAATCCATCCCCTCCTTTCTATTAACACTCCCACTATTCTAGTTCAGGAGCAAGAAGACTTTGCACCCAGATGATAAAAACAACTTAACTGCCTGGTCTCTGCCAGCACTTATTTCACACATGGCCAGCAAAGAAATATTCCTAAAGCCAAGCTCTGAGGACATGACTCTCAAGTTCGAAATCCATCAATGACTTTCAACCTCCTAAAGAATGTGCTTGCACTAAAGGCTCAATCTACCTTTTTAGATTTAATTTCTGTTTCTTCCACTTTACGAACCTATTCTGTGGCCACAAAGAACAATTTCCCATTCCTAACAACTTACAAATGCTTTCCTGGCCAGGACGTTCCCTCATTTGTCTCCCCACCTTCTCCAACTCCACCTACTGAAATTCCATTAATAAAGTAAGGCCCAGCTTAAATGTCACCTTCCCCATAAAACTCTCCCCAGCTTTCCTCAACTACCCCCACTCCCACCCTAAAACTCACTGTTTTTCTCTTCAGTGCCCCAACATCTCCTTTAATTTGATGATTTTAAAAAACTGTTTAATCCCATCATCACGGTTATCAATCTATACTATCCTTTTCTAGAATATAGACCTCTTTATCTGGCAGGGAGAGGGGCTGAAAACAGAGGATTCATTGATTCGGAATTCTTCCACGGTCTTGCTAGGGGGTGGCAGAACAGAAGCTGCACTTGCAGCAGCAGCTGGGGTGCTAAAAGCCACCTCTGTAAACCCTGGTCACACCAAGATGTTGGGGGAAATAGTATTGACAAGAGAGAAAGTATACATTTGTCTTGGATCATCTCTCACCTGTTGTTCTAAATTCTATAAAGTAATTATGAGTTCCTTCACAGGGGAGACTTGTCAAGGGCCCTCAACAAGGGCCCCCAAGCTGTTGCTAAGGGCAAGGTTTGGACAGTGATGTCAGATAGTCAACTTAACCCAAATATACAAATGAAGGCCTGCATATGAAGAATTTAAAATTAACTAACACTAACATAATACCTGCTCTAACTAAAAAGTTCCTAATTTTAGAACACAGATACATTTCTGAAAATCTAGTTATAAAATTATTTGTAAAATAAATCTGTTTAAATTCTTTAGGAAGAGCTGTATTATATGTGATAATTTATCTTGCTTATATATCTGGATCTTCAACTACTGAGTTTTCTGAAAGAGAGAGTATCAAGATCAACAAGAAACTCTTAATGTAGTAAAACTTACCAATGAAAAATAATACATGGTGCAGTGGCTCATGCCTGTAATCCCAGCACTTTGGGAGGCCGAGGCAAGTGGATCACCTGATGTCAGGAGTTCAAGACCAGCCTGGCCAACATGGCGAAACCCCATCTCTATTAAAAATACAAAAATTAGCCGGGTGTGGTGGCTTGTGCCTGTAATCTCAGCTACTTGGGAGACTGAGGCAGGAGAATCACTTGAACCCGGGAGGCGGAGGTTGCGGTGAGCAGAGATCGCACCACTGCACTCCAACCTGGGTGACAGAGTGAGACTAAAAAATAATAATAATAATAATAATAAAAAAGCAGATGATTTGTTCAGTCAAGACAAAGTTAATTTTTTAAAATAAATTTTATTGTGTATATTTAAGGTATAGAACATGTTATGAGGAGAGGGAGAGGGAGAGAGAGAGAGAGAGAGAGAGAGAGAGAGAGAGAGAGAGAGAGAGAGAGAGAGAGAGAGAGAGGGTTATTACAGTGAAACAAATTAGCATACTCATTATTTCACATAGTAACCAGCATCCCTACCACCACCTTCCAGGGCAAGAGTGGGTTATTAACTACAGTCCTAATACTGTAGTTAGATCTTTCAACTTGTTCATCCTACGTAATTGCTACTTTGTATCCTTTGACCTACATCTGATTTCCCATCTCATACTCCAACCCTGGTAACCACTAACCATGAGTTTATTCTCCAGTTCTATATATTTGACTTTTATTATTTTTTTAAAGATTCCACATATAATTAAGATCATGCAATACTTTTCGGTGTCTGGCTTATTTCTCTCGGCAAAGTGTTTTCCTGGTCCATTCATGTTGTAGCAAATGGCAAGATCTCCTCCTTTTTAAAGGCTGAATAGTATTCTACTGCACATAACCTATCTCTCTCAGTTTCTTTATTCATTCATCCATTTATGGATACCCAGGTTATTTCACTTTCTCTGGATACATACCCAGAAGCAGGATTGCTGGGTCTTATGATGGTTCTATTTGAAATTTCTTTAGGAATCTTCATACTGTTTTCCATTATGGAGGCATCAATCTGCATGCCCACTAACAGGGTACAAGGGTTCCCTTTTCTGCACACCCTTACCAACACTTATCTCTTGTTTTTTGATAACAGCTATCCTACGAGGAGTGAGGTGGCATCACATAATGGTTTTGATTTCATTTGAATGCAAATCAAATGATTAGTGATGTTGAGCACTATTTTATATACCTGTTGGACATTTTCATGTCATCTTTTTTGAGATATAAAACAGATGGGTATTCAAGTTCATTGTCCATTTTTAAATTGGGTTATATATTTTCCTGCTAATGAGTTGTATGAGTTATTCATAAATCTTAGATAATAACCTCTTATCTGATACATGGCTTGCAAATACTTTTTCCCAATCTGTAGGCTGCCTTTTTTCACATTTTATTTTATTTATTTATTGAGATGGAGTCTTGCTCTGTTGCCCATGCTGGAGTGTGGTGGCACAATCCTGGCTCACTGCAACCTCTGCCTCCCAGGTTCAAGCGATTCTACTGCCTCAGCCTCCCAAGTAGCTGGGACTACAGGCACGGGCCATCAAGCCTGGCTAATTTTTTTTTTTTTTTTGAGATGTAGTCTTGCTCTGTTGCCCAGGCTGGAGTGCAGTGGTGCGTTCTTGGCTCACTGCGAGCTCCGCCTCCCAGGTTCACGCCATTCTCCTGCCTCAGTCTCCCGAGTAGCTAGGACTACAGGTGCCTGCCACCATGCCTGGCTAATTTTTTGTATTTTTAGTAGAGATGGGGTTTCACCGTGTTAGCCAGGCTGGTCTCAATCTCCTGACCTCGTGATCTGCCCACCTCAGCCTACCAAAGTGCTGGGATTACAGGCGTGAGTGAGCCACTGCACCCGGCCAATTTTTGTATTTTTAGTAGAGACAGGGTTTTGCCATGTTGACCAGGCTGGTCTTGAACTCCTGACCTCAAGTGATCCGCCAGCCTCGGCCTCCTAAAGTGCTAGGATTACAGGCATGAGCCACCACGCCTGGCTACATTTTATTTTTTATGGGTATATGGTAGGTGTATATATTTATACGGTACATAAGATATTTTGATATAGGCACACGATGTGTACTAACCATTTATCATTTCTTTGTGCTATGAACATTCCAATTATATTCTTTTAGTTATTTTTAAATGTACAATAAATTATTGTTGACTGTAGTTGCCCTATTGTGCTATCAAATACCAGATATTATTCATTCTATCTAATTAACTATATTTTTGTACCCATTAACTATTCCCCTTTCCTTTCCTCCCCAGCCTCTGGTAACTATAATTTTACTCTCTCTCCATGAGTTCAATTGTTTTAATTTTTGGCTCCTACAAATGAGTGAAAATGTGAAATTTGTCTTTCTGTGCCTGGCTTATTTCACTTAACATGGAACCTCTAGTTCTATTTATATTTTTGCAAATGTCAGGATCTCCTTCTTTTTTATGGCTGAACAGTACTGCATTGTGTATATGGACTACATTTTCTTTACCATTTGATATGGTTTGGCTGTGTACCTACCCAAATCTCATCTTGTAGTTCCCATAAACCCATGTATTGAGGGAGGGACCCAGAGGGAGGTAATTGAATCATGGGAGTGGTTATCCTCATGCTGTTCTCATGATAGAGAGTGAGCTCTGACGAGACCTGATGGTTTTACAAGGGGTTTTTCCCCCTTTTGCTTGGCACTTCTCCTTGCTGCCACCACGTAAAGAAGGATGTGTTTGCTTCCTTTTCCGCCATGATTGTTAAGTTTCCTGAGGTCTCCTCAGCCATGCTGAACTGTGAGTCAGTTAAACCTCTTTCCTTTAAAATTACCCAGTCATGGGTATGTCTTTATTAGCAGCGTGAGAACAAACTAATACACCATTCATCTGCTGATGGACACTTAGGCCTTAGGTTGATTCTAAATCTTGGATATTATGAACAGTGCTGTAATAAACAAGAGAGTGCAGATATCTCTTTGATATACCGATTTCCTTCCTTTTGAGTATATACCTAGTAGTGGGATTGCTGGATCATATGGTTTTGCTTTTTGAGGAACCTCCAAACTGTTCTCCATAGTGATTGTACTAATTTACATTCCCACCAACAGTGTACAAAGTTTCCCCTTTCTCCGTATCTTCGCCAGCATTCATTATTGCCTGTTTCTTGGTTAAAAATCATTTTAACTGAGGTAAGATAATTATAGGCTGCCTTTTCATCTTGTTTATTGTTTCCTTTGCTTGCAGAAGCTTTTTAATTTGATATCGTCCTTTTATCCATATTTGCTTTTGTAGCCTGACCTTCTGGTGTGACAGCCAAGAAATCACTGCCAAGGCCAATGTCAAGGTTTCCCTTGTGTTTTCTTCTTAGAGTTTTATATCTTAGGTCTTACGTTTACATCTTTTATCTATTTTGAGTTGACTTTTGCGTAAGGTATAAGGGTCCAATGTCATTCTTTTGCATGTGGAAATCCAGTTTTCCCAGCACCATTTACTGAAAAAACTATCCCTTCCCCATTGCAGACACAGTTAATTTTAAGGCAATAAAGGAGAAGGGGAACTCATAGTGGCATAAATGAAACAAAATTAGCCATCGATTGACAATGTTTGAAGCTGAGTGATGGATACATGGGGATTCATTATATTATTTGTGTATATCTAAAAATTCCTATAATATAAAAATGCGAAAAAGATTTAGTGAGGGAGGAAGAAGGGAAAGATAAAATAGCTTAGTGTATAGGACACAAAAATAAGCAATATAGGAAGAGCTTATGATGCAGTGCAGAAAGTAAGATGTACATACTGAAATTTAAGGCAGAAAACGGTTAAGTGCTATAAGAGAAATAGAGAACAGAAGGCCTAGAAATAAACTCCTTCGAAATTCTGCACATGGAAACTAAGTAGATGATAAAGGTGACATTTGAACAGTAGTGAAAAGACTGATTCATTCAATAAACAGTATTAAGACAATCAACCAGTCCTTTGGGAAATGATATAGTTGGATTCCTATCTAAAGCCTTAAACTAAGATAAATTCCAGATGGAGAAAAGAATCAAATGTAAAAAAGAAACTATAAAAATGCTAGAAGGGAATGAAATATGTTTTATATCATGTTTTATAATCATCAGGTAAAAATGTTTTTTAAAAGAATAAACAAAAAGCCATGAATGGCGGAAATAAGATGTATAAATATGTCAACATAAAAACTGAAAACTTTTATATAGCAAAAACTACTATGAAGATTCAAAAGTAGAGGGAAACCAGGGGTAAAATATCTGCTAATTCCCCTAAGGAACAAAATTTGCAAATCAATAACAAAAATGAAAGTAACTGAATGAAATATGGCACGAATTGTCAAACTTTCTCAATTCAAAGCACCTTTAGTACCTCACTGACTTTTTCAGGGTGCCCTAAGGCCAAAGGAAATAGCTAAGAGTTCCATTTATTAAGTAGTTAGGTCCAAACAATCCAATAAGTATTTATGCCTTAATAACTTAGTGGCTGTGTGAAAAAATAAACATAAGTTGAAAGAAAAAATATTTTCCTTTCATTCTTAAATAACCACAATTACTCACTAATGGGATGTATGTGCCTATTGGATACTTCATGGCTTCCCCAGCTTTGGACTCTACCACTCATTCCTGTTCCACATTGATTTTCTCAGGGCGCTTGCTTTTTTATCACAGCAACTACCAAATGCTCAACTTTGCAAAGATACAGCATCATCAAAAGGAATGTAGTATGAGCTAATGTTAAAAACTATAAATTACTTTGTTCTAGTAATTCACATGATGTCTGACAGATGGCAAGTGTCACTGTGCTTATCCCTAAAATTGAAAATATCCCATGCCTTGCCACATACTTTGGGAACTGCAAGTATTTAGCAAAGAACATAAACAATTCACAGATGACATCCAAATAGCCAATAAATGTATCAGAAAATCTTTAATTTCATTAGTGTTTAAAGAAGTGTAATAAAACAATGAGGGTTTTTTTTAACCTATGGATTTGGCACATACTTTTTTTAAAAAAAGAGTAAGACCCAACTGATAGATGGACAAGAAAATAAGACACTCTCAGTCATCACTGGTGGAAGTATAAATTGTCACAACCTTTTTGGAGGGTAATCAGCAGAATCATGTTGTATACATAACATATTCTACACAAATGGTACCCAATGGAGTTGGGCAAAGCCACGACTTGAAAGTCCGGCATTTGCTATCAAAATGGAAGACATGCACTTTCTTTAATTTTGCTATGCCCACTTCTAGGAGTTTATTTTACAGACAAACAGATAGGAGCAAAGGTATAGATGCTCAAGGATCATCTTCAGCAGCACTGGTTGTATGGAATAGGAAAGTTTAGAAATGACCAATACGGGACCAGTTGAAAAGAGTAAGGGATAGTCCTACATACATCCTGTCATGTACAGCCAAACTGTACAGTCATTATAAAGAAGTTGTAGTTTTATATAGACTCAACTGGAAAGATCTCCAAGTCATACTGTAAAGTGAAAAAGGAAGCTGCAAAAATACTATGATCCCATTTTTATTAATGCCAAGTTGTTAACAATTGGGGGAGTGGGATTTTTACATTCAATGTTGTATACTTCTGTAATTTAGAAAGTTTTACAGTAGAAATGTGCACTACTTTTCAATTTTTTTCAAGTTTTGAAATTGTAGACTCATAGCAAATTGCAAAAACAGCAGAGTCCGTGTACCTTTCACTCAGCTTCCTCCAATGGTGATATCTTATGTAACTATAGTTCCATGTCAGAACCAGAAAACTGACATAGGTACATTACTATTAACCAGACTGCATACCTGATTCAGCTGTCACCATTTTCTACATGCATCCATTTGGTGGGGGAGGACGGTGCCATTTTATCCCATGTATGAATTTGTATAACGACTACCACAATCAAGATACAGGACTGTCCTATCACTACAAAGTACATTACTTTTAGAGTCAGAAACAATAAAAGCTAAAATATATTTTTTTGTCATATATTCTCTAACTCCCTACTCAATATGAAAATTCACATACTAATTATTGAGACGGGTAGCTGTGTGGTATTTTCACCGAGAGAGAAATGAAAGAAAAGAAATTTTGACATTCCCAAGGCTCTTCCTCTCTGGTCTCCTCCTTTGACTTTTCAGTTCTGTGCCCAATGTGGCTGAAGAGCAGGTCAGAGGAGAAACCCACTGGGGGCAGAGAAGGCTCTTCATGGAGTAGATAGGTGGCAGCCTTCTTAAGAGCCACAACTGTATTTCCAGTGTTGCCTCTTCTGCAAATGAGGCCAAAGGAAATGTAAAGTTATATTAATTTGCATTTTCCAGATTTTAGAGAGGCTATAAAATTTGCCTTGTAAAGAGAGACTGGCTTACAGAAAACTGTTTGGCACCCAGCATCTGGTAATGCACGTTACTCTGAGCTGCCCAGTGAAGGGGTTTGAGGCAACTGGACTTAACTGTACCTAAAGGCCCCAAAACCTGAGTGGGCCTGAGCCAGCCTCAGGAGTTTGCTGGCTTCCAATGCACTGTGGGAACAGACAGACTCCTCTTTTAGAAAAATAAAGACGGAATTTTTTCCCCTCTTTCGGTTGCAGCTTATTTCAAAGGTCATCAAAGTAAACAAAAGGAAAAGACTGTGAATCTTTAAAAGTCAAAAAGTGACAACTGTTTACAAAGTGGCTGTTTATAATTTCACATGGAGGAAGGGAAAAAATGATTCCTCTAAGCCCCTAGGAATGGAGATTTGGGTGGTTGCCCTTCCCCCTCCATCTAGTTTGTTTGTTCATTTGCCACTCAAAACCTCCAGCAGTGAGGTCCAGGAACATCTGTTGCATCCATTTTATGCATAATTATTAAAGTCTACTAGACAGCTGGTGTTTGTGGAATAAACCAGGCAGTGTCTTAAGCAAAAGCCTCTGTAGCCCTTATTGATAACTATGCCTCCCACAGTCCTGCAATTATGTGTAATATCCAAAGTCATAGAGAAAGGATGCAGTAAGGCCTCTCCAAATCTTGAGCCCCATTTCCTAAGAGCGCACCTTCGTTCAGAGAATGGTGATTCTGTGAGATCTAACTGAACCAAGGGTCCTGTGATATCAGTCCTTATGAGCCTCCTCGGATCCCTGAGAGTCATCAAAAAAACCTTTTCATGGCTGGGTGTGGTGGCTCATGCCGGTAATCCCAGGACTTTGGGAGGCTGAGGCAGGCAGATCACTTGAGGTCAGGAGTTCGAGACCAGCCTGGTCAACATGGCGAAACCCCGTCTCTACTAAAAATACAAAAATTAGCCAGGCGTGCTGACGGGCACCTGTAATCCCAGCTTCTTGAGAGGCTGAGGCAGAAGAATTGCTTGAACCTGGGAGGCGGAGGTTGCAGTGAGCCAAGATTGTGCCACTGCACTCCAGCCTAAGTGACAGAGCAAGACTAAAAACAAACAAACAAACAAAACCAAACAAAAAACCCCTTTTACTCTTAGGCGTTTTCTTGGCTGATCTGACAATATACTCTGGACAATCATCATGGATAAGCTGCTAACTGGATTTTTTTTTCTTTTTAAGAGATGGCATCTCCCTATGTTGCCCAGGCTGGACTCAAACTCCTAGGCTCAAGGGATCCTCCTTCCTCAGCTTCCCAAGTAGTTGGGACTATAGGCATGTGCTACTGCCCCCAGCTCTAACGGGCTTTTCTTTTTTTTTTTTTTCTATTATTAGATATATTCCAAGATAATGAGATGTAGGTGGTATTAAAATAATCAACCTAAAAGGTACCTTCTAACACGGTGTGCTGGGCAAATTAATCAAAGTGCAATTCTCAGTCTATTACAAAGATTTCATATTATTTCTACTCATCCATTCAAGCTCAGCTCACCAATTCCCTTTGCAAAGTTCTCTCTGACAATTCCAGGTCATGGCAAATCGTTCCATCCTCTCATGCCATAACACTTATCTGAACCACTCATTTGGCACCTAGGATATGTTATCTTAATTACTATGTATCTTTTTATGTAAACCATGTCGTTTTATCTCCTATAGAGCCTTGCTGGAGTGCAAACGTTTGTTGATTTGATTTTAAATTTAAGGCAATTACCATGTGGGCTGAGATAAACGGTACTTGTAAGGCAATAGTTAACTCAACAGTGAAAGTAAACAGCAAGACTGCTTGCAAATGGTTTGGCATACAAAGTAAGATGACCAATGACTACAAGTCCTCAAGACAGGAATATGTTTGTGTCATGGGCCACCAGCCTTTTAAGTCCTAGCCTACTGACATGTCAGGTTATTTACATGTTCATCTTTCCCCAAGCTCATCTTGAGGAAACTAATAATCTTCCTTTTAAACCTACTTCAGCTCAAACACTGATGCCACTATGAAACCATTCCCAGGAACTGTTAAGTTTATTTGTTGAGTCAATAGCTGAATGAAACAATGACTGTCTCTAAGCAACCAGTCACCCACCCATCTGTCCATAAACCATTTTGGCCTTTCCCTTTCACTATATTGCTGGAAGGCTATGAGGATTGTTTGGGAAAGTTCAAAGAGAAGTTGTTATGGATTTTCCACATAAAGAAGTCCTTTTAGCCAATTATTGGGACTGAGGACAGTGGGACAACAGGATATTTCTCTTGGTGCCCACTAGACTCATAGTAATACTAGACTGATACTTTAATCCTCAGGCTAGGAGTTCTAAACGTGGAATGAGTTCATCCCCAGGAGACATCTGACAATATCTACAACATTTTTAGCTGTCACAACTGAAAGGGGGTGCTACCAGCATCTACCACAACTGAAAGGGGGTGCTACCAGTAGACAGAGGCCAGAGATGCTGCTAAACATCCTACAAGGCACAGGACAACTTCTTACAACCAAGAATCCAGCCCCAAATGTCAGTTGTGCTGAGGGTGAAAAACCCTGGCCTACTATCATATCACAGGCTTTGTAGTCAAGACATAGCTGGTAGCCTTAGAAAATTATTTAATCTCTTTGAGACCTAAGTTCCTCATCTATAAAATAAAGCTAATAATACAATCCTCTCATATCCCATGAGGTTGCCATGAGGTCTAAAAGATAACTGATGTACAAAGCGCTTTGTAATTTCTCTTTAAAAAATTAGTCACTCTTATTAATGAATGGCATAGCCTACATGTGGTTTCAATTCTGTGGTGCAACTGACGGCCTCTCTCAGTGCTGGTGTGAAAAGGAGACTCACTTCACTCCTCTCCAGCCACCCGGCCCTCCTGTTCTCCTAGCTCTGCATTCTCCTCTGTGCTGCCTGCTTATGACTCCTCTGTGCTGCCTGCTTATGTTCTTTTTTGGCAGCTGTTTTGACTTGACCACTGGACTTCTGCCTTTGGCAGTACTGTTCCTCAGCAGTATTTTTCTTAGTGGTCTGTGGTGATTGTCCCAGAAACTGTGCTTTCTGACGAATCATCTTACTACAGCTCATCACAATGACAAATGTATGGCAAGGATAAATTATGATTATCCCTCAGGTGCTTTAAGAAATACAGTATTTGTTATCAAGGTTGCCCTTTTTATCATAAGTTAAATTTTCTGCATTTGTGATGTACATCTAAGAATAAGTTGTACCACTCAGTGTCTTAGAAAAAAATAATCTGGTGACCCTTGAAGGTATTAACTCTATTAGTTATGACCCTCAAGAGGTTTATTCTTGATATTCTTTCCAACTGAGACTGCTCCATAAATTCACATATCCAGAGATATAATTTCTAGCCCTTTTGGACTGCTCTGAGAGAGGAAAACTCTTTAAAATAGGCTAAGAAAGCACATTCTTATTTTCTTTAGTATTTCCCAAATGACCCAAATCAGGTAACACATGAACAAATACTTTAGCTCCCAACGTAGGTCATTTCCTGGGTGAATCTGGACAGTTTGCTTTTACCTTATTCAAAGGAAGCAAAGTGTCTTTCCCGTGTGTATTAGTCTCACAAAATAGATATCTGGATGTTTATATAATGAAGCATTATGATCTTACATTTGCAGTCCTACTTCAAAGGGTATGAATTATGTGTGCATGTGTTTAAAATTCCATAATTTTTGATTTACAAGAAAAGGCAATACACAGTCACATATTATTTAATGACGGGCATACATTCTGAGAAATGTGTTGTTAGGCGATTTCATCATGTTACTGTACTGAATACTGTAGACAACTGTAACACAATGGTAAGTATTTGTGTATCTAAACATAGAAAAGGTATGGTAAAAATATACTATTAATATAAAAGATTTTAAATGGTGCACCTGTATAGAGCACTCATCATGAGTGGAGCTTGCAGGACTAGAAGTTGCTCTGGGTGAGTCAGTGAGTGAGTGGTGAGTGAATGTGAAGGCCTAGGACATCATTGTACACCACTGCAGACTTTACAAATACTGTATACTTAGGCTACACTAAATGTATTTTAAAAATTTTCTTCGATAATACATTAACCTTAGCTTGCCCTAACATTTTTACCTTATCAACTTTAAATTTTTAAAAACTGTTTGTTTTGTAATAACACAGCTTAAAATGCAAACACTTGTGCAACTATCCAAAATAATTTCTTTATATCCTTATTTTATAAGCTTTTTCCTATTTTTTCTATTTTAAATTTTATGTTTTTACTTTTTTAACTTTTTTGCTAAAAACTAAGACACAAACACACACATTAGCCCAGGACTACACAGGGTCAGGATCATCAAAATCACCATCTTCCACTTCCACATCTTGGTCCACTGGAAAGTCTTCAGAGGCAATAACACGCATGGAGCAGTCACCGTATATAATCACAATGCCTGAGACTGTTTTACAGTTAACAATTTTTTAAGTAGTCACCTCCTATGATAACAATGCCTAAAGCAGGAATATACTCTAAAGTAACAATAAAAAGCATAGTAAATACATAAACCAGTAACATAGTCATTCGCTGTCATTATCGAGTATTATGTGTTGTATATAATTATATGTGCTATACTTTTATTTGACTGGCAGCGGAACAGGTTTGTTTACACCAGCATCACCACAAACACATGAGTAATGTATTGTGCTACATCATTAGGCAATAAAAATTTTTTAGCTCCATTATAATCTTATGGGACCACTGTCACATATGCAGTCTGTGGTTGACTGAAATGCTGTTATGTGATGCATGACTGTAGTTAATCCCAATCTTCTTGAAATTAATGGTGAACTCTATGTAGAACGAATCATATCTCCATAATAGGCAGTTTCCTGGCTATCATGAAAACTTTGTTTATTCAAAAGCCTTTGTAGTGGCAGAAGAGAAAGAGGGAGATTTCTCATCTGATCCAGAGGGATGTCTTCAACTTTGGTTATCAGTGGTCATTTTTATTATTGGAAAAACAAATGGAAAGACTGAGTTCAGCTTAGCATTACGAGGAAGTGAGCAAGATACCCACCAACAGGAGTAGTTCATGAGTCTGTGGAGCACTGGCATTTACCCTTATGGAAATAACACACAGTTCCTGAGGATGAGAAAGTAGTCTCCAAACATGAGGATTCGTTCTAGTATTTAAATAAGCCAGCCACTCGGGAGGCTGAGGTGGGAGGATCACTTGTACCCAGGAGTTCAAAGCTGCAGTGAGCCATGATGGCACCACTGCACTCAAGCCTCATAGAGCAAGATCTTCTCTCTATAAAAATAAAAAAATTAGGCCAGGCGTGGTGGCTCACATCTGTAATCCCAGGACTTTGGGAGGCCAAGGCAAGCAGATTGCTTGAGCTCACAAGTTGGAGACCAGCCTGGGCAACATGGTGAAACCCTGTTATCTACCAAAATTACAAAAAATTATACGGGTGTGATGGTGTGCACCTGTAGTTCCAGCTACCAGGGAGGCTGAGAAGGGAGGATGGCTTGAGCTGGGGAGGCAAAGGATGCAGTCAGCCGAGATCTGCTGCTGCACTCCAGCCTGTGCAACAGGACCAGACCTTGTCTCAAAAAGAAAAGAAAATAAAATAGAAAATAAAAAAATTTTAAAAGCTGTTTATGTAATATGACAGACTTGAAGGGCCAGCACTGCTATTAAAATTGACTTCTCCTAACTCAAATGTATTACTCTAAAACGATTTTTCAACCCCAGCACTACTAACGTTCCCCAAATGTTAGTTTTTTGTTGTCAGATAGTTCTTTGTCGTGGGGATTGTCCTGCATGCTACAGGATGTTTCCTAGCCCTTAGCTTCTATCCATCTTATGCTGACAGCACACCACCAGTAGTGACAACCAATGGTATCTTCAGATATTGCCAATGCCCCCGTGGAGAAAAATGGCTCACAATGGAGAATCACTGCACTAAGCACTCTATTATATAAACTGACACCATGTACTGTATTTACTTTTGGGAGATGACAGTTAGTATAGTCTACGTCCTTATGACGCGCCTGACTTGTTTATTCACTCAGCAAATGTTTGTTGACATCTGCTTATGTGCCTTCCAAGTAGAATGAACAGCACATATCAAGGCCCTAGGGCAGGACAAGGCCTGGTTATTAGAGGAAGGTCCATGGAGTTAGAGATGAATGAAAGGAGGAAAGCAGCATGAGATGAGGTTGGAGAGGTAGGCTGGGTCAGGTCATTTTGGTGTTTATAAGCAACTGTACGAGATTTAGATTATTGTAATTGTGATGGTAAATGACTAATGGGTTTTAAGTAGGGAATTAAGTGAAACCCATCTGTTGTTTTTTTTTTTTTTTTTTGAGACGGAGTTTCGCTCTTGTTGCCCAGGCTGGAGTGCAGTGGCATGATCTCTGCTCACCGCAACCTCCGCCTCCCGAGTAGCTGGGATTATAGGCACGCACCACTATGCCTGGCTAATTTTGTATTTTTAGTAGAGACGGGGTTTCACCATGTTGGCCAGTCTGGTTTCGAACTCCTGACCTCAGGTGATCCACCCGCCTCGGCCTCCCAAAGTGTTGGGATTACAGGTGTAAGCCACTGTGCCTGGCCTCATCTGTGTTTTTAAAAGATCCTTCTCCCTATATAGAGTATAGATTGAAGGGAGCAAGAATATACGCAGACTCGGTGGCTTACACCTATAATCCCTGCACTTTGGGAGGCTGACGCAGGCAGATAACTTGAGGCCATGAGTTTGAGACCAGCGTGGCCAATACAGTGAAACCCCGTCTCCACTAAAAATACAAAAATTAGCTGAGCGTGGTGGCAGGCGCCTGTAGTCCCAGCTACTCGGGAGGCTGAGGCAGGAGAATTGCTCAAACCTTGGAGGTGGAGGCTGCAGTGAGCTGAGGTCACGCCACTGCACTCCAGCCCAGGTGACAGGTGACAGAGCGAGACTCTGACACACACACACACACACACACACACAAAATGCAGACAGGCCAGATATGAGGCAAATGCAGTTGTCCAAGCAAAAGATGAGGCTGCTTGCACAAGGATAGCAGTGTAGAGAATAAGGGTACAGAAGCAGATGATACCAGTAGATTAAAAAGCAAGTTAAAAAAAAGGTGGGTTCTTTGATCCCCAGGTTCCTCTTGAGAAACTGGGTGAATGGTAGTCTCATTTGCTGAAGATGGAAAGGCCAGGACTGTGGATAGGCCAGGGGGTAAAATTAAGAGTTTACAATTGCTCAGATGGAAGACACTGTCTCCCAATCTAATGAGGGGTGCAAGGGAGATAATCTCAACTTCCTAGAAGTTTATGATTTATTTGAGGCAATAACATATAAGTATAATATGTGGGAGTAGGGTCTAAAGCAAGTGACTAAGGTGAATATTGTGTACAGTAAAAAATGACCCTTGAATTATGTTGAGCACAGAGATACTAAAGAGACAGTATCTTTGTGTCACCACTAAACAGTGGGACACCATTTCACTGTTCACTGCAGGGCAGGTGCTTATTGAGAAAAAGGCAACATCTGAATTGCTAATAGTTTCTCTTTTATTTCTTAACTTGGCACATACATATTTAGCAAGTTAAATGGGTTTTATGCAATGAAATGAAATTAATTTCACTTAAAAAGTAAAATACCGACCAATAAAAATTACTGTCTAATAAACTGTACACAGATGCATAGGGATTCAGTCAATTAAAGACCTAAGTAAGGTGGAGTGAAGAAGAAAAAGCTCACTGTCTGAAGAATGTGGAGTTTTCACAAGAAGAAGTCACAGATAAAGAGGTCAGAGTGATCTATGATCACCTGGATCTCCAATCTCCAATTTCTCAGATCTTAAAAACAATTCAGTGAAAAAAGTAGATTTAACTGCTTCAAAAAGATTGAGATATGAAGGTGGGGAAGAGAGGAGGAGGTGGCCAAAACACAGTGGAGGAATATAAATAGGAAAGCAAAAGTTTATGTACAATATTTCTTAATATTGGAGGAAACTGAGGCCAACAAGCAAATCAGCAAGGTTCCCAATGAAGTTACCATCTAAGTAAAACAAAAAATCAAGATTCCCTACATTTTTATGGAAAACAGTATGGTAGCTCCTCAAAACATTAAAAATTGATTACCAAGTAACCTTGCAATACTACATCTAGGGATATATCCCAAAGAATTGAAAGTAGGGTCTCAAAGAGATATTTGTACATCCATGTTCACAGCAGCATTATTCACAATAGCCAAAGGTGGAAGTAAACCAAAAGTTCATTGACAGATGAATAAACAAAATATGGTATATCATGCAAAGGAATATTATTCAGCATTAAAAAGAAAATTCTGACACATGCCAAAACACAGATGAACCTTGAGACATAATGCAAAGTGAAGCTAGTCACAAAAAGATAAATACTGTATGATTTCCCTTATATGAGGTACCAAAATAGTCAAACTCATAGACACAAGAAAATAGAATGGTAGTTGCTAGGGGCTGAGGGAAAGGAGAAATAGGGCACTGTTGTTTAATGGGTATAGAGTTTCAGTTCTGCAAGATGAAAATGTTCTGGAGACTGGCTGCACAACAATGTGACCACACAACATTACTAAACTGTGCACTTAAAAATGGTTAAGATAGTAAATTTTATGTTATGTGTCTTTTATCACAATTTTAAAAATTTTAATTAAAAAATTCCCTACACTCAAGTCAGTATTATTCAATATTGTATACTGTATTCAGTAATATTTTCGGGTCATGTTTTGAGTTTTCTGACTACAGGATTCTTCATCTATTAAAAAGCCTTGTGGGTGAGCTACACATTTACCTAACATTACCAACTGGTATTGTGAGCCTGCATTAATTAAATGTTCTGAGAAATCCACTTTGACTTCTTTTAATCCTTTATCAAAACAAAAAACAAAAATCTAGCAACAGGTGCTGATTTGAAATACCAAAGTCTATCATTAGAGGCAAGCTACAAGACTGTAGTAACTGTGGGGAAAGGAACAATTATTGAGTGACGCTGCAACAATGGGATGGTAAAGACCTACTTTACCATTTTTCTAAAGTTCACTGCTTTTCCAGTCTCTCTACTGTTATGTTGGAGAGAAAAAAGCCCATAGACCAAAATCCTAGGCAAAGTTTAATTTTTAAAAAACTTTCTGGCCAGGCACGGTGGCTCACGCCTGTAATCCCAGCACTTTGGGAGGCCGAGGCGGGTGGATCACGAGGTCAAGAGATCGAGACCGTCGTGGCCAATATGGTGAAACCCTGTCTCTACTAAAAATACAAAAAATTAGCCAGGCGTAGTGGCAAGCACCTGTAATCCCAGCTACTTGGGAGGCTGAGGCAGGAGAATCACTTGAACCCGGGAGGCGGAGGTTGCAGTGAGCCAAGATCGTGCCATTGCACTCCAGCCTGGGCAAAAAGAGCAAAACTCTGTCTTACAAAAACAAACAAACAAACAAACAAACAAAAAAACCTTTCTCCATTGCAGACTACTTTAAAAAGTAGGCTTACCCGAAAAGATATGGTTAAGATGTGGATAATAATTATCAGTTTGTCATCTATCAGTCATCTCTTAAGGAGGTACAAAAGTTCATTTTATGTCATATACTTGTGCTGAACCATCAACTTTACTTGCCATACAAATCTAGTTTCTCTTTGCTCAAAGCTAAAAGACCTCTCAACATCGTTAGCCCCTTATCTTCATCATCTCCACTCCATACCACCTTTTTTTTTTTTTTTTTGAAAGAGGGTCTTGCTCTGTCGCCCGGGCTGGAGTGCAGTGGTGTGATCATAGCTCACTGCAGCCTTGATCTCCTGGACTCAAGTGATTCTCCCACCTCAGCCTCCCCAGTAGCTGGAACTGCAGGTGTGTGCCAGCCACCATGCCCGGCTTTTTTTTTTTTTTTTTTTTTTTTGTAGAGACAGGGTCTCACTATGTTTCCCAGGTTGGTCTGGAACTCCTGGCCTCAAGTGATCCTCTTGTCTCAGGCTCCCAAAGTGCTGCTGGGGTTAAAGGCATGAGTCACTGTGCTCGGCCCACAGCACTTTTTAAATCTGTTGATAACTTCCTTTAATTTACCTATACTGAAACCCACTTAAAATTTAACAATTAGACTCACCACCTCAACTCAACATAGTTCTTTTTTTCTCTTCTCCAGTCCCCCAACATCTATCCAACCTAACATCACAAGTTAGAAAACCTTACTGGCTCAAATTCTCTGACTTTTTTCTCTAGTTCACTGTCTATAGCAATGACACCTCTCCTAACACTGGCTTTCAAGCTGTAAAACTGAAGTAGTACCACCACCCTGCCCCTATCTTTTAGGAAGAGGATGTCATGAGGCCCAAGAGTTTACACGTACTGCTGACCTACTTGATCTTCATAAGATGTATCACGTGCAATTACAATTATTATTGTTATCTCTGCCCTCGTTTCCCACAACTCTTACTTCATGCCCCTTGATCTTGACCACCAAACATTGTGTTACTAAATTGCTCAGTCTCCTGCTTCCTTCAGTTCTGCCTTTGAGCAGTCTTGCCAGCTGCCTTTCTAACTTGGAAGAGTCTCCTGTTGTGTCCGCCAAGCTAATACCATGAGCTATTTCAGATGTGTCCTCCTTACTCATGTCTTCCTGCCTACTTCTCCACATGAATGACCAGGAGCACCCTTCCTAGAGTGGAACAAATGATAAAATGAAATCCAGAACACTTTTTGTTCATTAAATATTTGAGCTTAGAAATTTCAGGGTTTTCTTAGTACTCTTCATGGTCCTTTAATCTCAAAAGCAGATTACTTTGTGACATATAATATCTATCACTTAGGGGATACACCTTCTTATCCTTTAGATCTAAAAACAATAACTTATCTCTTATATTAACTAGGTTTTATACATTACATCCCTCTCTTCCACACTTAAACCAGTATTTTTCAAGTTTGTCTGATCACAAGAATCAGCTAGGTTGTTCATTAAGAAGGCAGATTCTGGGGTCCTACCTCAGGCCTTCATGACCAAAATCTCTAGGACAGGCACTTGGGAATCCGTATCCTCATCAGTGCCCCAAGTAACTCTCATGTCAGGTAAAGTTGGGAAACACTGACAGCCTATAAAATCTTCCTGTTTTTGTCAGTGTCCTAATAACCAGAGATCTGAAGACACATAGCCAAATGACTTAACTCTTTAGAATTTAGTCACAAAATTTCTACATCCTCCAGCCATGCTGTGAGTATGGACTGAAAATTAATTTGGACTTAAAATTAACACTATGTGATTCTTGTACTCCAGTGTTTCTATTTCAGGTTTGTTGGTTGTGTCTCCCCAACCATGCTGTAAGATCCCAGTGAAGAATTTATACTGCTTTACATCCATTCAGTGCTTAATTAGCACAGTACTGAGCATTTAATTGAAACTCAATTAAAACCTTACTGATTAATCAGTAAAGCCATCACTCAGTTCAAAAAAACTCCACGTCTTAAAGCCTACCTGAATAGCACTGAATCCTTCCCACACCATCAGTTAATGAGGAGAATGAGAATGCAAACTGAGGGTTTGCCTCTTGGCCTGAAAGAGGAAAGCAATTATTTGGCGATTTGGCCAGATTTCTAGAAACTTTTGTTATACTTTGACTGCCTAGATTTCTCATAATAGAGTCAACTTCCTCTCATCCCTCATGGATTACTGCTTTGACCCTGTGTTCTTTCCACCATCATGCTGGAGAGATCTCAGAGTTAATGATTTGCATCTGATAGTGCACCATAAAAATTCAAGTGGCGGGCTGCTTTCGGGAAAGGACATACAGCAACACCCTTCTCACAAACAAACAGAAGTTTCATGTTGAACACTGCAAATGTTCAAGGATGCTTATTTGAAAACATTCGAAACACGAAGATCATTCTAGATTAAAGTATAAATTATATAAAACAGAATGGAATATAGGCCCCTTTCTAAAACAGTGGAAGATCGTCACTTATATAATATCCAAAAAAATAAAGTTAAGCAAATGATAGGAAGCTAATTTACTCAAGAAGTTAATACTGAACACAAAAGTTTCAACAAGGTTGTATCACAGCTATGTTCAATATTACATTTTTCTAAAGGATGAAACTACTCTCTGTGAAATAAAAAGCTTCAAATGTAAGTAATGAATGGTCTGAATAATGAGATTTATCCCTGAAACTCAGTAGATTTCAAAATCAATGCACAGGGGCAAGGCTATTTATAAACTCTACTTCCCATCAACCTCAGCAAGATGTCAACTAACAATAACAAGTTAATGTTTTCCAGTAATCTTCACTGTGCTATTTAATTGCCAGCACTCAGGCCAAGGTAAACTCCACAGTAACAAAAGAGCTAACATCACAATCAAAGAACAAGATTAATGAATATTACATTTCTGCTTTGAAGTGAACACTGAAAAACATGCCCACAACATTTTCTTTTTCAGCCTCTGGAGTTTGAATTGTGCCAAATAATTAACATAGTAACTTGAAGGTAGATTTTTATATTTATTCTATTTTTAATTAACCGTAAGCTTCAGTCCTTGGGGAACCTTTTTAGATAAAGAATATCCTCTTCATAGTACTATAAAGTATGTAATTCCTTAAATTATCAAATATAATTCTTAAACTCTGACCACCACTCCTAATGCAATTTTTTAAAAGTAGCAATACAACTTGAAGTTCCAAATCTGAAATGTATAGCTTGATGAGTTTTTACATATGTCTAATTATATATTATAACATTCTTTTGCAATGGTGGTTAAATGGTAGAATTTCTACACTGATTAGAATGTTAATAGTAGATACTGATTTTTCATAATATAAGAAAGAGCAATGCTCAGTTTTTGTTGAGAGGGGAATGAACTTTCACAAGTAAACTGTCTCTTTATGTTAAACAATATTCAGTAAGAAAGTGCTCTTATAAAAATAAAGACAAAGAAAAAAAACAAAACATGCATTCTTTTCTTTTTCACAAAGGGGAGAGATCACTGACTTGATTTTCAAACTCTTTGATTCTTTTGTTAACTCACCCCTGAATGCATCAACTCCTTGGCAAACAAAATAAATTAAACCTTCATAGTTTCTTCAACTAAAACTATTTTGCTGTCCATGGACTGAATTACTTTGGTCTGTTTGCCAAACCTCCACAAGCAATTTGGCCACTTAATTGCTTAGAGGGTCTGCTATTTCCCTTTTCTGGTGCACTAAAAAAAAAATCACTTGCCACTTTAGCAGCTAGGTTTATGTGCTAACTTTCCCCACACAAGTACTGTTTCTGTTCTGAACCTGATACATTCAGAAGACGCATTAATAATAAACATCATGGAGGAAGGTACATTTCTGTAGTCCATGTGTCAGAAGTACACAAATAAAACAAAACCCTAAAATACTGAAATTCAAATTAATGTGATTTCTTCTTTATTCTAGAAAAATCTCACTCTTTTTTAAATATCTACTCCCCAAGTCAGTGATGGATTATAAAACCCAGGCCCCAGGATATTCATCTCATGCTGGATTTCTGATGGTTGGGATAACTCGTTCCTGGGTGTTGAGTTTTTGTCATCATTCATCCAAACATATTCTCCCATCTTTGGGCGGCCAGTTGTCACCTCCTCACAATATAAACTTCTTTCTTAGTAGTCTCCAAAGACTATGTGTTCAGCTAAACAATTTTTAAACATCAGTGGCAAATGTCTAAGAATGTGCATACAACAAACTAACTGGGAAAAGACTAATCTGAACACACGAGAAATCTATTCAAACAAAAAATAAGTTTTAAAGAGCTGCTAGTTTTATTACTTAAATATGATGAGTAATGTGAACTAAAACACACAAGTACTGTTTCTGTTCTGAACCTGATACATTCAGAAGACGCATTAATAATAAACATCATGGAGGAAGGTACATTTTTGTAGTCCATGTGTCAGAAGTACACAAATAAAACAAAGCCCTAAAATAGTGAAATTCAAATTAATGAGATTTCTTCTTTATTCTAGAAAAATCTCACTCTTTTTTAATGATGAAGTGATAGGTGAAGCATTAAACTTGCAGTTCTAGGGTCAGGAGTTTCTAACCTCTCTGGGAACTTTGCATTGCCGAGTGTGAAGGTCCTCAAATCCCCACCCACTCAACATAGCCAACAGAGGGGGTTTCTACAACATGAGTTTTCTTGTTCTGCTATGCAGCATGCCTGTTTCATGTCACCAAAAAGGAAACAGGCCATATAAACTGCATTTCAAAGTGGCTCGACTTCCACTGTGACAAATGTAGAGCATTAGTCTAATAAGTATTTATTTTTTTTTTTGAGACAGATTCTCACTCTGTCGCTTAGGCTACAGTGCAGTGGCGCGATTTCAATCTCCGCAGTAGCTGGGGTTACAGGTGTGTGCCACCACAGCTTCGCTAATTTTTTCTATCTTTAGTAGAGACGAGGTTTCACTATGTTAGCCAGGCTGCTCTTGGACTCCTGGCCTCAAGTGATCTGCCCAAAGTGCTGGGATTACAGGCGTGAGCCACCACGCCCAGCTAAGTCTAGTAAGTATTTAAACTCTCCATTGGAATACCCCCCAAAAAAACTTACTTCTAACGCTACCAATAGGAAAACAAAGAGGAAAAAAAGAAAAGAAAATACTATCACTATCACACCCTTTGAATTACTCAAAAACAGCATTACTCTAATTCGTTCGTTCAACAAACATGTATTGGGTGTTTAAGGTTAAATGTTATGGGAGTGTACAAAATAATGACAAGTTTACATGTTTATTTAAAGTACAATATATAACACACAGTTTAAATCATAAATGATGTTCAAGAATTAAAACAAAAAGCCCAACATTTTCACTATCTCTATGAAAACTGTCAACTTTAAAAGACTACTAGAACTGCTTATTCTCTTGATGCAAGTTATTATTGGCATCCAATAATTTCTATTTTCTGTCTAAAATAATTTGTGTTAGTACATGACTAGGTCTCTTAAGGAAAAAAATTAACGGCTTGTAATAAATCTCAGTTGTTAACTTTTCTCTTTTTTTTTTTTGAGACAGGGTCTCACTCTGTCTCCC
The DNA here is from genome assembly GCF_028885625.2 of Pongo pygmaeus. Lineage (NCBI taxonomy): Eukaryota > Metazoa > Chordata > Mammalia > Primates > Hominidae > Pongo > Pongo pygmaeus. Next base: position 90,368,185 of record NC_072385.2, on the reverse strand, counting down.
AGGCTTGGAGTACAGTGGCACGATTTCGGCTCACTGCAACCTCTACCTCCCGGGTTCAAGCGATTCTCCTGCCTCAGCCTCCCAAGTAGCTGGGATTACAGGTGCACACCATCAGGCCCGGCTAATTTTTATATTTTTAGTAGAGATGGGGTTTCTCCATGTTGGCCAGGCTGGTCTCGAACTCCTTGGCCTCATGTGATCTGTCCGCCTCGGCCTCCCAAAGTGCTAGGATTACAGGCATGAGCCACTGAGCCTGGCCAAGTCTAATAAGTATTTAAACCTTCTATTGGAATACACCAGGAAAACTCATTTCTAATATTACCAACAGATGTTCTTTGTATTGATCACAACATCTTTCTAGTTCCCTTATTAATTAATGAGTTAAATAAAATCTTATATGCATGTTCATTTTATATTTGCCTGACAGTGATTTTACCTTTATGAAATTATACTTTAACAATGTCAATTTTCCCCAAATTGCTGGACAGATGCAACACAATCTCAATCAAAAAACATTTCATCTATCCTTACTATTTATTGTTGCACATCAATTTTGGAATTTTGGAATTACACTATCAAGTGAAAGTTTAAAAAGTTAAAATTTTTATTGGACATGCATTAAGCCTACGTTTGGAGAAAACTGACATCTTTATAATATTTAGTCCAATCAAAAACATGTAATAGTCTTGGGGAAAGCCCAAGAGAATCAACAGAAAACATATTAGTGCACAAAAGATCTTTACAAATGATACAGCAAATGAGAGTTAGGTGACAAGATACAGTATGGTACCGAAGTTAGGAATACAGGTTCTGAACTCTGGATCTGCCACTTTCTAGCTATATGAGCCTCGGTTTCTTCACTGTAAAACAGTATTCACTTTCTAGAACCGTTATGAAGATTCAATCAGCAAATATATGTAAGTGCATCTAAGTGTTTGACCCAGAGTTAGTGCAATAAAAGTGATGACTAATAGTATTATTACAAAGCAAATATACAGAAGTCAATCATTTTCAAAAGTAAAATAGCACAATCAAAAGATATAACCAATAAAAGTACCCACTGATAACAGCAATAAGAAATATTTTAAAAATGCATTCTATACGAAGGAACCTTTAAAATGTAATGCTGTTGATGACACATAAGGATACAAACAAATGGAATGGCATAAACCATTAAATAACACATAATTAAACATGTTATATACAGTTAATAAGTTAACATATTAGTTTAGTGTGATCCTAATTTTAAAAATGACAATAAAAGGTAGGCGACTATACAAATTGATTTAAAGTTCATAAAATATTGAAAAAATAATACTGAAGGGGAATTAGTCTCCACCAAATTGTAAAACACATATTATAAAGCTACTGTGAGCAACTGGTGTATGAATAAACAAATTGTTCAAAGGAATGGAAAATAAGAGCAACTATATACTGAAACTCAGTATATGACAAAGACAGCTTTCACTCTGGGGAGGTAAGATTTATTTTCTAATAAATGGTCGTGGACCAAAAAGAAAAAAAAAAACAACAGAAAAACTATGCAAATGATAGTTACCATTTATTAAGAAACTATATCATACCAGCCACTATACTGGGAATTTGTACATGTAACATCTCTATTCCTTACAGCATCCTTGCCAATTATGTGTTATTATTTTGCAGATGGGTAGGCTTCAGTTCAGAGTTTAAGTGACTTGCCCTAGCAAGTCTCTAGAAAATGGGGAAAGAGAATATCAAGTCCAGGTCTGCCTGGATCCAAAACTTCTTTCTATTATATCATCCTCTAGCCACCACATAATCCAGTTTGTCAATGAAACTATCAATGGAGCAATAAACACTGCAAGATTACAAACTGTATATAACAAGTAGGAATGAAGTAAGTACAATATAACACAGTATTTTCTCTCTACTCTTCTTAATTTTAAAATGATAAGTACACTTGGGGTCCCTGTCTGATTTATACTTTATCATTGTAGCTTCTTAGCTTTTCAATTGCTGGATGACATCTAAGATGAAAGCATCTCACATAAAATTCTTTCCAGAAGAGTAGCGTTAAAGTGAAGCTAGCATGCACTTCGAAATAATTTTACACAGAGGAAAATTTTGTAACTGTTTTCTTTTTTTAAATACAAGGTCACAATTTTAGGAAACTGAAAAATCTGTAGGCCAAAAGAATATAATGCTGATTATTCTGACTTTCCTCTGCTGGGCAGTAAACCTCTTGAACTTCTATTTTTGAAAACTGAGGTATCCCTTTAATCTTGTTACAGAACTGCTGACAGTGTTAAGACAGCAAAGGAAAATCAGCTCAGGGCCTGTACTAGGAAGGTCTCCAAGAAAAGGACTAAAACAAAGCACAAACACGCAAAAGCATTTTGCAAGAGAATTTCGTGAAATCAGTGTCAGTGTTCACAACCCAACACAAGAAACACCACCCAACTGCAAGCCGTTTCAGACTAAAAGGGGCCCCTGAAGCCAGATCAACACTGTGAAACCCTCAGAGTCAATATTTACAGCATGGTTAAAGTTGTACCTGTAGAAAACAGAATATCCCTTCTCTGTGGCCTCTCCAAGGGTTCTACACACAACCAGTAACGCTCTCTTCTATTTTATCCGGTGTATATAAAGATACAGTTCAGAATGCACATGGCTTCCCCTGTCTTACTACATTCAGATGGTCAAGACACAAGGACACTGCTGTATGCACTCCTGAAGTAATACCCTCTTTATGATGATTTGTTTTCTACAAACACCTAAGACAATTGAGCCAACATTTTTAAAACAGAGAACCACCTGCTCTTCAAAAATGGTCTCCATTTGGCTTAAGTCATTTTCAAAATTTTCTTTAATTCTATAGCTGAAAATACACAGAAGCAATGTCCCTTTCCCAAACTACATGTGGTGTTAGAGATTTACTAGGATGCCCTCAGACAATGCTAAAGATCCGTATTCTAAACATTCCGTCTCAGTTACTGGAGGCCACATGTTAAATGAATGAAACCTATTTCTGTCTCACTTAGAAGCAAAACACTTAATACCTGCTTGGAATCAACAGCCGACTCTTATAGGTTTCTGAGCCCCAATTACCACACTTGAATTAAGTCAAATGTCAGTAATGACTGACATTCAGAAGGGCTTCGCAGAGGCTCTGGCAACCTAGATACATATAACTCACTTATCTCTACCCATCACTACTCTGACGCAAACAAAATCTGTTTCTTTATGTGAGACGACTAGAAAGTAGGGTTGCCTAGAATGAGTTTGTTCAGGGAATTAAGATTCATGGGGTCTGGCTCCTAAATGACTGTGTGACTTCACATGCAGCCAACATTTCAGGAGCCCCTACTATGTGCCAGAGACAGTGCCAGACACTGGGAGTTTTAAGTGGTGAGTAAGGCACGGTCCTCAGCCTCAAAAAATTCAGGTCACCTCCTCAGGTCTGTTTTCCCATTCATGGAGTACACGGCTCACAGGCCACCTACAGGTTTAAAATCTATGACTCAACACGACCTATTCTTGGGCAGAACATAGCCCGGGGAGAAGGCGGCTGTGGGGAGCTGGGATAAACAATAGCATCTCCTCTGAGCTACCTGTGGAGGAGTCTGCAAATGCCTTTGGCAAAATTATAAATTGTTTAGAATTGTTTAGAGTTTAGATAACGGTCCTTTCCTACTTGAATAATTAATATGCTCTTATATGTGTCATTACCACAGGCCTAGAAGGGGGATCAACCTGATAACTCATTCACAACAAGGGATTTGAAAATTCAGTCAATGCTTGACTGAGGTGACACATGATGTTTCCCCCTCCTCTTTAGACATAGTTTTTTTTTTTTTTTTTAAGGAAAAAATGTGTTAAATATACAAAGCTCAATGGCAAGAAAGGGAATCTCCAAATGCCAGATATAAAGAAGGAACGTAGAGCCAGGAACAGATGAGGTGCAGTGACCCACAGGGGAATTAGATGCTGAGCTGAGAGCACTGTGCAAAGCTTACAGCGATGAAAAACTGTTTTACTCACTAGAAAGCTCCATCATCTGATCACGGGATATGGCAAAGAATCTAGTTACCTTGGGGCCAGAGGTGAAAAATTTGTTCCTTATGAGCAATCAGAATTTCAGGTTTGAGAGAGGCATATGCAGTATAGGAACAATAAATTTACATAATGCTGGGTCTTGACCTATGAAATCTATAGAAAGGGCCCTAAAAGGTTAAACACAAAACTACCAGAGACAACTGCCTCTACCATCCAGTGCACAGGGGAATGCCGGGAAAAACTGTTCCTGAAGATGAGCTAAAAAACAATTACAACCCTTGGGAAAGGCCCCAGACACCGCAAAAGGCAGAATTCACATTCCAGGAACTACAGAAAACCAGTAACTTGAAAAAGACTAAGGTAAATAGATACCTTGTAGAATGTCCCCCAATTTGGGTTTTTATAGTATTTTCACATGATTAGACTGAGGTCATAGATTTTGGAGAAAATATTGCAGAGGTGATGTTGGGCATTTAAGAAAAAATTAATAGAAAACAATCAAAGAGATAATGAAAAGACTAAAAGACAGAAGCAAACATAATTACCACGAGAAAATAAGAGGCAGATCTCAGGGTGGGATGGGGAAGAGACACCTTCATTGAAGTAGAAAATTCCATGACAGAATGAAGTACTTATTTCACCTGTGTCACTAGACATAAGCAACTGAAAATGCAATCAGTGAACTAGAAAATACATCTGAGGAAATAATCAAGAATCAAGCCTAGAGATAAAAATTGGAGAGAACTGTGAAATGGCAATATTCAAAGAAACGGAGATAAAGAACATTCTGGAATTTAATAAAGATATTAGTTCATATTAAAGGACTTCACCAATTCTTGAGTATAATTAATATAACTAATGATCACCTAGGAACATCATAATAAAACTGTAAGCCATCAATAACAGAAAAATCTTAAATGCCACAAAAACTAGATAATCTATAAAGGAATGACAATCAAACTGATGATAGCTGTCTTATTATAATAACAGATGTCATAGACAATATAATAGTATCTTCTTTTTTCTTTTTGAGATGGAGTCTTGCTTTGTTGCCCAGGCTGGAGCACAGTGGCGTGATCTGGGCTCACTGCAACCTCCACTTCCAGGGTTCAAGCGATTCTCCTGCCTCAGCCTCCTGAATAGCTGGGATTACAGGCACCCACCACCATGCCTGGCTAATTTTTGTATTTTTATTAGAGATGGGGTTTCTCCATGTTGGCCAGGCTGGTCTCAAACTCCTGACCTCAGATGATCCACCTGCCTTGGCCTCCCAAAGTGCTGGGATTACAGACGTGAGCCATCGCACCAGCCTAACAATATCTTCAAAGTGTTGAAGGAAATAAGTGCCAACCTGGACAACCTCAACTAGAGGATAAGACAGAAATTGAAATCAGAAGAAAGGAGTGGGATGCAAGAAAAAATAATGAACAGAGAAATTGGTTAAATATGTTAGCAAGCATAAATACTGAGTGTAAAATAATAAAAATAATGACCGATTAAAACCAAGGTAGGTCCAGTAGACAATAATAATGTGGAAGACAGGAAAAGCAAATTCAGTTACAGTATTCTGATGTCCATATCTTCTGGAGAGGAGAAAATAAGGATAATATCTTTAAGATTTTATGGACAACCTCTTAAAAAGATAGAGATGGAGTCTATAACTTCCAAAAGAATAAGGTAAAAATGAAGAGAGAGTTAAAAAAAAAGCACAACTATTTAATACAACTGTAAAAGGAAAGAAAACAAGAAGCAAAGAGAAATGTAATAAATAGAAAATGTGAAATAATAGAACCAAAAAAGTAATGATATCAGGAATCATAATTAATGTAAATGGAGTAAAATAGCCTACTAAACGACAAGAACTATAAAAACCACAATGAGCTACTGTAATACTACGCACTTACTAGAATAGCTAAAACCCAACAAGCTGGTGACTCCAAGTGCTGACAAGGACTGAGAGCAACAGGAACTCTCATTCACTGCTGGTGGGAATGCAAAATGGTAAAGCCATTTTGGAAGATAGCCAGTTTCTTATAAGGTTAAACACAGACTTACCACATGACTCAGCAATCTGCTAGGTACTTACCCAACTGCTTTAAAAACTTATGTTCACATAAAAACCAACTTACAAATATGTATAGTACCTTTGTTCATAACTGCCCCAAAGTGGAAGCAATCAAGATGTCCTTCAACAGGTGAAACAGGGTAAACAAACTTGGTATATCCATAAAATGAAACAGTATTCAGCAATAAAAAGAAGCTGTGGCTTCAAAATGGATGAATATTAAATGTATTTTGCTAACTAAAAGCAGCCAGAATGAAAAAGTTACACATATTTTGTGATTTCATTCACATGACATTCTAGAAAGGGCAAAACCACTGGATGGAAAAATCAGTGGTTGCCAGAGGTTTGTGGAGATAGGAATGCTTAGGGGAACCACAGGAAATTTTTTAGGGTGTGGAACTAATCTGTATGATATTATAGTGGTGGGTACTGGATTCTATATACTGGTCAAAATGCACAGAACTTTATAGTGCAAAAACTAAAGTTTAATGTATGCAAATTTTTAAAAAATCAACCAGGAGATCAGGACAAAAGAACCCAACTGTGGTGAAAGAATCTAACTGTACTCTACAAATAACTTTGGAAGATAATGTTCTGACTAGAAACTGTAAGAATAAAGACAAAAGAAATGTATATACAGCATTCTAGTAGGTAAGGTTTTTTCTCCCACTAGTATGGGTTACAAATTCTGAAACATCTGTGCAACTATACTGGGATTGAGGAAATAAATAAATGAGTAGTAGATGACAGGAGCTAGGTTTCTCACTGTTGGACAAAGGTTACAGATATGCAAGGGAGAAAGCTAAAATGAACCACATAGTACTGGAGTAGAGTCAAAGTCATCAGTATGAACTCTTGTTTAGCTTAAATACAGTTGCAGAAGGACAGAGACAGAAATAGACACGTGTGCATAAACGGGTTAGTATACATATATGTATTTCCTAGCTCTGTCCATTGAGAGGGCCTAGAAACGGTAACACCCCAGTAGACATGAGCATACCCAGTGCCCCAATCTTGGTTTCGAATACCATTCTCCAATAAAAGAAACCAGGTCTCCTTGGAGAAATGACTAATTCTATACCTAGAAAAGGGAACATACAAGGTGAGACTAGAACATCTTGTGCCAGAAAGGAAGAAAAATGGCTGGGTGCGGTGGCTCACGCCTGTAATCCCAGCACTTTGGGAGGCTGAGGAGGGTGGATCACCTGAGGTTAGGAGTTCGAGACAAGCCTGGCCAACACGCTGAAACCCCATCTCTACGAAAAATACAAAATTAGCTGGGTATGGTGGCGCATGCCTATAGTCCCAGCTACTCGGGAGGCTAAGACAGAAGAATCACTTGAACCTGGGAGGCAGAGGCTGCAGTGAGCCAAGATCGCACCACTGCACTCCAGCCCGGGTGAGACAGAGCAAAACTTTGTCAAAAAAAAAAAAAAAAAAAGGAAGAAAAACAAACAAACCGAAAGGATGAAGGCATGTCAAAGGCACCCAGGAGCCAACCTGAAAGAGCTCCCAATAGCTAAAACTGAAGCTGAAACAACTGGAGCAACAAAATAAATAATGTAATACTGGATTATAACCCAAAGTACAAAATAAATATCTGTGAGTCCATGCTGATTGAAATAAATGATTGAACAAATAAATAAATGGGAGAGAAGAGACAAATTTCCCAGAGAAGAATTTAAAATAAGTAATGTCAATACTCCCCCCACCCAGCCTCAGGAGGTGAAGCTCAACTTCCTTCTCCCAAGCCCCTGAGTGTGGGCTACACTTAGTGATTTGATTCCAAAGAGTAGAGTATGGAAAAAAGACAGAAGAGGAGAGCAGCTCTATAGTGGAGAAACCTGGCAAACATGACTTCTAAGCCATGTGATTAACGTTAACATCAACAGTGATAAGTCTTTTTTTTTTTTCCGGAGTCTCACTCTGTCCCCCAGGCTGGATTGCAGTGGCATGATCTCGGCTCACTGGAACCTCCACCTCCTGGATTCAAGCGATTCTTCTGTCAGCCTCCTGAGTGGCTGAGATTACAGGTGTGAGCCACCAAGCCCAGCCAATTTTTGCATTTTTACTGGAGACAGGGTTTCACCATGTTGGCCATGCTGGTCTCAAACTCCTGACCTCAAGTGATCTGCCTGCCTCCCAAAGTGCTGGGATTATGACGTGAGCCACTGCGCCCAGCCAGTGATAAGTCATATTGATAGCATGTGATAGCATGTACCCTGGATACGACATAATGAGAATGGCAAATCACCTCAGTGGTCTTTCTCCCAAAAACCCATAATCCTAGTCTAACCATTAAAAAAAAACAAACAGATAAGCCCAAATTGAGGGACTTTCTACAAAATATCTGACCAGTAGTTCTCAAAACTGTTAATACCATCAAAAACATGAAAAAAAGCATGAGAAACTGTCACAGACCAGAAGAGTCTAAGGAGATATGACATCTAAATGTAATGTGGTAACCTGGATGGGATCCTGGAACAGAAAAAAGACAGTAGGTGAAAACTTGTGAAATCTGAATAAAACGTGTGGTGTTAACAGTAATGTACCAATTACTTCCTTAGCCATGACAAATGTTGCATACTAACGTAAGATAGTAACAATAGGAGAAACTAGGTGAGGGGTGTACAGAAACTTTCTGTACTATCTTAGTAACTTTTCAGTATATATAAAACTATTCTTAAGTAAGAAGTTTATTTAAAATGAGACAGTGACTATCAGATTGCATACTGAAACAAAATCAGATATATGTTCGTTACGAGAGACAACTAAAACTTGGAGAGACAAAGAATGAACATAAAAGATAAAAAAGATATTCAAGAAATACCAAGCAAAAGAGAGTTGGTATCACCATGTCAATACCAGACAAAACTGGAATTTAAGCCAAAAGGCATTAACAGTTATAAAAGAGGAAAATACTTAATGATAAAAGGAACAATTCTCCTGAAAAGCATAACAATCATGAAGATTCTAGCCACTTCATGGATACTGCTTCTAACTGCTGCACTAAAATGTATAGAATTAAAGAAGAAATAAGACAAATTCACATATAGGAGCTTTTGACACACTGCTTATAAAGTGACAGATTAAGCAGGTTTTAAAAATCAGTAAGAGTTTAGAAGATTTAAGTAACACAACACAGTCTTCCAAGCACACAATTTACAAACGACCACATTACCATACCACAAAAATGGCCTCAAAAAATTCTCAAAAGAAGGAATATAATTATAGATTATGTTCTCTGACCACAAAATAACATTATAAGAAAATTTAACAATAAAATCTCAGTATCAATGTTTAAATTTCAAAAAATAATCAATGGGTTAAAGAATAAATTATGAAAATTTTCAGATATTTAAAAGTGGACAACAAAGAAAGCACCATGTATGAACACTTATGGGATGGGACTAAAATGGCATTAAATGAGCATGTATGGCTCTAAATGTACATTTTGAAAAAGAAGAAATAATATTAATAAAAGATGCATCTAACCACACAGAGATGATTGACAGTATCAAAACTGGTTCTTGGAAAAGCGAATCAAACCAATCAACCTAGGCTCACTATATGCTTAGTAATAGGTGTTTTGGAGACAGAGCATAAGTAAGGCACAATCCCTGCCTTCCATGAGTTCACCATCTTCTTGGTAAAATTAAGAATTAGGTGACAGCTAGAACACAAAGCTATATATGACTTATAGTATTAAGGGTTATCATCAGCATTTTAAGCTAACATACCAGATAATTAGCATCACACCAATCTCTCTGTTGGTCATGGAAACAAAGGCATAACCAATCACTGAATGTTAGGTTCAGTTGGTCCAACCATCTAGCTACTAGCTGGGAGCCCCAGTACAGCATCCTGAAAAAGGTTCATCTGAATTAGTACTTAAACATAATGAACATAGGAGTTTAACTGGGGATCTTGTGAAAATGCAGATTCTAATTCAAGCGAGTTGAGATGGCCCAAGATTCTGCATTTCTAACCAGTTCTAAGCAATACTGATTCTGTGGTCCAGAACCACACTTTGAGTGACAAGGTTCTCTAAACTGTGCCTGACCTCAGGCAATGAGTGCTTACTAACACTCCACAGCAACCTATTGCACCTGTGAAAGGTCAATCATTAAAAAAAGTGAAAAACGTTCTCAATTCTTAAATTTATACAAAAATACCAAAACATATTTACTTGCACATAAATTCTTGGGCAGACTTTTTGGTGTTATTTTGTTTCTTTTTTTAACTGAAATTTTAGATGTTTTTAGGCTTCTACCATCACTCCTGGTCTAACATACACACACAGGCTACCCCCTTACCCCGGCTTCTCTATTGAATTTTAAAATGACCAAACTTACTATGATCAATGCAGTGATAGTAAGGGTTAACTTCTGAAATGGATAGACAACTGAAAATTATGCATCTCTACTCATGCTCTCATTCGGGAGGGAGAAGTAAAAATTTAGAGAAACAACAAAGGAGGAAAAGCTAGGACAAGGGGAGAGTAACAAAGTAAATCATACATTTTTCCAGAATAGAAGAAGTGATGATCTTCAAGACACGTTTACTGAACAATATAGTCCTCCTTCTCTAATGAGGCTGTTCAGCTCTTGGGGAGGGGTGAGGGGTGTGAGTAAGAGCCTACCACTGCTTAGGGATTACAGGCTAGGGGACACTGGTATTCATTTTCTTCAGAAACCTACCCAACTCAGTACCCCTTTGAGTTGGTGGGTGTGGATTGTATTTACATTTCTAATTTACTCTAAGAGTTTCCTTTGAAGAACATCAACTCAAATTTCTAGCATCTTCTTCCTAAATGTACATACTGAACACACATATTTGTATGTTCAAACATGAATTTAAATAAATTACTGCCTTGTATCTCTGTTCTCTATATGCACATCTAAAAATCAGACCTGATGACTATTTCAATTTTCTCTCAATCTGATCAATGCATACTTCTTTTCAGTATAAGAAAAATTTGGGGCTGGATGCAGTGGAACATGCCTGTAATCCCAGCACTTTGGGAGGCTGAGGCAGGAGAATTGCTTCAGCCCAAGAGTTCAAGACCAGCCTAGGCAACATAGTGTGACCCCATCTCTACAAAAAATTAAATTAAAATAAATAACTATATAAACAAACTTAAAAAACAATTTGGAGGCCAGGCGCAGTGGCTCACGCCTGTAATTCCAGCACTTTGGGAGGCCCAAGACAGGCAGATCACCTGAGGTCAGGAGTTCCAGATAAGCCTGGCTAACATGGTGAAAAGCCATCTCTACTAAAAATACAAAAATTAGCCAGGTGTGGTGGTGCACGCCTGTAGTCCCTGCTATTTGGGAGGTTGAGGCAGGAGAATCGCTTGAACCCGAGAGGCAGAGTTTGCAGTGAGCCAACATCTCACTACTGCTCTGTAGCCTGGGCAACAAAGTGAGACTCTGTCTCAAAAAACACGAAAAACAAAAACAAAAAAACTCACAAAAAAACAAAAAACAATTTGGTAATTGGACAAGTAAATGTCTCACATATTTGAAAAAATCAATTATAAAGCAGGAAACTGAAACTGCATTTCAGAAACAAGTTAGAAATAAAAATGACTATACATCCTGTAATCTAAGAAGAAAGGGCAAGCCAGGAGCAGTAGCTCATGCCTGTAATCCCAGCACTTTGGGAGGCCGAGGTGGGCGGATCACGAGGTCAGGAGATCAAGACCATCCTGGCTAACACGGTGAAACTCCGTCTCTACTAAAAATACAAAAAAATTAGCCAGGTGTGGTGGTGCACGCCTGTAGTCCCTGCTATTTGGGAGGTTGAGGCAGGAGAATCGCTTGAACCTGAGAGGCAGAGTTTGCAGTGAGCCAACATCTCACTACTGCTCTGTAGCCTGGGCAACAAAGTGAGACTCTGTCTCAAAAAACACGAAAAACAAAAACAAAAAAACTCACAAAAAAACAAAAAACAATTTGGTAATTGGACAAGTAAATGTCTCACATATTTGAAAAAATCAATTATAAAGCAGGAAACTGAAACTGCATTTCAGAAACAAGTTAGAAATAAAAATGACTATACATCCTGTAATCTAAGAAGAAAGGGCAAGCCAGGAGCAGTAGCTCATGCCTGTAATCCCAGCACTTTGGGAGGCCGAGGTGGGCGGATCACGAGGTCAGGAGATCAAGACCATCCTGGCTAACACGGTGAAACTCCGTCTCTACTAAAAATACAAAAAAATTAGCCAGGTGTGGTGGCGAGCACCTGTAGTCCCAGTTACTCGGAAGTCTGAGGCAGGAGAATCTCGTGAACCCAGGAGGGGGAGCTTGCAGTGAGCAGAGATCACGCCACTGCACTCCAGCCTGGGCAACAGGGTGAGACTCCATCTCAAAAACAAAAAACAACAAAAAAAAAACCTAAAAAAAACAAAAAAGAAGAAGGGGCAAGCATAAAGTCTATCTGCTATAAATGGACTAAAATTTACATGTAAAACTCACCTTACTGTCTAAAGATTTTTTTAAAGGCTTAAGAAGTTAATAAGAAAAAAAGTGTCAAACAACACATGTAAGATGTTAATTATACTGATCTCTTTGAAGATTAGCAAAGGTGATAGAATTTGCTGGCACTTGTAAACTCTTCAAAGTCACAACTTTAAAAAAACCTCTTAAATCCATTTGATATTAAAAAAAAAACTCCAAACAAATAATCTTAGACCTTTTTAGAAATATGATTCTCAGGAAGCTAATGAAAAAATCCCCCTCACCAGAAATTTTACTTTATAAAGATTAAAAAGGCATCCCAAATAGAAAAATGACCAAGATTCTAAATACCTATTCCATATGAACATGGGCCCATCAGTAAAACATCTGATATCTGATGCCTATACAAACCTCAACAACTGCTTCAGAGTGGTACCAGTTCAAGACTATAACACACAACCCATTAATTAATATGGAAAAAAAAAGTGGAGGATGAAGCAGGAAGGCAACAATTGGCAAAAAAGGTGAACGTTTTCAAGTACAAATTCATACCTCAATTAATAATCCCATTCACTTGATTTAGAGAAGGCACAAAATGTGCATGCTATTGACAGTAACAAGAGAAATTCAAGTAAGATTTAACTTATGTTTTTTCCAAACATATGCCTTTGTCCAAAACAGAGAGCCTTCATTTTAATATAATAGATGTACTTTTCTTTTCCCCAAATAGACAAAGAAAAACATGTATAAGAATTATCTGACAATTTCTAAAAGCAATAATAAGGATATGCTTTTAAAGGTCTTATTTGTATGCATCATACTACTTTGAGAGTCAAGTGACAGATTTACTACTGACTTTCTAGACATTTACATATATGAGGCATATATAATATTTAAGGTCCTTTAAAAAAATAGTATTAACATAATTACTGTCCGGGCATAGTGGCTCAAGCCTGTAATCCTAGCACTTTAGGAGGCTGAGGCGGGTGGATTACCTGAGGTTGGGGGTTCGAGACCAGCCTGGCCAACATAGTGAAACCCCATCTCTACTAAAACATACAAGAAATTAGCCGGGTGCCAGTGGCGCGCGCCTGTAATTCCAGCTACTCGGGAGGCTGAGGCAGGAGAATTTGCTTGAACCCGGGAGGCACAGGTTGCAGTGAGCCGAGATCACGCCACTGCACTCTAGCCTGGGCTACAGAGTGAGATTTCCTCTCAAAAAAAAAAGCATAATTACTATCTCCATCATGTATGTTCAGTACCCGTTAGATTTATCCATGAGTTTCCTTTCTGAGGTCTGAATCTGGGAATATGGACAAAGCTTTATGCTTAACTCAAAGAAAACATTTTTATGTTCTGGGTTAAGTTTTCAGCATAACCTCTGTTCTTAGAGAAGATTCATTCACAAAGCCTCTTGTCCCCCACCCAAGAGAGGATCAATGAAATAGACAGCAACTGTACCTAGCAATTCATCAGTGTTTCAAGTAAAGAGTGAGAAAATTTTAATTATGTGTTATTTTCTGAAGCTTCCTTAGGTAAATAGAAACTAGAATGTTATGCTCTCTGACTCTGAGGAGGGCAGAATTCAGTTTCAACTATACATTATGAAAGTGGATGAGAGGCAGGTTGGAACAAGGACATGAAGTAAGCTATAAGAAGCTAGGATTTTAAAAGTGAGCTGGCTTATATGTTCACAACACTTTTCCAGTAGAAAGAGAGAAAGAGAGGAAGGAAAGTGCCTCCTTAGTGACTCCAGTCTGAGTTTTGTATCCCCCTACCTTTTCATTTATGCCTATGCACAGCTCACTGTAGTATGCTGAGCCACAACTTCTGCCCAGGTCAGGAATGGTTTCTTTTATGGTTGCTGGTATTTAAGAGCTGTATCATGCCTTGTCCCACAGGATGATGGGGAAAATCCATAGGTACCATGGAACAAAGGTTGTCAACTAGGGGTAATTTTGCCCCCGCCTCCGCCCCCTGCCTCCCCAGGGGACATAGGGAAATGTCTAGAGACATTTTTGGTTGTTGTTGTCACAAATGAAGGAGGGGTGCTACCAAACACACCACATTGCACAAGGCACCCACCCACAACAAAGAATGTCAAGAGTGTCGAGGCTGAGAAGCCCTGCCACAAAAGCAAAGGGTGAAGTGGGTAGCGATACAGAGAAATGCAAGAATGTCATGAACAACAATATGGTCTAAAATAGGAAAAGAGTTTTATTACTTATTTAAACTTTCCTTTAGGCCTGTGTGTCAATTTTACTTCAGGCATCTGGGGTGGCTGCCAAATTGGCTATACTCAACCACAGTGCTTTTAAATGGTCAGCTATGTCCTTAGTAACTCAAATACGCTGGGTGCCGTAAATATATCTAAGAGCTATAGCACAAGTACATAAACTGTGCAATCTCAAATATGCTATCCCAATAAAAACAAAGGTATTACTTTTTGCCCATTCCATTTGCATATACTAAAAACAAATAACAACAAATAATACTATTTTTATTGGATGGGAACCACCAAACAAATCCCTTCACATTATGGGACCACATACCATCAGATATTTTACAGGGATTCTAGGAAATGACAAAAGTCTGACAGTGTACCCACGGTGAGATGTTTTGTTGTGTTGCATAATTTTTAAAGTATATTCAGAATTATCGTCAGTCATATGAAGTCTCAGACAACAAGAGTGGAATGGCTCGGAGGGGATGGAAAGCATATCTTCCAAGATGAAAAAAAAACTTGGAATGTGCTAGATTAATCTATCTAGGAGGATCCTGTATCTCCTTTCACTTTATGAACTTCAAATTTCTCCCTTCCCATGATAAAAGAGTCCTTTGTCTCAGACAGTGTGAGACACTGATTCCTCAAGTTTCCGGTGGGATCTGAGGGAGAGGATGTAATTCAAAACAAAACAGGTGCAAGGAATAACAACCTGATAGGCAAGAACTCTGCTCTTAAAAATTTGAGCTAATCTCAGCTCTTATAATCTTTAACATGATCTACAGGAAGGCAGAGAACACAGTGACTGACCGGAGGAACCTCTCTGTGAAATATGATAACACATAAAGTCAAAATTGCGAAAATGGACTTATTTCTCTTATGCACTCACACACCAATAGGAATCCTCACGTTTTACAGTATTATTTCAATGTACAACATAATTTTTTTTAAATATAGTTTTCTTTAGCTCAAGGTCTTTTACTCACCGTCTACACCAGTGATTCTTACATTTTTAATCATAACCCCCTCACCCCCCGCCCGTAGCAGTGGTGGTGGCAGTAGCAGCAAGTATTAATAATAGCAACTAACATTTACTGAGCATTTACTATATACCAGAGACCTTGCTACCCACTTCCCACATATTAACTCATTTAATCTTCACAGCCACCCTATGAGGTCATTTTATTTTCCCATTTACAGAAGAAGTGGAGGCACAGAAATTAAGTAACTCACCCAAAATAACACACCCAGTAAGCAGCAGAGCTAGGATCTAGAGGGAGACAAGCTGGCTCCAGAGTCCACTCTTACCTGCTACCTGAAAGGACCTTTCTGAGCACATGCTCCCAGCTTTTGTGTACTTCTTAACTTGGAAATTATATACTATTCTATTAATACATTATGTACATTACATATCAAACGTAAAATAATAGCTAAAAGCCAGGTACACCTGTAGTCCCAGCTACTCTGGAGGCTGAGGCAGGGGGACTACTTGAGCCTAGGAGTTCAAGGACAGCCTATGCACCATAGCGATACCTTAGTCTCTAACAATAACCATAATAATAATAAAACAGGATGCGATAAAAGAAATAACACACTAACATATTCTTCCACATATATTATTGTCTTGCAAACCCCACTTTGAAGGCTACAGGCCTACAGAGCCCAAACTGCTTGGCCCAGCATTTGTGGTCTCTCACATGCTGACCTGCACCCACCCTGCCATTCACACATCCTCTCTCCTTGACACAACAGGCTGGTTTGCTCACTGCCTCCTGCAAACACTTTCTGATGCCCTCCTCCATGCCTGGGCTCATACCATGTCCCTTGCCTCAAAAACAGAAAGCTAGTTTCAAGGTTTATCCCAAGGCCCAATGTTCCCCTGAAGCCTTCTCTGATGTCTCCAGTCCATCCTGGTCTTGCCTCTCAGATGTGTGATCTCGGCCACATGCTTGGTGCACATAACATGTAGCCATGTATTTCTGTGTAATTGTCTGCAGTGTCAATGGTTTATTTTCCAGGTAGCTCATAAGCTTCTTGAGAGCAGAGAATATGCTATAAATTTTCTTTGTATCTTCCACAGTACCTGACATAGTATGTATTTACTTCTCAACAAATATTTGCTAAGCAGAAGAATAAACATTCTCCACATTTACTCTACATCTCTAAGGCCCAGGTCCAGAGGGTTAAGGTAAAGGTCATATCAGAAAGCAGAGGAAGTAATATGATGGATACTTTGCTCTTTGCCTAAGCTCATCAGAACCATGACAGACTGACCTTATTCACTGTGATTCCAGAAGAAAACGGCTTCAGAGTCCCCAGCAGTCCTGGCATCTATAGTATGACCACCTCACTTTAGGGAGCTCTTAAGTTTCTAAAGTAATGGCATCCTTCCTGGCCTTGTTTATCCACTACTGCCCACTCTGTTGGCACTTTCCTATGGGTAAAGATAGTCTCAAACATGCAGTTGGTATACCTGCTTATGGATGTCTGCAGCCAGCACAGTTTCAGAAGAAAAGATGTCTACCCTTTACCTTTATTCAAAAAATAAGAAAGTTTTCCCATGTCTTGTGATAGAATTTGCTCATTTCCAACGACGACTATTCTGACATGCCAACGGCCCTCCTCTCCTATCTATTCCTGATTCCCCTTAGCCTACTCTACTTGTTCTTTTGTCTGCAGCAACGATTACCTTCTAACAAACTATCTAATTTACCTTTTACTATAGTAAGTTCTGATATGTTTAATTGAATGTTTATTTCTTGAACATTTCTTACTGCCTCCCTGCTGCGGGAATATAAGTGCACTGAGAACAGTAATCTTGGAGGGCAAGGATGTGTCTCTTCTGTTCTCTGATGTAGTCCAAGCACCCAGAACAGTGCTTGGCACGTAGCTGGTGTTCAATTAGCAGTTGTCAAATGAATGAATAAATAGATGATATCAAGTCACATTTTACCCACAACCCAAAGGTCCCAGAGAGAATCCTTCTCCCCTGACAATATTCCTTTTCCTCATCCAGAGAAGCGGTATACTAGAGTGGTTAACTGCACAAGCTCAAAAGCTTCAAACGATCCTAGGCTTGAATCTCAGTTTTGCTTTTTACCATTTAATCTTGCATAACTTTAGTGAAATCGCACAACCCCTCTTGTTTTCAGTTTTCTCACCAGTAGGATGGGAATAACACCTATCCTCCAGAAGAGGCTCTGTAGGAACTCAGTGACTGGTGCATCACACACACACACATACATCACACACACACACACTCTCTCACTGAAAAGAATATATATATTTTTCCTCTTTTTGCTATTAATTCCCCTACTCTGATCCTGAACAGTTAGAAACACCTGAGGACACATCAACTGGCAAATCTCTAAGTTCCACATGCCCCTGACTGATACTCTGAGTTCTGAGCACTTCAGAACAGCAGTACATTGCTGGGGGAACAACCACACAGTGCAGTACAGTCAATGCTCCAGAACCTGGCAGCTAAGAGCTGTTTCCAACACCCAGCAAAATCCCCCTAAGTAAAAGACACCAAATAAAAGCTTTTGGATGTTTATAAGGAAGGGATTAATTCATCTTCAAAAGTAGCATTTTAATTAAAAATGACTTTTTTGGGCTTATATCCAGAAAGGAATATATTGCCAAAAGGTAAGATTTAACAAGGTTTAGTCCTTTCTTTAGTTTTTTTTTTAAGAGCCCAATGCTTCCCAATCCTTTTCATATCAAGGCACACATAGAAAGTAATCTTTCTTTGGCACTCTGGGATAAAACCGACGATGGTGCTCCCAGCTGCAGGTGACTGCCTAGAGGCTCCAGCCCTGCCAGGCCACACTCAAGACTCCCTGAGAGCTGAAGGAATCGATAAATACCTTGGCACATCCATAGCCACGCCACTGGAGAAACTCTGCCCTAACCCTTCTTGGACTGGAGACCTTTCTAGCAACTTAAGATTTTTCTCCTTTCACACTAACACAAGTCCTCAAAAAGAAAGAATAAATCTGGCCACCTGACAAGAGTGAGCATTTTCTTTAAATTATGACTCATTCCAGAAAATAAGCACACAGACCAGAAATCCATTTATAACTTACAACATCAGCATAGTTTCATGCTTTTGTTTTTGATTTTCCATTCTGAAATAATATTTTCAAGGCATAAAACAAACAACAATGGAGACGGCCAGCATCTTAGGTCGCCAAATGGAATCGATCAAGAAATGTTCCATTTCTGGACAGCTGGACCGTTTTATGTTTCAAAATTTTGTAGTTTTAAGAAATATAAATGACATTAAAGTTCTTAAAGCACTAAGACATTGACTCATATGGTTACATTTTTAAAAGATGGAAATAATTCTTTTATATTTAATCACAAGTTTTGATGTAACGGTAATATTAATAGAAATATATATACATATCTTTTCTATAAATGTTCATTTGCTTCCTTATTTAAGAAACTCCAGTAGAGTTGACACTTAAGGTTACCTCTATCACTGATTTTCTACTTGCTTCCACTGCTCCTGTCTGTAGAATAGAGTGAAGGACGGTTGGTTCCATCCCTGCTTCTTGCACAGTGATTCCTTCATACAACTAGCTGGCTGAACTAGCCTACCTTTACTTCTTTCTTTGTTTTCTGGTTTCCTTCCCGTAAAGGTAATGCTAAAGTCTACTCCAGTTTCGGTCTTCATGTGTCCCATCCAGCCCAACACTACTGTTCCCATCACATAAAGATTCCGGCTCTACAGCAAACACAGAGTATATTGGGGTGCTCCAGACTCAAGCAGAAATGGCCTCAGTTTCAGTCTCCTTTTATGCCTGATGCCCTGTCTGGCATTGTATCTTCTGTCTCCTCTTTATTTCTGTTACTCATATGATCCCTGGTCCCCGAGGGCTCACTTGGCTTCTAATCCACAGCTGTCTTTAAGTTTGCCTCAAAGGCAAACTCCTTGTGTTTTCACCAGTGCCTAGGACAGGGTAAGCAAGCTACAGTGTCTGCTGAATTAAATTCAGTCTTGACCACCTTCTCATGGTCCTATCAGTTCCTAGATCTAGGATCCATATGGTTACCCAAGTTTGAGAGGTTATGTCAAACCCTTAAGGATGACAGAAGGTGGGGCAACTATGGACTTGGCTATAGCCTAGGTCCCAAGGGAGGATCTGTATTTCCAATTACAGATTTAGTAGCATTAAATGGAAGACCAAAGAGAAATGATGACAGAGAGATGAGTGGAGAGGGGAGGGTACAATATACCTTTTACAGGTCGCAGCTTCCCTGGGTTTCACTGACTTCTTCTGTCTCAATAACACAAATAGATCTACTTTGTTTCCACTGTATCATAACATACCAAATTAGATTTAAGGAGAGCAACTGAGTGATAAAGTATATCTTTAGATGGATCCTTGGTTTATTTTCCTTAGCCATAAAAAGTTGTTATTCACATCAGAGGCAGCACATTCTAAAGAAAATAGGAACACAGGCTTTAGAGTTTAATATGTTATCTCAGCTGGGTGCGGTGGCTCACGCCTGTAATCCCAACACTTTGGGAGGCCGAGGGTGGGGGATCACTTGAGCTCAAGAGTTCAAGACCAGCCTGGCCAACATGGTGAAACCCAGTCTCTACTAAAAATACAAAAATTGGCCAGGTGTGGTGGCGGGTGCCTGTAATCCAAGCTACTCGGGAGGCTAAGACAGGAGAATTGCTTAAACCAAGGAGGTGGAGGTTGCAGTGAGCCAAGATGGCGCCACTGTACTCCAGCCTAGGTGACAGAGCGAGACTCCGTCTTAAAAAAAAAAAAAAAAAAAGAGCTAAATTAAGAGCAACAGATCACCTTTTGTTTGTACATAACAACAACTACAACAACAACAAGACCCAAAATAGACAAGAAATGAAAAAACTGAAAATTCAAACTCTTATTTCAAATGGTATACATTTTCTTATGAATCACCCAAAATGTGAGTTAAGTACCCAAGAATCAGAATAAACCCTTCCTCATGATTGGTGGCCAAGCTCCTCCTCAATATAAGATTTTCTGAACTCCAATATGATTTCTTGAGAGTGATAAGTAACCTAGTAATAATGTTAAGTCCCCAACATGAAGAGTTTTGGCAACAAAAACAGAAGGTTAAATCTACTTAAAAGACAGAGCAGCCCTGCTAGTGATGTTCCCAAATGAGGTAATGTCCATGGCTCTTATCTAGCCTTTATTGAGATTTAATGTCATTTACCCCTGGCTCTCATGAATCTGCTGCATAACCTCACCTTTTCTAATGTGTGTTACTTATAACCATCTCAACACAGCAATTGTGAACCTCTGGTTTTTAAAATGATTAAGAAATGAATCCCACATGTTCCTTTTTGCATGTGCTATAATTTGAGTCTTTCTTCCATAGTCCCAGAAAATTCAGAGATCAGCATATTTCTTGTTTTCAAGGTATACTACAGAAATACTCTGAGATTTGATATATTTATGTAAACATTTTCAAAGTGGTCAAAATGTATAATTCAAGAAAACGTTCTGGGAAAGAATTTGTTTTCTGATTACGAAATGATTTCCTGCTTTTGAAAAAAATAACAACTTTATATTTACTTAGCTGGCTCTGGAGGTCCCATGGAGATGATCATTCCTTTCAATCCCTAACACCTCTTTTCCAGGTGCAGGCTTTTTAATGATTTCAAAGGTAGCTTTATGTGGAGAGGAATCTATAAGCTGTAGAAAGGAAAAAGAAAAAGAGCCCTTCCCAACTTAACCCCTTATGCTTTCCCCATAAAGAACCACAGGATGGACAGAACTAGGACAACACAGGTGTGACACTCAAATGGACATGCCAGAAAGACTTTCCACATCCCTTTGACTTCTTTTTCTCAACCAGGGTAAACCAACCTTGATAAAGGTAGGAATCTGTCTGACAAACATGAATATGATACCCAACGCCCACATTTGCTGGCTTTTATTCAACAAGCCCTTCATCTCACCAACACTTAGGAACAACAGCAACAGCCACAAGAACCCCAGAGTTCTAGGGTTTTAACCTTTCCACAGGATTTCACATTTTATCTAGCAGAAGTAAACTTGAGACTATCAAAAGCAGCCCAGAGACAGAGCAAAAACCATGTTTTGTTGCTGGGCAGACTGGTGAAACCCAGCCAGACCTGCCAGTAGCGTGTGTGGGAAACAAGGCTGGGAGGCTCATTTGCACAACTGGTGAGAGAGCCCAAGAAGCAACTCCAACCAAACTACTTGGACAAAGTTCAGCCAAGAGTGGATCTTCAGTAAAGAAAATCTGATGGCTGATCCCCTTGACAAGCTAGGCCTTCCTTCTAACTCAGATACAGTTCACACTTTGAAAAGACTGTTCTATATTCCTCATCATTCCAGCCCTGCTCTTTTGAAGAAGCAGCAGAGTCTGACACAATCAAGAGATGTACATTTTGAGGCAGAGCAAATGATAATTTTTGGGACACAATGGTCCATCTTTAAGACCAAGACAATAATCCCCGTCCCTCTCCTCATCACAGGGACGTAGTGGGAACTCAAGGGAGATGAGTGCTCAAGAGTTTATATTAAAGAAACCACCTAAGACCCATCATGTATGTAACACAGACTAGATGATCTCAAACTGCAGTCTGGGGCTGTGCAATCTTTTCAAGAGGTCCACAAGACAAATTATTTTCAAGTGATGCCAAGAAAAGAGTTTCCTCTTTTACTCTCATTCTCTCATGAGTGTACAGTGGAGTTTGCCAGAGGCTACAAGGTGTGTGATGATATCATTATTTTGATGACTAATGCAATATGTGCTTGTAAGTCCTCGTGTTTTAATATTTTCCCAAGTTTACTTTTTTTTTGAGACAGAGTCTCACTCTGCCTCCCAGGCTGGAGGGCAGTGGCATAATCTCGGCTCGCTGCAACCTCTGCCTCTGGGGTTCAAGCGATTCTCGTGCCTCAGCCTTCCAAGTTGAGTAGCTGGGACTACAGGCATGCACCACCACACACAGTTAATTTATGTATTTTTAGTGGAGATGGAGTTTCGCCATGTTGGCCAGGCTGGTCTTGAACTCCTGGCCTCAAGTGATCTGTCCAGCTCAGCCTCCCGAAGTGCTGGGATTATAGGCATGAGCCCCCACACCAGCCTGTCTCAAGTTTACTTTCTAATTGAATATAGATAGACAAAACTCTCTGGGAGCCGCGACCCCTTTTAAGAGTGTAAAGAGGTCCTGAGACAAATTTGAAAACTGCCAACCTAGAACTTCAGTCCCACCCAAACCAGCAGTTCCCACTTGGGGGGTTACCTTCTCACTCACTGGGAGCCTTTATGTTGCTCTCTTTGCATGGGAGACTCCTTCCCTTTCTTTACTTGGCTAACTTCTTCAGTCTCTGCTTAGATGTCACTTCCTCTGGGACATTTTCCCTGATTTCCCAGACAAGTCTGGTGGCCCTGCTATGTGTTCAGCCAGCACTTAGCACACTACATCGTGACTGCCTATTTTCTGGTCCTTTTTTGTCCTTGGCTCCTTCAAGGCAAAAATTGACTTAGTTGCTATTGCGACTGTGACACAGTGGTATGTAGCAGGCATTCAGTAAATATTTGTTGAATATAGAAAACAACCAAGGAACGGCCAGGCACAGTGACTCATGTCCATAATCCCAGCACTTTGGGAGGCTGAGGTGGGTGGATCACTTGAGGTCAGGAGTTCGAGACTAGCTTGGCCAACATGGTGAAACCTCATCTCTACTAAAAATACAAAAATTAGCGACTGTGGGGACGGGGGGTGCAGGCTGCTTGTAATCCCAGCTTCTCGGGAGGCGGAGGCACGAAATTGGCTTGAACCCAGGAGGCAGAGTTTGCAGTGAGCCGAGACTGCACCACTGCACTCCTGCCTGGGCAATAGAGTAAGACCCTGTCTCAAAAAAGAAAAAGAAAAAGATAGTTCTATCTTGCATTCTTATTACCTAGGGGGAATTAGTTATGAAATAATTAGTTTTCATTATAGTATAGATTTATTAAAATTAATGATAATCATAACAATAATGACTATCTATATATCTTGTGGTGTACCAGGCACCATTCTAAGCATGTTATATGTATTAATTCCCTTAGGGTTCACAAATTCCCTATGAGGTATATGCTACTATTATCCTTATTTCAAAAATGAAGACATGGATGTATAAGTAATGAGGGGTAGATCTGAGATTCACACCCAGGCAGTCTGGCTCCAGAGTTTCACCTTGTTAATCACTCAAGACACTGCCTGCCATGTCAGCAGTGTCGATCTCAGGCTTATAACATGTATTGAGATCTCAAGGCCATCTCTCAACTCTGTTCATAAACCAGGAACATGACCTGACGCTTATTTTCCACCCCTAACCCCATGCCTGTATGAGCACTATAGCAGCCATTTGAACAGAAGACCTCACCAATACTACCTGTCCTCAAGTTAGGGTTGAAATAGGGCAGTTTCAGTAAAAAGTCTCTTTCTCATTTATTTTTTGTATGTTATTATTTTCTAGAAGAAATGTTAGGCTAAAAACAATAAACTTGTACATTTATTCAAAGTAATAAGTTTTTTTGGTAGTACAGAGAAAACAGGAAAGGTTCAATACTTCCAGGTACTAAGGTGCTGTGCCACAGGGCAAACTCTCCCTGATGTGTATAACTCTTCCTGTGCCTCTCAGGCTAACCTCTCTCAAGGAATGCTTTCAGTTTCACTGGGAATAGGTAGTAGCCCAGAATGTTTTGCAGGCGTACTTGATGGAAAAGACAAAGTTTTATCTGGTTCAGAGAGGTGAGGCCAAGTGGGAGAAAGTATACTGTAGAAAACACAGGATGTATTGCAAAAGATAATCTGAGAGAATCACAATGTAACACTGTAGTGATATTTGGGATGAAAAAAGTATAACTAGGAGATACCTGATTTTTCGGAAGTAGAAAAAAAAAAGTTCTACAGATAAAGTTAAGAGGCTGTGTATCAAATCTTCACCAGCTAACAGTACACAAGAAACCAAAGTTCATCTTATGGTGTTCGACAGAAGTCACACAAAGCAACTTTACTTACCTGGAGAAGTGTCCCATGAATGTGGTTTTGCCGGAAACACTGGTCAGTGCAGCTGGGGAGTGTGGCCAACAGAGTTCGAATGGTATTAGGAATGTGATCTATCATAACAAATGGGACCAAGGCACGAGCTGCCATTTCACGGGAGTGGTAGACAGGTGAGTGACCACACCTGGGGAGAAATAAAAACACAAGACCATTCAATAGTCATCTCCACATCTGTGTCTTTGTATATACTTACATTCTATCTAGCACGGCCTGGAACATCCAGGGGTTAGGGGGAGACAGGAGCTGCTCCTTATCCCAAATGATGTTTTGTAGTTGCACTAGCTCTACAGGTGACTTTGCTTTGGTTAAAAACATTGTTAGCATCTATAATTCTTTATCATGGAGATTAAACGTAGACAGGCTTGGGAATAAGACAATAAACAGGTAGTAGCAAAAAACAACTTACTTATTAACTATTTATTGGGTATTTATGATAAGCAAAAGCACCATGGTAAGTGCTATAAAAAAAAAGACAGTCACCATTGTCTTTGAAGAGCCCATACTTTGGTTGGCCAGAGGAAAAGTACATTTGAAAAAATGACCAAAAGTATGAGACAGTATAGGAAAAGTGAGAAGCAAGTGACCTTGACATTATGACTATAGAAAATCAGAAGAAGGATGGAACTCGGGAAAGCAAGCATGATTCAAGTAGGCCAAGAAAGATCTGAAGCCATTTCAACCAGGGGCAAAGTGGTATGAAGCAAGGCTAAAAATACTCAAGGTGTAGGTAGATGTGTTTGAATAATGCAGAGGTTCATGAATAACAGTAAAAGTTAAGGCTGAGAAGTGGGTCAGGCCATACTGGGGAGTGCCACGAATAGCATAGTACATGGTCTGAACTTACTGTTAAGAGAACAAGAGATGGACCTTCAAATCACCAAATCCTTGCCTCTGGGCTGACTCATATCCAAAGAGCTGGAATAAAAGCCAGTTCTTAAATAGTGAAAGTCCTGGACAAGAGTTATTTTGAGATTCTAGAAAGGTCATTGTAAAGGCAGGTCATCTAAAGGCCTCTCAACTTCATAAACACTCAGAAACTGAAAGGCCATAACCATTTTGTTGAAACTGTGCACTTTAAAGCCTTCACAGATAGGAGATTGATTGATTGAGAGGAAAGTCCAATATGCTAAGTACCAGCTTAACTAAGTTCTTGACTAGAACACTCAAGACTTCATGATTTTTCATCCAATTAAAAAGGTAACTCAACTTACAGAAATATCTTAGATCACAAGAATAGGGAAGGTCAGAAGATGGTAGACTCTGTAGGGGAAAAGAGATGGCCTCTTGACTTTATTCAAAACTAATCTGTGTTCATGAAGGAATTACTTGGTAAGAATTAGGCCATTAGGGCTACATGGCCATGTTGGCTCAGTAGGTAGAGGGATAGGGCCCTACAATAGCAACGTTTCTAACACCCTAGAGGTTATCACCAACATTTATTCTAATATGCCAACAGAAATACAGATACAATTTCTGTACAAATAGAATAGCCTGAGCAGAATTTCATCATGGTGTTGGGGGAGGCAGGGGAAGAGGAGAAACAAGTATGGGGTGTTTAAAAAAAATGTGTCATTTTTTCCCCCAAGACAGTTAGGTCTTTTGGGTAGGTCTAGCAGCACACAGTTTCAGGATGGAGAAGAGGTCACCTCACATTATCTGTGGGAAAACAGAGAGCTATGGTTACAGTAGGTAGCTGGACAGTTCCCACAACTCATCCATTTTCTCACTTATTCTTTTTAAGTGATTAAATGTTTAATCTGTTTGACCAAAAAACAAAAAAACAAAAAACAACTCTGAAAATGTTTTGAGATTTAATTAGCAAATGACCTCACTTAGTAAGGCAGTCATTTGTTGCAAGCTTCCACTTCTGTCTGTCCCCCACCTCTCCAACACACACACTTTGTGTTACAGTGTGTTTTATGTTACCAAAAGGGCTCTTGTATATAAATGTTTCTTTTCAAATACAAATAACTCTGACATGGTTACAGATGTTTAGTTTCCAATTAGCAGTGACTGTACACTAAAGAATGCCCCTCCTTTTGCTCCTGACTTTTGTAAATGATGATTTCCCAAAGGATTCTGGCATCCATACAAGAGGAAGAACGGAAAGTGGGAAAAGTGCCAGTATTTTCTGCTTTTGGATACCCTGTGTTAGGGTGGTTTCCAAATGCACACAACCAGGTTAAAAAGCAAAACAAAACCTCTCCTCAAAAAAGTAATGCAATTACCAAAAAAGAAGCCAATTCTTGAAGTAATATTTAATTAAGTAACATTCATTATAAAGCAATGGTTAAATATTCTATCGCAAATTCTTTAGATGGAAAGATTAGATCATAGACAAATTTATATATATATATATATATATATATATACACACACACAAAGAAAAAAAATTTCTAGGTTACTGTTTTGTCACCTACTGGCGGCAGGGAGGGGATCTGATGAGAACATTGAGAATCTAGTGGTTATGAGAATAGAAAATTAGAACACCTGGATTTTCATTCTGCTTTGGACACTGAGTTCTGTGACTGGGACAAGTTACAGTAACCTCTCTGAGTCTCAGTACAGTTGAGAATGGTGGCAATGCTTTCTACCTAGTGGTCTGATGTGATGTCTAAGAGAACACTCCAAGAAGGAAGGGCTTCAGAAATTCCAAGTTTTTACAGTGCACTGTGCCAGTGTCCAGTAATAGCATCAGTATACTCCAGAATTGCAGGCCTGTGAGTAGCCCCAATAAGAGAATTAAGACCATGTGATGAATTCTGTGCTGTTTTAAAAAGGTAAGACAACATGTTGATAATATGAAGGCAAAGAGGGTCTTTTTTTGGCCACCATTAAAAGTGATGAGGAAGAGTCTCAAGCCCTTCTGAAATAAATGGGATAGCCTCTGTCTCTCTAAGTCTCAGTTTCTTCCATAAAATAAAACAAATACACTTAAGGTCTTGAAGGTCATTTCTACTTTTAACATTCCCTGAAAATCAGTTCCTTTAATAGCCCTAAGCTGTGTTCTAGGCCTGAATACTAGGTCCTCCACAGAATCTGCAAGGTACACAGACACCAGTGTCTTAAAACCTCTCGCCCTCTCACTTCAATAAACCCTTTCCATGTTCATTTTAATCACTTATTTATTGACTGCCTACCATGTCCTCGACACTGTGTGACATGAGACATGACACTTTTTTTTTTGAGACAGAGTTTCGCTCTGTCACCCAGGCTGGAGTGCAGTGGCGTGATCTCGGCTCACTGCAAGCTCCGCCTCCCAGGTTCACGCCATTCTCCTGCCTCAGCCTCCCAAGTAGCTGGGACTACAGGCGCCCGCCCCCACGCCTGGCTAATTTTTTTTATTTGTAGTAGAGACAGCCTTTCACCGTGTTAGCCAGGATGGTCTCGATCTCCTGACCTCGTGATCCGCTCGCCTCAGCCTCCCAAAGTGTTGGGATTATAGGCGTGAGCCACCATGTCCGGCCGAGACATGATACATTTTTAATAGGAATACTTGCATCCCACAATTGTACAGCACTTGACAGTTGATAAAACACCTGCACACCTGTGATCTCTTTGCTATGCAACATCCCTGTAGACAAAAGGGCATTATAAACCTAAATTAACAGATGAAAAATAAAATGAAGCTCAGAGGGATTCAGCGAAAACTCTGAGGGCTAAGTGTAAGCAATGCTCAGGGCAGACTGTGATCCAGACCTCTCTGGCTACCCAACCTGTAGCTCACACCTGGAAATCAAGGAAGCATAAAAATATCTCCTAGCTAACAAAAACACAAACTGTAATTTACGCATATTTGGAAAATTTCTAAATGAGTGGTTTTTTGTTTTTTTTAAAAAAAACATTTTAAGGATCATGAAAATATTTCAGAAACCAATGTAAACTATGGACTCTCTCACAAGAGGAATATATTTATGAACATATACACACAATTTCCCATACAGTTTCAGGTTTGTGACACACATCCAAAACCCTTGTGGGGGGAGTTTCCCAGACCCAGGTGGAGAACCTCCTGCTGCTCCTTTGCATACATCAATGACCACACAATATGGCTGTCAGGTTTGTGCTCTGCTGCATGTGACACAGCAGTGGAGAACACTGCTCACAGGGAACCACCAGCCTAGAGGCGATATACAGCCTGCTCATCACAAATCAGTGGTACCCATGCAGACATTCACAGCTGAAGAGTGGCACAGAAAAGTGAAGTGGGGGGCAGAGCTGAGACAACTTTCTGGAACAGATGAAGGACCTTCAAATGAGGGCGAAATACACACTTGGACTTAACACTTGAGGAACCAAGAAGAGTTCAGAATGCACTATTCTCAGCAAAAAAAGGACCATTCTTCTGAGATCATGCTGACTTCACCACCTTTAACAGAGTTGGGGCTAAGCTTTTTCTAAGTGTTCTCCTCTCATATCTACCTTCACAATCTGTGCTTTTTTTTCTGAAAGGTTTCAAAGGTAAGTGGCTATATATCACCAAAACTGTCTCTGCCCACACACATCTGTAGGGACATCTACTGAGTACCTAGCACAGCACACACTTGGTCAGGTACCAGAGAACTGGAGAGAAAATCACTGCCTAGGCCACAAGGAACCTACAGTCTAGTGTGGAAGACAGAAGAACCAGCCAATGATTCTCAGGCCTTGAGAAGTAAACACAAGCTGCTGCTGCTGTGTAAGTGTGACACCTGTGTGTGGGAGTACTAGTCTAGGTGATCATGCCCAGCTCTGCCTAAGTGGCAAGAGGTGGGGGAGAGGCAGAGAGCACTTGGGTTTGGCAAGAAAGAAGTCCTTTCCCAGGCCTGTGCCTTTCCCTGTGTGAACCCAAACTGCCCCTCAGGGCACCCAGACAAAAGGAAGGGAACTGAGATTAAGTCACTAGTATGTGCCAGGACTGGCTATGTGCTTTTGATACACTATTTTAATTATTTCATTAATCTTCATTCCAAGGTCACTGTCATTATCCCTATTTTAAGATGAACAGAGTGAGGTTTCCCAGCATACTTTGGGTCATAAAACTAGCATAAAGCCTGCATTTTAATTAGGGTCTGTCTACCTACAAAATTCGGTCTTTCTAAGACTTTACAACGCAGTTGCCTCAAAATCCCCAGAGCCTTGGAAAAGCCGAATGTTTCCAAACATTCAACCTAATCACACTGAGGTATGAACAACTTAGAGAACCAACCAGTCTCTAATTTGCAGACCGTGAAGCAGAACAACGAAGATGATGCTGATAATAGCTAACATCTCCTGAACACTTATTAAAGACCAGGCTCTATATGTGGTACCTCATTTAAATCTGACAAGCCAGAGTGGCTGAGAGAAACTTTGTAGGCAATGTGGGGGAGGTATTTTTGAACTGAGGGAACTTTAAGGCTCAGTAGCACTGGGCAAGTCCCTGTATGTCACAGGAACCAGAGGCTTCAAAGTCTCCAAACGGCTTCAGGATCCAGCCAATATCCCCTTCCATCCTACCTCATTAACATAATTAACATTCCCCCAGTTCCTCCCCATTTCCTGGCCCACCTCCAGCCCTGATTCTTATTTTTCAGATGAGGCTATACCATGTGCAAAACAGAGGCCCCAAACTTCTGTCAATGATGAAAAGGACCATCCACTTGCTCTAGATGCCCCTACTTAACCAAGTGGTTCGCATCTTCGGAGCTGGGACGAGTTCAAAAAAGTTATGTCTGACCCTGACCCCACCCCCCCAACACACCCCCTAAAACCTCTCACAAAAGTTACTCAAGAATGCCAGCCATGCCATTATGGTCTGTTTGTCCTACAGCACAGCTGTCAGCTCCTGGGAAATGGTCATCTACTGACAACCCAAAGTTGAGACAACCCTATTTAACAGGCCATCTCTAAAGGCTGGGTGAGACACAGCAGGCTGAAGCTCTGGATTATACTACCTTCAAAAAATCTTTTTTCTATGTATGTTTTGGCAAGCCATCTAGTGCCTTTGCACATTCCAACTCATTCTCACTAGAGTAATGTCCTTTTACTCTTGTACTTTTACTCCTGTACTCTTGTAATGAAGAGGGGAACTCCTCTTCATCTTCTGAACTATGCTAAGGTATTAGATTTTTGTTTAGAGACAGGGTCTCGCTCTGTCACTCAGGCTGGAGTTCAGTGGTTTGATCATAGCTCACTGCAGCCTTGAATTCCTGGGCTCCAGTGATCCTCCCACCTCAGCCTCCTGAGTAGCTGGGATTACAGTCGGGTGCCACCAGGCCTAGCTAATTTTCTTTTTCTTTTCTTTTTTTTTTTTTTTTTTTTAAAGTAGAGACAGGGTCTCATACACCTGGCCTCAAGTGCTCCTCCCACTCTGGCATCCCAGAGTGCTGGGATTATAAGCATGAGCCACCATGCCTGGCCTCTGCTAAGGTACTACCTTTTTTGTGAAACTTTACTGTACCTTCTGTGATCAGAATCAATCACTTCCTTCTCTCTGCCTACTGCAATTGCATATTTAGCTCTGCCATAGCAGCCAGTGCATCCCACTTACCTTCCCCACAGTAGCTCTCAGGCATCATCATGTCTGCTAGACTGAAATGACACTGAGAACAGAAACAAGGTCTTCATAGTTCTTTATCACAGAGCGCATAGGACAGGGACTTAAGAACATGCTCGGGAATCCAGCAGACCTAAGTTTACATCTGAGTTCTGACACTTACTAGTGTGTGACTTTAGATAAGTCAGTAAACCTAGGTTTGTACCTTCTATAAATGGGGAAAAGGAAGAGTGCTCATTTCATAGGGCTGTTGTAAAGTTTAAATGAAATAATGCATGAAAATAAAACCTTTATACACATTTACAAATTGTTTTTCTCTAGTGTTCTTTGTCTCAACAACTGGCTGAGGAAACAGCCTGGCCTGTACCAAACAGGCTCCAAGTGCTCACACGGGCCTACCCTCCTCCTTCCCCTCTAAATGAGCTGGAAAGGAGAGGAGGCTTGAGTTTCTCTGGGGCCTATTCACTTGTTTATGTGAAGCCCATTGGCTTTATTCTCCAGGTCCAGGGCCCAAGTCTATTTTCTGTCGATTCTACCGCTTTTATACCAAGATTTCTTTTTCCTTTTTATTCTGTGTGGTTCGTAGTTTCAAATCTTGCCTTCAGGAAAACATATATGTGTGGGTACGTGTGCATGCATAAAAGAAACCACACACACACACAAAGTTTGTATCCAGTGAGTTAGAAAAAGCAAATATTTCTGCAAGTCCTGTAACTATTAAATATGTTTTTGTTATAAATGTGGCATTCCTGAAGCTCTTTTCCACATTCTCAGGTGAGTTCAGTGATGGCCAAGGTTGCCAGATTCTCTACTTGTTCTTCCTATGCCAATATTCCATTCATCAAAGGATCTACCACCACCACCCGAACTAGTTGCTCCTTTTCCTGCAATTAAAACCACTAGCACATAAAAATTGCATTGACTGTAATCTTGCCCTCTGCATAGCTCAGGGATTTCTTTATTCAAATATATTTCTTGGAAGAGTAATGAGTTCGGGGCTTTTAAAGTTTGATTTTTTAAAAATCCCTGGTTTGGGTAGTAAGGAGAAAATAAGAGCTGTAGACAGTAGCTAAGCTAAAAACTGCACATTTCCAGACACACAAAGTAACTTCAGGTAGAATGTTTAAATACGTTATCTATTGGGCAGCTCAAAAGCTCTTTGCAAATTAATTCTAAGCAACACATTAAACCCTTAAAAAAAAAATTATGAAGAAAGGCCAACAATAAGCCACAACAGAACATCTGAAAACTGTAGTGTGTGACCACTTGAGACAAGCCCAACCACAGAGTCTAAGCCTCAGAAAAGCATGCTTTTGAGGTCACCTTCACACTGCCTCCCAGTGACCCAGGCTGACAGGCCACAGGCTATTAATTCCAGGCTGTGAAATGTCAGCTGCTGGGAGCTAGAAATCGGCCTCCATCATCTGGACATCCCTCCACTTGCCCCTGCAAGAAACAGGCACGGCATTCAGCAACCTGACGTGGCAGAAACACAGTCCCAGGTGCAATGGCTATGGCTACTTGATTCATACCATCCCTTTCAGTGCTAGGAAATAAGGCAAGGAAATTTTCCAACAGGGAGGGGTGAAGGTATACAATGTGGTTGTTACTTTAAAAGCTCTCTAAACAATATGCTTTAATTGTTCAGAATTAGAAATATTCTTAAATAAATGAAAAGATGCATGATTTCTGAATGCTAATTTCTGGTTACTTGCTGATCAAAATGTAGCGATGAAGCATGAAAATTACATTTCATCTGAAATTTCATTTAAATGTTTCATCATTTTTTGAGACAACAACAAATACAATTTGAAACTAAATTTTTCAGATTCCAACCAAATGTTTTAGACAGCTGGGAAGAAGATTCTCCTCAGGGGCACTGAAATGTGCTATACCTTAGCAATAATTCTTTCCCGACTCTGGGAAAAACATGGAAAAGACTTCATAGCAAAGTACATACAAAGACATTGGGAGCCCTAGAAAATAAAAGGGAATCATCTTTCCTAAGCAAGTAAAAATAACCGCTAGACTTAGTTGGAAATTTTGGCATAATCTTCCCTCCCAGCCTATCTGAGGGGTTTCTCTCTGACCCTGTACCAATGAGCCACACTCTGGTCTACTGTTCTCCTCACGCAACAGCTGGAAAAGCATTCCAGATCTACCCTCGGGGTTCTTGGGCTGGGATGAGCTGCGTGTAAGGCAGGAGCTGGGCTGCAGCATATGCAGACTGAATGAAAGAGCTGCACATTCCTCCCAATCGCAAAACCCTTCACAATGTTTCTGCTTGGGCTACACAAACAACCAAGAAATGAGCACATTCAGGCAGCCACTGACTCTTTAAAGGGGGCTGAACATAATAACACTTGGCCCCTCAGCATGTCTCCTTTCCTTGCAGGCAGTGGATGGGTCTGAGAAATCAGTAACAGGCTGGCTTTCCTTTGGTGTTGACTGCTCAAAGGCCAAGTTCTCAAAGTGATTTAATACAGTTGAAACTCACACCATTATCCTTTAGAGCAAGAGATTCCATATTTACAGTGATTGATTTTTCAGTTCACAAACACAGGAACGGGTAGTCATTTTAAGACACTACACAAAGGAATAGAGAGAATTTATCATCTTATTTTTTAAACCCTATTATATATAACCCTACTATATAGAGATAGAAGGTTTAGAAAGGAATGCTTTTATTGACATTAAAAAACTTTTTTTTAGCTTTCAAATTTTCTAGAACCTATGATAGCTCTCTATTGTCACATTAAATACATATTCTTATTCTGGTATTCAAAGTACTCTAATTGTAGTCCAAGGCTGACTGGACAAATCAAAGGTGCTGAGTAAATTTTTCTTTGACCAATTTAACTTTTCAGGTGATTATCTCTGAAATGATATTAAAATCTTAGACAATCTAAACATCCTGTGAGTCAAGGGAATGCTCAACATACACCAATTCTATTAACTTCCCTTTTTTGACAATAATCTGTTACATTTATAAAAGATTCTGATATCCACGCTAAAAAGAAGGAAGGAAAAAAGGAAGTGAAGGTAGGAATATTTACTGAGTGCCTGCTAGATGCCAGGCAATGTGCTAGGTACTTTAAAATATTTTCTCTCATTTTTAGTACTCAGATAAACCCTTTAAAATAAAGTACATCATATTATATAAATATATGTGGGTTTTCACTCTAGATAGTCTATGGGAACATAAAAAGAATGAATTCCCAAATAAAATGTAACCACAACCAAATAAAATGTCTTGTGCCAATTTTTTTGTTGTGATAATGAATGAGGAAACCTTTATAGGCAATTTATCCCACTAATTTCAATGGCTGGAATGCATATTTGCAGGTCTCATACATAAGGAATTGGTAGTCTAAATGTTTCCTACTGCTCTAACTAGTGTTAAACAAAACAAAGCCCAAAGCTTTATTCAATATTATCTTTAAGGAAGGCAAATTAGTCACCAGGACTTCGAAGCAAGTCACCCACCAAGTTGCAGCCATCAACCAACGTTTACGAAGAACCCCACATCAGACTGCGACAGGTTCCACAAATGCTGTGGCAGTGTCCCCTGGTATCCTCTCTCAGTACTGATCACCTCAGGTCAAATCATTTACAGTCATTCAAAGTACAGTATTGATTTCGTGCTTGCCTCGGCAGCACATATACTAAAATTGGAACAATACTGAGAAGATTAGGTTGCCCCTGAGCAAAGTATAGTATTTATTTAAAGACAAGTTTGAATTGCCCAAGAATAAAAATCTTCAACATTACTAATGACAAGAAAAGACACATACATGTCAGCACATTGGCAGAATCTTCTTGGGCGTAGAAGAAATACACAGTCATCAGCTTTAAGTGACTTTTTTAGTGAAGTGAAACCTACTGTGAAGCAGAAGCACTTACATGGTTTCCTTTGTGTCTCTTACGCAAGGCTACTTTTAAGACATCCTCACATTAAAATATGAGTATCTAACAATGTGGCCACAGCAAGTTACATAATATCCTTTCACATCCTCATCTATAAAAGCTTATTAGAATAAATGATCTCCAAAGTCCTCTTCAAAAACAAAATTCAATCATGGACATTTAAACATTCCAGGCAGATAGCTATCTTTTTTATTTTAAAATATCATTACGACCTCTCTTGTTCCATTGCTTAATCTCATAATATCAATGCTAATAATAAAAGTTTTATGTCTAACACTAACCATACTCAATCTTTCTATAGTTGGAGCCAATTTTCTCTAGTTTGAGCCTCTGTGGAGTTGGAGAACAAATGACCAGTGTTTTCTACACAGAGGAAAACTCTTCATTAACTCTACTGGAATCCCGTCATGAAAGCACCCTTTACTCTTCTGAGGGCTACAACCACTCCAACTCCTTTCATCATGTAGAACCTCTTCTCTAGAATCTCATTAATTATTTTGCATCTACAGAGGGTTAAAAGAATCTTCCAAATGCCATCAGCTAAAACAATGATTGGTGCTACTGCTGTATGAGAGAAATTTGAGTATTTCTTTTAATTTGATTGCTTTGCAGAGACTGCAATTTGTTTTTGCTGAAGCTAATTAATGCCCCTGAATGACCCTCCTCATGTTTCACAGAAACACTTCAAGCTAAAACCAGAAAGAATGAATTTTTAAAAATAATAAAGCACAAGGAAAGCTTTGAAAAATTCCAAAAAATTGCTTTTTTTTTTTTGGCCTGGAAAAATGACATAAAAGAGCAACAGATATTGAGATATTAGCAACAGACTCATTCAAGGTATCTTTTCTCAAATGAAAATTGCAATTAGGTAAGTTGAGTCATATTTTAGCATGCCTACAGTATCCCAAATAGACTACTGCCAGTCAGTTTTTAAATACCCCCCTGAGAAAGTCTGACATCCTCCTTTGGTTATCCCAGTACCCGTATTTACACTGCCAGTCAAAAAAATACTTCCTTATACAGTATAATTATACTTTTTCTTGCTGCAATTTAATTTTGTTTTTCTGGTTCTACACGCCAGGGAAACAAATAAATCTATGTCTAAAAGACTTGTATCCAAAATATATTCAGAATAATAAGAAAACAAAAGCAGGCATGATGGCTCACACTTGTAATCCCAGCACTTTGGGAGACTGAGGCAGCAGGATTGCTTGGGGCCAGGAGTTCGAGACCAGCCTGGGCAAAATGAGACCCTGTCTCTACAAAAAATAAAAAAAATAGCCAGGCATGGTGGCATGTGCTTGTAGTCCTAGCTACTCAGGAGGCTGAGGTAGGAGGATTGCTTGAGCCTAGGAGGTTGAGGCTACAGTGAGCTGTGACTGTGCCACTGCACTCCAGCTAGGATGTCAGATCAAGATCTCATCTCTTAAAAAACAAAACAAAACAAAACAAAAAACAGAGAGAGAGAAGAAAAGAAAGCAAACAATCTGACAGAAAAATTGGGTCAAAGCTTCAAACAGATACTTCAGCAAAGAAGATATATGAATGCCAAATACATGTAAAGATGCCCAACATCCTTAGACATTAGTAAAGTTTAAATTAAAACCCCAGTGAAATACTACTATATACTCACTAGAAAGGCTAAAGTTAAAAGGACTGAGCATACCAAGTGTTGGCTAGGATATGGAACAATTAGAATTCTCATACTCTACTAGTGGGAATGTATAATCACTCTGGAAGACAATTTGGCAGTTTCTTAACAAGTTAAGTATATACTCACCACTCAGCTCACCTGTTTAATTCCTGTGTATTTACACTAGAGAAATGAAAGCCTAAGTCCAAAAAGAGACTCCTGCATGATTGTTCCTAGCAAGTTATTTGTTACTAGTTGATGCATACAACACAAATATCGCTCAACAGCTGAATACACAAACAAATTGCAGTATATCCATACAATCGAATACCATTTGGCAATAAAAATAAGCTACGGATACACCTAACAACATGGCTGAATCTCAAAATAATTATACTGAGTGAAAAAGCCAGACAAAATAGAATACATCCTGTATGAGTCCATTTACCTAAAATTCTAGGAAATGCAAATTAATGTACAGCGACAGAACATAAAACAATCATTGCCAGGGAGGTGGGGGAGGGGAGGTTGGGTAAGGATTACAAAGGGTGATGGCTATGTTCCTTACCATGACAGTGATAATGGTTTTATGGGTATATAAAAATATCAAATTGTATACTTTAAACATGTGCACTTTATTTTACATCAATTGTACCCCAATAAAGTTGTTTTTAAAAGAATAATCTTTCATATACATTAGAAAAGTTGTTACATATTCTGTCTTGCTTTCTTAGCCTCCAGCTCCATCTCCAAAACATCTCAAGTCTTCTCTTCCTCAGATTAAACAAGCCCAGCTATTTCCTTTAAACTTTTACAACCAGAATTAATGTTTCCTTGTGCTCTTTTAAAAAATCAAATCAATAAACACTTAAATCCTAACAATCACACAAGAATTAAAAAACAAAATTTTTTTGGACAATGTTCTGAATCTTTCACATGTTCTAGACAGGCTCAGAGAAGTTAACTGACTTGCCCAGGCTCACAAAGGGAATGAATGTATGAGCTAGGATTCAAAGTCAAGTCTGTCTCACCGCAGAGCCTGTGCTAGTAGCAAAAATGAGTGTTCCCCATCTCTGATATTTTTACCACCATAGAAATTAACAACAATAGCACATATTAAAAGAAATTCAATTTTATTCATTTTAAGGACACTTGACAGCTCCAATTATTCAACCAAGTGATGCCAAATTTGTTGGGCCAGCTTTAATAAACTCACCTGCTGTATTTAGCCGTATGATTTTGTAGTGGTTATTAAGGAAAAAGATTCCCCTCCCCCCAACTTGATTAGATTAAACCTGCTTTCTAATATTTTGAACAGCCTTTTAATTTGCTTATTCCATCGTGAAAAGGTAATTTTCAACACATACCAGTTTTAGTCACCCTAAATTCTGACAGACAGAAGCCAAATCAGTGCATTATTTTTCAATATATTCCAAATGAATGCACAATGGAGACTGCTGTGCAAAGTTAGAAGATGAAACAAAACTGATTACATACACCTATACCCTGCCACTAATTAAAAATATACTAGTGTTACAAGTATACAATTTCAATGGTGGTGGTATCTTTGTTCAGAAGCATGGTACATTACTATATAGCTGAAGCCCTCTAGCATTTAATTAGGTTACTAATTATGAGAAGAATCACATTACCTTCAAGTCTTTCCCTGGATTGTGACCAAGACTTAGTATATTAATTTCATGGTGACTGTGTTTTAAGATGGGAAACATGTCAGTAAGGAATACTGGTCACATCTTTCAAAGTGTTCAGGTGATGAAATTTTAGCTGTGGCAGAGTTTGAGACATTAATTAGAAGAAAATACTGCTAATTCCCACTGCCAATTTTGATGATCAGATGATATTTTATGTTGGATTTTAAACATGAGTAGCATTCAAAGTCTTCACAGGGGATACACACATGAATATAAACAGAAGAAAATTAAGTGACATTCTTTATTTCCGTTTGAGTTCAATCAATTAACAAATTTAGCCTCAATTCAGTATCATCTTACTCCCCAGCTTTCTTCCTTGCCTATCAAAATAATACAACTAATAATAAAGCCGGTGCAAAATGTATGAGTCACTCTTCAGTCATGCCAAATGCATAATCTTCAACCCAAGATTAAAAATAAAGTGCTATGTGTGAAATTCAATACTGTTTAACTTTTGGGTGCTAAAATATAATATTTCAAAAGAAATTAAACAATCTGGATCACTTCTGTTCATTTTCATGATTTCATCAGCAGATTTCTATGGCTTTGACTACATTTGCTCGTGTTCAGATCCTGGGTAAACTGGTGGAATTTGGCATCACTTAGTTTATAATCTGTATCACCAGTTCGTACAAGTCACAGAAAAGTTCTCCACTCCCCTATATACTTCAAAGCATTTCATTTATTATTCAAATAGTTCTTCTGACAAAATCATTAGTCAAGAAGAAAGTAAAGTAATCTTATTTTTTAAAAGACACACCTTCCACACCAGACTGCTTTAACTAACCATGCTATTCTTGGCAAAGTCTTTATTTCCTAAAGAATACATTTAATTTCAACTTTTCTTACCTCTGAGAAGGTCAGGGCTTGTTTTTACTCGTTTTCACTCAAAGTGAGCTTTTATATATTTTAAGTTTACCTTAACTTCTTCCTAAATCCCTATATTTTCTAGCCTTTTCTAAAGAAAACACTAAATTTAAATATGTGGAAGTTACTGAAGTCATAATGAATGTCTCATAACTATCTTCAAATGATGACAGGTATGAGTGCATGAGTTCAATACACACTTACAGGGAAAAAAGAGACATCTTTTGGTCAGAGTTCTGAGTTAAGGGCATTCGGGGTTAATGATAAAAAAAGCTTCATGATTTGAAATAGGGTTATTTTCTTTATTTCCCTCTCTCCCCTCTTCTCTCCTTTCTATCCTAAAAATTCATACTGTAGCTATGTCATAGGGCTATTTTCTTTACTTTCCCTTTCCTCCCTCCCTTCCTTCTTTCTATCCTAAAATTCATACTGTAGCTATGTCACCAGGTAACATGTTTGCAGGGTCTGAGAAGTTTCTTGGCTTGATGAGAAAAACACAACAGTCTAGTCCTAAAACCCCACCACCACCCCCGCCCCATCACCAGTGAGGCTGAGAGGGTTGGCTGAATCGTAAGTCAGCAGTCTGATTAGCAAAGATGGGTTGGGTTTTGGACAGAACCTAATACAGCAGCATAAGGTGAGATACAAATTTAATACGGTCAAGAAATATATGCTTGGCTACTTAATGGCTGCCAGATACCACAGATGAGGTTATCTTACCTAATACTACATTTCTAGTCGTGGAACATTTCAACAACACTATTTGATAATCAAAGCCTTAGGCACTACTATTTCAGCCATCAAGTGACCCATTGCCACTTCTTTTGGTTCATTTGTAGAAAGAGAGCGGCTATCATGGTTCAGAGTCAATCATTTTCAAGACAGAAAGGGCTCTTTTCCAATCCTAAACTTCCTAGTATGTTCATATGATGGTGACAAAGCGGTCTCTTCATCTTCTTCTGTTCATTAAGGTATTTGGTACTCACAGTCCCACAGTTCTTAAATGGATACATAATGCTTTATATGCAACAGCAATCCCATTCAAAATAATGCAGGCCATGCAGCCCACCCATATTGTACAGCTGGGCCTCAGAATCCTCAGAGGATTGGTTCTAGGACCCGTGAGATGCTTAGGTCCCTTATGTAAAGTATGCACAGTATTTGCATATAACCTATATATATCCTCTGGTACACCTTAAATAATCTCTAGAATACTTATAATATTTAATACAATGTAAATGTTATGTAAGTTATGTTGTATTGTTTTTACATTTACATTATGTTTTATTGTTGTGTTTACT
The DNA here is from genome assembly GCF_028885625.2 of Pongo pygmaeus. NCBI lineage: Eukaryota > Metazoa > Chordata > Mammalia > Primates > Hominidae > Pongo > Pongo pygmaeus. Next base: position 90,327,350 of record NC_072385.2, on the reverse strand, counting down.
TTTTCTCCAAATGTTTTTGATCTACAGTTGGTTGAATCCATAAATGATTGGATGAGGTCCAACTGTATTTCCAACTGTGACTGAAGCACTGGAGCTGTCAGGAAGTAATATTTACTTTTATTGTGGTAAAACACACATAACCTAAAATTTACCATTTTAACTATTTTTAAGTGTACAGTTCAGTGGCATCAAGTACATTTACCAATGTTTTATTTTAGATTCAACTGGACTCTGGCCTTGATGCTTGGATATCTAGTCATTCATTGGTTGATACTCACGTCTTCACAGATATACATGTCATTCTATTTCCAGGTAACCTCTTGGCTAGGTATTCGAAGTCAGAGTTCATCCAACATACTATGGTTTGTATGCTTGAGGTGAAGAATGAACCACCAAAATGAAGCATTTGTCTATTTCATTCCAGATGAAAGATAGAAACTTTGATCTTCTCTTTCTCGCCAATAAACCTTTCAGAAAATAAGGAACCCACTATTCCTTGACCTTTGGGATTTTTACAAACTTCAGACTGCAGTTCAGAACATAGACTAGAAACTGTCCAAGAAAAACATGCCCCAAATGAACAGGATATAAACAAAACTGTAACTAGGTAATTAATGGTAGGGACTTGACTCCCCTCACTGCTTCTCTGATAACAATCTGGCACTTTATCAGCAGGGTCTTTTATCTGGAAGGATTCACTGTGTTCTGCTGCTTGGAACTATTCTGGGAGGGCACAAAGACAAGCTTTCATCTTAGAAAGGAAATGGAACTACATCTAGAAGGGGTAAGAAAGAGTTAAAGCTGTAAAAAGAACTCCAAGTCTTTCCCTGCCAGAAAGGAGAGGTAAATGGAAAACACGATGCCCTGTTTCACTGAAAACATCAGAGCAAATTCTAATGGGAAAGAAATCACTGCAGTCTTCCAAAGGTGGCAACTTGCTTTCTCCCTTTGTTTCGAGTTCTACATTTTCTCCCCAACGTATTCTATTTATCTTCCTGTCAAAACCAAAGAAATGTAAACTAATTCATACTATGGCATAAATGACTACTAATAACTTTTAAGTAATTTATGTTCCACTGAGGTGTCCATTTTAGAAGGGATCAAAACCATATACTAAAAGAATGAAAATCTCCAAGGTTTAGCTCATAATGGAGGAGGCACCTGAGAAAATTAAGTGGGTAGAGGGCACTGCTTATGACCTGTCAAATCATTTAATATAGGTTTCAATTACCCTAGGGGTAAAGCTGGTCTGGGTCAGTGACTACAATGGAGTCAGATCTGGCCCTTCCAGTGGCATCATTCCTAGGGAAAAAGGGACTGTTAATGGGAGTATGTATTCATTAGTAGTAGTACAACGTGCTCCCTTTATTCTGTCTCCAAGCATGGGCACTCCACTCAGATCTCATAACAATGTCGTGGATTGGTTATGGAAGAACTCAGGAAAAAACAGGGATTTAAATTCCTCATCCTACTTAGAACTCAGGAATATTTATCCAAGGTTGGGCCAGGGTGGGTGGCCAATTACAAAATCTAGAGCCTGGGGCTTCTGTGCCAGATCATGGATTGCCCAGCGACACTAGTTCTCTTCTGTCAGGCTGTGGAGCCCCCGAGGTTCATATCTAGGGCCCTCGTGACACTTCACGGTGGGTCAGGCAAGGAGGAGGACACAAGGAAGCTGCTCTGCTGGCTAGCTTTCAACGGGGAATTCTATCAGGACATGGCATTCTGAAGTTGCTACTTTAGAGACATGTTCAACCATGAAGCAGAATGCAAATCTCTCTCTAGTCTTTTCAAGTTTTTCTTAAGTCCAGTTTTCATTCTGGCTACAAATTAAATTCTGATGTCTTAAATCACGCAGAAAAAAGGGTGGGGGGATAATAAATGATTGAATTATAATAATTATATGACCCTGAAGCTTAACTAGAAAAAATAATTCTATTTCTTAAGTTTCTCTTCAGTAGAATTATGCAGGTTATAATTAGTATTAAGTCAATTTTACTTTTCATTTTATCCAAACCAGAAAGAAGCTGAGCAAAAGGGATTCTCCTGGGAAAAAAAATGAATAAACATTCAAGCAAGAAACAAACCAGTGCTACTCACACATCACCCAAAAACACAGATTAGTGTCTGAAAATATTTTCTGCCCACTGTTTTGTAAATTCTTTTCTTGTCTGTGGTGACACATCCCTCAGTAACAATTCAACTTTTCCCGGGCTACCCAGATGTATTTTTCCACAGTTTCTGCTAAAACAGATGCTTCTTTCCTGTATGATTTAATAACCAAAAGGGAGCAGGCTTATTTACACAGTAGCCTGTAGATTTCATACAAATATATATTTTGTTAATGCTCCAGACACTGTAGAGACTGAACAGAAAAATCTCATTAATGTGGGCATACCTATTTTTGGTTTTGTGATTATTCAGACTGAGGCCTACTATAGCCTACTGTAGGACTGAGAGTTTTCATCTAAAGTAGACAGAAATGTGGCATCTCTTGGGGGCTGGTGGTCAGGGCACAAATGTCCCAGATCAGGAATTTTCCCTAATGCAAAAACCCCAGGGGACACAGCTCATCCTCCGTGTACCCTCCACACAGGTTTTGGCTGGTAACCTTTGGATAATTATGAAAAGAGGGAAGTAGGACTATGTACATAAAAGATATAAAATGGGCAAACAAAGCGGGGTGTGAACCCACTTCAGAGGCCTTGGAGTACAGATGACCAACTAACAACTTAACCAGATGCTATTGTTATTTACCCATTAAAGCAGTTTCCTAAAGTTATTATATGCAGTCCTAAGTAACAAAACCTTCCTTTCATACTATTCAGTAATGTAAACACTTCACAGATTTAGATTTCCTTTTTTTCCAAATCAGTTTACAATTAGTGCATAAGAAAACATTGGCAATTTAAAGAAGTTTCAACACGAATTGATATCCTCATGACTGTTTTCTTTATAAGAGAGTAAAAAGAGAAACCACCAAGTTACTATATGTGAAAGTACACTCTAAAGTTAAATTCTTATGTAAACATTTGCTATTACTGTTTTTTTTTCTAGCAACCCTAAAGATTTTCAAAATTATGTAAAGCAGTGGAAACTTAAGATGACATACTAAAGACAGATAGAAAACATATTTTCTAAGAGTTTAAAAATTATGCATAAATAGCAGCCCACAAATAATCTCATTAAGATTTTAGGCTTCTTAGCCTCAAGCTACATTCTCTCTTTACTAAGACACTTATAACTGTGCAATGACCCATGATTTCCTATTATAATAAGGAAAATTTCCTTTGTAAGAAATTCTCAGTGTTTCTCAAGAATCTGAAAACTTCAGTTGAGCCAGTTTTATTTAGCAACCTGTCACAACCACTTAAGCTTTATTGCAAGTTTTTCTTCCTTTTCTCCTGATTTCAGATTAGAAAATGAGACTACTGCCAACGTAATGCCCAAGGGGGGAAATATCTCAAGAAAGCAAAGTAAGTCCAAATGTTTGTTAGGTAAAGCTGCAGGTTAATTTTGGCATGCTGAGAACTACCCTGTCATACTTCACAGATACAGCATCATAAACAGATGAGCAAAAGCAAGTATTACAGTGTTAAGAGCTAGAATAGCTAAAGAAGTCGCTAACAGCATGGGTTCTAGAGTCAGACTGGGTTCAAATTCATGCCTTATCACCACCAGTATGAGCTAGGTAGGACACATTTAGAAAGTTCCTACTGCCCAACATTCCCCCCTCTGTGGAATGGGATAATAACGACAATGACTTGATAGTGTTGTCATCATGATTAAATGAGTTGATATGTGTAAAGTCCTAAAATATTGCCTGGCTTATAGTAAACATTTGCTAATTATTATCATTTATCACTAATCAGGATGGAAAAAATAGGAGCAAAAAAGAGATAAAAAGCATCATCAAAAAGGATACCTCATTATGCCAAAAACCATATCTGTCTGATTCACCACTCTATTTCTAGTGCCTGAAACATAATTGTTTTCAATAAATATCTGTTGAGTGAATGAATAAATGAATTTGCCCTGACTCCTTAGGGAGTCACTTTTTGACTGTGTGCATATTATGTCTACTCTCTCTGGGCCTCGGCTTTTCGCCTCCAAAGAAAAGTACCAGCACCTGCTACTTGCTACCTCAAACTGATGATAATCTACGTAAGAAGCAAAGCAAATCATTTCAAACTTACTGGAGGGCTTTCAGAAGTCAGTGATTTTTTAAACCAATGCTCCTTTGTTACTGGGCATGCATGAACACAGTCACTGACAGCGGGAGGAACCTCTGTGACACCCTGAGTCCTGATTCTGATATGTTTCCCTTAAAGAAGTCCCCTGACTGCAGCTACCCAGGTAGAGCAAGATGTCAGACATTGTACTAGGCCCTAAAAGAAGGCTGCTCAAACTTCAGTGTGCAGAGGTAATCGAAATTCTCAACTTTTGGATGTGTGTGAGACACGCAGAAGAAGCTGTCCAATAGAAAGTTGAACTTGTGATTCTATATGAGTTCTAGATCTAGGACTAGGTAAGCGTAGGTGAGTGATAACCCCAGAGAGAGCATGCAAAGTGAAAAAGAAAAGGTTTGAGGGCAGGACAAACAGGTACATCAATGTTTGAGAGGCAGCGGGAGGAAGGGGGCCCTCCAAGGAGAGAAAGAAATAACGGCCAGAGAAGCCACAGAAGAAAGAACTCAAGAAGAAAGGAGTCTGCAATAGCATCAAACACCAGGGAAAAAGCAGAAATGAGAAGGAATGAAAACCACCCAGTGGCTTTTTTAATAAGGAGGTCACTCCTATTTACCTTTGTTGGTGCAGTTTAGTGAGGCGGTGGAAGAAGCAGCCAGGCTGCAGTGGGTTAAGGAGGGGAAAAGTGGAGACTAAACACAGACCACCTTTTCCAAGAGCCTGGCTATAAAACAAAGGAGAGGACTGTGGGTGGAGTGGGTTTCTCCATGGAGAGAACTCACACCTGATGGCCTCCACATCTTCTCTTGCAAATGAGAGGTGATGAGAGTAGGGGTGTTGGGTTGGGCAAGGGCACAAAGTAGGCCCTCAGTAAATACACTTAATGGAAGGATGAACTGGTGATGAAGAGTGATCACAATATGAAGAGACAGAGAAGAATAAATGGTGAAGAAGAGAATGTCTATACCTGGTTGGAAGGGAGGCAAGATGAGCAGTCAAGAGTCACAATGTTCAAAGTGAGTGAGGAAGGAAAAAGTAAAAGGATGTGAGGGTGAAGGTATCCTGAGCAGCTGATGTAACATGTGTAGCTTGTTTTTACTAGAAGATTAGAAATAGACAGGTGGGGGCCAAGGCGCAGAGGGAAAGGGAAAACCTATTCCAGTCAGAGAAAGCTAACCGAAACACACTATGTCATTATTTTTCCTTGTCCTCATTTGAAACCTTCTATAATTTATCTTTACCTTCTTATTCTATTTCCCAATTTCATATTTTCTTCTGGAAGAAAAAAACACATTTTTGATCTAAAATGTTCCCTACTGTGTAGGATGACTGCCTATCAGTTGGCACTTGGGGCTTGGTAATGTGAAATCCTTCAATTCAGCATTAAAAATGCCTGCAGAGCACCTTCGCTACAATTTTTGAGAAGCAATTTAAGAACAAGGAAATAAAAGTTCTGTATGGAAAAACACTGTTAAGATACTTTAAAATGTTTCAGTATTACTAAATTTAAATTTTTTTCCCACTACAATTCATTACTTCCATAAGACTTAAATGCAACACTCAGGACAAATACTGTTCTGTATTAAAGTTACCAAAGATGCACCATCAATGGTTTCTCCTGTTAAACAGCAAACCATTTATTTTGTGAATTTCCTGGGTCGCCCTTGGTTCAAGTGGAAGCAAAGCTCTTTATGATGCCTTCCAAGTTATGAATCATAAAACTCTCCATCACAATCTTCCCCTGTTGGATCCCCCTGACTTTTCACTCCTCTCACATGACTTGTTAATCACCACGGGTGATTTCTAAAAGTCCCTGAGATGGCAGACTGAACTCCCACATTTCTTCCAGCCTTGCTATTTGGGAAAGCCTCCTGGACTTCTCCAACCCACTGATGCTCTTCCCCTTCTTTGTAGGCCTCAGTCCTTAGTGTATATGTCATATAATTAAGTGGTTAATATACACAGTAAAAGGTTCACAAGCATGTATTTTACCTTATTAGCTAGATGGTAAGTTCTTTAAGCATAAAGACCTTTTTCTTTACTTTGCATCTTACCCAAGACCTAACACTAGCTAGGTACACAATGAATGTTTAACAAATACTTGGTTAACCAATTAACTGATTAGATTCTAACTTCTAGTATGAATGGCAGCAATAGGCCATAGATTATCATCATTGTCAGAAATTTCACCTAAGAATGGGACTGTGTGCAGATCAAATCACTTGTTCTAACATGACCTGAACTGGCCTGTTGGGATAACAGATAACACTGAAGAAAAGCTGGTCCCTACAAGTTCTGTTTTTCTAGTTTGCTTTGTCAATGCATTCCATAAGAGGTGAACTCCTCATTCCTTCTGCTCAAAAACATATTTAGAAAATGGTCTTAAAGAGATCTGGCACCAGAAATGAAGTTGGCCAGGCCCCTATCTAGGAACTAACAGATAAAAATTGGTGACAGATAACAAGGTATCTTTTTATGCCAGAACTATTTGCAAAAAAAGACACATAATACAAAACATAATTTCATACTACACGCTGAACCTCAGCTACCCTGGGTAGAATTCAGAAATTCAGAGGGCCATGAGTACAGCCCTCCAAATAAAGTGCTAGGCACAGTAAAAAGGAGGCAGAGTAAGTAGCTGCCCAAACAATGTGATTTCCCCAGCATTAGGAAACAACCTTCCAATCTCTGCTTCTAGATCCTGCCTATATAAGGCCTAAAATGCCACCATTAGAGTTTTACTGCTTTATTTCAAAATGTATGTATCTGTAATATACAAATACCCCATGGAAGATAACACTGGGGGCATTTACATGTTTTGCAAGTTTGGCCTACAAGAAAAGAAGAAAACTGAGCAGCACTGAACACCTGTGCCTCAACAATCTGGTCCCAAGCCTGACCTGGTATCAGACAGTCACATAGTGAAACCAAGGGGCCAGGGTTTCCACAGAATGGTGGGATAGCAGAACCCTTTTTTCACCCAACAACTGTTAGCAGATTAGGATGGCTGGGCAGCGGGGGAAGGGTGGGGGCATACTCCTTTCCTATAATTCCCTTCTCTGGACCTCATGGAATTTAGTAGTAACCACAGACCAGGTGGAGTGCTGGCCAGGGCAGGAAGTTCTATCTCAACAGTACTGGCAAAGCCCTATTTCTCAGGTGTTTCTACTTACTGTAATGAGCAAGGCTTTGAGACTCCTGTACCCTCTCTCCAGGCAACTCTGTTCAAGATACTTTGGGAAATTGGAACAATAAAGAGTTATCTATTATAACCATTCTTTAGAAAAGCAACTCTGACTTCTCAAAGACTCAGATGTTCTTTTGCTTGTCAGAAAATGTGGCTTAAGCCAACATCTGGAATGGAGAAAAATACAGCAACCACAAAAAAAGATAATTAAATTAATAAAGAATGCTTTTCAGACATAACATCTCATAGGCCAAAAATATGTTTTCAGAACTATCCAGAACACAGTTATAGAAGTTACTTAAAGGCTAAATTTTAGTAGATTAATTCCTGGAGGGCACCATTTAAGAGCAAACCACTGTGACTTTTTGAGCCATGCCAAGAATGGCATCCCAACTTCTTTTCTTTGAGAGAGCAAAGGACCCATAAACAAAAATGTACAAATATTGTCACAAGATTAGAGGCAGGTTGATCATTTCATTCACTGAACATTCAGAATCCACAGCTGAGTTGTTCACTTATTCTGAAATAAGGCATGCCAAACAGATACCTTGATGATATCCAGTCCAACCTCAGGTGTGCCGCAGATAAATGCTCAACATGTGATCAGTTTTCCTTGAAAACTTAACACTTTTGCTGATGGGCAAACTCCGTATTATGGAAATATGTTCTTTTCCTTGATAGAGAATACTAATTTTCACAAAATTCTTTAAATTAAAAGCTGAAATCTATCTTCCATTTTCCCATTGGGAGCAAAAAAGAGGAATTATGCGCCTTCTGCCATATGGCAGTCTCTCAAATATACAAAGACCATTTTCATGTTGCCACTAAGTCTTCTCCAGTCTAACTGTTTCCAGATGTTTGCTTTCCTCCTCATCTTGGTCACCTCCCCTCGACAGATACTAGTTTATCAGTGACCTTCCTAAAATGGGGAGCCCAGAACAGAATAATAAGGAGAATAACGTGGGTTTAGGCTAACCAACAGAGTCCAGGGGGACTACAGCCCCCACTGTCTGGAAGCAGCAACAGTGTCATGCTGCTTTCTCATGGTTCACCAGGATATCTCATTCACCAAGATATTTTTTCCCCCACAAAAACTGCTATGAAGCCAGAGAGCCCTCATTTTGTATGTATATAATTTTGCCTTTTCTTTAAAAAATCAGAATGATATATGTCTCTATTAAATGTTATCTTGATAGTCTCAGCCCATCAATCCAGTCTTTCATGGCTTTTTTGGGGGACAGGGTCTCGCTCTGTCACCCACGCTGGAGTGCAGTGGCCCAATCACAGCTCACTTGAGCTGCCTTGACCTCCTGGGCTAAAGCAATCCTCCCACCGCAGCCTCCCAAGTAGCTGGGACTACAGGCGCAAATCACCAAGTCTGGCTAATTTTTAAAATTTTTTGTAGAGACAGCTTCTCCTTATGTTGCCCAGGCTGGTCCTGGCTATTTTGAATCTTACTTTTAAATGATGAACTGCATCAGACATACAAAACAATGACAACAACAAAAAGAATCTAGAGAATAAGATGACATTCAAGCATTTGCCCAATGCCCAATTTAAGAACACATCACAAATAAAATTGAAGCTTCTAGTACATGGCTCCTCAATTTCATCCCTTTCCTCCCCATTCAGAGGTAATGGTCTTATGCCTGAATTTGTGTTTGTCAGTCCTATGCTTGAAGGTTATTTTGAATCTTAATTCGCTCACAAATTTGATTAGTATGCAATCTAGTTTGTCTTCATTTTTTTTATGGCTACTTTTAGCTATTAACAGCATAATCATAAAGTATCATGCTATAAAGTTGCAAGAGATTCTTTCCCTATCTCCTCAAAAGAATTTTTACTTGGACTTTCCAGCATTTGAAGCTATGTCACCAGCATCAGTCTTTTGACTTCATATACCTACCAAATAGGTAGCTTTACTTTCTTTCTTTTTTTCTTTTTTTGAGACGGAGTCTTGCTCTGTCACTCAGGCTGGCGTGCAGTGGCACAATCTCCGCTCACTGCAAGCTCTGCCTCCTGGGTTCACGCCATTCTCCTGCCTTAGCCTCTCGAATAGCTGGGACTACAGGCGCCTGCCACTATGCCCGGCTAATTTTTTGTATTTTTGTAGAGACGAGGTTTCACCGTGTTAGCCAGGATGGTCTCGATCTCCCGACCTGGTGATCCACCCGCCTCAGCCTCCCAAAGTGCTGGGATTACAGGCATGAGCCACTGTGCCCGGCCCTAGTAGCTTTATTTTCAAAAAGCTGAATGCTATGGTAGTGGTGTTTATCAAGTATGTTACCAATATTTGAAGTTTTGATACCATTTCTTTTTTCAAATATTTTTTCCTTTTTTCTTGTTTTTTAAATTATACTTTAAGTTCTAGGATACATGTGCATAATTTGTCTTCATTTAAGTACATAATTCAAATGTTGAATAAAGCTACATTGTTAGCATCTAGCCTAGTAATCCCATCAAAATAATGAGGTGACTCGGGCATGATATTTTCTTAGGGAATCCTTACTAGTGCTCAGTGAATAAAGTGCAAAGAACTCCCAAGTGACATATTCAATAATTCAGTAAAAAACAATCAATATCAACACAATTGTCTGGTCACTAATAAAATATGCCTCTACCCCTCTCTTCTGAAAAATCCTTCTGCGGGGTCCTGGCACAACATTCTCACCCCACCTTTCCCAAAAATTACTGACATGGTACTGGGCTCACTTGCCCCCAAGGCTGTCATTTATCTGGGTGCAGGGATGTGTCCTCCCTCACAGGACACGGTGCTCTTTTTCTATTGCTTCAACTACATCTGACTTCAGGGTCTTCCCTCTGGCTTACTGAAAAACCATGGGTTGAAAAAGTTTGTCTATCACCATTATACTATCAACCCCTTCCTCTCTCTAAAATTTTTCTTAACAAGCAAACCAGGGAGCTTTTATCTTCTATTTTGTAAGCAGAATTATCCCCATTATATAGATCTACGGCCTGAAACACACAGAGGCTGCTCTCCTACATGGCTCCTCCATTCATGCTACGTTAACCCAGGAGGCTTTCCCCAACATGTTTTGGCTTGTTTGTAATTCCATAACCTTGAACAGAAAAATGGCACCTCCCCCCTACTTCTATTCTTATCAATCCAGGGTCCTCTCATTTGGCTTTAAAGCCTGCAACAGGGTAGCTGCAAGGTAGTCCTCTATAGTGGCTCACTGGAAGGCAGTTAGAGGAGACAAGTTCACAGTGCAGGAAGGTGGCCAGAGGCTCCTGAGGGCAGAGGGAAACTAGGTAACATCCAGTTCAACACCTTAATGGATAGAAAAGGAAACGGATGGTCAGAGAGGTGAAGTCACAATAAAAGCAAATGTCAGAGCTCATATTCGAACCCAAGACTCCTCAAAGTCCAGGTAACACACAGAACCCAGCCGAGTCTCTTTTCTATAAAAATAGTAACTGGAGGGATACAAAATGTGGCTCTAATATTGAGTACTTCACAGATACACAGACTGATCCAACACAAAAAGTCTCACTTCCAGATTACTTTCATTTTTCTGTTAATCTAACTCTGTGCCCAAACTGGGGTGAGGCAGAGAAAGGTAACAAAAAATAAACAAATGAAAGAACCCCACAGCTGCTGCATGGAAGGAAAGTAAGATTTATTTTGCAAGAATAAGCATTGAGTATTACAGAATGGCATAGTAATGGTGAATGGCAAGATGAGGAGATTAAGTAACAAACGCTACAGACATTCAAAGGGAGAGGTGATCAGGAGCTGAGGTAGAGAGAAAGTGATGAGGACATTACTTCTCAGCAGTATTTTAACCACTGTCTGCCTCATTTATCTCTTCTATAAAGCAAATCTTGTTCTCTATTCATCTACAAGGATTCTGGGAAAACAGAGCAGATAGAAACATCACGTGAAGCCTTGAAGGAGAGTTTCCAGTATTACAATCACAAATGAAGTAGAAGGCAACTATTGTCTACTGCAAAAACCCCAACTCTGTGCCATGGAAAATAAGGTCTTTCAACTTCATAATCTCAGTAAGGAGCAAAGCGATAATCCCTCAATTTTTGTAACTTTCAAGGAAAAGGAAAGGAGTCAATGTCATTTCCCAATGCCACAGGCTTAAAAGGACCAACAAACTCTTAAGTTTTTGCACCCCCAACTCCCTCTTTTTTAAGGCTGGTAAAAATCAAAAGATTCCATGAAATATTTTAAAAATACATAAAACGTATTTTCCAATGCTGTGATTACTGGCTAGAGATCCATATTTCAACTAAAAAAGTTTCCACTGAATAGGTTCCTCTGGATGATTTCTACTGCCACATGTTTAGTTAATATTGTATTGCTGGCCAGGTGTGGTGGCTCACACCTATAATCCCAGGATTTTGGGAGGCTGAGGCAGGTGGATTACCTGAGGTCAGGAATTAGACACCAGCCTGACCAATATGGTGAAACCCCATCTCTACTAAAAAAATACAAAAATTAGCCAGGCGTGGTGGCAGGCGCCTGTAGTCCCAGCTACTCAGGAGGCTGAGACAGGAGAATTGCTTGAACCCGGGAGGTGGAGGTTGCAGTGAGCCGAGATCGTGCCACTGCACAGGGCGACAGAGCAAGGCTCATATCAAAAAAAAAAAAAAAAAAATTGTATTGCTATTTGTATTTCAATATCTGTCAAAAGTGCTGGGCGCGGTGGCTCACACCTGCAAGTAAGTCTAGCACTTTCAAAGCCTGAGGTGGGCAGATCGCTCAAGGTTGGGAGTTCCAGGCTGGCCTGACCAATATGGTGAAACCTCATCTCTAGTAAAAATACAAAACTTATTTAGGTTGGCGCAAAAGTAATTGTGGTTTCTGCCATTAACTGGGCATGGTGGCGTGCACCTGTGGTGGCGTACACCTGTGGTCCCAGCTACTCAGGAGGCTGAGGCAGGAGAATCACTTGAACCCAGGAGGTGGAGGTTGCAGTGAGCCAAGATCATGCCACTGTACTCCAGCCTGGGCGACAGAGTGAGACTCCATCTAAAAAAAAAATAAAAAATAAAAATATCAGAGAAAAGAAAAGCAAGCCAGGCACAGTAGTGTGCACCTGCAGTCCCAGCTACCTGGGAGGCTGAAGCAGGAGGATCACTTGAGCTCAGGAATTCAAGGTCCATCTGGTCGACATAGTGGGATCCTAGCTCTCTAAAAAAAGCAAGAAAGAAAAGGAGAAGGGAAAAGGAAAGGAAAGGAGATTTCACTGAAAACTTGTCTAAAGAGAACAATGACTAAATGGATTGGGGTAAAAAAACGTACTGAAAGTCATCTGCAGTGAAAATAAGCAAAAAAAGAAAAAAAAAAAAAAGAAAAAACAGGTGGTGGGGGGCAGGGGAAGGGGGCTGCAAGTAGGAGAGATCCTTTAAAAAGTGCCTCAAAAGGGCAGTGAAGGGATTTCTCCTGCAGGTATTAATCAGATCTCAGTTACCTACAATAGAAGGCACGTTTGGTCTTAACTGAAACTCATATACATGCAAGTAACCACACTGGTGTAGAGGGGGTAAAGAGCCCTGTCCAAGTGTCACAGTTAGTGACTAGAAAGTCTTTTCAGAGGCCAAAAACTCCCTGGGCTTACATCTCTGAGTTCCCTTTCACAATCAAGTTTCAAGTACCAGTCAAAGAGTTCTAGGTAACCACATATGCCTCAAACCTAGGACTATAGAGTCCTGAACAAAGGCCCAGGACTCAGAGACCTGATTTGTCTAAGCTCTCCTGGGCCTTTGTTCAGGACTCTATGGTCCTAGGTTTGAGGCATATGTAGTTACCTAGAGCTCTTCGACTGGAACTTGAAACTTGCTTGTGAAAGGGAACTCAGAGATGTATGCCCAGGGACTTTTTGGCCTCTGAAAAGACTTTCTAGTCTCTAGAAAGCCCAGAGAAGCAGGCCCTGGTGAGCTGCTTCAGAGAGCCAGTCAAGGCTCTTTTTAAAGCATGAATTACTCTGCTTTGCGGTACCTGAACTGAAGAATGAATTAATGGTCTTAAATAGAAAGCATCACATTCACATGGCAAAGGACTGTGTATCTGGATGCAGCACAACATCAGAACATAAAATACACTGGATTTTTTAAAAGTTGTATACAAGATGTTGGGATTGACATTATAAGTTCTGTCCCAAGAGGATGCAACAATCATAATGGCATACATGTATAACTTTGGAAAATCCACATCAGTAACTTCTAAGACTTAAATCAACGAAGAAAATCAACAGAGCAATAAGCTTAGATATACTCTTAAACATGGGATAAAGGAGTAAAACTACATATAATACTTACAAATACCTTACAGAGAGGAAGGAAATAGCAGGTAAGTACACATAAATCAAAGGGAAACAAAAAGCTGTCGCTGGTGCTTTTAATCTTCTTCTCATTGTGCAATTCACTTTTAGCAGTCAGAGCAACCTTTGCACTACTCCCACAAACTGAAATTTTTTTTCTTTAGCCAAACTCATAGTATCCATGAGCCCGATGAGAACCCTTCCAAGTACATAAATTACCCTTAACAATGGTACAAAAATAAAACACTGCTGACCCACTGTGCATACACCCATCCATCTTTTTAGCTATTACCCCAGGTCAAAACAGCCCACTCTTTATCACAATCAGAACCACAAGCACTGCCTGGAATGATAGGTTTTATGATCAGCCTTTCACTTTCTTCATGAATAATATTCTCAGAGGTCATCTAAATCAAATGCATACAGTTTTATCACATTCACTGCTTTTTAAAAATCTGTTTATAGTTCACCTCGCCAGTGAACATTTTGGGGTAGCATGAGTTGTCCCTGTGGTAGGCTGATGAAACCCCAAACTAACTAAATCTAGGGCCTTCCACTTTACCACAGAAGGTGGCCAAGAAAGAAGAGCCAGGCTTCCTCTGTATCTGGCCACAAACCAATCCTATAACCCCAGGCAATTGTCACCATGTGCCACACATGGTTAACCAATCCAATCAGTCACTTTTCCTACAGGAAAAGCAAAATAAGGAACAGATCCCACCACTGGTAGAGACACTACATCTAGCCCTCTCCCTCTCCCTCTCCCTCTCCCTCTCCCTCTCCCTCTCCACTGGTAGAGACACTACATCTAGCCCTCTCCCCTCTCCCCTCTCCCCTTTCTTCGGTCTCCCTCTCCTTCTTTTTTCGGTCTCCCACTGTTATCGAAGCTGGACTGTACTGCCATGATCTCGGCTCGCTGCAACCTCCCTGCCTCGGGCTCCTGTGACTCTCCTGCCTCGGCCTGCCGAGTGCCTGGGATTGCAGGCGCGCGCCGCCACGCCTGAATGGTTTTTGTATTTTTGGTGGAGACGGGGTTTCGCCGTGTTGACCGGGCTGGTCTCCAGCTCCTGGCCTCGAGTGATCTGCCTGCCTCGGTCTCCCGAGGTGCTGGGATTGCAGACGGAGTCTCGCTAACTCAATGCTCAATGGTGCTCAGGCTGGAGTGCAGTGGTGTGATCTCGGCTCGCTGCAACCTCCACCTACCAGCCTCCTGCCTTGGCCTCTTAAAGTGCTAAGATTACAGCCTCTGCCCCGCCGCCACCCCGTCTAGGAAGTGAGGAGCATCTCTGCCTGGCCGCCCATCGTCTGGGATGTGAGGAGCCCCTCTGCCCGGCCTCTCTATCTGGGAAGTGAGGAGCGCCTCTGCCCGGCCGCCCATCGTCTGGGATGTGAGGAGCGCCTCTGCCCGGCTGCCACCCCGTCTGGGATGAAGTGAGGAGCGCCTCTGCCCGGCTGCCCCGTCTGGGAGATGAGGAGCACCTCTGCCCGGCCGCCCCGTCTGGGAGGTGAGGAGCGCCTCTGCCTGGCCGCCACCCCGTCTGGGAGGAAGTGAGGAGCGCCTCTGCCCGGTTGCCCCATCTGGGAAGTGAGGAGCGCCTCTGCCTGGCCGCCACCCCGTCTGGGAAGTGAGGAGCCCCTCTGCCCGGCCGCCACCCCATATGGGAAGTGAGGAGCGCCTCTGCCTGGCCACTCCGTCTGGGAGGTGAGGAGCGCCTCTGCCCGGCCGCCCCGTCTGGGAGGTGAGGAGTGCCTCTGCCCGGCCGTCACCCCGTCTGGGAGGAAGTGAGGAGCACCTCTGCCCGGCTGCCCCGTCTGGGAGATGAGGAGCACCTCTGCCCGGCCGCTCCGTCTGGGAGATGAGGAGCACCTCTGCCCGGCCGCCCCGTCTGGGAGATGAGGAGCACCTCTGCCCGGCCGCCCCGTCTGGGAGGTGAGGAGCGCCTCTGCCTGGCCGCCACCCCGTCTGGGAGGAAGTGAGGAGCGCCTCTGCCTGGCTGCCCCATCTGGGAAGTGAGGAGCGCCTCTGCCCGGCCGCCACCCCATATGGGAAGTGAGGAGCGCCTCTGCCTGGCCACTCCGTCTGGGAGGTGAGGAGCGCCTCTGCCCGGCCGTCACCCCGTCTGGGAGGAAGTGAGGAGCGCCTCTGCCTGGCTGCCCCATCTGGGAAGTGAGGAGCGCCTCTGCCCGGCCGCCACCCCATATGGGAAGTGAGGAGCGCCTCTGCCTGGCCACTCCGTCTGGGAGGTGAGGAGCGCCTCTGCCCGGCCGTCACCCCGTCTGGGAGGAAGTGAGGAGCACCTCTGCCCGGCTGCCCCGTCTGGGAGATGAGGAGCACCTCTGCCCGGCCGCCCCGTCTGGGAGGTGAGGAGTGCCTCTGCCCGGCTGCCCCGTCTGGGAGATGAGGAGCACCTCTGCCCGGCCGCCCCGTCTGGGAGGTGAGGAGTGCCTCTGCCCGGCTGCCACCCCGTCTGGGAGGAAGTGAGGAGCACCTCTGCCCGGCCGCCCCCTCTGGGAAGTGAGGAGCGCCTCTGCCTGGCTGCCCCATCTGGGAAGGGAGGAGCGCCTCTGCCCAGCCGCCACACCGTCTGGGAAGTGAGGAGCGCCTCTGCCTGGCCACCCCGTCTAGGAGGTGAGGAGCACCTCTGCCCGGCCGCCCAGTCTGGGAGGTGAGGAGCGCCTCTGCCCGGCCGCCCAGTCTGGGAAGTGAGGAGCCCCTCTGCCCGGCCGCCCAGTCTGGGAAGTGAGGAGCGCCTCTGCCCGGCCGCCCGGTCTGGGAAGTGAGGAGCGCCTCTGCCCGGCCGCCCAGTCTGGGAAGTGAGGAGCGCCTCTGCCCGGCCGCCCCGTCTGGGAGGTGAGGAGGGCCTCTGCCCGGCTGCCACCCGGTCTGGGAGGAAGTGAGGAGCGCCTCTGCCCGGCTGCCACCCGGTCTGGGAGGAAGTGAGGAGCGCCTCTGCCCGGGCGGCCCCGTCTGGGAAGCGAGGAGCGCCTCTGCCCGAGCAGCCCCGTCGGGGAAGTGAGGAGCGCCTCTGCCCGGCCGCCCCGTCTGGGAGGAGAGGAGCGCCTCTGCCCGGGTGGCCCCGTCTGGGAAGCGAGGAGCGCCTCTGCCCGGCCGCCCTGTCTGGGAGGTGAGGAGCGCCTCTGCCCGGCTGCCCTGTCTGGGAGGTGTACCCAACAGCTCCGAAGAGACAGCGACCATCGGGAGCGGGCCATGAGGACGATGGCGGTTTTGTTGAAGAGAAGGGGAGGAAGTGTGGGGAAAGGAAGGAGAGATCAGATTGTTGCTGTGTCTGTGTAGAAAGGGGTGGGCATAGGAGACTCCATTTTGTTCTGACTAGGAGAAATTCTTCTGCCTTGGGATGCTGTTGATCTATGGCCTTTCCCCCAGCCCCATGCTCTCTGAAACATATGCTGTGTCAACTCAGGGTTAAATGGATTAAGGGCGGTGCAAGATGTGCTTTGTTAAACAGGTGCTTGAAGGCAGCATGCTCTTTAAGAGTCATCACCACTCCCTAATCTCAAGTACCCAGGGACACAAACACTGCAGAAGGCCGCAGGGTCCTCTGCCTAGGAAAACCAGAGACCTTTGTTCATGTGTTTATCTCCTGACCTTCTCTCCACTATTATCCTATGACCCTGACATATCCCCTCTCCGAGAAACACCCAAGAATGATCAATAAATACTTCATAAATTAAAAAAAAATAATAAAAAAAAAGAGACACTACATCTATATCCAGAAGACAGCCTGTACTCAGATACATCAGCTGTGGATATAGGCTCCTCATCTCTCTCAGTTGCATACATTTCAGACCCTATAGGTCCATTCAGTGTAACTAAGTTACTGGCTACTCAAAAGGCAACCAAAAAACAAGGTTATTTTGGTGTAACAGAAAGAGTACATTCTAACACCCTTGACAAGCCCTGCACTCTTGGGTTCAAATTCTAGCTCTGTAACTCCCTTGCTCTCTGAACCTCAGTTTCCTCAACGGGCAAATGAGGGTGATAACACCTCTTCTCAGAGTCACTGTAAGCAAAATGCCCAGTTCACTACTAGGCAGAAAGACAGGGCTCAACAAAGGTTGGTCTACTTCCTACTGATTTCTCTGCTCAGAACACTTTCTTTCTTGTTTTCTGCATTCCTGGGTCAAAATCTACTTCTTAATAAATTCCTTAAACTGCCTAACCAATTTTAATAAGCTACTACTGTCTAGCTTGTTAAAACTGTGTGTGTGTATGTGTGTGTGTGTGTGTGTGTGATGGTATTAAATTTAATATCCCAAGTTTAATTGTGCTACTCAAAATGTGATCTACAGACCAGCAGCACTGGCATTACCTGGAAGACCATTTGAAAGTCGGACTCTCAGGCCTCACCTCAGATTTACTGAAATCAGAATTTATATGATAGCCAAGTGATATGTTTATATCTTGAAGTTTTAGAAACACTGTTCTATAACACACATGGACACTCAATAAGTCAGAGCCTAGACTCTGTACTTAAGGAATCAATGGTGGTACTTCTGCTTACAGGGCATTTTGCTTACAGTGACTCTGAGAAGAGGTGTTATCACCCTCGTTTGCACGTTGAGGAAACTGAGGTTCAGAGAGCAAGCAAGGCAGTTACAGAGCTAGAATTTGAACCCAAGAGTGCAGGGCTTGTCAAGAGTGATAGATGTGCTCTTTCTGTTACACCAAAATAACCTTGTATTTTGGTTGGTGGCACTTCTGCTGTTGGTGATGTTCTATGAATCTACTTCATAGAGCACCTTACTTACTGGAAGAAAGCAACTACAAACCACAGCATTTTCTTTCACTGGAAGAACAGACTGATTGCAAACTTCTTACTTTGTATTTCTAGAGATTAACAAATGATGCCCTAAGTACACTGGCTTCAAAGCAATATTTAAATTTTCTATATTAATGCAATCTTTGTTTTATATAACAGATACTTTGAATATAATGAGTAGTATCAGCATTCTGATTATATGTAAACTAAGCAACATTTTGGAAAGGTACTTTCAGTGTAGTAATTTATTATTTCTAGGATGCAATGAATAAGAGACTGAGTAGTAAAAAGCTTCCACAAATTCAATGTTCTTAAGGCAGAGGACAGGTTCTAAAGCACATCTCTGTTTCTAATGTAAACTGCAATTCTGTGCACATGCCTTTCCTCCTTACATCAACTTTCTGAAAACATTTCTTAGTTCTTTCCAGTTATTCATGAAAGAACAGTTTTTAAGGCCCCTGAAAGTAAAATTTACCACCCAAATTCCTAAAATGAACCACCAAATGCCAGATGAAGGAGACTGGTAACTTTGTATATCAGGAAACAAAAACCAGTCTGCGTGAGTCATCTCTGTGATCAAAGATAACACAGCCACAGCCAGGGCTTGGGGCAAACAAATAGCTCCGCAAGCACATGCCAGAATCTCATGTTTAATGGTTTTCTCACATTAAAATGCATAAGTCAGCTCTGTGAAACAAGGAAGTGAAACCTAGGACACTACATACATAAGAAACACTCTCTTGAGTTTGGTTTCTTACCCTTCTGCTCCAAATCCACTTCAATTTTTGGTAGAAACACAAAAATGAAGGTACTATTTTGTCAAGAGCTAAGCAGAAAGGTAAGAGCTAACTAATATGACAGGCTTCTGAAAGGTTTCATGAGGAAATTTTAATACTTCTTGGAGGCCTACATATTTAGGCCTTTGATCCAAAAAAGTAATCAGAAGATGGCAAATGCCTGAAAAGATGTAACACAAGAAGTGGTAATAGGCTCTAAAAGAAGAAAACCCTGTTATATTATTCCATGAATACTCTATATTCATGGCTTTTTTCAGGTACTACAAACGTAAAAGAGAAGATGAGTGGGAATTCATGCCACATGGCATTACCATTTACATGCCACCCATTGTACCGCCTCGTAGACTCCTCCAGAGTGAAAAGTCAAATGTCCTGACGTCCTCTCGAACCCGTGGACAGAAGATACATACCAGAACCAAGCTTGCTCCATGCTAGCCAGGCTCAACACAGGAATAACGCAAACATGGGGCTATGTTTTTCAAAAGGAGTATCTCCTATCAACACCATCCACCTGCCTTGGAGCAGACAGGGCTCAAAGAAAACATTACTTACACAGGTTCTAATGAGATCCTGTACCCACAATATAAGCACCTTACTCTGAAACACTGGGGGCAATGGCAGGAAAACCCAGGCCTCTGCTTTCACAAGACCTCTCCCAAAGTTGTGTGTGTGTGTGTGTGTATAAAATAGTTATATATATATACACACACACACACACACACAATAGTTATATACAAAAGTTTTACATATTACATATAATAGTTATATATATAATAGTTTTTAATATATACAATAGGTTTACATACATAAAAAAATATATATAATATGGCCAGGTGCGGTGGCTCATGCCTGTAATCCCAGCACTTTGGGAGGCTGAGGTGGGCGGATCACAAGGTCAGGAGATCGAGACCATCCTGGCTAACACAGTGAAACCCCGTCTCTACTAAAAATACAAAAAATTATCTGGGCGTGGCGGCGGGCGCCTGTAGTCCCAGCTACTCCGGAGGGTGAGGCAGGAGAATGGCGTGAACCTGGGAGGTGGAGCTTGCAGTGAGCAGAGATCGCACCACTGCACTCCAACCTGGACGACAGAGTGAGACTCCGTCTCAAAAAACAAACAAACAAAATATATATATATATAAATAAAAATATATATAATATATGATATATATATAAAATAGTTTCTGAAATAAGAACAAGATAAAATATTCCCATAAAACTCCCACGCCCACCTAGACCATTTCTACACAGCATGACACTACCTCATAATGAAGGGAACAAAAGGTCCCATGCTGAGAGCAGAAGAAGTACCATCCATCGGGGAAGCGTAGAGTCTCTCCAACACCAAAAGTAAGAGAAACATGCTTGGATGACGATTTGGTTCTCCCATATCACTGAAACAACAATTATTACACATGAAAGATTTCACATTTAGGTAGTGAAACACTCCTCCTTCAAACATTTTTCTCATGAAATAATTACGTATATGGCCTGGTGCGGTGACTCACGCCTGTAATCCCAGCACTTTGGGAGGCCGAGGCGGATGGATCACGTGAGGTCAGGAGTTCAAGACCAGCCTGGCCAATATGGTAAAACCTCATCTCTACTAATACAAAAAACTAGCCGGATGTGATGGCACACGCCTGTAATTCCAGCTACTCGGGAGGCTGAGGTGGGAGAATCACTTGAACCTAGGAGGCAGAGGTTGCAGTGAGCCAAGATCACGCCACTGCACTTCAGCCTGGGTGACAGAGTAAGACTCCATTTCAAAAAAAAATTACGTATATGAAGTGAGACTCCACGATCAAGGGGATAGTTTTCCTTTTTTCTTTTTTTTTTTCTACGTTCACTTATCTCCCAAATGTGCATCATAAGAAAAAACTACTAGCAAAACAGGGAATTGGGCTTTTGTACAGGATCGTCTTCTCAAAGCTAATCATTTACATAATTAGAGTATGCTATTTTGATTAGAACTGTTCCTACAGTAGAGAGGTGTCTGTTCCAGAGTATGAAATGTGAAACTTTCAACATTCAAATGCATTTAAGAAAGCATGAACAGTCACTAAAGGCCAGAAAAGCACGTTAGCAGAAACTACTAATGTGAGCAAATGCATCATAACCAGAAGTAAAATTCATTACTATTATTTTCTAATTATAGACAATTAGTGTACATTCATACCAAGTGCAAAAATATAGGAAAAATACAAAAGACATGCTTTATGATGTCCATACTAAAAATTCCACTACCAGCTTTAGAATGTGTTTTTTTTTTTTTTGAGACGGAGTCTTTTTCTGTCACCCAAGCTGGAGTGCAGTGGCAAGATCTCGGCTCACTGCAACCTCTGCCTCCTGGGTTCAAGTGATTCTCCTGCCTCAGCCTCCCAAGTAAAGTAGCTGGGATCACAGGTGCACACCACCAGCCTGGCTAATATTTGTATTTTTAATAGAGACAGGGTTTCGCCATGTTGGCCAAGCTGGTCTTGAACTCCTGACCTCAGGTGATCCACCTGCCTTGGCCTCCTAAAGTGCTGGGATTACAGGTGTGAGCCACCGCACCAGCCAGAAAGTGATTTTTAAGACAATGGTGAACTATAAGACTGGAAAGCCCTCGTAATGGCTTTCCTCTGTGTTTCCAAGAACACTGGCCATTTCTGCTCAGGTAGACCAGAACCATTTCTGAACACAAGTGATCATATTAGTCAGCTAATTGCTATAGTTTCACAATGGTAAGTTGCAACAAGCCAGTAATAAAAAATGACAGGTATGCATAAAGCAAACTCAATATGTAAACACAGATTTTTTTAAAAATAGGATGAAAATAATTCGTAACAGAAGAAATCACCATGTGATTCCTAGTTTCTGTACCACCGAAAATGGAATTAAGTTTGATAAAATTTAACATAAAATAGGATTTTTAAAATATAAAGACAGGATTTTACACAACTTTTCAGGTACAAATTTACTACAGAGAACCAAGCAACATGATATAATTACAAAAAAGCACTTTAATAAAAAAGCCAATTTTATGCAAGGAAGCAGTCTGACCGTGCACAGTGGCTCAAGCCTGTAATCCCCACACTTTGGGAGGCCCAGGTGGGCAGATTGCTTGAGCTCAGGAGTTTGAGATCAGCCTGGGAAACATGACGAAACCCCATCTCTACAAAAAATACAAAAATGGGCAAGGAGTGGTGGCCACCACTGTACTCCAGCTTGGGTGACAGGGAAAGACCCTGTCTCAAGGAAAAAATTTAAACAAATTTAAAAAAGGGAAGAATTTTATTAAAAACAGCTGCCTAGAGGGAAAATCTCAATTACTAAGGTAATTCACATCCTTGAGTTCATTTTGCCCCACCTAATTCTCTTCTTACCTGTCTACTGTATTGGCGACAGTTTCCAACTGTTTGAGAAGAAAAGGATAGAGTTCTGGGAAACGAGAGAAAAACTCTCTCCCTGTCATTCTGTGAAAGAAGGAGGAAAAAAGTTATTATCATTTATTTCCTTTGATCTGACAATAAAGCCTTTTTTTTAAAAAAAGGAAGATAAGTATGGTTATTTGTTTGGATATTTAATTAAATACAGTTACAAACAGAATCTACAGCATCTTAAGAATTTAACAATCAACATAAATGGTAATTTTGATTTCTGAAGTGCTCTCAATCCATGAACTTTTATCTCAAAATTTAAGATTATGCATGTTTACAAATATTTGATATTAAATTTTATCAGGGAAGAAATATGTAATCTGTGCCAATGCCAGTTCCACAACTGAATTGGACTATAAGTAGAGTCAACACCTGATTGACTGAGACTGACTCAGCTTCAGTGATAAGGACAGGTCTAGAACAAACTTTCCCAACCCTGGCACCAATGACAGTTTGGACCAAATAACTCTTTGTTTCAGGCGACTGTCCTACACATTGTGGGATGTTTAGCAGCCTCCGTGGCTTCTACCCACTAGATACCAGCAGCACAACACCTCTCCCCAAACAATCATGACAATGAAAATGTCTTTAGACATTGCCAAATATATTCTGTGGGACAAAATGGCCCCTGATTGAGAACCACTGATTTGGAGTACGGTTATGAGAAGTACAGTCTTGGCATGTGAAGTTCTGGAAATCTAATCCTTGCTGAACTTTTAAGAATTATCTTTTTCAACTTTATAAAAACTTCTCTTGAACTATGAAAGTAGAATAGTTCCTCAGACGGCACCACTGACCAAAAAGCTCAAACTAAATATGGCATTTAGGAACATACTGTCTCCGCAACTATTAAAGAATTACTCCGAAGGGGTGACGTAAATATTCCCTAACCTACCCATTTTTATCAGCTCTACATGTTAGGTTCCTATTAATTGAAATCCAGAATATCACATTTTTAAAAAACTGAAACGTTTTTACACACAGCAAAATGCTGTGATCAAGTGTACCATTCGACCCACAAATACATACACTCATAATCCACACCCCTATCAAGACTCAGAAAATTTCCATCATCCCATAAAGATCCCCCATGCCCCTTCCCAGCAAACTCCCACCCCACAAAGGAACCTCTGATTTGATTTCTGTCATTACAGTTTGGTTTTGTCTATTCTAGAATTTCATATAAATGTAATATTTTTTTTGTTTGTTTTTTGAGACGGAGTCTCACTCTGTTGCCCAGGCTGGAGTGCAGTGGCGCGATCTCGGCTCACTGCAACCTCCGCCTCCTGGGTTCACGCCATTCTTCTGCCTCAGCCTCCCAAGTAGCTGGGACTACAGGCGCCCGCCAGCACGCCCGGATAATTTTTTGTACTTTTAGTAGAGACGGGGTTTCACCGTGTTAGCCAGGATGGTCTTGATCTCCTGACCTTGTGATCCGCCCGCCTCAGCCTCCCAAAGTTCTGGGATTACAGGCATGAGCCACTGCGCCCAGCAATAATACATTTTTTTGTCTTGCTTTTTTCACTCAGCACAGAGTTTATGAAATTTATCCATGTTATTCAACATATCAATAGTCTGGTTCTTTTTCTGTTGAGTAGTATTCCATTATATGAATCTGTAAGTTTGTTTATTAATTTTCCTCTTGACAGGCATGAGTTCTTTACCTTTTTTTTTTTTACTATTATGAATAAAGCTGCTATAAAATTCTAATATAAGACTTTTTAAGGACACATTTTCATTTCTCCTGGATTAATATCTGAGAATAAAACTGTAACATGTCTAACCATTTAGGAAACCGACAGTTTCCCGAAATAATTACACCATTTTACACTCCCAACAGTAAGGTAGATTTCTGATGGAGATTTCTACAGTCCTTTCAACATTTGCTGTTGTTTTGTTTTTCCTTCCTTTGTAGCCATCCTCGTGGGTATGCAATGGTGTATCTCCCATGATTTTGATTTGCATTTCCTTGACAACTAATGATGTTGAGCACTTTTCATGTGCTTTGGTCATTGTTATGACCCTTTGTGAAGTACCTCTTCGAGATTTTTGCCCATTTTTAATAGGTTGCTTTTCCTTGGTCATATATATGCATGGCATATACCTTCTTCTAGTCTGTGGCTTGCCAACTTATTTAATAATGTCTTTTGATGAGCAGAATTTTAAAATTTTTGACAAAGTCCACTATTTAATCAGTTTTTTTCTTTTATGATTCATGCTTGCTATGCCTAAGAAATCTCTACCTACCTACCTAAGAAAGATATCGTATATCTTCCTCTAGAAGCTTTATGGTTTTAGCTTTTACATTGAGGTCTATGATCCATTTTAAATTAATTTTTGTGTATAGTGTGAGACAGAGGTCAGGGTTCTTTTTTTCCACATTAGTATTTCATATTTTTAATAAGGAGATTTTTTTTTGGAAAAAAAAAATGATATGCCTTAAAAGGAGATGTGCTGCTGGGTGTGGTGGCTCACACCTGTAATCCCAGCACTTTGGGAGGCCGAGCCGGGTGGATCATCTGAGGTCAGGAGTTCAAGACCAACCTGACCAACATGGAGAAACCGTCTCTACTAAAAATATACAAAATTAGCCAGACGTGGTGGTGCATGCCTGTAATCCCAGCTACTCTGGAGGCTGAGGCAGGAGAATCACTTGAACCTGGGAGGCAGAGGTTGCAGTGAGCCGAGATCGCGTCACTGCACTCCAGCCTGGGTGACAGAGTGAGACTCCATCTCAGAAAACAAACAAACAAAAAAAGGAGATGTGCTTTGCTCATAGATGAGAGGATTCCATATTATAAAGATGACATTCTCCCCAAATTGATTATAAATGCAACGCAATTCCAATAAAAACAGTAATTGTGTGTGTGTGTATGTGTGTGTGTGTGTGTCTGCAAGTGACCTGAGAAGTTCATTTTACTTCATTTTATTTATTTATTTATTTATTTATTGAGACAGAGCGTTGCTCTGTTGCCCAGGCTGGAGTGCAGTGGTGCAATTTCGGCTCACTGCAACCTTTGCCTCCTAGGTTCAAGCAATTCTCGTGCCTCAGCCTCCCAAGTAGCTGGGATTACAGGTGCGCACCACCACATCCGGCTAATTTTTCACATTTTTAGTAGAGATGAGGTTTCACTATGTTGGCCAGGCTGGTCTCGAACTCGTGACCTCAGGTGATTGGCCTGCCTCCGCCTCCCACAGTGCTGGGATTACAGGCATGAGCCACTGCGCTCGGCCCTGAGAAGTAGATTTTAAATTGTATATAGACACATCAAGGGCCAAGAGTAAGAGTAGCAAAGATAATCTTAAAGAAGAACAAGGTTGGAGGACTCACCCAGATAGCTAAAAATACCATAAAACTCATGTAATTAGGACTGTGAGTACAAGTAAGCCAATAAAATAGGATAGAAAGCACAGGAGCAGACATATATTAATACACGTATAAAAACTTGATTTGTGTAAGAGCTAATACTGCAGATCACAGAGAAACGTAGTGTGGTAACTGATTATCCACACAGACAAAATTACAATTGGATCCCAAGCTCCCACTGATATGAGAAGGGTGCAGGGAAGTCCTGGGAGAAGAAGGGCAGGTTCCCGGTGAAGGAGGCTCTGCCTCCGGCCTGTGCCCACGGACCTAGGTGAAGACAGGCGCTCCTGCCTTCGCGCCCAGATGCTGCATTTCCCAAGACCACCCTGGCCCGCCATGCCCCCATCCTGTGCCTATAAAATCCCCCGAGACCCTAGCACGCAGGCACACAAGCGGCTGGACGTCAAGAGGAGCACATGGGCGGAGGAACACACAAGCGGCTGGATGGCAAGAGTACACCACCAGGCACCAGCAGGCCATCAACTGGCGAAACAATGCGGAGTTTGGCCAGTGCAGTCAGAAAAGAGAAAGGCCGCCGAGTGGCCCAAATCCAGGGGAAAACCATCTCCCTTCTGGTTCCCCCATCTGCTGAGAGCTACTTCCATTCAATAAAACCCTGGACTAATTCTCCAAGCCTACGTGGGATCAAATTCTTCCGGTATATCAAGGCAAGAACCCTGGGATACAGAAAGCCCTCTGTCCTTGCGACAAGGCAAGAGAGTCTAATTGAGCTGACTAACGCAAGCTGCCTATGGACAGCTAAACTGAAAGAACACCCTGTAACACACACCCACTGGGGCTTCAGCCGTAAACATTCACCCCTAGACACTGCTGTGGAGTGGGAGCCCCACAGCCTGCCTGTCTGTATGTTCCCCTACAGGTTTGAGCAGCGGGGCGCTGAAGAAGTGAGCTACGATCCCATCACACACCTTGTGAGGGGGACTCACATACCCTGCAAGGGGGACAAGGGAACATTTCCTGTTTCACTACTATGTACACAAATTAAATTCCATTGACTTCAAGACTTTAAAACAGCATAAACAAATAGCCAGGGCCAGGCGCAGTGGCTCACGACTGTAATCCCAGCACTTTGGGAGGCCCAGGTGAGCGGATCACCTGAGGTCAGGAGTTCAAGACCAGCCTGACCAACATGGAAAAATCCCATCTCTACTAAAAGAAAAATACAAAATTAGCCAGGCGTGGTGGTGCACACCTGTAATCCCAGCTACTCAGGAGGCTGAGGCAGGAGAATCACTTGAATCTGGGAGGTGGAGGTTGCACCATTGAGCCAAGATTGCACCATTGCATTCCAACCTGGGCAACAACAGACTCCTGGAAGGAAGGGAGGAAGGAAGGGAGGGAGGGAGGGAAGGAGGGACGGAGGGAGGGCTGGGCAAGATGGCTCACGCCTGCAATCCCAGCACTTTGGGAGGCTGAGGCCAGCAAATTACTTGAGTTCAAGAGTTCGAGACCAGCCTGGCCAACATGGTGAAATCCTACCTGTACTAAAAATACAAAAATTAGTCAGTTGAGGTAGCATCTGCCTGTAATCCCAGCTACTTAGGAGGCTGATGCAAGAGAATCGCTTGAACCTGGGAGGCGGAGGTTACAGTGAGCTGAGATCGTGCAACTGTACTCCAGCCTTGGCAACAGAGTAAGACCTTGCCATCAAAAAAAAAAAAAAAAAAAAAAAAGAAAGAAAGAAAAAAATGCATGAGGGTTTTTTTTTTTAAAACCTATTTTGAAAATTTGGGATTCTGCCCTGAGCATTCCTGGCATAATGCTTCTTTCTTTCCCCTAATGACAAATCCAGGCAGCCTAGTTAGTACACCTTCCATGTGGCAGCCTGGCCAAAAGAGCCGTAGGAAATTCTAACTTAATTCTATTTAGCTACCTGGATTCTCTTAAAAGGATTAACCTGGCTCTAAATCATAAGATAATGACTACTTGCTTGAGTGCACAGCTTGTTGAGTCTTCCTAAGGTGGCCCATGAGTACATAAAGGGTCTCTGTAAAATTTATACAAATGCCTTGTTTCTCTTGTACCTGACTATTCTAGACAAAACGTCTGGTTGCAAGTAGGGAGCAACTGGAAAAAAGACAAAGTTATAAATATTGAAATGGGAGAACTGATTTTGAGGAAGTAGAGAGAATAACCTTGACACCTGGGAAGACACTATCTCAGACCTCGGGAGGTACAATGGGAGGAAGAACATTAATGGTGTCTGTTTTTTGAAATTGCCCCAAGAGCCTTCCTCACCAAGGAAAATGCTCTGCTCTTCCCCCAAACTGTCATGAGCACATTAAATTTAACCAACTGCTGGGTCTGTGAGCCTCCCTCAGATGACCTGAAGCACAATTTGATTGCTTTCCCCTTAACCTTACTGAGAAGCCTATCAGAAACTATATGTTATGGCCTTGGCTCCAAGCACCTGTCAATATCTCTGAATGCCGTTCCTTTTTCTGTAGCCATAGCTCAATCATTGCAAGGGACAGCTGAATGCCACTCAGCTGTTGGTGTGGGCAAAACTGGATAGGTTGGAATGACTGCACTTAAGCAGTCCCTCCAAAACCAAGGACTAGAATACATTCTTTGGACTAAACTAGAAACTTTAAGATTTACCAGCTGATTGTTCAATGGAGGCACTATCAACATATGCTCCTCGACTGATGTAGGGAACTCCCCAAACTGTAAACAAATGCTTTCTTTACAGGAGTACTAGATGTGTCCTTAGGACTCTATTTCTTTTGTGAAAGCAGGCATTAACTCTCCACCCAACCAAACACGGTGATTTGCACCTTAGGGGTGGCTGTAAGCAAATTTCAAATGTTTAAGGAAATACCACCAGTAGGTCATATAGCTCTCAGATGTCTATGAAGATCTCCCCAAAATGGGGTTATGCTTGGTTATTCACAGAAGCTTCCCAGAGGTATAAGCAACTCATTATTTTTGCACACCCTGTGGTTGTTTAGTCCTGCTATAAGAGTCATTCAATTAAAAACATGGTACAAAATTTATCGACTGATTTTAACTGAGGTAATCACTGTTAGCACTTCAGCCCATAAAGCCACTCAGGTTTGCTTCAATTCACAGGGCAAGTCATAACAATATAAATGAAAAATTTTCTTAGACTTCCAATCTACAGGTTAAGATAAGATAAAGTCTGTACAATCACTAATACATTCTGCTGTACCTGGCTTAATGGCTTGGGCTAAATGGAAAGGTCAATACAAAAACTTCAAAAGACAGCCATTTGAGTTTCTACCATAGACCCTGTTGGTTTCTGGGATTTGTACAAGTGATTGGATCTGAGACGCTGGGAGGCATAGTTGATGTCAATACTGAAAGCTGAGCTCATCCTGCTGCTTGGTGTCCTACTGGTAGTAACCTTAATTAAATGTTGTATGAGACAAACTGATGGATTTGGTGCCAACTCATCACTTAGATTAATCGAAGGAGCCAACAGTATGATGTATTCATGGGAGAATTCACCAGAATTTTCACCAGAAATGGGAGACAGATGCTGTTGAGAGACAAGATGAGTTACCGCCACTGTGCCACTATTGCAAAGTGAAGCACTGACTGCCCTTTGTTCTGGACTTTTTGGACTCTATTCAAGGATGTTTATATAATGAACAGCATTGGAAGATATAGTGTCTCCCTCTGGATAATAAAGTTTTTAAATTAAAAATAAAAATACAGGCCACAAATGGGGAGAACATTTGTATACATGTATCTAAGAATTACATAATCAGTATCCAGAATATACAAAGAACTCAAGTGATCACTGAATAAAGGACAAATAATATAAAAATGGACACACCTATCAAAATGAAATTCACAGAAGATAAACATAAGTGGTCAAGAAACAGTAGAAAGGATGCTCAACTATACCAAGGGATGGCCAGGCGCAGTGGCTCACGCCTGTAATCCCAGCACTTTGGAGGGCTGAGATGGGCGGATCATGAGGTCAGGAGATCGAGACCATCCTAGCTAACACGGTGAAACCCTGTCTCTACTAAAAATTAAAAAAAAATTAGCCGGGCATGGTGGCGGGCGCCTGTAGTCCCAGCTACTCGGGAGGCTGAGGCAGGAGAATGGCATGAACCCAGGAGGCAGAGCTTGCAGTGAGTCGAGATCGTGCCACTGCACTCCAGCCTGGGCAACAGAGTGAGACTCCGTCTCAAAAACAAAAACAAAAACAAAAAAAAAAAACAAAAAAAAAACCCAAACTATGCCAAGAGACTATTTTACACCCTCAAATTGGCAAAGACTAGTAAGTCTGGTAATACCACGTATTGAATCTTTCAGATACTGTTGATGGAAATGAAAATTACTACAATTCTGAAAAATAATTTGGGATTTTCTTGAAAGTCAGAGATGTGTTTACCTAGTGACTCAAGAATGCTACTCCAAGGTAAATGGCCTAGATAAACTCTTCAAAACGGGCATCAAAAGGCTTGTACAAGCATATGCACAGCAGCCACATCTTCATCAACAAAACATGAGTAAACTGTAGTATAGTAGTCCCCATGTGTGTGAGCTTTAAAGAATAATACAATAAACACTTTGGATCTACCACCTAGCTAAAGAAGTGGAACATTACAGTAGTCCCCCCCTTATCTGAGGGGATACATTTCCATATCCCTAGTGGATGCCTGAAACCGTGGATAGCGCTGAACCGTGTACATACTATGTTTTTTCCTGTACATACGTAGCTGTGATAAAGTTTACTTTATAAATTAGGCAAAGTAAGAGATTAACAACAATAATAATAAACTTGAACAATTATAACAATATATTGTAATAAAAGTTAAGTGAATATGGTCTCTCTATATATATCTTATACTGTACTCATCCTACTTCTTGTGATGATGTGAGATTTTATCATGTGAGATAAACTGCCTATGTGATAAGATAAAGTGAAGTGAATGACGTAGCATTTAAAACTTATGAACTGTCTCTTTCTGGTTTTTCCACTTAATATTTTTGAACCGCTGGTGACCAGTAACTGAAATCACAGAAAGCAAAACCATAGATATCCTTATCCTTGGTTTCAGTTTCCCCTGGTCAAACATGGTTCGAAAATATTAAACGGAAAATTCCAGAACTAAACAATTCGTAAGTTTTAAACTGAGTGCCATTAGATATTTAGATCTATAGAGAGATTTTGAGAGAGAGAGAGGGAGAGAGAGAGAGAAAGATCACACTCGCTTAACTTTTATTATAGTATATTATTATAATTGCTCTATTTCATTATTAGTTACTGTTGGTAATCTCTTACTGTGCCTAATTTATAAATTATGAGTAGGGTGATGAAATCTCATGCTGTCCCACTCCATTCTGCCCAGGATGTGAATCAGCTCTCTATCCAGCTATCCATGTTGTATATGCCACCAGCCATTAGTCATTTAGTAGCCAACTCTTATCAGATCAACTGTCCTGGTGTCACAGGGCTTATGTTCAAGGAACTTTTATTTTACTTAATAATGGCCCCAAAGCACAAGAGTAGTGATGCTGGCATATTGTTATAGTTGTTCTATTTTATTATTAGTTATTGTTGTTAATCTCTAATTGCACCTAATATATAAACTTCATCACAGCTATGAGTGCATAGGAAAAAATATAGTGTATATATGGTTCAGCAGTATCTATGGTTTGAGGCATCCACTGGGGGTCTTGAAAAGCATCCCCCACAGATAAGGGGAGACTACTGTAATGTTCTATTTCTTAAACTAGGTGTTAGATCCAAGGTGTTTATTGCATTGTTATTCTTTAAACCTTATACATATTTTATACATATTCTTTTACCTATTTCATAAAATCAAAAGTCTTTTAAAAAAAGAAATCCTTACTCCCTTCCAAATTACAGACCCATTAAATATTTATTGAATATTTCATCCAAAATATGTTCATTTCCTTTTTTATTTATTAGATATTTTAATGGAAAAAGTAAAAATGCAAATGTTAAAAAATACACACTAGACTCCCCACAGTGCCCTTCCTCATACGGAACTGTGTAATAGCATTTCAGCTTTCCTATTTTAAAAAATTCAATGCATACAGGTACATACTTTTAGTTTGTAGTTTTTTTCCTTACAAATAATCATATTATATACACTTTTCTGCACCTTGAGTTTTTTTTCGCCTAATCTGCAAAATTATTCCATGTCAGGCACACTGATCTATTTTCTTCCATTTAATGGCTACAGAGTAATCTATTGTATGATTGACTGTAATTTACTTAATCCCTAATGACAAGCCTTTTGGTTATTGCTAGTCTCTTGCAGCTACAAATGATTACATGTACATTTCCTTGTTAATAAATTACAAACTTGGGTTTTACAGGATCACTGTTTTACACAGGGAGAAAGCAAAATCATTCCACTACAGGCCATTGTTATATTATTGACCACCTCAGAGCAAAACTGGTCAAGAACATCAATTTCCACTGTTAATGTCCTTTCCTTGGCTTTGATTCTGTGAAGAGGAGCCACTTAAAGGTAAATCTTTGAGTTTAGTATTGGGATCACTGAGTATATTTGCTCATTCAGAATCTCTCACTATACAAACAGAAAGGCAATGGATATGTCTTCCTGAGGAATCAGTTATTAATTTCCAGAGAAATAAGTGGCCTGCTATCTCTTGGTTGAGTAAGAAACACACGTATTCTCACTTATGCACACCACATGATTCCATCACTATGATCTAGAAACTGCCTGATAGATAACTGGCTCTGCTGACCATAATACCACTCTGAGAAAAGGGCAGTAGAGCTACTATTCTAGGATTAAAGTCATTATTTTAATTGAATTAAGATAATTGTCCCAAACAGCAAGTTACATCATGCAGTTACCTTAGCAAATATTTACCAACTAGTCTATTTTGGAAGGTGTATAAAGAAGGTACTTACTGAAAATTAAACTTCAGTGAACGTTTTAACTAATTGTTTTGTTTTTAAGAGCATAGTAGGTTTTTGACTACATCTTTTCAAAAGTATACTGTTAAAATTATTGTGGCCATGCTTGATGGTGCGGACTTTGAAGTATCAACTATGCATTTGTCAGGGTTTAAAAACACCAAATTATTTTCTACAGAAAGTTTCAACATTGTTCAAGCCCTCTGAGCATACAGGAGGTGTCCTTCTAACATTCTTAGGTTCCTCAACACAGAAATGTCGACCCTATTTCTGGTTTAGTTCAGCTAAAAGGCCAGAGTTCTAATTTACTACAAACACAAGAGCTGAGCTCCATGTACTCGCCAGGGAGCATCATCTCAACTCTGCATTAGCCAAAAGCTAGTAAAGACTTGGTTAAATATTTACATAGTATGTCTGAAGGATATGCAACATTAACAATTCTTGTGTATTATAAAACAGACTCTCAAGAGGTAGAGGGTAGGAGAACCAGAATTATCTAAGGGGCTTATTCAAACTTCACTCACTTCTGATTCTCAACTACACCAAAAGGTCTACTGTAGACTCTAAAGCATCTTGAATCCAGAAATTAAGCTGATATCAACACCAGCCTTCAACTAACCATGACCATATTAGTTTTCATGGTTGTACTGAGTGAAGAATCACCATTTATAATAGTGCCTCCATATAAAAGAATTTCATAGGTTTTGGACTGCCCATGTAAGGTCTGTAATCTAGCCTTACTTTAAAAGGCCAAGATCATAGGACCATTTTAGGTCATATTTGAATCTCCCTGCTCTGAATCCTAGAATATGTGAGTCTTCTCTCTCACTTGCTACTTAATCAAAACTGTAATGTGATCGTATTTTTTTTCACAAAAGTAGCAAATATTTTTTTAAAGTACCGACATGCTTCATGTTGGGCGCAATCCTATGGGAGATACTAAGAGTAAAAGAGAGTCAGTGCTCTTGGAGCTTAAAACCTGGTTAAGACAGGTATTCACATATGATATAACTAATAGCATAAGGCAAACCATTTTAATAGCCAAGTATATGATGTTTACAATAAGAGTTTGGAGTTGGAAAATATATCATTTGGGTTGGAGACATCACTATGGATAGTTTTGTAGGGAAAATGGAAACCAAGGCTGGCTGCAGTGGCTCAAACCTGTAATCCCAGCACTTTGGGAGGCCGAGGTGGGCGGATCCCTTGAGGTCAGGAGTTTGAGACCAGTCTGGCCAACATGGTGAAACCCTGTCTCTACTAAAAATACAAAATTTAGCTGGGCGTGGTGGTGCGTGCCTGTAATCCCAGCTACTCCAGAAGCTGAGGCAGGAGAATCGCTTGAACCCAGGAGGCGGAGGTTGCAGTGAACCAAGATCGCACCACTGCACTCCAGCCTGGGTGAGCGACAGAGGGAGACTCGGAGTTTCAAAGACAGAAAAAAGAAAATGGAAACCAAAATGAGCCTTGAAAAATTAGTAAGACTGGATTAAAAAGGAGAGAAGACAGCATGGAAGGGAAAAGTAGTTAAGCTGACTGGATGACAAGAGGACTTCACGACGAAAGAAGGTAGAAAAATTTTTTTTCTGGCATAAATTTTTTTTAGAAATTTGAATGCCAAGCTAAGCAGCTTTGCTGTCTTATGGGCTTTGACAGTTTCTGAACAGAAGAGATATGTTACAAGAGCAGATGGACCAGGCTAGAGAGTAGAAACATGGTGACCCCATGCACCTTCACTAAATGTGTCCCTTATCACCTCAACCACAGCATAGATTTCTGTAGGTTAAGGACCATGTCTTCTAGTTCCATCAACATTCTATGCTCTCTCTACCCTCTAGATTGTGGCAAATATCGTACCTTCTGCCAGGAACACCTCCACTCTCCGCCTCTGCTGCCCACCGCACCCCTCCTGTCAGACTAACTCCAAATAATCTTTCAACTTTGGGCTTAGGCAGACTTCTTCCAGGACACATTCCCTGATATCTCAAGTCTAGCTTAGGTACCTGTCCTCAGTTGTACACTACACCCTGTGCTTTCCCTAACACAGGCAGCATGTCATACATGAAACTTCCTGTTTTCTTGCTTATTTTGCCCACTAGATTATACACTCTGCACAAGAAGAAACCATAGCTGACTTCATTTTCTCCACAATATTTAAGATACTGAGTATAATGCCCAGTTTACAGCTGGTGCCTACTAAACAGTTGCCGAGTGAGTGAAGCGAAACACAAGGACAGTCCTTAAGACAGGCAAGGAGAAAAGGAATTATGACCAAGATAGTAACACATTAATAATTTCACAAAACGCATCATCAGGTATAAATGTAGTGGCATTCAGAATCATCATTTGAGTTAATAAAATGAGGATCCTGACAGAGCTTGAAATGTTCTTAAACACAAATAAATAAAACTTATCTCACTGGTTTACAAACAGTTCAATTCTAGTTCACCCAAACAAGCAAACAGGCTAATAAGTTACCACTGCAGATATAGTGAGCCCTGAGGGTAAATTCTCCAGTGACAGGCATTTCAAACGTTTATCTATGTGATCAAAAACCAGCCTGGAAAACAATAAAAGTGATAGCCAAAAAGGAAAAACTGAAGCTCTGTTAAGTTCAAGCTCCTAGGAAGAAAAAAGGAGACCACTAAATATTGTGAATGGGATAAAACAGACATAAGTGAAAACAAACAAATCAGGATAAAGAGTGAGAATGAAGCAGCTTTAAATTCAGAACTGTCAGACTATGCAAAAGGTGAGTTATTCCCTCTCCCACCAGGTAAGGATATGCAGGCACAACTGATGAGAGGCCCTTGGGGAAACACAGAAGCTACTTGCAGATCTCTACTTGCCTAGCACAAAGCATAAGGTGCAGGGAGCAAGAGTGGCGGTAACCTCCACCAACAAGGCAACCCTTGGCATGATCCATTCATCGCTAGACTCCACAGACCCCAGCCAGGGCCTGGACAAAACAGGTCAGCAACAGAGGTTTACTGAATCAAGGAAAACACCTGCCAGGCACCATTTTGTTTTATTTTAAAAGCTTTAGAAATATTATTCTAGCACTATATGTTTATTGAGGAAAAAAACAGATAAAAAAGAATACCGCAAAGAGAAATCTAAAAATCACCATGAACTTACCAACCAAATTTAGCCACCAGTTTTATGTTTTGATGTAGGTCCATCTACACCTCTCTCCTCATATAGTGTCCTATAATCGGCTTACTGCACTTACTAGCATATCAAGAACGGTTCCATGTCAATCTGAAGCCATTTTAACATAGTAGTCTCTGTGTGTTACACTCTCTGTGCCTCTCCTGTGTGTGAACATTTGTCTGGCCATACATTCCTCTGGGGCACTAACCTTGACACCAAGAACAACTTACTCCCATCTGGGTTAAGCCATAGGTGGAACGCTGCTACTCCAGCTATGTCAATTTGTCTGCATATTCCACATCTAATCTTGGTAATGCCAAGGGTCTAGTTCTTCAGTTTTTAGAGCATCTGAGCTTTGGCCATTTTGGTAGGCTTTTAATCCAACCTGCCATCTAACAGCCTAGAAAAAATTTAAACCAAGCTCCAATTTCTCATAGAAACCCTGTCTTCAAGATCTGCCACACATATGAAAAGTTGCAATGCCAGAAGCACATGCTTCTGAACAAAAAGTATACCAATGAAAACTATTGTGCAGTGAA
Organism: Pongo pygmaeus; assembly: GCF_028885625.2. Lineage (NCBI taxonomy): Eukaryota > Metazoa > Chordata > Mammalia > Primates > Hominidae > Pongo > Pongo pygmaeus. The sequence continues at coordinate 90,290,702 of NC_072385.2, read as the reverse complement.
AAAAGGCATTTGGTGAAATGGGTTGAAAAAAAGGTTGGGGGGAGGTATCCACACACACCCATTTCTTACACACACATCCCATATCATTCTCAATCATCTCAGGAATAGGGATCCACAGAGTAATGTACAGAGGTATAGAAAGAAAAGCTAGCGAAGGCAAGCAAAGCCACCATGCAGGAGTAAGGAACTGCATAGGAGACAGCAGTAAAGGTGTGGGTTGTGTCCAGTTTTTAAAACCGGGACTTATTCACAGGCCATGAAGCAAACACCATAAATCTGGTCACTGGATGAAAACAAATGCTGAAGGCCAAAGCCTGGGGGTTTTCAGTTGGTATTTCAATTGGGAACCCAATAAACTATTAAAACGGAGCTATTCCCTAGATTCTGGCCTATAAAACCACCCTACAAGAGAGAAATCATCTAACGGCCTGTGTCTCCTCACCACAGTGATTGCTGATAAAAACAGCAAGCTCATCTTAAGAAAAATAATCCCCCTGCCCCCTGCAAAGGAAACAAACCTACAAAGAAGACAAAGCATGCATATGCGTTTCAAAGGATATGATCAAATGCAAACTAATAAAATAGAAACAACTAATAAAAAGAAATCTCAGTTTGAAATCCCATCAGGAAGCCCATCTCTGATTCTGTTCTTGGAATCCTCTCCCTACCTCAGACTGGGCTGACACAAGCTTTTCTCCCTAGAGTAGTTAACAAAAGAATGAGTGATCAGAAAGAGATGTCAGGAGTCCCGTGGTCAGAATCTCACACTCAGGAAGTCTGTGTATTCATAGCGATGGATCTACCAGGAAGCCCTTTCAGGCAAACCATGTTTGAAGGAAAGCATCCTCCTCAGGGCCTCTGTTTTGAGCACACTGACTGATCAGGGCTCCGACCAGTATCCTTGTTTCCCTGCCAATCCTCTGTAGGTAGCCATGGGATTTTTGGACTTTTTCTGTTTTTTGTTTTTTTGAGACAGAGTCTTGCTCTGTCACCCAGGCTAAGAGTGCAGTAGCACAGTCAGAGCTCACTGCAGCCTCTGGGTTCAAGTGATCCTCTTGCCTCAGCCTCCCAAGTAGCTGAGACTACAGGCACATGTTGCCATGCCTGGCTAATTACGTGTTGTTTTTCCAATCCTTCCCTTTCAGAACTTGCTTTCAAGGTGGAGAATTCCCAAATCACTAAACTGCCTATTACAATACTATCCTGAGAGAGGGAAGTGAAAGGTCTTGGTCCTGGAAGAGCCCTGCCATGCCCCCTGTGAAGTCACTGGCCCAAAGGTGGGCCAGGAAACACATTTCCACGCCTTTACACAGCAAGTTGGTGAGTAAATGTCAATCTCTTGAATTATTCATGTGTGCAAGGTCCCATTTGGGCAGCTTACATGGATATTTTTTAACTAGGAATTATTTTTTAGAAAATGTTTCTAAAAAATCATTTCTAAAATCTCAGAATCAATTAATTGTTATAGTTTAATTCAATAATCATTTACTAAACAGTTTGTGATAGACTTTTTCCAAAGATGGTCAACAAACTTCTATCGTTCCTTATATGTAAATGCCTCCTTCCTTCGAAGAGGTGGGTCTATTTCCCCTTTTCTTGACTCTAGGATGCCTTATGACTTGCTTTGATCAGCAGAAGGCAGCAGAAGTGACACTGTGCTAGTTCTGACTTAAGCTTTACAAAGCATGGCAGCTTCTGGGTTCACCCTCTTGAAGTCCTGACTACCCTGCTAGAGAGAGGCCACTTTGGCCCCCAGTCATTTATGCTTCTACTTCCAGCCCCAGAAATGTGAGCATGAAGCCATGTTGGTTCTATCAGCCCCAGCTGAGGTCTCAGATGAAAGCAGCCACCTGAGTGATCCCATATGACAACACATGGTGAAGAAGGACTGCCCAGCTAAACACGGCTGACACACAGAATTGTGAGAAATGATAAATTGTTAAGTCATTAAATTTTGGGGTTGTCATGCAGCAATACGTAATTGAAACACAGTTATAATACTGAAGGCACTGAGTTAGACTCTGTGGAAAAGGTAATACTAAATAGAAGAGATGCTGATAACAAGGAGCACACGATTTACCTTTACTATATTGATTTTCTCACAGTTCTAGAGGTCAGAAGTCTGAAATCAGTATCAAGGGTATCAAAATCAACGTGTCAGCAAGGTACCTCTAGAGACTCTACAGCAGAATCCCATCTTGATCTCTTCCACCTGCTGGTGGCTGTCAGTATTTCTTGGCTTATAGCTGCGTATTAGTCCGTTTTCATGCTGCTATAAAGAAATACCCGAGACCGAATAATTTGTAAAGAAAAGAGGTTTAATTGACTCACAGTTCTGCATGGCTGGGGAGGCCTCAGGAAATTTACAATCATGGTGGAAGACATCTCTTCACAGGGCAGCAGGAGAGAGAACAAGAGCCAAGCAAAGGGAGAAAAGCCCCTTATAAAACCATCACCCCCATGATTCAATTACCTCCCACCAGTTCCCTCCTACGATGCATGGGGATTAAGGGAACTACAATTCAAGATGAGATTTGGATGGGGTCACAGCCAAATCATATCAAGCCAAACCATATCAAACCATATCTATATTACTCCAATCTCTACCACTGTGGTCATACTCTTTTCTTCTGTCTCCCAAATCTCCCTCTGCCTCCTTTGTATAGGCAATTTCATTAGGGCCCACCCAGCTAAGCCAAGATAATCATCACCCCTACTCAAGATTCTTAATCACATCTACAAAGATCCTCTTTTCCTTACAAGGTAGCATTTATAGATTCCAGGAATTACGATCTGAGATCTTTGAAGGGCCATTAATCTGCCTGTCACAAATGCTAAAACACAAGAATTAAGGCACTGCAAAAACTGATTATAGGAATTGGCGTTATTCCTGTCATATCCAAGCAAATCAGACAGAGTCAAGGAACCCGGGGAAAAAGCACTCAGGACACAAAGTGCCAGCTCCAGGAACTGTCTCACAAGCCCAGCTGCTGAAATAGCCTCCCATAGCCTTAAGACTAGTTTTACCTAGTAGCTGCTGAAACAACCTGTAATTTAATGAACTTTGTTTCAAAACATTTTATGTAATATTTCCCTTTCCCAATAAAATCCCAATATTTCCTTTGTTCTTTGGACATACCAAAAACCACTCTGGTCTTTGCATATGTCCCAGTTTACAATTCTGTTTTTATATATATTCCTAAATAAAACTTTCTGCTTAGAGATTTGTCTCTATGTTATCCGATTTTTGACAGCACTAAGGGGGAAAGAATAAACATAACTAGTTTTTTCCAAGGCAATTGTTTTTCCAAATCTTTAAAGCAATGGATTACTTATTTCAAATATAATGCCAATTTTTATTAATAAAGCATCGAAACAAAACAAAACCAGAGAAAGAATTCTCGAAAGATGACTAAGTAGGAAGCACCAGGAACCTGTGCTCTCACGAAGGCAACAACTGCACTGGCAGAATGGGTCTAGTGTAACTATTTTGAAATTCTGTAGTCTGTCTTAAGGATTGGACAGTATATTGCAGTCAATTTTGGTCAGTTTCAGCTCCTAGCACCGTAGCAGCTAACCAATCCCTAGCCTCATGGCGGGCAACTATGCACATGCTCCAGGATCAGCTTACTAAGCCTGTGGGATGAGGATCCCGTCCTCCAAAAATCTGGGGATCTGTGCTTAGATCAATGGTTGCTGTTCTGATCTTGGAGATACAAACACATAGGCAGGCAGCCATTGTTGCAACCCTCTTAGCACAGTTACAAACCCCTCCCCTCAGGCTGAAGCAACTTGCAAGGAATTTAAAGGGCAATTCACTTTTTTTCCTTTCTTTTTTTTTTTTTGCTTTTATTTTCTTCTTCATTTTTCTCTTTTCCCACTTTCAGAAGCCAGATATTTAAAGTCTAGGACATTCAAAAGTAACCACATAGCAGGGGAATGCAGAAGGTTACCACACACACCCAATGAAAGGTGCAGGCTCAAAAAAGACCTGAGAAAAACTTAAGCTTACACATTAGGCAGACCCCTGACACAGACAGAGCCTACCACAATCAAACAACAAAAGTAAAAACAGAAATCAGCAAACCCTGAGAAAGAGGGAGAATCTGATTTCCAGAGTTACTACACTATTAGATTCAAACATCCTGTTTCCAACAACAACAAAACAAACAAACAAACAAAACGCTGCTAGGCATACAAAGAAACAGGGAAAGATAGCCAATTCAAAGGACGGGGGGCAGGGGGGAACTGGCCCTGAGAAAGACTCGATGGTAGAGACAAAGGCTTTAAAACAAGTGTCTTGAAGCTGTTCAAAAAACTAAAAGAAGACATGGAGAAAGTCAAGAAAATGATATATGAACAAAATGAAAATATTAATAAAGAGAAAGAAACCTAAAAAGAAACATAAAAATACCTACCGCTAAAATGTACAAGAACTGAAGTAAAAAATTCATTAGAGGGATTCAAAGGCAGATTTGAGTAGGTAAAGGAAATAATCAATGAACCTGAAGACAGGACAACGGAAATCATTGAGTCTGAGGAACAAAAAAAAGATTAAAGAAATGTGAATAAGTCCAAGGGACCTGTGGAACATCATCAGGTGAACAAACATTATGGGAGTTCTAGAAGGAGAAGAGAGAGAGAGAAAGAGGTAAAGAGATTCTCTAAGGCAATAACGACCAAAACTTCCCAAGTTTGATGAAAGACAGGAATATAAACATCCAAGAAGCTCAATAAACTCCAGATAGGATGAACTAAAAAAGACCCACACACATTAAAATCAAACTGTCAAAAGACAAAGACAAAGAGATAAGCTTGAAAGCAGAAAGAGAAGCCCGGGCAACATGGTGAGACCCCATCTCTACAAAAAATTTTTAAAATTAGCCAGTCATGGTGGTGTGCTCCTGTGTTCCCAGCTACTTGGGAAGCTGAGGTGGGAGAATCACTTGAACCCAGGAGGTAAAAGCTGCAGTGAGCTGTGATTGCACCACTGCACTCCAAGCTGGGTGGCAGGGCAAGACCCCATCTTAAAAAAGAAAAAGTAACTTGTTACATGCAAAGGGTCCTGAATAAGATTATCAGCCAATTTCTTATAAACTTTGGAGGCTAGAAGACAGTGGGCTGATATATTCAAAGTGCTGAAAGAAACAAACAAAAAAACCTGTTAACCAAGAATCCAATACCTGGCAAACTGTCCTCCAACTGTGAGGGAGAAAATGAGACATTCCCAGATAAATAAAAACTAAGTGAGTTCAGTACCACTAGACCTGCCCTGCAAGAAATATAAAAAGAGTCCTGAAAGCCAAAATAAAAGGACACTGGACAGGAACTTGAAGTCACATGAAAAATAAAGATCTCAGTAAAGGGAAATACATGGGGAGTTATAAAAGCTAGTATCATTGTAACTCTGGTTTATAACTCCACTTTTTGTAATCTACAAAAATTTAAGAGACTAGCATATTTTAAAAAACTATTATTAGATTAAAAGCCAATATTATTATAACTTCATACTTTGTTTTCTACATAAATTAAGAGATTTATGCACAAAAATAAAACAACTATTAATGTTTTGGACACAGCTGTATAAAGATATAAATCTGTGACATCAGTAACTGAAAGGGGGTAGAGACGAAGCCATATAGGAGCAGAGTTTTTGTATACTACTTAAGTTAAAGTGGTATAAATTCAAATTAGAATGTTACAACCTTAAAATATTAAATTGAAACCCATGGCAGCCACAAAGAAAATAGTTATAGAATATACACATACACACAAAGGAAATGATGAGGAAATTAAAACATTTCACAGCAAAAAATAAACAAAAAAAAGCTATAAGGCATATAGAAAACAAATAGCCAAATTACACAAGTAAGTCTCTCATTAGTAACTATTTTAAATGTAAAGGATTAACTCACCAACCACAAGACAAGAGATTGGCAGAATGGATTAAAAAAAAAAAAAAACATGATCCAACTATATGCTGTTTACAAGAGACTTGGTTTAGCTCTAGGGACACAAATAGATTAAAAGTAAAATCATGGGAAAACATATTCCATATAAATAGTAACGGAAGACAGCAGGGGTGGCTATAAATAAGCCAGTCACAAAAGACAAACACTGTATGATTTCCTTTCTATGAGGTAGCTAGAATAGTCAAATTCATAGAGACAGAAAGTAGAATGGTGGTTACTGGGGCACTGGAGGAAAAGGGGAAAGAAGAGTTATTAAGGAGTATGAAGTTTCAGTTTTGCAAAATAAAAGGAATTCTGAACATAAATGGTGGTAATGGTTACACAAGAATATAAATATAGTTAATATCACTGAACCATATACTTAAAAATGGTTAAGACGGTAAATTTTATGTTATGTGTATTTTACCACAATAAAAAATATGCTATTAAATTAAAACAAAGAAACCAGAGCTGTTCTAGTTGAAGCAGGATTGAGGCAAGTGATCAACAGTTTGGCCTCTCTCTTATCCTTAGGCAAGCACAGATCCTGAAATGCCACCATGAGCTCCAGAGGCAAAGTTTAGAGTTTGATGGCTTTAGAAACTCTAAAGTGCAACTCTGAACAGCTATCCACACTCCTTATTTCCTCATTTCCTATTATCCCTATCTTTCCAACCTACAGAAGCACATTCCATCCACCACTGTCCATTATTCCCTACAATACCAATTTTACTTTTTCATAACATTAACAGTTACTGTTGTTTTACTGAAACATGTTTAAAGTCCATCTCCTCTCACTAGGATGTTAGCTCCCTGAGACTAAAGACTATCTAACTTCTGCTCTGATCTCAGCACCCAGAATGGTGTCTAGTACATAGGAGGCATTAGTAAATATTTGCTATCTTTTTGCTATTTTTCAGAACTTTCCACAAATCCTGCCCCTTCTTTTTCAGCCATAGGGGTTCCATGTTAATCAACCTGACTCTAAAGATATATACAAGATTACAGAAACTCTTCTTTGTTAATTCTAAAGAGCATCACATAACCTTAGTCAGGAATGCGTACATGCCAACAGTTCAAACAGTACTACATTTGTCTCATCTACTATACTATCAAGAAATCACAGGCTGGGCGCAGTGGCTCACGCCTGTAATCCCAGCACTTCAGGAGGCTGAGGCAGGTCAATTACCTGAGGTCACAGGTTCAAGACCAACCTGGCCAACATGGTGAAACCCTGTCTCTACTAAAAATACAAAAATTAGCCGGGCGTGATGGCGCATACCTGTAGTCCCAGCTACTCGGGAGGCTGAGGCAGGAGAACCACTTGAACCCAGGAGGTGGAGGTTGCAGTGAGCTGAGATAGCACCACTGCACTCCAGCCTTGGTGACAGAGTGAGAGTCCATCTCAAAAAGAAAGAAAGAAAAAAGAAATTGCCCAACAATTCCTCTTTCATTCATTAAAAATGAACAGACTAATTCAGCATAAGGTCCAATATTCTCAAATAATTTTTTTGTTTCTATTCTAACATTTTGTTCAGTTAACTCTTTTAACTAAGATTAATATTAATATGCCAACTCATATTGTTCAAGTGAGGGGGTGGTGCCAATAGTCCCATATTTCAAGGAACATAATAAAACTAGAAGTATTTTCAAACAACTCTACTCATTTCCTTTCACAGATGAGAAAACTGATACCCAAGGAAATGAAGTGAGTCTCCCAACATCAAAATACAGCTTGGAGGTAAATACAGAACTAGAATCCAATTCTCTTATTTCCCAATCTAGTCATTAGACATTCCAAGGTTTCTATTTTACAGGTAATCCAACTACTTCTGTGCCAGGCATCTTCTTAACAAGCAGAGGACACACTGTGACCCAGACAGGCCAGTTTTCAAAGGAGTTCATGTGTCCCCATGGTTTGGTTGTATGGCAGTCTCTCCACTGCTGTCAATCAGCCTGGTCAGGTTAGATTAAGGTTCCTCACCTGAGCTTCTACTCCGACACACTGAGCCAGGCCCACCCACTGAATTTATGGGGGTAGATGAATAGGCAAACTGCCAGCTAAACTGATCTTTTAAAATCTAATCATCTGCTGTTACAAAGCATTTTTGGAGATCACTGGACCACAGATAATTCCACTGGGTCCAATAAGTCTCCTGTCTCTCCTGTATTCAAATTAAGAGACTCTTACTAATATACTAGAATATCCCTTACTACCCTCCACCCACCCCCAAAAAACATCTAACTCCCGTGCAAATCAAACCAGAAAAGAGTGTGTGTATTTGTTCTTATTCAGGCTAAATGCTTCACTTTTCCCCAGTGAACCCACGCTTTTTGTAAGTCTGTGAACACTCAGGCCGAGACTTATTTACAAGAAAAATAAACAAACAAACAAAAAACCCAAGTAGTCACCAGGCAAATGTTACACTCCCAATTAAGACACAATGCTGTCTATAGGTATGATGTGATGTCTGGTATACACATATTTTCTCAAATTCACAATTAGAAGAAATAAGACTCAGAATACAAGATGTAATTTTCCTCAGCTGCAGAAGTATGGAAAAGAGTCCCTTATGTAGTGGACGTCCATCTCAGACTGCAAGAATTAGTCTTCCTTCTGAAGAACTGCCTGGGAGTACTCAAATAATAGGATAATTTTCAACAGATTGGCTGGATTTCCAGACGGAGAGGGAAAGCCAGCATTTGGCAGAGTTGTGAAAAGAACATTTTGGACATCTTAGCCATTTGTTTTTTGGAGAGCTAGAAAACTAATCTGGAATAAGTATAACTCATTATTGCTATTATTATTAAAAACTCTAACCTCTGGCTCCTGGGGCTGGCAACAGTAAGTAGGTTGGTTTCTGTAGACATGCAAACGAAATTTATTAAATTAGATATTCCAAGACGAGAGTCCTGTGTTTGGTATTCTCACAAACGCTGGTTTTTTAAAGTACTCTGAAGTTACTAGACTGCCACCTCTTGCAGACCCTGGAAAGGAATTTGCGTGGCCCCAAGAGCAGCCTGTACATTGAAATCACACAGAGTCAGACTTTCAACATAGCTGGGAGTCATTCCCCTACATATGTGTTTCCCCTTAACAGCCAGACCCAAAATCGTTTAAAGGCTGAAGCTGTGTTTGCTACTTCAACTATATTTCTTATAGCACCCAGCAGAGGAGAACAACATAGCATGCACTTTCTACATTTTGTTTTTAAGAGACAGTGTCTTGCTCTGTCACCCAGGCTGGAGTGCAGTAGTGCAGTCATGGCTCACCGGGCTCAAGTGATCCTTCTGCCTCAACCTTCCAAGTAGCTAGGACTACAGGCATGCACTACCATGCTTGGCTAATTATTATAGAGACAGGGTCTCGCTATATTGCCCAGACTGGTCTCAAACTCCTGGCCTCAAACAATCCTCCTGCCTTGGCCTGCCAACTTTTTTCTTTTAAATAAATGAAGAAATAAATCAAGTCACTTTTCTTCCCTTCTCTTTAGTTATATTCTATTAATTGCAATTAATATGCACTCATTAAAAAAACAGGCAATATACAAATAAGTAAGTAGAAGAAGAAATTCTACTTTGTCCATTCTAGACCTTTTATATGCACATATAAAAACATTAAATTAGCCAGGGTCAGTGGCTCATGCCTGTAATCCCAACACTTTGGGAGGCTGAGGCGGGAGAATTGCTTGAGTCCAAGAGTTCAAGACCAGCCTGGGCAACATGGTGAAAACTCATCTCTACAAAAAATATAAAAATCAGCCAGGTGTGCTGGTGTGAGCTTGTAGTCCCAGCTACTTGGACGGCTGAGGTGGGAACATCTCTTGAGCCCAAGAGGTCAAAGCTGCAGTGAACAAAGACTGCACCACTGCACCCCAGCTTGAGTGACAGAAGGAGACCCTGTCTAAACACACACACACACACACACACTAAATTACACATACATAGTTATGTTAAACAATATTGTTTGGCAACTAACTTTTAAAAAATACTTAGTTGCTGTATTCATGTATGTCCTGGAAAGAAAGAGAAAGATATTTTCCTTGTCCTTAATTTAAAAGAAAACTTTTAAAATAAAAGTACACTCTATTTTAGCTCCAAGTGTGATTAACAGTTTAGTTAAATACGAATAAGAAGCAAATCATATGCCCTCAGAATTTTGAAGGCAATGCTCCATTAACTTCTAAGTCCACTGTCATTTTTATTCTTAATTCTCTGTATATGAGCTGTTTTTTTTTTTCCTCTCACTTCACAAAATTTTGGAAATGACGCGTCTTCGTGTGAATCATTTTTCATTCACTGTACTAGGACTCATGTTCTTTAGTTCTACATGTTCTTAAGCTACCTGATAATTTTCTGCCCTCACTTTTCTCTGCTCTCCTTTCTGAACTTCTGTAAGTGGAATGTTGAACTGCCTGATAATCTTCTAATCTTATTTTTTCTCTCCCATGTTCCATCTCCCTCTCTCCAGGTCAATCTCTGGCAGTGTCCTTTTACTGTCTTCCCTACTATGTACTGAAATTTTTACTTGGGCTATCATATTTTTTAATTTTCTAAAGCTCCTTCTTATTCACAGATTGCTCTTAATTTCATCTCACCTCCCTGAGTGTAACTTACTTTTCTTCCATCTTTTCCCTATATTACAGTATACCTGCTTCTACGGAATTCCCGTTTTAAAAAAATCTCTTTTTCTTTCTATTGTTGATTATAAATTTTAGGTGGCAGCTGTTTCTTGGTATGCCTGTAGTACTTCTCTCCGTCATACAAGCACACTTTCTCTCTTGCATGCGCACGCGCTCTCGCTCTCTCTCCCTCACACACACACACACACACACACACAACAATGCAGAGTAATTCTGTCAGTTAAAAACAGGAGCATATTAAATGCTATAATGTGTAAAACAAGGGTTAGAGAGCAGGCTAACAAGAAGACATAAAAGAAGCTATCCTGAATAAGCAGTATTGCAGAAAGGCATTTATGCAAAGGATAGGTTAGGTTCTGGCTTATACTCATCCAAACACACTTTCCACTATGTAAATCTGAAAAACATCAATTCTAAATGCAGAATTAAAAGATTTTTCTCTTCTTCTCAATTCAGCTATGATTAAGGAAACAGAGACACAATAGTTACTAAGGAGGCAGGAAATCCTTCCAGCTAACCAACTTTTACATTCTGTTCCTTACGGTCAAAACGTTGACCACACTGTGGTAGCTCTTTTTGACTTTATGACCTTATTACTAAGACCATCAATTATATTCACTGTTATTTGTGCAGACGAACTGCTCAATTGCCAAAAGACTACGCTACAGTGCTATTTAACCTTTCCCAACAGAGACTCATTGAAACTCATTTGGTAAAATGTTTTACCTAACCTTGCAAAGATACTTCCTAGTAAATATTTGAGGTATATAAATACCTCCAAGTAGTCTTAAAAATGTGCAAAACTCATCATTGTTAAGGCATAAATATTCATCTAAATTATATAATCACATTAAAAGTTTAAAAAAAAGTCATGCATTCAGACAAAGGTAATATTCCATATAAACAAAAGCAGTTCAAATATTATTTATCTGCCTACATTCAGCCTATTTTCAATGGCAATTAAAAAATAATAATATGTACAGCATTTCATTTTAGAAAAGGCTGCTACTACATCATGGAATAGAATGTGAAACCATGTTCCACAGATTATTTATTCTGTGGTGGGGTGAGAATGAGGAAATGCAAAGTAGAGAAAAAGCAAAGGTCTAGAACCAGCCTGACCAGAGGAATACCACACAGTGGCAGTGTAACCTTGGGTGATTCACTCAACCTTGCTAAATAATTTTACATTTTGTTTTCTTTTTTTTTTTTTAAGCAGAGTCTCGCTCTGTCGCTACATTTTGTTTTCTATAAAATGGGAATAATAGTGCCTACTTAGTGGAATTACTTGAGAAATGAGATAATGCATCAACAAATCACAAATCTAACTTTGTACCTTCTGAACAAATTACACACACATTGTTCTTTTGTCTTGGCTCTTGCCACCCAGTCCTCTTCCTTTCCCTCAGCACTTTAAAGATGAGATGAAAGGAATAGAGAGGAAATTAGTATAAATTACAATTAAGTTCAACATACTCAAGATACTAAGATACTAAGAGTACACCAGAGAACATAACTCACTTTCAAACTTACAATGCAAATAGCTTTTAAAAATACACAAAGTACAGGCACTGAAAGCATGATTAAAATTTAGGTCTGGCATTAAAAATTTTACACAGCATTCTGAATATGTTAACACCTATACTTTGAAGGAATCAAACACCAAATTTTATATATGTGTGTGTGCGCACACGTGCCAAAGGCCAGGAAGACAGCTATGAAGTGGGATAGAATGTTACACATCGGTAGAAAAAACATATTTAGGATATCTACACACACACACGCACGCACGCACGCATGCACGCACAGTGAGTGAGGTGATTAAAGGAGATGAAAATGGCGGTATACACAATGCTACTCTCACTCTCCTACTCATACATCATAAGAGAACAATATTTGGTTTTGATGTGCCCATTCTAGTAGTAAAAGTAGACACTTCTGTGACATACACACAAAGAGGTGCAGATGCTTCAATAACAAGTTTATTTGCTTCTTGGAAAAGGAAACCATATTTCTCACAATTATTTGTAATTACAACAGACTTACTAGTAGTTGAGTCTCTACTAAAATAATTTAAAGTCAATCTTAACAGTTCTCCAAAAACATCTTCAAATTTGCCAGGAAACAAGGAGCCTACAAAAATGACTGACACTAAGACTAAACAAAAACAACGAATTGAAGGAACAGTTACTGATAGTTTTCATATGTAAATTCTGGCATTCCTTCTTATTTTTAATTAATTCCATTAAACTGGTGTTTCATAGGTCAGAGGATTTTACGACTATAAACCAAAAATGTTATTTAAAAGTCAGTTATAGAGAACCGCCCACAAATATTTTCTAACCCTTTTTTTCTTTTGTCCAATTCAAATTGTTTTTGCTTCACTTTTTTCTCCTTTAAGTCCAATTTCATTCTTTTTATTCACTTCCACTTCCTGTCTTTGCCCTTCAACAAGGAGTACTCCATTATAAAGTCTATTCCATTCTTTCTGGAATCTACATAGCACCAAACTAATCTGCACATACACTGAGGAAGAGAAAGGAAAAAAAAAATCCCAGGTGATAGGGGATATCCTTACATACAAACAAAGTCTCACTGGCCTCCACGTCTCGACAAAAAACAAAACAAAACAAAAAAAACACAACCATAAATAGAGTGGCCAAGGCTTATTTATGGAAAGGAAAAAGGGTAGCACAGGATAACATGAAAATACTGCCAAAGAAGCTTTCATCTCCTCTGGCCTAATTTAAATAGGGTTACTCAAGTTCATGGATTGGTAATGGATGATGTTGCAAGATAAGATGAATCAAAGATTTAGTCATCACTAAAATATTATTTTATTCTAAGGACAGACTGCATCGTATGTTTTGACCTAAAAGATATGACTCACAGGGAGCCCAGGATTCCTTTTCCTTTCTTCCCTGAAATGTGAGCAAAAGCAAAAAGGGGTGAAGGTGCCATATACCAAGAGTCCAATGCCACCTGAATGATGGTTTCATTGTGCTATTCATCAGATACGTAACTTGGGGAAGTCATCTAATTTCTGAGCCTCAGTTTCTTCATCTATTAAATGGGGATAACTATACCTAACCAAATTAACTTCCTCACATGGTTACCATTAGGATCAAATGAGATAAAAGATCTGCAAGTACTTTGAAATCACCAAGTTCTGCTGATTCGACCGCCTATCTCTCAATTCTATTCACTTTTTTCAACCCCTACTGTCACTATCCTAATTCTGATCACCAACATTTTCATCCTAGCCTACATCTCTAGTTTACAAATATCAGATCACACGCCAGTGCCCATTCATGAAGAAAATGAAAACAACCACAACAACAAAAAACCCCACAGTGCAAGGCAATAAATTCTGCATAAAGCTAAAGGTATTCTATTTAAATATCTAATATTAATTTGAGATTCCTAAAGGGGGATGTATATATGTGGTTATGTATGTGAAAATGTCCTTTAATTTATGAAATGATTCTGACATGTAATATGCTTTTTAATGTACTTATTTAACAAAATTAAAGGGTTGATAACTGTATTATGTTGATCTTCAAAATAAAAAAAAATTTTGCTGGTTCACAAAACAGAAAAGTCTAGGTACCACTTGTCTTGTCTACATTATTCTAACAAACAAAATTATTCAAACAAACTGATCTCCCAGTCTTGAGCACAACTTTCCAATCCAGCCACATCAGCCAAAATGATCATACTAAAGCAAATCCTGTTATACTTGTGTTTAAGATACTTTCTTTGCTCCCATGTCCTTGAGTTAGCTGACAAGGTCCCCAGCTCACTTCAGGCTGCCCTCTCTGTACCCTGTGCATTTTCATCCTGACTTTTGCACGGGAGCAGTCACCCTCACCTCCACTCCTCTTTCCCAACTAAATATTGCACATCCTTCCTCTCACCCATTATCTTTCTTGCTCTGGGATGTCTTCCTTGACTCCCCCAATCCCAGATTATATGCATTTCCTGTGTGCTTTATAAGTGTTTACATCCCTTGTTGTAGACCTTCTTTCATACATTTGACTAATACTTACTGAGCTTCTGCTATGTCAGGCACTGCTCTAGGTGTTGAAGATACAACAATGAATGAGGCAAATACCCACCCTCCAAAGAGCTGATATTCTAGTAAGAGAAAACAGACTAGAAACTAAAAGTCAAAATAATAATAAGGAAGTAAAATATCCCGTGATTACTCATCCCTGTATCTCATGAACCTAGTACAATGCCTGGGTCCTAGCTGGTTCTCAAAAAATATTTGTTGAATGAATAAATACAAACGTGTTAAACAGTGCTGTGTGAATGTGAGGGACTGACTACTGTGTACATAGGTCCATATTGGCTATTAAAATCTCTCAGAGTCTGGCCCAAGCTTCCAGAAGCCAAAGCATGCTGTGTCAGTTAGACAGGGCATTCACTACTGCAGACTTGCTTTTAAAAAACTGAGTTTGCCTACTTTTTAAAAACAAAAACAAAAACAAAAAAAACAAGTTTGCAAAAGTAGAAATTTTATCAGTAGTTTTCAGACCAAATGAGTTCAGCACTGAAGTCTCAAAAGCCACATCTTGGCAAAATATGCATCTTCCTCAAACTCAAAACACATAAAATTAAAAGAAAGCCAGTTCCTTATATAGTTCAGACACAAGGATGCTGGCTTCATGCTGTATCTAGAAGGTTAATACTGGAAAAGTCAGTAACTACCCTGAACAAGGACCTTGTTAGATCACTGTCAAGGCACAATCCCACCTGAGTTATCATCTGCTGAAGTGAATTAAAGTCAAGAAAGTAAACATTTAATGAATACTCACTTGCCTTTGCTCCAAAAACGATCTTAGAAATAAGCTTTCTCTTAATTAAAAAAAAAAAAAAAAAAAAAAAAAATTAAGCCAGAAAGCTGAAATGAGATCTGAGGAACACTTCAACATGGGTCAGCCAGTCAGCATAATAAAGAGTTGGCAGTACCCAGGTGAAACTGCTCCAGACTGTGACTGTAACACTATTCTGTCCATGCAAAGATTTGGAAAATACATTTTCTGGACAGAATTGGGCCTAACATCTCCAATACCAAGTTGAAAAGCCAAAAAATAAACCTGGTACAAAGGTACTCAGTGCTTCTGAAAATAGCTTGCTGTCTTTAGAGACTGCAAAGACATCAAGCCCTGGGCCTGAGACATGCACCAATCAATCAAACAACTGACAGACATATATTAAGCATTATGCTAAGTGCTCTGGAGGACACTCGTACATAAAAGATACAATTCTAAGCCTCAAGGAACTTTATCAAGTTTACAAAACAAGACAGAAATGAATGGGAAAACAAAAACACAAAAACCAACCACAAATGAAGGGTTGGCGTGGTAAGAGCCATAGACGTGGTATAACATTGCTCTAGAGGCCAAACTGGTAGGGGAGAGCCCACAGAGGAATGCTCCAGGAAAGCCAGTTTCGCAAGAGGTGGGATTAACCAGGATGTTGACAGATTTGGAAAAGCAGAGGTCCTAAAGTGTTCTAGGTGAAGCTTGGCCTTGCAGAACAGTTAGGATTCACCTGTCCCTGGAGTGTGGGGAGGCTGTAGGAGGAGGAGAAAAGTCAGTGGAGAAGGGGATGGCACAAGGACACTGTTGAGGCAGAGGTATGTAAGGCTTGCTGGGGACAACAGCAAAGGCTAGAGCAAAAACCTCTAGTAGAAAGTAGGCTGGACTGTGGAAGGCCTCAAATGCCAAGCTAATGAATTTGAACCTTATTTCTCAAATACTAGAAAGCTACTTGAAGTTTTGGCATAGGAGTAACACAATGAACTGTGTCTGGGTCTGTGCTGAAAAGTTTCACCTAAGTTTACACTGCCCACACAAAATATTAAAGAGAGAATTTTTAACCAATGTGCCAAAAGTTTAAAAACCAACACATTTTCACAGATATCTAAATTAAAATCACTGTGACTAAGTTTTAGATCATTCAGTAAATCACATATACTTGAGTAAGTGCAGGAACCACTGAAAGGTCCATTTTAAGCACTAAAAAATGATCTTTGAAAGGTAAACCCAGTCCTAACTACATCCACTCCCTGACTTTGCCCTCCCCCAAACCTGACTAGGGTCTTTATTTTGCTTTAAGCATTACAGATTTCCTTATGTACCTGGAAGGAAGAGCTGTTAGTCATCAATCTGGATGGTGTGGGTTAATAGAGTCTTTGTTCAGAAAATTTAATTATAGGTTTGAGCCTTGGATGAATGCAAAATGAAAATACTGGAGGGGACTTGGCTAATCTGCCAACTCAGCAGTCCCATGGACCTTCAGAGTTGTCCCTTGTGCATCGTTTGGAGAGGCAGTTTCTCCCCTAGTATCTGTGGCATGGCTGATCCTAGTTTACTCCTCCTTGCTTCTCTGGCCTGATCTCTGGCTACCCTGCACTACTGCTTTCAGCAAAGGTTCTGCAATCAAAGGCCTGAAAATGCTCAAATGTAATTTTGGCAGTTTCACGTCCCTCAGAGGTTTCTGCCTTCACACAGGCAACACAACGGTGTTAGTTTGCACTGGCTCCAGGCAATACCACAGCTTTACCACCTCTGACCCCCAAAAGGTGCCCAGAGGGAACAGAGTTTAAACCCAAGCTTTAATCTACCTTAACATTTACCAAATAATTTTACTCTGGCAAGTGAGTATCTGAGGAAGGCTGCTGAATCAAGGGGATTTCGGTCTGCATTTTATACTTTGTTGATTACCATAGAGATGCCAGAATTTAAAAACCATAAATAAGGAACCAAATAACATTTTAAGATACTAGATTTTGAAAATGTTCTGAGCAACAAAGGAGAAAACTCTGGTTAATAAAACACCTGCTTTCCAAACCATGGGTAACGTTCAGGCATCTTTCCACAGAAACTCTAAGATTCCTGCCAGTGTCACAAAAGGGGAAGGCGCTGACCAAAAAATGTCCATGAAAGCCATTTGAAAAGTATAAAGAGAATTTCCTGAAATAGTAAGGGGAACTTCTAGTGCCTGAAAATCTCTAAATCAGGCTCTCCTAAGGACTGTAAAGTCAAGGTAACATTTCTAGTTTAAAAAAATAGGGGAGGCTACCTTTTGGTTTGATGTTTTAATTTCAGACTAAAATAGAAGGTAACAACCTCTAATATGTTCAAACATTCAGATTCCTAGAGAAAAGTGATATTTAAATGTAATATATGGAAATGATTAGGGCAACATTTAATTGAAAAGTGAAATAAACTAAACTCAGAATAGGCCATTTTGGAAGGAAGACCAAAGAATTTTGGTTTCTCTTCATTTCTATCATTCTCTTATACACCGAGCCCTATTGGTTGGCATTTGTGGGGATACAAAGATGAATTTGGCTTTCAGTTCTCCCTCAGTGTTGAGGGGGAACCCCAAATCAAAATCACAAAACAAAAAGCCATCTTTTTTGGAAAATTGTCTTAAATACTAAAAGGCATTTCCAGTTCAAAATATAAAGGTAAACACTCTCACAGAGACTCAATTATTTGGGTAGAGACATGTGGTTAACATTTCCTAGGGAAGAAGCAAATGAGAAAAGGTCAAAGGCAAAAGTCAACTGAGAAGAGCTGCAACATCTCAGCAATTTACAAATTTAAAGGAGAGCAACAGTTTGAGGGTGAGGGATACACATACCACTTCCATTCATTATAAGCTGAGGTTTAAGGGAAAATCTCTTGCTTCTCTGGGGTGAACACCACAACATCTGTTCTTTGGTCATAACAGCAACTAAGTTGATTTAAGAAAATATTCTCTCCCTCTTTTTTAGAGCTGTTCATTCATAATTACTTGATTTCTCTTGAGTCTTGGTTCCCTTAAGATGTGTTTATTCTGCACATCTGCTCTCCCCATACCTGATTACACAAAGGTATCAGAAAGAGCAAACCAACAGGTATAAAGAGACCAGCCCTCAAAACAGATCAAAGCAAACAGCCGTGGAGTCCTTTGGAAATCTTGGCTGGCAGCTCTTGTAAATAAAAGTGCTTCTAAAGCAGAAAGCATTCAACTACCGTATTTATATAGGGCGTGATTGACAGGTCAGTTATTAACTTCATAAAAACACAGGCAATGTTAACTAGCAAGAATGTTTGTTCTAGCTGTTCTATCTGAAGGAAAATGAAATCCAAGATAGAATGGCTTGCTCTCTGTTTCTTTTAAGTATTTATTTTAGAACCGTGCAGTATAAAAGAATGTTTTTTCAAGTCAGTGAACTTAAGCTATTTTGCTTACTGTTCTGGAATTTAAGTATGTTGTTATAATTCTTTAGAAAACAAATGTTACATTTACTAAAGGCAAATTCCAATGGTGCACCATGATCTTTTCAAGCCCTCAAAAAATTTTTATTCTTTTGAATTACTAAAAGTAAAGAAATTTTATATTAATTAATCTTTCTTCCAGTAACTAAAGTATATGAAATCAGGGAAGGAAAAAGCAGGATGGTTTCCTCTCAGTGCTCCAGACACAGGCATGTGCTCTTGAATTGCTTATAGTAGCAAGTTTAAAATTTGCCAGAAGAAGTTAAGAATAAACTGATTTCTATTTTATTAGTTATTTTGAGAGCTTTTCTTTATTACTATGTAAGATCATTTACAACAATATTATAAGGTAGTATATTTTATTTATAAAGTTATCTCCGAAAATCTCAGTTGTATATTGATATATGGTCAGAAAATTCTGTAGAAGAAATAAATCCACTTTTGTATGCAACAGTTTTCATCCGTGAGGCTTAATATGGTTAGCACCTACTCCCATCCCAGTGGGTAAAACCAAAAATGTCAGCCTATGTTTCTCCAACTTGAAGAGCAACTTCTATAATAGTAGCTTTGAGCAACTATATAACAAAGGAATCTAAAACTTTTGCTTCTATCCATCAATTCTCTTAGTCATCTATAAAACAAGTAACTTAAAAAAAAAAAGTAACAAAAAAGAAGTAGAAGGAAAAACAAGTTTTACTTTTTTGAATCAATCAATGAATACTTTCAAGATTGGAATTGTATAATGTTGGCATTCCTAGCCAAATAAATGCTTATGAAGTGGACTGGTATTTATGTGCATCTTTGTTTATGTGTGTTTAGTATCCTCGGGCCTGGGTTTTTTTCCATGTAAACTAATAAGTTTTGTTAAATGCCTCTTGAATTAAGTTAAGAAGGCTATTTGTTAGCAAAATGTATCACTCTCAGCAAAGGCTGTCATCACGTGAGCTACATAACAAGCACAAGAACAAACCAAAATTCCCCAGAAAAATCTTGCTCATCGGTACATTTAATGTACCACAATCCTACTTCCTCCGGCATTCCTACAAACAACAGTCTTTCAGAACACAGAATTCTTATGAAATAAATACTCAGCCTCAGAACATGCCCTGGCCTCCTCCACTATCCACTCCTCCCGCTTCCCCCACAGGACTATATTTTCAAACTAGAATATTTGTTTTGACAGACTTCTGCTTGCTTAATTCTCTAGCAAAAGATTTCTTGTGCACCCCTACCCAGTAATGAACATTTTGCCAGAAATATGCAACTGTTGGCATGACAAGAACAGGGGGAAAAAACCCTAACAGCAAAGACCCAGAATTGAAGATAAAATCTGGTATATTTGGAGGAAAAGAATCTTTTTCCTTAACATATTATAATTTCCTCTTGTTTTCCCTGCTTCTCACTATCATGAGGAAAACCACGACTTGGCAGTTTCATATACCTTCTCTACACTATGTAAAGCAATAGGAACTATTCTCTAAATCTTGGTTTCTAATTAAAGAACTATTTATCCAAATGAAAATGTAGGTTAGCTAATCCTACTCAAAGAGTAAATCTCCAAAACAATTTCTTAATAATAGTTTATCAGGAAAATTAAAATCCATTGAACTTGTTTAATCCAGTGGAATACTTCCCTTTCATTATTTCTCCAGTTACATTTAAGGACTTAACACTCCAAAACTTAACAATGCAAGATGGCTCCACCTTCTCTGACTGAGTTCAGAAGGGCTGGGTGGAGTCTCACACAGCTCTCCTTAGAGAGCTCAGGGCGTGGGTGAAGTGCCTCCTTCTACAACTACCCAGATTCTTGGGAGGAAGAGCCCACAAAATAGATTTTCTGCATGGGTGGATTCAGACACTTTCCAGAAAAACACAAAACAAAATACTCAAAGATCTTGAAAAGAGCAAGCCCGTCCCAAAGAATATCAGATTACTAAAATACTCAATGTCTGCTGAGGGATCCTCTTCCTTCATACATCACTTAAATACTGATGCTTCCCCGAGTCTACCCCAGCCCCTCTGGGTGATCTCATTCACTTTCCTGGCATAAAATACCACCTATGGATGACTCCTTCATCTGGCCTAGACCTCACTCCTATGCTCCAGACCCTACATATCTAACTGCCAAATAGATGTCATTTTGGATCTGCCATTGGATGTCCCCCAAGCATCTCAAAACACAGGGGCAAAACTGAACTTGGTATCTTCCCCCACCAGTCTGTTCCTCCTCCTAAATCCTCGCTGCTGTAAATGGCACCATTAGCCCCAGAATCCATCCAAGCCACAAATCTGCTGCCATGCCACTATGTTTCCTCTTCCTTGGCCCCCTTGTTTTTCATCAAGTCCTATCAAATCTACTGTCTTAATATCTCTGATCAGTATCTGTCTCTCCATCCTCCTTGTCTGCCTCATTTCCAACCTGAACTCATTCTCCTCTCTTCTCACCACTTGGTCCATCCAGAATTTCCCAAAGTGTGTCCTATAAAACACAGCTCTTCAATGGATATTCTATAAAAAGGATTCCATGATTCAATATTTTAAATGAGTAGTCAATGCTATGACTGGAGAATCATAATGCATAGCAGCATATTAATGTCTTCAAGAAATTCTGAATTGAAAAAACATTTTCACACCAACCTTTCACTACCATCATCTGTCCTCCTGGCTCCCTTTGCCCCTACAGTTTTCTTCACTTGGTTAACTTCTACTCACCCTTCAAGCTCAGGCCCTGACTCTTACAGGAAGTTTTGCCTAACAGTCCCTACTCATCCCTACTCTGTGTGTCCACACCTCCTTGCATACCTCTATATGAGAATATTCATGCTGCTAGCACACAGTTTGGGGTATGTCTACTCTACTTGATTCTGAGACCTTTGTGGGCAAAGACTTTGACTTATTTACCTCCTAATGCCCAGCACATTACCTGGCACATAGCAGCAGGTCAACATACCCTACTGAGTAAATGAATGCTTACAAGAGCTAATCGTATTGTGCATTTACTCTGTACCAAGTACTCTCCTCATCTCCAGCAACGTATGAACTCACTCAATTGCACAAAAACCCTAAGAGATATTTTCCCCATTTGAGACATGAGGCAACTGAGGCAGAAAGCATAAATATGTTTCATTATTCCTCCAATATGACCTTATTTTCTTATCTTCAGCAGGATAAATGTGAGTAATTTTATTCTACTTCTAAAGAAAGAGGATGTGATTACACACCATGGGAATGCTGCTTGGCAGAACTTTGTTACTTTAAGAAATACTGTATACTATTTAACAAGAAAAAAACCTTTCATGTAGTGCAAAAATAACTGAGCTAGAAGTTATACCTGAATTTGAACACTAGCTCTGCTTCACGCTAGATATGAGATGATGTAGCAAATAATAACCCAAATTCCAACTGTGCCATTTAGAAAAGGGACAATAATACTTACTGAGTATCACTACCAGGAATACAGGACACAGCGTGTAGAAGCCCTTTGTAGCACTTCAGGTTGGTATACTGATGCTACCACCATCATGAACAATACAATGGAATAATGTTTACCTACCCACATAGCAAATATTTAGGACTGATTACTATGTATTTCTATTTTTATTTCCCTGCCGGTAAACTGGTCCAAATAATTGGAAAAGTTTTCAAATCTGCAGAGACTTCTCCTGAAAGCTGAGAAAATTTCTACTAAATTGAACCAATCAAACTACATCTGTTTTGAGGCTCACAGTATAAACTGGTAAATAAGAAAAATCATTGACTATTAATTTTAAAAAGCTTGACAACAGTCTTAAAAATTTCAACAAAATTATGACTACCACAACTGACTAAACTATCTACACTGTAGAGACTGTCTACACTCTTTTGTCACTAATGGAATCTTATATAATATAGCCAGTGCTCTCAGCCCTACAAACTATGAACAGCTCAGTAGATAAATCTCAATAAGCCTCCACATCAAACAGACTGGAAGAAATCAAAAGACCGCTGAGCTAAGCCAGACCAGGCTGATATTTTGGTTTATTGGTTAACTGTTATGCTTGGAAAGGCCTAAAGCTTAATTGCAAGGCTTGAGGTGTAAGTAAAAAATGCCTGACTTAAGTAAAAATACTGATCATAGCATCTGTCACTAGTTAAAATATGTGGAGATCTTTATCCAGGATATTTTTTGTTGTTTATATTTTAAATAAATGAAAATAGCCAGTCACACGGTGACTAAACATGAATCATTGTTTCAGCTTTTCAAGAATGCTTGGTGTAAATTAGGGAGTAACGCTGTTGTTAATGCAAGTCATGTGAAAGTTAAAAAGGGGAAAAATCTGGTTTAGTTTATGACTTCTTGTGGTATTAACCATAGGTTTTTGCACAAATATTAATGAATACAACGCTTTGAAACACTATATGGAAAAGTGAAATCCGGTGGTGTTATTTGGATCTTTTTACCATTTTCTACTGAATAACTGACTCCATTTGGCTGAACAAGCAACAAAATTAAATATTTTTTAAAGGCCCTAAGAGAAAGTTCTCCAATAAAGGGTCAGTAAAGCTTTTAGTAAAAGACTGAAAATGAGGTCCTCCTCACTGCATTGCCCTCATTTTCACTGCTACCAAAGCTACTCAATTATACTCACTGCTACCAAAGCTACTCAATTATACTCAATCAACATTTACACAGCGCTTTAGGATGGGCAAAAAATTTAAAATACAATCCCCCACCACCTTAAGAACTTGGTATCTGAGAGCATATAACAATTCACAAGAAACAATACCACCGCAAGAAAGAGATGGCATACAGAATCTGGGGCACATCAGGAAGGGTCCTAACAAAAGGAAGACCAAGTGCTGGGATGACCATTACCGCATTTATTCCTCACAACTCTAGAAGCAGATACTATTACCATCCCCATTTTATGACTGACCCTGAGATGAAGAAACTGAGGCCCGGGGGACTAAAATAACTTGCCCAAAGTCAGAGCCAAAAGTTAAGTCTAGGTCTGCCTATCTCAACATGCATTTTTAAAGCAACATCATTGCCTACCTACTACATTAGGCAGGTCCTAAATAAGGCACTGGGATACAAGGGAGCCTGAGCCCCGGACTCTGCCCTCAAGCAAGTCAGTCAGGTCAGGGAAGATTTCCAAGAGGAAAAAAGCTTTGGGTTGAACCCAAAAGATGGGGGAAATCAGCATACTGTAAGCAAAAGAGGAGGGATAGGCCCTGTAGGAGTAGAAAAAGCATGAACAAAAGCATCAAAAGGAAAAGCCTGACAAGTTCAAGGGAACAATAGGGAGATTGGCTTGATTAGAGTGTGTTTATTTGTTGGGGTGGGAGAAGTTAGCCAGCAGGGGCTTAATAAATATTTGTGGGTTTGAATAATAGCAGATAAGGTGAAAAGGGCAGGTCCAACTTACAGAGGGCCTTGAAAGCTAAGCCGAAGAAAATACAATTAACCAACAAATATGTGGACAAACCTGAAATCTCACTAGTAATAAAAACAATGTAAATTGAAAAAAACATGGAAATTTCCCCCTCACATTCCCTTAAATGAACATTAAAAAAAATAATTATTCTCACTACTAGGAAGACTATACATAACTGGTAAATTTGTAAACTGATATAATCTTATTTTTTAAAAAGCTTGGTTATTAGTTTCATTGAATGTTTATATTCTTTAACCCAGCATTTTCGCTGCTGATAATTTATCCCCCCAAAAAATCCAAAAAAACATGCCTCTCTCTGCATAAGAGAATATTCCCTGCATCACTTTTTATAATGTGGAAAATTAGATGGAATGTAATGCTCAATGATAAGTAGGTGGTTAAAACAAAAAAAGTTTCTTAGAAAGTGTTTTAAAAATGAAAAGGACCAATTAGATGGGTAAGACTTTAGACTGTAGGCAACAGAAAGCTAATAAAAATTCCTGAGTAGGAAGGTGACATGGGAAAAAACGTTTTTCAAGAAATCTGACAATGGCCGGGTGTGGCTCACACCTGCAATCTTAGCACTATGGGAGGCCGAGGCAGGCAGATCACTTCAGCTCAGGAGTTTGAGGCCAGCGTGGGCAACATGACAAAACCCCATCTCTAAAAATAACACAAAAATTAGCCAGGCGGGGTGGCACACCTGTAGTTCCAGCTACTTGGGGGCTGAGGCAAGAGAATTGCTTGAACCCAGGAGGTCGAGGCAGCAGTGAGCTGAGATCGCCCCACTACACTTCACTCTGGGTAACACGGTGAGACCGTGTCTCAAAAAAAAAAAAAGAAAAACAAAAGAAATCTGACAATATGTAAATAGAGTCTGAGGCCAGTTATACCCTTTGACACATCAATCACACCTAGGAGAATCTATCTGTAGGAAATAACCCTACACATTAAAACATTTTATACATAAAGATGCTCACCATACCATTACTAATAATATTAAAAACTAGGGGGGAAACAAAATATTTAATAGTAGTAGAATTATCAAGTAAACTACAATTTGTCCATTATAATGAATGTTACTTAAGCACCTCTTAGAAGATGAATGATTATATAACTACATGAAAAATGCCTCCTATAAGCGAAAAAGGGAGTATACAAAACTGTGTGTATATAATAATTAGTAATATACCTTATAAAAACTGAACACTCA
Organism: Pongo pygmaeus; assembly: GCF_028885625.2. Classification (NCBI taxonomy): domain Eukaryota; kingdom Metazoa; phylum Chordata; class Mammalia; order Primates; family Hominidae; genus Pongo; species Pongo pygmaeus. The sequence continues at coordinate 90,265,199 of NC_072385.2, read as the reverse complement.
CGAATGAGAAAATGGCAGGAAAATGCATCAAAATGCTAACAAAAATTGTATTTGGGTGACAAGAATAAGACTCTAACTTTTTCATATTCTCCATTATTTTAAATAAGCATATACTACTTTCAACATAAAAAGAGGGAACAAAAGTGAAATAGATAGAGGCAACAAGACCTAGCCTAGACCACAGCATAATCCATTCATCCACCCGGCTTTGGAAGACTCCACAGTTTCACTAGACTTAGCTAACCTATAAAATCAGCAGTGAACTGGTAGCAAGGAAGAGATAATCTCAGTTGAAGAATATTCGTTTTGAATATAAGGAAACAGAGCTCATCTATGGGATGGGTACTGATAATGGGGAGGACCTGAGGGACAAAAGACTGACCGTAGTAAGAAAAAATAATTGTAGGAAAAGAGTTGGAGTCTATAGGCTTACTGAAAACATACAGGTGTTTTTCTTCAATTCACATTTGGACTCAGGTCTCTAAAGGTCCATGGTTCTCCTAAGTAAATATATCAAAAATTACAAATTTCAGGGGAACAGAGAATATTGCTAAATACTCATTTACTGTCACCCCCCAAAATAAAAATATTGACAATTATATCATAGAGTATCTCTGATTATAAAGAATACACAACTGGCTGGGCATGGTGGATCACACCTATAATCCCAGCAGTTTGAGAGACCAAGGCAGGAGGATCACTTGAGCCCAGGACTTTGAGACCAGCCTGGGCAATGTAGTGAGACTCTCTTTCTACAAAAAATTTAAAAAATTCACTAGGCATGGTGGTGCACTTCTGTAGTCCCAGTTACTCAGCGGCGGGGCTGAGGTGGGAGGATCACTTGAGCCTGGGAGGTCAAGACTGCAGTGAGCTGTGATTGTGCTACTGCACTCCAACCTAGGTGACAAAACAAGACCCTGTCCGAAAAAGCAAAATAAAGTAATATAAAGAGTACATATCAAAAATTGGTAAGTTTCTCTGAGAAGTAGGGAAACCTTGTAAATAGCAAACACAACTCCAAGCATTTCCTAATACATAGGCTACAGCATATACATCATAGACAGAATATGTAACAATAATCAAACACTTACTTCTTGAGTAATACTAGAATAATACTATAACATTTGGTTCCTAATTAATGATCATTCCCTCTTCTTCGTTCTTATCACTATTGTCACTTCACATTAAGATTTACCTGTTCTGTAATGATTTTGTGCCTGTTGGTTTTTGTTTTGTTTCATTTCCAGAACACTGTATGCTCCCTAAGAATAAGTTGCTCTTGTGCCTTCCTAATGCCTGCACTAAGTCTGGCATACAGTTGATCCTTAATACATAATGAAGATATGAGATCATGCACACAAACCCACTCAAGACTAAGATAAATGAACCAAGAAACATGTTTCCTTTTGCTATTTTGATTAAAGAAATTCTACAAAGAGTGATATTATACACAAGGCCCTGAAAAACCGTTAAACTTCGATTTAACAGGGATTGGGGGAAAGTTTCCAGAGAAAGAAACCTCCACAGAAAATGCCATGGATCTCACGGAATTCGATTTTCATGGGACAGCCAACCAGTTTGGCAGTGCATGACAGCACAATTTTGAAGGTAGCCAGGGCTGAAAACAGAAAGGATAAAAACAGGCAAGTATTTAAGTATGATATCTCCAGGTGTGGAAAGGCCACAACTTATAAATAGTCATATGGCAACTGAAATACATTTTCCCAAAGACATAAATGCTATAAATGGTGGCACTGCAGACAGCCCACAGAAATTACTTCACCATTGAAACACTATATTTTTACAACGATTAAAAATTGAAACCTATGCTACTATAATATTGATAACTAATCAAAACAAGAGAATCATTGAAAGAACCTCTTTTATTTCCTTGAAATGTTTGAAGCTAAACGACAAGTTGGCTTAATTAAAGCATGAAAGAGATGGAGATGATGACCTGGTGCTAGGTTTCTGGGGAAAACCGGGCACTTGTCACACTTAAAGGCCAGTGACAATGTGTTTTTAGTACATGTAACTTCATTTCCAAACACAGTCACCTGTCACTTAACAACAGGGATATGTTCTCAGAAGTGTGTCATTAGACAATTGCACTGTAGTGTAAACATTGTAGAGTATACTTATACAACCCTACATGGTATAACCCATTACGTACCTAGGCTATATGGTATAGCCTACTACTCCTATGCTACAAACCTGTACAACATGTTATTGTACCAAATACTGTAGGCAATGCTAACACAGTAAGTATATGTGTTTCTAAACATACTAAGCATAGAAAAAGAATAAAATATCCTATAAGAGATTTAAAAAAATGGCACACCTGTCTAGGGCAGTTACCACGAATGGAGCCTGCAGGACTGGAAGTTGTTCTGAGGTGAGTCAGAGTGAGTGGTGGGTGAACATGAAGGCCTAGAACACTACTGTACACTACTGGAGACTTTATAAACACTGTATCCTAAGGCTATACTAAATTTATTTTAAAAAATTTTTCCTTCTTCTATGGTAAATTAATCTTAGCTTACTGTAACTTTTACTTTATAAACTTAAAATTTTTAACTTTTTGATCTTCTGTAACAAAGGTTAAAACGCAACACATTATTCAGCTGTACAAAAATATTTCCTTTCTTTATACACTTATTCTATAAGCTTTTCCTATTTTTAAAATTTATTATCTTACTTTTTAAACTTGTTTGTTAAAAAGAAAACACGAACATTAGCCGAGGCCTACACAAGGTCAAGATCATCAATATCCCACCTCTACATTCTGTCGCACTGAAAGGTCATCAGGAGCAATAACAAGCATGGAGCTGTTGTCTCCTATGAGAACGACGCCCTCTTCTGGATACCCCCGAAGGACCCGCCTGAGCCTGTTTTACAGTTAACTTTTTTTTTTAATAAGTAGGAGTACACTCTAAAATAACAATAAAAGATATATTATAGTAAATACATAAACCAGTAACACCATCGTTTTTTATCAAGTATCACATTATGGTACATAATCGTACATGTTAGGCTTTTTTTTTTGGAGACGGATTCTCCCTCTCACCCAGGCTGGAGTGCAGTGGCGTGATCTTGGCTCACCACAACCTCTGCCTCCTGGGCTCAAGCGATTCTCCTGCCTCAGCCTCCCGAGTAGCTGGGATTACAGGCACCTGCCACCACACCCAGCTAATTTTTGTATTTTTAGTACAGACGAGGTTTCACCATGTTGGCCAGGCTGGTCTCAGACTCCTGACCTCAGGTGATCCATCTGCCTCGGCCTCCCAGATTACAGGGATTACAGGTGTGAGCCACCGCGCCCGGCCCGTGCTTGACTTTTATACAACTGACAGCAGAGCAGAGGTAGGTTTTACACCAGCATCACCACAAACATGTGACTAACACATTGTGCTGAGACATCATAGGGGATAGGAATTTTTCAGCTCCACTATAATCTTATGGAACCATCGTCATATATGCATGTGGTCTGTCATTGACTGAAATGTTATGTGGGGCATGACTGTGCAGGTAGGAGAGGCATATCATCAATACTGCTCTGTGTTTGTCAACCATGACCTGAATCACTTACTGTCATATGGATAGAGCAAAAGAAGGAAGAAAGATACAGAAATAGATGACATTTTCTCACCTTAATGGAAGAAGAATTAAAGAGATGGGAATGAGGAAGGGGTTTAAAGAGGATGTGTGTTTTAAGAGTGTGAGAAAGAGCTCTGTTCCAGGTACAATTACACAGTGGAGCCGAAGTGAGGAAATGGGAGAAGTGAAACATGCAGGCTCTTCCCCTGACAGAGAGGAAAGGAGTTCACAGAGTACTGACAGCTTTCCACTTTGTTTTAGAGTTATTTTTACAGCTGAGTTCAAGTGTCATCTCTCCTCCTCCACTCTTCTCCAATTCGACCATATTTTATAAATGTCTGTACTCCCCTCAGTAATCAGATCCTTGAACCTAGCAAACGTCTGTGCTGAATGAATGATGAAGAAAAAAAAAGGTTGAATCACCTAAACAGGACACTAATCATAGAAAATGGAACCAGCGGCATAGGAAGGCTTTGCTTATAGGGGGCAAAAGAGGAAATCAAGTGAATTGAAGGAGGGAAGTATGCAATTGACCATTTATATGTATCTAAATCAACTTCAGGTATTCAGAATTTGAGTTATCACAGAGATAAATAAAAGAAAGATGAAGATGTCTGAAGAGCATTAGATGCTTCTAGAATTGTGCTTATAGAGTGGAAAATTCTAGCCCTCCAAGATTTAGTAATCTGTTTCTTTCTCAAGAGAAGTTAGTCTGACCCCATCTTCTATTGAGCCTGAGCGGTCTGCCCTGACCCAGACTGCCTCATGGACCACTTCTATAGAGGCAGTATGTGCTGAAAAAACATTTAGAGTTTAGAGGACAGAAAAGAAAGAAACCTAGCAGACAGAGAAAGAGAGATTGTTCAGGACAACTGACCTAAGTTGAGTTCGGAGACCAAAAAGTTACATCAAAACACTTTGGTTCATAAATAAAAATAATTAATAATTCCAACAAATGTAGAAAGACGGCTGGGCATGGTGGCTCACACCTGTAATCCTATCACTTTGAGAGGCTGAGGTGGGTGGATCACTTGAGCTCAGGAATTTGGGACCAGCCTGGGCAAATGGCGAAACCCCGTCTCTACAAAAAATACAAAAATTAGCCAGGAATGGTGGCACGCACATGTAGCCCCAGCTACTTGGGAAGTTGAGGCGGCGGGAGGATGGCTTGAGCCCAGGAGGCAGAGGTTGCAGTGAGCCAAGGTCGTGCCACTGCACTCCAGCCTGGGCGACAGAGCCAGGCCCTGTCTCAAAAAAAAAAAAAAAAAAAAACCCTAGAAAGACTATTTGACTTCACATTATTTGGCCGTACAAGAAGAAAATCAATGTGATAATATAGAGGTGAAATTCCAAAGTGAATTAGAGTTTATATTAAAAAACAATGTTAACATTCTGTTAGCTTGTTAGAGATTAGCTCTGAACCAGGGAGACATTTCATATTGCAGAATAGCATTTTCTTGGTTAGGAACTGATTACATCCTATTCAGAATCTCTATTTTAACATTCTACAAAACTTTGTAAAGTCATGTGTAAAGACACAGACTTTGTTCCTGGGTGAAATTTTTATAATGCAAGCTGCTTACAGGAATGAATTTTATGGAATCATATATCCAGACACTTGCACTACTTCATATCTTTTAATAATTACATAAAGAAAATACATAAAACAAAAATATATTTTCCTATTAAGCTAAAATACTACATACATAGTCTTCTTAAGTCACCGTTCTTAACACAAACATTTTCAAAGCTTTTCAGATAGCCTAGAAGAATGTAGTAGCACACACCATTAGTTGCCTAATCAATATTTATTCCTCTATCTCATCCTTCCTTTTAACAGAACTGATTTTGGTTGGGTATTCACCCTTCTGAGTAGTCACGTGCTTCGGGGAGGACCAGCACCAACCCCAGACCCAACTGATGAATCCTATTAGTCTAATTACAGTGGATCTATTTCCCCCACCAGGGATAAGCTGGGGCATGCTAAGATGTTAACTCTGGCCAACAAGATATGAAGAAAAGTGTGTAGAGTGTGGAGGTGGGAACATGGGAACATAAACAAGAGGAAATGCTGTTGCTCTTAAAAAGAAACAGAAATGCACAAGGCCACTGGGTATTGTGCCTAGACACTGCAGTGTCTGGCTATGATGGCTGGAACTGAAGCCATCTTGCAACCATGAAGGAAGCTTGCCTGGGGCTCATGGCATCACATCAAGGATGGCACAGCAGAAACATGAAGGGAAATCGGAGTCTCTGATGATGTTTTCAACCTCAAAAGAATCAATCCTCTTTAAAATTTCCTGGTTATATATGGGATAGTAAGTTGTCTGTATTTAAATTTTGATTTGGGTTTACTGTTATTTGCAGCCAAAAGCATTCCAGCTGTATAAGTCTTAATTATTTCAAGCCTCTGGGTAAATGTTAACAGACGGTGCTATTACTGTGGGGATTAGGAATGACAACAACAGAGTATGCTATTTAATTTACTAGCAAGATTGTATTTCAAAGCTGGTTACTATGTTATGTCCTTCTCCCTATCGGCACTCTTCACCCACCCCACAAACAGATACATATATCACAGTCATGCAAGTTAGGTACTAATCTTGCTGATTAGTTCATCAACTGTATTATAGGCACTATCTTCCCCATACTAATGGTCAAGTCATTGGGAAAATGGAAATTATCTTCTGACAAAATGTTAGACGATTCTAACCTAGAATATAAAGTTCATTCTCTCAAAGAGGCATTTTAGTTATTATAGAATTTTTAAAGGTCTACAATTATGAAATTTTCCTAGATTCAAATGCATTGACTACCTACTATATGTAGGACACTATTTTACATTTTTATCTGACAACGTGGGATAATTTACAGTGTATTTAGCTGTAACTAAAACTAATCCTTTCTGTTGCTACCAAGATATATCTTAAATATATATATCTTTCTCACAGTAGATATATCTACTGCTCCTAATAATCAGAAGTATGCCTTTCACCTGCCTTAATCAGTATCCCGACAGCAGTATTCCCCAAACTGTTGGATGGAAAAAAAATGGCAATATATGTTCTTTGAGAGACAGAGAGAGAGAAGGGAAGAGAGAGAATCTCCATGGTCAAATAATTTAGGGAAATGCTCATACTGCATGCTATATCCCACTCTTGAAGATTCTCAAAACACATTATAGCACAGGTCTGAGAACCTGTCATTATCTAATTCAGCATTTCTAGTCAGTGAATAACAGAAAAATCTATTTTTCACTAAACATCACTTAATTTCTTGAGAAAACTAGTATTACTTAAAACATAGGACATACATTCCCCATTAACATAGCTGCTACTCAATTTAGAAGTGGCACACAAACACTAAACACAGAAATAATCACACCAAATTGTAACCAGGCTTTAAAATCTACAAAGAGAGCTACTTATTCATGAGCAACTCCCTTTCAAGGCCTTGCATCACATTCTCCATGCCCACCAGCCAGTGGTACAGAATGCAATCACTTCTCAAATAATTCCTAAAGCAATGGTTTTATCAAAGAATACTCAGATACAAAGACTTCTAAATGAATCCTAATGTTCTGTAAAATTCAAACTAGTCTCCTGACATGTCTGTTTTCCACACTCACTGATAGTCTCTCAGAACCTAGTACAGTGCCTATGCAGACTAAGTGACCATGAATCCTTGCTCTAGGAATGAATGACTGAATGAACACTTCCATCATGTCCTCTCTTTCCTCATCTGATTCATCTTTTAATTTTCTTAGACATGTACAATGTGTGTTCCAACTTCTACATCTCTGTTTATGTTACATGATCCCATATGCAACACCCTCTTCTCTACCTATTCAAATCCTGACCATCCTTTCAAGTCCGAATTCAACCCAGACTGCTACATGGAGACTGGCCTCATCCCTCCTCTGACCTCTTATCCCCTGACAGTCAGTACCAGAGAGTTTGATACTCACATTTCCTAAACTAGTTTCCATGTTGGTCTTACCTCTCAATAAATGGCAAACTCCTTGAAATCTCAGACGTGTTATAAACTACTTTTGTACATACCAGGATGCCAAGGTCCATAAGGAGTATTCAATGAAAAAATTAAGAGTATATTTTCTTTAAAAGTTCAATGTATAAAAACAATAGCTGGAAATTCCTGAGATTTCCAAACTGTACATTACTCAAATCAGTAGTTACAAGGACCAAGTTCTGAATAAACAAATATTATCCAAGTTCTAAAGAAACTGTTCCCTCTGGCTTTAACCTCTTAGACTCCATTTTCTCATTTGGAAAATAGCTCAGTGGTATTTCTCTACAGGTATTGAAGGAGCAAGAAATACTGCTTGTAAACCCCCTGATAAATGAAGACTTTATCTCATAGTCCTGGAAGCAATCCTGACGTCTTAAATTATGTAATCCTGGTATTACATTATATTAGTCTGGCTCATATAAAATGTAAGCTACAAAAATACCAAAGCTAAGAAAAAATATTTACTCATGCTTTTACTAAGATGCAGAAAGAGGATACATGCACTGCCAAAATTCCATAGAACATGCTCAAACTAAAGTAACAATGCCTTAGTTATTAAAGAAGGCAATGGCCTGAAGCAGTACTTAGAAATAAAGATTACTTGGTCTACGTAAGAGTCAATATTTAAGAACACAATGACTAATTCCCACTTCAAGTTCATGAAAACATTTCTTTTTAAGAACTTCTTTTCAGTTAAAAACTTTATTTGTGGTTCTCCTACTTGTAATCTATGAACCTAAGAATGAACAAAAACTTGAAACATGAAACTCTCTAATAGGCCAAAGTGTCAGTATAGACTTAATTCTGACTTTAGGAACATCTCAACCAGGGTTACACAAAACTTGTACTTTACCTCTCAGTCTCCAAAAATACTCATTTATCTACTCTGCCTAAAGAGCAGATAAATGATTGAATGTTAATTCTACAAACAACTCTGCAAAATGCATGAATGACACTCCAGACTATACCAAAACACTAGAGCTCTTAACTTACTTTCAAATCATTAATATTTATAATCTTATGATAATTAAAGTACCTCTTTGAGAAAATAAACTTCATATTTTAAATCAGAATCATCTGAATCCAAACTAGTATTGTTGCTAACAGAAACTTCATTTCTAAATAATTGACTGATTTTTTTAAATGTTTTAGTTGAGCTTATTGTGAACTAAAAATAACCATTAAATTCTATCACCAGTACTGGCTCTGTGACCTTGCACAAATTGCTTAACTTTTCTGCACCTCAATTTTCAGATCTGCAAAATGAGAATGAGACTGGATGACTTCCTAGGTCCTCTCAAAGATAAAAACAAATAATAATAATGGTTATTAATATCATTTTAATTAAAGATATCAATGAAAGATATAAGCACAGACTCTAGAGAAAGAGTTAAGTCTAGAGAAATCATATCATAAGCAAGAATTATCATAAGCCTCCAAATCCTCTATCAATAGCACCAAACTATTATCAAATATTAAGAGTTTCAGAGATAAATGTTAAAAAAAAAAAAAGTTAACTTCTTGCTAGCAATACTGATATCCTTATTGGGGTAATTTCATTCATTCTCTACTTTCTAACCAGAAAACTAAGATTTCTACCTTCATAGTTTACGACATTCCCAGTTGACATTAGAAATCTTGAGCCTTGCTCCTCCCTCACCTCTGTCTACATGAGAACAGTGAGGGGCTCATTGAGGTAAATAACATTCATGCACCAAAAAGTACACATCCTTATTGTCTTCCACCGTCCAGATAAAGAATTTTAAAGTCAACCCAAAACAAAATTCTCCTCTGGTCCACTCCTACTTTCCTGCTAAAATCAACCTACTATGTGGGAGATTTGAGATTATTGGTCAACATTCAGATTTTGGGTGAAGTGGCTAATTTCCCACAGAGTCTGACAAAATAAAACCTAAAGCCAACTCCAAAAAGGTGACACCCTGCCCATGAGGGAATCCGTTGTTTGGTGTGTAACAGCATGTGCTCTGCAGATGGAACTCGCTTTGTTGTTCTAGTTCTGCCACTTCTGGCTGTATGGCCACAGGCAAGTAGCTAAACCGCATGAGCCTTAGGTTCCCCTTCTGTGAAATGAGGATGATACTACCTACCTCGCAGAGCTGCGATCTCGGCTAAGTTAGACGTGTATAAAGGGTCTGGCATGCCCCACGCACTAAAGAAATGTTACCTTCCTTCACAACTTCTCCTGTCCTTCTACACAACTGAACAGAGACTCCAGCACCACAGATAACTGCCATATTCTTCATCAGACTTGGAGTCCCCTAGGGCAGAGAGTATTTCTGATTTATCTTTGGATCCCAGTAACTAGCAGAGGGCCTGGCCCAGAGTAAAAACATAATAAATGCTTGTTCAGTGGAGAAAATTAGAACTGTTTGGGTTTGAGGATGTTAATATTACCCTGGCCGCTCACACCTATAATCCCAGCACTTTGGGAGGCTTAGGCAGGTGGATCACAAGGTCAGGAGTTCAAGACTAATCTGGCCAACATAGTGAAACCCCATTTCTACTAAAAAAAAAATTACAAAAAATTAGCCAGGTATGGTAGTGTGCACCTGTTATCCCAGCTACTCGGGAGGCTGAAGCAGGAGAATTGCGTGAACCCAGGAGGCAGAGGTTGCAGTGAGTTGAGATCCTGCCATTCAACTCCAGCCTGGGCAACAGTGCGAGACTCCATCTTGGGGAAAAAAAAAAAAAAAAAAAAAAGAAAAAAAAATTACCCTGGCCACAGTCAAAAGAAAATTCTGTTTTTCAATTTGGCCAAATAGGGCTTGCTACAAGTTACTATGTAGTTCAAAGCAAATAAGCTATTCTGAATTCTAATAATTACATTCTCTAAAATATGAAAACCCAATTGCCCTGCAGCTTTCAATTTTAGTTTTGAGAATTCAATTCTTTCCCAAACAATAGAGTGGGTAACCACAGAAACTTGTGGAATCTCTTTTCCTAGAAAACATTAAGAACAGGAGAGAAGCCAGTCTGTCTGGAAATTGCTTCAAAATCTCTCTATAAGCATGATGCTGGACTGGATTAGATGCCCCTTGAAGGATCCTTCCAGGCCTACACCACTAAAATGCTAAGAAAAATAACTAAAATAATTCTCTATCACTTATACCCTGGAAAATAAAATAAATACAATTTAACATCTCCCAACATAGTCACTAGAAACAATTTTACTTGGATCTTCCCATGATTTTAGAAACACATTTTCTTCTTAAATTGTACTAAATTATCCTAAGCTATTAATTTGAATATGAGCTCTCTTTAATAAGGTAGAATAGAGATTGTACTTAACACAGTAAACAAGACTATTATTTTGTTCCTCTTTCAATCTACCTGTTTCCATGTACCCCAAATCTACTCATTTCCCAACGCCTTGTAAAAAATACTACCTCCCCCCAAGATATACTCCACTCAATTCTCCCGTTTATAAATTTCTAATGTGTTCATCACATCACATTGTGATTTTTATATGGTGTCTCCTATTTGTATCTGACTCACATGTAACAATTTTTGTCTTCCTAACTGAACTGTAAACTCCTTGAGTAAGATCCAAGTTTTATATTCTTCATGCACTCTCCTATTATGTTAATACTGAGTTCATGATAAGTGCTTTCAAATTCTCATTGGCTCACTGATTTAAGGTGGAGAGAACGTGCAAAAGCTAGACAACACTGTACATTAAGCACCTGTATGAAGCTTTGGCAAAGCACACTCCAAGAAGTAAAAAATAAACCTTTTCTGATTGCTACATATTGACATGTGTCATTTAACTGGGACTCACAGCTGAAAGTTAATACACACAGGGGCTAAAGGGAAAGACCTAGAGCTAAGCGCCATATTAGTTTAGCTCCTGTCCTATAAGAAATGAGGAGCTATGAAGGTGAGCTCACTCACATGGAGATGGAGGCTATTTTAGAAAACATGCATATTGTACAGGTTGCAAGAGCTTTGCTGGTTCCGATTTTACACAAAATCAGTTCTTCATTCTGTCAGGCCAAGTCAGTCAGGCAGCAATAAACAGAAAGGAAAAGAGCTTTAAAAATTAAAATGTAATAACATTATTTTAAAAGCACAAGTGAAACTTGTGTTTTCTCATTCTTTAAAATCCAAAAAACACATCTAAACTACGACTAATGGGTGTAAAAATTCAGTCATTACAGGTACACTCTACACACTTACAAAGGATCCTCTGCTCCTATCTTTATATATGGAACAGGAACTTCTTGTCTCTACTATGCGATAGGGACTGTTCTACAGCACTGGGAATACATCATTTTACCAAACTTACAATTCCAGTAACATTATGTAAAGGCTTACTTTAGTATTTTAAAGAAAGAAAAGACCTCAGGGATATTCCAAACCTTATTTTACAGAGGAGAAAACCAAAGCCCAGAGAGGTTGGCTATTTTGTCTCAGTTGATTACAGTGGTTATACTGTAACAAACGCAGGAGTAGAAACCAGATTTCTTATTTCTCCTCTAGTAACAAAATTTACTTATTCATTAGGCAATTATTCCTATATGCCTCCTATATGCCAGATACTATGCTAGACTCTGGGTACCCAAGAATGGTTAAGATACTGACCTTGTCCTCAGAAAGCACGGTCTTAAGAGCAAGACAATCAGATGAGTACAGTCACAGAAGTGGTAACAGAAAGAAAAACCAAACTATATCTCTAATCGCCTAGGACTTCCAATATTTTAAAGAAAATGAACTTCTAATAGTTTGTTTTATCCTCACAATAGCCCTAGGAGTACACAGCACAGATCTTATTATTCCTGGTATATAGATGGAGAAACTGAAGTGCAAAGTGGATAAGGGGGCCTATTAAGGTCATCTCCAGTGGCAGCAAAATGCCTAGAAACCAGGTTTGTTTACTCCAAGTTAGACCTTTATTTCCCATTAGATGGAAAAAGCAGACGTTCTTTTTATGTCCAGTTCCCTCTGACCAAGAACACACATTTCCAAATTGCGAGCAGGACAATCTGTGGTTGTGATAGGAAACAACTGACTTGTGAGATGTGTCACCGGCTGAGGTTAGTTATCCGGTGGATAAGTAACCAACCAAGATATCATTATTACTAGCCTTCTTAAAGTGCCCATTACATACCCAGAACAGATGAAAAAGGTCCTTCCTTCAGGAAGTTAATATTGGAAGGAACAGGCATATAAACATTTCAACAAAAAGTGACATAATTAAACAAACTACAACTAAAAGAACCATCACAAGCAACTGCAAATTTAAGACACTAAAGGTTTTGCAAAGCAAACCTAATGGGAGCTGCCAAGAAATATATCTTCATGGGTTAAACAGGGAACAGAAGCCTTGTACACATAATGGTCCATACTGATCTTCAGATTACTAAAATTAAAAGCTCTCACATTCTTCACAGTTAAAAACTGTCTCATTCCTATTTCCTTTTTTTCTAGAAACCTTATATATTTTGTAATCTTTCCTATCCAAGAGGAATAAATTTATAATGGAGGTTTCCATCATTGTAACTTTGGCAAAAAATTAAAATTGTATGGTATCACTGCCCTATTATTCCTCCCTCAGATACAACCTAAATAAGGTTTTCTCATTTTCTGATCATTTTCTCCTACACATAGTAAAATGTATATATACTTATAAATACATTCAAGAATCACTTCATAAAAAACAAAACAAATTTTCTTCAAGTTCAGTCTTAAACATTAATTTTACTTGTTTGATGACTTAATATCATATTTCATTTATACCAGTATTTATCAAGGCCTTATAACATGACCCAACTGTTTTAAACTGTAGCACACTGGAGAATTATTAACAAAATAGACAAAGCTAAGGAAAAACAAATATTAGTGATTTCAAGTTAGTGACAGGAAGAATTTCTTTAAGAATAGGCTAAAAAATAAAAATCATAATCATCCCTCCACAAGAGTAATGTGTTATTTATTTAAAAAATACTCAGTTAAAAAAAAAATTAAAAAGCTCTCTGGTATTGCCTGAACATGCTCAAGGGATTTATACTTACAACCAGTTACCTTCCTTTTAAATATATGGTGAATGTTACAGGGTGACAAGAAGCAATTTAAACGATAATTCGGAAATACCATAGTAGGTTTCGTTAGAATTATCACTAGTACATCACAAAATGATTTCATATTTTTTTAATTCCTAAGATTTAGTTCCATCACACAAAAATGCATTTCAATAAACATTAGCTTAAAACTTAAATATGAAGCATATGACTTTTTTAGGTAAGAAGGGAATAGGGCTTTGAATATAACTCTAGATCCTCAAGAGAAAGATCACTGGGCCAAACTGGGTCCTAAATAAAGTTAAGGAAGTAATTAAATGTGCAGCAACAGTGACATCTAGTGTTAACAATTGCAAGTCAATTAGATTACCATTAAATCCTCTTAAGTGCTGAAGAACAACTATTCAAAGCTTTTCTTTAAAAACAAACAGATCTTGTGCATTTTTATCTAAAAACTACCCAAAAGCAAAATGGTTCCACAGGTTTCTTTTCAGGCATAACAAAAAAGCTGTTTTGTTAAGACAAAAACAAATTAGAGGGTAAACATAAAACTAAAGACCAAAAGTAAAAAGCACTGTTTATTTCTTGTGGTTAACACATATAGGTGCTCCTCTTAGTACCAGAGATTAATGCAAAGGTAATGTGAGAGATGTTCTAATGAGAGGATCATAAACATTTAAACTTCCACCTATAAAATTAAAGATATTATACAAGCTAGGATAATATATACAAGTAAAGTTAAGACATTCAGGAATACTTAAAGAAGATGCAATTAAAAAAAAAAAAAAACACTAGCTTTTGCATGGAGAAACAAGCTCTACATTTCACTCCTTGCTACCTTGCTAAATTTTTGTCACTTTGAAAGGTCCACTTATTAAACCGTTGATATTTGTGCCCAAGGGTTTATAACTTGGCAGCATAGGTTAATTCATTATAGTATTTTTATAGTTTTATGCTCTAGATGAATCTATAACAGTAGGCACAATTTCAAAATTTGTTTTTGGCCAGGACAATATTGTATTTAAAAAAAAAAAGTAAAGTTAGCCGTAAATGGAGCTTACCTATTTGTTTTGGAATGTTCATCCTTTGCCCTTTTAACTCCAAAAATTCTTGTGATCAAGGCACTAAACAGAAGTGTGGATGAATTTCGCACCTAATGTACAAATGAAAACACAATAAGGGTTAAATATTCTTGGCATGAAACCAACATTTACAATGTTCAAACTAGATGATTCAAAATCATTACCTAACTGGCTAGCGTGAGGCTAAAAAGACAGATTTGTGTTATAAAATAATTTTAAAAAAAAACTTTACAGTCATCGATTCAATGACTTAAATTGAGCTCTACGACCCAATCACATGCACACAACACAGCCCTTTCCTATATTCCTAATATTACCATCAACAGTTTTCATTATATCTCTGCACTTAGAGCATCAAATAACACTTTTCTAAAAATTCATTTTTCTATATTCTTCCTGACAATGAAGATCGCAGTAAAACCTCAGCTCTTTCCACTTATTTTCTGAAATCATTTTACCTATGAGAAAATACTTATAAAACCTAACTTCAAAGAACCAGGCCCAGTGGCTTACACCTGTAATCCCAGCTACTTGGGAGGCTAAAGTGGAAGGACTGCTTGAGGCCAGGAGTTTGAGACCAGCCTGGGCAATACAGTAAGATCCCCATCTCAAAAAAAAAAAAAAAAGTATTTGTTTAGAGATTTTTTTGTTTTGTTTGTGATTTTTGTTGTTGTTGTTTTTACAGCCATGGCACATGCCTATAGTCCCAGGTAGTCAGAAGGCTGAGGCAGGAGGATTGCATAAGGCCAGGAGTTTGAGGCTGCAGTAAGCTGATTGTGCCACTGTGCTCCAGCCTGGGCAAAAGAGTGAGAACCTGTCTTTAAAAAAACAAAAAGAAAATCCAAAAATCCTAACTTCTAAGAATCCAGGTAATTAATACGGCTAAGAAAATAGTTAACATCCAAAATGTTGCTTATCAGCTTCACAATGCAAGTAACTTATCAAGTAATTTCAATACTGAAATTATCTGATAACATTAGTAAAGATAAGAGGCAGGAATTACCATGAATAAACACAAATTATTTCTCCAAGATGATAATAATCTTTTTCCTATCTTTTCCAAACCAATGTGTCAAGATGCTTTGGAAGATCATAAAAGGGTCTTGACTGTTTTGGCACTATAGGCTTCCTCAATTACTCTGTAAAAATCAGTGTAGAGATATATATGTACTCACCTTGCTACAGTGTGTAAGGCCCTATACCAGCACCATGGATAAGATCCAGAAACAGAAAACACATACTTACTGGTATTACAGACCTTACACTCTAATTAAGTAAGTGACATAACCACATGGTGTGTTAAATAGCAATATAAGTAGGAAGATCACTAAAAGTAACGTTAAGATTTAGAAAACAGCTTCCTGAAAGCGCTGCCCTTAGAGTCACAAGCTCAAATGCTCACAGGAACAGTGAGCGACACAGGCAGCAGTGGACTTGGTCTAATGCATCAGTGTCAGCTGAGTTGCTGCCATGAGGAAATATAAGTCCAGTTTTGCCAGATCATCTGCTTTTTCAAGAGAAGCCAGAAACCCAGGTTTTTATGTGAAATCTATTTTGAAATGCTGGCAGGAAATTAAAGGAAAAAAAAAACCACTATGAAAACCAAATAAAACAGTGGTAGGCTAGTTTGTCCTACTGGCCACCAGTTTGTAACCTCTCCTCTAGAAGCCCAGAACTGACTCAAGTCATGCATGACAGCCATAGAAGTGAACTTTACAGATATACTGGCACAATCCATATCAAAGCTGCAATAAAACCCTAAAACTGAACAGATTCACTTTCGTTCATTCAATAGCCATCAAACATCCGTGGAGGCCCTACTATGTGCCCTGCCTAATTTAATCCCCAAATAACAAATCAATCCATGCTGTTACTTTATCAATATAATCTCTGCCCTCATTCAGGTCTGGATTATCTTCTACCTGATCTAGTGAGGTGGTTCCCAAAGACTTTTAGGTCTAAGATGACTTGGTAAAGATATCTGGGACCTTCTCTCCTCTCAGAAATCACACAAAAACACAAAAAGAAAAGGAAAACAGAAACACAGACTCCATCTTGCCCTAAGCCATACTTCCTGAGAAAGGCTGCCAGATGCAGTAAAATTAAAACAGGAGTGCCTGGAGATGTTGAGAAATGCACACCTTAAACAAAACTGTAGAGGACTATTTTACAAAGTGAATGGGCACCCTCTGAAACAAAACTCCTTTGATTCAATAGACTGACGGCAGGAGACACATGTCTTTTTAGTCATATTAAGATGGACCAGAGGGTTCTAATCCTATCTGCCTGATCCATCCTGATATGGTCTGAATGTTTATGTTCCCCCAAAATTCATATGTTGAAATTCTAACCTACAAGGAGTTAGGTGGTGGAGGCCTTTGGGAAATAATTAAGTCATGGGGGTAGAGCTCTCACGAATGCGATTAGTGCCCTTATAAAAGAGGCCCCAGTGAGCTGCCTCACTTCTTCCACCATGTGAGGACACAGCTAAAAGGTGCTATCTATGAACCAGAAAGTAGGCCTTCACCAGACACTGAATCTGCCAGCATATTGATCTTGGACTTCCCAGCCTCCAAACTGTGGGAAATAAATTTGTGGTATTTTGTTACAGCAGCCCGAAGGGACTAAGATATCCTTTATAAAGTGCCCTCATTAGCAATCAATGATGATCATTACATTTTCCATTAGGTGTAGCAAAATCACGATATTCTATAGGCCTTCTGCATTAATCATTTACATCCTCAGAAAAACTTTATTTTTTTAAAGCTTTTCCTCATCTGCTATTTGGTTACCCTGTTCATCAGTTAGTAAAGAATTATTTCCATATACTGATCATTTTCAGAATCATTAGTTCATGCCATACCAACCTCCAAAGGTGACTGCATGATTGTTTTAAAATCACTTTTAAATTACTTTTTTAAATTGAGGTATAATTCACATATAAAATTTATTATTTTAAGAGATGTTATTCAGTAGTTTTTACTATATTCACAAAGTGTGATGCTATCACCACTAACTAAATTCCACAATATTTTCATTACCTCAAAATGAAACTCGGGAGTTGTCAGTCATCACTCTCTATTCTCCTGCAGTAGGAAAGCACAGTCTACTTTGTGTCTCTACAAACTTGCCTTTTCTGGATACTTCATATACATGGGATCACGTAGTATGTGGCCTTTAATGTTTGGCTTCTTTCACCTAGCATAATGTTCTCAAGGTTCCCCCATGTTGTAGCATGTATCAGTATGTTATTCCTTTTTTACGGCTTAATAATATCCCGTTGTATAGATATACCATATTTTTAAAATCCATTCTTCATTTGATGGACATTTGGGCTATTTCCAATTTGGAATATTATGAATAATTTTGCTAAGAATATTCATGTACAAGTTTTTGTGTGAACATGTTTTCATTTCTCATGGCTATATACCTAGAAGTAGTATTGCTTGGTCACAGAGTAACTCTATGTTTAACCTTCAAAAGAACGGCCAAAGTGGTAGCACCATTTCATAGTCTCACTAGCAATGTATTAGCATTCCAATTTCACCAGTTCTCCAATTTCTCCGCATCCTCCCTAATACTAGTTATTTTCCATGCATTTTATTTTAGTGGGCATGCAATGGTAACTCATTGTAGCATTTCCCTCATGACTAATGATGTTAAGTATCTTTTTGTGTGCTTACTGGCCATCTGCCTATCTTTTTTGGAGATAAATATTCTTTGTCTATTTTAAAATTGGGTTGTTGTTTATTATTGAGTTATAAGAGTTCTTTATATATTCTGGACACTCCACTCTTATCAGATGTATAATTTGCAAATATTTTCTCCCATTCTGTGGGTTGTCTTTATACTTTCTTGATTGTGTCCTTTGAAAAACATTTTTTTCTTGATGCTGGTTAAGCTTTATTTAAAAAAAAAATTTTTTTAACTTTTCTAGAGACAGCTTCTTGCTCTGTTGCCCAGGATGGAGTGCAGTGGTGTAATCATAGCTCACTGCAGCCTTGAATTCCTGGGCTCAAACAATCCTCCAGCCTCAGCCTTCCGAGTAGCTGGGACTACAGGTGCATGCCACTATGCCCAGCCAGACATTTTAAATTTTGATCAAGTCTAATTTATCAATTTTTTTCATTGCCAGTCTAATTTATCAATTTTTGTATTGCTTGTACCTTAGGTGTCGTATCTAACTAAATGTTACCTAATCCAAGGTACAAAAATTTACCCAGGTCCTCTTCTAAAAGTTTTATAGTTTTAGCTTTTACATTTAGGTTTTTAATACATTTTGAGTCATCTGAATATGGTATGAGATGGGGATCACATTCATTCTTTTGCATGTGGATATCCAGTTGTCCCAGTACCATTTGTTGAAGGCTATTCTTTCTCTACTGAATTGTCTCGGCACCTTTATTAAATGTGGGGGTTTATTTCTGTACAATCAATCCTAATCTGCTGATTTATATGCCTATCCTTATGTCAATGCCACAATATCTAATTTACTGTTGCTTTGCATTAAGTTTTGAAATTGGGACCTGTGGGGCCTCCAACTTTGTTCTTTTTCAAGATTGTTTTGGCTATTATGGGTCCCTCACATTTCCATATGTATTTTAAGATCTGCAAAAAAAAAAAAAGCTAGAAGGGATTTAACAGAGGTTGTGCTGAATCTACAGATTAATTTGGGGAACACGTCATCTTAACAATAGTTAAGTCTTCCAGTGATGAACACAGGAGATCTTTCCATTTATTTAGGCCTATAATTTCTTCAAAAAACGTTTGATAATTTTCAATGAACAACTCTTGCAGTTCCTTTGCTAAATTTATTCCTAAGTATTTTATTCTTTTTGATGCTATCATAAATGAAACTGTTTTCTTAATTTCATTTTTAGATTTTTCATTGCTAGTGTACAATTTCTGTATGATGACCTTTTGTCCTGAAACCATGCTAATAGACAAGCTTTAATTTGCACGTGTGTGGATTCCTTAGGATTTTTCTATATTAAGATCATGTCATCAGAAAATAGAGATAGTTTTGCATCTTCCTTTACTGGATAACTTTTATTTTTTATTCTTCTCTAGTTGGCCTACTAGGAACTCCAGTACAATGTTGAATAGGAGTGACAAGAGTGGATTTCCTTGTCTTGTTCCTGATTTTAGAGAGGAAGATTTCAGTCTTTTACCATCAAGTATATTGTTGACTATGGATTTTCCATTGAGGTTGAGAAATTTCCCTTCCATTCTTAGTTTCTTTTCACATAAAATGGCATTAGATTTTGTCAAATGCCTCTTCTGTATCTGCTTAATCATGTGGTTTTTGTCCTTTAGTCTATTCACATGGTATATTACATTCCAATGGTCCTCCCTCATTGGCAGTTTTGCTTTCTGTGGTTTCAGTTACCTGTGGTATAGTACACTAAGGTAATTTGAGAGCAATCACATTCACTTAACTTTTATTACGGTCTATTGTTATAATCGTTATCTCTTATGATATCTAATTTATAAATTAAACTTTATCACAAGTATGTATGTATAGGAAAAAGCATAATCCATAGGGTTTAGCACTAACCATGGTTTCAGGCATCGACTGGGGGTCTTGGAATGCATTCTCCTCAAATTTGAGGAGGGGACTACTGTAATTGACTTTTGTAGGTTGAAAAATACATACTCTGTTTTAGAACTGTATAAGTTATACAGAAGAACATTTAAAAGAGTTATTGTAAATATAGAGCAAAATAACTGGCATGAAAGCCTACTTCCTACTTAAGACAGAAGAGTGTCCCCTAGATTTCTGTGTGACAGTATGAATGGTTCAAGGATATCTGTTTCAGGTATTGCTTTTTATGTTTTAGTATTTCATCCATATTTTCTGTTCCCATCCACTATAAATAAAGCTAACAAGGAGGAAACTGAAGTAGACAGAGAATTGAGAAAGAGATTGTGACTAACTACATTATCGACTCCTAATTCACTGACAATAAATGCTAATATGAATCATTGATAGCAATCTTAATGTGAGTAATACATTAGTAGTATTGGCAATAAAACATGTCCCTTTTTGGAAGGATAGATGGAAAACATATTAGGTTGGTGCAAAAGTAACCACAGTTATTGCCATTAATAAGTAAAAAGGAGAGTAAAGACAGAAAAGGGTAAGTAGTAGTAAAGTTAAAAATGGAGAAATGATAATAGCTGTAATGAACCACAAAATGACAGTGGTCAACAATGGACCACATATTTAATGATAATCCCATACGATTATAATATCGTATTTTTACTGTACTTTTTCTATGTTTAGACGTACAAATAATTATCACTGTGTTACAATTGCCTACAAACTCAGCACGGTAGCATACTCAGTATGATAGCATGCTGTACAGTTTGTAGCCTAGGAATAATAGGCTATATCATACAGCCTAGGTGTGAAGTAGGCTATACATCTAGGTTTGTGCATGTATACGATATGATGTTCACACAACAATGAAATCCCCAAACAAAAGATTTCTCAGAATTAATTCCTGTCATTAAGTAATGCATGACTTTAATCCCAGCTAAAATCTATCCTTCTCACGAGGGAAACACTTCCTGCTCCTGACCTCCTTCTCCATCAAGCCCTAAATACATGGTTGATAGGAACTTGGAATTCGACTGCAAACTGACAACTGTTACCAAAATATTTCTCTTCTATTCACAGAGTGTATAACTTTTTCTTTCCTTTCTTGCATGAAAAAGCTTTCATGTAGACTCGTTTAAGATACAGAAGAGGCTGGGTGCAGTGGCTTACACCTGTAATCCCAGCACTTTGGGAGGCCGAGGCAGATGGATTGCTTGAGGTCAGGAGTTCGAAACCAGCCTGGCCAACATGGTGAAATCCCATCTCTACTAAAAACATAAAAATTAGCTGGACGTGGTGGCGGGCGCCTGTAATCCCAGCTACTCAGAAGGCTGAGGCAGGAGAATCACTTGAACCTGGGAGGTGGAGGCTGCAGTGAGCCGAGATGGTGCCACTGCACTCAAGCCTGGGCAACACAGTAAGACTCTGTCACACACACACAAAAAAATACAGAACAGTTAGGTAATTAAAACTGGGTTACACAAAGCCTTCTGTGTGTGTGTGCACATGTATATATGTGTATATTTTTCTTATCTATGTACATAGCTTTTCTTATATAATAGAAATGCTCCCTTGAAAAATATTTGGAAAGTATGAAAGGACAGCCTACTATGTGCAATCACTATGTAATATGGTCATTTACACACCATACACCTTATCCTTAATAGGCAGTCAATTTCTTAAGGATGGGATCCACATATGACACTTAATATTTTGTCTTGTGTACGTGGTAGCAGAAAAAAATATTTTCTGAAAAAACTAAATGAGATTTGGGTTCTAATTCACCTTCCATCACTTCTTAGCCATGTGACCGTGAAAAGACAGTTAAAACTTTGGGTCACAAGTCTATTATCTGTAATACAGGAAAACCGTGCTGGGATTTCTGGGCCTATGATTAAAGGGAGGGCCAGCCATGTCCTAGAGTTTCTGCTGACCCTCTTCCAAAGTAGCAAGACACTTCACCTATGAGCAGACAAAAGAAGAGACAGGGTTTCAACTAGCCCATATAGTACATATGAGTGAATTAGAAAAAAGGTTCCTCTTCCTCTAGGTCAATGAAGCTCCACGCCAAGGCATGCGGCACAATGAATAGAGCACAGCCAGGTATCAGCAGCACACAGCTCTCAGCGTGGCACCCTTGTGGCAACCTCATAATTATCAGAGAGCCTGGAGATGCTGGTGCCAACAGAGGCACAGAGCAGCCATGGCATGGCAGCACTACTGGGCAGATCTGAGAGGATCTTTTTCCTACCCTCCTTTGAAACCCACTGCATGCTATGAACCAGATTAGCCTGGGAGAAGCAAGCTAAATATACACCAGTTAAAAATATAGGCCAGGCGCAGTGGCTCACACCTGTAATTCCAGCACTCTGGGAGGACAAGGCGGGTGGATCACAAGGTCAAGAGATTGAGACCATTCTAGCCAACATGGTGAAACCCTGTCTCTACTAAAAATACAAGAATTAGCTGGGCGTGGTAGCATGTGCCTGTAGTCCCAGCTACTAGTGAGGCTGAGGCAGGAGAATCGCTTGAACCCGGGAGGCAGAGGTTGCAGTGAGATGATATCATGCCACTGCACTCCAGCCTGGCGACAGAGCGAGACTCCGTCTAAAATAAAAATAAAAATAAACCCAGTGTGGGTCTTAGAAAGACTCAAAGTGGCATACTCAGTGGAGTTTTTGGGCGGGCTCCACTGGGAAAGCCGAGAATTGCCTGTCCTGCAATGAGGATGAGGATGCAGGGAAAGAAGATCAGGCCTCCCCTAGTCACTGAACATAATAAAGAGAGATGAGTGATATTTTTTAAAAAAAACTGCCTAGTAAATTCTCGGGTTCTACAAATTACTTTCTCTTAACTTAGATTTTTAACTAAACTGGTTGGTTTAATCTCTGAAATATTTTTAATATAAATAATATGTTAAAGACTATCACTTCTCACCATCTTTGCTGAGCCACCACCACCTTTTGGCAGAACTATTACAATAGCTTCCTGATTGGTCTTCTTCCTTCCCTCTTGCTATCTTACAATCGAGTCTCCACTTTTACCTACATCAATCACATCCCATGACTCCCCTGCTATAAATTTCTTTTATGCAGGGCTTTTCAACACAGTAGAAGTCATTATTTCAAACCTCAGGTCTGTCCCAACTATATCCATGGAGGCTCTGGTTCATCCAGCCACTTTCAGACTCAGATGAGATGCCACATCACTGGACGTGCGATCTGGCTTCCCTAGCAGCTGCCCAAGGGTTGTGCCAACACCTGCCCAAATTGTGGTAATGCCCCAAGGATGAACTTTGACCAGTAAAAGACAAACATATTGGGCTGTTCCAAAAGGTGGTAGTTTCACATGGTCTGGCTAGAAGATGTACCATGTACAAGACAACCAGCTCAGATTTTCTGCAAGGTTAAGGTTCCCTTGGTAGTATGATTCATCTTTCCTTGCCTCACTTCCCTTTTTCTTTCATTCCTGCTGGTCTTGGTTAGTACCATTCAATAAAATGTTAGGACCTGGGCTTTACTTCCAGCTCTGTTTCCTAAGAAAATAGGGCCAAAACCCCAGAAGGTAGGTAAAATGTACCTCCTTTGTATTCCTAAAATACTCAAACATCTCCTCTACAATAGCACAGATTCTGGAGTTGGACAGGTCATAGTTTTGTGTCCTTAGGCAGAGTTATTTCATCTCTCTGAGCCTTGTTTTCTTCATCTGTAAAATGAGGATTATAACAGAACCTACCTGGATAACAGAACCTACAAAGATAATCAATGCAATGTAAATTATGCCAGGTACATGAGAAATACTCAATAAGACAGCCATTATTATGATTGTGTGTTATCCTTGTATTTCTAGTGCTTAACATAACATCTACAATACAGTAAGTAGATATGTCTAATGCTGAAAATATTTACATACTACATTTCTCTATATTTTAAAAATGCTTACTAAGTAGCAAAGTTTGAGAGATCTGTATGGTTTCAATACGAAAGACTAAGGAGTCTGTAAAAACAAATTAAATATATACATGAATGCTTTCTGAAAAATGTTTCTTTATTGCAAGTTAAAATTAAGTTCATTTTACATGTGTGTTTTCCCTAACTTATCAGGAAAAACAATTAAGTCAAAAGTACAGATGTAGCCAGCTTTAGGCACAGTTATATTCCTAAGAGGATGTGTACAAATCAAAGTTCTGCAAATCAAACCATATTTCGCATGCATTAAGGAAAAATCACACTTAAAATCACTTCAACAGAGAATGCTTTTGTAAATTGTTTTTGTAAGTGAATACTTCTTCACATCCATTAAATAGGTTGACTTATAAATTTTATCTTAGATTTTTATACAGAAGAAAATATAACCATTGATATTATTAAGTAACAGTGTTGATCATTACAGCTATATTTATTTCCTCTAGTAAAGCAAACTAAATAGAAATGTTTCCTTCATAAAGTGTTAAAAAGGAAGATCCCAAGAAATAAAATTATTAGTATTATGAAATTAGAAAGAAAATAAAAACACATATATATTTATGCAGCCTTTTGTGGATATGTATGCATACATGTACTATGCACATGTAAAGCCCACACATAAAAAAAGAGAAAGAAAATGAATCAGAATGCTCATATCTGTATGGTAATTTAACAGGTGACTTTTACTGTTCTTATTATGCTTTTCTTTATTTTCAAAATTTCTGCAGTGCACATGTATTACTGTTTAGGCTCTCAAAAAATAGTCTTTTCAAAAAAAAAATGAATCACTCATTTCTGATAGTTTGAACTTTACTAAAAAGTTGGATGAATCACCAGGCTTCACTCTCTGAAAGTCCTTTCACAGAAAATATTTCTTGGTTCATCTGGAACTAATGGCTTGAAGAAAGCAATATTGATATTTCTGACAATCACTTTTATGATCTCCAGCATTCCTGATGGTCAAGCCACATTCCTACCTCTCTGACTCTACTGACAGTATAAAGACATTGCTCTACTTCCTGTAAGTATAAAAGGTAAACTCTGTGTCCTCAAGAGTAGTTATGCAA
This sequence comes from Pongo pygmaeus, assembly GCF_028885625.2. NCBI lineage: Eukaryota > Metazoa > Chordata > Mammalia > Primates > Hominidae > Pongo > Pongo pygmaeus. Next base: position 90,239,819 of record NC_072385.2, on the reverse strand, counting down.
TGCTCTTAGACAGAATTCCAGAAGTGTGTATCTCTTACAGGAAGATGCACAATTTTCTAGGCAAGAGTTGGCAACCTCAAAGGATTCCTCTTCACAATGGGAGTCTGTGCCTTTGGCTTTCACTGCAAAATACTCTCAATTACAGGCTTATCATACGGGTAAGAAATGGTTTGTGCAGTTTACTAAATGGAAAGCCTGACTTTCTAGTAAATAATCCACTCTGCAGGTAATGTATTAAGATCTAGCTTATTTTCTCCTCTCCCTTGCCAGACTTTTTACTTTAAGCCACATTTCAAGCATCTATAATTATTCTCCTTACTCTAGAAGACATAATGATATAGGAAAACAAACTATAATGTTTCTCCCAGAAATCTTAAGAAAACACATGAAAAATTACTTTCTTAAATCCAACAACCCCTCTCCCTCTCCCTCTCCCTCCCCCTCCCCCTCCCCCTCCCCCTCCCCCTCCCCCTCCCCCTCCCTCTCCCTCTCCCTTCTTCGGTCTCCCTCTCCTTCTTTTTTCGGTCTCCCGCTGTTATTGAAGCTGGACTGTACTGCCATGATCTCGGCTCGCTGCAACCTCCCTGCCTCGGGCTCCTGTGACTCTCCTGCCTCCGCCTGCCGAGTGCCTGGGATTGCAGGCGCGCGCCGCCACGCCTGGATGGTTTTTGTATTTTTGGTGGAGACGGGGTTTCGCCGTGTTGACCGGGCTGGTCTCCAGCTCCTGGCCTCGAGTGATCTGCCTGCCTCGGCCTCCCGAGGTGCTGGGATTGCAGACGGAGTCTCGCTAACTCAACGCTCAATGGTGCTCAGGCTGGAGTGCAGTGGTGTGATCTCGGCTCGCTGCAACCTCCACCTACCAGCCTCCTGCCTTGGCCTCTTAAAGTGCTAAGATTACAGCCTCTGCCCCGCCGCCACCCCGTCTAGGAAGTGAGGAGCATCTCTGCCTGGCCGCCCATCGTCTGGGATGTGAGGAGCCCCTCTGCCTGGCCGCCCTATCTGGGAAGTGAGGAGCGCCTCTGCCCGGCCGCCCATCCTCTGGGATGTGAGGAGCACCTCTGCCCGGCTGCCACGCCGTCTGGGAGGAAGTGAGGAGCGCCTCTGCCCGGCTGCCCCGTCTGGGAGATGAGGAGCACCTCTGCCCGGCCGCCCCGTCTGGGAGGTGAGGAGCGCCTCTGCCTGGCCGCCACCCCGTCTGGGAGGAAGTGAGGAGCGCCTCTGCCCGGTTGTCCCATCTGGGAAGTGAGGAGCGCCTCTGCCTGGCCGCCACCCCATCTGGGAAGTGAGGAGCGCCTCTGCCTGGCCACTCCGTCTGGGAAGGGAGGAGCGCCTCTGCCCGGCCGCCCCGTCTGGGAAGTGAGGAGCGCCTCTGCCCAGCCACCCCTTCTGGGAGGTGAGGAGCGCCTCTGCCCAGCCGCCCTGTCTGGGAGGTGAGGAGCGCCTCTGCCTGGCCGCCACCCCGTCTGGGAGGAAGTGAGGAGCACCTCTGCCCAGCTGCCCCATCTGGGAAGTGAGGAGCGCCTCTGCCCGGCTGCCACCCGCTATGGGAAGTGAGGAGCGCCTCTGCCCGGCCGCCCACTCTGGGAAGTGAGGAGCGCCTCTGCCCGGCCGCCCACTCTGGGAGGTGAGGAGCGCCTCTGCCCGGCCGCCCCGTCTGGGAGGTGAGGAGCGCCTCTGCCTGGCCGCCACCCCGTCTGGGAGGAAGTGAGGAGCACCTCTGCCCAGCTGCCCCATCTGGGAAGTGAGGAGCGCCTCTGCCCGGCTGCCACCCCCTATGGGAAGTGAGGAGCGCCTCTGCCCGGCCGCCCACTCTGGGAAGTGAGGAGCGCCTCTGCCCGGCCGCCCACTCTGGGAGGTGAGGAGCGCCTCTGCCCGGCCGCCCCATCTGGGAGGTGAGGAGCGCCTCTGCCTGGCCGCCACCCCGTCTGGGAGGAAGCGAGGAGCACCTCTGCCCAGCTGCCCCATCTGGGAAGTGAGGAGCGCCTCTGCCCGGCTGCCACCCCCTATGGGAAGTGAGGAGCGCCTCTGCCCGGCTGCCACCCCCTATGGGAAGTGAGGAGCGCCTCTGCCCGGCCGCCCACTCTGGGAAGTGAGGAGCGCCTCTGCCCGGCCGCCCACTCTGGGAGGTGAGGAGCGCCTCTGCCTGGCCACTCCGTCTGGGAAGGGAGGAGTGCCTCTGCCCGGCCGCCCCGTCTGGGAGGTGAGGAGCACCTCTGCCCAGCCGCCACCCCGTCTGGGAGGAAGTGAGGAGCACCTCTGCCCGGCCACCCCGTCTGGGAGGTGAGGAGCGCCTCTGCGCGGCCGCCCCGTCTGGGAGGTGAGGAGCACCTCTGCCCGGCCGCCACCCCGTCTGGGAGGAAGTGAGGAGCACCTCTGCCCGACCGCCCCGTCTGGGAAGTGAGGAGCGCCTCTGCCTGGCCGCCACCCCGTCTGGGAGGAAGTGAGGAGCGCCTCTGCCCGGCTGCCCCATCTGGGAAGTGAGGAGCGCCTCTGCCCGGCTGCCACCCCGTATGGGAAGTGAGGAGCGCCTCTGCCCAGCCGCCCCGTCTGGGAGGTGAGGAGTGCCTCTGCCTGGCCACCCCGTCTGGGAAGTGAGGAGCGCCTCTGCCCGGCCACCCCGTCTGGGAAGTGAGGAGCGCCTCCGCCTGGCTGCCACCCCGTCTGGGAGGAAGTGAGGAGCGCCTCTGCCCGGCCGCCACCCCGTATGGGAAGTGAGGAGCGCCTCTGCCCGGCCGCCCCGTCTGGGAGGTGAGGAGTGCCTCTGCCCGGTTGCCACCCCGTCTGGGAGGAAGTGAGGAGCACCTCTGCCCGGCTGCCCCGTCTGGGAGATGAGGAGCACCTCTGCCCGGCTGCCCCGTCTGGGAGGTGAGGAGTGCCTCTGCCTGGACGCCACCCCGTCTGGGAGGAAGTGAGGAGCGCCTCTGCCCGGCTGCCCCATCTGGGAAGTGAGGAGTGCCTCTGCCCGGCCGCCCCCACATATGGGAAGTGAGGAGCACCTCTGCCTGACCACTCCGTCTGGGAGGTGAGGAGCGCCTCTGCCCGGCCGCCCCGTCTGGGAGGTGAGGAGTGCCTCTGCCCGGCCGTCACCCCGTCTGGGAGGAAGTGTGGAGCACCTCTGCCCGGCTGCCCCGTCTGGGAGATGAGGAGCACCTCTGCCTGGCCGCCCCGTCTGGGAGGTGAGGAGTGCCTCTGCCCGGCTGCCACCTCGTCTGGGAGGAAGTGAGGAGCACCTCTGCCCGGCCGCCCCCTCTGGGAAGTGAGGAGTGCCTCTGCCTGGCCGCCACCCCGTCTGGGAGGAAGTGAGGAGCGCCTCTGTCTGGCTGCCCCATCTGGGAAGGGAGGAGCGCCTCTGCCCAGCTGCCACACGGTCTGGGAAGTGAGGAGCGCCTCTGCCCGGCCGCCCCCTCTGGGAAGTGAGGAGCGCCTCTGCCCGGCCGCCCCGTCTGGGAGGTGAGGAGCGCCTCTGCCCGGCCGCCCCGTCTGGGAGGTGAGGAGCGCCTCTGCCCGGCTGCCACCCGGTCTGGGAGGAAGTGAGGAGCGCCTCTGCCCGGGCGGCCCCGTCTGGGAAGCGAGGAGCGCCTCTGCCCGGGCGGCCCCGTCTGGGAAGCGAGGAGCGCCTCTGCCCGGGCGGCCCCTTCTGGGAAGCGAGGAGCGCCTCTGCCCGGGCGGCCCCGTCGGGGAAGTGAGGAGCGCCTCTGCCCAGCCGCCCCGTCTGGGAGGAGAGGAGCGCCTCTGCCCGGGCGGCCCCATCTGGGAAGCGAGGAGCGCCTCTGCCCGGCCGCCCTGTCTGGGACGTGAGGAGCGCCTCTGCCCGGCTGCCCTGTCTGGGAGGTGTACCCAACAGCTCCAAAGAGACAGCGACCATCGGGAGCGGGCCATGAGGACGATGGCGGTTTTGTTGAAGAGAAGGGGAGGAAGTGTGGGGAAAGGAAGGAGAGATCAGATTGTTGCTGTGTCTGTGTAGAAAGGGGTGGGCACAGGAGACTCCATTTTGTTCTGACTAGGAGAAATTCTTCTGCCTTGGGATGCTGTTGATCTATGGCCTTTCCCCCAGCCCCATGCTCTCTGAAACATATGCTGTGTCAACTCAGGGTTAAATGGATTAAGGGCGGTGCAAGATGTGCTTTGTTAAACAGATGCTTGAAGGCAGCATGCTCTTTAAGAGTCATCACCACTCCCTAATCTCAAGTACCCAGGGGCACAAACACTGCAGAAGGCCGCAGGGACCTCTGCCTAGGAAAACCAGAGACCTTTGTTCATGTGTTTATCTCCTGACCTTCTCTCCGCTATTATCCTATGACCCTCCCATATCCCCCTCTCCGAGAAACACCCAAGAACGATCAATAAATACTTCATAAATTTAAAAAAAAAAAAAAAAAAAAAAAAAAGAAATTAAAAAAAAAAAAAAAAAAAATCCAACAACTGTACTGGGTATTGCCCACTATCTTTAAAGTTTTGAATCAAAATGCTTCTGGACAGTGAACATATTACAAAAGAAAATGCGACTCAGTATTTAACCTCTTCCATTTCAATGTTTTGCGAGTGTCTCGTTTTTTCAACTTTTGATAGTTTATTTGTAGCACTAACTTAACATACTAATACCAGAGTCCACAGCATCCAAAATACAGACACATTTATATGCTCAGAGTTGTTTTGTTTCCAGATCAACATAATTTATCATTAGGGAAATGCAAATCAAAATCAGAATGAGATGCCACTTCACACCCATTAGGATGGCTATTATCAAAAAAAAAAAGATAACAAGTATTGGTAAAGATGTAAAGAAACTGGAACTTGTGAATGGCTGATGGGAGTATAAAATGGTGCTGCTGCTGGGGAAGAAGTTTGTTCATTCCTCAAAAAGTTAAACATGGAATTACCATATGATATACCCAAAAGAACTAAAATGACTCAGATAATTTATACATTATAATTCACTGCAGCATTATTCATAATAGCCAAAAAGTGGAAACAACCTAAATGTCCATCAACAGATGAATTTGGATAAAGAAAATGTGGTAGTTCAACATCACTGATGATTAGAGAAATGCAAATCAAAACCACAATGAGATACCATCTCACGCCAGTCAGAATGGTGATTACTAAAAAGTCAAGAAACAACAGATGCTGGTAAGGCTGTGGAGAAATAGGAAAACTTTTACACTGTTGGTGGAAATGTAAATTAGTTCAACCACTGTGGAAGACAGTGTGGTGATTCCTCAAGGATCTAGAACCAGAAATACCATTTGACCCAACAATGCCATTACTGGATATATACCCAAAGGAATATAAATCATTCGACTATAAAGATACATGCAACATATGTTTACTGCAGCACTATTTACAATAGCAAAGACATGGACCCAAACCAAATGCCCATCAATGATAGACTGGATAAAGAAAATGTAGTACATATACACCATGGAATACTATTCAGCCATAAAAAGGAATGACATCATGTCCTTTGCAGGGACATGGATGAGGCTAGAAGCCATCATCCTCAGCAAACTCACACAGGAACAGAAAACCAACCACTGCATGTTCTCACTCATAATTGGGAGTTGAACAGTGAGAACACATAGACACAGGAAGGGGAACAACACATACCAGGGCCTGTTGGAGTCAGGAAAGGAGGGAGAACATCAGAACAAATAGCTAATGCATGACGGGCTTAAAACCTAGATGACAGGCTGAGCGTGATGGCTCATGCCTGTAATCCCAACACTTTGGGAGGCCAAGGTAGGCGGATCACAAGGTCAGGAGTTCCAGACCAGCCTGGCTAACATAGTGAAACACTCTCTCTACCAAAAATACAAAAATTAGCTAGGCGTAGTGGCATCCACTTGTAGTCCCAGCTACTCGGGGGGCTGAGGCAGAAGAATCACTTGAACCCGGGAAGCAGAGGTTGCAGTGAGCTGAGATCACACCACTGCACTCCAGTCTGGGTGACAGAGCGAGACTCCGTCTCAATTAAAAACAAACAAACAAAAAACCTAGATGACAGGTTGGTAGGTGCAGCAAACCACCATGGCACGCTTATATCTATGTAACAAACCTGCATGTTCTACACATGTATCCTGGAACTTAAATAAAAATTAAAAAAAGAAAATGTGGGATGTGTGTATACTGATAAACCAATATACACACACACACACACACACACACATGCCCCCCCCCCCCCGCACAGTATGGATCAACCTTTCATATACTACATGAAAGAAGCCAATAACATAAGGACAAATATTGTACGATTCCATTTATATGAGGTATTAGACCAGGCAAATCCACAGAGACAGAAAGGAGAACAGAGGTTACTAGGGGTGAGGGAGATGAGAGATGGGAGTTAGTGTTTAATGAGTACAGAGCTTCTGCCCGGGATGATGAAAATGTTCCAGAAATGCACAGTGCTGATAAATGTTGTTGTGAATGCACATAATGCCACTGCATTGTATATACTTAAAAAAACAGCTAAAGTGGTAAATTGAAAAGAAATATAACTGGCTATTTAAAGAAAAATAACAACAATGTAGTGTAAGTTTACAACACACATAAAAGTAAAATGTGTAACAATAATAGCACATAGATTCGGAGGAGAGAAACAGAAGTGCCCTATTATTAAGTTCTTATACTTTAAGTGACATGGTGTAATATCACTTGAAGGTAGTCTGTGATAAGTTAAACATACATACTGTAAACTCTAAAGCAATCACTAAAATTAAAAAAAAAAAAAAGAAAGATGGCTAATAAGCCAACAAATGAGTGAAAATGGAACCATGAAATATCGAGAATAAAAAATGTAGCTTGATCCAAAGATTTCTAAGAAACTTCATGGTAAAGGGCAGGAAATATTTTTTATCATCCAGTGAAAGATTAGTTTATTAAAACCTACTCAGAAGCATAATTAAATCAATGAAAATAAATAGTGACAGCACTTACTGCCCAGACCGGTGATGTAAAACCCAGAATTGCAGCCTTAGCTCCATCAGCAACATAAGGAATAATATTTTCTCCCAGGCGCGTATCTCTGAACAATGCTCTAAGGATATTTAAAGCATGAACCTAAAACAAGAAGTTCAAAATTAGTTGTAGTTGAAAACCGTGGCTAATTCTAAATCTACACATATCCAATAGTACAGCTTCAAAACAAAAAATTTACTGAATTACAAGAAATGGATAATCCACAAATGAAATAGCAGATTTAATAACAGACATCCAGTAACTGATAAACCATTTTACAAAAAATTAGTAAGATTCAAACAATGCTATAAAAAAGCTTGATCCAATGGACATACATAGAAGCCTGCACCTAAAGAGATAACACATTCTTTTCGAGCACACATGAAACATTTATTTTCTAAAATCCCTCATACCTAGCTACAAATAAAGTCTCAACAAATACCAAGTAATTAATAACTTACAGATTATGCTCTGATCACCATGGAATTAAGAAACTTCAAAAAAAAACTTTACTTTTTATTTTATTTTATTTTATTAGATGGAGTTTAACTCTTGTCGCCCAGGCTGGAGTAGAATGGCACGGTCTCGGCTCACCGCAACCTCCACCTCCCAGGTTCAAGCGATTCTCCTGCCTCAGCCTCCCGAGTAGCTGGGATTACAGATATATGCCACCACGCCCGGCTAAGTTTTGTATAATTAGTAGAGACAGGGTTTCAACATGTTGGCCAGGCTGGTCTTGAACTCCTGACCTCAGGTGATCCACCTGCCTTGGCCTCCCAAAGTGCTGGCATTATAGGCGTGAGCCAGCGTGCCTGGCCTAAAAAATGCTTAAAATTGGCACATTTTCAAGCACATTAAACACTGGTCAAATTTTTTTTTTAATATTTTGAAGATGCTACCTACATATCAATACTTGTAGGATGCAGCTTAAGTGAAATTCAAAAAAAAAATGTACATCTCAAATGCTTGTTTTTTTAAAAGACTAGAATGATTGTGTAAGTGACCAATTAAGTCAACAGAAAATAAGTCAACAATAAACTTGAAACACAGAAAGAAAATAAAAATTTAGAGCAGAAACTTTTAACATAGCAAAGACACAACTAAGAGCATTAACAAACCCAAAAGCTGATTCTCTGAAACAGAAATAAACCCCTGACAAGACTAACCAAGAAGAGAGGAGAGAAATAAGGCACAAATAAAAAATATTATGAAAGAGTTTGAAGCTACAGTGAGCTAAGATTGCACCACTCCACTCCAGCCTGAGTGACAGAACAAGATCCCGTCTCTAAAATAAAAAAATAATAATAATGTATGGTCTCATTTATGTAAAACTCAAAAAAAAGATAAAACTAAAACTAGAGTATTGGAAGTTAGGCTAGTGGCTACTCTTGGAGAGAAGGGTGTGGACTGGAAGAGAACAAGAGGGGCTTTCAGTTGCTAGAAAAGTTCTATTTCTTGATGGCTGCACAAATGTGTTCACTTTGTGAAACTGTACTGAGGTACACATATGGTTTGTACACTTGTCTGTATATGTACTATAATTCCATCAAAAGATGCATATTTAAAAAAACAGGAAAGGAACGGCATGAAAAGGAAAACCACAGGCCAGTCTCACTCACAAAACCAGTGAGATACGCAAGAATGCAAAGATAATATTAAATTGAAAAATCAATACAATTCATTACATCTGCAAATTCTAGAAGAAAACATATTTATCTCAAAAGATGCAAAAAATATTCAATAAAATTTAATTTCCTTAATAAGATAATGGGTAGATTAAAAATTGCAGCAGATTGATCAGAAACAACATAAGGATGCCTGCTATCTCTCTTTCTATACCAAACTTTACTACAGGTTCCAGCAGCAAAGTACAATAAAAACTGTTTTGAAAAAACTAAAAAGTAGAAAGTTAAAACAAACTTAGCATTATTTGTCAAAGGTTTGATTATCCATAAAACAAATCCAAAAGAATTTACAGATAAGTCATTTCCTGTGTTACAGCAATTCTGATAGGCTGCTGAATATAAGCCCAGCAATTCTGATAGACTGCTGAATATACGCACAATTATAACCCCAAAATTAACTGCATTCTTCTCAAACAGCAACAGATAATATAATCTTTTAAAAGTACCATTCATAATTGCAAAAAAATAAGATATCAGAAATAAATCTCAAAAATAATCTATAAGACGTTTATGGGCCAGGCATGGTGGCTCACGCCTGTGAACCCAGCACTTTGGGAAGCTGAAGCAGGTGGATCACCTGAGGTCAGGAGTTCAAAACCAGCTCGGCCAACATGGTGAAATCGTGTCTCTACTGAAAATAAAAAAATTAGCTGGGCGTGGTGGTGCACGCCTGTAATCCCAGCTACTCGGGAGGCTGAGGCAGGAGGACTGCTTGAACCCAGGAGGCAGAGGTTGCAGTGAGCCGAGATCGCGCCATTGCACTCCAACCTGGGCAACAAAAGCGAAACTCCATCTCCAAAAAAAAAAGACTTTTATGGGAATTAGTTTAAAAAATAATAACTGACATTAAATGATCTGAATAAATGGAGAAATAAGCCATGCTCATGGAAGATTCAATACTTAAAAAGATAATTTTTCCCAAATAAATCAATACATTTAAATTCTAACCAAAATTCCAAAAGGGCTTTTTATTGAGTTTAACAAGCTAAGTCTAAAATTTTTATGGAACAGCAATAGGACAAACATAGCCAAGGTCATTCTGAAGGGAAAACAGAAAAAAGAGAGATTCACCTTGCCAGATAGTATAACTTTTTATAAAGACACAATAATTAAAATAGTGGTTTTAGGCCAGGTGTGGTGGCTCACGCCTGTAATCCCAGCACTTTGGGAGACCGAGGCAGGAGAATCACGTGAGGTCAGGAGTTCGAGACTAACCTGGCCAACATGGCAAAACCTCATCTCTACTAAAAATATAAAAATTGGCAGGGCATGGTGGCGGAAGTCTATAATCTCAGTTACTCAGGAGGCTGAGGCAGGAGAATTGCTTGAACCCAGGAGGCGGAGGTTGCAGTGAGCTGAGATCATGCCATTGCACTCCAGCCTAGGCCACAGAGTGAGACCTCATCTCAAAAAAAAAAAAGAAAAGAAAAGAAAAAGAAAAAAGAAAGAAAATATAAAATATCTTTCTGATCTTGGGGTATAATTTCTGAAATAAGATCCAAATGTACAACCCATAAAGGAGAAAGCTGACCTATTCTATTTTATTAAAATTAAAAATATCTATATAATAATAGAGACCACAAAGTAAAAAGAGAAAACACAGTTTGGGAGAATATATATGTAATTCAAATGATCAAAAAGAAATCAGTATCAAGAAAATATTTTTGAAACAACAATAAAAATCCAACTCCTACAAAACAAAAATGAAGGGACAAATAACCAATATTAAAAGTAAGCAAAGTCTTTCAACAGACAACTTTCAGAAATAAACCAAAAGGCTAATAAACATATGAAAAGATGTTAAAGCTAACTAGTAATAAGAAAGATGCAAAATAAAACTAGAAAACATCATTTCACACTAAGCAGAAAGTCAAAAACTGTAAAAGTCTGATAATACAAAGGTGTTGATAAGCAATGGAAACTCATACTCTGCTGGCACGAATACAAATTAGTTCAACCACTTTGGAGACAACACAACAGTATTGAATTGAATATGTGTGTACCCTACAACTCTGCAATTCTACTTCTAGGTATATAACGTGGAGAAACACTCACGTGTGTAAGGAGACACGCAAGACTGTTTGTTTCAGCATTGTTTGTAATAGAAGAAAACGGGAAACAACCCAAATGTCCATTCACAAAAGGGATGAAATGAAATAGAATAAAATACTGTTCAGAAATGAAAGTGAACAGGGGCTGAACAGGAGCTTACTAATCTTAAAAATATAATGTTGATTGACAAAAGCAAAGTATAAAAAGTGTCGATAACAACATTCATGTAAAAGGAGATAAAAGTATGATGAAAATGCTTGGGAATGATAGTCACTAATTTGGGTTAGTGATTATAACTGAGGAGGAATAAACGGGAATGAGATGTGGAAGAATCCACAGCATAACTAACGGTCTCTGTAATGTTTAATTTTTTAAATTGGAACTGGTTTCAAATATGTTCATTATTTACTATACATTTCTGCATACTGAAGTATTTCAAAGACACATAATAAAAATAATGAAGAAATGAACCATGGGAGGGGAGAAGGAAAGCAAATTATCAACTAAAAAAGCTTAGAAGACTGGTCAGAGACAAAATTTTTAAATCTCACCAATTTCATAAAAATGATCACTAAAATGCCATTAATCACCTTGAAGTAGAGTAGGGCAGTAACTATCCAGCACTCGTTAAAACCAAGCCCCACTATTTTTAGATGTTCTTATAAAAATAGCACAGGTAAAGCATCCCAAATAGAAAAATCTGAAATCAAAAAAGCTCCAAAATCTGAAACTTTTTTGAGCACGGACATGACATTCTAAGGAAACGCTCATTGGAGCATTTTAGATTTTCAGATTAGAGATGCTGACCTGTTCAGTATAATGCAAATATGCCAAAATAATTAAAAAAAAAAAATCTGAACTCTGAAACACTTCTGGTCCCCAGCATTTCAGATAAAAGATACTCAACATGTACTTTTTAAAAGTGATAGTCTAGGAAAATAGAACCAATTACATTTTTTTCACATTTCACTGAAAAATGTCTTGAAATGATCATTTTTGAACGGTGATTAACAACATTTCAGTCAATTTTTTAAAGAAATAAAGACATTTCATATCTATGGGCACTGGCCACTATGTGCCATATGACTATGTTCCATATGACTGTGGAAAAGAACGGGGATTCTTTTCCACAGTCCACATTCCAGCCCATGGGCTCCCTTTATCTAACACTTTGCCAATATCCAACAAACATAAAATCCCCTTTCTTTTCCACAGTCCTCATTCTGGCCTGTGGGCTCCCTTTAACACCTCCCACAGGTTCTGAAATAAAATCATATGTACTTATCGTACTTGATTGCAAACTTCAGCTCTCAATCTGTTCCCTGACCTAGCATGGCCCTTTACAGTTGGGTAGGAGTGTCCTACTATAGGCTGGGCATGGTGGCTCACACCTGTAATCCTAGCACTTTGGAAGGCCAAGGCAGGCAGATCCCTGAGGTCAGGAGTTCCAGACCAACCTGGCCAACAGATGATTGGGCCTGGTCTCAAACTCCTGACCTCAGGTGATTTGCCAGGTATGGTGGCCCATGCCTGTAATTCCAGCTACTGGGGAGGCTGAGGCATGGGAATCGCTTGAACCCAGGAGGCAGGGGTTGCAGTGAGCCACGATCGCACCACTGCACTCCAGCATGAGCAACAGAGTGAGACTCTGTCTCAAAAAACAAACAAAAAAAAAGGAGTGTCCTACTATGAAGCATTAACTGAGTAAGTCCAGACTATAATGTACAAGCAGTACTTGATAGGTATTAATATTTACTCCCTAGTGGTGAAGTGGAGCTATGAGGAGTGCTTTAACTTCATATATGTAGGTAGTGACTAAAAGGAACTAAATGCTAGTAAAATATGAACACCCCAAAAGGTAGATATCATATTTAAAGGAAATTTTCAACTGCTGAGTTACAAAATGTACATCAACGCAAAGAAACACACATGAAATTCTAAAGTGCTAGCATATGCACTTTCAAATTCGTAGATGCAATAGTATTATAAAATATCTTATATAAGCTGGATGTTTTCACCAGAGTTTAAAAATTGTTTGTTTTGATTAATATATTCAACTAAAGCAATGGTTTATTTTGTGGATGGTAAAGACAAAAAAAAAAGAAAGAAAAACTATTCAAACAAGCTTCAAATGTCTGTCCAATGTTCAAGAGTTCTTTATCTCCAGCAGATACTTTTTGTTAAAAAATAAAGCAAAGATTTAAAACAACTGCAGGAGGCTGAGGCAGGAGAATTGCTTGAACCTGGAAGGCGAAGATTGCAGTGAGCTGAGATTGTGCCACTGTACTCCAGCCTGGGTAACAAGACAGTAACAACCGTCTTGAAAAAAGTGAAAAACAAAACAAAACTAAAAGCAACACTGGAGGGTTTGTTTATTTCCATGATTACCTGGGGGACTGTACTCTGTAAGTCATCTGTAGGCCCAGCCAAAGAGATTAACTCTTTCATTGTTATTTTCAACAAATCCATTTTGCCTTTCTTTGGTTCAGACGCCAACAGTGCCTATGGAAAAAGAATGGAAAAATTAACAGGGTTCTTAGTTTACATATACTTTTTTGCTGCTTCCCTAGATCAATCCCAAAATGCAAAATCCCCTTAATAAAAACATGTGGTTATCAAAGAAAGTTAATTAAACCATGTGGCTGTGGGCAAGCGGTTTAACCTCACAGTGGAACCTACAGATTCTTCATCTATAAATTTAGGTGAAGGTGAAATCATGTCATCTCTAAGGTCACTTCCAGTTTGCTCATTAAATTTTATAATTCTAAAAGGCCAAAAAATGGCTCTTATTGACAACTCCTTAAGAACCCTAAGTAGGTGGCAGTTCTGATACAATAAACAAATCAGTTTCAGTAACAAATTTATCTAACAAGAAAATTCTCTTTACTTAAAAAACAAAAAAATCTCTGGATTAAATTTCTTGTAAGAATGTTAAGGCTCCCTGGAGATGAAGCAGTTAGTTAATTCTTCACAAAAGAATCATTACTTGTAGGACTAATCAAATCAAAGCATTTGAAACTCCATGGAACAAAAAGAAATACTGCAAACACCAAAGAGGTCCTATATTTGAAATTTTCAGTAGCTTCTTACTTGCTTTGTATCTAACACTTTGCCGATGTCCAATAAACATAAAAATAGGGTATTAAGCTACTTGAGGCAATAAAAAGGAACGAGGTACTAATATATATTACAACATGGATGAACTCTGAAAACATTACGCTAATTGAAAGAAGCCACACACAAAAGATCACATACTGTATGATTCCATATATATGAAATGTCCAGAAAGGGCAAATGTATAGAGCTGGAAGGTAGATTAGTGATTGCCTAGGGCTGAGTGGCAGGGGTAGAGAGAAATGGGAAGTGACTGCTAATGAGTACGGGAGGTTTCATGGGTTGATGTTCTAAAACTAAATAATGGTTGTACAGCTCTGTGAATATACTGAAAACCACTGAATTGTACACTTTAAAAGGGTGACTATATAGTATGTGAATTACATCTCAATAAAGCTGTTAAAAAAAAGTCACTTTAGTCACATTCCCAGACTCCCTTCCTCCATGTCTACTTTTCATGTTTGTAGCTACTGGCTCTCAAGAGTGAAAGTTTCAAGTTAGTTAGCTTCTTCTGAAGCATTTGAAATCTACAGAAGTGGAAAATAAAGACATACAAAAAATAGTTTGATTTAGAAGAAATTTCTAATAGTTTATTTAGGCTCAGATAATGTATATTTTTTAAATGACTATTCAAAAAAACTTTATGTCTATATTGAAAATAATTTTTAATCTGTCTACACAAAAGGTAAACTCACAAACTAAGTAGACAGTTCTTTTCCATAGCTAACACTATGCAGATTTCCACCAAAACAGGAATACAACTTTATTAGTAAGTCACGCTAAGAGAAATGAAGACTCTCTTTAAGCAGATTTTTTTAAAAAAATTAGACTTTATTCAACTAAAAAAAAGCTACATTCAGTTACAAAAATGTCTTCAGGGAACCATGGCTTTTTTCTCCCAAAGAGCTAGGTAAAGTTATAGCATTCTTGCCAAGGCTAGGGTAAGAAAGTACACCTTCTGATTACTCATTATGACCAATACTTAGTACAAGTTGGGCACCAGAGCTGAAAGAAGCACACTGCACAAATATGCATTGAGACCTTGATCTTGTCTTAACATTTGATCTCAGACAGACAAATGACACGTAAAAACACAAGATCAGAGTGAAATTAGAGGCAGGAGAATGAAACACACTGATCCAGAATGGGTCAGATCAAATAAAAGTTGATTTCTGAAGGTCACCAAAATCCGTACAGCAGAACTACTTCAATGATCTCTGTCAACAACCTCTGCAACTGATGCCCACCGTCACCAAAAAATCATAAAGGGATTTTAGGAATTTGACGGAGGAGTAAGAAAGAGAACGAAAAAATGTAGGGGCACGAAAAAAACCAGAGACTTCATTCCATTTATTTTCAGTGCTTTTATTATACCACCACATTCCTGGATTTAATCTTACTATATATTAAACAAAGGTCTTTCAGGATGGGGTCTGATTTAGTATTGTGAAGACACTGGTTTTTATTCTTTGGGTTCATGAAGGTAACAGTCTTAATTTCTAAATAAAATATTTTCCCATCAATAGCCATATCTAAGTGTGCTGATATGAAGCAATATTTAAGGTATAATACTAAGTGAAATCAAAGAGCAAGCAGTGTATATGTTTTCATATGTGTTCAAAAGGAAAACGGACTCGCACACACATATTCTCATATGCAGAGAGGTTCAGGAGTCAGGCTGCCTGGGCTCAAGTCTTAACTCAGTTTTACTGTCTCTGTGGCCTTTGGCAAGTCACTTAATGTACCTAAACCCCAGTGTCTTCACCTAGAATATATGGATGATAATAGGGTCCAAGGAAGGAGTTAATGAGGTGAAATAACCACTAATAAATGTCAGCTACTATTATGATTATGATTATTTTATGGATGGACATTTTATAGGAGAACTGAAAAGAAAATGTTAACACTGGTTGCCTACAGAGAGTATTGAAGGTCTTGAGATGAAAGGAACACTATTTTTTTAAAAAAATACAGTGGGGTGGTGGGGTAACATATGCACTTCCTGGAAGTGAGCAATGACTGTGCCACAGTAATGTCTGCCTACTTAATACACAGACAGAAATTTATACCACCCTCTGTTTATATTACAAGATTGACCTTTTAGAGGGTTTGTTCCAAGAACAGATCTTGTCACAGGAACACACCGTCCCCACATTAAAACAAAGCCACAAATGCTATGGTGCTGAAAAGACAGAAA
This sequence comes from Pongo pygmaeus, assembly GCF_028885625.2. Classification (NCBI taxonomy): domain Eukaryota; kingdom Metazoa; phylum Chordata; class Mammalia; order Primates; family Hominidae; genus Pongo; species Pongo pygmaeus. Next base: position 90,223,814 of record NC_072385.2, on the reverse strand, counting down.
TGTCCTTTATGTAATACGCTCACTCACATGTCAAACAGGTTAGGATACACTATCATCAAAAGACAAATATAAACAAACAGCTAAGGTCCTACTGATAAATACCTGTATGTAGAAAGGAATTCCAGCACTGCGCCTTGTAGCACAGAGTTTAGATGAAGGATTACTGCATTTAATTTCCTCTAAAACACTCCATAGCCACTGTTCTGGCAGCTTTTGCAGACTCACATTTGGGCACCTAAAAGGCATATATAATCAAATATTTGGAATTAGGTATCAAAGTTAAAAGTACAAACTATTGGTGCACATTTACACTGTTAGAAAATAATAAATATCCTTATATTGAGTGGGGGTGAAACTAAAACATGTCTCATACTTTTCACCTACTTTCCTCTTTATTACGGGTCTTAAGATCTAAAGATTTCATTTCTACCAACTGCAGTGTTTAAAGCATGTGTCTTGTCTGCAAAATAAATTTTGAGACATGGGCTTGCATCCACACTCAAAATATTCAGGAAAAGGTTGATCATGGTCTCACAGGTATTTCATACTATACAACTCAAGATTTCCAACAAAGAGAATATAAGTTTATAGTTTACTATAATTTATGCTCTATGTTTATAGGGATTACACATATTCAAAGAAAACACATTTTAAACTGTATTTTAGTAATCATTTTCATCTCTCTCAAAATGAGGCCTACCACAAAATTTTCAACCAGATCCTCTGGAGAATTAAAGCAATTTATCTGGGAAGAGGCATAAACGTTTTGAGGCGATTTGAACATTACATCAGTAAGCTTCTGCATTATTACATTAAGCGTTATCTTAGAGTGCTCAAGTACATTTAATTTTTATAAAATTTTTAACTGTATGCCCTACTAGACTGTATAACATTGCCCAAGGAATACCAAATTCAGTGGTAGGTAGACACAATTATCTTAGCAAGATAGTACCTGGTTTTAACTGAAATTAATATATGAAAATTAGCAGATAAAGGTCCAAAGGAAAAACACTCTTTTTTAAGTTGAGGAAGAAAAGTTGCAGAAAGACAACTGATTTCCAATTTACAGTGAGAATTAGATCTCTTAGGAACACATTTGGGATTTTTTTTTTCTTTATTCTAGTTTGCTGTAAAACAGATAACTTCAGTAACTAAACATTCTAAATAGCAACTCAGATTCAGCTACATGTTTCCCATAGAACAAAATATATAAATAATACTACTTTAAAGGAGGCATTTTTTAAAGTTTGACATGGACCTAAAAAATATTATTTCAGTCATAAACGTTACAATTACATCTCCCTACTCCTAGCAGGCTCTGTGATTCTAAAGATTTCCTTTTAGCATATCTTAAAATCCATCACCTCACCCTTGCTTCTTCGACACTCCTGCCCTCAGCCACCAAAACCAGCTATCAAAACTCCCAACGCTAGATTAAAAAAGATTCAGAGACATAACAACCAAATGTAGTGTGTGAACCTTGCTTAGATCCTGATTTGAACAAATGAAATGTAAAACAGACACTGTCAAGTAACAGAGGAAATTTATATACATACTAGATAATAGATAACACCAAGAAATTCTTTATAAAATGTGCCACTGCACTGTGAACATGGAACAAAGTGTCCATATTTTTAGAGATGCATACTGAGTACATAGGAATAAAAATCACAAATCGGGAATGTGTTTTAGAATACTTCAACAAACAACAATAAAAAGGGATAGATGAAGCAGTTGTGACTCAACTTTGATCACTATTGAATTTGGATGATGGGTAAAGGTGGCTTATTATTCTCTCTACTTTTAAATATATGTGATATATATATACACAAATACACACGTTTATGTGTTTGGAATTTTTCATAATAAAAATAATTGCCCCACACTTTTGTATTTTTAAGGATTGAGGTTACTTCCCAATCACTGGATTTTGTATCTTTTAAAATTAAGATAAATGTCTTGTGTTTTGTGAAATAATTTCTCTATTAGTAATATTGCCAGCTTGATCCTCACACAGTTGTGATCCTTTCACACTTGTGATCCTCACACAGTTGCCCAATCAAAAACTGAAATCCAAATTCCTAAGAGTAATTACTTAAGTGCTAATGATATAGATTACCGCCTTCTTTTGTTCCTTCTTCACTGTAAAAAAAAAAAAAAAAAAAAAAAAAAATTGGGCCAGGTGAGTGCGGTGGCTCACATCTGTAATCCCAGCATTTTGGGAGGCCAAGGCGGGAGGATCACCTGAGGTCAGGAGTTCAAGACCACCTTGGCCAACATGATGAAACCTCATCTCTACTAAAAATACAAAAATTAGCTGGGTGTGGTGGCAGGCACCTGTAATCCCAGCTACTTGGGAGGCTGGGGCAGGAGAATCGCTTGAACTCGGGAGGCGGAGACTGCAGTGAGCCAAGATGGCGCCACTGCACTCTAGCCTGGGTGACAGAGCGAGACTCCATCTCAAAAAAAACTAAAAAAATTAAAAAAAAAAAAAATGTTTTTTGGTGATTTAGCTACCCAAGAAAAGAAACTGGAATTATAGAGGTGAATAAGATAAAGAGTACTTGATCTATTATCTGTGGGCTTAATTTATACTTGTATTTTCTTCCTAGAACCATGGGAAAGTTAAAACCAGCTTATAGATAATGCTACAGTCTAAGGTCGTCTCCTGTAGGGGATTCGCTACGTAGGAAAAACTAAGGGGAAGAAGGAACTGCAGGACATGAGAGGTACTTTCCTATTTCCTTAATTTCCTCAGTGTGTTGAAATACAAATACACTAAATACTAGTTCAATAATGCGCCTCAACTGTCAGTGGGCCTCCCCTGGGCCTCCCTGAGTGAGCCCACAGAGGCTCTGGCAAAACCAACCACTCCAAGAAGGCAGGTCTGGAATGAGAGTAGAACATCTCACTATGCATCACCCTTCCTTGCATGAACTTTCAGTGGCTCTTGACTATTAACCAAATCATCTAACTCCTCTTCTAACTTGATCAAACTCTCCTAGCTTGAAAGGTTGCCTATGACCTGGACCCAACCCTCCTACTTAAATCTAACCTTAACTTTTCCAAGTTCCTACACAAACTCCTCTGGTCTAGTAAGATTGTTTTTTGCTGGTTCTCATACAAACATACAACACACACACGCCACAAACACACATACCTCATATTCCCAACTAAGCATTTGTTTATGGTCTCCACACATATCCCTATTCATCCAAACTGATGAAACTTCCTCCAAATACTGTATCTCACGAGGACTTTTTCTTTCTCTAAACTTCTAATTAACTTGAAGCAACTACTAGGTATTAGGCGTACATGGGATCAGTACAGTATCATGGAAGGGCTGGAATCTGAACTAGACTTTGAAGGACATGTAGGTCGAATGGCGGAAGGCCCATATATGAGAGCTAAGGAAGTAAAAGATGAGATGACTGGGGAAAGAGCTAGGTCAAGGCCCCAGAGGCAATTCCCTAATTTAGATACTTGGCTAGTATAACTGTAAACAGTTAACTGGGCCTATTTATTCCCTTGAGTATTGCATACTAAGAACCAAACGCTCCTTGTTAATTTGCAGAATTTGAAAACAGAGGCCAGAAGAATGCTCTACAAGGTCAAGGCTGGCAAAATGCCATCAATAGAGCTGTCTCTGCCCACTGCACCATGGACCCAGGAACCTCATGAGCTCTGGGAAATGTTCAAGGCACCAGCTCCTACCATCTAGTCCAAACCTTCTTACTCTGCTCTGGAATTCCCCAGCATCAAACCAGCTCTTCTGCAGAATTCTTTACTTATCTGGTTTCCAATGTGAACTTTGCCACCGGTTCCTATTCCTCTGATTCCCTTGCTTCTCAGCTCTGCACCTCTCCCAGGCAAGTCCTGCCCTCAAAGCCATACAAGGGAATTTGGTCCAATAATGGAACTCTCACCCTCCCTTTTACTAAAATTAAACATACTACATTTTAAACAAAATCTACTTACAAGTTTTTTTTTTGTTTGTTTTTATTTTGTTTTGTTTTTGAGATGAAGTTTCACTCTTCTTGCCCAGGTTGGAGTGCAATGGCACCATCTTGCCTCACTGCAACCTCCGCCTCCCAGGTTCAAGTGATTCTCCTGCCTCAGCCTCAGCTGGGATTACAGGCATGCGCCACCACGCCCAGCTAATTTTGTATTTTTAGTAGAGATGGGGTTTCTCCATGTTGGTCAGGCTGGTCTCGAACTCCCAACCTCAGGTGATCCGCCCGCCTCGGCCTCCCAAAGTGCTGGGATTACAGGCGTGAGCCACCACACCCGGCCACAAGTTTTATTTAAACTATCATACTGGAAATATATTTGCCTGCCACAAAGGAAAGAAAAACAAATATTCGTTGGATGTCTATTACACGTCTGGTACGACACCAGGCTTTTCACAGCTGCTCTTACTTCATTCTTGGAACAAACTATGAGAAAGTTATTTTTCCCAACTAATAGATGAGAGGGAATATATCACAGTGGTTAGGAACACAGATTATGGACCCGTGTTATCTGGTTTAGAATCCTTTCTCTGCTACCTAGTAGCTGTACGATCCAAGGCAATTTACTAAATTTCTCCATTTTCTCACTTTGCTCTTCTATAAAATGACGGTTTTTGGGAGGATTGAGTTTGTTCTTATATCTAATAAGTTCTTAATGGTCATTTTCTAAAACCATCTGTTATTATGAGAAAAGCAAGTATTAAAAGAGTTTCAATTGAAATGATAGAGATGAAACAGCTGAGTTTCCATTTTGACAGGACATACCCCTACAATGCAAGTTAATATTAACAATATGCAAAATATACAAATAGAAACCCCAAAACCTGCTGAGTCCAAAAACAAGATAATCATCTGGGTAAAAATGAAGAGAAATGCAAAGCAGTGAGTGTGCTGATACCAGAGACCCACAGAGTTACAGATTTAGAAGCAGTAGTGGCAGCCAAAGAATTTCAGCAGCCTCATCTCTTTTGAAAAGAATCTGAAAAAGGGCTACTGCCAGAGCTGCCTGAGGCTGTAGCAGTAGGAAAAGCCAAGGGCACAGGGAGCCTCTGAATCAGGCTGACTACTAACTCAGTGACTAGATCTATGATATCCCCAATTTCACTGTGAAGTGGGAGACCCAAAATGCCACTACCTAATCTAGTTCCTCTGATAGAGAGGAAAGAGCCTAGAAAGAGATCAATAAAGAAAACAAAAGGCTCTCATCATAGCCAGCAAGCCAAAATTCAAAATATAGAAATAAATTTTATATTAAGAAAGACAATCTAAAAAAAAATCAGTAATAACACACATTCACTCTATATGAAACTAATTTTATGGTGCAGTCTGACAAAGACCTTAAAATAACTATGTTTAGGATACTGAAGTGATAAATAAGGGAATAACTTCTATTTAAGAAGAGTTAACTGGGCATGGTGGCTCACATCTGTAGTCTCAGCAACTCAGGAGGCTGAAGCAGGAAGATCACTTGAGCCCAGGAATTCAGGGCTACAGTGAGTTATGATGGCACCATTAGACTCCAGTGTGGATGACACTGGAGTGAGACCCTGTCCCTTAAAAAAAAAAAAAAAAAAAGCAAGAAATCATGAAAAACAAGCCATAGTGAAATAAGAACAGGCATGTATAAAAATAAAAAAGACTAGAAATAAAAGTATACTTTCAGCCAAGCACGGTGGCTCACGCCTGTAATCCCAGCGCTTTGGAAGGACGAGGCAGGCAGATCACGTGAGCTCTGGAGTTTGAGACCAGCCTGGGCAACATGGTGAAACCCTGTCTCTACAAAAAACTACAAAAAAAAAAAATTAGCTGGGCATGGTGGCACTCGCCTGTAGTCTCAGCTACTCGGGAGGCTGAGGTGGGAGGATCGCTTGAGCCCAAGAGGCAGAGGTTGCAGTGAGCTGAGATCATGCCAAGGCACTCCAGCCTGGGTGACAGAGTGAGACCCTGTCTTAAAAAATATATATATATATTATATAATATACATATATAATATATATAATATACATTATATATAATATATAATATATATACACACACACACATATAAAAGAGATAAGATGAATTCTAAAGAATTCGTGACTTAGAAGACAGTTTTCTGGGAAATTCACCCATAACAGTATACAGAATGAAAAAACCATAAAGTATGTGTGTGTATATATATACGATAGTTCCACATCTGGAAAAAGCATAGCAAAATTGTGATTAATAAAAAAACTTAAAAGCCACAGGAGATTTAAAGGAAAAAAAACTGGAGAGCTACAAAGGAACATCAATTATACCAAAGACAAGTTTCTCACTGGCAATAACAAAAGCACTGAAGAAAAACAACTGTCCATCAGAATTGTATACCCTGTTAAAGTACATTCAAAAGTATAGGTAAGAAAAAAACAATCTGAAATATACGAAGATTAAGTGTGCCTTCCAGAGACTCTCACCAAAAGAAATTCTAAAGGATGTACTTCAACAAAGTACACCTACAGTAGTTTCAATGGGGTGTCTACTAGACATGCCAAACTTAACATGCCCCAAACTAAACTAAACTCCTGATCTTCCTCCAAAAACCTACTCTACCCACAGTCTTGCCCATCCTAATGAAAGAATAACAAATCAATCTCTTCAGAGGCTCAAGCCAAAAACTTTGTAGTTATGCTCTCTCTCTCAAATAGCAAATCTAATAGCAAATTAGCAAATAGCAAATCTAATCTGTCAACAAACCTTGCCTGCTCTATCTTCATGTTACATCCAGATTCAGATCACATTTTACTTCCTCCACCACTTTCCAAGTCATCACTATCTCTTTTCTGTAGTATAGCAATACTGTAACTAATCGGTCTTTCTGTTTTCACTATTATAGTCTATTATCAACACAGAAGAGTAATCCTTTTAAAAGATGAGATCATGTCACTCCTCTGTTCACAAACACTCCAGTGGCTCCCCATTTTACTCAGAGTAAAAGCCAAAGTTCTTACACAATGTCATAGGCTGTCTAGTCCTCATAACTTCTCTGATCTCATTTACAACTCTTTCCTATGCTCACACTACTCCAGTCATAATTGGTTTACCTGATGTTCCTTAAATACCTACCCTAAGCCCAAGCCTCTCAGGACTTTTTCACCTGACATTCTCTCTGCCGTGAATGCTCTTCCTCCAGGTATTTACATCGTGGTTGTACAACTGCTAATTTTAGTATTCACTATACCTTCTAGTACATGCAAATATTTCACACTAATGTTTAAAAATTGGGTAAAATAAGGGGGTAGAAGAGACGGAAGCTAAATAATTTGCTCAAGGTTACACAGCAAGTACGTGGCAGAGGGAGAATTAAAATGTATATTGACACCAAAGCCCTTGCCTAATAAAAACGCATTATTTCAATGTGCCTGCCCTAAATGCTCAGATCTGGCTCATGATGAAGATACTATCAACTCTCTATTATTTGTTTTAGTGAATTTCACTATTTTATTTTTTAAAGAGATCTATCAGGTACCTAGTGGTTGCTTTGCACTATGCTATGTCCTAAAAATAGAACCACAGAATAAAAATTCCAAAGGGCACATGATTTACAAAATGTTTTCATGTGGCTTTGGAATGTATTACCAGAGAATACTATTTTTAAGATATTACCTTCCTGATCATGTTTTATTCAGGTTACTTTTCAGATTGATTTCATTCCCTGAACATCTACCATTGGGGTGGGGGTTAAAGTATTAATAGTTCTAAATGAACTAGGTGACATGAATAGAGAGCTAGCTAGAAAATTAAAATACTCTACAGAAAAGCCACTCAGTAGATAACCTCTTCGTGACTGACTTGAATTGAACTGTGTCTCATTTGTTTTCGAGGTACCCCCACTCCCTTAGGGAACTGGGGAAGTTTATTACTATTAATAAACTGTTTTCTTATATTAACTGAATGATTCATGGTAGCCTGAAGAAATTACTTCACCTGCAAACACAAAGCAATTAATTTCACATTTAAATATGAAGTACATTTAAAGCCAACATATTGAAGCAAAATTCCCAGAAAAGACTCAAACTGCCATGAAGGTAATTATGTATAACCTCAACTGAGTAAGGGTAAGCCTCTGCCAATATCTTTATTTACCAAACAATAATTTACTTACCAAGCACAAGAAGGAAGAAAATCATTTCCCTTTCCCATAAACACAGACTTTCACTTTGTTAGGTTAAAGAACAAAGTGGAAGCTTAGAAAGGAATAGTATACTTTCTGGGAACAGAAACTTTATGTCCATTGATTTTACACATCCATGAAGTTCCTCATTTTTTCATCCAGTCCCCTCCCCGCTTCCATGCAACTCTGTCAAACGCATGTGTACTTCATTTGTTCATAATCTTGAAGTTACCTACTAGGGTCCATAAATATTAATGTGTGTACAATTTCCAAGATACCTTCTATTTTTATATCCATGTGGTTGGAGACTCTCAGAAAACACAAAGATTTCCCAGGGACCACAAAATCCAAACTCCTCATCCTGGCTCACAAAGCCCTACTTATCTGGACAATCTCATTAAACTTCATCTTATACCATTCTGTTCTTTAATACACCATGGATTTTGGCATTAGTGGTTCTCATTGCTTGGAAAGCTCTTCTCCAGAAAAGGTGCTGCTTCTTGCCATTCAGGCCTTGGCTGAAATATTACTTTAGTCTAGTAGGAAAGAATCTTCCTTACCACCAAACTTTATCACATAAAAACACACGCTGCTAGCAGATAGTTTATTATTTTCTACATCTCCATGTATCAAGGACACATTCCTTCCTGTTATTTCTCTATTCCCAGCACCTATAACACAGCCTGACACCCTATAGGCAGCTCAATAAATATTTGTTGAATAAAAGAATGACATATAATTTACTAACTTCATTGAGTATGGTAGTCTAACAAACCAGGTTGACAAAGAGGGTATAATAACTAGAAAAGAAAGTATAAACAAAAATGTTTTCCAATAAGAAGAAGTGCCACTGTTAGAGCCAGCAGTTGATGCAGCTGCTTAGCTTCCTGTAACAGGTACAAACACATTCAGCAAATCTCCACATACCAGGGTTATAGTATTCATGCAAGAATATTTCCTACTGAAATCTCCAAACAGCCTACCAAAATCAACTCTATTAACCTAACTGCTACCCCAAGAGATCATTTTTTCTCTAAGACCCAAGAACAAAACCAAGTACAGGGTTCAAAAGCAAGTATAGTTCAGGTTCATGTAAAAGTGTTATTTAACCGAGGTTTGTACACTTGTGAACACAGAGTAGAAAATATGTTTCACATGAGCAACGTCTCTGAGTTTTAACAATAGTTATAAAATTTAATTCAAGATGATAACTTTTTCCTTTCTTTCTTAAGCCTCTTTAGGAGATGTCCTCTAGGCCCATAGCTTCATCTATTTCCTCTGTCTGGCTGGCTTTCAAACATATACCTCCAGCTGGAGTGAGCAACTATCCCTATTTGCCTGGGACTAAGGGATTTCCCAGAATGCTGGACATTCACTGCTAAAATATTGGGGGAGTCCCAGGTCACACTATCTCCAACCTGGACCCCTTCTGCCAATCTCCTGACCTGTATTTCCAACTGTCTGCTATCCCGCTAGGCAGCCTCCCAAAACCACCTTTAACTCAGCATGTTTAAAGCATTTTTCTCCCTCCCATCATGCCCTCCTGTTTGCCTTGCTTTTTTTTGTTATTGGCATTAATTATTCTTCTCATCACCTAGGATAGACAGTTCAGTAAGCGGATCTTTGTCTTGGTCTTTAACGTCTGTCTTGTAAATTATGTGACTTACTTATCTAATCCCAAAGATTAAAATGCTAGGTTGAAAGTTCCTCTAAGAACAAGGCCCATGTTTTACCCATATTTTTATCCTACCTATCACAATTCCTTATAGAAAGCAATAATCAATAAACTTTTGTTAAACTGCTAACTTCTGAAATGCTATGAAATTCCAGAAAAACATTTAGATTCTAGTGCTGGCTCAATCACCAACTACATATGTAGCTATAGATAAATCACTTGATTTCTCAGTGCTTTAGAATGAAAATAAAATAAAAGTGCTTTGAAAATTCAATGAACATTCCCTGGGTTATATAGAGAAGATAATGACTCTAAAATACATAAGTACCCAAAGTTCCTGATAAGAATGTCCCCAAAACTCCTCATCATGGTCCCATACAATCCTTAGTCCCTTATTCAAGTCCTCACATCTCTCTCTTACCTCCACAGAGTTACATGTTTCCTATTTAGACTCTGGTAATTATGTCTAGGTTCACAGTAACTGTGGCCTACCATATCATATTCTCAATGGTCAAAGAGAGCTCAGTCAAACACAGCATCTGGCACACAGTAGATGTTTAAGAAATCTTTTGTTGAATAATTAAGGAGCAACTAGTGCTGGTGCCAGCTGGCGCACATTAGCTGTGCCTGCAGGTAGGCATAAAATTGACAAACCAGGTATAAAAAGCAGGGAGCTGGAACTCTAAGTCTTCTCAATAGTGAGGTCACTGTGCCTATAAAAAGCAGAATAGAGTTCTGACTATTCAATGAACCTTCTGTCTGCTCCCCAGCAAGGAAAGATTTCTTTATAAGGAAGTGATTTCAAAACTCCAGGGTTGCTGGTGTTTGTGATAATGAAGGAATTGAGAGGTAAAAATGAAACCATGCAAGGTTCCCAAGAACAATACAGCAAACCCTAGTTGTTTGTTTTGGTTCTTCATCACACAATCCAGGGCCTAGCAAGGATATAAAAAGAAAGGTTCTTGAGTGAAACAGTCCTTGGTTCTTTGAGCCAACTCTATGTAGTCACCAACCACAGCCATGGGGAATTCCAAAACCCTGCTTTTGTTAGTGAATGCCTTTCCACTAAATAAGCAGACAGCCTCTTGTCTGAAAGTATTTTGTTTTTATTTGGCTATCTTGTCGAATTAATACAAAATATACAGTGTCTTTAGCCTCTGACTGAGTACACTGTAAAACTGCAACCTTCTTAAAAAGGGGTTCAAGGTTCATCATAAACAACTCAGTAACACAAAATGTTATTAATCTACAAAATATGGCCAGGCACAGTGGCTCATGCTTGTAATCCCAACACTTTGGGAAGCCAAGGCAGGAGGATCTCTTGATCTCAGGAGTTGGAGACCAGCCTGGGCAACATGGCACAAGCCCATCTCTACAAAAAATATAAAAAAATTAGCCAGGCGTGGTGGTGCACACCTGTAGTCCCAACTACTCAGGAAGCTGAGGTGAGAGGACTGCTTGAGCCCAGGAGGTTGAGGCTGCAATGAGCCAATATACCACTGTGCTCCAGCCTAGGCAAAAGAGCAAGACCCTATCTCAAATATTTATACATATATATATATGTACACACACACACACATATATATCAACAACAACAAACGGTTTACCAGTTCTCAAGGAAGCTTACTAAAAATGTATCCAGCTTCTCTCAGTCTTTTATATCTGAAATCCTGACTTTCCCAGTCAGAACCTAGAAAGCAGCACTGTATGAAGAGTAGGAATTCTTAAAGAGGGAGGGAGGGAGGGAAGAAAAAAGAAAGGGAAGGAGGGAGGGAGGGAGGGAGGAAGGGAGGAAGGGAGGGAGGGAGGACGGGAGGAAAGGGAGGGAAGGGAGGAAAGGGAGGGAAGGAATGAAGGGAAGGAAGGGAAGGATAGGAAGGGAAGGATGGGAAGGGAAGGAAGGGAAGGGAAGGAAGGGAAGGGAAGGAAGGGAAGGGAGGAAAGAGAGGAAAGAGAGGGAAGGGAGGGAAGGTAGGGAAGAGAGGGAAGGAAGGGAAGGAAAGGAGGGAGGGAGGGAAGAAGGAAGGAAAGAGGGAAGGAAAGAGGTCAGGAGGGCAGGCAGACAAGAAGGCAGGCAGGCAGACGCACAAAAAACAGGTAGGGAGGGCCGGGCGTGGTGGCTCACTTCTGTAATCCAGCACTTTGGGAGGCCGAGGCAGGTGGATCACCTGAGGTCAGGAGTTCAAGACCAGCCTGGCCAACATGGTGAAACAGTCTCTACAAAAATACAAAAAAATTAGCCTGGCATATTAGTATGCTCTTGTAATCCTAGCTACTCAGGAGGCTGAGATGGGAGATTCACTTGAACCCAGGAGACAGAGGTTGCAGTGAGCCGAGATTGCGCCACTGCACTCCAGCCTGGGCGACAGAGCAAGACTCTGTCTCAAAAAAAAAAAAAAAGGGGGGGGGGTTGTTGTTGTTGTTTTCCTATGCTAAGTGCTATGGCCTAGGCCCCTACTAAAAGTAACAGAAGTGAACAGGCCAGGCTATAGCTGGTATTCAGGCCTTTGTATGTTCTTGAGAAGATCACTGAAGCAAATTATTGTTCCATAAACAGATTACTCCAACTTCTATCCACAGAGCTATCTCACTCCCACTGGATAAGTATTCTAAGATAAGAATAAAACCCGCAGACTAAAATCAAATTACATAAGCTGTATACCCAACTAATTGGTCATTAGACAATTATTTTGTACCAATAAATCCGATTCCCTGACTACAAAGTGGCTTTTCAATGGCTTCATCCATCCAACTACATGTGGTAGCACAGAGCTATTTTTAACTTATATTACTATTGCTAACTGAGAAATGTCACCTTCATTTCCTCAAACTCTTTCAGTATGATTTTTTCTAACTTAGAGATTTTCCCAAATCTCTAATTATTTCATAAGCTAAATTCCCATTCAACTCCATTCAATCTTTGGTCAAGTATTATATTTATTATTTCAAAGTTCATGTTTATTATTTCAATGAAACTAAACACTAACAGATGTGTGCAGGAAGGTTGTTTGCATGTACGTTTTAAATAGGGAACATAACCCTGAAGCACCAGGAAACTTTAAGCCTGAAAAATGATTTGCCCAAATGAAATCCTGTTAGTTACATATCAAGAGAAGCCATCTTAACCTCCCTCACCAGTATCATACATTATTGAGGCTTACTGCAGGCTAAAACATTAGGGGACTATTTTGAAGACTTAGTTGCAGGCACAGGCAATAATACAATGACCAAATCTAAATTGAATTACCAATCAGAGGGCCATGGGGAGAAGGACAAGACACAGTGGATTAAAAGAAGTCATTGGAAGATGTACCAGATAGCTGGTTCTCTCAATTATTTAATATAATAATTCTCTAAGATCTAGGAGAAAAAATTAATATTAAAAAAATTCTAAAACTTTACTTAAAAAGCTGGCATAGAGGTTACTCACTGAGAACAAAGTCCCTCTTCTATTGTCTAAATGACAAAGTGTTATTACGAAAACTTTTTAAATGAGTGTACAAATATTGATGAAAAACGGTAAAATCTGACTCAACTATTATAGTAGGCTTAAAAATGAAAATAAAAATGCAGGAGTCATTAACAAACACTTAGAATGTATACATCAAGACATTCTAGTTTTCTCCAAATTCTTTTAATCCACAATGGAAATGGGAAATTAAAAGGATTTTTCTCTCTATAAAGAATATGGCTCCCCAGGCGAGATCGCGCCACTGCACTCCAGCCTGGGCGACAGAGCGAGACTCAATCTCAACAAAACAAAACAAAACAAAAAAAAGAATATGGCTCCCCAGGGTGGCTCATCTCTTAGTTATTCTTTATTTAATTATTCATATTTCAAATAAAATTAATAGGATACTCAGTGAGAAACAGTGTCTTATTTAGACACATTTGCCAAATGAAATGTAAATAAAAGTTTAGGCTGGGCGCGGTGGCTCATGCCCGTAATCTCAGCACTTTGGGAGGCTGAGGTGGGGATACTGCTTGAGCCCAGGAGTTTGAGACCAGCCCGAGCAACATGGCAAAACCCCATCTCTACAAAAAATACAAAAATTAGCTGGGTGTGGTGGCAGACACCGATAAGTCCTAGCTACTTCAGAGGCTGAGACAAAGATCACTTAAGCCAGGAGGCAGAAGTTGCAATGAGCCAAGATCATGCCACTGCACTCCAGCCTCGGCAACAGAGAGATTCTGTCTCAAATAAATAAATTAAATTAAAAATAAAGTTTACACAAGATTGTATATTCTTTCATTCAAAGCTGAATGACTCTTCCCCAAATCTTATATATTACATTCTGCATTTATTTATTTCTCAACTGCATATTCTTTAGAGACTTGGTCTTTCATTCTCCAGAAAGGTAGAAGCAATTATTTTTTCACTATTATATTTAAATTTCTCATCGAAAGTTTTCTGTTGAATTTGAATCATGGTAGCTATAATTAACTGATGAAAGTTTAAATACATATTTAAATGATTTCTGTCCACAGAATTGTTGATGTCCATGAGTCAGTACTAGTATTTTATGACAAAAACTACTAAATGTCATAATTTAATTTTTTCAGGCCAATAATGTGAAAATGATTATAATTACTGCAATAAATATCTGTAGATTAAGCTACATTTCAACAAATAAAGCAATTCGAATATTTGAAGAATAAGACAACATCAAGCACTAACAAATCTCCCTTCTAGATTTAGAATTATAGTCAATGATTTTGTCCCCTTATAGTTAAGTTTGTATCTTATGGTTGGACAAATTAAAGTTGGATTCCCAACTTAACATCCTAGAAGTCTGTTCATTTTCATCAGAAGAACGACTTCAAATAATAAGATCACAGAAAGTAAACAAGCAAATATGAATGTCATCAAAAAGTTGAATTTAGAGTTTTATGACATTAACAAACTTAACCACTCCAATCAAATGCTTAGACAAGTAATTATGCACAGGCAAGCAATGATGTTTTTTAAGGAGAATAGGAATATTTCACTGACTTCTAAATAGAAAGCACTACATAAGAAAATCAGATTACAGAAAATTAACTCAACACACTATTTGTGTGTTATGTGTGTTGCAAGTGTTGCTTTCAAAACATTCCCAGAAAAAATAACAATGTCTCCATCCCTATTTATTCTTAGATGATTGTTTAATAGTGAAGTCAGTTTATATTTGAAGACATTTTGCATAATCCTATTAAAGACCAATTCAAACAATGTGGGTCATGTTTAACTCTTCAGTTATTTATCCACTAATCTCTTTAAGTGCTTCCTTCCTTAACACAGCTGTAGTTCAAGAGGTGGCCAGCAGTTGGCCTCCATTTCTGTGGATTTTCATGAATGCCCAGATTTCTCTTTGCAAACTTTTTAAATGTTGTATGCCTAAACAACTTTTTCATAACTTAAGGGCTTATAAAATGCTTTCAAAAGGGCTCCAAAAGAAACAAATTTTCTTTTAAAAATAAAAACCAAACAAAAGGAAGCCACACACACTGTAAAGATGTTCTCTGCAAAACATTCTGTTCAGCAGATTTGAAATGTCTCTAAAGGGATCAAGAACTACTTGGTTTGAAAGCAACAGTTGAGAACTCCTAACAGATTGGTTAAAAGCCAACAGTAACAGCCATGAGAAAATCTTTAAAGTAGATTAGGAGGGGCTAAGATACCAGGCATTGGGCCTTCCCTAGTCTCCCTGCTCCATTTATTCGGAATGTCTTCAACTGTACCATTCAACCACAGTTATTCAAAAGCCTCTATCCTTAGTCCTCTGTTCTTTTTTCCTTTCATGCTCTCCACCAAAGACTGCAATCTTACTATGATATTTTTGGAGAAAACTCACAAATCTACATCTCTGTTTTTGTTATATCACCCAAACTAATCCCCTATCTCTAACATCTGACTTAAATACTTCCACCAGGGTATGCCATCATTATCTCACATTCAACACATAAAAAACAAAAAAACTTACTCATCTTTATCAAACCATTCCCTCTTTCAACTTCCTTGGTTTTGTTAACATCAACCCCATTTGTCTGGTGACCAAGACTTAGAATCACAGAAGCAACCATGAACTCCCTAGTAACCCCCACTATTCACATTCAGTTGGTTCATATGGCAGATGGCATTTTTCAAAGATGGCTACCACAACATCTCCTATCTGCATATACTTCTACAATATGATCTTGCCACTTTGCCATCAAAAGGTAGATTGAAGCCAGGCTGGTACTAAGATGCACTTAAAATCAAAGGAATGTGACTAAAGCAATGTAATGAAACTTCCAAGGCTAGGTCAGAAAAGATCATACAGCTTCTGGCTGATTCTCTTGGAATACTCTCTCTGGGGGAAGCATGCTGCCACATAAGAATTTCAACCCCAAGACTGCCATGCTGGGGTGAGAGACCACATGTAGTACCAACTAGGCCCAGCCTTCTAGCTAGTCCCACCAAGGTGCCATAAATGCGAGTGAAGCTGTCTTAGGTCCCTTGTGACCAGTTCATCTGCCAGCTGAATGCCACCAACTGAACTCAGTAAATACCCTAAGGAAGAATCACCCAGCTGAGTACTGCCCAAATTCTTGAGATACAAAACCATGAATGTAATAAAATGTGTCCACAGCTTTCCCTCTAAGCATACGTCATGTGAGGAGTTGTTATTATGTGGGGACAAAAGTTAACTAAAACCCCACGTTTGTCTCTATTCCCAGAGCCATCACCCAAGAGGAAGCCCTCATTACCTCAGATCTACTTTGTTGTAACTGATTGCAGGCTCTCCTTACTATAATCTGTATTACAATCTAGCTAACCTAACACTTCCAACCAGAAAACTACTTTTACGTGCCAACCCCACAACCAACATCTATCTCATGTTTTAAATTTGTAGGAAATTCTATAATGCAAAGAGGTCTTCTTAAATATCTATTTTATTTGATTCATACAACAAAAGCCAAAGATCTGTCAATAGGGCAAATACCCTTTTCCTTAAAGATGAAGAGATCAAAGGTTAGGGAAGTTAATTTTTGTACAATCTCATTGCCAATAAATGGAATGAATATACACAGAACTAAGAGCCAGAGTCACAGATTACTGCTATTCCTCCATTCTATGATGCCTCTTATGATCTATCTCAGAGCAAAAATGTTTGATGCCTCTCTCCATCCCTGCTACAGTAAATCTATTTCCAAGACACTCTATAATTTGGCCTCAATCTATCAACTTGCCTGGTTATTTCCTACTAACTCCACCACTACAGGAAGGATGGCTTATTTATTCACCTTGCCGATTCTAGCCTCTGAACATTTACTCACAATGTTTCCTTCTTTCAACTCATGCATTAGCACAAATTCCACCTCTTCCATGAAGCCCTACCAGCCTATCCCCATTGCTTTCTCTCTCTGCTATTTCTATATGTTTTATAAATTTCACCCAAAATTTGGCAGTTTTATCTTGTTCAAGTGTGTCGGTCTTACTTCCAGGCTGGTATTCAGTCCACACACATCCATACATAGAGAGATGCTGGGTGCTGTATACAGCCAGTGTTGGTTTTGACCAGTCAGTGCTCACAACATATCTTTTGTTAAATATTTTGAATTTCATCTCTACTTATTTCTCAAACTAAACCATAAGCTCTTTAATAACAGGAACTTCATCTTATAAAAAACCATAATATCATCCAAACCAAGCACAGTACTAAGCACACTGCTGGTATTCATACATTCTTGTTAACTGATTTGATGGGAATGGAGTGTGTTGTGTTTTGAGGGAAAAAAAAGTTCATAAGTCATGTCTACGCTGGAAACAAACACTTGAAAAGATAAAATATTTTCAACATCAGCGGTTTAATGTCAGGGACTTTTTTAAAAGTATCATTTAAAGACATTCTGTGCAGCCCATAACTGCCAAAATGTTTTATAAATGTTTTTACCAGGCATGTGAAAAAAAAAAAGTTTCAAAAATATTCAAGGAATAGATGTCTTAACAGCCTAAAATAAAATGTTTGCTGAGGCTACAAGGCTGGCAGAACTCTGCTTCATTTCAAAAAGTTTCCAGGCAATGGAAATGTTTTCCTGGAAAATACTACCTTTTATTTAGAGAACACTTGCCATGAACACTTAGTCATTAAGTAATTTAAGGTTTCCTCACAAGCTCTTTGGAGGAAATCTATTATATGAATGAATGAAATTATCTGTAACTATAATGTCAAGAAATACATTTGGTTAAATACATGAAATCTATCTAAGTAGTTTTCCAGGTAAAAGGAAAAAAATCTTTTCTACTTTTCAGTCTACTTACTGTTCTTTTAAACTTTTCTATAAGATAAAATTATGAAGAAAAAAAATAAAATCCTGAAATGCTTCTGTAATACAAACTCCAAAAATTGCAAGGCCTGTTTTATCCCAAACACCAAGTAATTTTCAAACAGACAAAACATTTATTTCATTCAATTAAAAAAAAAAACAAAAAAAACACAATAATTTCAAAGCTATTTTTAGCAAAATCTTTGAGTTTGATTCAAATCACCTTTCAATGACAGAATAATAGCTCAGTTTGGACGTTTCAATCAGTTATCTGCAGTAAATCATACAATGAAACCTAAGAAAACAATTTCTTCCAAGAGTTTTGTAGTCAAAAAGGTCTTATTCTTTTAAACATCAAAAGACACAACTAAATTCTACTCCAAGCATATGCTTTGTATATTTAGTCTTTTTAAAAAACGTACACAAAAGGATATTTGTTTTACCTGTTTAGTACTTCAGTGAGTTTCACAAAACCAGTATAAGCCAGTTCAAATGCTCCTCTGTGCCTGGACTGCAAAAGGTGTTGTTTAAAGTAATCTCCTATTTCTTTTACCTTTAAAAAAAAGCAAAAAAAAAAGTCCGATTTATGTTTACATTTGCAAGTATATTTATATCAGTAACATTGTTTAGAACCCAGGTCTAGGGGTCCATTCATTTAGCGCTTACCATATCACAGAACATGTTTTAAGCATTTTTTTTTTTTTTGAGATAGATTTTTGCTCTGTTGTCCAGGCTGGAGTGCAGTGGCACAGTCTCAGCTCACTGCAACCTCCACCTCCTGGGTTCAAGTGATTCTCCTGCCTCAGCCTCCCAAGTAGCTGGGATTACAGGCACCTGCCACCACACCTGGCTAATTTTTGTATTTTTAGTAGAGATGGGTTTCACCATGTTGGCCAGGCTGGTCTCTAACTCCTGACCTCAGGTGATCCGCCCACCTCGGTCTCCCAAAGTGCTGGGATTACATGCGTGAGCCACTGTGCCCAGCCATTTTAAGTATTTTTTTTTTTTTTTTAACAATAGCTCATCTAATCCTCACAAAAATTCCATGAAATAAGTACGACCATTATCTCTACTTCACAATTGGAAAACTGAGGCCGAGAAAGGCTACAAAACTTATCCAAGGTCAGACAGCAAGAAAGCAATGGAACCAGAACATGAAGCCAAGCAGTCTGGCTCCAGAGTTGACCATCTTTAACTGCTACACTAGAACTGCCTTCCTATGTCATATTCACAAACCTCAGTATGTTTTCTGTTATAGCTCATGTTATTCAACTCCAACAGAAAATCACACAAAGCGACAACACTCACACACATAGGTCTAGGTGAAATAATTACCTTTTTTCCTTCTTTTAAAAAGTTTTTTCTTTTTTATTATGGTAAAATATACATAATATTTATCATTGTAACCCTTTTTAAATGTACAATTAAGTGGCATAAGTACATTCATACTTTTGTACAACCATCACCATCATGCATTTACAGAACTTTTCATCTTCCCAAATGGAAACTCCATACCCATTAAAAAATAACCCATATTACCTTTTAGAGACATAAAATTGTTAATGACAATGCAAGATGTGGTGCAAAGGACCTCCTGAAAAATTACTAGGCTTCACTTCAAGACAGAACCATGGAATTTGCCAGAATGTCACCCAGTGGCTTTCCTACATGCTGTCTTTCTCCACACAAGATTAGACAAGTAACAAATATGACTTTTTTTTTTTTTTTTGAGACAGGGTCTGGTCTTGCTTTATCACCCAGGCTGGAGTGCAGTGGCGCAATCATAGCTCACTGTAACCTCAAATTCCTAGGCTCAAGGAGTTTGAGGTTACAGTAATACTCCCATCTTAGCCTCCTGAGCAGCTAGGACTGTAAGTGTATGTCACCACACCCACCTAATTTTTAAATTTTTTGTAGAGACAGGGTCTTACTATGTTGCCTAGGCTTAAGTACAGTGGCTATTCACAGGTGTGATCATTGTGCACTACAGTCTCCAACTCTTGGGCTCAAGGAGTCCTTCTGCATCAGCCTCCCGAGTAGCTGTTAACTACAAGCATGCACCACTGTGGCCGGCCAGATTATTTATTTTAAAGAAAACAAAACTGACAATTCGTTGTTGACTAAGGTTTTGAATAGAATTAACTTTTAAGCCGATTAAGCTTTCATACCATTAGATTTGGTGACTATTGTCTTTTAAAAATCAAGATTTTGTATAAAACTCAGGACCAAAGCTGTAACCAGCTATCTCTTGATCTAGGTCTCCCCAACAGATCACAGGATGGTAAAAGACAAGTTGTCCCAAGATATCTCAGATATGCTTACCTAGAAACACCTCCTATCTCAGCATGGGGACTAGATTAGTATTCTGCACACATTAGAGATGATAAACAGTAGAATAAGTAGTTAAACATGTCATCATGGGCAAGTATCTCAGTTTCCTCATCCATAAACTAGGGATAATACCAGTATTTAGGACATAGGTTGTTGTATTAAAATAAGTAATAAATTGCAAAGCTCAGAACAGGCCCATAACCTATAATCCAATTCAGTTCAATATGAGTTCTGACTAGGGTTCTAAATAGAGGAAAACTAAAGACGTAATCCACACTCAAAGTAAATCTGATATAAAGACATAATAAGTGATACACATGGAGAAACAAGAATCAGATAGGAGACTAACAAAGAACCAAAAAAGCAGTATAAAATAAATTTTTTTTTAAAATTCTAACTCTTTAGTATCCCAAAGAGTGAGAGGCCATGTTCTTCATTTAGTTTTCCTGTAAAGATCTGATGATACTCTTCATTTTAGTATCTTTTAAAGACCACATACTACTAGTTGTCAAGAGCCATAGTCAGGTAAGCCTTATTTTATCTTCAATGTGGTAATTTCAGAGCATAGTTTGAACAGAATTATCAAGGCTTAAATCCAAATTAAACCCCTAAAATAGGGCTGAAGCCCGATAATCCTATAAAATAAGTAACTCATGATAGCCAGCTCAAAAAAATAATACTAATACAAAATAAGGACTAGAAGAAACACCAGTTAGCTTATTTGTAATGATCATCATTTCGATTATTAGAGAAACAAGAGATTTCTAAGAAGGTACTTAAAGACATAGAAAATAAAAACAGAAAGTCAATGAGATGAGGTTTCTCTAACTTCCTTAATTTTTCTCCCAAAATGTTGTAGATATTAAAACACACTTCAGGAAAACATAAACTTTGTCATTACTGACAAAGTGCTTCTCTGTGGATTTACAACAGTTCATAATTTACTCCTTAGGCAAAGATCAGATTTTCATTACTTCCTTTATTCAAACTCCCTTCGAAGGGGTCTAAAACAAAAAGCATATAATAAAAATCAAAGACATCAGAAGTATGACCAGTGGGTGGTCTTCTCAAGGATGGACCTCAACCCTAGGTATTCCTGGCACAGAAAACAGAATGACGTTCTAAGGACACAACTGAGACGTAGGCAGTTTTTCCTTTCATTTTGCACTTAATAATTCCGAATAAACCCACATAGCTAATACCTAGGCTTATTAGCTTTTTTCCTTTTGAAGATAATGTAAAATTCCTGTTAGATAACAGTCTTTCTTTAGCACCATGTAAAATGCTTCGCATCTTAATGCTGTGGTAGACAGAAAAGATGAAAACAAGATGCCTGTCCTCAGCAGGCTTTTAGTTCACTTTGGCAAAGAAAACCAACATGCTGTCTGGTGCCCATTAGAAGCATAAGTTCCAAAAAATGAAAGATCCTTTTGCACTGGAATAATGAGAAAAGACTTCACATCCAGAACTTGAACAGGCTATTACAGTACTTGGGTGGACCAAAATGAAAGAGGGTAATTAACATGAGAAGAGGCTGGGAGACTAGAATGAATACACCAACATTAAGTAAGTGCGTGCTAGCTACCTACCAGATACTTTGCTAGGTCTTTTCATATCAATGAATGAACATACACAGACAAGGGTAAGTAAACCTGGCTGAATGACCTAGAAGTTTAGTGCTAGAAAACAGTAAGGACAAGGCTACAAGGAAGAGATGAATCCAATTACAAATGACTAGTGGGCTTGGCAGTGTAGTCCATGAGCAGCTGAACAGAGAAGAAAGACCAAGCTGACAGCCTCCCAGTGGATAATCAGACTACATGAAACAGATTTAACTCAAACCACTTACAAAATTAATAACAATAAAATCAGAAACAATTTCAAAATTTGATTTTTAAAATGAAAATCTCTGCATTTTCATTTTAAAATGAAAATCTCTGAATTTTCATTTTAAAATGAAAACCTCTGAAAACTCCAAATCAATTGCCTATTAGATACCACTGAGTTTCTATTTAAGGTTCACAAAATGGATAATGGATGTACAAAATAATTTTTTAGAGGTAACTATTAATTTTTATTGCATTTCTTTCTAGTCTTTTCCTTTTTTTCGACTCATAATTTTTTTAAAAAAAACCTCTTACCAAACTTGGAAGAGACAAAAACTTCCTTAACATCATAAAGAATACCTATAAAAACCCAACAGGAAAACATCACAGACAATAGTGTAGGGTTTTTTTGTTTGTTTGTTTGTTTGTTTTTTAATCCTCTTTAAAATCAGGAACAAGATAAGGATTCCTACTGTCACAACTTCTACTGAATTCTGTTCTGGAGCCCCTATCCAGCACACTAAAAGAAGAAGAAATGAAAAGTGTAAAAAATATGAAAGAGGCCAAGCATGGCGGCTCACGCCTGTAATGCCAGCACTTTGGAAGGCTGAGGCTGGTGGATTGCCTGAGCTCAGGAGTTCGAGCCCAGCCTGAACAACACAGTAAAACCCCCGACTCTACTAAAATACAAAATACTAGCCGGGAGTGGCACCATGCGCCTGTAGTCCCAGCTACTTGGGAGGCTGAGGCAGAAGACCTGCTTGAACCCGGGAGGCAGAGGTTGCAGTGAGCCAAGATTGTGCCACTGCACTCCAGCCTGGGCAACAGAGCGAGACTCCATCTCAAAAAAAAAAAAAAAAAAAAAAAGGATGGTTCAACATACACAAATCAATAAACGTGATCCATCACGTAAGCAGAACCAATGACAAAAACCACATGATTATCTCAATAGATGTAGAAAAGGCCTTCGATAAAATTCAACACCTCTTCATGCTAAAAACCCTCAATAAACTAGGTATTGATGAAACATATCTCAAAATAATAAGAGCTATTTATGACAAACCCATAGCCAATACCACACTGAATGGGCAAAAGCTGAAAGCATTCCCTTTGAAAACCGGCACAACTCCTCTCACCACTCCTATTCAACATAGTATTGGAAGTTTTGGCCAGAGCAATCAGGCAAGAGAAAGAAATAAAACCATAAAAACCCTAGAAGAAAACCTAGGCAATACCATTCAGGACATAGGCATGGGCAAAGACTTCGTGACTAAACACCAAAAGCAACTGCAACAAAAGCCAAAACTGACAAATAGGATCTAATTAAAGAGCTTCTGCTCAGCAAAAGAAACTATCATCAGAGTGAACAGACAACCTACAAAACGGGAGAAAATTTTTGCAATCTATCCATCTGACAAAGGTCTAATATCCAGAATCTGCAAGGAACATAAAAAAATTTACAAGAAAAAAACAAACCACCCCATCAAAAAGTGGGCGAAGGATATAAACAGACACGTCTCAAAAGAAGATATTTATGCAGCCAACAAATATATGAAAAAAAGCTCATCATCACCGGTCATTAGAGAAATGCAAATCAAAACCGCAATGAGATACCATCTCATGCCAGTTAGAATGGTAATCATTAAAAAGTCTGGAAACAACAGATGCTGGAGAGGATGTGGAGAAATAGAAACACTTTTACACTGTTGGTGGGAGTGTAAATTAGTTCAACAATTGTGGAAGACAGTGTGGCGATTCCTCATGGATCTAGAACTAGAAATAATATTTGACCCAGCAATCCCATTACTGGGTATGTACCCAAAGGATTATAAATCATTCTATTATAAAGACACATGCACACATATGTTTACTGCAGCACCATTTACAACAGCAAAGACTTGGAACCAACCCAAATGCCCATCAATGACAGACTGGATAAAGAAAATGTGGCACCTATACACCATGGAATACCATGCAGCCACAAAAAAAGAATGAGTTCATGTCCTTTGCAGGGATTTGGATGAAGCTGGAAGCCATCATCCTCAGCAAACTAACACAGGAACAAAAAATCAAACACCGCATGTTCTCACTCATAAATGGGAGTTGAACAATGAGAACACATGGACACAGGGAGGGGAACATCACACACCGGGGCCTGTCAGGGGGTGGAGGGCAAGGGGAGGGAGAGCATTAGGACAAATATCTAATGCATGCGGGGCTTAAAACCCAGATGACAGGTTGATAGGTGCCGAAAACCACCATGGCACATGTATACCTATGTAACAAACCTCACGTTCAGCACATGTATCCCAGAACTTAAAGTAAAATAAAAATTTAAAACAAAAAACTCTTATTGTTTGCAGGTGACATTATGGACATATAATCTACAAATAATACACAAATGATTAAAATAATAGAGTTTAGTAAATATGGATGAATATAAGATAAATATTTAAAAAGCAGTTGTATTTTTATAGCCCAGCAAGATAAAGTTCAAAAATGTAATTTTTATAAAGATGGATTTACAATAACATCAAAAATTAAATTGCACCTTGAAATAATTTAATAAAGACATGTAAACCCTTTTATGGAGACAGATTTTTTAAAGCATTTTTAAAAATTCTTTTTCACTGACAAATAATTATCCATATTTATGGGGTACACAGTAATGTTTCAATACATGTAATAAATAGTGATCAGATCAGAGTAATCAGCTTATCCATAATTTCAAACACCATTTCTTTGTGTTAGCAACATTCAACATTCTGCTTCTAGCTATTTGGAATTATTAATATATATATTATTGCGAACTATAGTCATCCTACTGTGGTAAAGAACACTAGAGCTTATTCTTCCTATGTAGCTGTAATTTTGTATCCTTTCACAACTCTACCTATCTCCACCCTCTCAACTACTCTTCCCAGCCTCTAGTATCCTCTGCTCTACTTTTTACTTCTTTGAGTTCAACTTCCACATGTGTGAGAACAGGCAGTGGTTAATTTTCTGTTCCTGGCTTATTTCACTTAACATAATGTCCTCCAGTTCCATCCATGTAGCTGCAAATGACAGTATTTCATTCTTTATCATGGCTGAATAGTATTCCACTCTGTATATATACCACATTTCTTTACCCATTCATCTGTTTTTGGACACCCAGGTTGATTACGTACCTTGTGTATTTTGAATAGTGCTGCAATAAACATGGGATTGCAACACTATTCAATCATGGGGTTGCAGCACTCTATCTCTTCAACATACTGATTTCCTTTTCTTCGGATAAATGTCCAGTAGTGGGATTGCTGGATCACACGGTTTTTCTAGGTGTAGTTTTTAGAGGAATCTCTGCACTGTTCTCCATAGTAGCTATACTAGTTTACATTCCCACCAACAGGGTGTAAGAGTTCCCTTTTCTCCACATTCCTGCCATCATTTGTTTTTTTTTTGTCTTTTTGGTAACAGCCATCCTAACTGGAATGAAATGATATCTCATTGTGGTTTTGATTTGCATTTCCCTGATTTGTGATGTTGAACATTTTTTCATATATTTGTTCGTCATTTCTGTGTTTTTGAGAAATGTCTGTTCAGATCATTTGTCTTTTTTTTTTTTTTTTGCTGTTGAGATGTTTGAGGTCCCTGTACATTTTGAACATTAATCCTGTCAGATGAATAGTTTACAAATTTTTTTCTCCCATTCTGAAGTTTATCTTTTGGCTCTGTTGTTTCCTTTGCTGTTGAGAAGGTTTTTAGTTTGATATAATCCCACTTACTTTTTGTTGTCTATGCTTTTGAGGTCTTATTTATAAAAATGTTTTCCCAGGCCAGGCGGTGGCTCACGCCTGTCATCCTAGCATTTTGGGAGTCCACGTTGGGCAGATCACCTGAGGTCAGGAGTCTGAGACCAGCCTGGCCAAGATGGTGAAACCCCATCTCTACTAAAAAAATACAAAAATTAGCCGGGCAGGGTGGCACATGCTTGTAATCCCAGCTACTCGGAAGGCTGAGGCAGGAGAATTGTTTGAAGCCAGGAGGCAGAGGTTCATCTGAACCCAAGACAGTGCCACTGCACTCCAGCCTGGGTGACACAGCAAGACTCAAAAAAAAAAAAAAGAAAAAATATTTTCCCAGATGAATGTCCTGAATAAATACCACTATTCAAGTAGTTTTATAGTAGTCTTTACCATTTATTGTTTTGAAGGTCTTTTATCCATTTTGAGTTAATTTGTTTTTTGGTTTTTTGGTTTTTTTGTTTGTTTGTTTGTTTTTGAGACCGAGACTCGCTCTGTCACCAGGCTGGAGTGCAGTAGTGCGATCTCTGCCTCCTGGGTTCAAGCGATTCTCCTGCCTCAGCCTCCCGAGTGGCTGGGACTACAGGTGCACACCACATGCCCAGCTAATTTTTGTATTTTTAATAGAGATGGGGTTTCATCATGTTGGCTAGGATGGTCTTGGTCTCTTGACCTCATGATCCGCCTGCCTCAGCCTCCCAAAGTGCTGGGATTACAGGCATGACCCACCGTGCCCAGCCTATTCATTTGAGTTGATTTTTGTATAGAGTGACAGGTGGGTCTAGTTTCATCCTTCTGCATATGAAGAAAGCATACTCAGTTTTCCCAGCACCATTTATTGGACAGTCCTTTACCCAATGAGTGTTCTTGGAGCCTTTATCAAAAATCAGTTGGCTGTAGATACATTAATTTCTGGGTTCTCTATTCTGTTCCACTGGTCTATGTGTCTGTTTGTATGACAGTACCACACTTTTTTGTTGCTACAGGTCTGTAGTATATTTTGAAGTCTGGTAGTATGTTACCTCCAACAAAATAATTTTTAATAACATACATCTCAGGATTTTTATAAAGGAAATTAAGATCAAAATGCAAGAAAAATACAGTGATTTCTGTTCTTAAAATTTAAAGAACAGAAATTTAAATTCTAATCACTTATCTTTTTAAAATTAGCATATCCTGCTCTTAACTTTTCATAAAAAGTATCTCTATAGGGAAATTAACATGTTTTATGGACTCACAGGATATAAATTTCCACAGGGGAAGAAGCTACATGCCATGTTTCCAGGCATGTATAATTCACCAACAGACTAATTAGGGGACCTAAATGCTCATCTAAAGTATAAAACCCATATAAAACAAATATAAATATATTTTAAATCTACCCTTTATCTAGAGAAGATAAATTCTGAAATGTACTACTAATGCAAAGTAATTAAAGACAGTTCTCTTACTTGTGAAATGGAGCTAACACTAGAACCTACTTCACAGGATTGTTGTGAGAAATAAATAAGATTATGCATTTAAGTGTTTATCAGAGTACCTGGCAAAGAGTAGCAAACAATAAATGTCCATTTTATTTTTATTTTATACTATAAAGTAGTGAGACTTAATCCCTAAGCCTTAATTTGAATTCTGACTTTAAGACACAGCCACTTCTAATTTCACTTTGGTTAAACGGGATGTTTTACAAAAGTTTACACTCCAGTAAAACAGTTAATGTTTTAAACTGTACCTTCTCTCCTACAGTGATTTCTTACTAACTTTTGGGATTTTTTCAAAGCTCAAACACTGTTCTCCTACATAACAACAAAGGTAATAATTTTCTACCACTCAGATATCATCTTACCAGAATGTTTATTCTTTGCTTTCTAGCAAATTCTTAACCATGAGCAATGTTAACTGTTGCCCTGTAGTCTGACTTTTTAAAATGAATTTCTGTCTGGTATCCCCTATTGTATTTCTAAGCCCTTTGAGGTCACAGAACCACATATTATGTACTTCTTTATTTTCCCACGATATCCTTGTAGTAAGGCAGTCAATAAATAGGATGTGGTTACATGCACAACTTCATTTCAAAGCTTAAAAATGGGAACTTGCATTGAGTGCAATTCAATGAAATTACTTATAATTTCTAAAAAATAAACTTTGGCAAAAGAAAATACAAAAGGCAATTTCTTTAAGACTTGTGAATAAACATATATCCCATTTGTAGTTCATTACAGAAAATCTAAAATAGTAACAAAAGACACTACTGAGGGAATATATCAATGTAGTTAACTCTGGGCATCATAAAAGTTATAACAGAATCTAACAGAATTTTTAGGCCGGGCATGGTAGCTCATGCCTGTAATCTTAGCCCTTTGGGAGGCTGAGGTGGGAGGATCGCTTTAGTCCAGGAATTCAAAACCAGCCTGGCAACATGGTGAGATCCTGTCTCTACAAAAAATACAAAAATTAGCCAGGAGTGATAGCACACACCTATAGTCCCAAATATTCGGGAGGCTTAAGCCCAGGAGCTTGAGGCTGAAGTGAGTCAAAATGGAACCACTGCACTCTAGCCTGGGCACCAGAATGGGACCCAGCCTCAAAAAAAAAAACTAAAAAAGAATGTTTTAAAATAGCAATTTCTATAATTAGCAATTTCTAATAGCTGGCAATCTTACTCATGTGATTTCTGTGACGATAATTACTGGAGAGGGAAAGCATGAATGAAAAATCTACCTAGTAGTTTCTTTTTAGGAATATTAGGGAAATACATATAAACTTAAGTTCATATAGTACTCCAGGTGGAGGAAGCTGTTTTAAAAAATCAGTAGGCACTGGGTATCAGCCCATGAAAAGAGAACCAACAAAATGTAACAAGCAAAAGCTCTACATCAGCAAAACATCAAGTTTGAAAACTGCACACACATCAACTAGTCAGGAAGTTGTGAGATAAGGTTGTGTGTACTGCTTACTCTTGAAGGGTCTCCACTTACATCCCTCAAAGTTGGTTTTATCTCTGCCTCTTGTACAGGAACACTATGAAAGAACCTTTCATTATGTGATTACAGTGAAGGAGGAAAGTCAGACATGCCTCTGAATGAACACATTTTCCTCCTGGAGAAACTGGTGACAGCACACTGCTTCACAAGAAGTGCTCTAGGGAATCAATCATTTAAGAAAAAGTTCAGTAGCAAGTCATCTTACTGTCCTGTTGCTTGTGAAAATTTACCTGGATATGGGAAATACAGAAAATTAAACTTAAAGAAAAATTAAATGAGCAGCTCACAACAAAGGCAGCACTGTGCCATGTCAGAACACAGGCTGGCAAGGAGAAGAACTGGGTTCCTGTTCCAGAGCTGCCACAAACTAGCTTCGCAATCTTGAGCAAACCAGGTAACATCCAGGGTTCAGCTTCCTCTTGTCCAAGAGAGCTGGATAATATCATCTCTATGATCCTTCCAGCTCTAATGGTTTGTGAATATAGCACTGAAAACTCAGAATTATAAACAAGCCCCATTTCTTCTCCCCACACAGCAACAAAAAACCCCAAATTGTAATCTCCCTACCTTTTATACTCCTATATGGGGGATTTAAGTGGCCACCCGTTTAAACAAGGAGCTGTAAAATCAGGATGATCTTAAACGGACTGTCTTCTACATTCAAGTCATCAAATTTCAAAATAGAACAGAATTGTATTTTAGACTGTATGGAATGGCTTTCTTCATCCATTGAGAGAAAAGTAGATCACAGTTATTACTCTGAAGAATAAGAAATGCAAGTTCCACATTCTCCCCTGTAACTAGGGTTGCATTCTGCCTGCAAGTCACTTCACTGCCTCCGTGTATTCAGGTGGCAGTCACATTCACCTAAGGCTTGACTCTTAAATTCATAGTTTTACCACTAGGCACAGCAGATCTAGCTTTGCCAGGGCAACTATGCCCTTGGAAGGGTGTACCTCAGGTGTGGCCCAGCCATTCCAATGTAAATGACGTTCTTCTCTGTCATTTATATTTTTAACTCTTAAAGGTTTTAAGCACATGTAAGTATATTTAATTATTATTAATTTAAAGGAAGTTCATGGGGCAAAATGTTATGTTTAAAAGCAGGAATCCTCCAGTAATATAAATAACACTAATTTCTTGATGACTTTGGATTTTTATTGACTCCTGAATTCAGACATTTCTTTAGCTAAAGTCAGCAATACGAAGAATCAAGTTTTTCATAGAGGACGGGGTTCCAGTGTTAGAACACTGCTATTACATATACATTTCATCACTCATTGAGTCACCAGTTTCTTCTCACACTTATGTATCTGAGGTTACCATGTGAATGGCAACATAGAAAAATTACTGGACCTCATTACAATGGAAACTAATGTTTTACAGAAAAACAGTCAGGATCTTATTTTTTATTCAAGCAGTCACTGGAAGAATTCTTTGGTTTATAAGAACCTGTCTTTTTGTGATAATTATTGTTTGTTTTTTTTAACAAACATCTCTTTTATTTTACATTAATTCCCAATTTTAACATGGCTGTCGCACATAAATTAAATACATAAGATTTTGGTGCTATGTAAAAGGTGTCAAGGCAAAATAATGTTCATAGGAAGCTTTCAGGTCTTAGTTACAGTAAAAGCAAAATACATTTCCCTTAATTTGTTTTTTAAACACTATCCAACAAACCCAAAAAAACTAAATGTTTTAACTTGTCCTTGGAAAGAGAAGTTGGGAAATCAAAGGCCTCTAGCACATGTTTACTTCTTAGCAAGATGGTGAACATCAGTGAAGTAATCATTAATCATAGCTGGATTCCTCAGCAAAGATGTTGGCATTGGCACTATAGCCAGTCACCAGCAATGACTGCGAGTAACTCTAGGACACTAATGCCTATTTGATTTGGAAGAGAATAAGGAACATAATGATGCCTGAAGTGTCCTGCGCGCCTTTGCCTTTCTTCATCTCAAGGCCTTGCAACATCACAAGCCCAGCTGTTAACCAGATGCATGCAACATAAGCCACAGAGTGTGAGAAAAAAAAGTATTAGCATTATTTCCATGGAACTAGTCATGTGGTTATTATAGAAATAATCAGCATTAGCATACTACAGTATTTGTTTTGTTCTTTAATTGTGACACCCTAGGGAAAAAGTTGCCTTTATTTTTAAAAAGTTAAAAATGAAAGTTCAGTTATGTATCTTTGCTGAAAAATGGTGGGAAATGGATTTGTCAAAACCATATGGAAAGGAAGAGGGAATCAATTAGAAACAGAAATCTAATAAACCTAAAATATTTCCAAATGAAATGCTTGTGGTAAGCTAACTTCTTGTAAACACTGCACTCAAGTCACTTGAACAGTCCCAGATGGTGAACTAACTTTGTGGTCTTAAAACAAAAGTCAGCCAAAAAACCAAGACTACAACTTTATTATCAATGCAGTGGGAAACATGAGATCCATAATCAACCAACATGTTACTTTTTTCTTTCCAAAATTCAAGAGATTTGTGCAGTTTTACTAAATAAGACAATTTTAAGCTAAAGTTTAAGTCTGTGTATGTGAAATGGAGAAATAAAAATTAGAGATAATACTACAGTTAAAAGTGAGGTAAAATCTACAGTTATATACCTTAGAAAAATATTTCTAAAAATGCCACAGTTTTGAAATGTATTATAAAGTCTAACATTCTAAATTACCATGATCTTTCTTCAGTTGACATTTGTATGATTTTATTCAAGAAAAATTTTAAACCTTTTTTTAAAGTTGGGTTATAAAAAAAGTTTGTGATTTATGGGTTGACCAGAAATTATACATGGTAGAATAAACATCTGCCTTACCTGCTCCACCGTCAATAATCCATCAGAAGATTCTGGCACAGGCTGCATGGGCAGAAGCTGGCACAACATGCCTAAAAGTAAAGCAACTTCCTTCATACTTCTCCAACAACATACCAGCACCATCTGCGCAGTTACATCACATGTTTTTACTTCTTTACCTTAAACAAAAAAAAAAACACAACTATTGCAACCTTGATTACTCATATCCCAGGTTTCTAAAAACAAGCTTATTCATAATTTCCCCAAGAATAATCTGTTTGAACAAACCCAATTTGTCATGTTATATTTACTCAGAAGGAAAGAAGCTAACATTTGTCGAGCATGTGTTATGAGAAGAAATCATGCTAAGTTTTTTTTTTTCTTTTTTGGAGACAGGGTCTCGCTCTGTCACCCAGGCTGGGGTGCAGTAGCATGCTCACGGCTCACTGCAGCCATGACCTCCCAGGCTCATGCAATCCTTCCACTTCAGCCTCCCTAGTAGCTGGGACTACAGGTATGCGCCACCATACCCAGTTAATTTTTGTATTTTTTTGTAAAGACAGGGTTTCACCACATCACCTCTTGGACTAAAGCAATTCTCTCGCTTGGGCCTCCCAAAGTGCTGGGATTATAGACATGAGCCACCATGCCAGGCCCAGTATTTTAATTTATTATTTTCAAATTAAATTTTAAAATAAAACACAATATTGTTCCAAAACTTAAGTTTAATCTTTAATTTCCAAAGATTAAACAAACTCTGCCTCTCTGTCATAAAGTATGATATGGATGACTATAATAAATACACTCCTTA
This sequence comes from Pongo pygmaeus, assembly GCF_028885625.2. Taxonomy (NCBI): domain Eukaryota; kingdom Metazoa; phylum Chordata; class Mammalia; order Primates; family Hominidae; genus Pongo; species Pongo pygmaeus. The sequence continues at coordinate 90,191,161 of NC_072385.2, read as the reverse complement.
TTTATTTTGGTGAGGATGTCTGTTGCATTAGTAAAGGAGTAGAATATAACTTTTAAAATCAAAGGAAAATACAAATTATCTTTCAAAATATATTTAATTCCCGTGGCCAATAAGCTATAATTAGCCTTACTTACTCTCTTATTCTAGTTTTAGGAGTATTTTTGGTACTGATATTTTTTTAAAATCCAAGATGAACTATTATATTAAATAAAAGAGCACGCTGACAAAATGGTACTTATAGGGTAATCTCATTTGTATTTTTATTTAAAAAGCCCAATGCATTAAATGGATAAGTGTACATACACATAAATATATAGAACATAAAATAATATAGTGCACTAAAGAAGGAAGACATGGAATTGGAGAGGAAACCTTGGAGGAATTTAATTTGTTTTTAATTCATATTTACCTCTGTTGTTTGAAACTATTACAATAGGCTATAATTACATTTATACGTTATTTTGTGTAATTTAAAAATTTAAGTGTGGAGATAATTTTTTGCAAGACAATATCCCCACCTAGTGGAGAATGTAGAATATGTAATACATCACTAAGAAATTGCTGCTTCTGATGACGTTTTACAGCACTGCAGAAAATTCAGTAACAACTAATGATCAAACAAATGTAAGAACTCGAATTCTGGAAGCTTGATACAACAAAGCAGCTCCCATTTTACTAATAAGGTTTGTTTCCTTTAAAAGCCTGCTTGACTTTAAGAACTCTCACAGCAGACAATGAACCACATTGCTGGGAGAAGTTGATTGCTGCCCAAACCCAGGTTCATTATATAGCACTGCTCTTACATCACCTGGGCTGTCAAGGCAGGTTTTATCACTCCAAGGCTTTCTGTTCTAACAGCTTGTTCGCTGCACAACAGCACCTAATAGGCTGGTAAAAATCTTATAAATGCATTCCTAAACCCAAATCTTTCCCAAAACCAAATTTTTAAAAAACTTTATTTTCTAGAAATGTTCTGCACAGATTTGCAACCTCTAATTTACTATATAAAAAGGGCATTCTGTACATTTTACTTGTCACTTAAACATGAATTACAGTATCCATTTTATACAAGTTACCTTTGATTTCTGTAGAAGTATCAATATTCACTTCACTAGCATTCAAGTCCTTCATATCAAAGCTACTATCATGTTCTTTCAATATTTTGGCTTGGTTAAAATAATCATTAGTATCTCGAGGCTGAATCTCATTCAGAATCATCTGTAAGCGGCTTGCTGACTCTGAGGGAAAGAAATGAGCGTACATGAAACCCAGTAACACATCACATGCCAGATTTCCCTTGGGGGATACTTACTCAAAAAATCTATAATTTTCAATACTTAATAATCAGCTTTATTAGAAGGGACTCACAAGGTGGATAATATGAAAATTATTTATAGAGTTTTCATGATGCTTGAGTGCATTTTTAAAATATGGCAATTTAGACTGAAATATAACAACAAAAAAAACTAACTGAAACTGTCCACAAGACAAAGACCGCCATGTCATCTACACTGCCTTTCTTAGTGTTGTCTAAATATCTCAAATATGGTGCTAATCATGTCAAAGAAGTGCAACAAACTTCAATAAATTTAGTTTTAAGAGGCTATTTCTCTATGAAAGAAAAATGAAGCAGGCAACACAAAAGTAGAAAAAAATAAATATTTGATTTAAAATATAAATAAATAATAAAAAATAGAAAAGAGTTTATTTCCCTATCATAATACAAGGTATCAAAGTTTAAAGCTAGAAAGGTAAAAAGACACTTTTAAAAACCCATCAACAACAAAAACAATCTTTTATAGGATAGGAATATCATAAAGACTCCACAACTTTGAAACACATTATGTAATATACTGCTTTCTAATTATGATTTACAGTCTTCATATTACATTGAGTTTCATTTTTATTCCCTAAGCACTCACTGGATTAGGAAATGTAAGCTCCATGAATGCAACACTTTGTTCATTACTGAGTGACGAGTGCCTATAACAGAAACTGGCTCACGGCAGAGGTTCAGGAACATGAGTTGAAGGAATGAATGGATGTAGGTATTAAGGAGTTAGCCAGGCTCAGATTTTCAAAACTAGCCATGGGTAATCATCTGAAATCAATTAACAAATCGAAGAACCAGTATTTATTGTACATCTATTATTTTGACTTATATTTAGGTACTATGGGAAATATAAATACTCAAATTACTATCATGATGATTCAATCAACATCTTATGTTCCTTCCTGGAATTTTGTCAAAAATAAATTTCAACAGCCATGAAAAACTAACAATGACCCCAAAAGAAACCACGCAAAGACCAAGAAAAGATCAGAGAATAAATTTTTAAGAATCCTATCCATTCAATTTTACAGCTTTCAGGGGAGATTTTCCTCAAGCAATTCAGAATGTATGGCAGATAACACAGGGAAGAAGCAGCAAAAATGAAGACAACCAGAGGTAAAAAGGCAGGCAGAATGAAGGAAAAGTCTGTGGGGCAAAGACAGTTATTGAGACCAACTGATACCTTAAAACTCTTCACTAATAAAGATAACGTTAGCATCCTCTGTAGGATCTACCCACAGTAGGTAACAGAAATATTCAAGATTTCTCATCCAGAATATATGGGTACTTTGCTGACCCAAATATTAGCTATAAGATTGCATGTTCCTTACTCTTATGCACTGCTCAAGTAGAAAATCTAAAGCGTCAAAATTTACTATTTAAGGCCAGCACAGTGGCTAAGGCCTGTAATCCCAATGCTTTGAGAGGTCAAGGCAGAAGGATTGCTTGAGGTCAGGAGTTCAAGAGCAGCCTGCACAACACAGGAAGATCCCATCTCTACCAAAAAAAAAATAATTAAATAAAATAATTTGGTATTTAGACTAACATCAGGCTAAATAAATGTGTCTTACTATCGTGAACCATCACCAATCTTCTAACTCATTTTTAGGAAAGAACAAAACCTAATATTCTCTGTGCAAAACACATAACTCCACATTACCTTAATTATCAGCCCAAGGTATTTCAGCGTATGGTACAGTGAGTGTTTATGATACAGCCAGTTTTTCTAATAGAAGCCTCTCTTTGCACTCTAAAATACATTTACAAACTTTATTTCAACACCAAACATAAATATATTTCATGATTTTTCTGTGTATTAAAAGGAACACTCAATTTTAGTACAGGTTAAGCATCCCTTATCTGAAATGCTTGGGACCAAAAATGTTCTCAATTTATTTTTTTGAATATTGGAATATCTGCATTGTACTTAATGGCTGAGCAGCCCTAATCTGAAAATCCAAAATACAGATGCTCCAATAAGCATTTCTTTTGAGCATCCCATTGGTGTTCAGAAAGTTTCAAAATCTGGAGCATTTCGTATTTCCAATTTTCAGATTTGGGATGCTCAACTTACACAGTATTATATAACTCAAGTTACCCTGGGGTAGAAGGTACTGTGCTCATCCTCTGGTTTGGGATTTTTTTTTTTTTTTCCTACTTTTTAATAGTTAAAACTATGGCTAAAGGCAGAAATAAAACAAATAATAATAATTCTTTTCTCCTCAACTTAACTTTTATATCTCCCCAAAGAAATACTCAGGAAAAAAAAAAAAAAGAGGTAAAGACATAATAATCAAACCACAGCATTCTAGCCTGCCTTCTACATTTGCTAACCTGAATCAGTGTCCATTGGGATGAGGCCTTCAGGGGATGAGCTCCGAATGACTGGAGACACCACAGTGGAAAGCCTGTAGGACATCAAAAGGAGCTTCTCTACCACAGGTCTCCACTCGCTCACCAACTGCAGGCTGCTGCAACAAAGACATCAGGGAAATTTATACTAAAAGCAAAAATCACATTTTAAAAATGAAAATTAGATAAAAGGAGTTGAATTTGTGTTTCAAAATTGTTCAATATATAAAACATGTGAGACATAAAAATATACACAGATATGTATGTTTTTAAATCTGATTTTCAATTTTATTCAAAGCAATAGACTGCATTCCTTTCCCAGGACACATTCCAACCAGAGGTTAAAGCTCAGAAATGAATGGATTTCTGAGACAGGAGGCAGCTGTGGAAATCCTTACTTTAGAGATAACTTCTGCAAAGCTCCTGTTATACAGTGGACTCGCCCATACATTGGAAATGCTGCTGCTGCCTGAAGCAGAGAATTTTCAGCCTGAGATACTTCTTCCTCAAGATTTTCCATCAAGCATTTGATAACTAGAAAAAGCAAACAGAAAATCAAATGTCAATTTTAAAACATTTGTAAATGTACGAACAGCAAAACAGTTCTCATTAATATGGCCAACTCAAATGAACTTTACACTAGAGTTTTCTAATCAGAAAGAGATCTTTCAGGGTTATCCAACAGGGTGGCTCATTTCTAGTTAAGGCAGAACTGAGTGTCTTTCCCTAAACTGCCTGTATCCATTACAGCATTCACTCTTAGTCCTTCCTCCCAAACATCCTCTCACTAGGGTATCAAACCCCAGGCTGATGTGGCATGTGCTAATTGGACAGCAGATGGCTTTCAAATTAAAAAAGAAAAAAAAGAACAGCTTTTCTGAGATGTAATTCATATGCCACAAAATTCATACTTTTGAAGTATACAATAGTTTTTATTAGTCACATATGTACAACCATCACCATAATTAATTTTAGAACATTTTCACTGCCCTCCTGCCACCAAACCAAAAAAAAAAAAGAAAACTTACCCGTTAGCAGTCACTGCTCTCCTTGCACCTCTACCCTTCTCCAGCCCTAGAGGATCACATATTGTATGATTCCATTTATGATACATCCAGAGTAGGCAAATCTATAGACAGAAAATAAACTAGTTGCCTGGACGTATCATATAAATGGAATCATCCAATATGTGATCTTTTGAAACTGGCTTTTCACTTAGCGTAATGTTTGCAAAGTTCATCCATGCTGCAGCATGTATCAATACTTCATTCCTTCCTATAGATGAATAATAGTTCACTGTATAGCCATACCACATGGATATACCACATTTTATTTATCCATTCATCTGTTGACAGACGTAGACTGTTCCCACTTTTTGGCTATTATGAATAATGTTGCTATAAACATTCTTGTACAAGTTTTTATTTAGATGTATGTTTTCATTTCTCTTAGGTATATCCTTGTTATGGACTACATGTTTGTGCTCCCTCCCCCACCCCAACACTGGTATGTTGAAGCCCTAATCCCTAATGTGACAATCGAAGATGGAGACCTTGGGAGGTAATTAGGTTCAAATTAAGTCATGAGGTTAGGACCCTCATAATGGGATTAGTGTCCTTATAAGAACAAAGACCAGAGCTTGCTCTCTCTTCCTGCCATGTGAGCACACAGCAACATGGCCATCTGAGAGTCAAAAAGAGGCCCCTTATCAGGAACTGGAAATTTGATATTGGAATTCTCTGACTCTAAAATTATGAGAATAAAGGTCTGTGTTTAAGCCACTTAGTCTATGGCATTTTGTTATAGCAGCTCGAGCTAAGACAATGCCTAAGAGTGGAACTGCAGGGTCACACGGTAACTCTATGTTTAGCCTTTTGAGGAACTGCCAGACTATTTTCCAAAGCAGATACAGCATTTTACAATCCCACCAACAGTCTATGCGGGTTCCACTTTTTCCACATCCTCATCAACACTTGTTATCATCTATTTTTTAAATTATAGTCATCCTATGGGATGTGAAGTACTTCCTCACTGTGATTTTGATTTGCATTTCTGTAAAGGCTTTTGATGTTGAGCACTTTTTCATGTGCTTATTGTTCATGTGTATATCTTCTTTGGAAAAATGTCTATTCAGATTCTTTGTCCATTTTTAAAATGTGGTTATGTCCTTTTATTAGTGAGTTGTACAAGTTCTTTATATATACTAAAGTCCCTTATCAGACATAGGATTTGCAAATATCCCATTTTTCAGGCTTTTTCAATTTCTTAATGGCATCCTTTCACATACAATAGTTTTAAATTTTGATGAAGTCCAATTTATCTTTTGTTTCCTTTTGTGGCTTGTACTTTGGAAGTCATAACTAACCATTGGTTAACCCAAGATCACAATGACTGACATCTATGTTTTCTTCTAAGAGTTTTATAGTTTTAGCTATTATATTTAGGTCTTTTATTTATTTTGAGCTAGCTTTTGTATATGGCATAAGGTAGTGAATCTAATTTCATTCTCTTGCATGTACATGTCCAGTTATACCAGTATAACAGACATCTCCCCTCAACGTCTTGGAAGGAGAAGGTTATATTCTAAATATTAGATTTGGTAAAAACAGTAAATTATTATTCAGAACATATAAAAGAACTCCTAAAAATCAATAAGAAAAAGACAAACAACCCTACAGAAAAACTGGACAAAGGACATCGACAGGCATTGCATCGAAGGGGAAAAGTAAATGGCTTGTAAACATGGGAAAAAATAATTATATTAGTAATCAGAAAAATGTAAGATGAAACCACAATGAGATATCATTTTATATTATACAAATTTTTAAAATCTGACAATAGCAAATTATGGTGATGATGTGATGCAATACAAGTCTCGGAATTTGTTGGTGAGAGTGTAATTTAAAAGCCTATTTGGCATCATCTCATAAAGTTCAAGATGCACATACTTTGTGACCAGGTTATTCCATTTGTTTACCATAAACTCTTAGACATGTGCATTAGAAGATATTAATATACAGGCTGAATACCCCTTATCTGAAATGCTCGGGACCATAAGAGTTTCAGATTTTATATTTTTTCAGATTTTGGAATATCTGCATCATACTCTGAACACCCCAAATGTGAAAATCCAAAATCCAAAATGCTCCAATGTGCATTTCCTTTGAGTGTCATGTTGGTACTCAAAAAGCTTTGGATTTCGGACCATTTCAGGTGTTGGATGAGGGATGCTCAACCTATATGTAAAAGATCTACATAAGAATGTTTACACTGGTATTATTTATTTAGGAAAAAAAGTCCATCAACAGGAGAATGGATTCATAAATTGTGGTAAATCTGTACAATATATACAGTAAGTACTACTGAGAAAATTCAGTATCATGTAAAACTGAATAATATATAATAATATATACACCAGAGGCAATATTATTAAAAAAAGAAGATAAAAATTAATATAAAATACAGCCAGGATAAAGGAAAGGCTTCAAAGATATGAGTGTTATTGTATGACTTAAGGTAAGTGTGATCACCTAGCTTGTGAATAAAACTTGTGAACTTTTTACATATTATTTATATACATTACCTGTATATATATATATTTTTAAGCCTTCTATATTTAAACATTCTTTGTATGTTTGAAATATCTCATAAAGTCCTAAAATGTCTTGAATTGAAAGCCTTTATGTGAAGCATGCACTCCCTATTCACCTCAATTGCAGTCCTCTTCCCACTGTCTCAATAGGGTCTCCTTTTAAATCCAGCTATGAAGCAATTCAAGTAGGCAAGTATCATCCTCCATGAGGTACTGTCACCTCTCTAACTCCAGATCTCTGGCCATATTCCCACCAGAACTACCCATGGCCTCCTCTTTTTCTCCCATTACTAGTTCTCTTTTTCATGGCTGTTTCTACCATCTTGGAAATAATAATTTTTAACTCTCTTTCTATATCTGATCTCCCTTTTCCTATTAAAAAAAATCCTTATCTGTCCTTATTTCTAGTACAATTCCAAAATGAAGACTGACTAGCATAAAATTACGAACATGAATCCCCAATAAATATTTGTTGAAAATCACTAGATCTGAATAATCTCAGACCCTAGGTTTTGGAACTGGCTATTTGGGAAGAGTAAAAGGCAGGGGTATGACAGTTAATTAAAACATAAACCCTGACAGAAAAAGGAACTCTGCCTATATAGAAACAATAAAGATGGTCTGTCTCTAGTCACAGTATAATTTATGTAGGGAAAAAAGCAGACTTTTGGTGGAGAAAGAGGTCATTCCCATTTAAAAAGAGCTTTATTAATAAATATTTGTATATGTACTTATTCAACATAAATCCTGTTTAGAAAAAAGTATTATAGCTGAGTAAAATGTTCATTTGCATAATAAGAACCCATGGTGCTCTTATATGCTGATAAACTTTTAAATAAAAAACCACAAAGTATATGTTTAACCATTAGATATTCTAACCAAATGAATACTGAGACTAAGCTATTGGTTTTGATAAGAGCAAACATCAATACAAACCCATTAATGTGTTCCTTTCCACCACAGCAGCAGGCTTATCTCCATTATCACATGCAACTTGCTGAGTTAAGTAGACAGACAAGGATGACGGTAGAGCATCCTGCCAGATTAAGAAGTTCAGCAGGTAGGAAGCTGTCACACAGTCGTATGGTTTGGTGCTTGTGCTGAGCTCCAATGCTGCCTGAAATAAGCCTTGCAGTTTCTCCGAATCCTAGAATAAAGCGCAGACTCAGTAACTGTCAAATTAAAGATCTCTTTAATTTAAAAAAATAGTAAATTATTTTAAAACACAGCCTGGAGCTGGGTACAGTGGACTCGAGCCTAGAGTCCCAGCTACTCAAGAGGCTGATGGAGGAGGATTACTTGAGGCCAGGAGCTCAAGATCAGCCAAGACAACATAGTGAGACCCCATCTCAAAAAAACAAAACAAAAAAAAAAACACAGGCTGGGTGCAGTGGCTCATATCTGTAACCCCATCACTTTGGAAGGCCAAGGTGGGAGGATCACTTGAGGTTAGGAGTCTTGAGACCAGCCTGGGCAACACGGTGAGACAAAAAACTTCCTCTACAAAAACTCTACGAAAAACATTAAAAATTAGCTGGGTGTAATGGTGCACACCTGTAGTCCCAGCCATTCAAGAGGCTAAGAGGGGAGGATCACTTGAGCTCAGGAGTTCATGGTTACAGTGAGCAATGATTGCACCACTGTGCTCCAGCCTAGGCAATAGAGTGAGACCCTGTCTCTATAAGAAAAAAAAAACAAACAAAAAAAAAACACAGCCTGGCATATAACTGTAACTCAATATAAACATTAGTTTCCTTTCTCCCTGAATATACGTGAGTTTTTTATTACAGTAATTAATGATTATTAATCAGCTGGAAATAATTTCAATTGGGAAATTCAACACTGATAAAACCTTTTTTTAAAACTGCTTCTTTCTTCAGCAAAAGTGTACTTTGTCCTGTAGAATTTTGCTATGACTACAGCCAGACTATCTTTACTATTTCTAGACAGGGCAGTTCATAGTCTCTCAGGGCTTATGTTTCACCTGGGCATCACATGACTGCCCTTCTCCCTTCCTCCTTCCTATACAGGTAGTTCACTGGAGAAAACTGCAAATCCCCTGGGAGGCTGTACCTGGTGAAACTTTGTGTGTGTGGAAAACAAAGTGATCAATTCAGCCTCAGAAATTATGCATCAGAGCTCCCACACCTATATCTCACAGAAACATCCACTCACATCGCCTGTCCTAAAGAAGACAGAACAAAGGACAGTTTGCTGTTATAGTCACGGAAAGGCACTGGGCTGACAACAGAAGACGTAAGTCCTAGCCCCAACTTCAACAACTGGCAAGCTGTGTGTTCACCAGTTTGGAAGTCAGGGTTTGGCTGCTCAATAATATTCTGATTCTACTAGGATTATTCCCTATCTTGTGTTAGGAAAAAATAATTATACACTCAATTTTGAAGTTGATTATAGGTCTACAAATATTTGATGATGTTTTATAATTTCACAACAGTAGATATCAAATGTGCTGATTTAAATATCTGTTTATTTCAATTTAAATTCTTTACCATTTGATATGTTTATTTTCTATGACCTAAATAAAAAACTTAAAAGTAGTGGCCAAAGTTCAAGTTTAAATAAGTAATAGAACCAATTAAGCACCTAAGCCATTTTTTAATTGACAGTTAAGTCCCGGAACTGTTTTATTAATCATTAGTAAGAAAGATAATAAATAGCCTTTGAAGTCTAAAATGTCTTTGTTCCATCATCTTAGGTCAATCGAAGTATAATATGACAAAAGACCTAGGATATGCGGCTCCAAAGAAGGAGAGTAACCTAGGTGAGTAGGGTAGTCAAGCTATTTATGAGAAAAAATATGCCGTCAACAATACATATGTACACGTCCTTAGAGAGATCAGGTTAGCATTCAAAAACTGCTGTAAACTTAACTGTATTCAAAATTAATTATATATTATATAAGGGACACCCAAAGAAAGACTTTGGAAATATAATACTGTGATGGTTAATACTGAGTGTCAACTTGATTGGATTGAAGGATGCAAAGTATTGTTCCTGTGTGTGTCTGTGAGGGTGTTGCCAAAGGAGATTAATATTTGAATCAGTGGACTGGGAAAGGCAGATCCACCCTCCATCTGGGTAAACACAATCTAATCAGATGCCAGTGCAGCAAGAATAAAAGCAGGAAGAAGAACATGGAAAGATTAGACTGGTTTAGTCTTCTGGCCTACTTCTCCCATGCTGGATGCTTCCTGCCCTGGAACATCAGACTCTCCCAAGTTCTTCAGCTTTGGCTTCCTTGCTCCTCAGCTTGCAGAGGGCTATTATGGGACCTCACCTTGTGATCATGTGAGTCAATACTCCTTAATAAACTCTCCTTTATATATACATCTATGCTATTAATTCTGTCCCTCTAGAAAACCCTAATACAAATATATAATTAATATTTTTAAATCTTGAATGCCTATTCCTTTAACTATTTTACTAATCTGCAAGCCAGAGAGTATAATCAAAATCCTATAGCAAACCACATTTGGTACTAAATTTCTTGAATTCTATGGCTAGTGTCAATATACCAAGCACGGGTTTATCAAATTTAGAGATGCAGAGGTCCCCTAAGCCCCTTAGTGATGTAAGGGCCAGATCTTTCACATTTATGCCATAATATGCCTTCTCCATCCAGATACTCTCAAAATATTTGCCAAGAATGGGGCATCGCTATTGACACAATATGAGGTGACATGTGATGAATGATAAGGTGAGGAGTGGCAGACAGAGGAAGAGAAAATCTCCTCTTTAAAAACTTTGTATGGTAACAAAAGTTAGCAGCCTGAGCACCAAGGAACTTTCTGCTCACAAGGGCACCTGAAAAATCATAGGCATCAGTAGATGCTGTACAGCAACTTCCAATATGGACCCAAGTCAAAAAAGATAGATGTTCTGAGAGATACAGATAGATAGATGTTCTACATAACCATCTAGAAGCCACAGAAACAGACACTATCCTCTCCGGCATGTGATCCTACAAAATCCACTGCATCTACAAGCTACCATGCCCTAAACACAGCTGAACAACCACAGCCTAGACCATGGCTCAGCTGCAGCACGCACCCTTGGCCTTTATAGAGCTCTAATAGAAAGCCATAGCTAAGCTCCAGAACCAGTACTCTGCTGGTGACCCAACAGCCCTAGGAGAAGCCTCAAGGGCAGAGCTAAGAGCCTGGGTCCGGAAGTCCCCTGCAGACTCATCCCCATGCAATGTGTTCACTTCCAACCCCACCTTTAATTCCTACCCCAAAGTGGGAAGAGCAATGTGTCAGGAAGAATGGACGGGCTGGGGATGAGGTAGAGCACCTAGGAACTGTTGTTAACCTCAAGTACTTGGTAAGTTTCAGTCTCAGTTTAGCTATTGCTGGTTCAAAAACCAGAAACATCCTCTCTACCTCATTTACACTCAGTTTCTCAAGTGTATGAAAAAGGGAGATTATCTCAAAAAATGCAAGTTACTGTAAGTGATGTGTTCTGATCGAATATTACATGTCCAAGGGAACAGGGGAAACCACAATTAACTAAAATCTACCAATAATCTTGTAAACAATAAAACCTACCACCTCCTACACCTCCCTTTTTATCAAAGCAATAAAAACAGCAAAGCTCACTGATTTGTGCCTTATTTACTTTTTGATATTTCCTCCTTTCCCACTAACCCCAAAATAGTAGAGAGGTATTAATGATAACTGAAAGAAACAGTCCAAAAACATGAGAAGGCAGATGCAAAGCACATGAATAATCCTCAGATTGCTTTATCTGCTGATAGAAAGTTTCCATGCATATACCACATTTATACTAGAAAAGTCCTGATACCTGAAAATGTACAGCTGTTTTTGATAACTTCATCAGAAGATCAAATGCTAAAATTTTCACGTCTTCAAAAGTGCTGGTAAAACATTCCATTAGTGTTTGGAAACGACCAACATCAATATCATGACTCAGCTGATATACTGTATAAATTCTGCCTAAAAATATTTTAAAAACAAAAAGATTTAAAAGTGAACAAAAAGAAATCAATCTTCCGAAGTTATTTGACCACATTTATAGAAAATAAGTACCAAAAAACCACACTTCATACTTTACCCATGATAGCTAAAACAGTAACTTTTCCATTAATTTATTTCTTAAAATGACAAAATAAGTACCACAGTTCTCCAAATAAAAAAAGATTTTTAAACCATTCCATTATCTTTTGAAAGATACTATATAAAAGATTTCTAAGTTATTGTTAAAAATAAACAAAAACAAGTAAATTTAGAAACACATCTTTTTAAAAATCTTAATAAAACTTCTTGACCTAGAATACAAAGTTCTGGCCAGGCTCAGCGGCTCACGCCTGTAATCCCAGCACTTTGGGAGGCTGAGGTGGGTGGATCACCTGAGGTCAAGAGTTTGAGACCAGCCTGGCCAACATAGTAAAACCCCATCTCTACTAAAAATACAAAAATTAGGCAGGCATAGTGGCACATGACTGCAATCCCAGCTACTTGGGAGCCTGAGGCAGCAGAATCGCTCGAGGCCAGGAAATGGAGGTTGCAGTGAGCTGAGATCACGTCAGTGCACTCCAGCCTGCGCAACAGAGTGAAACCTGGTCTCAAAAAAAAAAAAAAAAAAAAAAAAGCAAACTCCCACCATATCTTAGAGTGAACTGACATAGAATGATCAGTATGATGACATATCCTGACAGACTTACTGGGAGTCAAAGATAAAGAAGGAATCTTTTGGCCCTTCAGGGAAAAGCTCAATTCATCTACAAAATGGAAAAAATTAGACTGGCTTCACTCGTCCCTATAACAACATGTAGTACTAAAAGATAATGGAGCAATGCTTACAAAATCCTCAGGGAATGAAGGTGTGAAGAACTTTGCCTATCAAACTCTTATTCAAGTGTAAGAACAATAGAAACATTTTATAATATGCAAGAAATTAAGAACTACTTATCTCCAGAAACTCTTAGAGAAAAAGGAATTTCAGCCAACCAAGGGAAGAAAAGAAAAATTATCCCAAAGAATGATGGTAATCACTGACTCCACTTAACTCTAGGATGAAGACTCAAGAACTGTGGAAAAACAGGTTTCATGGCAAAATGTGAAGAACATTTAAAAACATTTCACAAGTGAACTCCTAATGAAAACTGAAAACATTCTTATGCTTAGTTAATTTGAGGAATATAAATTGGGATACAAACTTCTCATTTAATCTTAATTTACAAGTTAGATCAACCCTATGAAATTCCTAGAGCCAACATCTGAGGTTTTTGTTACTTCCTTAACAACTCTGCTCAGATTTGCTTCTTGTTTTCCAATCTGACTGCTTTTTATTTTTTTTCTTGTATAACTGCTCTGGCTAGAACTTTCAGTACAATGGTGAACAGCAGTGGTGACAGTGGGCATCTGTGTCTTCTTCCTGATCTTAGGACAAAAGCTTTCAGTTTCTCACCACTGAGTGTGATGTTACCTGTGGTTGTGTTACAAATGTCCTTCATCATCTTGTCCTTCCTATTTCTAGTTTTACTGTGCTCATTTTTTTAATCATAAAAGGGTACTGAGTTTTGTCAAATGTTTTTTCTGCATAAATTGAGACGATCACATGGTATTTCCACTTTCATTTTAATGTGGTGTATCACATTGACTATTATTCTTAAATTGACCCACCCTTACATTCCTGGGATAAACTCCACTTACTCACGGAATATAACACTTTTAATACGCTGTTGGATTTGGTTTGCTAGTATTCTATTGAGGGTTTTTGCCTCTATATCCATAAGGGATACTGGTCTTTGGTTTTTTCTTTCCTTTTCTTTCTTCTTTTCCTTCTCTTCTCCTCTGTTTTCTTCTCTTTTCTTTGATGAAGTCTTGCTCTTGTTTCCCAGGCTGGAGTGCAACGGCGCAATCTCAGCTCATTGAAACCTCAGCCTCCTGGGTTCAGGCGATTCTCCTGCCTCAGCCTCCTGAGTAGCTGGGATTACAGGTACCTGCCACCACGCCAAGCTAATTTTTTGTATTTTTAGTAGCGACAGGGTTTCACCATGTTGGCCAGTTTGGTCTTAAACTCCTGACCTCAGGTGATCCACCTGACTCGGCCTCCCAAAGTGGTGGGATTACAGGCATGAGCCACCACACCCGGCCGGTTTTCTTCTAAGTGTCTTTGGTTTTAGTATCAGGGTAATGATGGCCTTATAAAATGAGGTAGGAGGTGTTCCCTTCTCTCCAATTTTTTGAAAGAGTTTGAGAAGGACTGGTGTAATCCTCCTTTAAATGCTTTGTAGATTTCACCAGAGAAGTCACTTGCCCTGAACTTTCTCTTCTTCTGTGAGCCTTTTGAATACTGATTCAATCTCTTATGGGTCTGCTCACATTTTCTATTTCTTCTCAAGTCAGTAATTGTCGTGTTTCTAGAAACTTGTCCGTTTCATGTAGGTTATCTAACTTGTTGGTGTTACAATTGTTCACTGTATTGTCTTATAATCATTTTTATTTCTGCAAACTTAATAGAAATGTTCCTACTTTCATTTCTGATTTTAGTTGTTTATACTGTCTTTCTTTTATCTTAGTCAGTTTAGCAAACTTTGTCTATTTGTTAATCTTTAAAAAACACAACTTCTGGTTTCGTAGATTATTTGTGTTGTTTTTCTGTTCTCTATTCCATTTATCTCTGTTCTAATCTTTTTGTTTCCTTTTGAGTTTGTTCTTCTCTTCTAGTTGCTTGAGGTGGAAAGTTAACTTGGTTATTAATTCAAGATCTTTTAATGTAGACATTTACAGCTATAACTTTCCCTATAAGCACTGCTTTTGCTGCAATGCATAAGTTTTCGTATGTTGTATTTTTCCTTTCATTCATCTCAAAATATTTTCTAACTTCCTTCATGATTTATTCTTTTATCCATCAGTTGTTTAAGAGCTTTTTTCAAATGTGAAGCCCTTTATGACACCACTGTATGAAGCCACTAATACTCTCCTGCCTCCTAGGTCTTCTATATATCCCCCTTATCTTCTTGAAATATTTTTCATAGAACTTATCTACATCTTGTACACACATAATATACATAATCTTGTATCTACATAATGTACTAATATATACAAATTCTATGTATTACTTGTTCATTACTGTCTCCCTTCACTGAAACATAAGCTCCAAAGGAAGAAGCACCTTGTTTGAGACTGTGAATATCCTCAGCTGCTTGACATATAATAAGCACTAAATTAATATTTGCTGAACAAATCCTTTTAATCTAATTGTAGAATTTTTTTACCATCAATATTGTGGCATTTGATTCCACATAAGAAAGATGCATGCAACTTATTCTTCTTGGTCTAGGAAAGGCAGAAACCATTTGACTAATCTCAAATCAGTCCCACCACTGAAGTTCTTGAGATGATAATGAAGGATGAATTTACATCTCCCATCCTGTACTTCACAGTCAAGGTTCTTAAGCCTCCTTCAAAAGTAATGCCTGCTGTATGGCTTGCTCCATTTGCATTACCTCCCAGTTGTCTAACATAATTATGATGGCATAAGTCACTGCCCAATTACATGCAACTCATTCATTAGAAAGATGACTCAGGGTTTTCATTTTTAAAGTACATTTAAATGTATTAAATTACTCTCTTGACTGAAAAATTACAGGTACGCTTCAGCCTAGTTTTATTTCCCACACACTTAGATGCAACTACAATTACATTAAATGTGCAGGAAACTTTTTGTTATATGGTTGAAGTAATCAATCACTCTAAGGTAAAAACTTATTTTCTAAATTAAATTGAAGTACTATTGAAATTCTATGAACTGATGGGAGACTCCTGCATTCACTGAATGTTGTAACAAATTACCACATACTTGGTGCTTAAAACCACAGAAATCTATTCTCTCATAGTTCTGGAAGCCAGAAGTTCAAAATCAAGGTGTCAGTAGGGCCATGCACTCCAGAGGCTCTAAAATCTGTTCCTTGCCTCTTCCAGCTTCTAGCAGCTGCAGGCATTCCATGGCCTGTAGCCAGATCACGCCAATCTCTACCTACGCTGTCGCACTGCCTCCTCTTTCTTTTGTCAAATCTCTCTCTACCTGTCTTGTAAGGATACTTGTGATGACATTTTTGGTCCATCAGGATAATCTAGAATTATCTCACCTCAAGATCCTAAACTTAAGAATATCTGCAAGGACCCTTCTTCCATGTAAGGTTTGCATTCACAGCTTCTAAGGATTTGATGTGGATGTGTTTTGGAGACCATTTTTCAGCCTGCCATCCCCACTTGAATAAGGTGATCATATTTCTTATTATAAAAACTGGAACAAGCCAGTATCACCAATACTCTAATAGGATGCCCTGTGAAGAACACCATTATCACCTATGCAACATTCCTGCAAAAATGTACAGCATGAATCAAATCATCAGGAAACAATGAGACAAACCCTGAGACATATTCTTCCAAAATGTTAATATCATAAAATTAGAAACTTTCCAGATTAAAGGAAGCTAAAAAGAGGCATAACAACAAAACGCAATGCGTGATCTAGAATTGCTTCCCAGATTGTAGGAAGCTTTTTGTTCTATAATATAAAAGGCCATTTGTTGGGACAATTGGCAAAATTTAAATATGGATTGCGTATTCAATTAAAGCATTGTATCAACATTCAATTTCCTGAATTTGATCATTGTGTTATGGTTATAGAATTAATAAAAGACACAGATATAGCAAATACTGCAAAATATTAATAACTGAGGAATTGGCCGAGTGCGGTGGCTCACGCCACAATCCCAGCACTTTGGGAGACTAAGGAGGGCGGATAACCTGAGGTCAGGAGTTCGAGACCAGCCTGACCAACATGGTGAAACCCTGTCTCTACTAAAAATACAAAAATTAACCTAGGCGTGGTGGCACATGCCTGTAATCCCAGCTACTCAGGAGGCTGACACAGGAGAACTGCTTGAACCCGGGAGGCAGAGGTCGCAGTGATCACGCCACTGCACTCCAGCCTGGGCAACAGAGCAAGACTCAGTCTCAAAAAAAAAAAAAAGATGAATCTAGGTAGAGCATACATAGCTATTCATTGAATCAGTCTTGAAACTTTGCTGTTGATTTAAATTTTTTCAGAATAAAAACTTTTAAAAACTGATTTTCCCCAAATGAAGCAAGCCTCTTTTACATTAGCTGACTGTTCTCCTGTCAAAAAATTACACTTTGCCCAATAATTTAAAATAAAAAAGAATCCAATGATAGTGTAAAGCTCCCTTGTGCTTTGGCCATTCCCTGTGAAGGAGCAGCTGAGCAGGATATTTTCCTGTTTGACCACAGTCAATGAAGACTGAGCACAAGCAAGAAATCCCACATTCTAACACATATACACACATATACAGGGAAAAAAGAATCATTTCGGCAAGGCACGGTGGCTCAAGCCTGTAATCTCAGCACTTTGGGAGGCCGAGGCAGGCAGATCCCGAGGTCAGGAGATTGAGACCATCCTGACTTAACATGGTGAAACCCCATCTCTACTAAAAATACAAAAAATTAGCCAGGCGTGGTGGCATGAGCCTGAAGTCCCAGCTACTCCAGAGGCTGAGGCAGGAAAATCGCTTGAACCCAGGAGGCGGAGGTTGCAGTGAGCCGAGATCACACCACCACACTCCAGCCTGGGCAACAGAGCTAGACTCTGTTTCAAAAGAAAAAAAAAAAAAGAATCATTTCTTGTCAAAAAGGAAAAAACAAACAAAAAAAAGATTCAAAGAGGGAACTGAAATTTCACCCTCTTGAGAACCACACAGAAGGAAAAACAAAGGGTATCATTAAATCAGAATACTTGGAAATTACATCCTCATATTGTCTTTCCAAAACCAGATTGAGGCATATGAAACAGACAGCACGTAAAGGAAACCACATTTTAACCACAGAGACTCACTGAGAAATATTAAATATAATAGAAGCTATTATTATTTCAAATTTTAAAACTTAAAGAACAGATTGGATACTATCTTAAAACGGCAACAAACAAATTAGGGAGGTAATAGCTGGAACTCTTTCCATAATAAGCATAATCCACGAAAATTATACTTTGGGGTTGGCAAATAATGATCAATGAAAAGGGAGATAGTTTCTTTCTCCTCTGTCCTTTACTAGCAAATTTCATTATGTACAAGCAAGAATTATATGGTAAGAATAAAACCTCAAAGAAAGGCAACAAAACTGAAACTTCAAATAAAGCAAAATGTAGAATAAGTATGTTTTGAAAGAAAACAAAAATTATTTCCCCTAACATTATTAAACACTTACCTTCTGGGACATGAAAAACTTCAGCTATTGAACCTAAAATGGTTAAAGCTGAAAATCTAGTCGAGTAGGAAGATCCAGGAAACAATGCTTCAAAAAGACTGTTACAAATGGATGACATGAAATTCTTAAAAAAAAAAAAAAAATTACAGTAAGTATAATTACGTCACAATAGGTTATATTCAGAGTATTAAACACCCTTTAAGAGTGGGTGTTTTTGTTTTCAATTTAAAAATAAAAAATTTCAAAAAATGATACTGGTTGTTCACTTTGCTTAATAATTCAGGTTAGCACCCTTGACCATAAGCTATATCATGACTTTAATAAACCCTGTATTTGCAGAGTCAACAAGAAGTACAATTTCTACTGTAGACCAGACAGATATGTACACTTTTTTTTTTTTTAAGACAGAGTCTCGCTGGGTTCAACAGCCCTAGTCTTAACTGACTCTACCAAACATCCCTGCATTCATTTCTCAGGTGAAGGACATGCAACCTTGGGGATTTATCCTTTAGGTCCCACAAGCCCTAAGAGTTTATGAGGTTATTAATTCTATTAGGTTTCGAAGAAATAGGGCCATTACTGAAAAATATCCTAGTTAAGCTACTTTTAATTATAAGTAAAACAGGATTCACATTAAAACACAACAAGGGCCAGGCGTGGTGGCTCATGCCTGTAATCCCAGCACTTTGGGAGGCCAAGGCGGGCGGATCACTTGAGGTCAGGAGTTCGAGACCAGCCTGTCCAACATGAAATCCCGTCTCTACTAAAAATACAAAAATTAGCCAGGTGTGGTGGCAGAGGCCTGTAGTCCCAGCTACTCAGGAGACTGAGGCAGGAGAATTGCTTGAACCCAGGAGGCAGAGGTTGCAATGAGCCAAGATCACTCCACTGCAGTCTGGCTTGGGTGAAAGACCGAAACTCCCTCTGAAAAAAAACAAGATCATCCACTAAGAAGTATCATTCAAACCGTATTGTCATTTACATGGTTAAATATAGTTCTTCTTTCCTGCAATCAGACTGCAGCCACAATATAGGCAGGGACCACATTTCTATGGCTGGATCCCTAGTGCTGAGCACACTATCCTACATACATAGTAATGCTCAGTATATGCTCTAATCACTTTTAATGGTTCCCAGTGAAGCTTCCAAATCCCTTGGCCTATCACTGAAAGCTATCCATTTTCAACTTGCTTCTTTGGATTCACTTCCCATTACTCAAGTCCTCCATTCCCCAAGGTATTTTATGTCATTCACATCAGTGAATTCACCATTCCCTGAGTTCTCCCTGTGCTTTCTTATCTCCAAGCCTTCATTAAGCTACTACTACGGGTGCAGGGGGAGAAAATATGAGATTTTGGAGTCAAGAGCAGGTCTGGATTGGAGTTCTGACTCTACCACTTACTAGCTGAGGAATCTTACACAGGTTATTGAACTTCACTGAGCTTCAGCTTTCTCACTTGTTAAGTGGGGATAAGAATGTTATCTCACAGCCTTTGTATTAAAGGTTAAATGAGAACATGGACATCTAACATTTTATAAATTTAAAAGTACTCTAGTTACTAATATCAGTTATTTAGGTATAAAATAATCTCCACCAGCCTAGAAGACATCTTTTTCAACTAATAGCCTCCTCTTCTCCCCCAGCACTTAGTCTACTGATTGTGAGCCTACCACACACTGTGCATGGCACCCACTCTTATGATGGTGTGACGATTATGACAATATAGTGTCAAGGTCACAACCTCTAAAAGCCACAGGTGTACCAGTAGGGAAAAAGTACTACAACCATAAGACTGACCCAGATTAAGACTCAAAGGACTAATTTTCAAAACATGCATACCTATAACACAGACCAAGAAACCATGCATACATGAAAATTCAGAATCTCAATCCAAAAAACAGCTTTTGTGTTTCCAAGTACCTGAGTTTTCACAAATGTCATTTTACCCCTTGCAAAAAGAAAGCAAACGAGATATGCATTGTTAAATCTACCAATGATCTAAGAGAAACTACAAAATAACTAGGCTGGGCATAATATCCACAATGATCCATAATAATGTTTAGAATAGGTAGTATGTCATGCCTGTAATCCCACCACTTTGGGATGTGGAGGTGGGGGAATTATTTAAGGTCAGGATTTTGAAACCAGCCTGGGTAACACAGCAAGAACTCACATCTACAAAGAATTAATTAATTTTAAAAAATTTTTTTAACTATCCCACACACACACTGGGGGCTTCAATATATATTCTAGTCACTTTTAAAATTTTTATTTATTAATTTTTTTGAAACAGGGTCTCGCTGCTCTGTTGCCCAGGATGGAGTGCAGTGGTACAATTAAGGCTCACCACAGCCCTGACCTCCTAGACTTCAGCAACCTTCAAGCCTAAGCCTCCAGAGTATCTGGGAACACAGGTGCACACCACCACGCCCGTCTCAGGGTTGGTTTTTTTTTAAATAGAGATGGGGTCTTGCTATGTTGCCCAGGCTAGTCTTGAAGTCCTGGACTCAAGTGATCCTCCTGCCTCAACCTCCCAAAGTGCTGAGATTATAGGCATGAGCTACCACTAGTCACTTTTAATGACTCCCAGCAAGGCTTTGTAGAGAGATATATAGTTTTCATCACTTCTCGGCCTTTTAGCTAAGATCAAGTGGAGAGATATATAGTCTACAAAGAGCTTTTTCATTTAATCCTCAAATCAATCTTTTGAGAAAGGTTACTAATTCTGCTTATAGTTGATGAGACTCAAGTCAGCCAACTAATAAGTGGCAGAATCAGGAGTAAACCTATGTCTTTAAAGCTCAGGTTGTGACTTCCCAATCTTCATAATTGAGATTTTAAAAGGTCGAAGCTAATTTTACCCTTTGTACAGAAATATTATTTGTTTGATGGCTTTTTATCTTTTAAATACAAAATTGAAAACCAAGGACATCCATAATAATGTTTAGAGTAAGTAGTGAGCATGTCATAGTTCAAATGTATCATTAATCTATTAATCTACCTCTTTCTTAAAATAAATAGGTAAGCTCTGTCTTCTATCTGGGCCTGAGGAGAAAAAAAAGGGTCTGCTTCTCAAAGGCTAGATTTGGGGGAAGAACAGTGAAAAGCTCAATCTGTTCTGCTGAAAAGAAATTCAAGATTGTCAAGCTAAGCCCTGGCCCAGACTGGAGCTGCTGTACCCAGGTTTCCATACATTTCATTAACACAATGCCCTAAAATCCAGCCCTACTCTTCAAGCTCCCTCCACAGCTGGACCATGGGCCAAGTGTCATTAATATCAAGCCTCTGTAGTCATGTCAATCTAAAGAGAAAACAGGCCCAGCAACAGCAGTCTTCTGCCCTGGAGAGGGACAGAGTTCAGTACTGTCAATTACCCTTCTGTTAAAGTACTAAATTCATCTGGCCCACATAAGCTGAAAGTGATTGAGGTTAGCCCACTAACTCATTCTGTAACAGTCCTCCAGTACAGCACTGGTTCCATAACCCAGGCTACATCAAGTAGAGTACCAAAGCACCAGAAATAGGTAATACTCAGCTTGAAGGAAAAAAACACAGAAACACAATTTACCAAGAGACTTCCATTTATTTCCCTTTAATGCTTATTCATAATACTTTTTAATTTAAAAAAAAAACTCTATGTTTAGAAATATATCACCTACCTTATACTGCTGTAAAGAAACAGAAGGGTGCTGTTTGGTTAACTCATTCTCTGGTTCACGTTTGGATTTACTCTGCTCCAATTTATAAAGTACCTGAGAACTTTCCAGTATCCTACAAAACAACTTTTGAGACAAAGGAAATGAAGCAGAAGTGAGCCACACATTAAATTTAAATGTCAGCCTAAGAGGCAAATTCTTTAGAATAAAACTTCAGGCAAGGAGAGTACTGATTTTTAATCTCTTAATATTTTATAATGTTTCTTTTTGACAGAAAATAATTTTTATACCAAAAACAAAGTATTATTGCAAAGCAGAATACTGTCATTAAACCACAGTTCTATTTCCTTTAAGTTGGCACAAACCTGAAGGTGATTTGGTCATTTCCCTACTTTACCAATTCTTCACCCCATAAATGTGTTGTACACTTAATTCAAGTTGGATTATTTGATAATGATCATTTTGTGAGGTGCTTAAAACTATAAAAATGCTGTTACCAAGTTTTCTTAAAACTACCTTAACTCCAGCATTAGATTGTTTCTTTACAAAAAAGAGCCCAAGGTTGATTTACTACACCAAAATGAAAGGCCTTTTGGCCATGTGTGCTGGCTCATGCCTGTAACCACAACACTTTGGGAGGCTGAGGTGGGAGGACCACTAGAGCCCAGGAGTTTAAGAACAGCCTTGGCAACAGAGCAAGACACTATCTCTAAAAAAAAATTAAATATTAGCCAGGCATGGTGCTGTGCCCCTGTCATCCCAGCTACTCGAGAGGCTGGGGAGGAAGAATCGCTTGAGCCTGGGAGGCTGAGGGTACAGTGAGCTATGATCACACCACTGCACTCCGGCCTGGGTGACAGAGCAAGACTATTTTTTTTGGAGACCAAGTCTCACTCTGTTGCTCAGGCTGGAGTGCAGTGGTACAATCTCGGCTCACTGCAACCTCCGCTCCTAGGTTCAAGCAATTCTCCTGCTTCAGCCTCCCAAGTAGCTAGGACTACAGGCGCACACTGCCACGACCGGCTAATTTTTTTGTATTTTAGTAGAGATGGGGTTTCACTGTGTTGCCCAGGCTGATCCTGAACTCCTGAAAAAAAAAAAATGGTGGGGGGAGGGGTGTGTGCTTTTCACTCTGGATTTTAATCCCAAATGTAAGCTTTATGGAATCAGAGAACAGGTCACAGAACGGCCATCATGAACAGACGAGTAGCCCAATTCCATGACCATTCCCACATGCTCCCAGTATCTGGGCTCTTTTTAAAAACGATTTCCCAAACAAAGTTCACCACTTCCCTATGCCTTCTGATGGGAAATTCTACCTTTTTAAGAAGAGAACAGATCTGTTGCCTCACTCCTGGAGACTGGCTGTTAAGATTGTATGTAATAAAGAACTGAATCCACTGCATTTCTTCCATGGAAACAATTTCTGTGCTCCGATTACTTTCACAAAGCAAGCCTAATGTATCTATCCTTACCTAAAAAACATCAAGCAATAAAATGTTAATTTTCCAAGAAATAAGCAAAGCCTAAATCACTTGAATTGTTTACTTACATAGGCTACAAAAGGAAAAAAGTAAACTTCAGTTCACCAATAGGTACCTCAGAAAGGTTTCTTAATCTCAAAGATCCTAGGGTTATTTCCTATACAGTTCTTTTATTAAACATGTAAATTGCGGATTTATAAAATGCAACAATCTTAAAGATTTTTATTCCATGGTAATGCTCAGCTTTATTCCTTTTTCTCTTTTTTTCCAGTGACCCCTTTTACCCCATCACCTCACTCTTAAATTACTGCCAGGCACTTCTAACTGGTTTCCTGGTTTCTTTCTGCTCCCACTCTGGAAACTCATGCTTCCACTAATGTAACTCCTTGCTGAAAAGAGTGGCTTTGGTTTAGCTTAGTAAAACCAGCTGGTGCCTGGGAACCAACGAAGTCTTTAGCCTAGCATTAGACCTTTCCAAAAAATGTCCAAAACACTCCACCCCTGATAAGCAATGTTCTTAATCATCCTCCAGACCTTGCTCATTTCGGTCCCTCCATTTTGTATGCTGCTCCAAGGCTTCCTCTTTTCTAATCATATCTATCACTTTCCTAATCAAGCACCACCTGCTCTGATAAGTCTCTTCTGAGCCTTCCAAGCGAGTCCTTATGTATTTAAGGGCACATGATGGCATGCTTGTATCTGTATTGTCAGTTCTAAAAGTTTCCAGTTGTTTTATGTAAGTTTTCTTACATCCTCAACTAAACTTTCAGTAGCTTGAAGAAAGGGCCTACTGAAAGTTTAGTTGGGAAACTAGGGTTTCTACTCATTCTCTTTATGAACTCCCTAAAACAGTGCAGGATACAATGTAGGGGCCTCTATATTGAACTGCTACATGAAAGGGATCTACTGCATGTACAAATCCAGGTAATTTTCTTTACTTACTTGGCAATGCTGATGAATTAAGCCTTGCTTTATTCTTGCATCAGACACGAGGTTCTCCCAGGTATCAGCTGCAGACTGAAGATGTCCATGAGCTCTAGCTATTCGCAGACATGCCATCAAAGCTCCCAGAGCCCCCCTGCTATTACAAGACCCTAAAGATGGGAAAGATTGCTCTTGTCCTGAAAGCACAATAACAAAGACCATTACTGTATTATGCAATGACTACTATAATTATCAGCTGCTAATTTTCATGTTTCCAATAAACATTTTATTTCAATAAATAAAAATCACATTTTAAACTCATTTCTAACACAAATTAAAGTTTTATTCTAAAATAATCATCATTTAAAATGATTCGTCCTTTTGTCAATCATTTCAAGTAAGCATAATTCTCTTATTGTTAACATAAACAAATCATTATTTACCTGCTAACATTTTTGCTTTTTCCCTAACACCTAGAAAGGGAATCAGGAAGCACATCAGGAAAAAAAATCAGGTGGAGAAATAACCACATCAGTGGCTACAGACTATTATTTCTCTAAAAGTAAACACTGAACCTCTCTGCATATTTTAGAGTGGCTGTTTCTCACTAGTAAAGATTAAAAAAGGAACACAAAGAGGCTGCTGGTTTCAGAGGCTAGGATGTCAGCCATTACCAAGAAGACAGGGCAGCTTGATATAAAAATAAAGACAACCTTACTTCAGAACAGATTCTTGAATCCTGAATTTCAGATGGCTTTTCAAAAACTCAAGAACAATTGTTGTCAAAAATTACAAATAATGGCTTATTTTTGCATACAGGAATCAAATTTTCCTGCTACCTCATGGTTACTCCTTGAAGTACTGAAAGTTTTTAACAATTTTAGTTGAAAATATTTCTTAAAATTATGATGTACGATACTACATTCTTGCTTTGTTAAACAGAATGTAATAATTTTAAGATTTATATGATGTGTCATGATCATCACTTTACACATCCTGAATTATGCTTGAATGCAGTGATTCCTGTAGGGTTTGTGAGTTTCAATGGCATGTTTATCCCTATTCTAAATAACTATAGATGGCTATTTCTTGAGATCATGCCTCTGAATTTTGTCACTTCCCCAGAGAAAAAAACTTGCTACTGCCAAGTTACCTGTCTTTAACCTTGCCTAACACAATTTTTAATTATTGTCTCAATCACTTGAATAAGCACATTATATAAGACACACAAACTTTTATTCCAGTGATACACCAAAATAAATTCAGAACTTGAAAAAATGAATTAAAACCTTGTAATAAAGGAAAGCTTATCATTTTAAGTGGAATTATTCTTTAGCTTGTAGAAATGACTTCAGCCAAAAAACTCCATTCAGCTATATATAGGAACATTTGTTTCAAACTGAAACATCTATCATTAATCTCTTCCTTTACTATTTATAGAAGTGATATTTATATTTGAATATGATTAGTATCTGCATAGCTACCTACATTTAAGCATCATAATTAGAAACTACTAAAACAAAAATGTATTTTTCTTACCAGTTTTAGCATCAATAGAAGCCTGAAGAATCTTTACCATGTACTGTAAGCTTTCAGGGCTGTAACTTAATAATTTTGGCAAGTAATAATCAATCACGTAAGATTTTTGATCCAAGTTTCCTTCACACAATATAAAAAGGAGAGGAGAAACCCAAGTCTCATGCCACTGGTCAATCCAAGAACTCTCAGCAGTCTGGGATTTCAAATGACTCTTATGATTTCTAAACATGGTTTCCAAGAGGTCACTTGCATAAGGTACCAATGACTGGTCCCCCATCACCTCTAAGATTTGAGATGGAATAGTTTTATCTATAGCCAAAATATGTTCAACTCCTATGCACTCTACCAAACAACCAAGGCACGTGTACTTTCCTTTAATATGCCATTCCAATCGTAGAAGACTCTCAGTCAATTCCACAAAGAAAGGATCAGGGACCAAATCTGCACCTTCCACAGTGAGCCGGTGCATTTGGAGAAGGTTTTTGAACATGATTTTGGTTTGGTGTCTCAGAGCATCCAATGGATGTTCCCAATGGGTATAGACATATTCCAAAAGTCTCCCAACTATACTTGAATTCCCATTCAGGCTGTCTGTTAGGCTCGGAGAACTTGATTCAAGGACTTGTATGGCTGAATTAGTCCAGGAAGCCAAGATTCTAGACAGAAACATTTCCAGCGTTGGCTCTTTAATCCTGAAGAAAAACGAGCCATAAGCCATTATTGTAAACTGATTAGTAAAAGAAATTTCATTTTATAACAATTTAGACTTTAAAAATATTAAATACAAAGAATGAGCACAAATTTCAATTATTAAATTTACAAGAACAAAAAACTACAAGTAAAGCCAAAACAGATCTCAAATTTGTATATGAATCTTTTTACCTTGTAAAAAATAATCCAGAAAGGCGTTCAAGACCAGCCTAGGCAATATAGTGAAACCCCATCTCTATAAAAAATTTTAAAAATTAGGTGGGTGTGGCGACACACACCTGCAGTCCCAGCTACTTGGGAGGCTGAGGTGGGAGGATTGCTTGAGCTCAGGAGTGAGACTGCAGTGAGCTGTGCTCACACCACTACCCTCCAGCCTGGGTGACAGAGTGAGACTTTGTCTCAAAAATAATAATAGTCCAGGAAGGGACACAGGGAAATTTGGGGGATGATGGAAATATTCACTATCTTGACTGTGATTACACAAGTTATTTATTTATTTATTTATTTATTTATTTATTTGAGACGGGGTCTTGCTGTCACCCAGGCTGGAGTGCAGTGGCACCATCTCAGCTCACTGCAACCCCTGCCTCCCAGGTTCAAGCGACTCTCCTGCCTCAGCCTCCTCAGTAGCTGGGATTACAGGCGCATGCCACCACGCCTGGCTAATTTTTTCTATTTTTAGTAGAGACAGGGTTTCACCATCTTGACCAGGCTGGTTTTGAACTCCTGACCTCAAGTGATCCACCTGCCTGAGATCTACACGCCTGGGATTACAGGTGTGAGCCACCATGCCCGGCCTACACATGTAATTTAAAACATAAGGAAAGCCAAGTGTTGGAGATGGTTGGGGGAATGGGGCTTCTTTGTGATAAAAATATTCTAAAGTTGTTTGAATTAACTTTTAAGATGTTAAAACTTCATTTCAGAAACGTTGATGGTTTATCAGACTTCTGAGGATCACTTTAGATTACCTATGTTAAAGTTCTTCGTAAATTCTAAAGCACTACACATGTAGAAACTTTTATAGTTTTAAAAAATGATGGTAAAAACAAATTTCAGGAAAAAATTTTTAAAGAAAAAACAGCACAGAGAATATTAAAAATTAATTTTAGAAATGCTGGTGGTTGTACAACTCTGTGAATAAACTAATAAACTGAATTGTACACTTTAAATTTATGAATTGCATAATATATTAATTATAGCTCCAATACATAAAAAATTATTTTAGTTTTCCTCCTTTATTCATATGTTCATTATTATCAAGCTGTATATATGTTTCAACATTTCATATACATGATCACTTTCAGCCATTATGGCAAAAACACCACAAAAATACAAAATACAGCCCCATGAAGTCAGAAGATCTTCTAATATTGCTGTTTCAGGTTCTTATTAGCAATATGGTCTTAGGTAAGCATTCACTTTTCTAAGCCTCCCTTTGCCCATTCAACAAATTAGATTTCTTATCCTATATAGTAGCCATTTGAGGATCACATTAGATTACCTATGTTGAAGTTCTTTATAAATTCTAAAATACTATACATATAAAAATGTTTACAGTTTTTAAAAATGATAACATTGAAAATGTTAAAAATTAATTTTAGAATTGTTCTTTACAGGCTAACCAGCAGCAATAATTTTATTTACTTATTTTTTTGAGACAGGATCTCACTCTGTCGCCCAGGCTTGAGTGCAGTGGCACAATCATACCTCACTGCATCCTCGGCCTCCTGGGCTCAAGCAATCTTCCCACCTCAGCCTCCCAAGTAGCTGAGACTACAGGCGCATGCCACCACACCCAGCTAAGTTTTAAAAGTTTTGTACAGACATGGTCTCACTATGTCACCAAGGCTGGTTTTGAACTCCCGGCCTCATGTGATCCTCTTGCCTCAGCCTACTGGGAGGGTAGCTGAGATTAGAGGCACAAGCCACTCCAGCTTTTGGACTGCATCTTTTAAATGTCTTACAAGTGAAACAAAATATGAGACGATAGCATCAGAACTCACTGTGAACTCAATGTGAACAAAACATGTGCAGTATCCACGAGCAGGGCCTCCCCACTCCGACCCATGCTCCCATTCTGCCAGTCCAACATGGCAAGTGTCCCCTGACAGAGGAATAAGACAGCTGACTCAGAGACGTCACCACAACAGAGGCTCCTGCAGCTGCTCATAAACCACTCGGGGACGCTGGTGCAGTCCACTGAACGAAGCAGCACACTGCTAATCTGGAAAAATATAGCAGAACTAATACACATAAAGCTTTTAAAACTTTTCAGAGGTATTTCAAAATACAAACCCAAACATCTCTTTCCCCTGAAAAATCCTAGGAAAAATGACTAAATCCAAAGATAAAATACCCACAAATGTCATGATTATTGTATTAGTATTAAAGGAAAAAAATTACATCAAGTACGAGAATGATTTTGCTGGTTGGAATGTACTGGCAGAGCACAACACATCGCCACCTGCAGGTGGATAAGCTTAACAACTGCTTTTTTTTTGGTATGTATTTTTTTTTTAAACAAATGCTTTCAGAGGTGATTTGAGAAATAAACATCTTCAACTTATCCAAAGATAATTACTTTGTGTGATCTCATAAAATACTGCACATATATTTTTCTAAGGTCAGGTAAAAAGATAAAATAAGTTTCCATACAATATAGCAAGCAAAAAAAGAAATCTACTAGTAAAAAATACAAGGATTGTGGCCTAAATTATCAAATTATACTTTCTATAAGAAGCAAATTTACTGAACAACTGACTCTATCTAGCATGCTTCCTGTCTAAAGCACATGATTTGGGTTATTCTTAATAAAGAACACATTTATCAGAAAAGTTATTACTGTGTATATATCTATACATTAATATGCATAATTTTAACATTAAAAATATCTTTTAAGATACTAATGAGAGATGACACTGAACAAACAGCACTAGAAAGAAACCAAAAGAATGTACATCAAAAATGTTTATAGTGATTATCTTTGTGTGAGATGGACTTACAGGTGATTGTTATTGTCTTTTTGTTATTGTTGCTTTATCTGAATTTTTGGAATTGTCTCTTATTATAAGAGAAAAAGGTCATCAGAAGGAACCAGACAATGCAAAAAAAAAATTCTTTTAATTCACTTCTTTAAAATTATTTTTAATATTTTTTTTTTTTTTTTTAAGAGACAAGGTCTCACTCTGTTGCCCAGACTGGTGCAATCTTATCTCACTGCAGCCTTAAACTCCTAGGCTCAAGCGATCCTCCCACCTCAACCTCTCAAAGAGCTGGAACTACAGCTGTGCACCACCATACCCAGCTAGTTTTTTTATTTTTCTAGAGACAAGGTCTAGCTAAACTCCCCAGGCTAATCTCAAATTCCCGGCCTCAAGTGACCCTCCAGCCCTGGCCTCCCAAAGTGTTGGGATTATAAATGTGAGCCACTGCACCAAGCCAAAAATATTTTTTAAACATACTCTAACTCTCAATAAAGTACGATTCTAAAAATGAGGTGCACTTACCAAATGAGGAATCTTTTCAGATGGGTGAAACATAGTCTTAATAAAAAGAATAACAGCTAATCCAGATGTGCTCTGTACAGTCTGTAATAGATCATCTATGTGGCAAAAAAGGAGAGAAGCTTGTGTTAAATAATGAATATTCTGGTAGAGTGGAAAGAGCAGATGCTGAGCAGCCAGATAGGCCTGGGTACAATTTCTAGTCTGACCACTTCCTGGGTGAACAGGTCTTACCTAAGTTATTTAACATCCCACAGACTCTCTTTTCTCTTCTGTAAAATGGGATAACTCCTAACTGACACAGTGTCGGGTTTAGATGAATAATGAATATAAAGGCTTTTCAGAAGGAGTCTCACTCTGTCGCCAGGCTGGAGTGTAGTAGCGTGATCTCGGCTCACTGCAATCTCTACCTCCTGGGTTCAGGCGATTCTCCTGCCTCAGCCTCCCAAGTAGCTGGGACTACAGGCATGTGCCACCACACCCAGCTAATTTTTGTATTTTTAGTAGAGACAGGGTTTCACCATGTTGGCCATGATGGTCTCGATCTCTTGACCTTGTGATCTGCCTGCCTCGGCCTCCCAAAGTGTTGGGATTACAGGCGTGAGGCACTGCACCCGGCCGAATATAAAGGCTTTTAAGCCCAGCATATAGATACTCAATAAATGTGATTCCTTCCTCTCTCCTCTAACATACACTTTCTTCCTTGCCAACTATTGCTTCCCAGAACACCTAATAGCAACACCATCTGTCCCCTCCCCTCCACCAATGCCTCTGTATCCCAATCACCATATACATAGACTTTTTCAAAAAGAGATTTCAGGGCTTGTATAAAGAATGTATGTATATACATAGACTTTTTCAAAAAGAGATTTCAGGGCTTGTATAAAGAATGTACGTAAGTGCTAATTACAAACTTTGCTAGCACTGACACTGTACCCATAGCAACCAGTTTTGACTTGGTGTCTTCTTTTTGTTTTATCTCTATTAGCCTCTAATACCATGGTGAATTTTCAACCTGGGGAAAGAAGTAACACTTCTTTATGACATCATAAACTACATACTAAATATCCACTCTGCCCTTCATCACTGATAACAAAACTGTGACTTTGATTGGGGAAGCCACATGCCCAGCCAAAAGCAGGATACTTGCTTCTTCAATCTTCTTTGCAACTAAAGGTAGGCATATAAGAGGGTTCAGGCCAATTGGATGTAAGCCAGTCACTTGAGTATCCTGATAAAAAGTAAAGATGCAACTGGCCTTCCTTCTTCCTGCCTTGAATAAAGACACATCTGGAGCTACAGCAGTCATATGGCAACCACGAGGCAACAAACGTGAGTGAAAGCCAAACTGCTGAAGATGGCACAGCAGAAAAGCAGAAAATGTGTGGGTCGTACACTGCCTATACCAGTTCTGGATGACCTGCCTCTGAACTTGTTATGTGGGAAAGGAGGTTTGGTTTTCAGTTACTTGCAGCTAAACACTTTACTGATTATGAAGCTTTAAAATGCTGGAAAAGAATAGTACTGATTAGGTGCCATCAACTTTTCGGAAAAAAAGCTACTTCTTTTTTTTTTGAGAGAGAGTCTTGCTCTGTTGCCAGGCTGGAGTGCAGTGGCACGATCTTGGCTCACTGCAACCTCTGTCTCCCGGGTTCACCTGATTCCCCTGCCTCAGCCTCCCGAGTAGCTGGGACTACAGGTGCACGCCACCACGCCCGGCTAATTTTTTTTTGTATTTTAGTTTTTTAGTATTTTAGACGGGATTTCACCATGTTGGCCAGAATGGTCTCAATCTCCTGACCTCGTGATCCGCCCGCCTTGGCCTCCCAAAGTGCTGGGATTACAGGCATGAGCCACCACACCTGGCCGAAGCTACCTCATATTAAAATCATGTATTCTCTACATTTCATCAGTTAGAGAATCTTTTTTTTAGACTAACACAGTCCTCTTTTAAAAAGTAAATAACCTCTGAAAAGTTTTCTGTAAGTTATGTCTTAATAAAAGTAACTTTAACTACTTTCCTTTCCTTTTAATACCTGAGAATCCAGACAAAAAGAAAAATAGAAATACTAATTGGACAAAACATAGCTAAGACTTTCGTTACCAGGGTTAAAAACACAACGAGGCCGGGTGCGGTGGCTCACACCTGAGCCACTTTGGGAGGCCTAGGCGGGCAGATCACCTGAGGTCAGGAGTTCCAGACCAGCCTGGCCAACATGGTGAAAGCCCGTCTATACTAAAAATACAAAA
Source organism: Pongo pygmaeus (assembly GCF_028885625.2). NCBI lineage: Eukaryota > Metazoa > Chordata > Mammalia > Primates > Hominidae > Pongo > Pongo pygmaeus. The sequence goes on along the minus strand of NC_072385.2, from coordinate 90,158,537 downwards.
AAAAAAAATCAGCCAGGCGTGGTGGTGCATGCCTGTAATCCCAGCTACTCAGGAGGCTGAGGCAAGAGAATCGCTTGAATCTGGGAGGCAGAGGTTGCAGTGAGCCAAGATCGCACCACTGCACTCCAGTGTGGGCAACAAAGAGAGACTCCATCTCAGACAAAAAAAACCCAAAAGAACAAAAAACACAAACAATGAGATGCTACTGTTTTCCAATCAGCCTAGCAAAACCAGAGTCAGTTATTGCTTTTCACTAACAAGAGCTCTAAAGAGATCCCATTAGCATGTTTTTAATTAAGTTACATTCATACATATATTACCATATAGAAAGGGAGGTGAAGACAGAAAGGATAATTCAATGTTTTATATAAATACTTGTGTTAGGTGTCACTTTTTTGTTAATCTTATTACAATAATAAACCACAGATTCCAAAAAAGTGACAGAAAACAAATTTACAGCTTAATAAATTATTAAAAAGTGATCACCCTTGAACCTATCTTCCAAGGCAAGAAATAGAACTCAGCCACCCAGGCTGGGCACAGTGGCTCACACCTGTAATCCCAGCACTTTGGGAGGCCACGGTAAGGTTACTTGAGGCCAGGAGTTCGAGAACAGCCTGGCCAACATGGCAAAACCCTTTCTCTACTAAAAATACAAAAAATTTGTCAGGTGTGGTGGTACCCTCCTATAATCCCAGCTACTCGGAAGCTGAGGCACAAGAATCGCTTGAACCTGGGATGTGAAACCCAAGATGCGGAGGTTGCGGTGAATCAACATCACGCCACTACACTCCAGCCTGGGCAGCAGAGTGAGATTCGGTCTCAAAAAGAAAAAAAAAAAAAACAACCATGTAGTCCAGGGCCTCCCTCCATTTTTGAGAGGCTGAGTAAGGACACATTCCACATCTCAGTTAAGTATCACATTTCACACTATTAGGAAAAGCTGATTGGCACTCAATTTTAACTGTCAATTATATATCATTTGTATATAATTTGTTACACTTACCATCGCTTAAAATCTTGGTAAAAATACTCAGCAATCCACACATATTTTGCCATATGGGAGAACTGGAAGCCTTCCAAAGATTTCCCTGGAAATCTTGTACTTTCTGTACTAACATCATTGAAAGCCTAATGCCTACCAAAAAGTCATTCATCAACTGTGTTTGAATAATATGATTTCCAGCACATTTTCTATAAAGAAGAAAAGACATTATTACAAAAGGAAATTCAAACAAAAGTGTGAACATTTCTAATTCTCAGCAAAATAAGTACATTCCTCAAAGGCCCAAAATCAGTTTTAAATTATGATAATTTACTCCTCTCTCTTCCATTCCTATAAACATTCCAACTATGTAGATATTAATTGCAAACTTTCAACACCGTTAACTTATCTACATGTCCCTCTTTCTCAGCCAATAACTAACTTCACTTCTTTTAGGGCAAAGATAAGAAATCAAGAATGAATGACAGAACTCAGGCTGGGTGAAGTGGCTCACACTTGTAATCCCAGCACTTCGGGAGGCCGAGGCAGGTGGATCATTTGAGGTCTGGAGTTTGGGACCAGCTTGGCCAACATGGCGAAACCGTGTCTCTAGTAAAAATACAAAAATTAGCCAGGTGTGGTGGCACATGCCCGTAATCCCAGCTACTCAGGGGGCTGAGGCAGGAGAATCACTTGAACCCCAGAGGTGGAGGTTGCAGTGAGCCAAGACGGCACCACTGCACTCCAGCCTGGGCGAGAGAGCAAGACACCATCTTAAAAAAAAAAAAATGACCTAACTTAGAAACTTGAACACTCTCTCAACGTTGATATATTTTCTCAACGTTGATATATTTTCCCTCCCTGTTTTTTTTTTTTTTTTTTTTTTTTGAGACGGAGTCTCCCCCTCTGTCACCCAGCCTGGAGTGCAGTGGTGCAATCTGGGCTCACTGCAACCTCTACCTCCCAGGTTCAACCGATTCTCCTGCCTCATCCTCCCAAGTAGCTGGGATCACAAGCAAGCCATCATGCCCGGCTAATTTTTATATATTTAGTAGAGACAGGGGTTTTGCCATGTTGGCCAGGCTGGTCTCGAACTCCTGACCTCAAGTGATCTGCCTGCCTCGCCCTCCCAAACTGCTGAGATTACAGGCGGGAACAACCACGCCCAGCCTCTCCCTGACTTCTAAAATACCAGGCTCTCGCAGATTTTCCCCTACTTCACCAGCACTCCTTCTCAGATACCTTCACTAATTCATCCTCTTCTCCTGGATCTTTTTATGTTAGGAATGTCCAGGACTCAGTCTTTATTCCTCTTCTTTTCTTCATCTAATTCTCTCCCTTGCTGATCTCTTTTAGCTCATCAGCTTTAAATTATAATCTACATGCTGATAATTCCCAAATTTTTATCTCTAACCCAGACCTCTCTGTCTAATTCCTTTCTGGTATATCTAACTTCCTGATATTTTTACTTGGATGTCTAACAGATATCTCTAAATGAGTGAACTTATCTTCAACTCCAAATCTGCTGTACCTACTGCATCTTTATCCTACAAAAACATTGTAATCATCCTTGCCACCTCTCCTCTCCATCTCATCTATAAGAAAATCTTGTTGGTTCTACCTTCAAAATACATCTAGAATCAGACCAACTCCACTGCTACATCTTGGCCTGAGCCACTCTCATCTCTCCCTTGGGTTATTGCCATAGCCTCCTAACTGGTCTCTCGCAGCTTCTGTCCTTCCCTCTTAGTTCTCAACACAGCAAAACACAGAATAATCCCATTAAGGCAAAAGTTAGGAAAAACAACTTAGTAGTTCCTCAAAAAGTTAAACATAGAATTATCTTATGATTCCACTCCTACGTATATACCCAAAAGAGCTAAAAGCAGAGACTCAAAGATATACTTGTATATCAATGTTTATAGCAGCATTATTCACAAGGGCCTAAAGGTAGAAACAGACCAAATGTCCATCGATAGATGGATTAACATGTGGTCTACACATACAATGGGATATTATTCGGCCACAAAAAGGAATGAAATTCTGATATATGCTACGAAAGTGGATGACCCTTGAAAACACGCCTGTAATCCCAGCACTTTGGGGGACTGGGGCAGGGGGACTGCTTGCGCTTAGGAGTTTGAAACCAGCCAGGGCAACATGGTAAAACCATATTTCTACCAAAAATATAAAAACAGGGCATAGTGGCGGACGTCTGTGGGCCCAGCTACTCCAGAGGCTGAGATGGAAGGATTGCTTGGGCTTGGGAGGCAGAGGTTGCAGTGAGCCAAGATCCTGCACTCCAGCTTGGGTGACAGAGACAGAGCTTGTCTCAAAAAAAAAAAAAAAAAAAAAGGGAAAAATAAATGAAATAAGCCTGACACAAAAGGACAACTACTACATGATTCATAAGAATCACCTAGAATAGGCAAATTCAAAAAGACAGGAAGTAGAATAGAGATTACCTGGGGCTACAGGAAAAGACTTTTTTAAAAAAATAAATTTTCCTTTCTTTTGGACACACTGAATTTGAGGTACCTGTAAAACATCCAAGCTGAGATGTCCACAAGTCAACTGTCAACTGATGTCCATCAGTCTACCACTCAGGAAAGAGATCTAACTTGGAGTAATAAATTTGGGAATCCTGAGTATATAGGTGGTGGCTGACACCAAAGTGGACATTATTAAGCAGTTCAAACAAACAAAATAAAAAGGACAGAACCCACCTTTACACGACAAGCATAAAAAGAAGAGCCAAAAAAGAGAAAAAGAGACAAAGAGCTCCTGCTGTGGCAAAAGGCTACCTTGAGTGAAAGACGATGTACAGGTATTATTTCTCCTCTCTCCCAGAACCTCCTCAAACCAACAGCCATGGGATTTAAAACGTAAAAAGATAAATTCTTAAAGGCAACCAATATGCAACAAGACAATAACAATAGTATTTCAGAAGCTGCAAAGCAGATGGATGAGTGATAACTGACAGCAGAATCAAGAAAAGTGGATACTAAGCCAGGGAACAAGCCCAGAAGCCATTTCATTTGTAGTCCCAAATGGCTCAGAAACTGTTGGCACTAGGTACTCCTTGATGTGGAGGTAAATATAGGATTGAAGACAGGAAGACTGAATACCTCCGAGCCAGCAGACAACTTGTTTATCTTTAGAAAAGGTAAAACAGGTGTTTGGAAAGGAAGATAGCACACACAGATAAGGCAGCAACATATTACAAAAAGGAGAATTAGGTAAATACATGCACAATGCACGCCAAATACTGAGACCTCAGCCTTCTTCCCTCACTCAGCAACCAGAATATTAAGACAATGGTTTGGAAGATTCTTCCATGGCAAATCCAGTACCTAAGCAAAAAGATTTAAACGTACTGACATCTTTAGGTTTCCCCAAGGAAGAGTTACCCCAAGAAAGAGCTCAGCTAGACTAGCCTACAATAAAACCTGCAGTCAACTCCACTCATAGGCACAGACATTCAAATCAATCCTCAGTGTCCCATTATTAAACATGACTACCCTGGCTGGGCACAGTGGCTCACGCCTATAATCCTAGCACTTTGGGAGCCAAGGAGGGAGGATCACTTGAGCCAATGAGTTCAAGACTAGCCTGGGCATTATAGTGAGACCTCATTCCTACAAAAAATGAAAAAAAAAAAAAAAATTAGCCAAGCATGGTGGTGAGCACCTGTAGTCCCAGCTTCTTGGGAGACTGAGGTGGGAGTATCACTTGAACCCAGGGAGGTAGAGGTGCAGTGAGCCAAGATCGTGCCACTGCACTCAAGCCTGGGTAACAGAATGAGACCCTGTCACTAAGAAAAAAAAAATTTATATATATATATAGACAGATAGATAGATAGAAAAAAAAATTTATATATATAGGTATAGATAGATAGATAGATAGATAGATAGATAGATAAAAAGAAAGAAATACATAATTGCCCAGCCAAGGATCACCAGACTTCTGAGGAAAGCTTCTAATAAGAAATATACTGAACAAAACCAGCAAACAGAAAAAAGCAACTTGGAAGAAACAGATACTATGTAAAGATGATAAAAAACAAAAAAACTATCATGAATATATCCTCAGAGAAGTAACAGAGGATATTTCACTCACAAAATAAAACAGGATGCTATGAAAAAGGAACACACTCAGGTGAGGAAAAGAGTTCTTTCACTTATTCTCATAACAATTTATTAAATTTTTAATTTTTCATTTAAATATTTTAATAAAGTTTAAATATAAAAATTTTGAATTTATTAAAATTAAATATCAAACCTCTAAAAATATATATAAATAATTGGGTCTAATATTAATGGAGAAAGGGGCTGGGCATAGTGACTAACGCCTGTAATCTCAACACTTTGGCAGGCTAAAGCGAGCAGATTACTTCAGTCCAATAGTTTAAGACCAGCCTGGGCAACATAGTGAGACTCTGTCTCCAAAAATATTAAAAAACTAGCTCGGTGTGGTAGTGCATGCCTGTAGTCCCAGCTACGTGGGAGGCTGAGGTGATACAAACACTTGAGCCCAGGAGGTTGAGGCTGCAGCAAGCTATGATCACACCACTGCACTACAGCCTGGGTGACACAGCAAGACCCCGTCTCAAAAAAAATATAAAAGTGATAATATTAATGAAAAGGGATGAAAAGATCACATTCTGAGACTTTTAAATTTTTCTTTGTACAAAGATAATGTACAACTGCAAGTGTGCACACACAAATGCCAACATATAGCACTTGCCTATTTTCTTCCAGGATTTCAATTAAACTCTTCTGCAGAAAATGTAGCACTGAAACAAAAAGAATATGACAAACAAGAATTTAAAACTGTGAACCTCAATTTCAATAAAATAAAATATTTTATATCACTGTTATCCAAAATGGTATCATGATATGGAAACAAAAATTTAAAAGGAAGGAGCATGATGTACCTGAGTTATCTACAATGCTCTACCTATCACCAAGAAACTTAAAAGAGCCAGTTCCAAAATGACTCGTACAAGCCATCAACTCATGAAACAAAATAAAATAATAGGACTTACCATTTTTAAGCAGATTATTAACACTTGCTCTACCTGTAGAGGAAAAAATGAACACTGGTAAGGAGTTTCACGACCAAAATTAATATCATTTAAAAACTATGATGTGATGTGAGGGGTTAGCCAGAAAAAGGACTAGAAAAGTACAGCCTTACCCAAGTTAAAGTTCTCCATACAGGAAGAAATATTGTCAATAACTTTCCTGTAAGAGTATAAGTCAGTAGTATTCAATTCTTCCTGAAGACGAGAAGTAAAATGGTGTATAGCCTCAGGTAGAAAAAATTCAGGTAGGCTATTTAGTGAGCTAGAAAAAGAAACAAATATTAAAAATCTGACAATCTAATAGCCCCAGAATATGTGGAGAGGGAAGAGAATCATACAAATGTGGGAATACTGAACTAAACCTTCAAAATACAGCCAGAAAATTACAACTCACACTACCATCACTGGAATTTCCTGGCTTGTCAGCTCATCTGGTCTCCCTGCTTCCACCTTGCTTCCTTCCCATCTCCCAGATTATTCTCAACAGAGTAGGCAGAGTGACACTGTTAAAACACCATGTCACTTCTCTTACTAAAACCTCCAACAATATCCTTCTCAGTTAAAGTACTAGTTGAAGTGTTTACAGTGACCTACAAGGTCCTCCCAACACAATCTGGCACTACCACTAGCTCCTGACCTCATCTTTATTTATTTTTTTTCTTTTCTTGATTTTTAAAATGGCATCCATCACAATCCTGACCTCATCTTCATCCTTGTTCACTTAGCTCTAGCTACATGACCTTGCTCTGTTCTGACATACCAGTCTTTGCTCCTGCTGTTTCCTCCATCCAAAATACTCTTCCTTCAAATATACCCAACAATCATTGCCTCATCCCTTTCAGGTCAATCTCAATTACCTTATCATGTCTGAGCAAAGCTATATGAAGTGACCATAATATTTTAAATTGTAACCCTCACCCCATCCTTTATGCCCCCTTTCCTTCCTTCCCGCTTTTAGATAGCACTCATGCCATCTAATATCCTATAAATGTTACTTATTTATTTTGTCTATTTTCTATCTTCCCCTTAGAATGTAACCTCCATTCTGGACTGTTTCATTCATTCTACCCCCAATTCCTAGAAGAGTGCTGAAACACAGTAGGCAGTCAATAAAAATTTATCAAATGAGTAAATTAAACATATCAATTTTGCCTCAATTAATATACATCAAAACTGATTGGCTTTGTTTTAAATATAACTGGACAGTTCAAAGTTTTTCTGGAAGAAAATAATTCAAAAATGGGAATATTCAGAATAAGAAGAGTCACTACAGGGAAGACTTAACACTGATATATAATTAAAACACTTTATCAAACTATAGTAAATAAAAGTGTGGTGTTGGTGTATGAACAAAGAGACCTAAATCAGAAATCAAACCCATGTATATATGTGAACATATAACACAATAAGGTGGCATTCCAAATATGTGGGCAAAGATGGACGATTCAACAGTTTGGGTAAGTGGTTCCCCATATAAAAAAGAAAACTAAATTGAATCCCTACCTCACACTACATTCAAAGCTTAATTCCAGATGGACATAAAAGTTGAGCAAAAAAAAAAAAATAGTATAAGGCCTGCAAATAATGTTTTAAATAATCTTGTATTACAGAAAGCATATATAGCAAGGTATAAAACTCAGAAATCTACATACACAAAAATTAGCTGAGTTGATAACCAAAATAAAATTTTAATTTTTGTAAAGACAAGACACCATGAGAAAGTTTAAAGACAAGTAACAAAGGAATGTATTTGGCATATGATCTATACAGAAGTCTTATAAATCAAGAAAACATTCTAACAAGAAAATGTACAAAGAATATATAATAAAAAAATAGTCAAATTCCACACATTAAAAAATGTTCAATTACACTAGTAATCTGGGATACGCAAATTATAATGACAGCATTTTCACTCATTAGATTTTAAAAGATTTAAAGATTGATACTATTCAATGTTGGAAATATACGAAGAAGAAACAAGCATTCTAACTCAATTGGTAGTCTGGGGGAGTACAGTTTAACAATATCTACCAAGAATTTCAATAGGCCTAATTTTTGGTCCAGAAATTCCACTTCTTGGAATTTATCTCAGAGAAATACACATATATAATTATATACATAAGAATATCACTGCAATGGGGAAGTGATTAAATTACTTTATACCATGTAATATAAATCATGTAATATGTACCATATATAGATACATACAAGTCATATATATGGTACATTTAAATTTTGGTATATTCATATTACAGAATATTTATAGCTGAAAAAGTAAGGACTGTTGGCGGGAATGTAAAATGTTGCATATGGAAAACAGTATGACAGTTGCTCAAAAAATTACAAATAGTATTACCATATGGTCCAGCAATCCCACTTCTGGGTATATATCCAAAGAACTGAAAGCAGGATCTCAAATAGATATTTGCACACCCATGTTCATAGCAGCATTATTCACAACAGCCAAGCAGTGGAAGCAACCCAAATGTCCATTGAAAGATGAATGGATGAACAAAATGCAGTATACGCATACAACAGAATATTAAGCCTTATAAGAGAAGAAAATCCTGTCATATGCTATAACAAGGATGAACCTTAAGGATATTATGTTAAGTGAAATAAGTCAGTCACAAAAATATAAATACAAATATTACACTAATATGAGGTATCTAAAGTAATCAAATTCATGAATGGAAAGTGGCTGCCAAGGGCTGAGCAGGAAATGGAGAGTTGTTACTTAATGTGTACAGTTTCAGAGCTTAGCAGATGACAAGGTTCTAGAGATCCTTGCACTGCAATGTGAATACACTTAACAATAGTGAACTATATACACTTAAAAATGGTTAAGACTCAAACATCATATGTTCTCACTCTTAAGTGGGAGCTAATCTATGAGGATGCAAAGCCATAAGAATGATACAATGGACTTTGGAGACTCAGGGGAAAGGGTGGGAAGGGGGTGAGAAATAAAAGACTACAAATTGTTGGGTACAGTATACACTGCCCAGGTAATGTGTGCACCAAAATCTCAGAAATCACCACTTATTCACGGAACCAAGTACCACCTGTTCCCCAAAAACCTATGGAAATAAAAATTAAAATTAAAAAAAAAAGAATTCATAAAAACAAGGTCAAGACTGAGGTTTTATATTATGTGTCTTTTACTACAATTAGGATTTTATGACATGGAAATATCTCTAAGATGTTCTTTAGTGAAAAAACAAGCTACAGAGCATTGTGTAAAGTATAATCTCGTTTACAGATATATAAAAAAAGTAGAACGTAACACACATATGCTGACCTCAAAGAAAAGGTCTAGAAAGATAAATACCAAAATGGTAAGTGACAATCTTTACTAAGAAAAGTAAGATAAGCCCTAAACAATGAAATGGAAGCCTTACTTTTTATTTTGTATACTTCTATATAGTTTGAAATTTTTATACCAAGCCTATATTCCTGTGTTATCTGTGTAAATATATATTTAAACCAAGAACAGATAGGACAAAAAGAGAAAAAAACAGCAAGATGACATTTAAACATAACCAATAAATGTAAATGGATTGAGGCAGGAGTAAGCAAACTACAGCCCACAGCCTGTTTATTAAGCCTGTGACCTAAGAAGGCTTTTTATATTTTTAAAAAGTTGTAACTAGGCCAGGCACAGTGGCTCACACCTGCAATCCCAGCACTTTGGGAGGCTGAGAAGGGTGGATCATGAGGTCAGGAGATCAAGACCATCCTGGCTAACATGGTGAAACCACGTCTCTACTAAAAATACAAAAAATTAGCCGGGCGTGGTGGCTGAGGCAGGAGAATGGCGTGAACCTGGGAGGCAGAGGTGACAGCGAGCCAAGATCGCACCACTGCACTCCAGCCTGGGCGACAGAGCTAGACTCCGTCTCAAAAAAAAAAAAAAAAATAGTTGTAACTAATCAATGAAAACAGAGAACAAACCATATGAATGAACTTTTTGTGATCTGTATCAGTTCAGTTTTATCAAACCAAGGAAGGAACTTCAGTTACTTTTGGTCAAATTCAACATTTATAACACCCAACTTCCCTTCCTTTTTTTCTTACCTTGCCAATACTTTCTTCAAGGGATTCTTTAGACTCAAAGAAAGATAAATGCCTGCTAAGATATCCAAACAACTTTGAATAGTGGGATCACACATGCCATTTTTATCTGCTTTCTCCAGCAGAGGCACAATCTATAATACAAAACATTGAAGTAATTTTTATAATATCAAATATAGCAAAGTAACATGGTTACAGATACTCTTTGAAGTCTCAATTGCTGGGCACAGTGGCTCACCCCCTGTAATCCCAACACTTTGGGAGGCTGAGGTGGGCAGATCGCTTGAGCCCAGGAGAGTTCGAGACAAGCTCAGGCAACATGGTGAAACCCTGTCTCTACAAAAAAATACTAAAATTAGCCAAGCATGGTGGCACATGCCTGCAGTCCCAGCTACTCAGGGGGCTGAGGCAGGAGGATTGCTTGAGCCCCGGAGGTTGAGGCTGTGGTTGAGCCAATTTCAAACCAGTGCACTCCAGCCTGGGTAAGAGAGTGAGACCCTGTCTCAAAAAAATAAATAAAATAAAGTGTCAATTATGTGAAATGTTTTCCATACTCCACTGTCAAGGATACTGATCTAAACACCTATTTCACTATTTATTAACTTTTTAAACTCATGTCCCCAGCTCCCTCTTTACCCTCCAGACCCACCTCCACAGAGAATCACAGACCTGTTAATGGCTTACAGTAAAGAACAGCTGTAGCACTATTAAAAAACCAGTAATACATTTACTTGCTTTCCAAAAAAAACTATGTGTGCTCAAATGGTAAATCCTAATACTGAAATACTAATAAGTATAATCTTTATATTTTAAATTAATTTTTAAATGTGCCTGCTAAAAGGTTTTGAAGATTCATATATTTTAAAATTTATCTCCACAGAAGAGGTATGCACATTATCTTCTACCTTATCTATTTAACAGTTCAATTATGATAGAAGCCTGAATATGGCTTCTATTGCTGCTTTGCATACGAGGATATTATACAATATCCTCATATACAATAAACAGAAAAGAAAAAAATACTTATTTGTTAATGATAAACTGATATGCAATAATTAGGGACCAAAATAGGGACCAAAAATAGCATGATACTCTTAAAGATGCATCCATGAATATCAATTCAGACTTACCTGTTTAATATAATGGATTTGTGACACTCCATCCGTGAGTTGCACACAATGTAACAGCAAAGAAGCTAGATTTTTCCCTTCCACATCAGCAAAAGCTATATAACATATACAAAAAAAATTTTTTCAATGATTTAACAGTTAAGTTAAAGATAACTTTGCCTTTGTTGTGCATTCTACAAAATTTTTTAATTATAAACCATGGCAATAGGTGGAACATAGTCTGAAGACAGAATTTTAAGAAAATTGTTTTACATCCAAAACATAAGGAAAAATATAAAGAATTTGAATATTATATGCTAGAGGTCCCAGTCATTAAAATACTCTGCTTGCAAACTGGAAAAAAATATATTAAATAAGGGAAACCAGAAGTCACCTACATTTCAAAGTTTCAAGGTCCTGATGGCAAATGGTCAACGCAACAACTTGCATTTCTTTCTTCTTCTTTACACCCATTTTAAATAGAATTAATAGTAGTCACTGCAAGAAAGAAGACTTTAAGGCATTAATGTAAGGTTTCTCAACCTCAGCACTGTGATTTTTGGCTGGGTTCATTCTTTGTTGAACGGTATCATCCTATGCATTATGCTTCATGCATCCCCATCTCTACCCACTAGATGCCAGTGGCACCCTCCTCCCTCCCAAGTTCTGACAACCAAAATATGTCTCCAAACACTGCGAAGTGTCCCCTGGGGAGCAAAACTGCTCCAGAATGAGAATCACTGTCTAAGAATTTCTGATTTGAAGAAGAAAAATGTTTTAAGCTCAAGTTCATTACTGACTGAAGTTATTTTACCTACTATGACTCAGTCTTTGTATTTTAAAATACAGAAAACTTTCCTTTTAGTGAACAGACACACAAAAAAAACTACGATAGTTTTTCCAAAAATAAAATACTTCAAACTAACCTCAGTGACTCATTAGACTAACAGGAGGTACCACCGTGTCCTGATTTCTGCAAAAATTTTTAAAAAAAAAATTTTTTTTTTAATGCTATTCTCTTGAGTTTGCTTTTATTGATACTTAACAAATCAACGGGTTCATAACAGGCTAAACAACCCAACTCAAAGACTACACAACTACACACTAATAGTACCATGCCATCTGGAAAGAAGTTGCTAGGAAAATGTCATAGGGCTCTTTTCTTGATGCAGTTAGCATTTTTAGCAGTATTTATGATGCAAATATTAGAGGTTATAATGTAGTACATGTATAAAATAAATCTGGAAGGACATGTTGAATGATGGAATCAGGAATAAAAACAGGTCAATAAACTGGAATAATGAGCAATACGAAATTCACCAAGATGAAATAGAAATAAATGTAAAGGGCTGCATTTAGTTTAGGGCAAAAAAACACAGAAAGAGAGGCTGGAGAGGCAAAACGTGGTTTGAAACAGCTCAACAGCCCAAGATGACTGCCAAAAACCACAGAAGTCAGCCATATCAGAGTGCATGATTTTATCCAAACAGGCCAGGTGACATGTAGAGCATTAGGTGCAGCGCCGGCGGCCATACTTTAAGGAGCCATAACAAACAATGGAGCTGATTTCTGAAGGACCTAGAGAGCTCCTCCTTCAGAGAACAGCTCAGTTAACCAAAGGTGTTTGGCCTGGAGAAAAGTCAACAGGACAAGAGCCTTAAAACAGCTGCTAGACTGTTGTGGAGAAAAAGGGAGTAGATTTATCTGTCTACTACAGACTGTTGTTTTTTTTTGTTTTTTTTTTTTTGAGACGGAGCCTTGCTCTGTTGCCCAGCCTGGAGTGCAGTGGCGCGATCTGCACTCACTGCAAGCTCCGCCTCCCAGGTTCACGCTATTCTCCTGCCTCAGCCTCCCGAGTAGCTGGGACTACAGGCGCCTGCCACCACGCCCGGCTAATTTTTTGTATCTTTAGTAGAGATGGGGTTTCACCGTGTTAGCCAGGATGGTCTCGATCTCCTGACCTCGTGACCCACCCACCTCGGCCTCCCAAAGTGCTGGGATTACAGGCATGAACCACCGCGCCCAGCCTTAGACTTCTTGCCTTGCTATTAGATTAGTAAAAGTCAGTACAAGCTACAGGAAAAGATTCCAGATCAATATAAAGGAAAAGCTCTATGGTCCCACTAAGGACTGGGCTACCTTTTAAACAAAGAAATTTCCCAACACCAGGAATATTCAAAGAGAAGATGACTGAATATTTTCTCTTGGACTCCTGAAACAGCTCCCTAACTGGTCTCCTAACTTCTACACTTACCTCCAAAGAGCCCATTCTGTTTACAGTCATCAAAGCCATCTCTTTAAAAAAAAACTCTCATCAAATTGAATTACTTACTCTCTTCCTTAAAACTTTCCAAGGGTTTCTAAATACACTTAGAATAAAATTCAAACTTGAGGCTGGGAGTGGGAGCTCGTGCCTGTAATCCCAGCACTTTGGGAGGCCGAGGCGGGTGGATCTCCTGAAGTCAGGAGTTCAAGACCAGCCTGGCCAACATGGTGAAACCCCGTCTGCACTAACTAAAAATACAAAAATTAGCCGGGTGTGGTGGCGGGCGTCTATAACCCCAGCTACTCCGGAGGCTGAGGCAGGAGAATCGCTTGAACCCAGGAGGCAGAGGTTGCAGTGAGCCGAGATCGTGCCACTGCACTCCAGCCTGGGCGACAAGAGCGAAACTCCGTCTCAAATAAATAAATAAATAAATAAAAACTTGAGAATTTGCCCTTCAAGGCCCTAAATAATCTAGCCCTGCCTTCCTCCACTCTTCATCTCAAACTAATCTCCTCTTCACCATCTCAAGAGCTTTGTACTTCCTGATGCTCTTATTCCCACCTAAGAGGCTTTACACTTCCCATTATCTCTGCCCCTTAATGTGCATTCCACATCTTTGCAAGACTGACTCCTTCTCACCATTCATGTTTCTGCTGCAACATTACCTTCTAAAAGCTTTCCATGACCACTCTATCTAAAATCTCACCAATACAACACACGTAGACACCATTTCCGTTAATTTTCTTCATAGCACTTACTATTACCAGAAATTACCGTAACTTGTACATCTGTACATTGTCTGTCTCACCTAGTAGCAAACTGAATGAAGGCAGCAACTTTAATCTATTTTGTTCATGTTTCAAGTCTCAATTCCTAAACCAATGCCTGGCACATAGTAGGTGTTTAACAAACACTTGACGAATAAACAAATTAACAAACATTTGTCAGAGATGTTCTACAAGGGATATATGTCTTTAACGGCAGGAAGGTGGACTATCTGGTATCTAAAATCCATTCTATATCTAAGTGACATTCTACATCTTAAGCACCTATGGTCTGTTTGGGAAGTAAGAAATCCATACAGTAATAGAAGGTGAGCAACCACCTAACCAAAAATGGACGCAGCTAGGAAAGTGTCGACAACAGAGTAATTTGTAAAGGGATAGTCAGATCTAGAGAAATAGAGGCACGCTTCCTAAGAAAGTGACCATCGTACAAAGCCAGAAGAGACTGGGAAACCTAACTAGGGAGACTATTCTCTGGTTAAAGGTAAGCAAGTTTGCAGGCGGATCTGCTCTCGCAATTCTGAGGGCTACACAAAAGCAGACTCGGTAATTATGCCTGCTCAAATGATGCCTAAACGTGTGTCCTGAAGAACCAGGGTCCCCAAGGGGGTAAATCCCGCGTCTACCGCAAGGCCAGAAGGTGCCCAGTAAATCACACTCCTCCTAGGTCCCACTTACTGCTTCCCTTTAGAACGCTGCTTCACTCTACACCTTCCTGGCTGACTCCCACAAACATTCTCTGGGCGATTTCTGAACCACGTGGAGTCGAGGAATGACAGTGGGAGAAAGTGGTTAAAGTGCTGTCTCCATGGAGACCTTAGCGACCGGAAATCAGTTTCACAGCCGCCGAATCCTGGCGATACCAAAAGATGGGAATTGGTGTGGCTCGCCAGGCAGCCCTAGCAAAACTGGCCGAGCCGAGCTACCGCGGGTTTGGCAGGCAGGACACCTGGGAGCCAAACCTCGTGCCCGTCGGCGTCTGAGAAGAGTCGCAGGCGCCTGGTCCAGTCCCGGAAGCAGGTCTCCTTCTACGGCGTCTCCGAGGCTTGCAACGCGGTCCGCGGTCGACTACCGGGTCAGGGCGAAGGGAGGGAGATGGGGTAACCTAGGGGAGTCATCGCGAGAATTGACCTAACGCAGCTCCTCCAATCAGGAGTTCGACTAGGCCGTGACGTCACCGGGGTGGGCGGTAGCAATCGGGTTTAGTTTGTCAGCCACTGTACCATCAGCGGCGCGCGTTCCTCGTGGCGTTGGGGCTGACGGGCCTTCTTGCGCGCACCTCATTCTCTTCACATGCTTGGACGCCTGGGAAGCGCTTTTGTCCCAATCCAGACCTTCCACCTTTCTCCCACTCTGTTGGCCCAGTGTAGAATCTAGGAGAAAACTACGTCTGGGACTCGGGAACGAGTCCAGGGAGTTTAGAGCCCGCGAGACAGGCAGGGGTTTGGGCGGCGACTGAACGGAAGCCACGCGAAGAATTCGGACTACAATGAGAAGTGCTGAACCAACGTGTGCCAAAGCGCATATATTCATTCAATAGATAATGAGCTCTACTGTCAGAGCGTCGCCAGGCGCTAGCCTTGAAAGCTATCCCCTACTGAGGATACATGTATTACGCAGCACATACAAATTGTCAGATGATTCAGTCCTTGAAAAATAAATACAATAACTGGATGTCACTGGGAGCTGCGACAGTGGGCAAGATCAGGAAAGACCTGATGCTATTATCAGGAGTATTTATTTGGAAAATAGAAACATTTCAGTTCCCTAAACGTTAATGACTTAAATTTTTAATAATTATTTTCTGAATTTTTTATATCACCTTGCCTTGGTTTTCTTTATAGCTTTACCACATAATGTATGTATCACTATCTTGTTTCGTTCAATTTTAAAGTTTTTGGAATTGTGTATGTTTTCTCCAGCAATTTGCTTCTTTCAGCATTGCTTTTCATATTCACCTACAGGTGGCTGTAGTGCTCTTCGCCCAGGCTGGAGTGCAGTGGCGCGATCTCGGCTCACTGCAACCTCTGCCTCCCGGGTTCAAGCGATTCTCCTGCCTCAGCCTCCTGAGTAGCTGGGATTACAGGCGCGTGCCACCATGCTCAGCTAATTTTTGTATTTTTTAGTAGAGACGGGGTTTCACCATGTTGCTCATGCTGGTCTTGAACTCCTGACCTCGTGATCCGCCTGCCTCGGCCTTCCAAAGCTGGGATTACAGGCGTGAGCCCCGGCGCCCGGCCCGTAATTTTCCGTTGTTTAATATACTTCATTATGTATCCATCCTGCTGCCTCTTAACATGTCCATTATTTCCAGTTTTTGTTCTAACATTGCTGCTGTGAAGTATATTGTGCATGTCAGCTGGTGAGTGTGTGCAGACGGTTCTCTACCATAATTTTTTCTGGTATTTTTGACCCTGACTGATACCAAGAAATACATTGTAGACTTTGAAACTGTGGACATAGAAGTACTCTCACATAACTGAAGTAAAAATTTCTTGAAATGCTACTTTACAGGAGCTGTGAGATTTTATTTCCTTTTTTTCTAAATTATGGTAAAATACACAACAAAATTTACCATTTTAACCATTTTTAGGTTTTATGCTTCTTAAAATATGTATATTGTTTCAGACCTACTAATTATATAACTCAGTGGGTCCGAACCCCTTTTTTGTTTTCGGACACTGCAACGCTTCATCCTACACAGCGAGAGGTGGGCTAGGGAGCAAACATAATAAACATATGTTGAAAGGTGAAGCTACTGTTAAAACTTCAGACAAATTAAACTTAACAGGGTTTAACTGAGCAAGGGGAAAAATGATTCTCAAATCGGGCAGCCTCCAGAATCATAGCAGATTCAGAGAGACTCCAGGGATGCCTCGTGGTCAGAGCACATTTATAGACAAAGAAAGGAAGGTGATGTACAAAAAAACAAGTGAGGTACGGAAGCAGCTGGATGGGTTACAGCTTGGCGTTTGCCTTACCTGAACGCAGTTTGAACAGTAAGCATTGTATGAATAGTTGAAGTATGGCTGCTGGGATTGGCTGAAACTCAGCTATTGTTACAGAAGCACAGTCCTAAATTAGGCTTTCAGTCTTGTTTACCAACTAAGTTAGGTTATGGTTCATCCACAGGGACTCAAATATGGAAGTACAGAGGCTTTCTCAGGCCATATTTAGTTCAATTTAACACTGCCATGGAAAAAATAGGGGAATGGAAAGTGAGAGTATAGGGGAGGTACGTTGCAACTTTAAATAGGGTAATCAGGGTAGGCCTCATTGAGTAAAGATTTGCAAGAGACATAGACACTTGGTGAAGGGGAAACCTTCCATACAGAGGGAACAGCCAGTTCAAAGTTTCCAGGGCAGGGCTTGCCTGTTGGGAGAATAGCAAGGAGGCAAGAGTGGCTGGAGCCAAGCAAGGTAAATAGTAACGAGTGGGACAAGGGGCTTTGGATTATATAAGGCTTTCGTATTATTTCATGGACTCTCGCTCTTAAGTGAAATGAGGAGTGATTTTGAGCAAAAGAATAATAAGATCTAATGTACATTTCAAAATAATCACTGGAGTTACTTTGTTAAGAAGAGACTGTAGGTCGGACCTGGTGGCTCACGCCTGTAATCCCAACGCTTTGGGAGGCTGAGGTGGGTGGATCACCTGAGCTCAGAAGTTCAAGACCACCCTGGGCAACATGGTGAAACCTCATCTCTACAAAAATGCAAAAAAAATTAGCTGGGCATGGTGTTGTGTGCCTGTAGTCCCAGCTACTCGGGAGGCTGAGGCCCGAGAATTGCTTGAGCCCCAGAGGCAGACGTTGCAGTGAGCTAGGATTGCACCACTGCACTCCAGCTTGAGCTGCAGAGTGAGACTCCGTCTCAAAACAGAAAAAAAAAAAAAAAAAAAAAAAGACTGTAGCGCCTGCAGGAAGCTCAGTGAGGCTGTTGTGGTAAACTAGGCAGGCAGGATGCTGGTGGCACTGACAAGGGTGGTAGCAGTGGAGAGCAGGAAGTGGACAGGTTTTGGATATAATTTGAAATCAGAGCTAACAGGATTTTTTTCTGAAGGATAGAATATGGGTATGAAGAAATGAAGAGTCAAAGATGACTCCAAAGTTTCTGGCTTGAGCACCTAGAAGGATGAAGTTGTCAAAGTTTACTTGGAGCAGATTTGAATGGGTTTAAAAGAGACTGGGAAGAGAGGAATTGGCAAGATCAAGCAGAGACAACTCCTTCTAGTCCTTCTAGTACACAATGGGCAGATAAATGGAATGGTAACACCTAGAGGAAGTATACTGCCAAAAGCAATCTACAAATCCAATGCAATCCCCATTGAAATACCACCATTATTCCTCAGAGAATTAGAAAAAACAATTCTAAAATTCATATGGAACCAGAAAAGAGCCCACATAGCCAAAGCAAGACTAAGCAGAAATAACAAATCTGGAGGCATCACACTACCTGATTTCAAACTATGCTATAAGGCCATAGTCACCGAAACAGCATAGTACTGGTATAAAAATAGGCACATAGACCAATGGAACAGAATAGAGAACCCAGAAATAAACCCAAATACTTATGGCCAACTGAACTTCGACAAAGCAAACAAAAACACAAAGTTGGGAAAGGACACCTTTTTCAACAAAAGATGCTGGGATAATTGGCTAGTCATATGTAGGAGAATGAAACTGAATCCTCATCTCTCACCTTATACAAAAATCAACTCAAGATGGATTAAAGATTTAAATCTAAGACCTGAAACTCTAAAAACTCTAGAAGATAACATTGGAAAAACCCTTCCTGACGTTGGCTTAGGCAAGGATTTCATGACCAAGAACCCAAAAGCAAATACAATAAAAACAAAGATAAATAGTTGGGACTTAGTTAAACTAAAGAACTTTTGCACGGCAAAGAACAGTCAGCAGAGTAAACAGACAACCCACAGAGTGGGAGACAATCTTCACAATCTATACATCTGACAAAGGACTAATATCCGGAATCGATAATAAACTCAAACAAATCAGTAAGAAAAAAACAAACAATTCCATCAAAAAGTGGGCTAAACATATGAATAGACAATTCTCAAAAGAAGGGCCAGGCGCAGTGGCTCACACCTGTAATCTCAGCACTTTGGGAGGCCGAGGCGGGCAGATCACCTGAGGTCAGGAGTTTGAGACCAGCCTGACCAATATGGAGAAACCCTGTCTCTACTAAAAAGTACAAAATTAGCCAGGCATGGTGGTGCATGCCTGTAATCCCAGCTACTCGGGAGGCTGAGGCAGGAGAATCACTTGAACCTGGGAGGTGGAGGTTGCGGTGAGCCAAGGTCTCACCACTACACTCCAGCCTTGGCAACAAGAGCGAAACTCCGTCTAAAAAAAAAAGAAGAAGAAGATATACAAATGGCCAACAAACATATGAAAAAATGCTCAACATCACTAATGATCAGGAAAATGCAAATCAAAATCACGATGCAATACCACCTTACTCCTGCAAGAATGGCCATAATCAAAAAAATAAAAAAACAGTAGATGTTGGCATGAATGTGGTGATCAGGGAACACTTCTACACTACTAGTGGGAATGTAAACTAGTACAGCCACTATGGAAAACAGTGTAGAGCTTCCTTAAAGAACTGAAAGTAGAACTACCATTTGATCCAGCAATCCCACTACTGGGTATCTACCCAGAGGAAAAGTTATTATACGAAAAAGATATTTGCACATGCATGTTTATAGCAGCACAATTCACAGTTGCAAAATCTTGGAACCAACCCAAATGCCCATCAAGCAATGAGTGGGCAAAGAAACTGTGGTATATGTATACAATGGAATACTGCTTGGCGATAAAAAGGAATGAATTAACAGCATTTGCAGTGACCTAGATGAGATTGGAGACTATTATTCTAAGTGAAGTAATTCAGAAATTGAAAATCAAACATCATATGTTCTCACTGATCATTGGGAGCTAAGCTGTGAGGACACAAAGGCATCAGAATGATGCAATGGACTTTGGAGACTTGGGGGGAAGAGTGGGAGGGGAGCGAGGGATAAAAGATGACAAATATGGTGTAGCGTATACTGCTTGGGTGATGGGTGCACCAAAATCTCACAAACCACCACTAAAGAATTTACTCATGCAACAAAATACCACCTGTGCCCCAATAACTTATGGGAAAAAAAATAAACTAAATCAATAAATCAATAAATAAAATTCTCAAAAAAAAAAAAAACCAACAACAACAACAAAAGACCCCTACGTTCTCATAGAGAATCATCTGTTACTTTCCAGACAGACAAACCCCAATTATTTCCAGGTAACAAAGATTTGGTTTTAAAGGTTGAAATGGTGACATCTTTGAAGAAGATATCCTCTTTTTTGCTAGGCATCTGGTGGCACTACCAACTTCAGACCACTTTAAATTCTCTGCTTGAGGTTTTTCAGGACACAATAGCATGAATTTGAATTACAAACTTCTATAAAGTAACTATGTATTTTATTTGTGAAAATGTGTCCCAAGGAAATTTTTAAAGGATCCTTAGTATATAAAAGTGTAAATGAAAACACTTGACAAGGCCCGGTGTGGTGGCTCATGCCTGTAATCCCAACACTTTGGGAGGCCAAGACAGGTGGATCACTTGAGGTCAGGAGATTGAAGCCAGTCTGGCCAATATGGTGAAACCCTGTCTCTACTAAAAATACAAAAATTAGCCAGGCGTGGTGGCGGGCGCCTGTCATCCCAACTATTCAGGAGGCTGAGGCAGGAGAATCACTTGAACCCCGGGAGGTGGAGGTTGCAGTGAGTCAGATCACACCACTGCGCTCCAGTCTGGGTGACAAAGGGAGATTCCATCTCAGAAAAGAAAATACTTGACATAGTAACAGTGGACTAGATAAAAATCATAAAAAGTAATCCTTGTGTAGACATTTTCTTCAGTGTAGTTCAGCATTGCAAATATGTACCTGTAAAAATATTTTCCACTCAATTAGAAAAGGGAATTTTAAAAATAATTATTTAGAGCTGGGTGCAGTGACTTCTGACTGGAATCCCAGCTACTTGGGAGGCTGAGGCAAGAGGATTGTTTGAGCCCAAGAGTTCAAGGCTGCAGCATGGTATGATCACAACTGTGAATAGCCACTGCACTCCAGTCTGGGCAATAGAGAGAGACCCTGTCTCTACAAAAAAATTATTATTATTTAATGACATGATTTTATATGTAATTATTAAGATTCTTTTACATTTGAATGGACATTTGAATAAGTAAAATTTGACCTTTTAAGGCCACAAAGAAAAGGCTTTATTTGCCTACATAATTACTACCTGTTATGAAGGTCTATAACAGCCAAAACTTCGGAAGCAGTGTGACTGACCAGTCAAAAGTAAGGTTCTCTCGCAAGTGTTATTTTCCATACAGAAAAACGTGATAGTGTCTCCCAGTTTCATAGTCATTTTTACATCTCCCAAAATTATCATGTATGGTACTCTGCGAACAATGCATTGTGCCATGTATAATTCAGCAATCCCCCATATTGAATAGTTTGGGGGTTTTTTTGTTATTTTTATTTTTTTTAGACGTAGTTTCGCTCTTGTTGCCCAGGCTGGAGTGCAGTGGCACGATCTCAGCTCACTATAACCTCTGCCTCCCGGGTTCAAGCGATTCTCCTGCCTCAGCCTCCCGAGTAGCTGGAATTACTGGCATGCGCCACCATGCCCGGCTAATTTTGTATTTTCAGTAGAGACAGGGTTTCTCCATGTTGTTCAGGCTGGTCTCGAACTCCCAATCTCAGGTGATCCACCCACCTCAGCCTCCCAAAATGCTGGGATTACAGGCGTGAGCCACCGCGCCCGGCCTGAATAGTTTTATATGTAAAATGAAGCCCAAAACTATATACTAGACCTATGAATATAAATATTTTGTTATTTAATATGTTTGGCCCCCAAGTCAGTGAAAGAAAGCAAAGTACTGTACTATTACTTATATATCTATTTATCTGTCTTAAAACAATAAACATGTATTATCTCTTAGTTTCTGTGGGTTAGAAATTCAATTTGGCTGGATGTGTCTGGCTAGGAGTCTCTCATGAGGTTTCAGTGAAGATGCTGGCTGGGGCTACAGTCACCTGACAGCTTGGCTGAGGCTGGAGAATCAGCTCCCAAGATGATTGACTGACTTCTTGGTGCTGGTTGCTGACACAAGCCTCCAGCTCCTCTCTACATGGACCTCTTCCCAGCTGCTTGGGCCATCTTACAACATGGCGGCTGGCCTTCCCAAAAATAAGCAAGAGAGTACAAGGTGGAAGATTCAGTGACTTTAATGGCTGAGCCAGAAAGCAACACAGCATCATTTCGACAGTATCCTATTGGTTACAAAGGTCAGTTCTATTCAGTGAGGGAGGCTTTACACAAAGGTGTGCATACCAGGAAGCCAGTATCATTGGAAGGCCATTTTAGAGGCTGCCAACCATAGTGTATTAGCCCATTCTTGCATTGCTATAAAGAAATACCAGAGGCTGGATGCAGTGGCTCATGCCTGTAATCCCAGCACTTTGGGAGGCTGAGGCAGGTGGATCACCTGAGGTCAGGAGTTCAAGACCAGCCTGGACAACATGGTGAAACTCTGTCTCTACTAAAAATACAAAAATTAGCTGGGCGTGGTGGCATGCACCTGTAGTCCCAGCTACTCAGGAGGCTGAGGCAGGAGAATCACTTGAACCAGGAGGCGGAGGTTGCAGTGAGCCAAAATTGCGCAATTGGACTCCAGACTGGGCGACGAGAGCAAGACTCCATCTTAAAAAAAAAAAAACCAAGAAAGAAAAAAGAAATACCTGAGGATGGGCAATTTAGGGGGGGAAAAAAAAGGGGGGGGGCTGGGCAATTTAGGAAAAAAAAAATGTTTAATGGGCTCATAGTTCTGTAGGCTGTCCAGAAAGCATTGCACCAGCATCTGCTTCTAGGGAGACCTCAGGAAGCTTATAATCATGACGGAAGGCAGAGGGAACAGCCACATCACATGGTGAAAGCAGGAGCAAGAGAGAGTGGAGTGGGGAGGTAGGTGCCACTTTTGCAAAACCAGATCTTACAAGAACTGACTCACTTATCACCAAAGGGTTAGGCAAAACCATTCGTGTGGGATATGCCCCCATGATCCAAACACCTCCTACCAGGCCCCACCTCCAACACAGGGGACTACATTTCAACATAAGATTTGGTGGTGACACAGATCCAAACCATTTCACATAGTAATGATAACACCTTTGCAGATTTCCCTTGCTGCCTAAAACGCACTAAGGGATCATAACTAAGGAAAGACTTATTTATGATTTATTTGAATATAATTTCCGTAGAGTATTTTAAGGAAACAATAATTTTCATGTTTTCTTACAAAGTTATTTACCTTTAATGACATACATTTTCATGTAAGTCAGCATAGAACTTAAACATAAAACTAGGTTGATGTTAAGAAATCTTTTAGATGTTCTTCAAACTTTCTCTTCCTAAGCAATCACTTCCTGAGGGGCTGGGCACTGTGGCTCACACTTGTAATCCCAACACTTTGAGATGCTGAGGCAGGCAGATTACTTGAGGTCAGGAGTTAGAGACCAGCCTGGGCAACATGGTGAAACCCAATCTCTACTAAAAATACAAAAATTAGCCTGGCGTGGTGGCAGGAGCCTGTAACCCCAGCTACTTGGGAGGCTGAAGCAGGGGAATCACTTGAACCTAGGAGGCAGAGGTTGCAGTGAGCTGAGATCATGCCACTGCGCTTCAACCTGGGCGACAGAGCTAGATTCCATCTCAAAAAAAAAGAAAACCCAAAAAAAAAAAAAAAAAAACCACAATTCCTTCCCACGTAAGAATATGTAGTGACTGCTGTCTGTGTGACACCACCCTCATCCTTCCCCACACACCAAGTTCCCACTTGAGTGACCTCAATATTCCCTGAAAGCATTGTCCTTTCATCGACTGTGCTCTCTGCTAGGCTCCATCTCACATTTTACCTCCTCAGTGAAACCTGACAAGAAATTCCTATTCTCCATCATACTTAGATTTCTGTCTCAGTGATAGCATTATCAGTTTGTTAGTTGATAGTAATTATTCTTATGCTTGTCAGTCTTCCTACTGATTTATAAACTTTTCCATGTTGGACACTATCTTTAGATTCCTAGTGCCCAGCACAGTGGCCAGCATGAGTAGCTCTGCAAATTGTTGAGTTAGGATAACGAGGCCAGAAAGTCCTCTGCAGTGGCAGTGTGCAATGGTGCTTACTTTACCACTGTGTGGCAGCAAACTACAGAAGTATTTCCATCGTTTAAAATAAGGAGTAGAGCTGAGATGAGTATTCACAAACTATAGTATAACTTGCCAGCTCAGTTGAAATAATATTCTGAATTTATTATGAAATACAACTATCCAATAGAAAATTACTTTGTTCATAACATTGCTCAATACTGTTTTTAAATATATCCATATTGTTGTTTGCACTTTTTATATCAAATAAATATTTAAAATTTAAAAGAAAATTTAGTAATAAGTAAAAATAGTTGTAAAATAATATGATCTAAAAATATTAGAACAGAAAATTGTATATACATTGTATTTTCAACTTTATAAAATAATGGGTACTATGAACAAGGTTTGGAAGAGAATGGGTTTGGAAAAGCAGTTTGTCAGGCCAGTAAGATTGTGAGTGAGTTTTTTTTCTTAAATTTTCTTTAGTGTTCTAACATGGGCTTAATAAACGTTTAAGGCCTGTTTTTATAGGTTGTAGAGTTGCTAATCGGAACATGCTCAAATTACCACAGAGCTGCCATTTTTTACCATTTGGATTATAATACTGTCATCTTAAAGAAAGCCTGTGGTTGTGTTGGGCACAGATAGAAAACCATATTGTTAAACTGAGTTTAGCCTCCGTACATATTTTAAGTTTGGCCTACTGTTTTCTCCATACTTAGTTGGTTGTAACCTAACTTGATGTTAAACAGACTGTAACCTGATCTCTTAAGTGGCAGAGTCTCAGCCAATCACAAGCAGCCAGCTGTTCAAACCAGGTTCAAATAAAGCAAATGCCCAGCTGTAACCAATCCAGTTGTTTCTGTGCATCACTTCTACAGGTCACTTTCCTTTTTCTGTCCATAAATGTTATCCAACCATGCCAAAGCCCAGGGGTCACCCTGAACCTATTACGGTTCTGGGGGCTGCCCAATTTGAGAATCGTTCATGACTCAAACTCTGTTAAAGTTAATTTGTCTAAAGTTTTTCCTTTAAGCATATAAAAATTTAAAATGTATAGCACCATCTTTGATTAAAGTGCTTTTGAAAAGAAAGTTTTTTTCTCATTCTTGTTGCACAAAGCATTCTTGTATCTCCACATTATTCCCCCACTCAAAAACATCTGTCCATATGGCAATCCCAATTCTTAGCCCTCTCCATAGGAGATGGGACTAGTAGCTCACTACTATGGTTTTTTGGGGACATCTGAAGAAGGAATCCCTGGGACAGGAAGAGATGGAAAAGTTTGATGTCCATTTTTGACAGTAGGATTCCACTCTACCAGGGTTCTGCAAAGGGAGAAGACACTGTATAAAACATAGTTCCAATCTTTTGAAAAAGGTAAATATTGTGTTGGGGTTTGTTGTTGTTGTTGAGACAGGGTCTCACTCTGTCACTCAGGCTGGAGAGCAGTAGTTGTGATCACGACTCATTGCAACCTCGACCTCACTGGGCTCAAGTGATCCTCTCACCTCAGCCTCCTGAGTAGCTAGTACTACAGGCAGGTGCCACCATAGACAGATTTTTTTTTTTTTTTTTTTAATGTGTAGAGATGGGGTTTCACCATCTTGCCCAGGCTGGTCTCGAACTCCTGAGCTCAGGCGATCCGCTGGCCTCGGCCTCCCAAAGTGCTAGGATTATAGATGTGAGCCACCACACTCGGCATTAAGTTTTTAATATCCATATTAACTAATATTATCCTGTATCCACATGTAAGGTTTCTGGAGCAGAGCGGATTACTGTTATTTACTTACAGCCAAAAACAACCCCATGAATCCCCTGTACCCAAATTCTTATCCCTTAATGATACAATGAGAGGTGGTTGAACAAAACTCTACATGTAAGTAATATGTATTATAAGTGAGGAACCCGTACTCGCCCAATTTAATCTAGGTGTTGATATAGAAGGGAGAGGCAGCTGTACTTCTCCCTTCTTCCAAGAGTTTCTTTGGAAACATGGTGGGAAGATTCCTGGGTTTTTACTTTAACGCTTTGGAATATAAATAAACTTCTTCTGGGGAAAGGTAAACCCAGTGTCACCACTTTACCACCCTGGGATGTCTCCATAATCCAGGTCTCATCCGCCGATGTTAGTCCCTTTGTGTTGCTATAAAGGAGTACCCAG
The DNA here is from genome assembly GCF_028885625.2 of Pongo pygmaeus. Lineage (NCBI taxonomy): Eukaryota > Metazoa > Chordata > Mammalia > Primates > Hominidae > Pongo > Pongo pygmaeus. The sequence goes on along the minus strand of NC_072385.2, from coordinate 90,131,844 downwards.
GGCTGGGCAATTTATAAAGAAGAGAGGTTTATCTGGGCTTATGGTTCTGCAGGCTGTATAAGCAGCACGGCGCTGGCATCTGCTTCTGGCGAGGCCTCGGGAAACAATCATGGCAGGAGGTGAAGGGGGAGCCAGTGTGTCACATAGCAAGACAGGGAGCAAGAGAGAGCGAGGTGGGAGGTGTCAGGCTTTTGCATAAACTAACTGAGCAAGAACTCACGCATTACCATGCGGAGGGCAATAAGCCATTCATGATGAATCTGCCCCCATAATCCAAATACCTCCACCAGGCCCCACCTCCAACTTTGGGATTATGTTTTAACATGAGATTTGGAAGGGACAAAACATCCAAACCATATCACTCACACCTCTTGAAAAGTAAACGCATACCTCCAGGTTTACCAGGAGGTAAATCTCTCTCCAGAAGATAAATCTCCAGTGGAGATGTGTGTGTTATGAAGGTCTCATGTCTATGTCTAGTAAATCTCTCTTGTGCGTGTTTCAGGTTTCTCTCACTATCTGATCCATAAATTACTGTCCAGGTCCCCAGTAAAATTTGCTTAGAAAGCCCTAACTTGTAGAAACATAAAAGTATTTGCTGCCTGAGTGGTTAAAACTACGCCCCCAAATTTGCATGTTCAAATTAATGTGAACTTTCACACTTCTTTTAATTTTCTTGTAATTACTTTGAGTATACAAAACTCTTTTTTTTTTTGGCTGGGCGCGGTGGCTCACATCTGTAATCCCAGCACTTTGGGAGGCTAAGGCGGGCGCATCACGAGGTTAGGAGTTCAAGACCAGCCTGACCAATATGGTGAAACCCCGTCTGCACTAAAAAATACAAAAAAATTAGCCAGGCGTGGTGGCACATGCTTCTAATCCCAGCTACTTGGGAGGCTGAGGCAGGAGAATCGCTTGAACCTAGGAGGCGGAGGTTGCAGTGAGCCGAGATCACGTCATTGTACTCCAGCCTGGGTGACAGAGTGAGACTCCATCTTAAAAAACAAAAACAAACAAACAAAAACACTCTTTTTTTTTTTGCCATTGTTTTGTGTATTTTGATTACATAAAAAAATCAGCCTTGCTATTTATGGCCTAGCCTTGCTTTTGTCTATTTGGTGAAATGATCACCACCACCCCCTCTTAATCATACCTGCCAAATCTTAAAATTACTGCTGGTGTTTCCTAAAAATGAAATCCAGTTCCAGAGAATAAAGATGTCTATGCCATTGAGGAAGCTAAAGAGAATGTTTAAAAAGCAACATCCAAAAGGATTTCCAAAAATATCAGAAACTATACTAATTTTTGAAGAAACAAATAAATGGCCCCAAAGGTGATTTCTTTAAAGGGGACTAATCTCATTTGAATGTGTAAAGTCTGGGATGTTCCTTTTTTTTTTTTTTTTTTTAAATCATATAGCTTTATATAAGAAACAAGTAGATAAAGATGTGCCCTAGTCCTGACCTGATGTCACTAGCACTAACACTCAATTTAGTTAGGTGACCTATAAAGTTCACCCTAGTTCTACTGTCCTTCCCATCTTGCCTACAAGATAATGGAGTATTATTTTTCTAAAATCTGCATTGCAGCATTCCAGGAGCTGCTATCCTATCTTTTCTTTACCTCGAGGTCTGAGCCTCAAGAAAGCCTAGGAACCCAGGCAGTGCCTCTCCACCCACACAGAATTGATCCTGCTTCCCATACTCGGAGCTCTCCTGGACTAGGGAGAACTTCAATCAGGCCCCTTCCTGCAACCCCGGTAATTTTCATTTATTCCTCACAAAAGACCTGTGAAGCACGCAGGGCTGGAATTCTCTCTGTTTTTTTTTAACTGATGAAGAAACATGTGCAAATGGAGCAAGTTGTTGGTGTGCAGTGATTCTGATGCTCAGTCCGGGGCTCTTTCCATTATATTCCAAACCCTCCTTTTTATATGCAAATGAGCCAGTTGTGGCAGTGACACTTTCCTACAAAATGAAACAATGCCGTAATTACAAGGGCTTGGGAATTAATGGCACTAAATGGGTAATTTGGGTTTAATGTTAAATCCTGGAATAGGCGACCCAGGGCCAGAAAGAGAGGCTTTCCAAGTGTCACCTCTGCCATCTGGTGGTCAAATGACAATATAACTGCAACAACTCAGTATGGATACTACCATCATATGAAAGTCACCCATGACCCCAGGGTCGGGTGAATTATTTGAGGCTGGGCTCTGACTTTTAGGGTCTGAGATGAGAAAATAAGATGTTGAATACACAAATAAAGGTCAGAGGTTTTCCCCTATGTCTCTGCTCAGGGTGAGGAATTGCATAGTTTACAATGGAAGAGCCCATTCATCCATTTATTCAACAAATGTTTATTAAGCACTGTCTTAGGCTGGCTTCCTAGGAAACAGATTCTAGGCAGAGATTTGCTTAAGGAGGGTTACTGGGGAGCATTCTTGAAGATCACCCTTGTAAGGGGTTGAGGGAAACAGAACTGGTCAGAAAGAGTTGAACTGGAATGAATTTGCAACAGTGGCCTCAGCCAATTTTACTGGGAGTTCTGGTGTTGGCTTGGCAAGGGGACTGAGCCTCTGTACTTCTTTATCCACCAGTTATTGGATTCATTGAGAGCTGTAACAGAGCTGCACCTAGGGGGATGAGTGCCTTGGTCCTAAAAGGGGGTATCTGGGCAGTGCCCTACAGCATCCATTACAGACACCTACTATGTTCTGGGCACTGTGCCAAGCTCAGGAGATGTAAAGTTGAACAAGATAACATCTCCGCCTTCAAAGGCACCCAGGGGTGCAGAGGTATAGAAAATAAATATGGGGACAAATGAATAAAGGAATAAATAAATAAAAGGGGGTTAAAAAACCCAGGAAATACAAAGCAATTGTCTTACAGCTAGAAAATCTATCTAAAAAGAGTAAACAACAAAGAAAATTCTTGCCAGAAATGTTGGCTCACACCTGTAATCCCAACACTTTGAGAGGGCAAGGCAGGAGGATTGCTTGAGGCCAGGAGTTCAAGACCAGCCTAGACAACAAGGGAAGATCCTGTCTCTACAAAAAAAATTAGCTGGGCGTGGTGGCATGCACCTGCAGTCCTAGCTGCTTGGGAGATAGAGGCAACAGGATCACTTGGGCCCAGGAGTTCAAGGTTGCGGTCAGCTATGATCATGCCATTGTACGCTGGCCTGGGCAAGAGAGTTAGATCCTGTCTCTAAAACAAACAAGCAAAACCTTGCCTTTTCTTTTTATGTTTGAGACAGGGTCTCGCTCTGTTGCCCAGACTTGTTTCAAACTCCTGGGCTCAAGCATTCCTCCCACCTCAGCCTCCCAAAGTCCTGGCATTACACAGTGCCTGGATCCTTTCCTTTTATTTTATTATTATTCTTTTTTGAGACGGGGTCTCACTCTGTCATCCAGGCTGGAATGCAGTGGTGTGATCATGGCTTACTGCAGCCTTGACCTGCCTGGGCTTAGGTTATCCTCCCACCTCAGCCTCTCAAGTTGCTGGGACTACAGGCGCACGCCACCATGCCTGGCTAATTTTTGTATTCTTTGTAGAGATGAGGTTTTGCCTTGTTGCCTGGGCTGACCTCAAACTCCTGGGCTTAAGCGATCTGCCCACCTCGGTCTCCCAAAGTGCTAGGATTGCAGGTGTGAGTCACTGCGTCTGACCCTTGCCTTTTATTAATGGCAATAAAGAAAGCTGAAAACATTTGGTATGAAAACTGAATTTACCCCCTGCTGATATAAAAACTGGAAAAGAAGAAAAACCATCTAGAAACAATTCTAGATAAACACCTATGAAACTTAACCAAAGCAGTGGGAGATTACCTTGGCATTCATCTGCAATGGAATGTGACTCCCTTCAGTGCTACCTAAGAACAGGTGATAGGGCTTTCCCTCTATCCTGGGGCCTACACCTGTTCTGAGCTATTGGGAAGGAGGGCTGCCTATAGGTAGGTGTCATTCCTGGGGAATATAATGGCTGCTGATCTTGTATTGATCTACCCAAATACAGCACCTTGGAAAAATCAGGAAAGACAGCTCCTTGGTACCTGCTTAGGTGGAGCCCAGGGAGGTTTTGGTGCTGATTCTGCCTGTGGCCCCATGATGCACCCCAACCCAATTCTGTTGTCCCAGACGTTTCTTTCCCTACATCCTTTTTGTTTTTCTTCTTCCCACACCGGTAGAATCTTTATTTCCTCGCAGGGAAAAGGGAAAAGTACTTGGATCCTTGCCTGTTGTCCTTAGCCTGTTACTTATAGCATGACAATGAACTCCATCCTATGAGCTCGTTAGGCTTAAATACTTGAAATGTACAAAACTATTTCTCCACCATGAGTTTCAAAAAAATCATTTGGGGACTTAAAAAGCCTAAAATTGCCTTTCTTGTCTCCTGGTTTTGCTGTGGCATCCATTCTCTAAGGCAGTGGGAATAGAATTGCCCAGAGGCGTTGGGCGGGGCAGAGATCCACAACAGAGGTACCTGTTGACAATTCTAAAATCTCTCCTCAGAACTTCAGATGCTTGCCCTGAAACAAACACCCCCATTTGATGTCCAGCCTCAAACTCCTATCTCTTTTTGCCTCCCTTCCTTTCTTTTTCTTTTTTCTTTCTTTCTTTCTCTTCCTTCCTTCCTTCCTTCCTTCCTTCCTTCCTTTCTTTCTTTCTTTCTTTCTTTCTTTCTTTTCTTTCTTTCTTTCTTTCTTTCTTTCTTTCTCTCTTTGACAGATACTCACTCTGTTGCCAAGCTGGAGTACAGTGGTACGATCTTGGCTCACTGCAACCTCTGCCTCCCGGGTTCAAGCAGATTCTCCTGCCTCAGCCTCCCGAAGAGTTGGGACTACATGCCCACGCCACCATGCCCAGCTAATTTTTGTGTTTTTAGTAGAGATGGGATTTCACCATGTTGGCCAGGATGGTCTCAATCTCTTGACCTCGTGATCTGCCTGCCTCGGCCTCCCAGAGTGTGGGATTACAGGCATGACCCTCTGCGCCCTGCCTTGCCTCGCTTCTTTCTGCCTCTTTCCTCCCCCTGAATTTGCTATACTCACTTATGCCCTAAACAAGCAAAAATTCTGAAAGTTTTTCTCTCAAACTCTACTTCCTCCTAGCTGATTAATCATTGAGTTCTAGATAGTTCCATATTTGCTATTACTGCCCCATTTTGAGACACTGTTAACAACCTCCTTTCCCTATAGGTGAGAATTCATCAATCTCAGCACTGTTGACATTTTGGATGGCATAACTCCTTGTTGTGGGGGACTGTCCCATGCATGGTAGGGTGTTTAGCAGCATCCCTGATCACTCCCAACTAGATGCCAGTAGCATCACCAAGTTGTGATGATCAAAAAATGTCTCTAGCCTTGTACTGTGCTAAGTCACACTGGAGCCTGAGGCAAAAGAAAAAAAGTGTGCCCTATGTACACTTACCAAAATGTCACCTCATAAGTTAATAAAAGTTCTACAACAATAAAAAGACTGTATTTACACTATGCTGGAATAAAATTTGAAGGGAGGAAAAAAAGACCCCCCCAAAACAATTTCACGGAAAATTTGAGGGCCCAGTGCAAAATGAAAATGCAGGTCCTCTTCTTCAAAACTTATTAAGAATTTCAAATCTGTGACAGCAGGGCATTTAACCAAGCATGGAGCCCTTCTGAGTATGGAGGGTCCAGTGCTGCATGGCTCTCAACAGCTGGCCCTGACCCATGTCACCCCATCTGTCCACTCGCCTTTGTCAATCCCCATAAATCTGCCTGATGGGGAATGTGACAGCCATGTGGACTTTGGGAACCCCAAGCTAATTGAAAACAACTGTCCCCATTGCACAATAACGCAGGGTCTAAAAACAAACAGCCTGCCTTTATTTAGAATTTTGGGTCGGGTGCAGTGGCGTCTGTAATCCCAGCACTTTGGGAGGCCAAGGTGGGAGGACTGCTTGAGGCTAGGAATTTGAGAAGAGCCTGGTTTAGGCTGGGCGCAGTAGCACACACCGGTAATCCCAGCGCTTTGGGAGGCCGAGGCTGGTGGATCACCTGAGGTCAGGAGTTCGCAAACAGCCTGACTAACATGGTGAAAACCCATCTCTACTAAATACAAAAAAAATAGCCATGTGTGGTGGTGCATGCCTGTAATCCAAGCTACTTGGGAGGCTGAGATAGGAGAATCACTTGTACCTGGGAGGCAGAGGTTGCAGTGAGCTGAGATTGCACCATTGCACTCCAGCCTGGGCAACAAGAGTGAAACTCCGTCTCAAAAAAAAAAAAGGAAAAGAAAAGAAAAAAAAAAAAGAGAAGGACCTGGTCAACAGACCAAGATACCATCTCTACAAAAAAAATTTTTTTTTAAAAATTAGTCAGGTGTGGTGGTGTGCACCTGTAGTCCCAGCTACTTGGGAGGCTGATGTGGAAGGATCACTTAACCCCGGGAGTTCAAGGCTGCAGTGAGCTATGATTGCACCACTAAAAATAAGTTTGATTAATTACCTTTTTTTTTAGAGATGGAGTCTAAAAGTCTTAATTGTTTTTTTTTGAGATGGAGTCCCCCCAAAAAAGTAATTAATTAAACTAGAATTTTGATGGGTTTATCATGGATTTTTTGTATTAATTTTGATTTTAAAATACATTCTATTAAAATGTTACTTCTTTTGATTACTGAGGATTTTGGCGCTTTTTAAATTTTGCACCTTGCTGTCTTGACCCTAATCTAAGCCCTGTTCCAGACACTGTCAAGTGTTTCCTGCCGATTTAGAGTAGTGGTCCCCAAACTTTGATCTATATCAGAATCACCTGCAGGTCTTGTTAAAACACTTACAGCTGGGCCCTGCTTCCAGAGTTTCTGATTCAATAGATCTGGGATGGGGCTTGAAAATTTGCATTTCTAACAAGTTCCAGGAGATGCTAAAGCTGCTGGTCCAGGCACATTGAGAACCACTACTTTAGAACCATCCTTCATGTTGTGCCAGTGCAAATGTTTTTTCCAAAATCCAAGGGACTTCTCTGCTTAAATCTCTTCAGCGGGTCCCTATGGCCTATAGAATACAGTAGCCACTTCTTGGGGGCATACATTACCCCCGTGGGCTACCTTTCCAACCTCCCCTCGTGACCTGCACATAATACTCTAGTAATGTGGGACTGGCTGACTCATACACATCTTTTAAGACTCAAATCAGCGGTTATTGCCTCTAGAAACCTTTCTTAATCCCTAGATTGTGCTAAATGCCTGTTATTGTCCTCTGATAGCACACTGTATATACCTCTCTGTTGACATTTACAACTTTGTATGGAATGATCTGTTTGTGTGAATGTCTACCCCATCAGATGGCAGGATCCTGGAGGGCCGGTATTATCTTTGTTCCTCTAGTTCCTGTTATAGTGTCTGGCAAACAAGTGCCCCAGTAGCATTTTTTGAACTGACCTGAATGGGCCTGAATGCCATTCTGTAGTCTCGTAAAAATGCAGAGAAAAAGAATACCAGCTTGAGCGAGAGTTAGAGATGTAAGTGCATAGGGGTAACAGATGATGCAGCTGATACCTCAAGAGCCTTGAGGTTTGAGGGCCTAGTAGACTATTTTTCAATTGTCTGTAAGAGTGTAATTCTTGGCTAGGCGTGGTGGCTCACAACTGTAATCCTAGCACTTTGGGAGGCTGAGGCGGGTGGATCACTTGAGGCCAGGAGTTTGAGACAAGCCTGGGCAACATAGGGGGACCCTGTCTCTACAAAAAATAATACAAAATATTATTTTTTGTATTATTGTATTTTGTATTATTGTATTTTGTAAAAAATACAATAATACAAAATATAAAAATAATACAAATAATTTTAGCCAGGCCTGGTGGTGCATGCTACTCAAGAGGCTGAAGCAGGAGGATTGCTTGAACCCAGGAGGTCAGGGTTGCAGTGAGCCAAGATTGCACCACTGCACTCCAGCCTGAGCAAGACCCTGTCTCTTAAAAAAAAAAAAAGTTTAATTCTTTTTTACGCAGAATTAGCCCTTAGTATGTTCTACGTAACCTCTGGATCCTATTGGTAGCAATATCCATGTAAGGTGTGAAAGAAAAGGGCTAAGAGGCCAGGCGCGGTGGCTCAAGCCTGTAATCCCAGCACTTTGGGAGGCTGAGGTGGGTGGATCACAAGGTCAGGAGATTGAGACCATCCTGGCTAACATGGTGAAACACCACCTCTACTAAAAATACAAAAATTTAGCCGGGCGTGGTGGCGGGCACCTGTAGTCCCAGCTACTTGGGAGGCTGAGGCAGGAGAATGGCGTGAACCTGGGTGGCGGAGGTTGCAGTGAGCCGAGATCGCGCCACTGCACTCCAGCCTGGGTGACAGAGCGAGACTCTGTCTCAAAAAAAAAAGAGAAGAGCTAAGAGCTGAGAAAGAAATCTTGAAGCATTGGCTAGAGCAGATGAGAAATGCGGTCCTGAAGAAAGAACAACAATGTTAGATTGGTGCGAAAGTAATTGCGGATTTGCCAGTAATTTTAATAGCAAATAATAGGATGATCTAGGGTGACACAGGTAAGAAAAAAGGAGAACAAGAGGAAAAAAGTCATTAGATGCAGAGGAAAAGTTTTTTTTTTTCCAAATAAAAGGTAATTTTTTTCCCTTAAATAAGGAAGCAAGAAAGAAAGATTTGTAAGTAAAATTCTTCAATAATATCTATTATATTAAACAAATTTCAAGAAATCAGTTGGTTTTCTTGCTTTAAAATAAGTTCAAGGAGGCTGGGCACAGTGGCTCACGCCTGTAATCCCAGCACTTTGGGAGGCCAAGGCAGATGGATCACGATGTCAGGAGTTTAAGACCAGCATGACCAATACAGTAAAGCCCTGTCCCTACTAAAAACACAAAAATTAGCCGGGCACGGTAGCAGGCACCTGTAATTCCAGCTACTCAGGAGGCTGAGGCAGGAGAATCGCTTGAACCAGGGTGGCAGAGGTTACAGTGAGCCGAGATCATGCCACTGCACTCCAGCCTGGGTGACAGAGTGAGACTCTGTCTCAAAAAAAAAAAAAGAAAAAGAAAAAGAAAAAAAGAAAAAAATTCAAAGAATTATTTATTTATTTATTTATTTATTTATTTATTTATTTATTTTTGGAGACAGAGTCTCACTCTGTCATCCAGGTGGGAGTGCAGTGGTACAGTCTTGGCTTGCTGCAGCCTCAAACCTCCCAGGCTCAAGTGATCCTCCTGCCTCAGCCCCCCGTCTCTGGGACCACAGGTGTGTGCCACCACACCTGGCTAATTTTTGTATCTTTTGTAGAGATGGGGTTTCATCATCTTGCCTAAGCTGGTCTGGAACTCCTGAGCTCAAGCAATCCTCCTGCCTCGGGCTCCCGAAGTGCTGGATAGGGGTGAGCCACCGTGCCCAGCCGAATTATTTTATAATATAAAAGAATAACACTAAACTTCCAAGTGTAGGGCTACCATATGAATCAGTTTAAGTATGATTTGTTTGAATAATCAGCTCCTGATGTCATGGAAAAGGGATGAGAAAAATGAAATTCATAGGAGAGCGTGATCTGCAATCTGCCATGGAAAATGTTAGATGTTTTATGGGATAAAGTAAACCAAAATTCTGGCATAAAAGTCTTGCCCATCAAACTTAAAGGAAGCTGCATGGCAATAGCTTCAGATGCCAATAGTATCTCTGAGAAAAATTTATTTTTAGTATATTTCCAATATACTGCTGTCTATCATACATCTTTGATGTTTTCCAAACTTTTTAAAATATGTACATTCTTGTTAGAGAAATTCGAACATAACCTACCTCCTTTGAAATTATGACTGTATGTTTTTGGACTAAGGCTTCAGTAGATACAGGGATCCTACTTCAAGGAAGAGTTTGTTGCCCTGGCTGCTGGGAACGTGGTAATCAGACAACTTCCAGCTTTCACTCTCATTGAGATTTCCCTAAACTGTTGTCACATCCAAGCACGTGCCCTTCCTGGGAGGCCTACATTCACCTGCTGATGTACTGATGGCATCCTGGCCATGAAGGCCTGGCTAGTTTAGGTCATTGTGGGACAATTCTGATTGAGATCATATGTGCCTAGGACTCCTCAGGACATTGGCTGAGGCTTTGAGGAGTCTACGTTACAGTTTTCTTAAAATCCTATGTCCTCTCCTTCCCTTCACAGGAGGTGGTCCCTAAGTATCTTACATGCCAAGCCAATCTCAGCTTCTGCTTCCACAGAATTAGCAGGAGACAAATATCAACAAATTTATGAAATAAAGTTCATCTGTGGTTCTTTACCTCCTTTACTAATCAGGCAAGAACTAGAATATGGATAGATATAATAGATATACCTGTATCTACAGCCACACCCATCTCGATTTATATCTATAATATAGATATACATTTATATCTGTAACATAGATATAAATTGAGATGTTGACTCTGTTGACTCTGCACACATATGGCACCGTTATTCTCTTCTTGATGCAGAAAAGTCCTGGGCTTTTTCCAGTCTTGTCCAAGTGAAACAGAAGCAGAATTAATAATCCACTCATTCATTAAACAAATATTTAGTGAGTGTCTATGCCTGCCCATTTGGGTTCCTAGTGTCCAAAGATACAAAATATGTAAGACATATTTTCTGTTCTCTAAGGAATTTCATGTAATGTTGAAGAAAAACATTGCTAAAGGATATAATGGATGTAAAAACTAATTATAGTAAAGGGATGAAGAAGGAAGTGATTATTTTGGCTTATGTGCGACAAGAAGAACCAAGTAGGGCATGGTGGCACACACCTGTAATCCCACCTACTGAGGAGGCTGAGGCAGGATAATCCCTTGAGCTCAGGGGTTCAAGGCTGTGGTGAGCTATGATTGCACCACTGCACTTGAGCCTGGACGACAGGGTGAGATCATATCTATAAAAAGAGGGAGAGAAAGAGGCTGGGCATGGTGGCTCATGCCTGTAATCCCAGCACTTTGGGAGGTTGAGGTGAGAGGATCGCTTGAGGCCAGGAGTTCAAGACCAACCTGGCCAACATAGTGAGACCCCATTTCTGTAAAAATTTTTTTTTAAAAGAGAGAAAGAGAAAAAAAAAAGCCACATAGTAAAGGATTTTTCAGGATGTAGAGGTGATGAAGTGGTAAACAGGGTGGCATTCCAGCCATTCCCAGCAGAGGGAACAACATGTGCAAAGACTCAATACAGGAAACAAATCTCCACCTTGGGGAGGGGTAAGCTTTTAGGTCCAGCAACATCCCCTCACTGCTCAGCCTTTCTGCAGATTGTTCTCTTTGCATGAAACATTCTTTTTTTTTCTAGGCAGGGTCCCACTCATTGCCTAGGCTGGTCTGGAATTCCTGTCCTCAAGTGATCCACCCACCTTGGCCTCCCAAAGTGCTGGGATTACAGGTGTGAGCCACCATGCCTGGCATGAAACACTTTTGACTCTCCTAATTTTTCACCTGGATTAACTCCTTGTCTTTCATGCCTTTGCTAGGACATTGCTTCCTCCAGGAATTACCTTGATTCCCTCAAGTCTGGGCTAGGTGAGTCTGCTATACAGTCTCACAATGTCTATCACAGCATTATCACACCATGCTTTAAATTGCCTGTTTACTTGTCAATGTTTCCCTCTGGCTAAACCATAACTTCCTTGAAGGCAGGCATTAGTCACTGTTGATCAGCAGATGTCAACACAAGTGCTTGAAAAATAAAAGGTAGTGTTTGTTGAATGAATAAATGAATGCTGCCAAGCGCAGTGGAGTTAGGAAAGCATATTTTATTTATTTGATGAACATTTATTCTGTGCTATTATGTGGTAGACATTTCTAAGTACTGAAGGTAACAGGAACGAACAGAACAAAAAGCTTCATGGAGCTTACATGCTAGTGGGGAGAGACAGAGGATAGGCAAATTGTTGGAAAGTACGAAGTGGCGTGGGAGAGAAGAAGATTATTATTTCATGTAGGGTGGCCAAGAAAGATGTCATTCACAAGGTCATATTTGAGCAAAGACCCAGAGGAATTGAGAGAATGAGATACAAATATTTGGCATATAGGGGATACATTAGAAACATCATCAGCAATACTTCTTAAAATTGCCCCACTAATGGTGGTTCCATGTTGTGGCTAATTTCTCTCTGCTATTGTGGGTAATATCATGAGGATTTTTGTTAAACTCTCACTTTTATTTTGGCTATCTCTTTAGATACTACCAAAACATCTCAAGTTTCTTTAATTCACTATCCATTTTATGAGGGTTCCTGTAATGGTTAGGAAATCCTTTTGTTTCTAAAGCATTTTGAAGTCATGGAGTAACCCAAATAATGCCTACTGTCAGTACAAATATTTTATCTGTCAACAGTTGGCAGGTCTGGGCAAGAGCAATTAATATGGCCATCTGGACTGATTTTTTTTTTTATGAAGTCTCACTCTGTCGGATTCAAGCGATTCTCCTGTCTCAGCCTCCCAAGTAGCTGGGATTACAGGCACACACCACCATGCCGGGCTAATTTTTGTATTTTTAGTAGAGACGGGGTTTCACCATGTTGGGCAGGGTTTCATCATGTTGGGCAGACTGGTCTCAAACTCCTGACCTCAGGTGATCCACCCACCTTGGCCTCCCAAAGTGCTGGGATTACAGGCTCGAGCCACAGCACCCAGCCCATCTGGACTGATTTAATTTCTGCGAGAAGCTTTTGTTTCAAGGGTACATTCAAGCTTGTGATAGCCTAGGCTGCCTGGCAAGTTTTAGTTTTTCTTTTTAAGTATGAAAAATCACAAAATTAAATCAGGGATGCCCAAGGGAGTCTCTAGTAGATCCATAAAGGAATGGAGAGTTCCCTGATAGGGGTTAAGTAATCACGGAGTTCTTTTTTCAGGTAAAGGAAGGGAAGGTGGTTGGTTAGTGCTGCAGTAATATGGGAAAAGCAAACAATAACATTTTATATTTATTTATTTATTTATTTATTTATTTATTTATTTTTTGAGACAGGGTCACACTCTGTTGCCCAGGTTGGAGTGCAGTGGTGCAATCACAGCTCACTGAAGCCTCAAGCTCGTGGGCTCAAGCGATCCTCCCTCCTCAGCCTCCCAAGTAGCTGGGACTACAGACATGCAACACCACACCTAGCAAATTTTGTGTAGAGACAGGGTCTTGCTATGTTGTCCAGACTGAACTTGAACTCCTGGGCTCAAGCAATCCACCCACCTCAGCCTCCCAAAGTGCCAACATTATAAGCAGGAGCCACTGCACCTGGCCAACGATATTTTATAAAGCTTAGCCGACTAGCTGAAAAGTGATGAGCATTTTCTGTCTATAGGAGAGCCTATATGGTATGGGAACCATTAAGTTTAGTGGAGACGTTAAAACAAAACAATTGAAGTTTTTTTTTTTTTTTTTTGAGACAGAGTCTTGTTCTGTCACCTAGGCTGGAGTGCAGTGGTGCCATCTCGGCTCACTGCAAGCTCCGCCTCCCGGGTTCACACCATTCTCCTGCCTCAGCCTCCCCAGCAGCTGGGACTACAGGCACACGCTGCCACGCCCGGCTAATTTTTTTGTATTTTTAGTAGCGACGGGGTTTCACCGTGTTAGCCAGGATGGTCTCGATCTCCTGACCTCGTGATCCGCCTGCCTAGGCCTCCCAAAGTGCTGGGATTACAGGCGTGAGCCACCTCGCCCAGCCAATAAGTGAAGTTTTTACACATTTTATTGTTGCTGCCACACAGACAAGGTGGCTATGTCTTGCTTATTCAATGAAATCCTGAAATTCAAACAATAGGCCTCTAAAGATTACCATGTATTTGAATTATTACCACTAACATTTATTCAGACTTATTATGAACAAAAAGAAATAGAGATTGTGAATCTAGAATCCTGAAAAAAGTATCTTAGTAGACAGTTAATATACCAGTTTATACATAAGCATGCCTTCTCAAAACATAAACTTGAGAGCAAACAGTCATAGAGAGACTAGAGAGACTTTTTTTTTTTTTTGAGACAGAGTCTTGCTTTGTCACCCAGGCTGGAGTGCAGTGGCACGATCTCAGCTCACAGCAACCTCTGCCTCCTGGGTTCAAGCAGATTCTCCCGCCTCAGCCTCCTGAGTAGCTGGGATTACAGATGTGTGCCACCACACCCAGCTGATTTTTGTATTTTTAGTAGAGATGGGTTTTCACCATGTTGTCCAGGCTGGTCTCAAACTCCTAACCTGAGGTGATCCACCCACCTCGGCCTCTCAAAGTGTAGGGATTACAGGTGTGAGCCACCATGCCCAGCCAGAAAAACTATTTCTTTAAGCCTAGTCAAGTGCAATAGTGAGAAGTGGGGAAAGTAAAACAAGGAGTTTCATCTGTAATTGTGAATAATCAATTGAGATAAGTCATTATCTTCAGACAAGCCGAAATTTATTGGTATTAACATATGTACGTAACTATAATTTGCCTAAGAAGATAAGCTCTTTTTTTAGTGTCAGATGTTTGGTGAACAAAAGACTGCTCATACAAATTTTGAATTAAAATTTGAAGAGTTTTAAACAAACCTAATTTATTTCTATTTTCCCTTCTTTTATAGGGTGATGGAGCAGCTCTTTGTGTTATTTAATGGTCACTTTAAGAAACTGAACTATACTTTAGGTATAAAAAACATTGTAACAGTTTTTTCTTCTGAATTTGAAGCTTAACTTAGGAAAGGCAAAATCCGGAATGGTTAAAGAAGACAGGGGATAAGTTGCAAATATCTAAAGATGAAACTGCCACAAAACTGTAAAAACACAGGGGAATAAACAACGACGGTTGTTAAGAACTTTTTTTTTCAAAAGTAAGGACTCGATCCAAATTCTAATTTTACTCTCCTTTGGCATATTATTTACATTACAATTTGCAGTTAAGAATGTATTGATATACCTTCATATGTATGCATTTCATCATCTATACAAAGATATATAAATATACAAATAGATATTAATTTAAAGGTTTTATAATTTTAAAATACAATTAACATCAGTATAGTAAATAAAACATTGTATATATCATACTAAGTTTGCCATGCGACAATACCATAACTTTCTTAATAAACAAACAGAAAATAATACCCATTGTCTTATATATATTTGTATTATAAAACATTACAGTATTGTATTTAGTATAATAAAATATTTATATTAAGTGTTAAATTTAACAGAAGTAACCAACTTTTCTTTTCTCCAGACACAAAAGAAAATTAGAGAATTGAAAGCCAAAATCTACTTAGTTATTTTCTTCTCTTTGACACTTATTTAATATTATTCTAAAAAGTTTGAGGAGGCAAAAATAACTAACTAAAAATATAGATATAGCATGTTATTCAAATATATTTTCATATTTTGTTAATCAATTGTCAATTTAAGCAATAAATATAACTTAAAATTATGTTTAGTGACCAATGTTTCATATTTGTTTCTCTTTTGTAAACTGTCTGCTTATAAATGCACACAAACATATTTAAGGATTAACTTAATTGTTTGTCCAAGGTTTTAAAGTTGGTTAAAAATCTGGAGATTATAATTTAGCTAACACGTAAGTTCTTATGATTTCGAACATTGAAGAATTTTATAAAATTAAACCCTTTGACCAGACATTCATTATCGTTCCCTTCAGTTGAATATAGTTTTACACATATACCTTTTTACTTGAAGCAAGTGGTAATTGATTTAATTTATAAAACCAGTATAGGAAATTTAAGAAGTTTGTATTAAAAGAAATTTGATTCTGGTCTTGAACAAACCAAAATATTATGCAGACATTATTTTAATATGGTAAACTAATTTTTACAGACTCTCAATCATGACAAAATATCTTCTTTTATTTTAGAATTAAAACCTTTTCTTTTTATCTCCTTGCTGTTATGTAGGCTATTATGTAAATATACCTTTATTAGGGTCAAAAATAAGAAACACAATTTAATAACTTTTTCTTTCTTTTAGATAGTTTTGACTGCTTATCTAGACTATAATCCTAGAGTAGTGCATAACTGAATGCTTTTTAACAATTAATTAATCTTTAAAGTATCTCAAGAGAAGAAAAATGAGAGGAAAAAAATAGGAAAAAAAGTAAGGAAGCCAGCTTCAGACAAATGTCAAATTATATTTTGTAAAAAGGTAATTATTCTCCCTCTGTAAGAAGAGGAAAGGAAGTTTAGATGTAGAAAAATAAATTCCACATATATACACACAAAAGAGAATGACATACAATTGGTTTTGACATAACTTGAGTCCTTGATAATTTTATGGAGACATACAATTAAAATGTCAGGTCTTATTAATTCCCAAAGTACAAAAACCAATAAGGGGATGTTTCCTGGGTTAAGCAAAATGTTCTCTCTTTTAGACAAACAAGACATCGCCTTGTGAGGGTTTCTTCATTCTTTTGTCTTGAGATACTCCTCAAATGAACAATCTTGTTCGTGTCAAAATTTCCCCCAAATTCCAAACTTTCCCTGAAAAATTACAATTCCAAACTTTCCCTGAAAAAATTGTGCCAGTTAGAAAAGTAAGTGTACAAGTTATCCTATGAGGGGAAAAACATGAAGGAGGCAGCTGTTAGCTTGGAAGAAGTGCAGTGTTATATTGAGAAAGCGCGGGAGAGCTGAGTGCTCTGTAAGGATGGTGAGTGGCTAACTTTGTGTCTCTGGAGCTTGGCCAGAGGCCAATTGCTGCTAATCCACAGCTGGACAAAATCTCCCGATTTAGTGCAGATGAAATTAAACAGAGAAGTTCTCAGGAAAACAAAGACAAAGCCTGAGGTTTGTAAAGGGGACCCAAGGAAAAGTTTACTGAAACTTTTCAAACTGGTCTGTGGAGACTTTCGAACACAGCCTTTGAGGCTGACTCAAAGATGAACTTGTTAGACTTGTGGCATCCTCTCCCTGCAGAATTTTCTTTCTATAGATAACATGCAAAATACTAGTCAAGTAGCAGCAGGTGTTGTTAGAGGGATAGAAAATAATTTTGCCAAAGAACAACACAAATCTGCTTAGATTTGTTTCTTTAAACCCCAGGGGATGTTATTCCTATGAAAATAAAATAAATCCAACACTGGGCTTCAATGAAGGGTTTCAGTGGAATATTAGAGTCCAATTTAACATGTGAAAGTAAAACACAAAGGGTCTTAGATGTACACATGACTGAGTTGAGGGTCCTGCTCCAAAGTGGTGAAGGCTTCAGGTGAATCTCGCTGGAACTTCTATTTGTGTCCATTTCCTCCAGACAAAGACCACCAGACTTGTAGTTGAACTTATATCATACATACACTGAGAGTGAACTTTAACCAGATATTGGGGGAATAAAGGGGAATTCAAGGAAGAAGTGAGGTTTTGCTCTGGATCATATGCTATTAAGAAGTGAAGATAATTTTATGATTGGGCATTGTAATGACTCTTTTTTTTTTTTTTTGGAGACGGAGTCTCACTCTGTTGCCCAGGCTGGAGTGCAGTAGCACAGTCTCAGCTCACTGCAACCTCCGCCTCCCGGGTTCAAGCGATTCTCCTGCTTCAGCCTCCTGAGTAGCTGGGATTATAGGCACCCACCACCACACCTGGCTAATTTTTTGTATTTTTAGTAGAGACAGGGTTTCACCTTGTTGGCCAGGCTGGTCTTGAACTCCTGACCTCGTGATCTGCCCGCCTTGGCCTCCCAAAAGTGTTGGGATTACAGGCGTGAGCCAACGCGCCCGGCCTGTAATGACTCTTATCTGAAAGGAGGCAAGACTACAGTGAGGCTAAAGCTATAATTGATAAAGAGGCAGTGGTCACTCATATTAGCCAGGACAGGGGGATACTTTTGGGACATTTGCATTGTGAAACATGCTTTTGTCTATGCTTAGTCAAAATTGTGCAGTAGTGAGGTGTTTTGTTCTGTTGTGTTTTTAATCTCATCTCATCATGGTAACAGAGTGACCTTGTCTGATATTGATAGTCTGTGAAATTGTTAATGTCCAATAGAACACTGTGGCCTAGCTGTGACACCAAGTGCTAGCTCCTTACAACCCTGAGAATGAGCTGTAGTGCCAGGCTAG
This sequence comes from Pongo pygmaeus, assembly GCF_028885625.2. Classification (NCBI taxonomy): domain Eukaryota; kingdom Metazoa; phylum Chordata; class Mammalia; order Primates; family Hominidae; genus Pongo; species Pongo pygmaeus. The sequence continues at coordinate 90,113,831 of NC_072385.2, read as the reverse complement.
TTCTCAGATTTTACTGACTGTTTTTCTCTTTTTCAACTGGGAACAATCAACCATGTCAAATGCTTCTGTTCCATCAGCTAAGGTTAGAACTGAGAATTGACCATCGGATTTTAATGATGTGAAGTTCATATAAGATTTTTTCCTCCTAGAATGTTAAATCCAGTTAGACTTAGAACCCAAAATGAAGGACATTCGCATAAAGGCAGTTCAGAGGTGAGACTCTGTCAGTGAGAAGAGCCTCAGTTGTCCAGGGATTAATTAATTAATTACCTTTCATTAATTAATTAGTGTACACTTACTGGCTTTCCTTCCACCCCTTCTGCACTTCCCCACTCCCTCCTGTAACCATTTCTCAAATAGACTGCTTGCACCCAAATCCTTGTCTCTGAGATTCTCTTGTGGGAACCTGAGCTAAAATAGATTGTTCTTAGACTGGTTATTTATCAAAGAAAGTAGTTTCAACCACATTACACCTACAATTTTGGAAAGCCTGAGCAACTGTATTTTTAAATTTTTGTTTCTATAAAATATTTTATTAATATAAATTATAGGATAAAATGTCCTATGGACTTAATACCAACATCCAAGAAGATAGAAAATAGAAAGAATAGAAAAGGGAAGAGGGTATTACATCAGAGGCTTAGGTTCTAGTCTGGGGTGTGTTTTCAGTTGATGCTATGGTCTTGGGCGTAAGTATTTATCTGTAAAAGGAACCTAAAATAATTGCCTTACTCATATCACTGACCAATTGTGAGAATTTAAGAACATCATGTTTTTAAAAATTTCTGAAAACTGTAAAGCACATATAAATAGGCCATTATTGTTATCTGAAATGAATTTTTTGTGTTAAAAGCCATCTTTTGGAAGACTTTGCAATTTCAAAGCTTACTACAAAGCTAGTTATTATCAAGACAGTGTGGTACTGACTTAAAGATAGACATATATATCCATGGAATAGAATTGAGAGTGCAGAAATAAAACCTCATATTGACAGTTGATCTTCAACAGGATACATACAAAGAACTTTTTTTTTTTTTTTTGAGATGGAGTCTTGCTCTGTCACCCAGGCTGGAGTGCAGTGGTGCGATATCAGCTCACTGCAACCTCCATCTCCCAGGTACAAACTATTCTCCTGCATCAGCCTCCCAAGTAGCTGGGATTACAGGCGCATGCCACCATACCTGGCTAATTTTTGCATTTTTAGTAGAGACAGGGTTTCACCATGTTGGCCAGGCTGGTCTCGAACCCCTGACCTCAGGTGATCCGCCTGCCTCGGCCTCCCAAAGTGCTGGGATTACAGGCATGAGCCACCATGCCCAGCCTACAAAGAACTTTTAATGGAGAAAAAACAGTCTTTTCAACAAATGATACTGGAACTGGATATCCATATACAAAGGAATGAATTTGAACCCCTATCTCATCCCATATATAAAAAATAATGGGGAAAATGAATCAAATACCTAAATGTAAGAGCAATAGCTCTAAAACTATTAGAAGAAAATAGGCATAAGTCTTCATGACCTTGCATTAGGCAACCGTTTCTTAGATATGACACCTAGAGCACCAATGACAAAAGAAAAAGGCGATAAACTGGAATTTGTCAAAATTTAAAAATATTGTCCTTCAAAGGACACCATCAAGAAAGTAAAGGCTGGGCGCAGTGGCTCACACCTGTAATCCCAGTGCTTTGAGCCATTGGGGTGGGTAGATCGCTTGAGCCCAGGTGTTCGAGACCAGCCTGGGCAACATGGCAAAGTCTTGTCTCTACCAAAAATACAAAAATTAGCTGGGCGGATCACTTGAGCTCAGGAGGCAAGAGGTCAAGGCTGCAGCGAGGCAGAATTGTGCCACTGCACTCTAGCCTGGGCAGCAGAGCAAGACTCTGTCTCAAAAAAAAAAAGAAGAAGAAAGAAAGAAGGTAAAAAGACAACACACGGAATAGGAGGAAATATTTCCAAATCCTGTATCTGATAAGGGAATTGTATCTAGGATACATAAAGAACTCTTACAACTCAATAATAAAAAGACAGATAACTCCGGCCAGGTGCAGCAGCTCATGCTTGTAATCCCAGCAGTTTGGGAGGCTGAGGTGGGCAGATCACTTGAGGTCAGGAGTTCAAGACCAGCTTGGCCAACATGGTGAAACCCCGTCTCTTCTAAAAACACAAAAATTAGCCAGGCATGGTGGCAGGTGCTCGTAATCTCAGCTACTTGGGAGGCTGAGGCAGGAGGACCACTTGAACCCAGGAGGCAGAGGTGGCAGTGAGCCAAGATCATACCACTGTACTCCAGCCTGGGGGAAAAGAGTGAAACTCCATCTCAAAAAAAAAAAAAGATAACTCAAATGAAAAATTAGCAAATGACCTGAATAGACTTTCTCCAAAGAAGACATACAAATGGACAATAAGTACGTGAAAAGATGCTTAACATTGTTAGTCGTTAGGGAAATGCAAATAAAAAAGACAATGACATACTACTTCACAACCATTAGGATGACTGTAATAAAAAAGACACATAATAACAAGTATTGATGAGGTTGTGGTGAAAGTGAAATCCTCACTCACTGCTAGGGGAATTGTGAAATGGTGCAGCCACTTTGAAAAACAGTCTGGAAGTTCCTCGAAAGGTTAAACATAAAGTTCCTATGACCCAGGAATTCCACTCCTAGGATATACCCAAAGCAATGAAAATATATGTCCACACAAAAATTTGTACACAGATGTTTATAGCAACATTAATTATATAGCTAAAAAGTCAAAAGAACCCAAATAAATGTCCATTAACTGCTGAATGGATAAACAAACTGTGATCTATCCATATAATGGAATATTATTTAACCATAAAAAAGAATGTATTACTGATAAATTCTACAACATGGATAAACCTTAAAAATAATAGCTAAGTGAAAAATCCAGTCACAAAAGACAACATATTATACGGTTCAATTTGTATGAAATGCCCAGAATAGGCAAACCGATAGCAGCAAGAAGTGGATTAGTGGTTGCAGAGGGTTGAGGGGAATGGAGGATTAAGAGGTGATGGTTAAAGTATACAAGATTTCTTTTTAGGTTGATGAAAATGTTCTAAGATTGATTATGATAGTGGTTGCACACTTCTGTTAATATACTAAAAACTATTAAATTATACACTTTAAAGAGGTGAATTGTGTAGTATATGAGTGATATCTCATCAAAGCCACTATAAAAAAGTCTTCCAAAAGACTATTAGGAAAACATGAAAGTTTGGAAAAATTTATGCTGTTTTTATACTAGTTAAAAATTTAAAACGATCTAACTGTAAAATAATAAATGCTTAAATACATTAGGATAAAATCTTAGGATGGACTATTAACCAATCATGAAAAACATTTTCAAATAATACTTAATGACAAGGAAAATGCTCACAATAATATGTTAACTATAAAAGCCTGATAAAAGTAAGAATTCAGCATAATCCCATATTTTAAGGGAAATAAGTATATGTATAGGAAAAAGACTGAAAGACAACAAAATGTTAAAGTGTTTATGAAGATTGCCTGTGGTTAATTTAGGTTATCTTTGTTCTTTCTATCTTTTTATATTTTCCAGTAAAAATGAGTTTATATTGCTGTAGAATCAGGAAAAAAATATTGTGATGCAAATATGGCTATGGGACTCTTAAGAAAAAGGTTTTTATATTGATTTGAGTATGTAACAGAGTAACATAGCACTAAAGTTCAAAGTACGAGGCCACCATATGAATCTGATTAAGTAAAGGAAAAGAATTATTGAAAACAAGAATTATTGAAAACAAGGATGCAAGTAATTACTTTTTCATTTGGATTGTTTGCTGCCAAGTTATCTCACGTTATTTCATCTAAGCTCAGAGAGATCCCAGCCTCCTGAGTTCAGCATGTCATTGGCTGTTCTGTTCCTACACATTGCCCTCTTGCATTTTTTCATTTCCCTGGCTTCAACTGCCTAGTCCTCCTAATCTTAACTCTTGGGATTGTCCTGCTGTGTATCTCCTATTTTTCAAATAAATGCTTTATGCAAGTTTCTAATACCCACCAAATACACTAGTATTGTACTTCATTCAGTATAGTGCAATCAAACACAGGTTGAGTATTCTTTATCTAAAGTGCTTGGGACCGGAAGTGTTGCAGGTTTGGGAGTTTTTTGGATTTTGGAATATATGCATATACATAATGAGATATCTTGGGGATGTGACCCAAGTCTAAACGTGAAATTCACTTATGTTTCACATATACCTTATATACATAGCCTGAAGGTTAATTTTATACAATATTTTAATTTAATAAGATATTCAAAATAACTTATACAATATTTCAAATGCATGAAACAAAGTTGGTTTACATTGGACTATCAGAAAGCAAAGTTGGCTCAATCTCAGTTACCTGTATGGACAATCTGTGGCTGTTTGGCATCACTATCATTCCTGACTCTGAATTTATATGCTACCGACAAGCAATCACTTTCTTATACTTATTTTCACATACTTATTTAATAGGAAAAAAATACCATGTCACTAACACAGTGAAAAAAATGATGTGTTCAGGGTAACTAAGCAGTACAGTAGCCTTACCAGAATACCTGGGTCAGCTGTGAAACAACAGCAACAACAAACGATGGTGGGCTTTCAACCTCCACCTGCTATGCTGTTTGATTAAAAGGTTACTGTACACTGTATTTCATTGTTTTTTAGGTGAGAAGAAACATTAGAACCAGTTGAGGGACCAGGAAGTGGCCCTCTAGTAATGAGGAGACATTTTGCTGGATGGTTTTTTAAAGAATATTATCCCCAGAGTCATCTACTTTATTGACAATGGTTTTTGTCTTAGAAGTTTCTCTTTGATTTTATAAGCAAACACAATTTTTGTTCTCTTATGGATGAACTCTACTCTAGTCCTTTAATAAGCCCATCACGAATTTCCACTATGTCACGTGTCACTTGGCACTTATTCTGTAGTGTTAACAATGTCATGTTCATTGTCACCATTGTCACGATCACCTTGATTCAGAAACATTTCAGCTATTTCACCATCGGTCAATGAATAAAAAACTGAAGCCTCATTATCGATGTTAAAAACTTCTTCAATATCCACTTCTAGCTTACTGCTGGACCCTGAAGGTATATTTTTTACATATGAAAAGAGATTGGACATCGTATTTTTCTCACCTGACACAGAGAACCTTTCAAAGTCATCACCTTGTTCATTATTGCCAAACATAGTCACAGGCCAGAGGTTGTGCCAGGCATGAACAACCTGGTCTCTAACCGCTGTGTTCCAACCCCTGGCAACAACATATATGGCATCCTTCATGCTCAATTCCTTTTGAAAATCTTCCACATCCATGCCTCTGTTCACTGCTGCTAGCATGCAGTTCAAACAAGTATTTTTATGTTTACTATTCATTGATCTAAAGACACTCTCTGGTCACATGGCTGAATTAATAAAGTTACATATGGGAAATGTGGAAAGCACATTTAGAAAGTGCATGGCATAAACATCATTTTTGATGCGATTTTTAACTAGAGGATGAGCAGAAGAATTGTCAAGGAATAACAAAATCTTGCAGTTGTCATCCAGTCTGGCTTTCCTGAAGCCAGCATGAGCCGCTGGTACAAAATGTTTATGAAACTAATCAGAAAAGATGTCCCTGGCAATCCATGCCTTTTTGTTAGCATAAAGGACTGGTAAGAAATTCACTCTTTGAAAACAGTGAGGAGTCAAGCTCTTGCCTGTCATGCAAGTTTACACTCATGTAGGCCTGCTGCATTAGTGAGATCCCAGCACAGTTATTCTTTCTGTGGCATGCTTAATTCTTTTAGGGTCTGTCTCATCAGCTGTGGTCAGTGTCTGACTGGGGTAACAACGCCAAAACAGTGATGTTTCATGAGCATTGTAGAATTTTCTGGCATCAGATCCTTTTTTTTTTTTTTTGAGACAGGGTCTCACTCTGTTGCCCAGGCTGGAGTGCAGTGGCATGGTCTCTGCTCACTGCAGCCTTGACCTACAGGGCTCAAGCAATCCTCCCTCCTTGGTCCACTGAGTAGGTGGGATTACAGGCGTGTGCCATTATGCCTGGCTAAGTTTAGTATTTTTTTGTAGAGATGGGGTTTTGCCATGTTGCCCAGGCTGGTCTCAAACTCCTGGGCTCAAGTGACCCTCCCACCTTCGCCTTCCAAAGTGCTGGGATTACAGGCATGAGCCACCGTGCCCAGCCCTGGCATCAGATTTTTATCAGTGATGACTTTTGCAAATTCGTCAGTGAACTTCACTGCTTTGTAGATCAGCAGATGCTTCATCACCAAAGATCTTAAAAAATTTAATGCTGTGTCTTTTCTTAAATTTCTGCAACCAGCCTGTTGAATATTCGCAGTTCACTTCAATTTTCAGTTCACTGTGATAGATCTTTGCTTGTTTTATGATCAGCATTACCATTAAGTGGCATATGTTCACTGAATCACTGATGGATTCAGCCTTTCAATATATAATCGAGATCTTAATTTTTAGCTTTATGGAGTGTTTTTTTTATTTTTCATTAACTTCAGTTTATCACTTTCTAACAGTTTATCCTTCTGTTTCTTTAGATCATATGTGGTGTTCATTCCAACACTATACTCTTCCGTGAGATATTTCACATACTCTCGTGCAGTTTTTCCAATGGTTTGAATTTTGGTGCTATAGATAAACACAAAGGCATCCTGTTTTTCTTATCACTGTTAACCCAGGGTACCTGCAGGCCTTTTTTACATTTGCAACAATAACTTTACACCACAGAGCAGAGAATAAAAAACAAAAACAAAAACAAAACCACCGTGAGTATTGCACATAGATCTTGGCTCCATGTGGGGCATTGTGGGAAACCTGCTATTGGAATGTTCAACCTGAACATGTGCCATTTAATTACCCTTTGTGGGTATGTTTGCATGGGGGAATCTGTGTGTGCACAGAAAAGTTATATCATACCCGAAGAGGGCTGGGAGTGTCGTTTTCCCTTGGGGATGCAAATAAACTGTGTTGTACACCTGCATTTTGTCTGAGACTCATAACGTGAGGTCAGTTGTGGAATTTTCCACTTCTGATGTCATGCTGGCATGCAAAAACTTTCAGATTTTGGAGCATTTAGGATTTTGGATTTTCCATTTAGTAATGCTCAACTTGTATCTCTTCAACCACTCTGCCAAGTTCTGTAATCTCCACAGTATGTTCCACAGACAATGATATAATAGAAGAAACTGTTACAGTCACTTCTGATTATGTTGTTTTGGACCTGCTTCCCAATACTTCGATGTCATCTGGTAGAACCGGATATCAGCTGATGCCAAACTTCTTTCCCCTCCAGCTGGGCAAGACGGCTCAATCTTCCTAGTGAATACCACCATCAATCATTCATTCATTCATCCATTCACTTGTGCTCACAGGCTAGTGCCTTCTGTTGTGGCCTTGCCTCACCCTAACCCTAACAATGCAGTAACCAGATCCTTCTGATTAACAAGTTCAAGTCCTGCCTCCCCATTGAGCATTCTGTACTTGTTACCATCCTGTTGACCTCAGCTTTCTCTGGCGTCTTTTGACGACGCAGTTTCATTTTACAATTATTACACAGCACATAATAATGTTCTTATAGTGTGTCTTTTCTCTAACTGTTAGTGTCAGGGGATGTCGTGGTCAGTTTTGCTGCGTTGTTTTGTTCCCTTAATTCTGGCATAAGCTGTCTCTATGCACTATATAAAGAGAGAAGGAGGACTATTAACTGTCAGCCGTAATAAGATTCTGTACCAGAATGGCTGCCTTTGCCTGGTAGGTACTGACCCCAAGCAAGAAAAATAATCTGTTCACATTTAACACCTTTTTACTGTCTGGATCACTGTTTTCTTGTGTGATTTTCTTTTCCTTTCTTTTTTTTTTTTTTTTGAGACAGATTGTTACTCCATCACCCAGGCTGGAGTGCAATGGTGAGATCTCAACTCACTGCAACCTTCACCTCCCAGGTTCAAGTGATTCTCCCTGCCTCAGCCTCCTGAGTAGCTGGGATTACAAGTGCATGCCACCACGCCTGGCTAATTTTTTTTTGTATTTTTAGTAGAGATGGGGTTTCACCATGTTGGCCAGGCTGGTCCTGAACTCCCGACCTCGTGATCTGCCCTCCTTGGCCTCCCAAAATTCTGGGATTACAAGCGTGAGTCACCGCGCCCAGCTTTCGTGTGTGATTTTAATGTCCAGTGTCTTTTTTTTTTTTTTTTTTTTTTTAACTTCATGGGTCCTGAACAAACTATTACTGGCTCTCCCTCAGTCTGGTTCAACAATTCTTTTCCTCTTTTCAGTTGCCTTAAAATAAGTGATGCTCAAAGTACCCACCTCAGTGCTTTTGTTATGCCTCTGTACACACTTGTTTTCTTTTCATGACCTTAGCAATGCCCATTAGTCTCTCACCTCACCAGTTCTGGCACCACCTATGCTACCCCCAATCAATCTGTGATAGTGGGGCCCAGCTCACCTGGGGAGGTGAGATTGAAGCAAATCCTGCCTTTGTTGCAGACCCAAAGGACTGAGCAAGCCAGTATGCCCTGGACACTGGGGACACATCAAGGAAACTGTTTTCCTGGTCCACCCCCACTGGGAGGGCCAGGATGCTTGTCTGTCTCCTTGTTTGCAGGGCCTCCTTCATGCCAAGGCTTTTCTGGTCTCCTAGGTTGCAGGTAAACAGCCTGGAGTGCCCAGACCTGTACCCTACTCAGCTAGAGAGAGCTGTTCCTGCTAGCTCTATTCATTTTTCCAAATCTTCTTCCCCTTGTCTTTGATATCTTTTCCCAGGTGCTGGGGTTTCTACTTTCTCCGTGCCAGAAGCCACAAGCTTATTCTAGTGGAGTTAGTGTCTCCGCCCTCCTTGTTTCTTTTTGGATTTTATGTGTGGTGGATTAAAGGATCAAACACTTATTCCCTGATATTTACCCAGCTCCGTACCTCTTTTCCCTTCAACCCCTCTGTCCTTGCTCCCAATGTGTCAAGTGGCCACATGGCCAGCAATCATTCTACAATTTACAGTAACCTCCCCCTATGCAGAAGTATACCTTGAAATGTATACCCAAATTCAGACCATTCTCCCCAGCTCAGCCTGACTGATTTTCTGTTGGCTTTCTCCTGGATATTTCACTCACACCTCAAGTTGTGCTCAGTACCTCCAAGCCAGATCTCATTCTTCTTGTTCCCTCTCCTTGCTTCCTTACTTTTGTAAATGGCACCATCATTTCCTGATAATGCAGACACAAAGCCTCCCTTCTAATCCGCCTTCTAATCAGTTGTTAGACCTTGTAGGTTTAATTTCTTGAAAGAAGTTGAGATGTATAAACAGTTCCTGATTTACAGTGGTTTGACTTATGATTTTTGCTAGATACTGGATATACATTAAAGAGCAAAAACAGTTGTTCTACTTTTCTGGCACTTACAGTCTTGTGGGGGGGAAAACAGACAATAAAATAATCACAAATAAACATAATATCACAATTGAGATTAATGCTTATAAAACAAAGGTACCTATTGCTACTAACATTTTCTATCCCTGCTACCTGACATAAAAACACAAAATTCAACATGTTTTTCTTTTTTAAAACAGCTTTATTGAGATATAATTCACATAACATCCAGTGTATCCATTTAAATTGCATATGTCCATGGCTTTTTGTATGTTCAAAGTTGTGTAATCATCACCATAAATTTTAGAATGTTTTTATTATCCCAAAAATAAACCTCACTCTTCTTAGCCATTACCCCGATCCTTCCCAGCCCTAAGCAACCACCAATCCACTTATGTCTCTATGGATTTGCCTATTCTGAACATTTCATATAAGTGGGATCCTACGGTATGTGCTTTTTAAATGACTGGCTTCTTTCATTAAGTATAATGTTTTCAAGGTTTATCAACGTTGTAGCATGTATCAGTACTTTATTTCTTTTTACCACTGAATAATATTCCATTGTACCATGTGTTTTTCTCAGCATAGACAAAGATAGGATGCTGTTCCGCTGTATTCTCCACACCCAGACAAATTCAGTTTGTCATGTTTCTAGAAAAAGGTGACAGTAAGTAAATATTGGCTAAGCCTTACAAGGGTGGCAGCCGTGTTTACAAAGCGGCTTTTCATGAGTGACTTTATTCACTCAATTCTTTTAGTCTAATTAGTATTTCTGACTCATAAACGGAAGTGATTCTATTTTGGCATTCTTTCTCTCTTTCTCCTGCTTGGTCTCTACCGACTTGCTGTGTTAAATTATGCAAGTTACTGAAACTCTGTTTGTTTAACTCCTGCATGCTCTATAAAATAAGCCCAATCCAGTCTGCTTGTTTGCCAAAGCTGTTTGAAGACAATTTTTCATATGATATGCATCATCAGCTCCCACAGAAGGCAAAAGGAATTTGATGTGTGGGGGTAGTCTGGGATCCTGTCCAAAATTAGTGCTCATCTGGAAGAAATATGAAAGCCTGATATTTGCTTACTGGCCTTTTAGTTGTATTCACTTATCGCTTTTCCTCTGAGAAACTTTGAAAATCTTTATCTCTTTTGTGGTTTTTTTCTTTTCTTTTTTTTGAGACAGAGTCTTGCTCTGTCACCCAGTCTGGAGTGCAGTGGTGCGATCTCAGCTCACTGCAACGGCTGCCTTCCTGGTTCAAGCGATTCTCCTGTCTCAGCCTCCTGAATAACTGGGATTACAGGCGTGCGCCACCATGTTCAGCTAATTTTTGTATTTTTAGTAGAGATGGGGTTTCGATATGTTGGCCAGGACAGTCTCAAACTCCTGACCTCAAGTCATCTGCCCACCTCGGTCTCCCAAAGTGCTAGGATTACAGGCATGAGCCACTGCGCCCATCCTCTGTGTGTGTGTGTGTGTGTGTGTTATATAAGAAGAGATAAAGTTAAAAAAAAAGATTGCAGTAGAAAAATTTTTCTGATGCTCTCTATTGGCCAACTGTGAACCAAAGAGAATAATCTGTCTGATCTAGCTTTGTGACCTGGGGAACAATTATCCATAACATTCAGAATTCTCTTTATTTTACACTGAGACTGACCTCTCCAGACCCTAAGTTGAGATGTAAAATTCAATTGGATTTAAATTATCACTCATTTACTTATGCAATATGCTCTGTGCTGAGGAGAATGCAAAAAAAAAACCACAAATCCTTGTTTTCAAAGTGCTCACAGTCTAAAAGAGATGTGAGGAGCTGTGCGTAAGGCAGAGGGAGCTAAGCCCCAAGAGAGGCAAAAATCTGGATGTTCAGGGAGCAGAAACCAGAGAAGACCTTTCTTTTTTTTTTTTTTTTTTCTGAGATGGAGTCTTGCTCTGTCGCCAGGCTGGAGTGCAGTGACGCTATCTTGGCTCACTGCAACCTCCGCTTCCCGGGTTCAAGCGATTCTCCTGCCTCAGCCTCCCGAGTAGCTGGGACTACAGGCGCATGCCACAATGCCCAGCTAATTTTTGTATTTTTAGTAGAGACCAGGTTTCACCATGTTGGCCAGGATGGTCACGATCTCTTGACCTCATGATCTGCCCTCCTCGGCCTCCCAAAGTGCTGGAATTACAGGCATGAGTCACTGCGCCCGGCACAGAGAAGACATTTCTGCCAGGTGGAGCGACAGACATAGTTACATGGAGAAGATGATGATGATGATGATGATGATGATGATGATGAAGATGATGATGATTTGAGACAGGATCTCGCCCAGTCGCCCAGGCTCTAGTGCAGCGGCATGATCGCGGCTCACTGCAGCCTCCATCTCCTGTGTTTAAGCAATCCTCCAGCCTCAGCCTCCTGAGTAGCTGGGACTACAAGCGAGCGCCACCAGGCCCAGCTAATTTTTTTTGTATATATATATATATTTTTTTTTTGTAGAGACAGGGTTTCACCATGTTGCCCAGGCTCGTCTCGAATTCCTGGCCTCAAGTGATCCACCTGCCTCGGTCCCCCAAAGTACTGGGATTACAGGAGTGAGCCACCGCTCCCGGTGAGATTATTCTGAGCTTTTTAAAGTGGAGACAGGAAATAGCATGTAAACGCTCCCAGTGCACTTCCTTCGGGTGGCGAGGTGCACAGCAGTAGTCTCAGGTGTGTGAAGGGCAGCTGTGAGGAATAAACCTGAAAAGACGGGATGGAGATCTTGAACACTAGACTAGGGAATCTGTTCTTGATAATTTAAGCAAACGGAAGCCAATGAAAGTCTTTGGCACACTGTTCATCAAAACTGCTCTTCAGGAAATTAACCTGGCAGGAAGATGAAGGGTGGATTGGCAAGAGGAGAGACTTCAGGCTGGGAGACCAAGGGAGGGTGCTGTAACAGTCCAGGCAGAGGGAGTGGAATGAAGGTGACCGGCCGCTGCAGCAAGCTCTGGAGTCTTGCAGTTGGGACGTTAGGGGTACCACTCCAGGACAGAGCTCCCTCCTGGGGCAGGGACTGGGAGGAGCCAAAGTTATAGCCACACCCCCGGTGACGCCAGGTGGTCGGTTATGATCTCCCATTGGCTACACCGGCTGCCAGTCCCTGGAGGAGGCGGTGCCCTTCCCCGCCCTCTCCGAGCTCGGCTTGAGGCGGGCGCGGGCTGAAAGTCCGGGGATCCCGGGGGCCAGTCGCGGCCGGGACATCGGGCGCTGCGGCCGGGGACCCGCTGCTGAGATAGACAGGTGAGAAGGCCCGGGGACGAGGGACCACCCCAGAGTCCTGCCACCCTGGGATCCCCGCCCCCTTGAGGGCGCGCCGTCCCGAGGGGCTCGCGGGGCCGAGGTTTGGGGCGCCGGGAGGAGCGGGCGGGCGGGGATGAGGGGGACGGAGCGGGCTGACTCGGGATCCGCCGCTGCACCTCCCGCCACAGCCTGGAGTCGGCCCCCAAGTCTAGATGTCGCCGGGAGAGGTGGGCAGGGGGCGGTGGCCGGCGGTCCTTCGCGCCCGTGGGCTCCCGTGACGTTCTGTTTGGAAACACTGGGCCCGGGCTTCTGGCGCGGCGCGAGCGGTCCCGGGGGCACAGCGGGGCAGCCCAGGGTCCCCGCGCCGAGGGACCCGCGCGGTCAGGGATGCCGCGCTCGCCTTAGGCTTCGGGAGATCCACCAGGATCTCCGGGGCGAAACTTTAAACTCAAAACTTTAAAGAGCGTTTTGTACACCTCGAGTTGCTGGCACGTCAAAGCACCCTAAAGTGACCTACCCGGAAACCGCTGTCCCCGAAGTTAGTGGGGCACTTTTTAAAGGACAGCACTTTTTACCCGTCGATTTTGTTGTGCGTAACGCTGTGGAAATAGAAGTCGAACCACTTACATTGGAAAAGCTCTGGTGGTGGGCTACCTGAGGGTCACTGCTTTCTTTGTGAAAATGCCAGTCTTGGAAGCCTGGCCCGCACAGCGGTGTGTCCCAGAGGAGTGTGTAGTGAGGAGCTCGGCTGTTCTGGGCAGGGTCACCGAAGGGCAGGCGTTGCCCAAGTGGGGCTAGGTGGCTAGGTGGTGGTCAGAAGGTTCCTTAAACAAGGCACGCCTCAGTCTCGTCGAGAAAGATCTTTTACACACACACAGACACACACACACGCACACACACAATTACCCAGCCCAGTTAAGCTGTCCCTTAAGAGGCAAAAACTAAAGAATATCATAGAGGCTAACGCTGCGCTTCATCAGGGTAAGCCTAAGTAGAATAATTCTTTCATTTCTTTTTCTTTCCTTTTTGGGATTTGGAAGAGAAACAGGAAGTCAGAGATTCAGAGAAAAGAGCATTCACTCCACAATTGTAAACAGTTTATCTTATGTCAGTAAATATTTCTAAAAATCACTGGGGGTATTTGGAACACCAAGACTTTTTCCTGTCCCCTGAAGTGAAGATAGATTACTTTCAAATTCAGAATCTAGACATGATAGATTCCTTTCAAATTCAGAATCTAGATGTGGTATTTTATTTATTTAGCAGTCGGCTATGTTATATAGTTATATATATAGTCTCAATGTTATATAGTTCTATAACATTAGTGGTAATGAAAAGGATGGTGGATATTGTTTAGAATTTTTAACTACCCAAGTTGGTGCACTAATACAACAGTTGCTTTGTACTTGTTAACTAACTGAAATTACAGAATGAAATGAGGGAATCAGGTGTCTAGATCTCAGTGCAGACCATTATCCAACCAATTTGCAGTTTTGATTTATTATGACCCATTAATAGGGAATGTAGATGTTAAATGCCAATTTAATAATATTCTTAAGGCTTTGCTACTTCACTATAAAATATATAATTGGCATAACTAAAGAAATAGGTATGTTTGACTTTGAATTAATTTATTATGTCATTATCATAGCAAAGTGTACTAGGTAAGATATATGTATGATACTTTTCATATTTGAGGTTAACAGTTACCTCTCAATTTTTTAAGCTAATGGTGAAATTCTTGGCAGGAATAACCACAAATAATGGTTGATTAAATTTGTAAATGCAGTCCTAGTATACATCCATTTAAACTGCGACTTTTTCTTTAGTCATTTGTAAGTATGTGAACTTTTTTATTGAGATCTTAATATAAGTCAGAAACTATAAGATTTTTCCTTTTAAAGTATACAGTTCACTGGGTTTTGGTATATTCACAAGGTTGTGTAGCCATCACCAATATCTAATTCTAGAATATTTTCATCACCCCAAAAAGAAACCCCATATCCATTGTAGTCAGTATCCTCTACCTTCTCTTCACAGCCCTTGGCAACCACTAACCTACTTTCTGTCCTTTGGATTTGCCTCTTATGGACATTCCATATAAATGGACTCGTACAATATGTGGCCTTTTGTGTCTGGCATCTTTCACTTAGCATAATGTTTTCAAGGCTCTTCCATGACTATAGCATGTATTAGTACTGTATTCCTTTTTTATGGCTGAATAATATTCCATTGTATGAATGTACCACTTTTTTTTTTTTTTTTTTTTTTTGAGACAGAGTCTCACTCTGTCACCCAGGCTGGAGTGCAGTGGCAGGATCTCAGCTCACTGCAACTTCTGCCTCCTGGGTTAAAGCGATTCTCCTGTCTCAGCCTCCCTAGTAGCTGGAATTATAGGCCTGCACCACCATGCCTGGCTAATTTTTGTATTTTTAGTAGAGATGGGGTTTTGCCATGTTGGCCAGGCTTGTCTTGAACTCCTGACCTCAGATGATCCACCTGCTTTTGTCCCCCAAAGTGCTGGGATTACAGGAGTGAGCCACTGCACCCAGCCAGATCTACTACATTTTATTCATTCATCTGATGGTGGACACAGGCTGTTTCTACTCTTTGGCTATCATGAATAATGTTGCTCTGAACATTTATTTACAAGTTTTGGTGTGGATGTGTATTTCATCCCTTGGCATATGACCCCATCCCTTGGCATATGACCCAGCAACTCCAATGCCAAGTATAAAGTTACCAATACTTTATATTGATATACCAAATATAAAGTTACTCCAATAACTTGGTAACTTTATACTTAAACTTTTTTTTTTTTTTTTGAGACGGTGTCTCACTCTTGTCACCCAGGCTGGAGTGCAGTGTATGATCATAGCTCACTGCTCGAGTGATCCTCCCACACAGGGCTCCTGAGTAGCTGGGACCACAGGTAAGCTCCCCAACGCTCAGCTAATTTTTAAATTTTTTGATAGAGATGAGGTCTTGCTATGTTGCACAGTCTGGTCTTGAACTCCTGAGCTCAGAGATGAATTCTCCCACCTCAACCTCTCAAACTGTTGGGATTACAGGTGTGAGCCACCATGCTGGCCTGTTTATACTTTCCAGGAACTGTAAAACTATTTACAAAGCAGCTGTACCATTTTTACATTCCCACCAACAATGTATGAGGGTTCCCATTTCTCTACATCCTCACCAACACTTGTTGTTAGATGTCTTTTTCATTAGAACATCCTATTTGATGTGAAGTGGAATGTTGTTGTGACTTTGATTTGCATTGTCTCTCATAGCAAATAATATGCTTATTGGCCATTTGTATATCTTCTTTGGATAAATGTCTATTCAGATACTTTGCCCATTTTTATTTATTTATTTTAAATTTATTATTATTATTGCTTTTAGAGATGGGGGTCTCCCTCTGTCACCCAGGCTGGAGTGCAGTGGTGTGAACATGGTTCACTGCAGCCTCAACCTCCTGGGCTCAAGTGATCTTTCCGCCTCAACCCCCAAGTAGGTGGGACTACAGGCGTGCACCACCATGCCTGGCTAATTTTTCTTTTTTTTTTTTTTTTTTTTTTTTATAAAGACAGGGTTTTTTGCCACATTGCCCAGGCTGGTTTCAAACTCCTGAGCTCAGGCAGTCTAAGCGCCTCGGCCTCCCAAAGTGCCGGGATTATAGGCATGAGCCATCGCGTCCAGGCCTTTGCCCATTTTTTAATTGGGTTATCTTTTTTTATCGTTGAGTCCTAAGATTCCTTTATATATTCTAGACGCAAATCCCTGAGATACATGATTTGCAACTATTTTTCCCATTCTGTGGGTTATCTTTGCACTTTCTTGATAGTGTCCTTTGAAGGACAAAAATTTAAAAATTTGTATGAAGTCCAATTTATCTATTTTTTCTTTGATTCCTCGTGCTTTAGGTGTCATATCTAAGAATCTGTTGCCTAATCCAAGGTCATGAAGATTTATACTTGTTTTCTTCTAAGAGTTTAGAGCAAGCTTGTCCAACCTGTGGCCTGCAGGCCACATGCAGCCCAGGATGGCTTTGAATGTGGCCCAAAACAAATTTGTAAACTTTCTTAAAGCATTATGAGATTTGTTTTGCAATTTTTTTTTTAGCTCATCAGCTACCATTAGTGTTAGTGTATTTTATGTGTGGCTCAAGACGATTCTTCTTCTAACATGGCCCAGGGAAGCCAAAAGATTGGACACCCCTGGTTTAGAGCTTTGGCTGGTACCTGTAAGTTTGTGATCCATTTTGTGTTACTGTGTATATATGGTATGAGGTATGGGTCCACATTCATTCTTTTGCATATGGATATCCAGTTGTCCCAGCATCATTTGTTGAGAAGACTATTCTTTCCCCCATTGAATGGTCTTATCACTCTTGCCAAAAATCAATGTGAAGCTTTAATTCTGGACTTAACTTTATTCTGTTTATCTATATATCTATCTTTATGCAAGTACCACACTGTGTAATCAACCTACTGTATAGCTTTGTAGTAAGTTTAGAAATAGTAACATGTGAGTCCTCCAACTTTTCAATTTTGTTTTGTCTATTCTTCAGCCCTTGAATTTCCAGGCAAAGTTTGATCAACTTGTCAATTTCTGCAAAAAATGCAGTTGAAACTTTGATAGAGATTGCATTGTGTGTATATAGCCATTTGCAAGTATTGCCATCTTCACAATATTAAGTCTTCCAATCCATGAATATACAATTTCTTCCGTTTATTTAGGTATTTTTAAATTTCTTTCAGTGATGTTTTACAGTTTTCAGTGTACACATCTTGCACTTCTTTTGTTAAATTCATTCCTAAATATTTTATTAGTTTTCATGCTATTGTAAATGGAATATTTTCTTATTTTCATTTTTGGATTTTTCCTTGCTAGTGTATAGAAAAACAACTGACTTTTGTATGTTGATCTGATTTCCTGAAACCTTGCTAAACTCTATAGTTTAGTATTTTTTTGTGGATTCCTTAGAATTTTCTATGCACATGATCATGTCATCTGTAAGTAGAGATAGTTTTATTTCTTCCTGTCCAATCTAGACGGTTTTTTATTTTATTGTCTTGCCCTGGCTATTATCTCTATTACAATGTTGAATAGAAGTGGTGAGAAAAGACATCTTTGTCTTGTTCCTGATTTCAGGGAGAAAGCTGTCAGTCATTTACCAGTAAGTATGATGTTAGCTGTGGGCTTTAGTAAATGTCCTCTATCAGGATGAGGAAGTTCCCCGTGTATTTGTAGTTTGTTGAATATTTTTATCATGAAGGGGTGTCGGATTTTGTTGAATGTTTTTTCTGTGTCTATTGAAATGATCATACGGTTTTTGTTCTTTATTCTATTCACATGGTGCATTACATTGATTGATTTCAATTTGTTGAAAAATATCCACTCTTCATGTTATTTTTAAAACTGTAGACATTTTACTGTAGGACATAAGCAAGTTATTTTACACGTAGAGCAAAAATTAACCAATATTAACCTATTAACAAATGGGTAAATAGACTCCTCTTATTCCTTAAGCTAGAAGAGTATCCCTACATTTCTGCGGAATGATATGGTAGTTCAAGACTTAAAAATGCCCCTTTCGGGACTACTTTTTATTTTCTAGTATTGCATGCATATTTTCTTTCCCTGTTCACTCTAAAGCTAATAAGGAGAAAAATGAAGCAGCCCCGGAACTGTGAACATGTTTGTGATCGACAAACTGCATTATCTACTCCTAAATCATTGCTAGTAAATGCCAATGTGAATCATTAATCATAAATGCTAATATGGGTAATGGAAAAGGTTATTAACAAGGTTGATCTCCTTAGGAAAAACCTCAGAAAACAATGGGGCAAGGATTCTATGAAAACAAAGAAATGAAAAGAAAATGACTTCCAGCTCTACAGTAATATGTTTCCTTTAAATTAAGGCTAGAATTTAGGGACATCTGAAGGCTTTAAGAGGCTGGGGTGCTCTTCATAAATGTTGTAGTCTTTTAAGAACGATTCTGCTTATATTTATTTCTAACGTACTGAATGATATTGTCAGTATTAATGTGAAAATTGATTTAAGTACAAAACAACCTTTATGCTAGGAAAATAATCTTTTGGTGAGTTTTTAGCAGCATAAAGTTTTTAAAAACTGGCATAGGATTAGGGAGGGTTCTATATTACCCTAAATACTGGGAAAATCAATGTGGTTATATTTTTAGAAAACAAAAGAATAGAATAGTATACTTCAACTGCAGTTCCATTCCAGGGCTCTGAGAGTTTTGCTGTCACAGTTCTTCATAACCGAGGCTTTCCATTCCTAACGTAAATTTCATAGCAGGGCAGTTCATAGCAAGGGGAACTCAGAAATACACTATTAGGCTGCTTTTTAAAAATAGCCTGATAAAATATTACTAAACATTTAAAACTACTTTTGTGTATCTCTGAGCCAGAAACCATCATGCTTCCGAAATCAAGTAACACTTCAGAATTTCAAAACCAATTCCCTTGCATCTTGTCCTCCCCCTTACAGTGCTTCTCCCTGCAATTAATATCCACCGAAAGGAAAGTTAATATGGAAAACACTAATTCCAGATTTACTTCATATGGCTAACTCGAAATTGCATGTTTATATGCCTTCTCTTACACCAAATAAAAATTATGCAAACTTGTCAGGATCACAACAACTTACCCTTAAATACACCAAAGGACCTCTGGCTTGAAAGACTTAACCTGGACCTGGCCAAATTGAGAGTGATGATAAGGAATCATTATAGTAAAAATCCAAACCGTGAATTGTAGCAATTGAATCAAACTGTAATACTTCCTTAAATTTCAGAATATGATAAAATTATGAGCTGATAGATTCAAACAATCTTATCTGTTGGGCACAGTTAAAATAATAACACTCTGTGTTTGTGTGGTGTTGTTATACTGTCTGTTGTTCTACTAGAAATAGCAGTATTTCATTTTTCCCTCACTACATACCCACAAGGAATAATGGTTTGTTGTCAACGTGCCCCTTTTTCTGGATTGGCTAAACTGAGACATAGAAAGGTTAAGTAGCACAGTTGGGCTCCAGCCTTAGTCTCCTATTTCCCATTAAGTTCTTTCCATAAGTTCTCACCAGTTCCGGAATTTGTCTTAGAATTTAAAACTTGTACATGGATCTCACTAGACAGTGATTAGAATGTGTACATTGGGTAATTTAACAAATTATCCTGAATATTAATTGTGTTGTACCATTTGAATGTTTTT
The DNA here is from genome assembly GCF_028885625.2 of Pongo pygmaeus. Taxonomy (NCBI): domain Eukaryota; kingdom Metazoa; phylum Chordata; class Mammalia; order Primates; family Hominidae; genus Pongo; species Pongo pygmaeus. Next base: position 90,093,907 of record NC_072385.2, on the reverse strand, counting down.
TTTTGTTTTTTTTTTTTTTTTTTTTAGAATAAATATGGCAGAGCTTTCTGAGCCAGAGGGACCAGTAGATTGGAAGGAACGATGTGTAGCTCTGGAGTCCCAGCTCATGAAATTTAGAGTTCAAGCAAGCAAGATACGAGAGCTCTTAGCAGAGAAGGTAAGCTTTCTTCCTAAGCTTTATTATTAAATGTCAGCTATTTAGGGCCTGTTTCATTTATATTAAATAATCTCAGTACTTTGGGGGTTTGATTTAATTTTTGTCAAGTATTTGAAGCTATATTTGGCATATTCTTTTGCCAGTGTTAGGGTAGATTGGACTTTAAGACAAACAATATTTATTTGCAAATGCTAGTGGCATATGTGAGAACTGTGTATGTTTGGCGAATGTAGAGTTCATTCATTCCAGAGAGAAAGCTATAATTTATTTGATTTTATTAGAGGAGTATGACAGCTTTGATCTACTAAATGTTTACAAAAATCATATTGAAGGGATTATAGAAAAAAATTATCTATTGATCGTAAAATGTGTTTATACCGTATTTGAAAGATGTATCTACTTAGGAATCTGTGTTGACTAAGTATATATTGCTAAATTCTTGCCTGGGCTAGAATTGAGTTTAACATAATTATATGCTTTTCTAATCATGTAATTAGAATTTCATTTATATTACAGGATTTTTTTGCAAGTATGTGTATAAAACCAATAGATTTGTTCATTTATTCATTCAACAAATATTCTTTGAGGGCTAATTATGTGTTGGACACTGTTCTTAATACTACAGTTACATATATGAACAAGACAACCCATGTTCCTATTTCCAGGGAACTTGAATTCTAGACCTGTGCTGTCCAATACAGTAGCCACTAGCCACATGTGGATGTTCAACACTTCAAATAAGGCTAGTTCAAATTGAGGTGTGTTGTAAAAGTAAAATAAATACAGGATTTCAAAGTTTTAGCATGAAAGAAAGAATGTAAAATATCTCAGCGATAATTTTTATATTGATTATATGTTGAAATGATATTGTGGATATTGGGTTAAATAGGCAATATTAAAATTAATTTTACCCACTTCTTTTTACTTTTTAAATGTGTGTATTAGAAAATTTAAAATTACACCTGTGGCTCATATTATATTTCTATTGGACAGCACTGTCTGGATGAATGGATGAATGACATTAGTGGTTATTCAGAACTGATCAGAAGAACTTACAGGTGGTTTCTGAAACACTAGTCTGCATAATCCTTTTGGGATAGAGACTGGTACATGTATCATATCTCCAAAAAAGGTATTAAATCTTCCTTTCATTGCTAGCCAAGAATCTCTTAGTGCAGAATTATTATAATAACATTCAGCAAAACATAATTCAGTCTAAACTTGCATATATATCATCTCAAACTTTTGGGCTTTAACATCTTTTAGGTGGAAGACTGAAGTTATCCTTACTCACTTTGGGTCAAGGATGAGTCAGTAATCAATCAGTCAATCAATCCTGAACTTCAGTGTGCTTTATTTATTGATATTACATCAAAATTATAAAAATTATAGCTTATAAAATCCCAGTTTGAGTATCTCCAAGTTGGAGAAGTTTTTTCTAACGTAACTTAGTGACTCATCTTTTATCTTTTGCTCTTCTCTCAATGAAAATTATTTTCCATGTTGTACTATGATTTATCCAGTATTTTCTAACAACCCCAGCTGCCCCATACAGTGATTTTTGTCAATATCCACCAATTATGTCCTCATTACTAAACCTCATAGACACTTCCCATTTGTTGCCTAAGCCTCTCAGCAGTTGACACCGTTGACCACAGGATCCCTCTCAAAATTTTCCTGCTTTTCTTGACTTCTGTACTTGTTTGGCTTCCTTATGGACTAAATAGAAGGTATTAGCTTATTTGGGCTGCAATTAGTTGACCTTTAAATTCTAAATTTTATGGCAACATTTGTTCTGTTCTTTAGAAAGCATGTTGCAGCAAGTTTCTCAATGAGTGCCCATTTTAAAAATAATAAAAGTGTTGTTATCTCCAGTAATTTCTCTATAAGTAAAATAGCTGTTTTGTTATTAATTTTTATGCTATTAGATTAAATGTTTTCTTTTTCAGTGAATGAACATTGACAGGAATATTATTTCAGAATTGCTGTTCTAGTTGTGGTTTCTTTTTCTTTAATTTTCTTCTTTCTTTCTTTCTTTTTTTTTTTTGGTCTGTATTTTGTATCTGTGACATAAATTCTTTGGCAGATCTAAGAGATGGAATTGTTCTGATGTGTTTTACACATTGGAAAGTAGATAAATGTGCCAAGTTACTCATGGCTTCCCAATAAATATATTCAACACAAAAATATGAATAAGGATTTTCACAATATTTTCTGTTATATTCCATTATGAATATTTTTCTCAGGTTTAAAAATTTCTTTTGGTCTCCATCCATGTTTTCATGAAAATATCTAATATTTATTGATTTATTATGTATAGGATAAGCACTGTATAGGTATGGTATGATTTATTTAATTCTTATAACAACTTGTGAAGTGATACATTTTATTGTGCTCATTTTATAGATTAGGAAACTGATGCTTACTATGCCGAGAAATCTTTTAAGTGCTTTAAATATATAAACTTTTAAATCCTTATAACTATCCTATGAGGTAGTTACTAATATTATCCACATTCACAGAAGAGGAAACTTAGGCATAGAAAAGTTATTTAACTTGACTGAGTTCACACTAAAAAGTGAGTAATGGAGCCAAGATTCAAACCCAGGCATTCTGTCTTTTTAAGCCTGAAGGCTTAGCTATCAGCCTATATGACCTTTCTAATTTTCACCTTCCTTGCCTTCTCTGATATATCTGTCCACTCTTCCATTCTGTCCTCTATTCAGCCATGCAACATAAAAATCCACTTCTGCTTGGGAGCAGCTACCTGTGTGTGTATGTATGTATGTAGTAATAACAATTTACATAACATTATGTATTTTTCAAAGCAAACCCTATGGCATTGCTTCTAAGTGCCAACTCGAGTCAAATGTTGCATTCCAGAGACTGGTCTGGTCCTATCTACCTCTTTGGTTTTGTGTTAGCACCAGTCAGCCCCAGGGCTTCTCCCTGATAGTGCTCTATACCTTCCCCCTAAATGGATGCAGGCCCAAGGCTGAAGATTCTTGAGAGAATACTAATTTGGTTCTTTAGCTCTTTGCCCGGAATTATGGCCAACTTCTCTTTCCTGCAACAGTTCTAGTTCTTAGTTCCATTTTATTGGTTATGGCTATAGGAAGCTGACTCTAGGGGCCAAATATGGTTCCTAAGTCTTTACCGCAACCATCAACTGGTTTAAACCGCACAGTAACCCTATGAGGTGATTGTTATTATCCTCAATCTAGAGAATTAACATTAAGGCTGAGAGTAATTGAGTAGCAAGCCCAATATCACAAAGCTAACAAAAAGCAGAGCTGCCGTTAGACCGTAGATCTTTCAGACTTGTGATGCAGCTAATAGAGCGTCTGGCACATAGAAGTAACTCAATGTTATTTTCCTGTGTCTTTCTGTTTTTGTTTTTTTTTTTTTTTTTTTTTTTTTTTTGAGACAGTCTTGCTCTGCTGCCCAGGCTGGAGTGCAGTGGGGTGATCTCAGCTCACTGCAACCTCCGCCTCCCAGGTTCAAGTGATTCTTCTGCCTCAGCCTAATGAGTAGCTGGGATTACAGGCACATACCACCACGCCTGGCTAATTTTTGTATTTTTAGTAGAGACAGGGTTTCACCATATTGGCCAGGATGGTCTCGAACTCCTGACCTTGTGATCCACCCACCTCGGCCTCCCAAAGTGCTAGGATTACAGGCGTGAGCTGCCGTGCCCGGCTTTTTTTCCTGTGTCTTTCTGTATGGATACACTGGTTAAGTGAACAGGGGAAGTGACCTAAATGTAATTACATTTTTGTGTGTATATGTGTGTGCGTGTGTGTGTGTGTGTGTGTGTGAGACGGGGTCTCACTCTGTTGCCCAGGCTGGAGTGCAGTGGTGCAATCTTGGCTCACTGCAACCTCCACCTCCTGGATTCAAGTGATTCTCCCACCTCAGCCTCCCAAGTAGCTGGCATTACAGGCATGGGCCACCACATTTGGCTAATTTTGTATTTTGGGTAGAGACGGGGTTTCACCATGTTGGCCAGGCTGGTCTTGAACTCCTGACCTCAAGTGATCCACCCATCTCGGCCTCCCAAAGTGCTGGGATTACAGGCGTGGGCCACCGTGCCTGGCCTTAAATGTAATTACATATTGATAGGAGATGTATTTCCGAATTTTTTAAGGAAAAATATTTGAGATAATCTAGGTGTTTTTATAATTAGAGATGAATTTCAATTATATATGCCCTATATTTTTGGAGATGAAGTTGGAGAATACATGTGATCTTTTAGAAAAGTTGTTTTGCACCTATTTTTTTTCATCACAGTTTCCAAGTAACTTAGAATATTGAAGCTTGTGAAGAAAAAGGCCTTATTGAAGTCTTGGGCAAGTGCTGCTGTAAGTGGGAGAGGTCTTTAGAGGAATTTAAGGAATGGTGTTGGAAATATCCCTAGTATGCCAAATATAAACTCTTCAGGGAAGCTGAGATTTAAGTAGTTTTCCTACTTTACAATATTACTAGTTAGTTTCTGAGTCAGGGAGGGAAAAAGGAAAGTTTCTTTGTAAGTTGAAGTGAAATGTTATTTCCTATGAGTTAGATTTTCAGTGAAAAGGAAAGGGAGAAAAATTGAAGAATTTTCCCTTTGGACATCAGCATTGCTCGCATAACCTCATGCTACCTCTACCTGATGTGGCATTGCCATCTGGAATTTCCTGCCACTTGGCATTTGTTTTGTGAATGTGATCCCCTTGAAGCAGACTTGGATTGCCTCATAGGAATAAGGAGTCCTTGGACAGCATAGCATATGCTTTTACCCAACAATCCAGTGCAATATCATGATTAACCTATTTAAATTATACATTCCCTCAGTTACTCTACTGGCTTGCCTAATGTTTCACAGTGTCTAATGGAAATTCTACATATGCTAACAATGGGACTGTACAGGCTAATTTAAATGTCACATCTTTGGTTACTGGTTGAAGATATTATTTATTGTAACAACATCAAATAATGTTTGGTGGTAGAATCTTTCATGGGGTCTGTGGGGGAAAAGTCAGGAAGAGAGACACGTGGCAGGGAACTGCTGTCCAGATCAGTGGGTGTGAAGGTCCTAAAGGATTCCACCTAAATTAACCAATCCATTAAACAAATTTATTTGTATACTATCCCTTTAACAATGAGAGGCTCTATAAGTATACAGGCTCAGTGGCAAATTTCCCTCTGCCACTTGCTGCTAAGTTCACTTTGGCTACAGAGGGTACTTCTGTAGTAGTAAATTAAGTACTAGGCTTAGAATTTGCTGCTTCATTTTGTTATTACATAATTGGCCTGTTCATAAAATACTTATTTTTGTCTAAAGCCTGATATGGGGCAATAGATCATTTCAGGTTTGTTTTTCTTTCCTTTTTTTTTTTTTTTGAGACAGAATTTTGCTTTGTCGCCCAGGCTGTAGTGCAGTGGTGCCTTCTGCCCCGTGGGTTCAAGTGATCCTCCTGCCTCAGCCTCCCGAGTAGCTGGGATTACAGGTGTGCATCACCATGCCCAGCTAATTTTTGTATTTTTAGTAGAGATGGCGTTTCACCATGTTGGCCAGGCTGGTCTCAAACTCCTAACCTTAACTGATCTGCCCACCTTGGCCTCCCAAAGTGCTGAGATTACAGTTGTGAGCCACTGTACCCGGCCATTTCAGGTTTCTTTTACTGACTTAATATAGATTGGCTATGGAATTGACCCAAGGTTTACATTATAGTCTATATTGTGAAAGTAAAAACTTACATGAATATTGTCTGCATTGATTTTTGAGTAGTTTGCAAAGTTATTGTCCAGCTTGAATGATTATATTAATAGAAACAAATAATCACTCAAAAGCAAAGCATTACCTTTCTTCTTTTCTTTTTTCCTTTTTTTTTTTTTTGAGATGAAGTCTCACTCTGCTGCCCAAGCTGGAGTGCAGTGGTGTGATCTCGACTCACTGCAACCTCCATCTCCCGGGTTCAAGCGATTCTCCTGTCTCAGCCTCCCAAGTAGCTGGGACTACAGGCATTCATCACCATGCCTAGCTAATTTTTTGTATTTTTAGTAGAGACGGGGTTTAACTATATTGGCCAGGCTGGTCTTGAACTCCTGACCTTGTGATCTGCCCACCTCGGGCTCCCAAAGTGCTGGGATTACAGGCTTGAGCCACCGCACCTGGCCAGCATTACCTTTCATACTACTCTTATATTTAAACTGGTTTTAAAATAATCTGAGTTTTATTGGATATACCTAATGTATATTTACATTAATGCAATGTGAAGTGTTCAGAATTTATAATCTGTAATATAGATTGTGAAAATGTAGTGATTACTCTTTATCAAAGTTTATTCTCACAACATAATTTTTTGGAGTTAAAATCTTTTCATTTATTTATTTATTTATTTATTTATTTTTAAAATTCCTTCTATCCTGTGAAGGAATTGACATTTTAATGGAAAAGATAGGATTTTTCTTTTCTTTTTTTTTTTTTTTTGCAGCAACTCATTTTATTTTATTTTATTTTTTTATGTATTTTTATTTTTATTTTATTATTATTATTATTATTATACTTTAGGATTTATGGTACATGTGTGCGATGTGCAGGTTAGTTACATATGTATACATGTGCCATGCTGGTGCGCTGCACCCACTAACTCGTCATCTAGCATTAGGTATATCTCCCAGTGCTATCCCTCCCCCCTCCCCCCACCCCACAACAGTCCCCAGAGTGTGATGTTCCCCTTCCTGTGTCCATGTGTTCTCATTGTTCAATTCCCACCTATGAGTGAGAATATGCGGTGTTTGGTTTTTTGTTCTTGCGATAGTTTACTGAGAATGATGATTTCCAATTTCATCCATGTCCCTACAAAGGACATGAACTCATCATTTTTTATGGCTGCATAGTATTCCATGGTGTATATGTGCCACATTTTCTTAATCCAGTCTATCATTGATGGACATTTGGGTTGGTTCCAAGTCTTTGCTATTGTGAATAGTGCCGAAATAAACATACGTGTGCATGTGTCTTTATAGCAGCATGATTTATAGTCCTTTGGGTATATACCCAGTAATGGGATGGCTGGGTCGAATGGAATTTCTAGTTCTAGATCCCTGAGGAATCGCCACACTGACTTCCACAAGGGTTGAACTAGTTTACAGTCCCACCAACAGTGTAAAAGTGTTCCTATTTCTCCACATCCTCTCCAGTACCTGTTGTTTCCTGACTTTTTAATGATTGCCATTCTAACTGGTGTGAGATGGTATCTCATTGTGGTTTTGATTTGCATTTCTCTGATGGCCAGTGATGGTGAGCATTTTTTCATGTGTTTTTTGGCTGCATAAATGTCTTCTTTTGAGAAGTGTCTGTTCATGTCCTTCACCCACTTTTTGATGGGGTTGTTTGCTTTTTTCTTGTAAATTTGTTTGAGTTCATTGTAGATTCTGGATATTAGCCCTTTGTCAGATGAGTAGGTTGCGAAAATTTTCTCCCATTTTGTAGGTTGCCTGTTCACTCTGATGGTAGTTTCCTTTGCTGTGCTCATTCATTTATTTATTCATTCATTTATTTTGTTCAGCAAACATTGAGTTTCTGTTATGTGTATTCATTATGCCTGCCTCAACCATTATTGTATTTTTAGTAGAGATAGGGTTTCACTATCTTTGCCAAGCTGGTCTCGAACTCCTGACCTTGTGATCCACCCGCCTTGGCCTCCCAAAGTTCTGGGATTACAGGTGTGAGCCACCGCGCCCGGCCCTCAAATTTCAAATTTAGCCTCTCTTGGTTATATTGCTATCCCTTTGTTTCTTTCTGTGATAAGTTCCCTGATAACATGTAACTTAGCATTGTTTCTATTATGAATGTTATGCTTTTAAGTTACAGATAAAAGATTCCTAGGCTGAACGAATAGCAGACAAAGGACAGAAATCAAGACAAATGCTTTTCAGCTAAGATTTTTGTGTGTTTTTTTTTTTTTTGTATTTGGGACTCTGATTTTCATATAGTTCTGTATAACTATACACTGTGTGCATCTGGCTTATAAATTCTATAGCACCTGTAGTTCAACTAAAAGGGCATTAGGGAATCAGAACATGGAGACTGAAATCCCAGCCATGTACAAGGCATATTCATTCTGAACATCAATTTCCTAATCTCTGTAATGGGAATAACAATTCCTGTCTCATAGCATAGCTGTGAAATAATGTATTTGAAAGTTCCTGGTTCCTAAACACTGATTTGAATTTTTAAAAAGTTATCTTCTGTTCCCTGAATTATCTTTCTTTCTTCTAGGATTATTTTCCTGTTTTTATGTTTGTAATTACTTTTCAGGTTGCAAACTTTTCTCAAATGTCTGATGATTTTTAGTGGTCTATTTATATTTAAGAATAGGACACCTGCAAAGTAAACTGACAATTATGTATAAATGGTCAGTTGCTGGTTAGCAGTCAATCTTTTCTTTAGCGTGAGAGGGTGGGAGAGTATCTGCTGGGCGGTGAGCTCATAGATGCCATAGCTGTTGGACTAGTGCACTCCAATTCATTTATTCAATTTTGTAAGAGAATAACTTTTCAATTTTTTAGCAGGAAGTAAATGCTTAGTTGCTAGACATTTGGCAGATGGGTTTAAGAGAGAAGGTTTCAAAGAATTAGTTGACTCTAAGGGCCACAGATTTTCCATTAATACCTACTGTTTTCAGTCTTTCATGTCACTCTGCCTCTAGGTCTTTACAGGGCTCTGCAGGGCATTTGGCCCTTAGGAGGAGGAGCTTAAGCCTTATTCTCCAAGCCTTATTCTAGGCTATGCTATCCAGAACTCCGCTACACTAAAAATAGGGGGACTAATTGACTGTATGCATATTTAATGGTAAGCTGGCCCTTCACCCCCAACCTCCTTTCTCCCACTTGGCTCCTAAAATGCTAGCAGCCACCCTCTATTCTACAGGAGGAGATAGAAGTCTCTAGGGACTCCATGAGTCCAGGAGGAAAGAAATAGTGATGCTGACATCAGTAGTTCCCCAACAGGGAGCCCAGCCAGAACACCCAAGGTTAGGTTTCCTGGTCAACAAACCCCACATATGTGCCAAAGTTTCTAGTCAGCTTTTTAGTCCTTCACCCTTAAACCTACATAGCACATTATGGGTGACCAGACACCTGAACAAAGCCTCTAACACGAAAGACAGGGCACAATCAGAAAAAACCAGCATTGCCTATGTGGGGAAAAGTAAGCAAAACAAAATGAGCAAAACTCTATCATTTAATATTCTCAGAGAGAAAGGAAAGGATAGTGCATCCATGAAACAGGGAATATTCAGAGAATAAATAAGGGCTCTTACAAAACCAAAAACATTGTAGAAAAAATGGCAAACCTAAGAGCAGGGTTGAAATATAAACTAAGGGAAAGTTCCTGGGAAGTAAAGCAAAACATTAAAGAGATGGAAAACAGGAGAGAAAAGATGAAAATTTAGAGGTCCAGTTCAATATGTCCAAGATCTAAGTAACAGGAAGACTGGAGGGAAGAAAATAAATGAAACAATACAAGAAAGTTTCCAAGAATTGAAGCATACAAGATTCCAAGTTGAAAGTGTCTACCAAGCACCTACCATAACAGATTAACATAATTTCCACCTCAAGGTACAGCATAATGAATGTTTAGAATATAGAGATCAAAGAAAAGATTATGCAAGATTTCAGAGGAAAAAACAGTTCACATACAAAACATCAGGAATTGAAATGGCTTCAGACCTTTCAAAAGCACCACTAGAAATTAGAAGATAATGAAACAATGTCTTCAAAATTCTGAAGGAAAATATATCAAACCCAGAATTCTGCACCGAGGCCAATTATGAATTTTATTTGAAGGTAGAATAAAGATATTTTGAAGACATTCAAGGTCCCATGTAACTTCTCTGAGGACTCTCCAGAAGGAGTGCTTTTAAAAGGAGGAAGTAAACCAAGAACGAGGAAGGCATGGGATATAGGAAACAAGAGATTCTGTATGGGAGAAAGTTGAGGGGTCTCCCCAAGAAGTCAGCTGTGCCCAGGCAGAGAGGGGAGCCAATTGAGCCTGACACAGGTCAGTTCTGGGAGTGGCTTAAAAAGATGAAATTGGTAGAAAACCAGACGTGAACAAACATTTTGAGAGACAATTTACGCAGTGGTGGGAACTTGCAGTTGAATTATTGATTCATTCATGAGAAGCTGAATTAAAGACATTTAAATCTAGGAAAAAAAAGACAGGAAAGGAAAAAGTAAACATAGTTCTTTTACGTGGTTTTACATGGTTCAGCTCTGAATATCACACATAGTTACAATAATACTATTTCTGAATCATGATTTAACCAAAGGTAAGATATAAACATATTGGGAGAATGGGAGATAGGAAGTGTATTTGTTTGGATGGATGGCAAGGAGAACAGAGAGCTAAATCCTCATTTTTCATTAAGTGAGTGAATAGGAAATCACTAAACTAAAAAAGTCAAAAGAAACAGAAGCATGTTACTTAAAACATGAAGGCAAATATTAAAAGAATTGGCTAAAAGAGTACATTTACTTTTATTAATAAACCTTTTGGAATTAGTTAACATTTTATGTTATTTATTTATTTATTGAGACGGAGTCTTGCTCTGTTGCCAGGCTGGAGTGTAGTGGCGAGATCTCGGCTCACTGCAACCTCCACCTCCCCGATGCAAGCGAGTCTCCTGCCTCAGCCTCCTGAGTAGCTGGGACTACAGGTGTGCACCACCACATCCAGCTAATTTTTTTGTATTTTTAGTAGAGATGAGGTTTCACCATGTTGGCCAGGATGGTCTCGATCTCTTGACCTTGTGATCTGCCTGCCTCGGCCTCCCAAAGTGCTGGGATAACAGGCGTGAGCCACTGTGCCGGGCCTTCTTTATGTTATTTAATAAGGCTTTGAGAAACATAAAGACAAACACAAATCTAGTTGTGAAGTAAATGGGCTTGTTTAGTTTTCTCAAGGGAAATCTTAATAGGCTGTTTCCATGGAAATCATTATCTAAACAAAATAACAATTTATTGTGAGTTTTCAGAATGTGTCAGAAAGAATCAAACCTATTTGCTGCATATATTTTGATGTTAGATGTGCTTGGGATCAGGATTGTTGTATCTTCTTGATGAATTGCTCCATTTATAATTATTGATTCTCTTTATTGCTAGTTTTGTCTGGTTTTAATATTGTTTTAAATTAATATTTGGATCCATTTTTCTATCTCTTTAATTTCAACCTCATAGTGGAATGTTTTACATATGCTTTTTGGTTTTTTGAGACAAGGACTGGCTCTACCACCCAGGCTGGAGTGCAGTGGTGCTATCTCAGCTCACTGCAACCTCTGCCTCTCCAAGCTCAAGCTATCCTCCTACCTCAGCCTCTTGAGTAGCTGGGACTACAGGTGCGTACCACCATGCCCAGCTAATTTTTGTACTTTTTTTTTTTTTTTTTTTTTTTTGGTAGAGATGGGAATTTGCCATATTGGCTAATCTGGTCTCGAACTCATGAGCTCAAGCCATCTGCCTGCCTTGGCTTTGCAAAGTGCTGAGATCACAGGCGTGAGCTACCGTGCCCGGCAAAATATGCTCTTTTAAATAGTGTGTAGCTAGATTTCTTTATCCAACTACGGAAATAGTATCTTTAAATATATCTGAAATCATAATAAATGCATTCTATTTTCTGTATGCCATGTTGATCAAGTTTTCTTTATCTCTCCCTGTTTCCATCCTTCTTCCCTCATGGCGTTTTTGGAAGCTCAAGAATGAATTTCTTTCTTTTCTTTTCTTTTCTTTTTTTTTTTTTTTTTTTTTTTTTTTTTTTTTTTTTTTTTTTTTAGGCAGAGCCTTGCTCTTTGCCCAGGCTGGAGTGCGGTGGCGGGCAATCTCGGCTCACTGCAGCCTCCGCCTCCTGGATGTAAGATCCGCATACTCAAAACAAAAAACAAAAACAAACCACATTTCTTTATGCCAGTAGCAACTGACTTAAAAAAAAGCATAATAAAGATTAAAACAGCAATCAGAATAGCAACAAAATTTATACCAGTCTAGGAATCAACAAAGATGATGACTTTTTTTTTTGTTTTGGAGATGGAGCCTCGCTCTGTCACACAGGCTGGAGTGCAGTGGCGCGATCTCAGCTCACTGCAAGCTCCGCCTCCCGGGTTCACGCCATTCTCCTGCCGCAGCCTCCCGAGTAGCTGGGTCTATAGGCACCCGCCACGGCGCCCGGGTAATTTTTTGTATTTTTAGTAGAGACGGGGTTTCACCGTTTTAGCCAGGATGGTCTGGATCTCCTGACCTCGTGATCCTCCCGCCTCGGCCTCCCAAAGTGCTGAGATTACAAGCGTGAGCCACTGTGCCCGGCCAGATGATGATTTTTATACACTGAATTTCTATTCTTTAAGTGTAACCGCTTAAAACTCTTAACTCCTTAACTTTTTTTTTCTTTTTTTTTTTTAATGGCTCATGTCTATAATCCCAGTGCTTTGGAAGGCGGAGGTGGGAGGATTGCTTGAGGCCAAGAGTTCAAGACCAGCTTGGGCAACAGAGTAAGACCCGCCCCCCCACCATCTCTACCAGAAAATTAAAAAATAGGCCGGGCGTGGTGGCTCACGCCTGCAATCCCAGCACTTTGGGAAGCTGAGGTGGGCAGATCACTTGAGGTCAGGAGTTCGAGACCAGCCTGGACAACATGGTGAAAACCCGTCTCTACTAAAAATACAAAAATTAGTTGGGCGCAGTGGCACACGCCAGTAGTCCCAGCTACTCAGGAGGCTGAGGTGGGGGAATTGCTTGAACCTGGGAGATGGAGGTTGCAGTGAGCCAGCCGAGATCGTGCCACTGCACTCCAGCCTGGGCAACAGAGTGAGACTCCATCTCAAAAAAATTAAAATAAAGAAATCAAAATTAGCCAGGTGTGGTGTGCACACCTGTAGCCCCAGCTACTGGGCAGGCTGAGGCAAGAGGATCGCCTCAGCCCAGAAGTTCCGGGGGCTGCAGTGCTATAATGATGCCTGGGCTAAAAAAAAAAAAAAAAAAAAAAAAAAAAGGCCGGCACAAATACTTTATAACAGAATAGAACTTGAAACTGGAATGTGGCAAGAAAATGTTGGGGATAATTAAAAACAACAAAAAATCTCTGTATAGGATAGTGTAGTGGTGGGGGATTTGGTGAAGGAAAGGTTAGGAAATCAAGAGCAGTGGAGAGCAGAGTATCAAAACCAGGAACTGCTGAAAATCTTACAATAGCTGGGATTGATTTTTCTTTAGATAACACTTTAGAAACTAGGCATTTTCTGGAACAGAAACCAGCACCTTCAATTTAAACTTTCATGAAGCTCTTAAAATTTAGGTAATTTTGTATCTTTGATGGACAATGGAAGATGCTAAATGTTATGTAAATCCATTAGAAACCATAGAATGGAAAAATGGCAGGCAACCAGAAAGACTTCAGATGTCCCACCTTGTCCTAGAGAAAGAACTAGTGGTTTTTCCAACATTATCACAAAATGACCTACTTTGAAAGCCTAAGGTGGTGTGGGGATGGGTTGGAAATCACACTTGGGGTAGGATGATTATTACAACTGAATGAGATTTTTCGTCTTGGAGAGTAATTCAGCCCTCAACAACTCCTTGAGCTTTGCAACAGCAACAGACTTTTAATTTGTAATATTAGATGCATTTTCATGAAAAGAAAAAAATACACATTCTTTGTTCAGAATAATCTTTCTTCTAAGGTTAACTGATCATTGTGCCATTAATACTTCATCATCTATTTAATCTGGAATGTATCTTAGTGATTTTTTTTTTTTGAGATAGAGTCTCACTGTATTGCCCAGGCTAGAGTGCAGTGGCATGATCTCGGCTCACTGCAATCTCCACCTCCTGGGTTCAAGTGATTCTCATGCCTCAGCCTCCCGAGTAGCTGGGACTATAGGCATGTGCCACCATGCTGGCTAAGTTTTGTATTTTTGGTAGAGATGGGATTTTGCCACGTTGGCCAGGCTGGTCTCGAACTCCTGACCTCAAGTGATCTGCCCGCCTCCGTCTCCCAAAGTGCTGTGATTACAGGCATGAGTCACCGTGCCCAGCCTATCTTAACAATTTAAATGGACATTTTTTTTTTGCCTCAAAACAAAGCAAATCTGTGTAATACATTTATTTTTGGTATATGTTTATACAGTTTGTGGAATGGAAAGTTAGGAAAAGCTCTGTACTTTTTTATGACTATGCTTCTTGAAGCTGAGACACTGAATTTCTCCATTTCACATCCAAGGACTGAGAGCTAATAGAAGATATTCCTAGAAGCTGCATGTCAAAATGAGAGTGCTTCCAGTGGAATGATGACCAGATAGATGATCACAGGAATAGTCAGAGGATTATCTTTACAGATCTACACATAACAGGGTAACCTTAGGGTTTAGTTATCTATTGCTGCATAAAAAACTACCTCAAAACTTAGCAGCTTTATTGATTTAGCCATTCCACAATGTACACATATTTAAAAACATAGTGTTGTACACAATAAATATATACAATTTTTGTCCACTAAAGAAAACCTTAGTGGGCTGGGTGCAGTGGCTCACGCCCATGATCCCAGCACTTTGGGAGGCTGAGGCGGGTGAATCACCTGAAGCCAGGAGTTCGAGACCAGCCTGGCCAACATGGTGAAACCCTGTCTCTACTAAAAATACAAAAAATTAGCCAGGCATGGTGGCAAGTACCTGTAATCCCAGCTACTTGGGAGGCTGAGGCAGAAGAATCGCTTGAGCCCGAGAGGCGGAGGTTGCAGTGAGCCGAGATCGCGCCATTGCACTCTAGCCTGGGCAACAAGGGCGAAACTCCATGTCAAAAAACAAACAAAACAGAACAAAACAAAAAAACCTTAGTGGCTTCAATTAACAATCATTTTATTTGTTCATGATTCTGTTGGTGGTTCTTTTACTCTGTTTGGCGTTGAATGGGATCACTCATGTGACTGCATTCGGTTGGCAAATCAGCTGGAGTGGACTCACTGCGGGTGCTCGGACAGCTGGGTCTGGATATCCAAGATGATTTCACTTGGATGTCTAGGTCTCCTGGCCTCCCATCTCAGTCTTCCTAGTAGTTGGGATTACAGGTGCTTCCAAGTAGTTGGGATTACAGGTACACGCCGCCACACCTTGATTTCAGTCACATATCTGATGCCTCAGCTGGGAGTGGTGAAACAACTGGAAACTATCTGAGCCACCCTACTAAACCACTCCCAAGGTAGCCAGATCTTTTCCACGGTGATTCAGGGCTCCAAGAAAGAGCAAGTGGAAACTGCAAATCTCTTCAGACCCAGTCTCAAAAGGTACAAAGCATTCTAACAACCAAAGCCCATCACAGGGTGGCCCAGTGTTAAGGGAAGGGGAAATCTCCTTTATCTCTTGTTGGAGGACATCCCATGGAAAAAGAGCAAGTGGGATAGGAGTTACTGGATCACCTTCTGGTTGTCTAGCATAAACTTGTTTCTGTCTATTGAGAAATTGAATTGTTTTCATCTTTTAAGTTTCACATGTAGTGCACCATGCAGGTCTGTCTCTACTTGGAGAAGGTGGACCTACCTCTGCAGAAGATGATCTCTAAATGTATTCCCAGTATCTGCAGCTTTGATAGATACCAGGCAGACTGGTGTAGGGTGGGGCAGATAATTATTTATATTACCCGTGTGTCTTAAAATTTTAAGGGTAAACACTAAGTTTTGCCTTCCTTCTTCCGTACCTACAATTGTGCCTACACTTTAAATTATAACACATACATATATAATATAAATTGTCTTGCAGAACGTAAAGTTAATACAATATCATTTTCTGTCTTCTGAACAGTGATCTTCACATTATTCAACTACCCATCGAATATTTCTTCATTTTTCTTTGTATTATTATCTTGACCTTTCATTTCAGTTTTTAAAATAAAACATATAGGCCTTAGGCAATTATTCTGCATTATACAGGGAGTGTACTTTTATCTTTCAGCATAATTATGCTATTCCTATTTACTCACTTGTTTTCTTCTGCTCCTTCCCATTACTTTGAAGTCTCTGCGTGTCTCTTAAATCTGGTAATTTATATTTTTCACGCTTGTATGTATTAAATGATACATGAATTCTTTGTACCATTTTTCATGTTATAAGCTCTCTCTTCTACTGGTTTCAGAGTATAGTTTACTTCATCTGTATTAGTTATCTATTGCTGTATTAATAAATGACTCCAAAATTTCGTGGCTTAAAACAACTATAAACATTTATTATCTTGCACAGTTTTTATGGATTAGAAATTTGGGAGCGACTTAGCTTATGTTTCTGATGAGGTTGCAGTCAAAATGTTGGCCTGGGATATAGTAATCTGAAGGCTTGACTGGAGCTGGAGGGTTCACTTTCAATGGTTCACCAAAATGGTTGTTGGCAAATGGGTATTGGCTGTTGGTAGGAAGCCTCAGTCCCTAAGTGTATGGATGTCTCCACAGGACTGCTTGAGGGTTCTCACAACATGGTGGCTGGTTTCCCCCCGAGCAAGTCATCCAAGAGAATGCAAGGTGGAAGATGCAGTGCGTTTTATGACCTACTCTCAGAAGTCATACTTCATCATTTCCACAATATCCTGTTGGTTGCAAAGGTCAGCCCTATGTTGTGAAGGAAGCAACTACACATGGGTGTGATTACCAGAAGGTTAGGATCGTTGAGAGCCATTTAGAGGCTGGCTACTGAACCATCTATTGAATTTTTTCTCTTTCAGTGACTATGTATTTGAAATTTTTAAGAGTTTTTTTTTTTTCTTTTCTTTTTTTTTTTTTTTGAAACAGAGTCTCACTCTGTTGCCTAGGCCTGAGTGCAGTGACTTGATCTCATCTCACTGCAGCCTTGACCTCCTGGGCTGAAGCGATCCTCCCACCTCAGTCTCCTGAGTAGCTGGGAATACAGGTGTGTGCCACCATGCCTGGCTAATTTTTGTATATCTATCTATCTATCTATCTATCTGTCTATCTATCTATCTATCTATCTATCTATCTATCTATATATATATATATTTTTTTTTTGGTAGAAGTGAGGTTTTTGTCATGTTGCCCAAGCTGGTCTCAAACTCCTGGGCTCAAGCCATCTATCTGCCTGCCTCAGCCTCCCAAAGTGTTGGGATTACAGGTGTGAGCCACGAAGCCTGGCGAAGACTTTAAACTGGTTTATTTTCCCGCCTGCCTGTTCTTGTTTAACACCTTCCTGCTGTTTTTCTTCTTTTTTTTTTCAATTCTTGTCCTTTAAAAAATAGATGTTATTCTCATTTCATCTCTTTGATAATCCTAAACATAAGAAATCTGAAGTCTTTCACATGGTGTTATCATTTTTATTTTACCAGACTAAATTGGTCTTTTGACCATTGATATTGTTATCTGTCTTTCTTAGTTTTCTTTGTACGGTTTGGAATTTGGGGTTGCAAGGCACTTTTTTTTTTTTTGGAGACAGTCTCACTGCACTTGAGTGCAGTGGTATGATCTGAGCTCACTGGCAACCTCTGCCTCCCAGGTTCAAGTGATTCTCCTGCTTCAGCCTCCCAAGTAGCTGGGACTACAGGCACGTGCCATCATGCCTGGATAATTTTTGTATTTTTAGTAGATACAGTGTTTGACCCTGTTGGCCAGGCTGGTCTCGAACTCCTGACCTCAAGTGATCCGCCCGCATTGGCCTCCCAAAGTGCTGGGATTACAGGTGTGAGCCACTGTGCCTGGCCTGCAAGGTACTTCTTAGAAAAATTTTTTGGTCAAGTTAATTGAGTACATATGTAAAAGTCACCCTTTTGGGTGTTTAGCTCAAAGAGTTTTGGCAAATATATACGATTCCATAACCACTACCACAATCAACATAAACACTATTTCCATCACCTCAGAAATTTCCCTCCTGCGCCTTTATAGGTCTATCTTCTTCTCAAACTCTAAGCCCTGGCAATCACTGATATAGTTTCCGGACCTTTAGTTTTGCCTATTTTAGAGCATCATATAGTATGACATAAGGTGTATAGTTTTTAGTGAATGGCCTCTATCATTTAGAATGCTTTTGAGTTCACCAGTGTTGTCTGTATCTATAGTTTGTTCCTGTTTATTGTACAGTAGTATTCCATTGTACGTGTGTACCATGATGTGTTTATCCATTCACTAGTTGATGGTCATTTGGGTTGTTTCCAGTTTTGGCAATTGTGAATACAGCTGCTATAAACATTCACATACAGGTGTTTGTATGTATATGTCTTTATTTCTCTTAAGTAAACACCTAGGAGTACGGTTCTAGGTCTATGGTAAACCTGTGTTTAACTTAAGAAACTGCTGAACTGTTTCTAAAGAGACTGTACCATTTGCATTCCTACCAGCAATGCTTGAGTGTTCTACTTGCTCTGCAGTTTTACCACCATTTGGCAAATTCAATCTTTGTAATTTTAGCCATGTTAATAGGTGTGTAGTTGTATTTCATTTTAGTTCTAATTTGCATGTCTCTAATGACTAATGATGTTGACCATCTTTTTATGTACTTAACTTGCCATCCATATTTATTTTTTGGTAAAGGGTCTGTCTAAATCCTTTTAGCATTTTTTTAAAATGGGGTTATTTGTATTCTTGAATTGTAAAAATTCTTTATATATTCTGGATACAAGTCTTTTATCAGATGTGTTTTGCACTAATTTTTCTAGTGTGTGGCTTAGTATCTCATTTTTCTTAATAGTGTGTTTTGAAAAACAGACACTTAAAATTGGTATAAAGTCCATTTTACCAAATTTTTTGGTTCATGCTTTTAGTATCCTTTCTGAAAAATCTTTGCCTAACACAGAATTACAAGGATTTTTTTCTAGTGTGGAAAAGGAACATGGTTTTTGTATATGATGCAAGATAATGGTTAAAGGAAATTTCTTCATGTGGCTATTTCTTCTAGTATCATTTGTTGAAAAGACTCTCTCCTCTCTCCTTTTAATTACCTGGACATCTTTTCATACTCACTAGGATGGCTGTAGTCAAAGAGATGGGCAATAATAACAGGCATTATATGAAAAAATTGAAGGTCTCATACATTGCTGGTGGAAATGTAAAATTGTGCAGCCACTGTGGAAAACAGTTGGGTAGTTCTTCAAAAAGTTAAATATAGAGTTATTATATGATCCAGAAGTTCTACTCCTAAATATATACCTAAGAAAATGGACAAGTCCACACAAAACTTTTACATGAATGTTCATAGCACCATTGATTATTGTTTATAATAGTCAAAAAGTGAAACAATGCAAAAGTTCATCAACTAACTGATGAATGGATAAACACAATTTGGTATAGCCATATAGTGGAATATCATTCAGGCATAAAAAAAATGAAGTACTAACATATGCTACGGCATGGATGGACCCTGAAAACACTGTGCTAAGTGAAAGAAGCCAGACACAGAAGGCCACATGTTATACGAATCCATTCATATGAAATATTCAGAATAGGCAAAATCATGGAAACAAAGTAGATTAGTGGTTGCAAAGGGATGTTGGGAGAGTACAATGGGGAATTACTGCTAATAGGTACAGGCTTTCTGTTTGAGGTGATGAAACTGTTCTGGAATTAAATGATGCTAATAGTTCCACAACTCTGTGAATATAGTAAAAAAACACTGAATTGTACACTTTAAAGTGGTTAATTTTGTGGCATGTGAATTACTTCTCAATTTTTAAAAAAGTTTGGAAAAATGGAAAAATACTGCCTGCTCTTTAACAAAACTACTATTAGCATTCTTTTTTGTTGTTGTTGTTGTTTTTTGAGATGAAGTCTGGCTCTGTCACCCAGGCTGGAATGTAGTGGTACGATCTCAGCTCACTGCAACCTCTGCCACCTGGGTTCAAGTGATTCTCCTGCCTCAGCCTCCCAGGTAGTTGGAATTACGTGCTCCCACCACCACTCCTGGCTAATTTTTGTGTTTTAATAGAGACAAGGTTTTACCATGTTGGCCAGATTGGTCTCAAATTCCTGACCTCGGGTAATCCACCCACCTTGTCCTCCCAAAGTGCTGGGAATATAGGCATGAGCCATCGCACCCGGCCACATTCTTATTTTTTAAATGTATAACTTAAAAAATTTATTTACATAAATGTAAATAGTTTAAATAAACTTGTTTCATTAAATATTAGATCATTTATCATTATCATGTTCTGTGTTATCCCCTAGTCTCTGTATTCATAATCATAAAGAGCTCAGTAAATAAATACTGATGATTTACTGATCAGTTCCCTTACTATTAGACATAGAGGCTACTTATAGTTTTCCATTAGTTTAAACAACATTGCAAATGAACTTCTTGTGTATATAACAGTTTTAAATAATTGCAATTCTTTCTTCTGGAAGGTTCTCTAAAGTACAATGAATGGGTCAGAGTAGAACTACAGGATCAAAACTTTTTGATTAAAGCCCAGCACAGTGGTACCTGTCTGTAGTCTCAGCTACTGGGAAGGCTGAGGAGGGAGGATCCCTTGAGCTCAGGAGCTGGAGACCAGCTTGGGCAACATAGTGAAACCCTATCCCCAAAACAACAACAATAATAAAACAACTCTTCAATTTGTGTTGCCACAGTTGTTACCCAAAGAGTTAATTAGCTTTGAGTCTGGCCAATTCCCTTGATACCCATCCCTGGTATTATGCACAAAGGTGGGGGAAGGGAAAAGGTGGTAACTGCTCTCTAACTTGAGAGAACTCTGGATGATCAAGGAGTAGGGAATGGTCAGCTGGTTGAGCTAAGCAGCAGTGCAGCAGAGAGCTCCAGGAATAGTCCGTTACTTGAACTTCCAAGGGCTTCTCAGTCCTCTTTGGTTGACTAAGGCCCCTACTTGGGCAAAGTTGAAGTTCATGGAGTTCCAGCAATCTGTTAACTTCCTTGAGAGACTAGACACTGGTTCAAATACCCAGACTCAAAGTAATCACCATACAAGCAGAGGCTATGAAAAGACAGTATACAAAAAATACTAGTAGCCAATAAACATGGAAAAAGGTATTCAGCCTCACTCATACTTAAAGAAATGCAAAGCAAAACAATGGGGGAATGACTGCCAATGGGTACAGGGTTTTTTTAGGGGGAGGGTGATAGAAATGTTCTGGAATTAGCAGTGATGGTTGCACAACTCTGTGAATATACTAAAAACCACTGAATTACACTGTTTTAAAAGGTGAATTTTATGGCATGTGTATTATATCTCGACTTTAAATAGTGGGAAAAAATAAATTAACCAAAAGACATTAACAAAATGATATAAGACATAAAGGAATAGCATGAATCATAATTAGAAAAAAATCAGAAATGAGGTGATAGAACTCAACAAAGAATTAGAAGTAGAAAAATATATTTTATAAACTAAGACTAAAGTAGAAGGAACAGAAGAATGGATAAACTCAACACATAATGCTTTAATGAGAAATGAAGGTGAAAAGGAAGAAATTTTTTTTTTTTTTTTTTTTTGAGATGGAGTCTTACTCTGTTGGCCCAGGCTAGAGTGCAGTGATGCAATCTCAGCTCACCGCAACCTCTGCCTCCTAGGTTTGAGTGATTCTCATGTCTCAGCCTCCCAGAAACTTTTAAACATCAAAATAAGGAAAGATAAAAAGGATTTGAAACAATGACTAGTACTGAAGATAAGCAAAGAAGATATAATATACAGATAAAAGAAGCCCCTGAAGAAAACAAGGGAATGAAACAAACAGTGTAATTTAAGAAACGTTTACAGAAACTTAAAAAAGCAAAATATTGCATATTGAAATAGTGGATCATGTGGCAGAGAACATCAACCTAGAATGACCTACTTCAAGGCATATTTTTCATCAAAATACTGGATGTTAAAGAAAAAGAAAACATTCTTTAGGTATTTAGGCAAAAACAAAAACATGACCTTTATATCATTAGGAGAATAAAATTATGTTGTTACACTGATAGTAATGTTTATGCCAGGAGAACATGGAATACCATGTTTCAGATATCAAGGAAAGCACATATGATCCAAGGATTTTGTGTTAAGCGGAACTGGCTTTCAAGTATAAAGCGCATAGCAAGCAGCTATTAGCAATTAAAAAACTCAGAAAATATTGTTCCCAGGAGTTTTCCCTAAGAAATTTAGAGAATGAGGTTCAGACAACTAGAGTAACTAGGGAGATTGTAGTATGTGATGGCTATATGATCTGACAATGAAGACAGAGTAAACCAATAAAAATTGAAAAAAATTGATTGCATATTTTAAAGTAAATTTCTGAACCCTATTTTGTTCTATTCATCTAATATGTCTGTTTGTATACAAATATCATTCTCTTGACTACTATTGCAATTTTATAAGTCTTGATGTCAGGTATTGTAAATATTCTAATTTTGTTATTTTTTTCTAAGTTGCTTAGGCTATTCTAGGTCCTGTGCATTTCTATACAAATTTCAGATTCTTCTTCTTAATTTGTGCAGAAAGGCCTGCTAGGATTTTGATTAAGACTGGGTGGAATCTATAGGTCAATTGGAAGAGAACTGACAATAATATCGACTCTTCTGACTCATAGTTTAACTCTCCATTTATTTAGCTCTTCTTTAATTTTCCTCATCAGTATATTGTGGTTTTCAGCATAGAAATATTGTGCTTATTTTGTTAGATTCATACCTAAGTATTTTATGGTCTTGATGCTTTTGTAAATGCTACTGTTTTTTAAATTCTAATTTCAATTATTTATTGCTCTTATTTTTTTTAACTTTTTTTTTTTTTTTTTTTTTTTTTGAGACGAAGTGTCGCTCTTGTCCCCCAGGCTGGAGTGTGATGGCGTAATCTCGGCTCACTGCAACCTCTGCCTCCTGGGTTCAAGTGATTCTCCTGCCTCTGCCCCCCACCAAGTAGCTGGGATTACAGGCACCTGCCACCACGCCCGGCTAATTTTTGTATTTTTAGTAAAGACTGGGTTTTACCATGTTGGCCAGGCTGGTCTAGAACTCCTGACCTCAGGTTATCCACCCACCTCGGCCTCCCAAAGTGCTGGGATTACAGGCGTGAGCCACCATGCCCGGCCATTTATTGCTGTTATGTA
Organism: Pongo pygmaeus; assembly: GCF_028885625.2. Lineage (NCBI taxonomy): Eukaryota > Metazoa > Chordata > Mammalia > Primates > Hominidae > Pongo > Pongo pygmaeus. The sequence goes on along the minus strand of NC_072385.2, from coordinate 90,070,695 downwards.
GAAATACAACAGATTTTTGTATATTGACCTTGTAGCCTATGACCTTAATAAACTAATTTATTAGTTCTTTTGTAGATTATTTGGGACTTTATGTGTAGATACTCATGTTATCTGTGAATAAATATTGCTTTACTTCTTCCTTTCCAGTATATATGCTTTTTATGTTTCTTTCTTCGCTATTACATTGGCTAGCACCTGCAGTAAAACCTTGAGTAGAAGTGGTAAAACGACATTCTTGTGGGGGAAAGCATTCAGTCTTTCCCATTAAGTATGATGTTAGTTATAGGTTTTTTTGTAGACACCTTTTATTAGGTATCAGAAATTCCTTATATTCTTAGTTTGTTAAGAGATTTTTATTGTGAATGGATGTTGAATTTTGTCAGATGATTTTTCTTCATCTATCGAAATGATATTTCTTTTCTAGCCACTTGACATGGTGAATTACATTGGTTTATTTTTCAAATGTTAAAACAACCTTGCATTCCTAGGATAAACCCCACTTAGTCATGACATATTATCTTTATTGTGTATATTTGGATTGGATTTGCTGATATTTTGTTAAAGATTTTTGCATCTGTATTCACAAGGATATTTGTCTAATCTTTTTCTGGTTTTGGCAATACTGGCCTTATAAAATATGTTAGGAAGCATTCCCTTCTCTTATGTTCTGGAAGAGTTTTTGTTGAGTTTCTATTCATTCTTCTATACATTTTTGGGTAGAATTCACAAGTGAAACCATCTAGTCCTGGAGTTTCCTTTGTGGGAAAGTTTTTAACTACAAGTGTGATTTATTTCATAGACTTTGGGCTATTAAGCTAACTTATTTCTTCTTAAATGAGCTTTGCTATTTTGTCCAATTTATGGGCAAGAAGTAGTTCATAATATTGTTATCTCATTAGCATCTGTGGGATCTGTGGTGATGTCTCCCGTTACATTACTGATATTGATAATTTGTGTCTTTTTTCTTTTTTGCTTTATTAGTCTGGTTAGAGAGTTATCAATTGTATTGATATTTTTAAAGAACCAGCTTTTGGTTTTATTGATTTTTCTCTATTTTTATGTTTTTAATTTTATTCATTTCTTCTCTAATCTTTATTATTAGTTTTTAAATTCTGTTGGCTTTAGGTTTAATTTGCTCTTCCTAATGAGTTTAATTCATTCAGACTCTTGCATTCCAGCTTATGCCCTCACTTCTCCACAGTGCAGCTGGAATCACAAAAGTCACTAATGACCTCCTAATTAGCAGTGGCATCATCACCAGTTGTTGCCTAGTTAGATGTCACTTCAGCATTTGAACCCTTTTTCTATGTACATTCATATATAGCCTCTCTAATTTCACAGGTTATTTGAAAATCTTCCTCTTGATTTTCTACTCATTCCCTCTAAGGGAGCAGAGTTACCTTTGATTGACTGTTGCCTACTATTTCTAATGCAAGGTTCTAACACCCATTTTTTTTTCCTCCCTGCCATTATTCTCTTACTTTTTTCAGCTCCATAAAACTCCCTCTGGTGCCTCATCATGTATGATACAAACTACTTTATCCATAATCCTGTCACCTAGATATAGACAACTCCTTGTCCTTGGTTTATGTAATTCCATAAAAACAGACACACATAAATTTTTTTAACAAAAATTTGATTGCAACATTCATTACTGCTTTGCAGTCCCTTTTCCCTCAATATATCATTTATGTATAATATCATTCTATATATAATTTACACTTATTTTTAAATATGTCATTTAAATCTTTTCATATATATTTAAAACTTTTTATTAGAGAGATTTTCAAACATACAAAAGTAAGCAGAATGTTATAATGGACCCTCCTGTACACATCACCCAGCTTTCATGGTTGTCAACTCAGGACCAATCCTGTTTCATCTGCACCCTGACCTACTTCTTTCCTCTTATGTTATATTGAGACGAGTCCCAAATATATCATTTTCTCCATCCATGTAAATTTGTAATGACTGTATAGTATCTAACTGTATGGATGTGCCATTATTTATATATTTAGATAATCCTGTTTTTGGACATTTGTGACTTTTAGTTTTATCATTCAAATTATAACACTACAACTGCTAGCATAATATTTTTAAATAAATGAGATACCACCAGCTTTTCACATTGCTTGAATATATTTTCTTGTTTTTATCCCTACAACATCCTGTAAAGTAGTCAGAACAGGTTATATTATCCACATTTCATACACAAGAATTTTAGAGTCCAGTGGCAAACTATTGGTAAATAGTAGAGTTTCCTAACTTAAAATTATTCATAAAAATAACACATATATATGGTAGAAATAGGCTGCTCAAAAAATTTCTATGTAAATATTCATTGAACACCTATTAAGTGTTAGATACTATGTTGGATGCTTTTCTGTTTATAAATGCTGTGAAATAAGTGTTGTATCATTTTACAGGTAGGGAGCGGAGACTCAGATAAGTTAAATAATGTACCCATCATCACATAGCTAGTATTGGAATCTGGGTTCAAATTTAGGTCTTGCCTTTAAGTTCAGCATTCTTTCCAGTTTTCCCTATATTAATATTTCAAGGATTACCTCCTTTTCATTAACAAAGCAAGTAACTTTTGAGCCTGATTCTGCCTTCAAGCAACTTTACAATGTAGTTGGGAAGATAGTACAGATAGGAAGTCAGTGCCATAGGAGCAGAAAAAAAGTTATTTGGCAGTGGTAAAAATAATGATACTGTTCTTCATATATGCATGGTACTTTAGGCATGACAGAGAGCTTTGTCATTTCATCAATAATTTGTAAGATACTAAATACCTACTATGTAGAAAGACCTGTATTAGTTATGTAACAGTGAAGCAAGCTGACTTTTGTCCTTCCTGTTATCACTAGAAACTAAACATTTGAGAAGGAGAAATCAGACAAGATATTTGCATAGTTCTCTTAAGAAAACTATTTTTTCACTAGCAAAATTTTGTGCATTCTTCTGTTTCTCCTCACAATCCTGACAATGTTCAAAATCCAGGCTAAGTAAGGCTCCAGAAAAACCAAATTTCCCTGAAAATAGAATATAGTTATATTGTAGAAGTGACAATTGTCAGCATATTGCCAGTAGTGGAAGAATGTGGTATTGGCATGTGTTTGCTAGTTGGTTTTTGGTTTAGGGAATATTCTAGAGACATCCCAAAGACATAATGCTTGTCCAGCTGCTTCTATATAGTGCCATAGTCTAAACAAGTAATTCAACAAAATGCTTTGAAACCACAATACTTGCTCATTAAACATTTGAAATATTTTCACAGAAATTACATATGAGGTACTGAGAATATACTTGCAGTTATTTACATATCCAAATATTTGAAACCTCTTCCAGAATCTAGATCCCTGTAATAAACTGCCTTTTAAAATGCTGCCACAGGGCTGGGTGCGGTGGGTCATGCCTGTAATCTCAGCACTTTGGGAGGCTGAGACAGGTGGATCACCTGAAGTCAGGAGTTCAAGACCAGCCTGACCAATATGGTGAAACGCCGTCTCTACTAAAAATAAAAAAATTAGCTGGGCGTGGTGGTGTGTACCTGTAGTCCCAGCTACTCAGGAGGCTGAGACAGGAGAATCACTTGAACCTGGGAGGCGGAGGTTGCAGTGAGCCGAAATTGTGCCACTGCACTCCAGCCTGGGTGACAAAGCAAGACTCCATTGAAAAAAAAAAAAAATGCTGCCATGTGGACAGGCAGTTAAATATGTGGCCATACATGGTGACAACAAATGTTCCACACCTTTATTATCCAGTAGAAATATGTAAGCTACATGTGTAACTTAAAATATTCTAATAGACACATTAATAAAATTAAAAAGCAGGTGAAATTAATTTTAATAGTATATTTTATTTAATGCAAAATATCCAAAACACTATTTCAATGTGGAGTCAATATAAAATATTACTAATGAGATGTTTTACATCTTCATACTGTTTTCTAATAATATATGAATTATTGAATGAAGTATGTATTTTACACTTACACTGTATCAGAATTTGGACTAGCCACATTTCAAGTGCTCTTGGACAGCACAGGTCTATTATTCTCCAGCCCTCAGTCATTTTCTGAACCAACTGGAGGCAAGAAAACGAGTGTGTCATTGAAATAGTGTCCAAATGCCCTGAGCCGGTACAGGCCATACATCATTACTTCCATCTTTTGGGGGGTCAGTCCATTGAAAGTAATAGCCATATCTGAACAGCAGCCTTCTACTACTTGCTGAGGGTTATTAGACAATGCCTCTTCAATAAGCTGTGCGATTGGTTTTGTATTAAATACATCTCTTCCTTCATAATCCTCTGCATTTTCTGCATGAACTCCTGCGTATTTCAGGCATATTGCCAGCTGCTTATCTTCAGATAACTTCCAAATCACACTTTGATCTGCACAGGTCTCAGAGTTGTCGAGAAGTCTGTTAAGTCTTTTCATCGACTCTCTACTTAAGACAATCCCTCCTTCCACAGTCACGTATTCGAGGTCTCCAGATATAACAGTGTGGCCCAGATAGAAGGGTTGGGATGCATCCCTTGTAAACAAAAGGTACTTTAAATTTTCAATGACAGCAAACGTAGTGGGAAGTGCAAGAAAGAACCAGTTGTAGTTGTCGCCATACTTTTCAAAGACGTATTTGTAAGTGGTCCTCATCTGTACCCACCTGTCATTGCTTTCTATATTGAACAAATTATCATTTTTAGTATCGTAGAGCTCTGCTTTGTCACAGTGCTTGGTCCAGGTCTCTTTCAGTACAGCCCAGTAACTCTCATCTTCGGATTCTCCAAAGATGATACAGAAAACACGAATACTTTTACTGCGCTCCACAAGTATCACTTTTGAAGTGTTTAAGAAATCGTTCCTGTTAGGCGGACGAAGGTGATGGTGCTCGTGGTCTTGAGTTTGACCTGTGTGTCGAATGTGAATTTGGCCAAACATAGTTATGAAAACCCAGGAAATGCTCCCAAGCAACATACCCTTAAAAAATGATGTCCCACTAGCGGAGACCATTTTCCAGGCGTTAGGACAGTGCGCCAGGGTCAAAGGCAGTCTGGGACCGGGTCCCGGGGTGCTGCGCCTTCCGGCGCTGGCGGCCGCGCTCCCGGTTGGGCCACTCTAGCTGCGGGAGGTTGCTTGTCGGTGGCGTAGAGAAGGGGGCGGGGCAAGAGCCGGACGCGGCGGCCACTGCGGATGCGGTCCGGGCTGCTGCGGGTGAGAGGTATACCAGGAGTTCTGCACGCCCGGCCTTCCAACCAACAATAAAGTTGAAGATGAGCAGAGATGAGTCACAGACGGCTCTAAAGTGGGCCAGACATCAGCACTGAGCCAAAAAGAATAAAATTGAGTTTTACCTCACGATTTGTGTATTCAGCCCCTGGTACAACACATCCCTTATGTTGATTAGCATGGGGTCCTTCTTAAGGCTTTTAAAATTCTCCTTATAATATTCGTTTTAGTATTTGTGTGTCTGTGTGTTTAATCAAAGAATCTCTTCTATACTCCCTCTATCAGTCTGTAAGAATGTAAAACTACCCAGAGTTTTTATTTAAACGTAGCACCCACGGAGTTCATGAGAACCCACCACTTCCTTGATGTCATTATGACTTTTTGATCAACCCGTCAAATAGGACATTTGAAGCCTTTCTTTCCTCTTAGATTTATTTCTTGTTCTTAATATATGTTAATCAGTAATTTTTAATTTACAATCCACTGAAGAAAATTCTATTGATGAATACTCTTGAGGTATATATATAGTCCTTGTATTAAAAGAATCAAAACTCTGGCATTTTGATCAACTTTTAAATATGCAAAGAGCCTTTAATGTGCTAACTGTATTTAACTCATCTCCAGTGAACTATTTTAAAATATCCAAACTGATGATGACATTGAGATTTTTAAAGCCTTTTTCAGAAAGGCTTATTTTTCAAAAATAAATTTTTGTATTTATATTTTCCCTCACTCTACAGATGCAACAGCTTGAGAGACAAGTTATTGATGCTGAACGTCAAGCAGAAAAAGCTTTTCAACAGGTAGAGTATAATTTTAGTTTAAATTTTTTTTTGCCTGTACTACTCACATAAAGATTGTTTTGCTCATAATGGAAAGGCAATTATCAGCCTGCCTCTACATCTTATCATTTTGACTGTTCATAGCTTGATCCATAAAGAAAATGGAGAATCTACTCTATTTTGTCCATTAACAAATTTTCAAAAGGAAAAAAAGGCTTCCATTAGGAAGTTTTATCTTACTTCTGAGAAAAATCAAATATGACTTTTATGGTAATACTAATTATATTTAAGTTTTGTATATAAATATATTCATAGCGGCTTTATTTGTAGTTATAAAGAGTTGGAAATAATATGAATGCCATATTATAGAAGAATGAAAAAGTAAACTCTATCAACTCCATGAAATATTAGACAACCATGAAAATAATTGTTTCTAAGGATATGCATTAATATGTAAAAATGCTTAGAGTTATATTAGGAAAAGTCAAACCTCAGAGTTAAAAAAAAGGCTGAGAGGAAACACCCCAAAATTTTAACAAATGTTTAAAATTGTTTGAATTATGGAATCAGGAATGATGTTTTCCCCTATTTTTTTTTTTTTTTTTTTTTGAGACGGAATCTTGCTCTGTGGCCCAGGCTGGAGTGCAGTGGCGCAATCTTGGCTCACTGCAACCTCCACCTCCCGGGTTCAAGAGATCCTCCTGCCTCAATCTCCTGAATAACTGGGATTACAGGTGCGCACCACCACATCCGGCTAATTTTTATATTATTAGTAGAGATGGGGTTTGTTGGCCAGGATGGCCTCAAACTCCTGACCTCAGGTGATCTGCCCACCTTGGCCTCCCAAAGTGCTGGGATTACAGGTGTGAGGTATCATGCCTGGCCACCTATATTTTCATACTTTGAGTTTTTTAATATAACTTTTATTTATTAAAATTTTTAAATTTTGTAATGACAGGGTCTCACTATGTTGTCCAGGATGATCTTGAACTCCTGGCTTCAAGTGATGCTCAGTGTCCCAAAGTGTTGGGATTACAGGTGTGAGCTCACTGTGCTCAGACAACTTTTATTATTTTTAAAAGATGTTTTGATAAGTCACATAACCCTTTCTGGGCCTTGCCAGCAGTAAAACGAGCAGTAAAATGATGAGTTTAGATGGGCCCACCCAGCCTTAAAGTTTAACGATTCTAAATCTATAGCTTCTCATTTCATGAAAAGACCTCAGTCATATTCAGTTTAATCAATGAGTTCCAGTGAGTTCTGGTGTTCTGCGGTGCTATGGAGTAATATGGTTAACTATAATTTATTGCATATTTACAAAAAGCTTAAAGAGCCAGCTTTCTATATTTTCGTAAAGCTAGAAGAGAGGATTTTGAATGTTCACAACACAAATAAATAGTAAATGTTTGAGGTGCTGGACATGCTAATTACCTTGATTTGATCATTACACATTGTATACACACATGGAAATATCCCTCTGTATCTCATAAATATGTACAATTATTATGTATCAACTAAAAACAAAAGAAAAAAAGGCTTAAATACAAAATTATTTCTCCTAAGAAGTGCATATGAAATTCCTTATGCTTCCTCTAAGTTTGTCATATTTCCTTCCTTCAACTTGAGTACTACCAAATCTTTTTCCTTTTTAATTTTTATTTTAGAAGGGTAAGGAGCCTGGCAACAAGGCTTTCCCCCTTGCTGCATTGCCGTTCTTTCCACTAATTCTGGAAGTTGCAGTGTCTGTTTCTTTAGTGGTTTGGCTTTCTGGCTGCTCAAAATTTAAGTCAAGTAAGCCTTCTGAAGGAAATTTATCACTTGTAAATCTTTCAGAAGGACCTCTATATGTGGCAGCTGTACCAAGTTTCTCATTCCAAGTTTCTCATTTTCTTGCCACTACCAATTATATCTCTCTTGATTGTATTTGCTTGACTTATTTGATTTCTTGTTCCATAGCATAATCACATCTTCCATTTGACAATTAGAATTTCTGTTTCTGCCTGGTTGAAATTTATGTCCAGGACCACTTTAGTTGCAATTATTTTTACTGCATACACTGGATTTCTAGTTTCCGTTACTGTTGTTCATATGCCAACTGGAAAAGCCACCTGTTCCCTCAGAATGCCAACTGGAATTCCTTCCTGACCATTATGATTCCAATCTACTGTTCCACTATTTGAATGCCAACCAACTCCAGAATTACTATGGTTGTGAAACCCAGTCAAGGAGTCTCCTGCAACACCCTAATGCCCCTCAGAACATCCTTTTGGTTCACCACTGTTCCTCAAAGAATGCAGAAAGCTGTTTCTCCATGTATTATTAAAGCGATCTTTTTTCCAATTACAATCCTCCTGTGGAGGTCCAGGGTGATGCCATGCTGGCTGACTGTAAGTCTGTCTGTGTTGGTGAGGAATTTGGTGTTCTCAGCTCCATTGGGGTCACCTGTCATCAGAATTTACTTCTTGGTTGCTACTGGAAGGTTCTTGTTGACTTTGTTCTTTCCTTTGTTTTATTAATTGAATGAGTTCCTTGTCAAAATAATCTTCTTCCTCTTCCTCTCATTTTCCATCATCTTCTCTTTCCTGGGCATCAACGTTATCTTTGTGCAGCTGGCCAGAAATGTGCTTTGCATATGCAGAAAGACCCACTTCTGTGGCCCCGCACCTTCGGCACTCATGACTAGTGCCTCTTTTTGGAGCTGTACACGATGTGACACAATATGCATTTTTGTCCTCCTGCTGTAGTGACCAGATCTGAATCACTCAACCAAACCCTCTTACTTCATCAGGCCACTGAGGGCCAGGCAAGGGAGCTCCCTGATGCCCCAGATACCCCATTCAGTTTTGGGTCTGAGAGCCTACTCTGGACCCTCTCCCCACCAGGCCCCATCACCCTCAATTTTTATTTTAGGTTCAGCAGATACATGAAAGATTTAATTTTATAGGGTAGAGTAAGTGCCTGATAGATTTCTAAATAAACCCAATGTAGCCTAATCTTTGATTTTCTTAATTATGCTTGAAAAGGAAATCTTACAACTTTATTAGGCAAGACTTTAAGCACATACAAGAGTAGAGAAAATAGTATAGTGAACCCCCATCACCCACTTCAACAATTAGTCAAGTCATGGCTCATCTATACCTCCACTCACTTCCCCTGCCCCCTCACACTGGACTATTTAGAAGCAAATCCCAGACATGGTATAGTTTCATCCATTATTATATACTATACTAATCTAAAACCAAACACTCTTAAAAATCATAACCACAATACCATCATCACACCAAAAAATTACCAATAATTCTTCAGTATATCAAAGATCTAGTCAGTATTCAAATTTTTCCAAATAGCTAATAATTGCTATTTGTTTTGTTCTTTAATCAAAGTGGAATTCACATAACATAAAATTAACTTTTTTTTTGAGACAGTCTCACTCTGTCACCTGGGCTGGAGTGCAGTGGTGCGATCTCAGCTCACTGCCACCTCTACCTCCTGAGTTCAAGCGATTCTCCTGCCTCAGCCTCCCGAATAGCTGGGACTATAGGCACCCACCACCACGCCTGGCTAATTTTTTGTATTTTTAGAGAGATGGGGTTTCACCATGTTGGCCAGGCTGGTCTCGAACTCCTGACCTTGTGATTTGCCCACCTTGGCCTCCCAAAGTGCTGGGATTACAGGCGTGAGCCACCGTGCCCGGCCAAAATTAACATTTTAAAATGAACAGTTCAGTGTTGTGTACAATCATCACCTCTATGTAGTTCCAAAATGTCGAAAGCAAACTCATCTCAAAAGGAAACCATATTCGTTAAGCATTTAGTCCCATTTCCCCTCCCACTAGCCCCTGGCAACCACCAGTCTGCTTTCTGTTGCTATGGATTTACCTATTCTGGATATTTCATATAAATGGATTTATATACTATGTGATCTTTTGTGTCTGGCTTCTTTCATTTAGCAGAATGTTTTTGATATTTATCCATGTTGTAGCATGTATCGTGCTTTATTCCTCATTATGGCTGAATAATGTTCCATATATATGTATACACACACACAAAATTTGTTTATCCATTTGTCCTTTTATGGACATTGTGTTTTTATGGACTTTCACTGCCCTCAATGTCTCCTGTGCCCTACCTATTCTACCTTTTCGTCTTTTGACTATTGTGACTAGTGCTGTTAAGAACATACATATATTTGTTTGAGTACCCCTTTTTAATTCTTTTATTTATATACCCCTTTTTTTTTTTTTTTTTTGAGATGGAGTTTTGCTCTTGTTGCCCAGGCTGGAGTGCAATGGCACGATCTCGGCTCACCGCAACTTCCGCCTCCCAGGTTCAAGCCATTCTCCTGCCTCAGCCTCCTGAGTAGCTGGGATTACAGGCACCCATGCCTAGCTCATTTTGTATTTTTAGTAGAGATGGGGTTTCTCTATGTTGGTCAGGCTGGTCTCGAACTCCCGATTTCAGGTGATCTGCCCACCTTGGCCTCCCAGAGTGCTGGGGTTACAGGTGTGAGCCACCTCGCCCGGCCCTCTTTTTTTTGTTTTTAATAGTTGGTTTGTTCAATTGGGATCTAAACCAGATTGACACATTTCATTTGATTCTTAAACTCTTTTAATTTATAGGGTCTTTTTCCCTTTTTTCTTTCAATTTATTTGTATGGGTTAATTTGTTCTCTAAAGCTTTCCACATTCTGGAGTTTGCCAATTGCATACCTATGATGTGATTTAACAAACTCCTCTACCCCTATATTTCCTGTAAAATATAGTTAGATCTAAAAATTTGACTTTTTTTCTTCTCTCTTTTCAAGACTACTTCTTGGGTGATATTGTTGACCTCCACCAGGAGGTATATAATAATGTCTAGTTATCTCTCTCTCTCTCTCTCTCTTTTTTGGTGATATTAGCAGCCATTGTTTACCTTGTTTAAATCAATGATTTCATCAGTGAGGTTATTGCTTTTTTAAAAACAGACTTTAATTTTTAGAGCAGTTTTAGATTTACAGCAAAATTGACAGTGTATGAAGTACAGAGCTTTCATATATCCTCTCCCCTCCAACACACATTCAAGCTTTCTTCACCATCAGCATCCAACACCAGAGTGGTACATTTATTACAACTGATGAACCAACACTGACACATCATTGTTACCCAAATCCCATAGTTTACATTAGTGTTTACTCTTGGTGTTTTATGTTCTCTGGATTTTGACAAATGTGTAATGCCGTGTATCCTCTTCTATAGTATCATATAGGATACTTTCACTGCTCTTAATGTCTCCTGTGCTCTACCTATTCAATCCTTCCCTCCTCTTAAGTCCCTGGAAACCACTGATGTTTTCACTGATTTAATTGTTTTGTCTTTTCCAGAATGTCATATAGTTAGAATCAGACAGTATATAGCCTTTTCAGATTGGCTTTATTTTCACTTAGTGATATGCATTAGGGTTTCTTCATGACTTTTCAGTTAGCATTCTTTTCAACAATAACTTAGCCAGAATGGCTAAAATTGAAAGAACAACAATGAAGCGTTGGCAAGGAGATGGAGCAACTGGAATTTCCATACACTTCCAGTAGGAATGCAACTTTGGACATTTATTCCCTCTGGAAAGCTGTTTGGCAACATCTACTAAAGTAAACATTTGCCAGCATATGACCCAGCAATTCTACTCCTAGGTGTATACCAAGAGAAATAGGAGCACATATCCACCAAAATATAGGTTTATGGACATGTGAAGCAACTTTATTCATTAACAGTCCTAAGCTGAAAACAAACAAATCATTCTACCAAAAAAGACACATGCACTTCTATGTTTATCAGAGTGCAATTCACAATAGCAAAGACATGGAATCAACCAAGATGCCCATCAATGGTGAGTTAGATAAAGAAAATGTGGTACATATACACCAGGGAATACTACACTGCCATAAAGAAGAATGAGATCAGGTCCTTTGTAGCAACATGGATGCAATTGGAGGTCATTATCCTAAGAGAATTAATGCAGGAACTGAAAACGAAATACCACATGCTCTCACTTATAAGTGGGAGCTAAACATTAAATACACAAACGATACCATTTCCACAGTTTGAATCTATCTTGATCAGAATTCTTTTGACATCTAATAATGATCCCTGCCTAGAAAAATAAACAAGTTTTTCTTATTGTGAAATGCCCAATGAGTCTTACCAAGATATGAGAAGATGAATGTAGGATATAACATGAGAGAAAGCCAATCCAAGACAATTGTAGAAATTGCCAAGAAAATTATGGGCAGGGCACATTTCAAGGTTAATTCTAACCCAGCTCTTCTCCAGGATTCCTAGAGTGTAGTTATTTCGATTAACATATATTGGTGTTCTAGACACATAGAATTAAAGTCCAGAGTTTGGAATAAGCGGTTAATTTTTCTTTTTTTGAGACGGGGTCTCACTATATGCCCAAGCTAAAGTGTAGTAGTGCGACCATGGCTCATTGTAGCCTTAACTTCCCGAGCTCAAGCAATCCTCCTGCCTCAGCCTCCCAAGTAGCTGGGACTACAGTCATGTGCCACCACACCCAGCTAATTTTAAATTGTTTGTAGAGATGGGGCCTCACTGTTGCCAGGGCTGGTCTCAAACTCCTGGGCTCAAATAATCCTCCTGTCTCAGCCTCCCAAAGTGTTGAAATTACAGGCGTGAACTGCAAAATTGGCCTTTTAAAAAATTTTTTGTTGTTGATTTTTTTTCTCCTCTTCCTCCTTCTCCTCCCCCATTCGATCTCCTCTACCTCCTCTTCTTTTTTCTTTTTTGAAGGGGAAGGGTGAAGACAGGAGAGGAATATGAAACCCATTTGGCAAGGTAAAGTCTGTACAGCCAAAGAGAAATCAAGGTGAATTCACGTTTCTCTGCCTTGGGAACAAACTTAAAATTTTAGCTGGATTTAAATCCAAACTCTCCCACTTAGTTGACTGAAAAAGCTTCTTAGTTTCTTTGAGTCTTAGTTGTGTCACTTATGGAAAAGAGCTAATATTTGCAGAGCCCACAGTCTCTGCATATTGTGTAGAGGTGTACAACACAGTGATTAAGAACACAGACTTGAGCCAAACTGTCTGGGTTCAAAGTCTGTCTCCATCTCTTACCACCTTTTCAACTTGGGCCTCAGCTTCCTATCTGTACAATGTAGTACTATCTAATACCTAGCTCATAGGATTTGGGGGAGATTGAATAGTTACTATGAGTAAAGTGCTTGGAATACTTCCTGCCACATAGAAGTGCTATTTAGCCATTTGAAGATTGACTGATTTAAGTAAAGTGCCTGGCATGCAGTCAGCCCTCAGTAAATGGTGGTGGTGGTAGAAGTACGATTAGTAATGTAAGGATCTATGCTGTGCCTGTATTTTAATATTCTTTGGCTGATAGTACCAAGTAGTGATATTCCCACTTACATCTCTACAAAGGCAATACTTAACAGTAAAATCATAAAAAGCCTACTTAAATTCTGTGAAAGACACTTTCAGAATGCTTACAGCATTCTCTGTCACTCCATACCAGATGTTTTAGTCTTTTTCTGCAGAGGTGTACTGAGCCGTATATGCCTGTTGCTGTTCAGCCACATGCCTTGCAGCACACATTTGTTGGCTTGTCTGCCTGTCTGACTTTCACCACTAAAAGCAGTACTCAGCTGAAACCAGCTCAACTCTATACTTTAGCTTTGTACATTTTTCTCTTTGTATATTAATGAATGGCATCACTTCTGTAACAATTAACGAAGTTGTCTGCAGAAAAAAAGTCACACATTTGCCAGATAAATCTTGGTGATCTTTATACTTAATGTTCTAGTACATCCCCCTCCCCTCTCCTCCCCTCCCCTCCCCTTCCCTTTCCTTCTTTTCTCCTTCTCTTCTTTTCCCCTTCCTTTCCCTTCCCTTCTTTTTCCTTCATTGTCTTGTGTTTTCTGACTTTGGCCTTCCTAGTAGCATCTTTCTTTACCTCTGTACCCTGGCTGTCTCTGTATGTCTCTACATGTAATCTATCTGTTCTTCCCTATCTTTCCCTTCCCTTCCTTTCTCTCCTTTAACTGCCCATATTATGGGAAAAAGAGAAAGAAATTGAGGATGGTTTTGTTTTGCCTTAATTTAAAATTCTTAATTCATAATACGTGGCAAATTTCTTTGTTTTTGAAAATTAAACTAAATTAAGTATTTTTTATTTGTGATTTTCAACTATCTATACCCCCCACCCCCCGCCGACCCCTGCCCCGCCCCGATTCCTTGGGTCTTACGAGATCCAGTGAGGATTCTTTAAAAAAGGATCCTTGTTCCCGATTCAAGGGAAGCAAACCATAGAGGTTTGTTGCCATCGGGGCCAACCACTGGTCTTGGTAAGTTTGACAGGAAGGATTTCTCTCCTTTGAAGTTGTTCTTTGAGGATGTCGGGTATAAAGTTATTTAATTCTATGTGCTATATCTTTAAGCAAAAATACACCAGGATTGGTTATTTTAGACATACTGCTACTCCCATTACCAAAAAAAAAAAAAAAATAGAGAGAGAATTACAAATCTCTCAGAGTTTCCATGAGTTAGCAAAACCTGTAGGCATTTCTTTTTGTCACAACACTTTAAATTTATTTAGTGCATATTTTGTTATACTTCAGAAGGACTTTTTTTCTTTATATTACCTCATAATCTAAAAATCGACAGGAAATACAGAGAGCAGATGAATTCTCATGCACTGATGATGTCACCTTTTTTGGCCTTTGCAGGACTAAGTGTTAATAACTTAAGAGTAACGGAATCCTTTGCTATCTTTAACAATTTCCATGGGACTGTGGCCTATCTGATGTTTATGTTGCTTAAATCAGCTTGCCATTTCTCATTGAACCATGTCCTAAGACTCAAACAACTGTATTTATCTTAACCAAAAAGGAATATTTCGCCACTAAAAGCAGTACTCAGCTAAAACCAGGTCAACTCTATAGTTTAGCTTTGTACATTTTTCTCTTTGTTTATCAATGAATGGCATTACTTCTGTAACAATTAACTAAATTGTCTGCAGAAAAAAAAGTCACAGATAAATATTTTATTGCCAGATAAATCTTGGTGATCTTTATACTCAATGTTCTAGTACATCTTTTTTTTGTTTGTTTGTCTTTTGAGACAGGGTCTTACTCTGTCATCCAGGCTGGAGTGCAGTGGTGCGATCTCAGCTCACTGCAACTTCTGTTTCCTGTGCTCAAGCAATCCTCCCACCTCAGCCTCTGGAGTAGCTAGGGCTGCAGGCATGTGCCACCACACCCAGTTAATTTTTTTTAACCTTTTTTTTTTTTTTTTTTTGTAGAGATGATGTCTCTCCATATTGCCCAGATTCGTCTCGAACTTGTCAGCTCAAGCAATCCTCCAGCCTCAGCCTCCCAAAGTGATGGGATTACTGGCATGAGCCACCATGCCTGGCCCTAGTGCATCTTTATTGTTGTTGTTCACAAGTTTTGAAAGCAATATGATCAAATCAACCCAGTTCTACTTATGAGTACTCCTGTGAGATAGAAAAGCAGCAAAGAGCATATTTGGAAAATACTGACATATGGGATTCATTCCCAAGTATCTGATTAGGTGAATACCTTAATATATTACATTTATTTATGCTAACCAAAGAGGGGTAGATTATTCCCCTATAAAAGTATGTGTGCTTTTATTTTATCCTTTTGGGCTTGATCCCTTGCCTGTGTTTGATTCAGGCATGGTAGCAGCTACATTTAAAGTTGCCTCTGACCATTCTAACACATGAGCTAATCTTCCCTTTCTGTAAAGTTAGTTCTGCTTCCTCCTCCTCCTCTTCTTCTTCTTCTTCCTCTTCCTCTTCTTCCTCTTCTTCCTCTTTTTCTTCTCTTTCTTCTTCCTCCTCGTCCTCCTCCTCCTCCTCCTCTACTTCTTCTTCTTCCTCCTTCTTCCTCCTTCCTACTCCTCCTCCTCCTTCTCCTTCTTCTTCCTCTTCCTCTTCCTCTTCTTCCTCCTCCTCTTTCTCTTCTTCTTCCTCCTTCTTCCTCCTTCCTCCTTCTTCCTCCTTCCTCCTTCTTCCTCCTTCCTCCTCCTCCTCCTCCTCCTTCTTCTTCTTCTTCTTCTTCTCCTTCTTCTCCTTCTCCTCCTTCTCCTTCTCCTTCTTCTTCTTCTTCTTTTTTTTTTTTTTTTGAGACTGAGTCTTGCTCTGTGGCCCAGGCTGGAGTGCAGTGGCATGATCTTGGCTCACTGCAACCTCTGCCTCCTGGGTTCAAGCATTTCTCCTGCCTCCACCTCCCGAGTAGCTGGGAATACAGGCACATGCCACCACGCCTGGCTAATTTTTGTATTTATAGTAGAGACGGTGTTTCATCATGTTGGTCAGGCTGGTCTCAAACTCCTGACCTCAGGTGATCCGCCTACCTTGGCCCCCTAAAGTGTTGGAATTACAGGCATGAGCCACTGTGCCTGGCCTGAAGTCATTTTTGACTCTTAATAAATCAATACTGCTCAGTCATTCTAATATCCATGACCTTGTAATGGATATTACATTGCAATCCTTTGCTATATGAGGCCCACCCTTCATTATATGGAAAGCAAATTATTTAGTGATCTTGCTTTTCAACTTCTGCAAGAAGAATCCTACTTTATAATCATGGAGTACTATGCCAAAATAATTGTGTTGTAAATGTGATTAGAATTATTAATTAATTTGCAGTAAACATATAAAAATTATAATCAACTTGCTGATTTCCCTGATAACATGTCAGTAAATTTTGACACATTCTTGAGTTCAAGTTTTCTGAGAAGCTTTAAAAAGATATTTTATAAACATATGGCCTTCCCTTTCTTATGAGATCCCATCCAAGTAGTGTAGCATGACGTGCAAAGATCCGTGTGTTCCTCTCCTTATTTACAGCCTTATATCTGGCCATGTCCCCCCTTCTCATATATATATATATATTTAAAAATAATTTTAACTGTTATTTTACACTCAGAGGGTACATATGCAGGTTCGCTACATGGTTATATTGCATGATGCTGAGGTTTGGGATATGGATGATTCCATCTCCCAGGCAGTGAACATAGTACCCAATAGTTTTTCAGCCCGTGTCCGCATCTCTTGCTCCCTGTCTCATAGTCCTCAGTGTCTGTTGTTCCCATCTTTATGCCCTTGTGTATTTAATGTTTAGCTCCCACTTATAAGTGAGAGCATGTGGTATTTAGTTTTCAGTTCCTGCATTAATTCTCTTAGGATAATGACCTCCAATTGCATCCATGTTGCTACAAAGGACCTGATCTCATTCTTTTTTATGGCAGTGTAGTATTCCCTGGTGTATATATACCACATTTTCTTTTTCTAACTCACCATTGATAGGCACCTTGGTTGATTCCATGTCTTTGCTATTGTGAATTGCACTCTGATAAACATAGAAGTGCATGTGTCTTTTTTGGTAGAATGATTTATTTTCCTTTGACTATATACCCAGTAACTAGATTGCTGGGTCAAATGGTACTTCTGTTTCTTTGAGAAACCTCTGACTGCTTTTTATAGTGGCTGAACTAATTTACATTCCCACCAACAGTGTATAAGTGTTCCCATTTCTCCACAGCATTGCCAGCATCTGTTATTTTTTAATTTTTTAATAATAGTCATTCTGATTGGTGTGAAATGGTATCTCATTATTGTTTGATTTGCATTTCTCTGATGATTAGCAATGATGAGCATTTTTTCTTATGTTTCTTGGCTGCTTGTATATCTTCTTTTGTTTTATTTAATTTTTTTTTTTCAAGACAGGGTCTTTCTCTGTTGCCCAGGCTGGAGTGCAGCAGCATGATCATGGCTCTCTGCAGCCTTGACCTCCCAGGCTCAAGTGATTCTCCCACTTCGGCCTTTTGAGTAGCTGGGACCAGAGGCATGTGCCACTACACTCAGCTAATATTTTACAAATTTTTTTGTAGAGATGCGTTCTCACTCTTTTGCCCAGGCTGGTCTCAAACTCCTGGGCTCAAGCTGTCCTCCCTCCTTGGCCTCCCAAAGTGTTGGGACTACAGGCATGAGCCACCACACCCAGCCTGTGTCTTCTTTTGAGAAGTGTCTGTTCATGTCCTTTGCCCATAGCTTCTGCACAGCAAGAGAAACTATCAACAGAGTAAACATACAGCCTACAGAATGGGAGAAAATATTCACCAACTATGCATCCAACAACGGTCTAATATCCAGAATCTATAAGGAAGTTGTTATTGTATGAATCTAAACAATCTAAACAAATCTAAACAAATCTAAACAAATCAACAAGTAAATTTTAAGTAACTGGAAAGTAGTCAGGGATTTAAAATACTCTAAACAATTTCTTTTGTCATTCTATTTGGAAACAATCAGGAATCTTTGTCATGCCACAGCAATTTATATATAGAAATAGAAACTTTCAACCCCCTCTTAAAAATACAGTCACATCTTGATTATGTATAGTGGACAGGAATGAGGTTAGAAATGGGAAGAAGGAAATAGTGATATGAATAATTACAATGGGAGTAATATTTGCAGATCCTGCTTTCTCCTATGGAAAATAGCCCTGGAAGCTGTATTGGGATCCCCAACAGTACTCTTGGTTCAGTGATTTGCTAGAATAACTCATGGGACCCAGAAAAGCTGTTCTGCTCATGGTCACTGTTTATTACAGTGAAAAGATACAGATTAAAATCAACAAAGGAAAAGAGCACATAGAGTGGTGTCCAGGAGAAATCAGGTATGAGCTTCCAGTTGTCTTTCTGCTGTGGAGTTGCACAGGGATGCACTTAATCCTCCCATCAATGTGTGACAACATGTATGAAATATTGCCAACAAATAAGCTTACTCAAGTCTTGGTGTCAAGGATTTTTATTAGAGGTCAGTCATGTAGGCCTGAAATATCCACCTGACTGATCTTAGTCAGTCTCCAGCCCACCCAGAGATCAGACTGATATATTTTGGCCCAGGGCCCCAGGCAAACACAAAAACAGGCACTCACCATAAGTCACACCATTAGCATAAACTATGTGCTGTGGCCCAAGATCTCAGCTATATTAATACAAAGGCAGCCTTAACAGTCAAGATATTCCAGGGCATCAGAGATTGTCTCCCAAGAGCCAGTGAAGGACCAGTCCTTTCTTTGGAATGTGGAGGATCTATACACCCCAAGTCTACTGAGTTAACCCTTTGCTGAACAGGAATTTAGGGACCTTGGGATCAAGAAGGTTTGGGGGAAGTGGGTGAGGAGTGTGCTGAGGTGGGTGGATACAATCAGAGGCTCTCCTAGAAGTAAAGAAGCAAAGTAGCCTAAAAACACGAAGCATTCCACACTGGAGGCTATCTGTGTATACACATTTGTGAGGGTTTATTTAACAACCAATTTGAATTCACAGGAGTTTGTTATTGGCCAGTCTCTGAGTAGTTAAAATTCTTAAACGGTTCTGGTTAAATGAATGGAAAAACAAGTGAGCTATTTTCCATATGGTTGTGGTGAGATGTTTTAAAAGGCATCTTGGCTTTTCTGTGGACCTCTTAGCTTTTCTGTAGACCTCTTATTCATATTAATTACCAAGAAAGGCTGAATCCTGTCTACAGAACTTGGTCTTAATAGGACCAGTTGGTAAGTAGGTTGCTTCTAACTACTTTGTGGTCTCTTTCTCTAAGAGATTTTGCCCCTTTTGCCAATATTTTTCTTGCCTAGGAAGATTGTTTGTCTAAAAGTAATGGTGGAATTAAAGAGCTTCAGACAGCAAGGATGCATCCAAGGAGCTCTGTAGCATTCATTCATATAGTAACAACTTCCAAATTGAATGTGTTATTCAGGGTAAAAGAGTAGTTCCAAACCATAGTTTTTCAGGTCTAGAGACCTTTCCTAAGCAATAATAGGACTATTTTATGTGGCAACTCAATGTCCGTAGGGTGGCTTTCTTTAACTTAATAAAGGGACACTAGATGTAGGTCTGGTAGTGTTTATTTTTATTCTTACTCAGTTACTTTTGTTTTTCTTGAGGGTTACTTCTATTACTCTGTGCCCAGAGGAGAACTATCATTTTGGACTTGGGCTCTGCTCCTCTCTCCCTGCTTCCTCAGCTACAGAATGCCGTATGTGGAACTGGCTATAGCTATACCATCTTAAGATTACTGTCCAGCTGTCTGTCCTGCTTGGGCAGTTTTGCATGACATCATTTCTGATGCAGACCTTTGTCCTTGATACAGATCTTTGTCCTTCAACTCATGCAGAAAGCCCACTATATTTCTTAGAATCTAAGGTAACTTAAATTGTCATTTGGATAGTGGAATACATTTTTCTTCTTCTTCTACTTTTTTTTTTTTTGATCTGCTTTGATTTTCCTAGTTTCCAGCCATGTGGTTGGTATTTAAATAGAATAGTTTTGGCATCTGAGTTGATTTATGTTTATGCAGTGAACCCACAGATGAAACCTGGCATTCATGGTTAAAAAAAATAAATCCAAACTAACCTTTATACCTTTTCAGGAGAGAACCCTCATTAGTCAAATATTTTTTAGCTTTAAGTAAGGATTCATTGTGACTTTTCAGAAGTGTTTTTAATAATTTCAGATTTTCATCTTAACTGTCATCTTTGATTTCTCAAATGCTTTCACATTATTTTTTTCTCTTTGCCCCTATAATCTGAAACATTGCTAAAATTATATTCTTACCTATTTGGAGTATATAGAATGAAAGTCTTAATATTGTATACAGTACCCAATACTTTATTTTCCTTCTTACTACAATTAACATCTCAAACATCTGTTATTTGGATCTCCTTGTGAAGTTTCTGCTGAGGCATCCAATCAACTAGACCATCTACAATCAAGGATCAAGTTTGTGAGTCAAAGTGAGAACTAAAGGAGAGAAAAGTGACAACTAAAAGGTGGCGATAGGAAAATCTAAACTTTACTATGAGTTGAATAGACTTATATAATCCATGTAGGTTGGTAAACACAATACACAGATATGCCTTTCCGAGATTTTATATGCCTGGATGTGTTTCACAGAATATCCAAGCAGGACCCATCTGTCTTAGATATTAAACTTGCAGCACCACTCAACCTCCAGCCACACACTCAGTCTTCTTTTACCCTGTTCTGTTCTTTTCTCATTACCCTTATTTATGCAGGATTTTTTGCTTCTTAGCTCAGCTAGATCTGGGTTCTTGTCTCACGACCAGGAAGAAGTAGTCGCACCAACACTCAAAGAATGAGCAAGGCAGGAAGTTTTATTGCACGATGAAACAGCTTTTAGTGGAGAGGGGACGCGGGGGGTGATCCCCCCACCCGACGCAGGAGAATTCCCAATATGGCTGAGCCCGGGGCTTTTTATGGGCTCAGAATAGGGAGTGCGTGCTGATTGGCTTGTGAGTATGCAAAAAAGGTTAAAGTAAAGATATCACTCAAAAGTGGGCATGATAGTGTAGAAAACCAATTAGGAAAGGGTAGGTATATGTAAAATAGGTGAAGGATGGGGATCAATCGAAAGAAAGTGTGCCAAACAGGAAGGCAGGTTCTCAATCTGGTTCAAAGATTTACTGGGGACTGTTTCCAGCTTGAAGGTTGGATTTCACCGGGGACCTGCCCCATCTGCCTAGGCATTTGTCTGCCTCCTGCCTCTATCATTATCACCTGAGTAATGTAAAGTACTGTTCTTTTTTTAAAAAAACATATTTGTTATATTTGTGATCTCTCTTACCCACTAGAATTAATTTCTTGAACTCCTGGACTCAAGCTATCTGCCTGCCTCGGCCTCCCAAAGTGCTGGGATTACAGGTGTGAGCCACTGTGCCAGGCATAGAATGTAACTTCTATGCAGGCAGAGATTGGGGGGTCTAGTTTATTTGCTGATGCTTTCTCAGGGCCTGGAATAAGCCAGGCACTTGGCAGGTTTTCAGTGAATATTTGTTAAATGAAGGAATCAAGAAGCCCTCATTGAGTGCACTCATTGAGTGCACTCTCCTACCTATATCTAGACTCTAATACATTTTTATTTTTTATGATTCCATCATTTGGGGCTTTAAGGTTGTTTCCCCACCCCCCCTTTCCATTGTGTATATGTTTCTTTTTCACTTAAGTTCAAGTTTTTTCCCATAATACATTATTATACCAGGCCATCCAGTCTGGGTCTCATCTCACCACTCACCTGTCTTAATGTATACTCTTTGTTTAAAATATGAAAAAATGAGGGCTGGAAACTTTCTGTTTCTATACTCATATAAACACTTTGCATATTGTCATCACTCTAGGAAACATGTACATTACTTTATATGATAGCAATATTCTGAGAATTTCTTATGTTTGTATGTACCTCCAAGGTAACACCACTTGGTGAAATAGGCTTCAGACTTTATAATCATTAAATACATTAAACCTTGCTGTTTAATATTTTCCTTTTTGAAGTCTTTTAGGAATCTACATAATATTAAGGTAAAATTCTAGGTTTAATACTGTGATAACCTGAGTACACACACAATTTTAATATTTTATCCTTTGAATTTAGGTACAAGTTATGGAAGATAAATTAAAAGCAGCTAATATTCAAACCAGTGAATCAGAGACAAGATTATATAATAAGTGTCAAGATCTGGAGTCGCTAATACAGGAAAAAGATGACATCATTCAAAACTTGGAATTGCAACTTGAAGAGCAGGTTAGGAAGAATTTGATAAAGAGTTCTAAGTGTGTGCACTCATTTGTGCATAATCACAAAGATTAAAAAGAGAGAGTCTAAATTTCTATATTTGGGGAGAAATATTGCTTATTCGGTCAACCCATAGGATTGCATCACATTTATTGGTGAAAGGTGCAAGTAAAATGGCATTCCTTTAAGTTCAGAGTGATTCCAAGGCAAGATCTAACACTTTTTGGATGTGAGAATGCTCGTTAATATTCAAACATTTGAGTTTATTTATTTATTTGAGACAGAGTCTCCCTCTGTCACCCAGGCTGGAGTGCAGCGGCTCGATCTCAGCTCACCGCAACCTCTGCAACTCCACCCCCAACCAACAGGTTCAAGTGATTCTTGTGCCTCAGCCTCCCGAGTAGCTGGGACTACGGGCATACACCACGACACCCAGCTAATTTTTGTATTTTTTTTAAGAAGAGACAGGGTTTTGCCATGTTGGCCAGGCTGGTCTTGAACTCCTGACCTCAGGTGATCCGCCCATCTCAGCCTCCCAACCTGCTGGGATTACAGGCACAAGCCACTGTGCCCAGCCAGACGTTAGAGTTTAAATGTAGTGTTTAAGTTGGAACATTTGGTTATCAGTAGGTATGTCCGTAAATTGTTTGCAACCAATCTTTGCTTCAGATTGTTAGAATGTTGGAAATGTTTATAGAACATTACATTTTAAATATTTATATTTGATGCCAATCCTTCTGCTTAGAAATGTGTACACCATTTTTGAACCACTTTATTGGAATCAAGTAACCTAGTTTAAAAAATGTATTAGTCACACCTGTAATCCCAGCACTTTGGGAGGCTGAGGCAGGCGGATCACGAGGTCAGGAGATCAAGACCATCCTGGCTAACATGGTGAAACCCCGTCTCTACTAAAAGTACAAAAAATTATCCAGGAGTGGTGGCGGGCGCCTGTAGTCCCAGCTACTTGGGAGGCTGAGGCAGGAGAATGGCGTGAACCCGGGAGGCAGAGCTTGCATTGAGCCGAGATTGCGCCACTGTATTCCAGCCTGGGTGACAGAGCGAGACTCCATCTCAAAAAAAAAAAAAAGGAAAAAATTGCATTGGGGTTATGTACTTAATGGTCACTTAACATCATTTAGATATGACCACTATGAAATCATTTTGTTAAATGTGTTGTTTATTTTCAGCATTTTTTTCCCATTTCTTGATAAAGACCAGTGTTTCTTTAGGTCAGTGGTTTTCAGCTTTCTACCACCCCTAGACCCTGCCTATTGTGATTTATTTGGTAAACACATTCTCAGTAGTTTTGTGACCATAACCAGATTTTAAGGCTGGTAAATGAGAGCTAGAATTTCACTAGGTTTATTTTTCTTGGATCTTTGAAAGCTAGTATTTGAGGGGGAAAAAAAAGCCATGCCCCTAAGGAGAGTCTTATTCTCTTCTCCCCAACGTGGTTGACCCCTAAATCCTAGACCATTTCCAGAAGTGGCTTATTTTGTTGATAAATTCAGTGGATTGACTTCAGTGTATGATCGTTCAGAGAAAGAGAATAGCGGTTGTTAAAACTAGTAATACATGCATGTGGCTTTGTGGTTTCTTATTGTATCTACTGAGTAATTTTTTCTTTTAAAAATCTATTTGGTAATTTGAAAGTAGATATAGTAACTTGGAAACAAGTTTTAAGTGGATTTGCCTTGTATATGTATGGTATAACATTTCCAGACCATTGAGTTTATGTTTGAACTAAACAAATTGCTATTGTTATTTCAGAAACAAATAAGAATACAAGAAGCTAAAATAATAGAAGAGAAAGCAGCTAAGATCAAAGAATGGGTAACAGTTAAGTTAAATGAGGTATGTATTGCTATATGTTTTCCTTTTCTTTACCTTTTACTTCTTTTGAATTGATACATCATCAGAATATGTGATTACTCTGAGTAAAACAAAAAATTTTGATCGGTTGGTGATACTGCTGTCTTTTGATAAACAAGATATAGGTAGCTTTCATTTTAATATCCAGTGTATTTTAAAAATTAAACATATTAATAGACTCATGATGATCAGTGTGAATAACTTTATTCTAATAAGTTAATTTTAGCTCTAATTAATTTCAAATAATAATAGGACATACGTCTATATCTCATAAAATTAATGTATTTGGTAGCTGAGAAGCACACATTTTCATTTCTATGGCAGTTTAAAGCTGAAATAGTTTCCTTTAAAATAATTTTACAGTGGAAAAGGCATAAGGGGTGAAAACATTTAAAACTCTTAGTTCTGAAAAATATAAATATTGATACCGTAATTATCTAGGTTGATAGACTATTCTGACAAATTAATCTGAGATTTGTTTATCATTTCCTTTGTATTTTGCTTACACATGTAGAGAAACTAAATATTAACATTTTCTAATATTATAATTTATTAGTACATTTTTATAATGTTATCTCTATATGAAAAGAATACCATTATGTTCTTTTAGCTGGAATTGGAGAATCAGAATCTTCGTTTGATCAACCAAAACCAAACTGAAGAGATAAGAACAATGCAGTCAAAACTACAAGGTACAAATACTTTACTAAGATAGCTTAGTTGGATTTATTTGACTATATAGGCTTTTACTTTTTTTGATGTTTTAAAGATGCAGTTATGGATGTCATCCAAGAAGCTGTTGTCATAAAATGAAAGAGAATTTCTAAACAGACCAGAACTCCTGCATTCAAGTGAATGTTGGGTCTGAAAATGGAAGGCAAAAAAGAGATGGAATTGATGATGTCTACCAAAGTTGTCATTACGTAGATCAGAAAAACATGACCAAATACTAACTTTGCCTCTCTCTATTCTAAGAGGCCTTCCATTGGTACACTTTTTAGAACCAAACTAAGTTTCAGAGAGTCCAGCTTGCTAAAAGTACGGCACAGAGACATTAGCCTGGGAGGTCAGACATCATGGATGATGGGTACCAATCTCTAATGGTGAGGACATTTTACTCCTTCTAAGTGATGTAGTGCTGTATCTCCCTGTTTTCTTGAAAGAACACGTGGGACTTTACCACACAAGATAGTGAGTTAGAGGTAGTTGTATCAGAGAGACATGCACTCCAAAAGTCCAAGAAGACTTGAATTTTGGCCTTAGAGAATAGACCTTTTATTGGAGATTAGGGGAGTCACAGATATACATTTGTAGCTGCATTGAACACTTTGGAGGAGGTTTCTTGGCATCACACATGCTGAACACATTATTGAACTTGGCATTAATTGAGGGCAGCTCTGAGGCACTTCTGTGTGTTCTTAGATGCCTGAGCTGGTGGTTACTTGCATGCAAATGTCATAACTCAGTTTGTTCATGGATCACCAGTGTTCTAATCCTTTCCCCATATGGATCTTCTAGATGAGGGTTTGAATCCAGTCAGTTAGGAGAATCAATTGATAATCCGCTGATAAACTCAAGAATATCAGTGGTGAGATTGGTCTATTTAAAAAAACATATATCTCCAAAATTATTTATAACTTGTGGCTGGGCCACTGGGCCAGGCGCAGTGGCTTACTCCTGTAATCCCAGCATTTTGGGAGGCCAAGGTGAGAGGACTGCTTGAGGCCAGGAGTTTGAGACCAGCCTTGGCAATATAGTGAGACCCCATCGCTACAAAAAAAATTTTTTTTAATTAGCTGGCTATGGTGGCACACACCTATACTCTCAGCTACTTAGGGGCTGGTTCAGGAGGTGAGGTGGGAGGATCACTTGAGCCCGGGAGTTTGAGGCTGCAGTGAGCCATGATCATGCCACTGTACTCCAGCCTGGGCAACAAAGAGACACCCTGTCTCAAAAAAAAAAAAAAAAAAAAGTCCAAGAGATGAATTAAATTCATGATTAGATGCTGACCTAATCACTTCACTACCTGTATAAATTCTTTACTCATCTCCTCTTTTTTTTTTCTCTCTAAAGAAGTGATTAAAGCTCTTTATATTGTGGTTACCATAGACCAAACCTCCCCATCTACTTTTTTCTCATGACTGAAAACTAAGATAAGCAAAAGTCATTACAGTTATCATGGGATGGTTGCCCCAAGGATGATCCAAGTTTCTTTGGTTATTTCGGCAACCAGGACCTCAGTTTCTTTTTCTTCACAGTGGCATACTGTGCAAATTTTACCAATGCTGAACTGGTATTTGTCAATACTTGACTTTGCAGGAAGCTAGAGCTCTCTAGTTATTTATAATCTGTTTGTGTTTTGTCGTTGCTTAGAACTAACTACTCTTAAAGGGATTAGATATTTTTCTTTCTCCAGTTAAAAATATTTTGAACATTCAAAATATGTAAAACAGAATTTAAACATTGGGATGTGATGCTTGTCATTGAAGGTTCCATGTTATTATACATCAATAAAGATGAACTTTAGGCTTTTTTTCTGGCATAAAGAGTGATTTGTTCAAGTTTTTATATGCCTTGGTTCTATGTTTAACAAACTCCTATAAAAAATTCAAATCTTAATTTTGATTAACGACGTTGTAGAAGTTCAAGGAAAGAAGTCATCCACTGTCTCTACACTAAAGCTTTCGGAAGGCCAGCGCCTGAGCAGTTTGACCTTTGGGTGCTTTTTATCTCGAGCAAGGAGTCCTCCTCAAGTAGTAAAATCTGAGGAAATGAGCAAGATATCGTCAAAAGAACCTGAGTTCACTGAAGGAAAAGACGTAGAAGGTATTTATGGACTAAAGGAATTGACTTCGGCATTTTTAAAAAGGAAAAATCATTTGCTAAGATTAATCCAAATATAGCTTAATTTTCCTTATTTTTTTCTGACAATTTGATGTTTTATGAGAATGTTTCTAAAGAGCAATACAACATTTAACTTGTGTATCTAATTATTTTGTGTTTTCTGAGGGTCTTTGCCAGTGATGCATAGGAGAAACTGATTTTTCCTTCATAATATTTTTTTTCCTGCTGTAGGTGGAAGGTGGGTATTTAAAAATTAAAAAGTTTACTGTCCCACCTGCAAGGTGCTATACTTGTTTTAGCTGAGTTTCAGATCAGAACTGTGAATTTCCTATTCATTATTTATTTAAAATATAAAACATTACTTAATATTACACATAAAACATTATTTAAAATATAAAACATTACCTAATATTACACATGAAATTAAACATTGGCATAGCAAACTTCTAAAGAAAAAAACCCTAGAGGATAAATTAATAACTCTTTGATTTTCCTTTAATCCTTCAGAGAGGAAAATGTTTTCCTAGATATTTAAACCCTGGTCCTGTATACAGATTTCTACTCTTCTTCTTTTAGTCTTGAAGTGGTTCTATCAAAAAAAAGAAAAAAATCTCTCTAAATTTTGCTTTGTTGTAGCTGTTGGCTTTGCCACCTCTAGCACAATCACTTTTGTTGACCTTCCCCAAATATTTTAGAGAGGCCTGAGTTTTCATCCTCTCTACTTTCAGCTCCAACTTCCTTCCCCCAGAGGAGAAAAAGTATAACAGTAAAAGTTGTCTCTATGCTTGGTTATGAAATTCTGAAAATGATACATTTTCCATTCCGAAGGCTCCTTTGCTCCTTGCTTTCATGCCATTACTCGCTTTGCTCTTCTCTTCTCTCTCTCTTTTTTTTTTTTTTTTTTTTTTTTTGAGACAGGATCTCACTCTGTCTCCCAGGCCGGAGTGCAGTGGCACAATCACAGCTCACTGCGGCCTTGACCTCCCAGACTCAAGCGATCCTCCCACCTCAGCATCCCTAGTAGCCGGGACTATAGACACATGCCACCATGCCTAGTTAATTTTTGTATTTTTTATAGAGACGGGGTTTCACCATGTTGCCCAGGCTGGCCTTGAACTCCTGGCCTCAAGCAATCCGCCAGCCTTGGCCTCCCAAAAGTGCTGGATTTACAGGTGTGAGCCACTGCACCCGGCCTACTTGCATCTTTTTTTCGCCTTTTGAGAAGCCATTTTCATTTCCTTCCCTTTTTCTAATAGTGGAGTACAGCTGAGGTTAATTGCACTGATGCTCTTGCTTATTTGCAAATTTAACAATCTGCCTAATACCAAATTTTAGAGTTTATTTGTTCAGCCTCTAGTTCCTTGATTATGAAGGTCCTGTCTATGTTTTCATGTTTTCAAAGTTTCTTTTCTACACTTCAGTCTAAAAGTTTAATTCCTTGTTTATGAAGCCAATGGTTCATTCTGTTAATTATGTTATACAAAAAAAAAGCCATATCTAAAGCTATTTTTAAAGAGTGTTATTCTTATTATAAAAACACATTTTGTAGTTATGATTAAACCAAAAGTAGAGCAAGGAAAGCTTTTCTGTGTTTATATTTTCTTCATGATTTTGTATATCTCAATGTATCGAAGTTTGGTGCAAGGTCTGTTTATTAAACTATAGCTTTGTATTTATTATGCTTAAATTTACTTCATTATAATTTAAACATTTAGTTGAAAGGAGGTGTCATTTTCTTTGCTTCTAAAATAGAATTCGTGCTGTTCATTTTTTTGGTGATTGCTTTCTTTGATAGTCAAGGTTGCCCTGTTTCACATTTTGCTTCTTTTATTATCTCTCTTTAGACTCAGTTTTTTTTTCCCAACATGTTTTTTTGTAAAAACCAATTTGGAAACTATTATATTGACATGTTAGGGCTCTGAGCTTTATATAAAGCTTATAGTTTTCAAAAACTTGTGTTTAAAAAAGACATAAGACTAACACAGGATAATGTAAATTATTTGTATGAAATTTTTGATTTATTCCTTTAAAAAAAAATAGAGGCAGGGTCTTGCTCTGTCACCCAGGCTGGAGTGCAGTGGCTGATCATAGCTCACTGCAGCCTTCAGCTCCTGGGCTCAAGCAATCATCCTGCCTCAGCCTCCCAAGTAGCTGGGACTACAGGTACACACCACTGCACCCAGCAAATTTCTACAGTGTCAATTTCTACAGTGTGGCTACATAAAGCTAAATCTACAGAAAGATTATATTCTTAAGGGCAGCATGCTGATATGATGTATCCTTTTCTAGAAATGGAAATTCCAGAAAAGTCTGTTGATAACCAAGTTCTAGAAAACAACAGAGGCCAGAGAACATTGCATCAAACCCCTTGTGGCTCAGAACAGAATCGGAAAACAAGAACAAGCTTTGCCACAGATGGTGGCATCTCCCAGAATTCTGGGGCTCCAGTGAGTGACTGGAGCTCTGATGAGGAAGATGGGAGCAAAGGAAGATCCAAGTCCAGATGCACATCCACGCTCTCCAGTCACACATCTGAGGAAGGGGTCCAGTGTAGCAGGATGGGGAGCGAAATGTATCTGACAGCATCTGATGACAGCAGCTCTATATTTGAGGAAGAGACTTTTGGCATAAAGAGACCAGAACACAAGAAGCTATATTCTTGGCAGCAGGAGGCACAGTGGAAAGCTCTAAATAGTCCTCTCGGAAAGGGAAATTCTGAATTAAGTAAAAAGGAGCAAGATAGTTCCTCGGATGAACTGAATAAAAAATTTCAATCTCAGAGACTCGATTATTCATCTTCATCGAGTGAAGCCAACACCCCAAGCCCTATTTTGACCCCAGCTTTAATGCCAAAGCATCCTAACTCACTCTCTGGAAAAGGAACACAATTAGTGCCTTCATCACACCTGCCACCCCCAAAGTTAAGGATTCCTAATGTTTTCAGTATAAGTGTAGCACTAGCCAAAAGGCACTTAAGCCAGCCACAGTTAAGCTCCGACAGGATGTTTGGTACAAATAGAAATGCTATAAGCATGATACGACCACTGAGACCTCAGGAAACTGATCTTGATCTAGTTGATGGTGACAGTACAGAGGTTTTAGAGAATATGGACATGAGTTGTGATGATGGATTATTTTCCTATGACTCCTTGGACTCTCCAAATTCAGATGACCAGGAAAACTGTGACTCAGCAAAGAAGGTGGCATGCAGCAAACCTCCAACTCCTCCCCTGCACCGTTTTCCTTCTTGGGTAATTATATCGCCGCATGTAACACATACACAGTAGTTTTTTTCTCAACACTTTTTTTTTTTTTTTTGAGAGGGAGTCTCGCCCTGTCACCCAAGCTGGAGTGTAGTGGCGCGATCTCAGCTCACTGCGACCTCCACCTCCCGGGTTCAAGTGATTCTCCTGCCTCAGCCTCCTGAGTAGCTGAGACTACAGGCATGCGCTACCATGCCTGGCTAACTTTTGTATTTTTGGTAGAGACGGAGTTTCGCCATGTTGGCCAGGCTTGTCTTGAACTCCTGACTTCAAGTGATCCACCTGCCTCGGCCTCCCAAAGTGTCCACACTTATTTTCAAGTTTTACTTTTTCTTTTCTTGTTTCCTTTCAAATCCAGCTTTGTTCTGACATTTTCCAGTTTTTAGAATACAATTTCTTCTTCTCTTCCCTCACTGAGTTCTGAATCAATTGAGAAATAAGATAATGACAAGACAGATGGGAGATCAAGATATTGCCTTATTTACTGATAAAACTAATTTTAGAGAATTAGTGGGCAAATGAGCTTTCTAATACTGAACTTTGAGATTAGCTGGATTGATTCACCTGTTCCCGGGAAGCCCTGGAACACCACAGGATTCTGCTAGTGAAGCCATGCCCCTCTAAAACTTACTACCTCAAAAAAACAGAACAGATGGTTGTTTCCTGCAGGCAGCTACTTCTCAAGAGAAAGGGGAGAGGAAGCTGCCAGGCTCTGCATGCCCAGTTTCTCCTTCTCAGCTTACCAATCACATTAAGCCACTCTTCTTCTTGGGGAAGGGAAAGTGAATAGGTGGAGAGGGATCAGCAGTGTTCAATTACTGGAGGTTCCTCCATGTGGAAGGAAACATTGGAGGTAGGAAAGAAGAGTTCCCCCTAACTGTGATATTTTGGGTGAATTCTGAACCGGGACACTTAACTCTTGTTAGTTATCAGTTTTTGAACTTAGTCATTATTTGATTGGCTTTAAGATAAATTTAATTTTCTTTTTGAGCTTATATAACCATTGGTTTCCAAAGCATCTTTCTACAGACCTAGAACAGATAAAATCTTCCATTGAAACATTGACCGCTAGTAGGATAACATTGCTAGACTGAAAACAAAAATTCTTCCTATATTTGAAATAAAATGAAATGATCTGTTTAATTTTATTTTATTTTTTATTTTTTGAGATGAAGTTTCACTGTTGTCTCCCAGGCTGGAGTGCAATGGCGCCATCTCAGCTCATTGCAACCCCTGCCTCCCAGGTTCAGGCAATTCTCCTGCCTTAGCCTCCCAAGTAGCTGGAACTACAGACGTTTACCACCACACCTGGCTAATTTTTTGTATTTTTAGTAGAGGTGGGGTTTCACCATGTTGGCTAGGCTGGTCTTGAACGCCTGACTTCGGGTGATCCACCCACCTCAGCCTCCCAAAGTGCTAGGATTACAGGCGTGAGCCACTGCACCTGGCCTGAAATGATCTGTTATAGATTTAAGTTTTTCTTCACATGCTGGCATAATTTAACCTTTGGCCTCCAGAGAAACATCTGGGTTGCAGGACTCTTGGTTTTTGGAGTCATGTTCTTTTATTATTATATTTTTTATTTTGTGACTGATGCAGTTTTAAGCGAATTAGGGTGGACATGTTTTTCTATTATAAATTCAGACCTCAAGATGTATGTGCTCTCATTTGCTTTCAAGAGGACATTTTATTTCAATATCCACATGAAACCTTCTGTAGTTTATTACTAAATTTTGGATAGCACAGGAAAGTGGAAATTAATGGCATGTGAATCTCTGGAATTCCAATTATGTTATACTTTAGGCAGCGAGAAATTGAAACTTTGCCTATCTTATGATGTTGAGATTTTCAGAGATTTAGGTTAGGCTTTTAAGTTCGTTTTATTTGGCAACCCATTCTACTACTTTTTTTCCCCCCATTCTGTCTTCTCTTACTCTTTTGAAGCTATTTGGTCCTGAAAAAGTAGTATTGCTTTTCAAAAGCCTTCCAGCAGACTGGCCAAGTCTGAGATTTTATTTCTGTGTTTGTTAGGTATTTTCAGGTTTCAAGGAAAAGAGATGTATTCTAGTTACCTCAATAAATATGAGTTTATTTTAAGAATTTCTAAGAGCTTATTTTAAGGCATAGCCTATCCTTATTGAACTGGAATACCATGCAAATTACAATAGTCACTCTAGAGGGACAACATGTGATAGTCAGCAGTACCTCTGATAGAAACAAGTGGCTCAGCTTGTCCTCCCAGGCCTCCAGTCCCCTCTCTCTAATTCTATACTAACTATTTTCCCCCACCCTCCTGGGGCTTCAGACTGCCTCCCGTCTCCTGCTTACTGCCTTATTGTTAGATGTCTTTCTGTTGCTGTTTGTGTGTGTGTGTGTATGTCACGCTCAAAGAAACTACATCTGATTCATTCAGCCAGGCACTATTCAATCGGAAATGTCCCTGATAGTCAAGAGATCTCATGCCAGTTGCCTCTCAAGCCACTGGCTGTCCTGAAGAGGATGGCCTTAGTTGCCCACTATGTCCTGGACAGTCAACTGTGTCCAAGTTAGACCCATTATAAAATTCAGGACATGTGGCTCTATGCATTAGGAACCACCTGTGGTCCCTTTTCTCAAGGGAGCAGGGCTAGTAACCTGAACAGTACCTGTTTCAGAGATTTCTCAGAAGAGAAGAGAAAACAAAATAATCTACTTTTGGAACAAGATAATATAAATTCCATTGCAATTCTCATATTCATTTCTTGTTTGACTTTAGGTATCTCTTCTACTTGAGTGAAATGTACATTGACATAGGAAGGCAATAGCATTTAATGCTACTCTATCTATGACTTCTGACTTCAGGTTTTTCCTTTCTTTGTTTAACCATGTTCCAGAATAGTAGAATATTAAAAGTGGTGTTTATGTGTAATCAAAGATTGAGAATGGTTTCTAGCTTAATATTATAGCCATTCATGGTTTTTCTCCCCACTGCCAACCATATTCTAGAATAGTAAGAATATTAAAGGTGGTGTTTATGTGTAGTCAGTGATTGCGAAAAAGCTTTCTCTTACTTTTTCTTCACGTCTTCAAAATAATTTATAAAACAAAACTGTGGGAAAAAGATAAATAATGGAGTAACTAACAGATGGAGAAAAATCTCTGCAGTACTATTCACAATGGCATATTTTAGTTGGCACTGATGATGGTTTTATAATAATGCTGTACTCTAGTGAATCTTAAATGAAGAACAAATGAAAAACATGTGTATTGAAAGTAATCTTTTTTTTGTTGTTGTTGTTGCTTTAAATACTCTGTTCAAACTCTCTCTTTTACACTAGGAAAGCAGAATTTATGCTGTAGCCAAATCAGGTATGCGAATGTCTGAGGCCTTCAATATGGAGAATGTTAATAAAAGTAAGTGCTTTTGCATGCTGCCATCTGGATGAACCTTGAGGACTTTGTGCTAAGGGATAGTGTAATACAAATACATGGTACAGTCACAAAAAGACAAATACCGTATGATTCCACCTAAAGGAGGTATTTAAAGGGTCAAATTCGTAGGAATAGAAAGTAGAATGGTGGTTACCAGGGTCAGGGTGTGCGTGGAGAAGCGAATTTATTGTTTACTGGGTATAGCATTTCAGATTTGCAAAATGAAAAAGTTCTAGAGGTCTGTTTTACAACAGTGTGAATACACTTAACATTACTGAACTGTACACTTAAAAATGATTAAGATGGGCCGGGCGCGGTGGCTGCCACCTGTTATCCCAGCACTTTGGGAGGCTGAGGCAGGCAGATCACGAGGTCAGGAGATCAAGACCATCCTGGCTAACATGGTGAAACCCCATCTCTACTAAAAATACAAAAAAAATTAGCCGGGCATGGTGGCAGGCGCCCGTGGCCCCAGCTACTTGGGAGGCTGAGGCAGGAGAAAGGTGTGAACCCAGGAGGTGGAGCTTTCAGTGAGCCGAGATCGCGCCACTGCACCCCAACCTGGGTGACAGAGCAAGACTCTGTCTTAAAAAAAAAAAAAAAAAAAAGATTAAGATGGTAAATTTTATGTTCTGTGTTTTTTCCTACAATAAAAAAAAGTTTAGAAAAGTGATTTGTATTGCTATTTCATTCGCTAAGAACTTCCTAAATGTCTAAATTCATTGGAATAAAGAGTTGTGTAAACTTCCAAAAAAATGATTTCTAGGGTTGCTGATTTGTATTTTAAAATTGAAATTCATCTTAGTGTAGGGACTCAGATACACTCAACTCTAATTTATATTTTTTTACCTGAGAGAGACTGAATCAGAGAAACTGTGGCATTTCAGCTGTTTAAAATGGTAAAAATATAGGCTTCTATGTCCTTTTTTCCCAGGATTTAAAACACATTTCCCTTTTCTTTATTTCTTCCAAAAAATTCTTATAGAAACAATGCATGCTCATTATAAAAAATAAAACCAAACAACAAGAACTGCCTGGAATAACAAGAAATTTTCCTGTGGTTCTTTCTGCCACCTCCTCCCTATCCCACCACTAATTCATATGTTAGAGGTAATTACTGATACTCAGTTCCTGTTCAGCTATCTGCAGTTCTTTCCATTCAGGAAATTGTATCCTTTTTTTTTTTTTTTTTTTTTTTTTTTGAGGCAGCGTCTTACTCTGTCACCCAGGTGGGAGTGGAGTGCTGTGATCATAGCTCACTACAGCCTTGAACTCCTGGGCTCAAGCGATCCTCCTGCCTCAGCCTTCTGATTAGTTAGGAAGACAGGTGCATGCCACCACACCTTGATACTTTTTAAGATTTTTTGTGGAGATGGGGGTCTCACTGTGTTGCCCAGACTGGTCTCAAACTCCTGGCCTTAAGCAATCCTCCTGCCTCAGCCTCTCAAGGTGCTAGGATTACAGGTGTGGGCCACTACACTCAGCTAGGAAATTACATTAGAATATTTCAGCATCAGGTTTACCTGATAAAGGCTTAAGAACAGTGGTTTTGATTTTGGTTTTTTTTCGAGAACAAGTCTTGCTCTGTCGCCCAGGCTGTAGTGCAGTGGCATGATCTCGGCTCACTGCAACCTCCCCCCTTCCCAGGTTCAAGCAATTCTTGTGCCTCAGCCTCCCAAGTAACTGAGATTACAGGTGTATGCCACCATGTTCGGTTTTAGTAGAGACAGGGTTTTGCCATGTTGCCCAGGTTGGTCTCAAACTCCTGGGCTCAAGTGATCCACTGCCTGAGCCTCCCAAAGTCCTGGGATTACAGGTGTGAGCCACCATGCCCCACCAGAACAGTGGTTTTGATACCGTGCTGGTAATAGGGTTATGAATAGTCAGAGAATATCTTCCTATGTACTGCTTACTGAATTGGTTTGTAAGCAGTTGCCTGTACTTAGTTCTGCCCAGCCTGAGCAAAGCATGCATGGAGATTTCAAGAAAATAAAAGCTATGGTTCTTGCTCTCAAAGAGCTTACAGTCTAGTTGGGGAACTAGCACACATGAGGAAATAATGAACCATGTAAAAAAGTGTATAAATAAACCTGTAAATGCCATAATCTATAAAGTAGACGATACAGTTACTAATCATGTATTGATCTAATTTCTTTTTAAATGGAAATTATGCTAATTTGTATTCATAAGAAAAAGACCAATGTGCTAATTAGAAGTTTTTAAAAATGTTGTTTCCTGTTTTGCTGTTTCAGATTCTGTTGCACCCGTTTCCTATACCGCATCAGGACTTTATACATCTCTGATATATAAGAACATGACCACCCCAGTGTATACAACTTTGAAGGGGGTAACTCATTATTGTTATTGTTAAAACATGTGCTTCTCTTCATGATGGATCAAGGAAATTGTTAATTCAAGCTCCAGATTCCATTCTTAACATTTTACACAGGCTCTGCCTTTATAGAAAGTTTTACAAGTTCACATTGACATGTCATAAAAAAGAAGCAATGGAAAGGTCTGCAGAAGACACTTATCAGAATATTAGAGGTCTGAGCCAGTTTTTACTGTGTGCTATGTGATTCCCCCACCTCCCCATGGCCATGAATTGTTTAAAGGAGACATATTATTAATAATGTAATGAAAACTCCTAATTTAGGCAGATCTTTGTATCAGTGCCAGGGTACCCCTTCTTTGCTTGAAGTATTAATTAAAAGGATTGTCAGGTATTGGCAACCTTATATTTTCAGGCATCTTTTATAATTGCTAATTCGAATTCAGGGTTTAACAACATGATTTTGATAACAGCAAAATACATTCCCAAATTCCTTTTAAAAATCATATGCTGGCTGGGCACGGTGGCTTACGCCTTTAATCCCAGCACTTTGGGAGGCTGAGGCGGGCGGATCACGAGGTCAGGAGTTCGAGACCAGCCTGGCCAACATGTCAAAACCCCGTCTCTACTAAAAATATAAAAATTAGCGGGGCATGGTGGCAGGTGCCTGTAATCCCAGCTACTCAGGAGGCTGAGTCAGGAGAATCGCTTGAACCCGGGAGGCGGAGGTTGCAGTGAACCCAGATCATGCCATTGCACTCCAGCCTGGGTGACAAGAGCAAGACTCCACCTCAAAAAAAAAAAAAAAAAAATTCTATGCTATGACTTCTTCCTGTAAAACTTTCTGTTATCTAAAAAGAGTGATTACCTTAGGGATAGATACAGGGAGGTTGCTCTGCTTTTCTTTAGGAGGCGACCGTAATAACTAGCAGCCTTTTCTTGGATGAGTGGTAACATTAGGGATGGATATAGGGAGGTTGTTCCGCTTTTCTTTAGAAGGCGACCCAAATAAGTAGCAGCCCTTTCCTGGATGACTCATCTGGGTCAGAGGAAGAAGACAGCTCCAGATCCAGCTCCCGGACGTCAGAGTCAGACTCACGCAGTAGGAGTGGGCCAGGCAGCCCCAGAGCCAGGAAACGAGGTGAGGGAAAATCGCAGGCGTGTGAGGCAACTCCAGATCATTCTGAATATTAATTGGGAATTTTATCTCCATAACAGGATTATTTTTTAAATCCAAGAACTTGCTTCAGACCCTAGTGAAAAGAACTTTAGCCTGTGACTGATACGTTTATATTCCTAATTCTCTTCTTAATTCTCTGTGATTTCAAACAAATTATATAGTCTTTTTTTTTTTTTAGCCTTTATTGTCTGTGAGAGGGAGATCACTTTATTGTTGGAATAAAGTGAGATAATTGGCCAAAATGAGGTTTCTTTCTTCGCATTTGTGAAATAGACTTATTTCAGCTAAAGTTGTTACACTGCTAACTGGCAGAAAATACACCTTAAAATTTGTCAGTTAATCTGATGTTAAAGTAGAGAACAACATTTACTTGGAATATGTCTGTGATTTTTAGTGGATTTTGAAGACATTCTGTGTGTAGGTAGTGGTTACAGAGAGATCTAATTCCACTAAATGACATCTGTAGGTTATAAAAAGCCCTTAATGCAGCATGGTGTGTCTGTTGGTTTTCAAACTGTGTTCCATGGAACCTCTGGGTACTTCCAGTCCCCTCGGCTTCAATTGGAGCTGCTCAGCCTTGGTTTCATATTTTGAACTTCCACTGGTCTTCTTGCTCTCAACTTGCCCCGCTACAGCCAGAATCAGGTTATGACACACTTTTGCTGGAAACACTACAGTGGCTCCTCACAACGGCTATAAGGTGTTCCAGGATTTGGTCCTTTCTTCTCTGTACTCAGCTCCAGCCTCACTGGCCCTCTTGCTGTTCTGAGACATGCCAGGCATGCTTGCATTTCAGGACCTTGGCACTGCTGTTTCCTCCAGCTGGTATTCTTCCCCTAGATGTCTGTATAGCTGACTCCCTCACCTCCGTCAGCAAACGCTGCCTTCTCAATGAGGTCCACCCTAACCACACCACTTAAATTGCAGCCCTTTGTCTTTCTTCTGTTGCCAGCTCTTTTTATTCCCTTTAGTCTGCTCTATGTTTTATCGTTCCATAGCACCTACTGCCTGTTTGTCAGTGGTCTCCTTCCACTAGAATTTGTTCCATGAGAGCCAATATTTTTGTTGTTTGCTCTATCCCTAGCATCTAGGACAGTGCCTGGCACACTGGCCCTGGTCCTGGGAGCCTGAGATTTGTGTTCCAACATTGCCCCTGCCTAACTCTTTGACTTTGGACAAATCCTTTAATCTCTGGGCCTTAGTCTCCTTGGGCCTTAGCCATGACAATCTCTGAGGTCCCTATAGGTCTAAATTTTTGTTTATTCTATGAAAAATAAAGATATTATAGCAACTGTTACTTGTCTGAGGCAAATAAAAAGCAGTGTCACAAGAGTGGCATTGTTCTAATGTGTCCCTTAAATGTTAATACATATTTTTTAAAATTGCTGGATACTTTTCTAAATAATCACCTAAGTCCTTGATTTTATTTAATATATTCTAAATCTCCAATTGTAGTGACCCATGAAATGTGGCTTGCAACTCCCAAGTAGTTTTCTGTGAAGGCAAATGAATTATTGTATAAACATTCCATTGAATTTTATGTTATAGCTGCTGGCAAATGAAAGAAATAGTTTGTTTATATCTTTCAATCTTATTTCTTCTCTTTTATGAAAGATTTTAAAAATCTGTAAACTGCTTAGTAATTTATGGAACTTGAATGAAAAAAATACTACTGAATTGTGTTTTTTTAAAATGTGAGGTTACTTTAAAAGTGAATACAGAAGTTAAATTTAAAATGTGATTGTGAAAATCTTGATAAATTAAGGTTCAACATTTGTTTGCCTATATATCAATGTGTAAATACACATATTTTTAATTCTTAATAAAAGATACATGAGTAGACTGTTGCATATATTTTATATATGTAAAATAGCTGTGTGACTGTAATCATACCAAAATATTATTCCTGTTCCTTTCACTTCCTTAGAGATTTACATGATAGTCCCTACCTCTTAGTTCTGTTTTCTGCTTTAAAAGTTCTTCATATTGGGAGGCCAAGGCAGGTGGATCACGAGGTCAAGAGATCGAGACCATCCTGGCCAACATGATGAAACTCCATCTCTACTAAAAATACAAAAATTAGCTGGGCATGGTGGCGCACACCTGTAGCCCCAGCTACTAGGGAGGCTGACACAGGAGAATCGCTTGAACCCAGGAGGCAGAGGTTGCAGTGAGCCGAGATTGTACCAGTGCACTCCAGCCTGGTGACAGAGTGAGACTCTGTCTCGAAAAAAGTTATTTATGGCCAAAGGAATGAGAATAAATCTAGTCTAGGGAGGCTTATGATTTAGGAATAATTGCATTCTGTAGGAGCACTCAGGCCTGGTGTTTGGCCCTCCCCAGTATTAAATACTGACTTGATTTATTTCTTTGTTCTCTTAGGTGTGTCTCTCTCCTCTGTGGCTTCTGAAAGTGATTATGCTATTCCTCCTGATGCTTACTCCACAGACACGGAGGACTCACAGCCAGAGCAGAAGCTCCCAAAAACTTGCTCATCTTCCAGTGATAATGGGAAAAATGTAAATATTGAATATGATTTTTAAAAAGTAATGAGTCAGTTTGAGCCTCCAAAAGGAAACTGAAAATGCTTTTTTCTATCTTTTAAAAATTAGGAACCACTGGAAAAATCTGGTTATTTATTAAAAATGAGTGGTAAAGTCAAGTCTTGGAAGCGGCGGTGGTTTGTTCTTAAAGGTGGTGAATTACTTTACTATAAATCTCCGGTGAGTGGAAAGTGTTTTCTGTTTAGAACGTAATTCCCCAAACTATAAATCAGATGCCTGATTGATTTCCTTCCCATAATGCAACTAATGATACAAAGCATTTCTTATTATTACTGTTAAAGTTAATCACTTTCCATTTGTTTTTCTCTTTCATACAGAGTGATGTAATTAGAAAACCCCAGGGCCATATTGAACTTAGTGCATCCTGTAGTATTTTAAGAGGAGATAACAAACAAACAGTTCAGGTACTTAACTTTTTTTTTTTTTTGTATCATGCCAAACTCAATTCTCAATTATCCAACCTAATGGAAAGGAGATTGGATAATTCAATGTTTCTTTATTCACTTTGGGGTAAGTTTGCTGCCTTGAAAATATGTGAAACTCCAAGAATTTTTGGTTAAAACTATAATGTAAGTTAGGTTTGTGTTGAGTAACTCCCACCACACTTTACCTTTCTTCCTTTATACTCTTCTTTCCTCATATTTAATCTCCTAGGTATTTTCAGCTGTCCAACTGTGAAGCTATTTTAAGGAAGGGTTATCTGGTAAATGAATCCTCAATAAGATTTTAGTTATATAATGTACTATGAAATTCAGGAATGTTTGTATTTTAATATAGAATCTGAAAATGACAGTTCTTATATGAACTTCAGATGCCATAACACCGAAGTGGGAAATATATTAGTGAGCAGAGGGACTGTGCTGCCAAGCAAGTCACACTGTAGGGGCAGCTGCTGCCCATTTTACTCACACATAAGGCCAGTCTTGCCAGAAATCTGTTAAATTTAAAACACAGGCTGTTGAGATATTCTAGTATATGTAATTTAAATTCAGACACTTTATTTCTGAAATGTCTTCAATAACCATTATTGTCTTATATTGCTCCTTTGGAGGGTGGAAGACAACTTTGCCAGAAAGGTACATTATCAATGTTTCCAGTGAATTGTACCTGAAAACCCCTCAAAAATTTAGAAAGGAGAATCAAGGAAAGCTTTGTCTTTGGGCATGGCAGTTAAGAATCATTTGTAAGCTTCTGAAATATCTGGAAAATTTGCAATGTGGCTAATTTGAGACTGGAAAATTCTGAGTTCATAATATCTAATCACGTTCATTCCAAGAATTTCTCTTCTTATATGCAAGATCTTCTTATTTTATTTATAGTTGATTTTTTCATTTGTATTAAGAAACCTCTTCTTTAGTTGCTAAAAATGTGCTATTTTATTATAGTCTTTAATCATTCTGCTCCTCATTTCAATAAGTAGGAACCTGGCCGGGCGCGGTGGCTCACGCCTGTA
Organism: Pongo pygmaeus; assembly: GCF_028885625.2. Taxonomy (NCBI): domain Eukaryota; kingdom Metazoa; phylum Chordata; class Mammalia; order Primates; family Hominidae; genus Pongo; species Pongo pygmaeus. The sequence goes on along the minus strand of NC_072385.2, from coordinate 90,029,128 downwards.
ATCTCAGCACTTCAGGAGGCTGAGGCAGGCGGATCACGAGGTCAGGAGATCAAGACCATCCTGGCTAACACGGTGAAACCCCGTCTCTACTAAAAATTCAAAAAAATTATCCAGGCATGGTGGCAAAAGGCGCCTGTAAGTCCCAGCTACTCGGGAGGCCGAGGCAGGAGAATGGTGTGAACCCGGGAGGCGGAGCTTGCAGAGAGCCGAGATCGGGCCACTGCACTCCAGCCTGGGCGACAGAGAGAGACTGCGTCTCAGAAAAAAAAAAAAAAAAGAAAAAAAATGTAGGAACCTGTAGCACATTTAAACGAGAAAGGGAAAATGTGACAAATAAACAAGATATAAAATCATAACCCCAAAATTAGGTAAACTGGAGTAACAAAATTATTTCCACAAAAATTTAATTGCTGTAATTCTCACAAAGTGGTTAAAATATTCTAAATGATATGGAGTCATTTATTTAGAAACTGGGACTTGAGGTTTAGCATGTTTGCTTCCATGTTAAGTAATGACGTTTGAATAATGAACAAGGAAATGCTAAGAATCCTAAATCTTCACAGTTTTCTTTCGTATACTTTTCTTGTTGCATTCTAGTTGACCACTGAAAAACACACATACTATCTGACTGCAGATTCTCCCAATATATTGGAAGAGTGGATTAAAGTGTTACAGAATGTTCTTCGAGTACAAGCTGCCAACCCACTTTCCCTGCAGCCTGAGGGCAAACCCACCGTGAAGGGATTGCTCACTAAGGTAGGAACCTCCTGTGCATAGCAATGTCCCAGGCAACTATGGGCATGAGCCCATGATCGCTGAAAATGGGATGTCAGAGCATATATATATATTGAATATTGATATGATCTTGGGGATAGGAAAGGGTGTTTTCAAGTATGATGCCCAAGGCAAAAACTATAAAGATGAAAAGAAGAGAAATTTGACTATAATATGTAAAAATGTAAAGGCTCTATTAAAAATTCTATGAGCAGAATTTTTAAAAGAAGGATTGAAAAACTTTGAAGAGGTATTTGAAACATGTGAAAACTGGTTAATATCATTGATATTTAACATGTTTTTTTCTAATCAGTAAGCAAACAATGAATACCAACTGGGGGGAAAGGAACAAAAGACTCAATGGGAAAGAAGGAGAGATCATCAAGGTTGGAAGGAATACAAATGATCAATAAGCAAATGGAAAAACATTTTACTGTCACTTAGAATTTTTTTAAAAAGCACAGATTGAAATAATAGGTGTCACTTTTTAAAATCTGGTGAAAAGTAAGACATTTTTATAAATTTTGAAACCTAGTATTGACACAGATTAAAAAATCTGCTAGTTTCTGCAATTATAGAGGCAGTAGAAAAAAAAGAAATCTGCTAGTGAGAGTATTACTCTAAAAGGCAGTTTGGCAATATCTTGGCTAAAGTGTTAACTTAGCCAATAATTTTGAGTGAACAAATCAATATCAAATATTTTACACACACACACACACACCCCCCCCCACACACACACGCAGATAATACACTCATATATATCTCCTTTGATCCAGCAATCTCAGTTTTAAAAATTGATCCTTAGGAAATGGTCTTAATTTGCAAAAGATTTAACTATGAGATGTTCCTCACAGCGTGTTTTTTTTCCTATTTTAAAAATGAGGTATGATTAATATAACTGAAATGCACAGATCTTAAGTGTAGAGTTTGATTAGTTTTGAAAGTTGTTTACTGTTGACTCTATCAAGATGTGGAACATTTCCATTACCCCAGAAAGATTCCTTGCACAGCATGTTTCATAATAAAGAAAAATTGGGATCAAATTAGATGTAGGGTAAGGTATAGCTTTAAAAAATGTTTGTACAACCATATGATGCTTTACTATGCAGCCTTTTAAATGTTGTAAGAGAATATCTAATGCTATAGAAATGTGATGTATTGTTAGGTAATAAGTAGAGTGCAGTATTACATTATTATCCCTTATTTGTTGTAAGTATTTATAGAAAAATGTCTGAATGGGAAATATACCAAAGTATATTGGTTATCTCTGTGATTTTATTTATTTTTGCTTAATTCTGTTTTTTTTTACAATGAGTAAGTATTGACTTATACTTAATATTATTTTTAAGTTTTAAAAAGTCCTATTGGTCACTTTTTGAAAAATACAACAAAATATGTATACACACATAATCACTCCTCATTCATGTACTCTGATTATGTAAGAGGTGGAAAATTAGATGGAAAGTAACTATGCTACTGTGTAGTTTATACTTATTAATAATGTGGTAATGTAGGTGGGTGTTATTCCATAATATTTAAAAAGACTGACCAACTATAGCAAAGGTAAAAATTAATTCACTATTACATTAAACAAAGAAATATACTATGTACTATGTTTTTTCTAAAATACAACTGTGAAAATGTTTTCTTAGTTACTGATGGGTTAGGGAACAAAATATTTGCACAATACTTTTCCAGTGAACACACTGCTACTTTAAATCACATTCTTATTATAATTCATAATAATGAGCTATGCTCTTGTTTCAAGGACCACATATGTATATCAAACCCTGAGAGTTTAAGATGATCCCATGGCTAAGGGTTTATTACTTCCCCCACAATTAGGTTTTTGTTTGCTTGCTTGTTTTTACTTTATCAGCAGGGCATGTCAGTTTCTGCTCCTATAACATTTCTGTGATTCTCCACTTCCCATTTCACAATTGCATTTTAAATGAGTATGAGTTGGTGGGATTCTCAGATGACTAAATCATTAGGGTTTATAGCCAGGATGCTTATTAAGTTTCCTTCCGGCCATTTGTGCTTGTCCACCCCCGTATTTTCACCCTTAGAACCTTATGAGAGTACAGCTTCCCTCAGTTATTCTGAGTGACTTGTTCTGAGCTCACATTCAGGCTGCAATATGAGATACTGTCAAATTGCATTTGAATACCTTGGAGGGGAGGAAGTTTTCTCAGGTTGTCACATTGTTTTTATTAAGTACAGAATAATATAGGTAGATGCTAAGAACTTGACTAATTTGATCCTAGACATTCACTCTTACAATTTTTATTTTAATGCTTAGGAAGAACATTTTCTATATAAAAATTCAGTTCTTTAAAAAACGAAAATTTATTACGCAGTTACCACATGCAGCACAATGTGCTGAAAGATACTAAGATGAATAGGCCACTGTCCCATTCCTCAGAGAGCCTCATAATCTATTGAAAAAGAGGGAGACAAAAGCTTATTTATAATGATATAAAGTACAATTATTGAGATGTGTCAGGAGTGACTTCTGAAAGAAGATTTACCTGTGCCGAGTCTTCGAGGAGGAGTAGGAGTTAGTTATACCAAGTGGGAATGAGTGGAGGGGTGGTACTCCAGGCTAGGAGACAGCGTGAATGAAGGCTTAGAGTCTCAAAGCAGTGGCTTATGCCTGTAATCCCAGCACTTAGGGAGGCTGAGGCAGGCAGATCATCTGAGGTCAGAAGTTTGAGACCAGCCTGACCAACATGGTGAAAACCCATCTCTACTAAAAATACAACAATTAGCCAGACGTGGTGGCGGGCACCTGTAATGCCAGCTACTCGGGAGGCTGAGGCAGGAGAATCGCCTGAACCTGGGAGATGGAGGTTTAGATGAGCTGTAATTGGAATATTGCACTCCAGTCTGTGCGACAAACCAAATTCTGTCTAAAAAAAAAAGAAAAAAAAATATCAAAGCGATCCCAGCTGTACTAGGAACAAATCCTTTGGAGAAAAAGCTAGAGGGGCCCATGGATGGTGGAGAGCTATTTTTGTCTTTTTAAGGACTTTGGTCTTTATCCTGAAGGATATTTGAAACCCTTCAGGGTTTGTAACAGGAGCATGAGCATATTCATGTTGCTAACAGATTACTGTGCTAAGAGGAAGATGAATCAGTGGGAGGCAAGGTGGAGGTTCTAAGAACAGTTAAGGGAGTGGTTCCCATGAAGAGGATGAAACTCTGAAGGGGTTACAGGAAAAGAGAGGAGAGGATGAATTTAAATAATGGTAAAAGGTAAAATATTTAGTTTGATTGAATTTGAGGTTAGAATGTAGAAGAGATAAAGATGCCTGGTAGAAAGATGATAGCAGATAAGAGAGAGCTCAGGAAAGAGGAGCCATTTTAGGAAGATTAGGTGATTTTGGAAGACATCAGGAGCTGGTAGGATGTCTTAGTAAAAAAGTCCAACAGGCAGCAGACCACCAGTCTACATCAGAGGAGAGTGCTGGAGGGCTGGATTGGAGAGAAGGATTCGAGGAATCATCAGCATACATGTGGCAATTATGGGAAATTATGTAGGGCAGGGGAGAGCAGGGTAACACTTGTAAATTTAAGGGCACAGTAAGGAGATGTGTGCAGAGATCTGAGAGTAATGCCTGTGACTGATCTAGTGTCACGTGTGCTCAGAGAAGAAGGTACATTGCCTTCAGTGGGTTGAAGGGTAAATGGGAGATTAATAAGTGAAGTATTTGAGTTTCAAGGACTATCTATACCTTTCAGTACATTAGAATCAAGCTGGAGGGAACCTGGAGTCAGGAGAGGCATTTTTTAGGGTGGGAAAGATGTACATTGAGTTTACAAACTAAGGGGAAAGCACCTGGAAGAGGGGAGGAGGGAGATTAAAGACAAAGTCCAGAAGAAGTGGGTGGCTGGACATGGTGGGAGGGCACTCTGGGAGGGCTGAAACTGGAGGAAAGATGAGGAAGAGTGCAGACAAGTATCTTAAGTTTGTAGGACATTGAGTGATATCATGTCTAATATCCTCAGTTTTCTTGATGAACATTATTCCGTAAGACAATGTTATTTACTAAGAGTGGGGAAAAGGATGGAGAATAATCATTCAGGAAAGTAGGATGTACCCAAGGATAAATAGAAGGCTTGGTAAGTATTATTGAAGGCCCACCAGACTTTCCGATTTGAGTTTTTATTGAATATTTTTCTCTAACATCTTCAGATGCCCAGAAAAAGGAGCAGAAAATTTACATTATAGTGAAGTGAGGATAGTGGTTTTTTCTAACATTTTATTATATAAATTTTCAAATATGCAAAAAAGAAGAATAATTTTACAGTGAACACCCATATGCCCATCACCTTCTTTCTACAATCAACATTTTACTTGCTTTACCACGTATCTTTCAAGATGATATTTGAAATTAATGTTTTATTATGGGCATTGCCAACATATGTGAAAATAGAGGGAATAATATAATGAGCCCTCATATGTTCATCATCTAGTTTCAACAGTTATTAATTATGGCTAATATTATTTCCTATAACCATCTGTCTCTTGTCACATTCTTCACTAGATTATTTAAAAGCAAATGGAATTTTGTTGAGTGGATTTGTTAGAAGCATAGGAATACAGCATAATCACAGGCCCTGGAGCAAGAGTTGTTTCGTGATCAAACATGGAAACCCAGGTTGGCAGAGAAGGGCATGGGGCCAGGAGGGGACTGATAAGCTAGAATAAAATGGAAGGATCAAGGGGCTTAAAATTATGAATGAGGTAAAGAACAAGAGTGTGGGCCAAGCATGGTGGCTCATGCCTGTAATCCCAGCACTTTGGGAGGCCAAGGTGGGAGGATCACCTGAGGTCAGAAGTTTGAGACCAGCCTGGCCAACATGGTGAAACCCTGTCTTCTCTAAAAATACAAAAATTAGCTGGGCATGGCAGCACATGCCTGTAATTCCAGCTACTCAGGAGACTGAGACAGGAGAATCACTGAAACCCAGGAGGCAGAGGTTGCAGTGAGCCAAGATTGTGCCACTGCACTTCAGACTGGGCAACAGAGTGAGACTCCATCTCAAACAAACAAACAAAAAAAACCCAAGAATAGGAGTGTCTTAAGTGAGAGGGGGAGGGAAGCGGGAGGAACTGGGAGGAAGTTGTGATCAGAGAGTAGAAAGTAAAGTGCAAAGTGGAGCAGTTCCCAGTGAAGAAAAAAGGATTAGGGTATGGCTGAGGGGATGGGTGGCAAAAGTGGAGGGACAGCAAAGGTTACTGGAAGTGAAGAGAACAAGGATGTGGAGATAGTGTGGCCAAGAGACAAGGGCAAGGGTAGGAACCAGACTGCCTGGGCACAAGTCCTGGCTCTGCCACTTACCACCTGTGTGACCTTGAAGAAATTACTTACAGGCTCTGTGCCTTAGCATCCTCATCTATAAAATGGGGATAATAATAGAGCCAACCTCACAAGGTATTGGGAGGATTAAGTGAATTATTTAAACATATAAATTGTGTTAGAACAGTGCCTGGCACATCATAAACACACCAAAAAATGCTAGCTATTATCATCCAAGAGTTTCACCTTGATAGTGAAGTCAGCAAGGCTGGTGGCAGGATTTGTGGTGGAGAATGCTACAGGGATGGGCTTATGGGGAAGGAGAGAATACCATAGGGGCTTATGGTTTGTGCAGTGGCAAGGGCTAATTGGGATATGATATACTGTTTGTCTTCAAAATTTCAAACAAAACCAATAGGAACTACCTTTGTTATGGAAGTATGGTAAAAAATTATTCTTTTAATTAGTTCACCTTGAGATTTGAGGTTGCCTTTAAATTTTCATGAGGATTCTTCTAGTATAATTTGTTTTCTAATTTTTTAAAGAGTAAGTCAGAGTTTTAAGAAATTCTAGGCTGGGCGCGGTGGTTCACACTGGTAATCCCAGCACTTTGGGAGGCCGAGCTGGGCAGATCACAAGGTCAAGAGACTGAGACCATCCTGGCCAACATGGTGAAACCCTTCTCTACTAAAAATACAAAAATTAGCTGGCCATGGTAGCACGTGCCTGTAGTCCCAGCTACTTGGGAGGCTGAGGCAGGAGAATCGCTTGAACCCGGGCGGCGGAGGTTGCTCCCGGAGGTGAGCCGAGATTGCACCACTGCACTCCAGCCTGGGTGACAGAGCAAGACTCCGTCTCAAAAAAGAAAAAAAAATTCTAATACAAGATTTATGTATAAAGACAGATTGTTAAAACACAGCTTTTACAGTGAATTGGCAAAGGTCTTCATTAATTTGCAGTTCTTCAAAGGCATACATTGTTCTCTTTTAAAGATAAATCATTTCAGAAGTACACTGTCTATAGCCAGATGCATTATACCTCAGTTTTTATGAGACTTCTTTCTGGAGATTGTTTAAAGAAGAAAAGAAAAAAACACCCCACACAGCACTATTTAAAGCTTCCAGGATATTTGTCTGTAAATATGTTTCTAAATTTAATTAAATTGAAACACGCCTCAAATGAAACATTTTTTGTTTTCTCTCAAACAGCATTCTAAATCCGTCAAACCGTTAGGTGGTGGAGTTACTCGTTTGCTGAAACCATAGCTTTGAAAGCCCAAAGGCTGACTGGGTTTATGAGTTTAAAAGAAAATGTGTTTTACTTCTTATTCATAATGAGGACAGAAACATTTATTGAATAACTACTGTTATCCTTTATTTACATTTTCTCATTTGGTTCTTACAACAGCCCAGTTGTGAGCCTCTTTGCACTCTTGATGAAAATATTTAGCATACTGCTGATTTAATTGTCTGTCTTCCTCACAAGGCTGTGAGCTTCCTGAGAAAGGAGACTGTGTCTTGTTCAAATCTGTTTCTCCAGGACCTATATCACTTACTGACTATTCAAAGTTAAGAGCTAGGTTCAAATTCTGTCCCAGTCACTTAACTTAGTGCCTGATATATAGGAGGTACTCAATTTACAGTAATAGCTTTTAACATTATTTTATTACTTTGTATGATTACTTCTAAGAAGGCATCAAATGTTTTTGAATGAATGAATCTTTTACATTTGGGAAATTACTAGAATTCTTTAGGTTTTCATCTTCTCACTTCTTTTTTGCTTTTGAGATGGAGTCTGCTCTGTCGCCCAGGCTGGAGTGCAGTGGTGTGATCTCAGCTCACTGCAGCCTCTGCGTCCTGGGTTCAAGCAATTCTCCTGTCTCAGCCTCCTGAGTAGCTGGGACTACAGATGTCCACCACCATGCCTGGCTAATTTTTGTATTTTTAGTACAGATGAGGTTTCCCCATATTGGTCAGGCTGGTCTCGAACTCCTGACCTCATGTGATCCACCGCCTCGGCCTCCAAAGTCCTGGGATTACAGGCGTGAGCCACCGCGCACGGCCTTCATCTTCTCACTTCTAATGTTAGAGTGTTAACCTAGAGAGCCGCAGGGCTATTGGAAATCTGTGAAATGTGGAAACTATGAAATATACTGGTGAAATTGTACTTTCTCTTTTTTTGTGTTAATGCATTCATGGGGTACAAGTGCAATTCTGTTGCGTGCATTGACATTAGAGTGTTAGCCTAGAGAGCCACATGGCTATTGGAAATCTGTGAAATGTGGAAACGATGAAATATACTTACTGGTGAAATTGCACTTTCTCTTCTTTATGTTAATGCATTCATGGGGTACAAGTGCAATTCTGTTACATGCATTGATTGCATAGTGATTCTGTCAGAGCTTTTAGGATACCCATCACTCGTAATAACATACATTGTACCCCATTACATAATTTCTCATAATCCACCCCTCCACTCCCTTCTTTATCCAACTGTGAAACCTCAGTCCTAGGCATAGTGTTTGATGCACAGTAAACATTCGTTATATGTTGAATGGTGAGCACCAAAGCAAAACTTGCCATTCTACTACTGTTAACAGGTAAATCTTTTTTTTTTACAACTTTTGTTTTAGATATAGGGGGTGCACGTGCAGGTTTGTTACATGTGAATATTGCATGATGCTGAGGTTTGGAGTACAGATCCCGTCACCCAGGTAGTGAGCATAGTACCCGATAGGTAGTTTTTTAACCCAGCCACCCCAGTTCCCTCTACCCTGGTAGTCCACAGTGTCTATTGTTTCCATATTTATGTCCATGTGTGCTCAATGTGTGACAGGTAAATCTTAAACAGCACTGGACAATCTATTTGGAATATCACTTATATCTGGGCAAACTGGATACCTATAGAAACTCAAATAGAGTGTATAAGCTATAATTTAAGGTGTCAGAGTTCTGGGCTACACTTGTAATTAATTGAAATATGGTTTCAGGTAAAACATGGATACTCCAAGAGAGTCTGGTGCACACTAATAGGAAAGACATTATATTATTTTCGGAGTCAAGAAGATAAGGTATGTATGTATTTTTAATATGCCAATTGAAGTAACTTTTTGTGTGTTAGAGCTTAAACTTTTCCTTTTCTCTCTTCTCTTACTTTGTAAAACTTCAGAATCTTTATGAGGTTGAAATTTGGTATAATTTGGTGCAACTGAGATAATCACACAAAGGTCTATCACCTATACCTACAAGGGTCTTGATTCTTAATTACAAGCCTTAGCAACTTTTAATTAATGCATCTTCTAAGACCTAGAACAGTCTTCTTCTATTCCCTCCCCACAACCATCAGTTTCTCATATTTTCCCAGGTTCTTACAGACCAGATAAGGTTGATAGAAGGAAGCAGCAAGTTAGGAAAGAAAACCTAAAAAGGAAAAGAATCTAGTTCTGTCCCAGGCCCTCAAATTCCCGAATACCACTTATCTACCCATCCATCTGCCTGTTTATATTCTGTTTATTAATGTTTAAACTAATCCCCTCCACAAAAGAATCTGAATTATTTTTAATTTCAGAATAAAAAGATGGGGTATCTACCCAAAGGTAAAATGCATGCCCAGTCATCGTTATGGGTATTCTGTGTCACCTTTGGATAACTGAAACTATAAAAATTGAACCAACATGGGCCACGAGTACTTGTATAATATAATGATGTCCTCTCCTCTGAAGAGCAGCCTGTGACTGTTACTGTGTTAACGAGACTAAACTTCTTGATCTAGTGACCACGTGGGACAGTTAGTATTTCTCCTTCCCTTTTAATAGACTACACTCTCAGGTCTGACCAGCTGTATTTAAAATACATGCCGTTATACTGAGTATTGCTAATGGGGTAGAGATTAACGCAGTACAGCCATTAAAAACAATGCTGAGGCCAGGCATGATGGCTCATGCCTGTAATCCCAGCACTTTGGGAGGCCAAGAGGTGGGAGGATCATTTGAGCCCAGGAGTTTGAGACCAGCCTGGACAACATAGCGGGACCCTGTCTCTACAAAAAATTCAAAAATTAGCTGAGTGTGGTAGTGTGTGCCTGTAGTCCCAACTACTAGGGAGACCAAGGTTGGAGGATCACTTGAGCCCAGAAGGTGGAGGTCACAGTGAGCTGTGATTCGCACCATTGGATTCCAGGCTGGGCGACAGAATGAGACCCTGTCTCAAAATAAATAAATAAATAAATAAATAAATAAATAAATAATCTCTGAAGTAGTGTGGGAAAATGCTGACATACAAATGCTACCCAAATATGTACAATACAAAATCGTACACTCAATGTAATCCTGACTCGTCAATCAGGAAAACAGAAGCCACTGTATGTGTTACGGGTGTAAAAGATCTAATGCCACCCTAGGCAACATAGCAAAACCTTGTCTCTACTAAAAAAAAAAAAAAAAATTAGCCAGGCATGGTGATGCATGCTTGTAGTCCTGGGTACTTGGGAGACTAAGGCAGGAGGATTGCTTGAGCCCAGGAGATAGAGGCTGCAGTGAGCTGTGATCACACCACTGCATTCCAGCCTGGGCAACAGTGAGACCCTATCTCAAAAAAAAAAAAAAAAAAAGTTTTAATATAGAATTGTGGACATACATAAATTTTAGAGAAGTTTTATAACTTACATAACTTTTAGAAAAGTTGTATGGGGGTGGTAAAAGTTAGGGAAACTGCCAATGAAGGTCAGAGAAGACAACAGTGAAGATTTCTGGCCAAAGGACTGAAGGCAGCTGGTCCTCGAGGCTTCACTGGGAAGCTTCAGTGAATCTCACATGAGCCCCGACATCCAGCCGCTATAGTCCCAGGAGAATAACAACTCTTCTACCCTCTCCTTCTAAACTTCAAGTAGATTCTCTCACAGGAAACTCTAACTGGGAACCATAACAGGGAAGGAGGTTCTGGCAAATACAGTTCCCAATTTCTCTGTAATTATGAGATCTTAGAGGATGGTGATTGGAAGGCCAAGTTTATAAATCTCAGTCTGACACATCTAAATAAAAACAAACAGAGCAGATAGAAAAAGAACTATACCAAAATGTTGAATAATTATCTGTGATCACAGTAATATGGATGGTTTCTTTCTTTTTTAAATCCTTTCCATACTTACCAAGTTTCTCTAATAAGCATGTGTTTTTATAAATAGAAAAATAATTTAATAAAAATGGATAGCATTGATCACAGAAGAAACAAGTCAGAAGAATGGATACATGAACAGAAATCCATTATAACCACTGGAAAAGTATTGAGAATATATGTGAATCATTATAGGCCTACTTCATTTTTTGCTATAAATATTTCCAAAAGAATTTGCTTTTAATCTGTATCAATGTCTTTTTTAATTAAATCAAAATATTTGAAACCACTAGGTCTGTTTGCTGCTTATCAAGGCATGGTGCATCCTTTGGTAAAATGAATAACCATCTTTAAATATTGGGGTGGATGAAACCTAGATTTTCATATGATTGTGCCTAAAGCACACAATTAGGTTAGTATTGTTATGTATTGTCATAGTATTAATAGAATTTGTTGTCTTCATCCTATTTTTAAAAGCTTGCTTTTTAGGAGAGGCGAAATTTTACCTCTACTTTCTTAGGGTTTTTGGCAGGCCTGAGAATTAAATTCACATTAAGACAGATTACAGGAGAAAACATATACATTTATTTAATGTAAGTTTTACATCACACAGGAGCCCTCCTAAGGCAATGAAGACTCAAAGACATAAAGGTGAACACTTATACACCGAACCGGACAAAGTGTAGTAAATTGTGAAAATGTGACAAGGCAAAGAGACTTGGGCTGGGGTAGTTACTTGGGTGAAGTGAGGAAGAAGATAAGATAAAGTTTAAAAAGGGTTGTTTGTATAACTTTCCCCAGGCCTCAGCTTCCCATCTTGACAAGAAGCTTACTTTCCTTCTGGTAAAGGGAGGATATCTTTCATATAGGCTTTATGAAAGGCAGGTTCCCTCCTGCCTTTGGGAAGAAAAGGCAGAGGGTCAGAACACCCTTCTTGCACCTGCTGCTTTTAAAAATGCCTTTAGTTCAAAATAACCCTTATGCCAAAGTGATATCTTTTGGGGTGGCAGATTCTGCCACCCTTCAGCTTTTGCTCTGAGTGAAATGACAAACCACTGGAGGGCTTTGAGCGGAACAGGGACACGATCTTGCCTGTGTCTAACAGGCACACTCCGACTGCTGATTAAGAATAGACCAGAGGGAATAAGGAGGAGATGCATTAGGAGCCATTGCAGTAATCCAGGTGAGAGGGGATTGTAGTTTAGTGGTGCTGTGGATGTGTGAGAGGTGACCAGATTCTAGATGGATTCTGAAAGTCTTGCTGACAGGATTTATTGCCTGAAAAGTCAGTATGAGAGACCACAATGATGCCAAGGTTTTGGGTGTTAATAGCTATTAATAGAAAAGTAACATTGCCAACAACTTGAGATGGGGAAGACTGGGCAGAGCAGGTTGTCAAGGAGGACTTACCAAGGTAAGTCTGAAATGCTGTTAAGTTTGAGATGCTATCCAACATCTAAGTAGAGTTAGTGAGTCTGGAGTTATAAATTTGGGAGTAGCTAACATATGCTGGTATTAAAGCCATGAGCTTAGATGAGGTCACCCAGACAGTGAGCATAGATGGAAGAAGGGCTCGAGCACTGAGCCCTGAAACTTAGCATGTAAATGTGTGATGTAAATATCCTTGTAGTTAGAATGAACTTTTTCAAAACTCCAATTGCAAAATTGGCCAAATATTTTAGAAGTTGTAAATCTGGTGCAGACCATGTATTTTCCTGGAATAAAGGTACTAAATTAGAGCAAAAGTTTTACAACAGATAGGCCAAATATTCAACACACCAGATATAGTTGGTTTTGTCAGTAAAAGCTTAGATAAAATTTAATATAAATTGGCTTTAGGAAGTTGTTCTTACCCTTCAGATGGAGAAATCCATGGTATTGTTTTGTGATATAGTACGTTAACAAAGAGCCTTGGAATGCTCCTCATTTACTGGCATTTGGGATGATAGTTCATTTTGTACTACCTATCTAATCTTGTTATTTTTTCTAGGAACAATATTTTTCTTTTTAATGAACAGTTTTGAGACTATGTATACACTTGTCCTTTTGATCCAATAACTTAATCAAATCGCTGATCAATTCTGTGGGATAAAAAAGTCAAATGACTGTTTTGGTGAATTATGACTAGTTGCTTAACTAAATAATGGGTCATTTTGAAGCAGCCTCATTGTCTGGGGTAAATACCAAAGTTCTTGTTCTCACGGCCAAGGAGATCTAGGTCATGGACACACACAGACCGAGTGAATTTAGAGCAGGAGTTTAGTAGATAGTGCAAAAGGAAAGAACAGCTCTCCATCACAGAGAAGGGTCCCGAGTGGGTTGCCAAGTTGTAGTAAAAATGTCAGGGTTTTTATAAATGGGCTAGCGAGGAGGGAGCTTGTAAGGAGGGGATATCTCATCCTCCTGATGGTTTAGTTGGAACTAGGTGTGCTATCTTTACAGAGCAGAGTTTTTTTAATTGGCTCTGTCTCATTCCCTAACCACGTAGGCTGACTGTTTCTTTGTCCTGCTTATCTGGGAGGGAGAGTTTCTGTGTTTGTTCCCATCTTCTTGCAGCTGTAGGCACCCCCTGTAGTCTGCTTTTAGCTTCCCTATCTTAGTGTGTCCAAAGGGAAAAGAATGTGCTTATTAAGGCCCACTGTTTTATTGGGGGGCCCATTGTACAAATGTGGAGTTTGGTAATTACCCAGGAGACCTTCCCCACTCCTTCTGTGCGGAAGTTGTCTTATCTGTGTTTCACTGTCTGCTCTTTCAGGCTGCTTGTTGTTAGAAGAGAAGTGATTTCCTTGAACTGCCTGGGGTTAGAAAAGGAGCTATCTTTGAGCTGCTTTTTTTAAAAGGAAAGTTTTCTGCTGGGGACTCACTTCACCCTGTCTATCTAAATAATTTCTTTCTGCCTCCTATAACAATTTTAGTACAGCTGAATCATCTGAACTACTGCATAGAAGTAGCATCTTGCTTTTTCCTCAAAAGTTAAATCTCTAATATGTATATGGTTACTTTTAGGCTCTTTGGTTGTTGCCACTACTTTTGTTACACTGTGGATAATCAAATTGCCTCTAGGCCATTTTTAAAAAGGTATGTTATGCTGGTGCGGTGGCTCATGCTTGTGATCCCAGCACTTTGGGAGGCTGAGGCAGGAGGATTCTTTGAGCCCAGGAGTTTGAGACTGGCCTGGGCAATGTAGCAAGACCCTATCTCCAAAAAAAAATTATTTTTTTTAATTAGCTGGGCATGGTGGCATGTGCCTGTAGTGCTAGCTATTTGCAAGGCTGAGATGGAAGGATCCCTGAAGCCCAGGAGTTCAAGGTTACAGTGAGGTTACTGATTGCACCACTGCACTCCAGCCTAGGAGACAGAGGGAGACCCAACCCTGTCTCAAAAAAAAAAAAAAAGGAAAATAAAAAATAAAATAAAAATTTTAAAGGTATGCTTTATAAATTTAAAAATGAAAAGGACTATGAAACATTTTAGTAGGAAAAGATTTAGAAAATGCCTTCCTCACAATTACTAACATTTACTTTAGTTTCCTTTAGGTCAGATCAAACTTTGGGAGGCTAAAGTGGAAGAGGTTGACAGATCTTGTGATTCAGATGAAGATTATGAAGCCAGTGGACGTAGTCTGTTATCCACACATTATACTATCGTTATCCATCCCAAAGACCAAGGTCCGACTTACCTCCTAATTGGATCCAAGCATGAAAAGGTATTCAAAGACTTATTGGTTGATTTAGAATGATGTAGACTAATATTATTCAGATATTGGTAATAATTATCAAATCAATTTAATGGAAATAAGGAAGAAAATTTTGCTATAGACTTTCAGCTCTGTTTTCAGATATTCTTTACCTCCCTGGAAATGAGCCTTGTTCAAATATGTCATTTTCTAATCCTGTTGGTAAGAGTGGTATCAAGGCTGAAATTAGTGCGTGGAAGTGGAGGGCTAAAGGAACTTACGTTAAAAATGTGGGTCTCTCAGATTGAACATTTTTTGGTAAATCTAAGGACTCTGTTTTATATTTTTGACTAATTTTTAATAAAATTTGGGCTTAGATACAGGTAAAAATTAATTACTTTATGTATTATATGTACATGTAGTCATTTGTGATAAAGGAGGTATCACAAATTAATGGGGAAGTAATATATCATTCAATACATATGATTATGTATTTATTATATATTGAGGAAATTGGCTACTTAGGAAACATTAGTTTTTCATCTCATACAGATAGCAAAATAATTTCCAGATGAATTTAAAGAGTTAAAAGAATTCAATGAGATTATTTTTTAAAAAGGCCTTTATCTGATTTCTGAATCAGAAGTACTTTCTTTTTTTTTATTATTATTATTATACTTTAGGTTTTAGGGTACATGTGCGCAATGTGCAGGTTAGTTACCTATGTATACATGTGCCATGCTGGTGCGCTACACCCACTAACTCGTCATCTAGCATTAGGTATATCTCCCAATGCTATCCCTCCCCACACCCCACAACAGTCCCCAGAGTGTGATGTTCCCCTTCCTGTGTCCATGTGTTCTCGTTGTTCAATTCCCATCTGTGAGTGAGACTATGCGGTGTTTGGTTTTTTGTTCTTGCGATAGTTTACTGAGAATGATGATTTCCAATTTCATCCATGTCCCTACAAAGGACATGAACTCTTCCTTTTTTATGGCTGCATAGTATTCCATGGTGTATATGTGCCACATTTTCTTAATCCAGTCTATCATTGTTGGACATTTGGGTTGGTTCCAAGTCTTTGCTATTGTGAATAATGCCGCAATAAACATACGTGTGCATGTGTCTTTATAGCAGCATGATTTATAGTCCTTTGGGTATATACCCAGTAATGGGATGGCTGGGTCGAATGGAATTTCTAGTTCTAGATCCCTGAGGAATCGCCACACTGACTTCCACAAGGGTTGAACTAGTTTACAGTCCCACCAACAGTGTAAAAGTGTTCCTATTTCTCCACATCCTCTCCAGCACCTGTTGTTTCCTGACTTTTTAATGATTGCCATTCTAACTGGTGTGAGATGGTATCTCATTGTGGTTTTGATTTGCATTTCTCTGATGGCCAGTGATGGTGAGCATTTTTTCATGTGTTTTTTGGCTGCATAAATGTCTTCTTTTGAGAAGTGTCTGTTCATGTCCTTCACCCACTTTTTGATGGGGTTGTTTGTTTTTTTCTTGTGAATTTGTTTGAGTTCATTGTAGATTCTGGATATTAGCCCTTTGTCAGATGAGTAGGTTGCGAAAATTTTCTCCCATTTTGTAGGTTGCCTGTTCACTCTGATGGTAGTTTCTTTGGCTGTGCAGAAGCTCTTTAGTTTAATTAGATCCCATTTGTCAATTTTGGCTTTAGAGATATAGATCAATGGAACAGAACAGAGCCCTCAGAAATAATGCCGCATATCTACAACTGTCTGATCTTTGACAAACCTGAGAAAAACAAGCAATGGGGAAAGGATTCCCTATTTAATAAATGGTGCTGGGAAAACTGGCTAGCCATATGTAGAAAGCTGAAACTGGATCCCTTCCTTACACCTTATACAAAAATCAATTCAAGATGGATTAAAGACTTAAACGTTGGACCTAAAACCATAAAAACCCTAGAAGAAAACCTAGGCATTACCATCCAGGACATAGGCATGGGCAAGGACTTCATGTCTAAAACACCAAAAGCAATGGCAACAGAAGTACTTTCTAAGAAAACAAAAAGGCGGGCCAGGTGTGGTGGCTCACGTCTGTAATCCCAGCACTTTGGGAGGCTGAGGCGGGTGGATCAGAAGGTCAGGAGATCAAGACCATCTTGGCCAACATGGTGAAACTCTGTCTCTACTAAAATACAAAAATTAGCCAGGTGAGGTGGCGTGTGCCTGTAATCCCAGCTACTTGGGAGGCTGAGGCAGGGGAATCACTTGAACCTGGGAGGCAGAGGTTGCAGTGAGCTGAGATCGCACCACTGCACTCCAGCCTGGCGACAGAGCAAGACTCCGTCTCAAAAAAAAAAAAAAAAAGAACGAAAACAAAAAGGCAGTGTAAGAAAACAGAGTGCAAATGGTTGATAGATTTGACTATACAAAATTGAAATAATTCTTTATGTCAAATATTATCATAAATATGACTAAAAAGATAATACAGAAAACAAAATATTTCATGGATGGCTACTGTATCCTTAACATATACACAACACTTTATAGATTATTATTGTTACTATTGATCATTGTTTTTGAGTACATGTATCAGGCCAAGTGCTAAGTATATCTCTTCTTCATCCTTCCAATTACCCTCTGTGGGAGGTGACCTTATTCCCATTTGTAGATGGAAAGACTGAAGCACTTTCCTGTGGTCACACATCTGGCAAGAGGCAGAGTTGATATTAGACCCCTATCTCTAACCACAGAGCCTGTGTTCCTGAACACTTGCCTCTGCTACGTCTCATTTGATTTGAAAAGGACTATGTTTCTAGTAGAAAAATGGAAAGAGGGCCTGATGAACAACTTACTGAGGAATTTAATGGCTAATGGATGCCTACACTCATCTGTAATCAAAGATACGCACATTTAAAAATGATAAAGCTTTTATTGTCTCTGAGATTATCAAAGATTTAAAAAATTATGCTAGTGAAGCTATGAGGAGGGAAGCACTCCTATACACCACTGGTGGGAATAGAAATTAGTGTAAATGCTTTGGAAAGTACTTTGAAATATGTTTCAAGAGTTCCTAAAAGTTTTCATGCCCTAGTAATGACTCATAATTCTATTTCAAAAAATATATACTAAGAAAATGTTGGCCAGGCGCTGTGTCTCACACCTGTAATCCCAGCACTTTGGGAGGCCGAGGCAGGTGGATTACCTGAGATCAGGAGTTCGAGACCAGCCTGGCCAACCTGGTGAAACTCCATCTCTACCAAAAATACGAAAAGTAGCTGGGCGTGGTGACAGGTGCCTGTAATCCCAGCTACTTGGGAGGCTAAGGCAGGAGAATCACTTGAACCTGGAGGCGGAGGTTGCAGTGAATCGAGATCGCCCATTGCACTCCAGCCTGGGTGACAGAGCAAGACTCTGTCTCAAAAAAAAAAAAAAAAAAAGAAAAAGAAAATGTTAGTAAATGTAGCCAAAAATTTATGTATAGTTTGTTCGACACAATACCCTTTTTTTTTTTTTTTTTAAACAGAGTTTCACTCTGTTGCCCAGGCTGGAGTGCAGTGGCGTGATCTCGGCTCACTGCAACCTCCGCCTCCCGGGTTCAAGAGATTCTTCTGTCTCAGCCTCCCGAACAGCTGGGACTACAGGCATGCACCACCATGCCCGGCTAATTTTTGTATTTTTAATAGAGACGAGGTTTCACCATGTTGGCCAGGCTGGTCTCAAACCCCTGACCTCAGGTGATCCACCCGGCTTGGCCTCTCAAAGTGCTGGGATTACAGGCGTGAGCCACTGTGCCTGGCCTACAATACTCTTTTTAAAATAATTTTATTTTTGAAGTATTTTAAACATGGAAAATATAACATTTCCTTTTCAGTTAACAGATGATAGCCGTCACGGTATTTTTTATCAGTGAGAAGTTAGTAACCATCATAATGTTCAGCAATAAGAAATTGATTAAATACATATGGTATGTCCATATGTGTAGTAGAATATCCTGCAGCCATTAAAACTTGTTTATAAAGAATTTCTAGCAACAAGAGAGTGCTTGTACTATATTACTAAAATTCAGAAATTATCCTCTACTTTTAGAATAATTCAACTATGTAAACATTTAATCTACATATATATTTTCATAGAGAAAAAAAGACCAGGAATCATTGGTGAATGAGATAAGATGGGTATTATGTTTTCTTTAAATTTTCTGGATTTCCAAAATATTCTGTATGTATCACTCTGGGAGCCAGATTTTTAATTTAATAGAATTTATTTATTTTGTAAAAGAATATCAGCTGGTTGTATTTAGTCTCTTAACATGTGTTATTCTTCTTAATTTTGTCATGCTTTTCTAAGACGCATCTGAAGAAAATAAGAAAAATGTAAATAATGGGAAAAGGTAATATAAACACAGTTCAAGTGAGCATGCCTCAGAATTGTTTGAATAAATGGCTTTTCATTATTATTTAAAAATTAAAGCAAGTGGTTCATTTCCATCTCAAAGTTTTCTACTGTTTATGCAAGTTGTTTTTTTCTTTAAGTAATCAAAACTGTGTCTTAACATTTCATTAATATGTTCTGGTTTTAAGGACACTTGGCTTTATCATCTGACTGTTGCAGCTGGAAGCAACAATGTAAACGTTGGATCTGAATTTGAACAACTGGTTTGCAAATTGCTAAATATAGATGGGGAGCCTTGTAAGTTCATAAACATATAAATAAAGCTTTATGGTTAATGAAATGGATCTCAACCCACTTAGCCTAATGGAGTTTTCACTTAATGGGTTCCTGTTTCTCTGAAATATACCCACTTTTTCATTGCCTTTGCTCATCATGGGAGAGAGTTCTCTCTGTGGCTGTTTGGCTGCAGGGACACCATCATTCCTCGTCAGGCTGTGTCAGGTCACCTCCCTCTGCCTTTGCTTCCATTGCTCCTCTGCTTGGAATGCCCCCTTCCTTGGCAGTCCTCACCAACATAATGAAACCCCACCTGGCCTTAGGAGATCCCCCAGCCAGCCCCCTGCAGCTCAGCATCTGGCTCATAAAAGGTGCTTCATCAATGTTAAAATTATGTCCTAATGTGCTTTGTCACTTAATTCTTTTATAGCAAGCTTGTCCAACCTGCAACCCACAGGTGGCCTGCGGCCCCAGATGGCTTTGAATGTGGCCCAACACAAATTCATAAACTTTCTTAAAACATTACAAAATTTCTTTGTGAGTTTTTTGTTTTTAAGCTCATCAGCTATCATTAGTGTTAATATATTTTATGTGTGGCCCAAGACAATTCTTTCAGTGTGGCCCAGGAAAGCCAAAAGATTTATAGCATTTGTAGTTTTGCATTGAAATTAAGTTTTTGTTTTGTTTTTGAGACGGAGTCTCACTCTGTCACCCAGGCTGGAGTGCAGTGGCATGATCTCAGCTCACTGCAACCTCTGCCTCCTGGGCTCAAGCAATCCTCCTGCCTCACCCTCTTGAGTAGCTGGGACCACAGGCATGCACCACCATTCCCGACTAATTTTTGTATCATTGGCAGAGATGGAGTTTCTCCATGTTGCACAGGCTGGTCTCGTACTCCTGAGTTCAAGTAACCCACCCACCTCAGCCTCCCAAAGTGCTGGCATTACAGGCATGAGCCACTGTGCCTGGCCTGAAATGAATTTTTATGGCTAAGGTTTCCCCACTGAGAGTCTGGATTCTATCCTATGCTTTATATACTAAGAGAGACCACATTTTATTTGCTGTGTCCAACACAGGAATTTAATAAATGTTGATTTTAGGAATGCCTTTAAGTTCCTCTTTATCTTTATATCTCTTTCTACTTTGGCTTCTCCTGTCTAGAGAAGTTCTAGATCTTTCCCCAGCTCTTTCTCATATATAGTCATGCCCCCTACCTAGGTCACCAATCTTTAGCACATTTAAGCAATGTGATAGTGCCCAGGTAGACTTACTGCAGCCTAGTAAATTAGGACCCAACTCTTCTAGATTATCCAAAACAGGAACATGTCTCACTCATAAATGGGAGCTAACTGTGAGGATGCAAAGGCATAAGAATGACACAATAGACTTTGGAGACTCGGGGAAAGGGTGGGAAGGGGGTGAGGCAAATCAGGTTCAGTATATACTGCTTGGGTGAAGGGTGCACCAAAATCTCACAGATCACTGAAGAACTTACTCATGTAACCACATACCACCTATTCCCCAAAAACCTATGGAAATTTTTAAAATTAAAAAAAAAACAAAACAGTAACGTGAGAATCCCAATGGCCTGGCTACCAAAATAAAATAATGTTGCCAAAGAGTTTTTTTCTGACCTTTGTGACTTAAAGTTGTGAGCCAAGCCTGAATGAGCTAATGTCTAAAGGATTAATTTAATAAGAGGCCAAAATAAGTGGTTTATTCAGTTTTCTGTTCATATTTTATTCTGCATTTAGCCTCTCAGGTATGGAGACACCCCACTTTGTGTCACAGCAAGGAAGGAATCATTTCCCCTCTGACAACTCTACCTTCCGAAGCCCTGCAGACAGAAGCTATTAAATTATTTAAGGTAAAATATTTATATGTTGTTAAATGATTTAAGGTAAAATACTTATATGTTGTTAAATAATTGGAAAAAATTAAAAATAACATTTTGGATTACAAAATTTTACTCCAAGAAAATTCAAAATGTGTTTATTATTAAGAATATCATTGAAATAAAATTAGGTGAATTTAATATGCTTTCTTAGTGAGGATTTGGGATTTACTGAAATAAACTATTAATATGTATGGTTTGGGCAATGTGAAATACTTGGTATCAGATGAATTATTTTCCCTTTAACCTCTAATTTTCCACATCACACCAGGCACAGCACTGGGAGATGGGTCAGCACTCTCTTTCCTCTCTAGTGTTACTCTCAGTTTCTTATTCCTCAATCTCTATTAGAAATCCCTGAGCACTCAAAACTTGCCATGCAACTTCGTACTCTTTATCCTTCTATCCCTATCATCAGTTACCTTCCAGTAACTCTTCAGATTTCTCTAAGGGCCAGGCGTGGTGGCTTACTCCTGTAATCCCAGCACTTTGGGAGGCCGAGGAGGGTGAAACACCTGAGGTCAGGAGTTCAAGACTAGCCTGGCCAACATGGTGAAAACCCATCTCTACTAAAAACACAAAATTAGATGGGCGTGGAGGTGCATACCTGTAATCCCAGCTACTTGGGAGGCTGAGGCAGGAGAATTGCTTGAACCCAGGAGGTGGAGGTTGCAGTGAGCTGAGATCATGCCACTGCACTCCAGCCTGGGCAACAAGAGTGAAATTAAGTCTCAAAAAAAAAAAAAAATTATCTAAGAATTTTAGCTCCCAACTCACATTCTCTACCTGAAATCTTGCAAATGACTGTTATCACTTCACTCACCAATGCCATGATTTTAAGATTCTTGACCTTCTAAGTTCCAGTAAGCTTCACCTCTGGTCTCCTTCATCATCCCATTTTCCATGTCCACACCTGACTTCACCATTCCTCACAAGTATGTCACCTCTAAAAGCTTCAATTCGAACATCTCTTTCTTTAACCAGAATACTAGCCTACAAGCTCTTATTTTTTTTTACTCTTCCATTTTTTCTTCATCTCTAAGACCTTTGTTTTGAACCATTAGCTTTTTTTTTAAGATTATGATAACTGTGTCTTGGCTTTTCTTCCTTCCTTATCCAATCTGGTTTGTTCCTATTGATTCTCATAGTTCCTTGGGACCCATACTTCCATGCACTCTTCAGCCAGATCCCAATCTAGATCACTGCTATGTTTTCTGCTGCCACTATAACCAGATGTGCAATGCTGCAGAGCATCAAACAGCCATGTAGTCTGACGCCAATATAAATTCAGGGTCTTCCTCTCTCACAGCCAACTTTCTGCCTTGTGCTTGTCTTTGGTCACATCCTCCTCAAACACTCTACTTAAGAATACAGCAGAGAAACTTACCTTCTATTTCACTGAGAAAATTAGAGGACATCAGACATGACATGACCACCTCAAAGCCCTCCCCTTGCAGCCAGGCATGGTAGCTCACCCCTGTAATCCCAGCACTTTGGGAGGCCGAGGCGGGCAGATCATGAGGTCAGGAGATCGAGACCATCCTAGCTAACACCATGAAACTCCGTCCCTACTAAAAAAATACAAAAATTAGCCAGGTGTGATGGCATGCGCCTATAGTCCCAGCTACTTGGGAGGATGAGGCGGGAGAATCACTTGAACCTAGGAAGTGGAGGTTGCACTGAGCCGAGATCGCGCCACTGCACTCCACCCTGGGCAGCAGAGCAAGACTCCATCTCAAAAAAAAAAAAAAAAAGAAAAACCCTCCACTTAATAGACAACCCTTTCTCCTCCACTCCTCCAGCCTCAGAATACGGTGGACCTTCTGTGTTTCCAAGTCTGGACTCTACACCAGGATCTTGGTACTTCATTTTTCCCTAGTCTCTTGGAGCTGCATCTCTTTCTTTTGGCTTTGTCTTGCCTAAGTTTCTCCCATCTCAAAAAATCTATTTGTTTATTAGATAATATGGAATTATTATTAATTGTGGGGTCATGGATGGCTATAGAAAAAATCTTTATCAACTGGAGATCCAGCCTGAAGTATTTATTGGTAAAGTAATATGATATACATTAAAATACTCCAGAGGAAAAAAAGTAGAGATGGCGAAGTGGTGAAGTTTGGAAAAATGCTGATAATTATTGACACTGGGTGATGGGTACATAGGTGATTATTATGCTGTTCTCTCTACTTTTATACATTTTTAAAATTTCTATAATGGAATGTTTAAAAATACCCACCTGTAGAGTACACCAATACCTAAAGCAAGAAAGACTATACAAATGTATTTGAAAATCTAGATGATGTGGTCAATTTTATAAGAAAATATAAATGACCAAAATTGATTCCACAGGAAAATGAAAATCTAAACAGAGGAGTTTACCAAACTTTATGTGTAGATAATTTCAATGCTGTTTAAATTGTCCCAAAGCGTAGAAAAAGAAGGAAATTTTCCAAATTCAATTTCTTCTTTTACTTTTTACTTGGGACAATTTCCAACATATATGAGTAGAGAGAATATTACAATGAGGCCTAAAGTACTCATCTTTCAGATCTACAGTCATCAACACCTGGCCAATTTTGTTTTATTCTCCCATTTCCCACTGCACCCTACCTTTGGATTATTTTGAAGCAATCCTCAGTCATTATATCACTATATTCTCTTTGTTAAATAAGTATTGCTTTCATATGAGAATACAGCAAAGATTGTACAAAAATAATAAAATATTAGCAATCAGAATCCAGCATCATTTTAAGAATATTAAATCATTCAACTCAATAGCAAAAAACAAATAATCCAATTTTAAAATGGGCAAAAGATCTCAATAGACATTTCTCAAAAGAAGACATACAAATGGCCAACAAGTATATGAATAAATGCTAAGCATTGCTAATCATCAGCGAAATGCAAATCAACATCATAATGAAATATCGTCTCACCCCAGTTAAAATGGCTGTTATCGAAAAGGCAGAAAATAACGAATGCTGTCAAGGATGCAGAGAAAGAGGAAAACTCATACACCATCGGTGGGAAGGTAAATTAGTACAGCAACTTTGGAAAACAGTATGGAGATTCCTCAAAAAACTAAAAATAGAACTACCATGTGATCCAGCAGTATCACTGGGAGTATATCCAAATGAAAGGAAGTCAGTATATTGAAGAGATATCAGCATTCCTATATTTATTATAACACTGTTCACAAGAACCGATATATGGAATCAACCTAAGTGTTCATCAGTAGATGAATGGATAATGATGGGCCCGGCCAGTGGCTCAGGCCTGTAATCTCAGCACTTTGGGAGGCCAAAGCAGCCAGATCACTTGAGGCCAGAAGTTTGAGACCAGCCTGGCCAACACGGGGAAACTGCGTCTCTACTAAAAATACAAAAATTAACTGGGCGTGGTGGTGCATTCCTGTAATCCCAGCTACTAGGGAGGCTGAGGCACAAGAATCTCTTGAACCTGGGAGGTGGAGGTTGTAGTGAGCCGAGAGCGTGCCACTGCACTCCAGCCTGGGTGACAGAGCAAGACTCTGTCAAAAAAAAAAAAAAAAAAAAAAAGTAGTATATATACACAATGGAATATTATTCAGCCATTAAGAAAAACAAAGCCCTGTCATTTGCAACAACATAGATGGAACTGGAGAACATTATGTTAAGTAAAATAAGCCAAGCACAGAAAGACAAATATCTCATGTTTTCACTCATAGGTGGGAGCTAAAAAAGTGGATCTCATAGAGGTAGATGGTAAAATAGAATGGTGGTTACTAGAGGCTCGGTAGTAGGGGGTGGAGGGATGAAAGGAGGTTGGTTAATGGGTACAAAATACATTTATATAAGAAGAATAAGTTCTAGTGTTCAACAGCACAGTAGGGCAACTATAGTTGACAAGAACTTAGAGTATATTTCAAAATACTTAAGAGAAGATTTGGAATGTTCCCAACACAAAGAAATTACAAATGTTAGAGGTAGTGGGTATCCCAGTTCCCTTGATTTGATTATTACATGTTGCATGCATGTATCAAAAAATTCATATACTCCAATAATATATGCAGCTATTATGTGTCGATAACATTTTTTAATGTTAGAAAATATTAAATTATGACTGAAAGGGATTTAGTCTAGGAAATCAAGGATGGCTAAGTATTAGGATATCTATTAATATTACTTATTATTAGGGAGATAATCATATCTGTAGATGCCGAAAAGGCATTTGACAAATTTAACATTTATAGAATAGCAATACATAGATACTTCAACATGATAAAATATTCCTGTTTTAGCTAAAAGCAAGCATCACGCTTTATGGAGAAATTTTAGAAACATTTCCACTAAAGTGAGAAAAAGACAAAGATATGCCCCCATTATTTTTTAAAAATTTCAATTAAAGTATAAATTATACAAAGTTTGTTATTATTGTTATTATTATTTAACATTCTGTTAGGGAACTAACCTATGTTATTAGGCAATAAATGAAAATATTTACAGATGGTATATTTGTATAGCCAGAAAACCCAAAAGAACAAACTAAAAAACTACTACAAACAAAAAGAGAATTTGATAAGATAGTGAGAGGTACAAAATAAGCAAAAAACAAATGCTTTTACGTGTGCAAGCAACAACCAGTTAGAAGATAAAAAGGAAGCACTACTTTGGGCCATGATGGAGCCACAGGGACTGGATTTGCCCTGCCAGTGGTTTTCAGATGTTGAATGTAGGCAGTGCAGGACAGATTCTTCGGAAAACTAATGACATACGCCTTGTGATTGCTGCAGCTTACTGTCTGGAGAGATTCAAGACTGCTGTGCAGAGAGGGAGCACCCAAATAGAGCCTGGCAGTCTTCCTAAGTCGCGGAGACAGAGTTCAGAATTTGAGAAGGCCAAGGTAGTTAGACTTCACAGGGCTGATCGGGTGTGGTGGCTCACCCTGTAACCCCAGCACTTTGGGAGGCTGAGGTAGGTGTGTCACCTGAGATCAGGAGTTCAAGACCAGCCTGGCCAACAGGGGGAAACCCTGTCTCTACTAAAAATAAAAAAATTAGCCAGGTGTGGTGGTTGGTGCCTGTAATCTCAGCTACTTGGGAGGCTGAGGCAGGAGAATCACTTGAACCCAGGAGGCAGAGGTTGTGCTGAGCTCTGTTCTCCAGCCTGGGCAACAGAGCAAGACTCCGTCTAAAAAAAAAAAAAAATCACAGGGCTGAGAGGAGAGAGCTAAAGAGAGGGAGGGAGGGAGAGCTCCAGAGATTCGTATTTTCATCTGAGAACTGATAAGCATGTGTGTATGTGAGGAAAGTACCTGAGGCTGAGGACAGAAAGACACAGGCAAAAAAATTCCAGCTCACACAGAGCTGGAAATAGTTTTCCCATCTTCTAGAATGGAAAAATCTTTGATACATTGGACATCAAATAGAGTGCACAAAAGGTGCTTGCGTCTGGAATGGGGCCCAGATAGTCCTAAATGTAAGGCTGTTTTGGTCCACCCTAAGAAACTTAAAAGAGACCTTGGAAGAACCAAACCATTTCCAAGTAATTTAACTGTCATCTCAGAGCAAAGCTAAAAAATATTTAAACCATACCAAAAAGTCCAGTGCCCAAGAGTATAACATTCACAACGTCTGCATCCAGTCAAAGATCACCAGGCATACAGAGAATCGGGTCAAGTATGACAATACAATGGGTAAGAAAAAGTAATCATAGAAAAATATCTAGAAATGATGCAGGTGATTGTAGATAAGGACATTTCTGTGTATCTGTTGTCTACTGTTACATTTAAAATTTCCCCAACACTTAGTGAATTACAACATTTGGTATTTCACACAGTTTTGAAGGGTCAGGAATCTAGAAGCAGTTTAGCTGGGTGGTTCTGACTCAGTCTCCTGGCGGTACCATCAAGCTGTCAGCGGGGGTAGCAGGCATCTGAAGTTTGGAATGGGGCTGGAGGATTCCAAACTCTCTCACGTGGCTGTTGGCAAAGAAGCCTCAGTACCTCACTACATGGGCCTCTCCAAATGACTGCTCAAGACATGGCAGCTGCCTTCCCCAGAGGAAATGATCTAACGGGGAAAGAGAGAGAGTGACCAAGATGGAAGTGCATTGTTTTTTATAAGCTAATCTTAGAAATGGCATGCCACATGCTACCAGTCACACAGACCAACCCTGGTAGAGAATACAGGAGGGAATTACCTATGGATCTGAATGTCAGGATGTGGAGATCACGGAGGACCACTTTGGAGATTGGCCACCACGCTTCATATGTTCAGGAAGGTAAAGGAAAGCATGAGCATTTTAAGAAGAGTAAGAGAAGATATTAAAAAGACCCAAATTGAATTTTTGGAGTGAAAAATGCAATGACTAAAATGAAAAATACGCTGGATGAGATTCGCCTGTGTTCTGAACCTCTGTTATTAAGTATGTAGATGTTTAGGATTGTTATGTCTTCTAGATAAACTGACCCCTTTATCATTATAAAGTGACCCTCCTTATCTCTGGCAGAATTCCTTGCTCTGAAATCTGCTTTGTCTGCTATTATTGTAGCGATTCCAGATTTCTTTTGATTAGTGTTATCATCATATATCCTTTCCCATCATTTTAAACAAAAACTACTGCTGAAAAATAATCGATATAATTCATGCAGAATAAATCTAATCACTCCTCACCTTGAATATATCTTTTTTTGTTTAATTCAGACCTGCCAGCTTTTTATAAATGCTGCAGTTGACTCTCCTGCAATTGATTACCACATATCTCTAGCCCAGAGTGCTTTGCAAATCTGCCTGACACATCCTGAGCTGCAGAATGAAATTTGCTGTCAGCTTATTAAACAGACAAGACGAAGACAGCCACAGAATCAACCAGGACCATTGCAGGTAGATATTAATATTGATACATATACATGCAATTTAAAGTGATATTGTTTTTCTGATTGTAAGAATGATATACATTCAGCATAGACATTTGAAGAATACAAAAAGTGCAGAAGGAAAAATAGGTATTAATATTTTGATGTCTACCTTTTTGGTTTATATATTTATATGTTTATATATAAATGTATGTATGTTGGTGTGTGCACACTCACGG
Organism: Pongo pygmaeus; assembly: GCF_028885625.2. Classification (NCBI taxonomy): domain Eukaryota; kingdom Metazoa; phylum Chordata; class Mammalia; order Primates; family Hominidae; genus Pongo; species Pongo pygmaeus. Next base: position 90,000,648 of record NC_072385.2, on the reverse strand, counting down.
TTTTTTATATTGCTGGAGTTACAGTGTGCATACTACTTTTTTAAACTATAGAAAATAATCGTTTCCCCTGTATCCTTAGACATTCTTCAAAACATAATGGTCATGTTAACATTAAGTACTATACATTTCTATATTTTTTTCTATAATAAATACCTCTACAGTAGACATCTTTGAACCTAAATGAGACGGAATTTCACTCTTGTTGCCCAGGCTGGAGTGCAATGGCACAATCTCCCCTCACTGCAACTTCCGCCTCCTGGGTTCAAGCAATTCTCCTGCCTCAGCCTCCCAAGTAGCTGAGATTACAGGCATGTGCCAACACTTCTGGCTAATTTTGTATTTTTAGTAGAGATGGGGTTTCACCATGTTGGTCAGGCTGGCCTTGAACTCCTGATTTCAGGTGATCCACCCACTCTGGCCTCCCAAAGTACTGGGATTACAGGCGTGAGCCACTGTGCCCACCAGGAACCTAAATCTTGTGGACAGGTCCAGCAAATTCCTTTGAATTCATTTTTAGAATTTTCCTATATCTTCAACAACATTCAGTATATTTTAAATTCTTACCAGGTAAAAAATGATATTTCACTATTGACTCAGGGTGCATTTCTTTAAAGTGCAGTTGAATATATTTTTCAGGTGTTTGGTAGTCATCTGTGTTTACTCTTCAATGAACACCTGTTTTTATCTTTGTGTATTGACTCCCTGTTAGCCACAGGATAAATCAGAAATTTCTTACCTTAGCATATAGGACTCTCAGGGTTGGATCCAGGTTTTGTGAGACTTGAAGCTTATACAATTTGGGAAATGCTCTTTAAGCAAAGACTTGAAAATTGATTACCTTTGCACATTTTAGAAATCATATGACCATGTAAACACAGTTAATAAGCCTTTCCCAGGACCTGTGCCCAAGAGGGAATCTGAAGCTTAAGCTTCATCTGCATCAAGAACACTTCGTAATCTGGCTCCACCAGCCCCCTCTTTCTCCACTTCCTGCCTCCAGCAGACAGTGAATGAATAAATGCGCCCCATCCTTCAAACACACTCCGCCTTTGCAATATTCTCCACCTTGCACCTGATGGTATTCCTGTTACCTGGATCCCTCCTCTTCCTTCCCTTCCATAGACTTTATAGCCCAGCCCAAGCAACATATTCCCTATGATCCCTTCCCTGACTCCACAAGAAGTTAGTCATTCCTTCCATTGGTTATGCTTTAAAAAGTTAATACATGGTATTACCATGTTGTATTATAATTTACTGTTTAAATATATAACTGTCTCCTACTAGACTGTAGGCTCCTTAAGGGCAGGGACAATGCCTATTTCTCCCTCTTTTTTAATATAACGTTTTAAAAATGACTGAAAATTATATATAACAAACAAGGGCAAATGAGATCTCTGTCCTCCTTTTACATTTATTTACTCTAATGAGTTTGTCTAATGCCTAACATTTTTAAACAAATGCAGTGTTTTATAGGATAAAGAAATAAAAAATTTGTTTTTGTTGTTTGAAGACATTTTTTTACCTTGTTTAGTGGTTGAGCATTAACCACCATGTTCTTCAGAAGAGAATTCTGCTGTAACATGTTTTATACTTCCTTGAAAAAATATAGAAAGAAGAATACAGAACAGAGCAAAGGAAAAATAAAAATCACATATATTGCTGCTACCTAAAGATAACCTCTGTTAATATTTTTATACTTGTCCCTTATTTAGGTATGTAGATACATACATATGTGTAGGTAGATTGGTTTTGATTTATGGCGTGTGTTTTCTACTGTTTTGCAATCTGCCTTTCTCAAAACTATTACTTGTATTTCAAGGAATGAGTAAATACGTAAGTGAAAAAAAGAAACAATGTTCCTAATCTTTGAGTGTGATGTCAAAAAGGAGTACCTTGTCTGCTTGTGCCTTGGTTCCTCAGTTGTAGATAACCATACACACAACTAGATGGATCGTAGATCTGACCCAATGTAGAGTTTTTGTTTTTAACCTATGATAAATGCTGTAAACAGATCATGCATATGTGAAAGAAGCAAAATGTTTATGGGTTAAGAGAGACTGTCATCAGCCCATTGCACTCACTCAGATGTGGATCTCTGACTGGCACGTGGTATCTAACCTATGATGCTTCTCCCTGCCCAGGGCTGGCAGCTCTTGGCACTCTGCGTTGGGCTCTTCCTTCCCCATCATCCTTTCCTGTGGCTCCTCAGGCTTCACCTAAAGAGGAATGCAGATTCCAGGTGTGCAGAATACTAGCCAGCTGAACTGTTTATGTGGTCTCTGAAAGTCTACGATAAATCATAAGTATTTAATGATCTGCCAGGTACATTTTCAGAAGAATGTATGAAACAAATATTGGTACAGGAAGCCTTTGGTTATCATTGATGTGGAGCTAGGAAAATATTTCCTTTGTTATGTTAAATCTCTTAGGAAAGATTGCAATAAATACTTGAATAACTGACAGAGAATATTCTTAAGTGAAAAGTGTATTTGCATTTCAAGTATGAATGACTTAGCATTAGTGGGTGTTCATTCAATAAAAGCAACTATTTTGTTTCCTTAGTTTTCCCTTTTACTATTTTTCTCCACATTGAATTCTTTTATTTGAAAAATTTCCCCCATGGTCTTCCCTCCTTTACTAATTGTATGTATTTGAATTACTTCAGAATTGTTACTCCTTTGAAAAACACATTTAAAGTTCAACTTCCAGAATGGCTTTCTTACATTAGGACCCAGGTCACTCAGCCAAGGCTTATCCAGGGTCATTTTGTCCACCAAGAGTTTTGTGTCAGGTTGCTTAAACTCTTGGACTAAAACAAACACAGTAAAAGAAACAAACAAACAAACCCAACTTGGAAGCAATAGGAAAATATTCTACAGTTCATAATACATTTTGGGGCTTCTGTGATCAAGGTCATCTGTGACCAAGGTCAGGTAATTTCAGTTGCAGTCACTGAGGAGCCCTGAGACCAAGGATCTGCCTACAGGGCACTTGAATACAAACATATTTGACAGGTGTTATCAATCTGCTTGAATAAGCAGTAAAATTTATGTATAACAAGCAAGGACAAATAAGATTTCTATCCAACTTTTACATTTATTTATTCTAATGAGTTTTTCTAATGCTTAACATTTTTTCATGAATGCAGTGTTTTTTATAGAATAAAGAAAGAAAACATTTTATTTTTGTTTGAAGATTTTTGTTTTTTGAGGCAGGGTCTTGCTCTGTCACCTAGGCTGGAGTGCAGTGGCATATTCTTGGCTCACTGCAACCTCCACCTCCAAGGTCCAAGCGATTCTCCTGCCTCAACCTCCCAAGTAGCTGGGACTACAAGCGTGCGCCACCACACCCAGCTAATTTTTTGTGTTTTCAATAGAGACAGGTTTTCACCATGTTGACCAGGCTGGTCTTGAACTCTTGACCTCAGGTGATCTGCCCACCTCAGCCTCCCAAAGTGCTGGGATTACAGGCATGAGCCACCACGCCTGGCCTGAAGACATTTTTTTTTTTTACCTTGTTTAGTGGTCAAGCGTTAACCACCATGTTCTTCAGAAGAGAATTCTGCTGTAACATGTTTTTATAAGTTACTCTCTACTATTCTTCATGCAATTGCTTTCTTTATATTTGTTAATATTAAATCACTGTATATTGACTTATGACTGGTAATTTTAAATTCAGCTTGTGACTATAATAATACAGTAAAGATGAAGAATACTTTGTGGGGAGGTTTGAGTGAGGCAGTTAGAAAAATAAAGAAGTTGGAATTTGAGGAAAGTTACAGCAGTTTAGTATTATCATTCAAAAAATGTTACTGTCAAAATTAGCCTAATACATTGTGATAATGTACAGGGATGCTTTCTTAATGGTTGCACATATTAGGTTGTCAATTAAATTTATTCTTAGATTTTATCTTAAGTTTTGTATTACAGGACAGAATTTGGAAAATATGCCATTTACTGCCAGCGTTGTGTAGAAAGAACGCAACAAAATGGTGACAGAGAAGCAAGACCCTCAAGGATGGAAATTCTTTCAACTCTTCTCCGAAACCCTTATCACCATTCTTTGCCCTTTAGTATACCTGTGCACTTCATGAATGGGATATACCAGGTAGGTTACCTGATGAAAATATGCTTAGCCGACTATCCTATGTACAACCTCTGTTATAGGGAACAGAGACTTCTCTGCCTACTTTTGTCAGCACCTGGCAGTGACAAACATGCAAATATATTAGACTTACTATCAGAACAGCTGAGTTTTGAAACAGTTTTGCTATAAAGGATTCACACTAATAACAAATCCATATTGAAGCAAATAAGGGATGGGCTTCACTGCCATTATGATTCTGATGGACAGAAAAATCAAAAACACTTCGGTTGGGGCTTTTTCCCATCAGTACACCTCCTAGGTGTGGAAATAATTACTGATACTGGGTGTGTACAATTTTAGTCTCTTTTAAAATCTCCAAATCTCAGAAATTATCTGGGAAAACTTCACTGGGCCCTTCCAGTTCTCAGATCTAGATGCTTGCTTATTAATTGAAGCAAACATGTTCCCAAACTAGCAATTAGTCTTTGTAGCCATACGCCTTTTATCACAGAATTCAGATACTTAACTGCCTATTAAAGAAACAAACATTAAATACATAAAAGTGTTCATTTATTTAAACATATTTCTTATTTATTTTCCATTTGATTAAAGATTGCATATTGTACTATAGTTCTTGGTTTGCTTCTAGTGGGTAAGCATAATATCTTTGCAAAATATTTATAGCTGTCAACTGATCATTCTATTTTGGATTCATATCTGTTGGCTGAAGCTGAGATTTTTTAGTTCTTCAGCAAGCTAATTTCTGAGGTAACCTTGTTAATTTTCTCCAGAGGAGCTTTGGGAAAAAAAGTTAAAGCACTTATAAAAATATGTTATCATTAATCATGCATCAAGTATGCTCTGTTTCATCCCTAAAATCTCAGTTTGAAACTATGTATTTCTTATTAAGAGAACTGCTTTGTTATTTCTGTCTAGGTAGTTGGTTTTGATGCATCTACCACAGTGGAAGAATTTTTGAATACTTTGAACCAGGACACAGGAATGAGGAAACCAGCGCAGTCTGGATTTGCGTTGTTCACTGATGATCCCTCTGGCAGAGATTTAGAGCATTGTCTTCAAGGAAACATCAAGGTGAAACCAAGTCCTTTTCAGGAGCCAAGCCCAACAGACAGCAAAGAAGCTACTCTTTAAAAGAAGAGTAAACTTTGCAAGAAGTTTAATTCAGGAGTTTTCCAAAAATTTAACCAATCTAATCTCCACGATAAGAAAAAAAAATGCAGGACTTTGTTAAACCCATAGAATTCTTAATACACAATCTGTACATATATACATTCCATATTAAAGAGAGGAAAAGTGTTAGTAATGGAAATTATACTCTAAACATTAGGATAATAAGGGTAGATATGTAGAAGTGCTAATAAAATGGCTTTCCTTTTTTTTTTTCATTTATTCAGCAATACTTACTAAGCTATTTTTTTGTATCCCAAGGGCTGGCTGGACTCTGTGGGGAATACAAAAGGACCAGAAATAGTCCCTGCCCACAGTGAACTTAAAATTTGCTTACGGAAGAGCAGCTTTATACACAGATAACCTTGAACTAGGGTTGAAAGTGATGAAAGTTTTGAGAGTGCTGTGAACTTTGCACAGAAAGAGAGAGATTAAGTTCAGCATTGGGAGTTAGGGAAGGCCTGAGCTGGAAATGAAAAATGGTTTAGGAAACAGACCTGTGGCCGGGTGCAGTGGCTTACGCCTGTAATCCAAGCACTTTGGGAGGCCAGGGCAGGTGGATCATTTGAGGCCAGGAGTTTGAGACCAGCCTGGGCAGCATGGCAAAAACCCATCTCTACTAAAAATACAAAAATTAGCCAGGCATGGTGCCACATGCCTGTAGTCCCAGCTACTCTGGAGGCTGAGGCACTAGAATCTCTTGAGCCCATGAGGTCGAGGCTGCAGTGAGCCGTGATCACGCCACTGCACTCCAGCCTGGGCGACAGAGCAAGACTGTTTCACAAAAAAAAAAAAAAAAAAAGAAAGAAAGAAAGAAAGAAAACAGACCTGTGGAAATGAAAAGGGAGGGATTTTAAAAGAATCTTTTCCAGATCATAGTAAAATAACTTTAATAGAGCTTCCATTTAGTAATGGCAATAATATATACAGAATTAGGCCAGGTGCGGTGGCTTACGCCTGTAATCCCAGCACTTTGAGAGGCCAAGGCAGGCAGATCATTTGAGGTCAGGAGTTCAAGACCAGCCTGATCAATGTGGTGAGACGCTGTTTCTACTAAAAATACAAAAAAATTAGCCAGGCATGGCGGTGGGTGCCTGTAGTCTCAGCTGCTCGGGAGGCTGAGGCAGGAGAATCACTTGAACCCAGGAGGCGGAGGTTGTAGTGAGCCGAGATCGTGCCACTGTACTTCAGCCTGGGTGACAGAGTGAGACTCAATCTCAATTTTAAAAATAAATAAATAAATAGAATTATAGAACCACAGGGGACCTTAGAGAAACAATGCACTTATTTTGCAAATGAGAAAACTGAGGCCTAGAGAGGGAAATGAGTTACCGAAAATCAAATAGCTAGACCTGGGTCTAGACCCTTTCCATAAATTATATTTCAGATTTCTTTGGTATAACTTTAGTTATTACAATCTTTTTGAACTCTGAAGGTAAAAAACTTGCTTCTTCAGTGACCAAATCATGAAAAAATCCCTGGAATCTCCTTGTTTCCAGTTTCAGGCAGTCATACATTACGATTCCTTTTTGAGTAAAAAATGCATGGCCGCAGTCCAAAGTTAATGTGTGCCCAAAAGGATAAGTGGGCCAAATAGCAATTTATAATTACATACTAAACTCGGAGCCGCACAGAGGCTGAAAACAAAAAGCTTGAGTATATTTGGTTTGATCATATTAATTGAAAAATTTCAGTCTGCAGCACACTTGTCTTCAAAAAATTTTGATTTGAAAAGTACTGTAAATCTCAGTTTTCCACTTCCTTTCTAGATTTGTGACATTATTTCCAAATGGGAACAGGCTTCCAAAGAACAGCAGCCTGGAAAATGTGAAGGTACAAGGACTGTTCGTCTGACATACAAAAACAGGTATGTAATACTGCATCCAGATGCCAAAGTATGAGTATACAATATGTTCAAATAATGCATCTACTATTTACCTTTCTATTGAATGCCTTAAAAGTTATTTATTGGTAAGTTTGTCTTTCTATAAATGATAACTCTGTTTCTATAGGAAAAAAACCTTGTCACATAAAATTTTGTTTCTAATTCTAGTCTCTTGATGTCATAAAGAATTATATTTTATAAAAATATGCTTTTAGACAAAGATCAGAAACACTAGGTCTCAGCTGAGCATGGTGGCTCACGCCTATAATCCCAGCACTTTGGGAGGCCAAGGTGGGCAAATCACCTGAGGTCAGGAGTTCGAGACCAACGCTTTGGGAGCCAACATGGCAAAACCCCGCCTCTACTAAAAATAACAAAAATTAGCCAGGTGTGGTGGCATGTGCCTGTAATCTCAGCTACTCAGACAGCTGAGGTGGGAGAATCACCTGAGCCCAGGAGGTTGAGACTGCAGTGAGCCGTGATTGTGCCACTGCACTCCACACTCCAGCCTGGGCAACAGAGTGAAACCCTGTCTCAAAACAAACAAAAAATACACACACACACACACACACACAATCAGAAAAACTACAGAAAAAAAATAGCTGCTCTTAGAGTAGTTGATACAAGGATGCATTTTTCACTTTCATAATTTCCTGTAACAGTATTATTACATTTTTCATAAAGACTGAATACTTCAATACCCTACTACAGATCTGTAGTAAGAAGAGATACCTATGTTTCTTTGGGAGGCCAAGGCAGGTGGATCACGAGGTCAGGAGGTCGAGACCACCCTGGCTAATATGGTGAAACCCCGTCTCTACTAAAAATACAAAAAATTAGCCGGGCGTGGTGGCGGGCACCTGTAGTCCCAGCCACTTGGGAGGCTGAGGCAGCAGAATGGCATGAACCCGGGAGGCAGAGCTTGCAGTGAGCCAAGATCGCACCACTGCACTCCAGCCTGGGTGACAGAGCAAGACTCCGTCTCAAAAAAAAAAAGAAGAGATACCTATGTCCTATGTTTGCCTCAGTCTTTTGGAAGTTATATATTCTTTATACTCATATTTATCCCTTCTCAGTCTTTCATTCTCATTTTTCTCTTTCTTTCTGTCTCTCTTTCTCTCTCCCTCTCTCTCTCTCTCTCTCGGTGTTCACCGAGCTTCAACTGTAAGGTCTATCACTTAGCTAGATGCTATGAATAAAATTGTAATAAATACAGACAGACCCAGTCCCTGATCTTTTGGAATCTACGGGTTAGTGAGGAAGACTATTGCTGGGCATATCCTCACTCTAATGAGTGTGTAATGACACAGTATGTTCTCTGAAGGGAGAGAGAGGTACTGTGAGGGCACACAACAGTGAGCCTGACCTAGACAGGAGACCTCGGGAGGCTTCTTTGAGGAAATGATGTTTACGCCAAGTTCAGAGGGAGATGGGAGTGGGAACATCAAAATGCATAGAAAAGAATGTTCAAAGGCCTGTAGAGGGAGGCTGCTCAGCTTGTGTCAGGAATTGAGAAAATGCCAGAGAAGCCGGAGCACACACCTTCTCTACAGATAAAATGGTAATGTACTTTGGCATGTAATCAGGAACCAGATTTCCTTTCTTTCTTTTTAAATATTTTCATTTCTTTCATGTATTAGCAAAAGGTAGTACTTAATAAACACTGTTAACTGACCAGCTCACATTAATTATAACAAAATAATGGTATTTTGCTGGTTTTATTTGAGTCTTATACCCTGTAAATTAAGGAATCTATAAAATGTCAGACCCAGAGCCTAGTGGAATTATTGGAGTGGAACTCAGAGGTCTCTTTTTGGAAGATGTTCAGACTTAAAATTGGAATGTAAGAATTGAAGGCACTGTACAACATAAAGAATGTAATAGCCTTTGATCCACTTTAAAATTTCTTGTTCTAATAGTCCATCCCACCGAAATACCCAGATAAGTGGGCAGAGTATTCCAGTATGTCCCAGTATCTTTCTTGTCATGTTTTTGTCATATTCTTTGTCAATATTTTTGTTAAAAACTTGGGACAGACATTTACATGTTTATTAATAGGGAGAATAGTTAAATAAATATGGCACATTCATATTTTGGACTCTTCTCTCATCCAGTTGGCCACTTAAAGGGCCACCCAGTATTTGAACAGACTCTGTTGATCTGAATAAATGGTGATTGTGAACACTGGAGCTTCTTTATTCAGGGTCTCATGAGCTGTGATGATTTGCCAGAGTTTCAAGTAATAAGAAAGTGACTATTAATCTTTGGTATCTAAGGTTTTAAAATCATACATTCCTAGAGATAAGCAATATTGCATAGATATTGGAAGTCTAATAGGCTTCACCCCTGGAGGGACCTGTTTCCCTTGAGGGCAAACTTTATCAAGGTATCAATGGCCCTTTGGTGACTGGCAAGGACAGCAGGCTAGAAGATTTGGACCTTCTAGATTATTATTGTAGTTCTGTTTAATGTGGAGCAGTAGTTCCCAACGTGGGCCCCACACTAGCAGCCTCAGGACCACGTGGAACATGTTAGAAATGCAAATCATTAGGCCCCACTTCAGACCCACTGAGTCAGAATTTCTGGGGGTGGAGCCCAGGAGTCTGTGTTTTGACAGCTCTCCAGATAATTCTTACATGTGCTGGGTTTTGAGAAGCACTGACCTAAAGGTCCTCATCACTGCCCCTGCCTCTTGGCCTCAGCCTTTGTGGAAGGAGCCAGCTCCTGGACCTGGCCTGCCAAAGACATTTATGGAAAAGAGGTTCAGGCATTCTTTTTTTTTTTTTTTTTTTTTTTGAGACAGAACTTCACTCTTCCTGCCCAGGCTGGAATGCAATGGCACGATCTCAGCTTACTGCAACCTTTGCCCCCCAGGTTCAAGCGATTCTCCTGCTTCAGCCTCCCAAATAGCTGGGATTATAGGCGCCTGCCACCACACCCAGCTAATTTTTGTATTTTTATAGAGACGGGGTTTCACCATGTTGGCCAGGCTGGTATCGAACTCCTGACCTCAGGTGATCTGCCCGCCTCAGCCTCCCAAAGTGCTGGGATTACAGGCATGAGCCACCGCACCCAGCCAAGACTATTCCTAATAATCTAAACCTTATGAATGCTTAATATGTACCAACTCAGATTATGATGTATGATTGGAACTGAAGAGAAATTTGGATAAAATTTGGATATGAAAGACAGATAAAAATAATGCTTCAAGTCTAACAAACACCACAAGGAAGGACAAAGAGAATCATGAATAAAAATTTTTTGGTTGACAATTGGTTGAGTTTATCCAAAGACCTGGAATCAATAGAAAGGAATGTCTGGGTTGCCATAAGAGGTTGTGGAGTCCTCACTTCAAGTTGTTCTGCCTTCCTAGACCAAACCAGTATATTTCTTAAGTGTATTTGATTGAAGTCTCATGCCTCCCTAAAATGTGTAAAACCAAGCAGCTCCCTGACCACCTTGGGCACATGTTCTCAGGACCTCCTGAGGGCTGTGTCACAGGCCATGGTCACGAATATTTGGGTCAGAATAATTATCTTCAAAATTTTTTTTAAAAAGAGAGAATTGTGAATAACAGATGATGATTACCTTGTTTAAAAGCAAAACCTCATGACAATGTCTTTGACAGCAGGAAAAAAAAGTAACTCAACTGAAAGGCTTAATTTTTAACAGAACTCTGAAATGGCTGGATAGCCACAGCTATGAGAAAGTACTGTTTCTAAACATGGCCGTGCTTTGCATGTGTTTATAAGTAGCTTAGACAATGAGACCTAATTTCTAGTGATACAGTTTGGAGGGAAACCTTGCTGTGACCTGTCACACAGCCAAGGACCTGATTCTTCATCTGCCAAGCAGCAGGGTAACAAACAAAGCTAAAATATCAATTCTCTTTATCATGGAATTTTAAATTGATACTTAGCAAGTGATGGAATTTTAATTATTTAGATTCAGGTATGAAAGGTCTAATTAATAGGTTTTCAACTTGTTCTCATAGACAACCGTTGGCAACTAACATTTAAATTCTGTTCATAGTTAAGCCTCTTATTTAATTTGATTTTTCACTGTGTTTTTGAAGTTGTAAGAGCCAAAGCATGTTTTTAACAAAACAAAACTGGCCATAGCCAAAAGTTTAAGCCAAGAAATGGAGTTTATCCCATTTCTCCTAGCTATGTTCACACTAAAAAAAATTCCAGGATCAAGAGACTCTCACATGGACCAGGCACCGTGGCTCATGCCTGTAATCCCAGCACTTTGGGATCCGAGGCGGGCAGATCACCTGAGGTGAGGAGTTCAAGACCAGCTTGGCCAACATGGTGAAACCCCATCTCTACTAAAAATACAAAAATTAGCTGGGCATGGTGGTGTGTGCCTGTAGTCCCGGCTACATGGGAGCCTGGGGCAGGAGAATCGCATGAACCCAGGAGCCAGAGGTTGCGGTGAGCCAAATCATGCCACTGCACTCCAGTCTGGGTGACAGAGCAAGACTCTGTCTCAAAAAAAGAAAAAAAAAAAGAGAAACTCTCATGATTCCAGAGACCCCTGGGGAATACTACTACTAGTACTCCTAGTACTACTAACCTGCATTTGTTGAACATTTACCTAACATCAGGCCCTATTCTGAACTCTTTGTATGCATTCTTATACAATCCTTACAACCCTTTGAGGTACTATTATTATTTCCATCTGACAGATGAGGTTACTGAAGCTTTAGAGAGTTAAGTCACTTGCCTAAGACTATGAAAGGGAATTCTTCAGGATTTTTGGCAAATAATTCCTGTACTTAGCAATTCTCACATACCATTTATTTGTCCATTCATGCCATCTACCAGTGCCAAGCCTTGTTTGAAGCCTTGGGAATTCCAAGGTGAATAGAGTTTCCTTACCCTTTAGAATCTTCCAGTTTATAGGGAGAGGCAGACATGAAGTCTTAGCAATGCAATCAATGCTGTAACAGGAAGAATGTAGCACAGGAGTGAAGAACATGGGCTGGAGACAGGCTGCCTGGGTTAGAATCCTGGCCCTACCACTTACTATGTGGCCCTGAGCAAGTCACTTAACATCTCTGTGCCTCAGGTACCCTGTATGTGAAATGGAGATCAAAACGACTCCCACCTCTAGGGTTGTCTGAAGGATTAAATGTTGGCAATTGTAAAGCACTTGGTTCAGAGCCTGCCACATAGTAAATGCTTCACAGATCTTTGTCATTACCATGAATATGACATGTATGTACAAGAGGTTGTAGGGACATAGAGGAAGACTTTGCAGAGTGGTAACTTCTGAGCAGATGACTGGAAGTTGGACGCCACTGAGGCAGGAAGAGAACAATTGCAGTTTTAGTAGAGTATAACCAGTAGACCATGGTGGACTGAGGAGCGAAGGAAGGGTGAACAGAGAGAGATTGCAGGCTGTCCCCCCAGTAAGTTTACAAGAGGATGGGAAGGGCAACAGTAGGAAATAAATGCTTTGAAGAATGAATATGGATCCAGTTGAGGGCAAGCAAAAGGATCGCCCAGTGGTGCTGAGAGCCCTGCTGAATTTGGAAGCAGTATATTTGTGTAGTGGTACTGGTCCACAGTGACGCGATTTCCATCCCACAGTATTCAGCTTCCTGGGTGTCCAATGAGGAGGTGGAGATTTGGGAATACCCCTGCGAGCTAATCTAAGCCTTGCCTGCTGTCATAGAAGCCCATTCTGTCTGCTCCAGGCCTCTTTAGGATTTGGAAGCAGCTGAAAACTGGCCATATTGTGAGAGGCTTAGATCACATTCCTCTAGTGCTTTTCCTATTCAAGCTCCATGGATTTGATTTTTATGACTTCTTGGTCATTTTTGTTCCTCTTCAAATTCTCCCCAAATCCCTGGGTAGCTATTGGAGCCAAAACTGTTTCATTAGGGATTTGAGCCCATGGTTCATGTCCAGTATTGTTTTTCTCTCTCTTTTTTTTTTTTTTTTTGGCTAATGATGCTTCCTTTTCCCCTGTCAGGCTCAATCGTGTTGCCTGCTGGGAATAACAGAAAATGCACTTAAGCTCTTCTTGCCTGTAGCCGTTTGGTTCTTTTTCTCCCCTTAGCCGTATTACCAAACCTTCCAGTGGTAACACTTAGCTAAACTCTAGTGGATTACAGTGATGAGTATGATATACTTCCTAACTTCAAGTAGGGAAAATAAGCTATGCATACAAATGTAAGCATGCCAGAAAGGAAGGCTTTCATCTTAAATTTTCTTCTCTTTGTTTTATATGGCTTTGCTGATATCATTTTGGATTTGGCATCTGTTTCTGTTGCCCAGCCATGTTCTGCTACCAGTTTAACAATATAATCCTGCATTATTTGTCATTGTAGTCATCATAGATTAAAATGGAGCTTAGGATTTTTCTGATTTGTAAACTGGGTAGAGAGGAAAGAATGAATAGAATCATGGGGTAGGAGGAGCTTTTCAAAGTACACCCACCCATGCTTGCTCAGAGATTCAGACCTGCTGCCCTCCCCTTCCCTGCTATTTGAGAGAATTACTGGGAGAGATACTGTAAATGGTAGGGATGTGTCCTCTCCCCCAAGTGTGTAGGGGGAAGAAAAGGCTGAAAATGCAAAGTTATAGCCAATTGAATACACACCTAACAGCTACTGTATCTAAATCTCTCTTTTCCAGCCACTGTGTTGTCATGGCAGTATTCAGGTGTGTCAAGATGTTGCTCACCCACCCCATTGTCACAGCATTTAGAGCCGTTACAGCACCTGTGCCTGATCTGCAGCCTGAAGTCAGAGCCCCCCAAATCTCACATATGAATAAATGACACAGTGAATAAATAAAGAGAGTCACTGATTTGATGAAGACCCCCCTAGGCAGACAAAAGCCATGTTGTGTTTCAGTGAGTAATAGTGATAACATGTAAACTATTTCTGAGCCCCTAAAGCTGCTTATCAGATTGTGGCCAAAAAAGTCAAAACACACTTAAATCTATAAATATTATCTTTTAGATTCCCAGAGAAAACTCACCTTCTCCCCCTCCCCTTATTTGATGTAGATTTGGGGGTGATTTTGAGTTGAAACCTTCACTTCCTTTTCTGTGCTGTGTCCAAGGTATTCAGGAAGGATCATGAGGGTTTTGAAGACTGGGTTTATACAGCCCATTGAAATAAAGGCCTGTATCATACATTCCTTGCAAGAGAGGGCATATTTAATTTCACTTGATGTCTTAGGTCTTTCCTCAGGAACATTTAAGGATTTGGTGTTTCAAGGCCTAAAAAATTGCTTCATCCCTTTACTTCTACTTATACATTTTTATTTATATTTAAAGTGGATTTCTTATAAGCACCATATAGTTAGGTTTTATATTTTATCCACTCTGACAATCTCTGTCTTTTCATTGGTGTATTTAGACAATTGACATTTAATGTGATTCAACCTCACCTCCAGCACTTCTCAACCTCAACCTCAAAGCAGTTTTTTCTTATTTTGCTGAAAGTACTAAATAGAACAGAAACAGAAGTCATTGACAGTAGTAGTCTAAGTTCATACCACTTAGAGTACTGTGTTAAAACAACCCCATCTCAGTCCGCTGGATTTATCTTTACTTTATTTCCTTGTAAGAATATCATTTAATGAGAAATTTACTCTTTTTTTTTACAGACTGTATTTCTCAGTGCAAGCTTGTGGAGAGACTGATAGAGAAAAGTTGCTGTTAATGTATCAGACAAATGATCAAATCATAAATGGACTTTTTCCTCTGAACAAGGATCTGGCATTAGAAATGGCAGCTCTTTTAGCTCAGGTAACTTCCATGTTATATAGAGTAATATATTGAAATAATAAGATACTAATTTCTACACTGAATTAAACGTAAAACAATATACTTCAATAATTCTTTACATTCATTTTGCTACGATTAGCACCTTAAAAATTACAGGCACTATAATTACAGTTTGCCTCTAAACTGCTGACAATTGCAATGATGTAGAATGAGACAGTATTCCATAAAGAGAACCCAGTTTCTTAATTATCTTGAAAATATATCTCTAGGCTTTGTGTTTAATAAGGGAATTGGAGTGTAGAGCTGTGGGCTTGAAGATGTCATGCTGAAATCGCTTGGTAGTCTTATAGGAATAAGTCCTTGAAAAGGCTAGAGCACTTTCTTTTATTTGCCTACTGTATCAGTTAGGATTTTCTTTTCTTTTTTTTTTTTTTTTTTGAGACGGAGTCTCGCTCTGTCGCCCAGGCTGGAGTGCAGTGGCGCGATCTCGGCTCACTGCAAGCTCCGCCTCCCGGGTTCGCGCCATTCTCCTGCCTCAGCCTCCCGAGTAGCTGGGACTACAGGCACCCGCCACCGTGCCCTGCTAATTTTTTGTATTTTTAGTAGAGGTGGGGTTTCACCGTGTTAGCCAGGAGGGTCTCGATCTCCTGACCTCGTGGTCCACCGGCCTTGTCCTCCCAAAGTGCTGGGATTACAGGCGTGAGCCACCGCACCCAGCCTGTATCAGCTAGGATTAAGTTCAACCTTCTACACGCACACACACACACACACACACACACACACACACAAATTAATACTGACTTAATCAGAATAGAAGTATATTTAGCGCTCACATAGAGAGAGAGGCATCCTGGCACCTCTGTGAAGCCATTAGGGGCATGGGCTTTATCCTCTTCTCTCCTCTGCTGTCCCTAGGGTGTCATCACCATGGTCCTGGGAGTCTGCCAGAGCTCCAGCTAATGTCAGTGTTCCAGGCTTCAGGGTGGGGGAAGGGTTGAAAAGGGCATGCCCTCCCACACTTGAGAAAACTTCTCAGCAGCTGCATAGAACGCTTCCATTCATGTCTCTCCCATCAGAATTTAGTCACATGGCCTTGCCCATTACCTACAGGGGAGTCTGGGGAATGTGGTCTCAGTGGGGTGGCAGTGTGCCCAGCTAAATTTAAGGTTTTTTTTACTCAAGAAGAAGGAGGGAATGGTCATAAGATGCAACCCATAGTCTCAACCACACCCAAGTCTTTGCCTAGGTTAATTAAGGAAAATGTTAAAGCAACTCTGTGATGTGGCATCTGGACCAAGGCTTAGATTCCCCAGGGTCTTTGGTCTATGGCTCCTCACGCTACACTCTGTCCCAGCACATCTCATTCTTTTTATTCTATGCACCACCTATGCCAATGTTTCCCAGATCTTTTCTCTTCAGTTCGTAGTTTTTTTATGGGCTCCTTAAAATCAACTTTTCTTTTTTTTTTTTTTGAGACAGAGTTTCCCTCTTTTGCCCAAGCTGGAGTGAAGTGGCACAATCTTGGTTCCCTGTAACCCCCACCTCCCGGGTTCAAGCGATTCTCCTGCCTCAGCCTCCCTAGGCACTCACCACCACGCTCTGCTAATTTTCATATTTTTAGTAGAGACGGGTTTTCACTATGTTGGCTAGGCTAGTCTCGAACTCCTGACCTTGAGTGATCCGCCTGCCTTGGCCTCCCAAAGTGCTAGGATTACAGGCGTGAGCCACCGCACCCAGCCAAAATCAGCATATTGAAAACCAAACTAATCATCGTCCCTCCTCTGTGTTCACATTCTGTCTCCTATTTATGATACACCCTCCACCCGGTCCCCCAAGCAAGCTTCAAACCCGGGAATTATCATGAGTTTTCGCTCACTTTGGCCCTTTCCCACCAGTCACCACATTCCTGCGAATGTGAACTCTTAGGGATGTTTTAGTCTGTTCTCTCCTCTGTATGCTGACTCCTGTTGCTAAGGTTTGGATCATTGTCTCATACTGCCTGCTGTCCTGCAGCAGGCTCCTAAGTAGTGTGCCTTTCTCTGGTCTGGTCCCTCACAAATTTATCCTTCACACAAATGCTAGAGGGATTTTTTCCACTTATCTGTTGCTACGTTACAAATGACTCCAAAACTCAGCTACTTAAGACAGAAATTTGGGCAGGGATGTGAAGGGACAGTGTGTGTCTCTGCTTCAGGTGGTATCAGCTGACACAGCTTGAAAGCCAGTTGTCGCTCTATGGCTGAGGGCTGGAATCATTTGAAGGCTCCTTCAGTCACATCTGGTGGCTGATTGATGCTCGCTGTTTGTGGGGACTTCTGCTGGGACTGTCAGCTGGAGCACCTTACACGTGGTCTCTTCGTGTATGTGACTGCTTGTGCTTCCTCCAAGAATGGTGAATGGGTGACAGCAACAACGTCCCAGAAGACAGATAAGAAGTGGAAACTGCTATTTTCTTAAGGGCTGAGCCTGGAAACTGGCACAATGTCACCTGTGCATGGAGCTTTATTAGGCAGCACTAGTAACTGGGATAGAGATACAGCAAAAATGTGAATCTAGCTCTGTCATTCCTTTTTTACATGCAAGGACTTTCAAGATCCGAACTCTGCCTGCCCCTCCAGCCTCAACATTCCCTTAATACTCCCTACCTTGAACTTCATGCTCCAATAAAATATAAACTGTGGTTCCAAACACAACTCTATATCCTGGGAAGGACTCTATTCCCAGGATTAATGCTAGTAGAATGAGAGTATGAACACAATAACATGGAGAAAATCTAGGAACAAAGTAATGAGAATATGGTTCTTGCTCCCATTACATTCAGGAGAGACCCTCAAAAAGTCCAACTAATAGTTTTTTGAAATTTCTTATAACTTTTTTTTTTGAGATGGAGTCTTGCTGTGTCACCCAGACTGGGCAATGGCATGATCTCGGCTGACTGCAACCTCTGCCTCCTGGGTTCAAGCGATTCTTCTGCCTCAGCCTCCCAAATAGCTGGGATTACAGGTGCCCGCCACCACGCCCGTCTATTGCCTTTTATTTTTAACATCTATTTCATCTTATTATCAGCAATTAAAATAGTGCCTTAAAAATGAAAAATTGTCCTTGCGTTACAGACAATAACAAAGTAGTGACCTTTAGCAAGTACTACTAGATGGTGATAGTAAACTAGGAAGGTTAATGTAGAAATGGAACTCAAATGTTTAAATTACAGATTTTTTTCAAAATTAGAATTCAAGCCAGGTGGTGGCTCACGCTTGTAATCCCAACACTTTGGTAGGCCAAGGCAAGTGGATCACTTGAGGTCAGGAGTTCAAGACCAGCCTGGCCAACATGGTGAAACCCCGTCTCTACTAAAAGCACAAAAATTAGCCAGGCATGGTGGTACACACCTGTAGTCCCAGCTATTCGGGAGGCTGAGGCAGGAGAACCACTTGAATCTGGGAGGCAGAGGTTGCAATGAGCCTGGGTGACAGAGCGAGACTCCGTCTCAAAAACAAAATTAGAATTAAAATATAATTTATAAAAATTCCTACATATGATTATAAATTTCATAATCACATAATCATGACAAATAGATTCATGTATTATGTGTTAAAAAATAATGTTTAGAAAAAATAAAACTAACTGATTTTCTGTCTTAAAACTCTTTTCAATATATTTTCACTTTTTTGGATTTCCAATTAGGTAGAGATTGGAGATTTTGAAAGACCTTTCTCAACTCCAGCAGGGCATGTTACCAATCAGTGCAAAGCGAATCAAACTCTAAAGCAAGTCATAGAGAAATTTTATCCTAAAAGGTATAGAGATGGCTGTTCTGAAGAGCAGTTAAGGTAAGGAAATCTTTGTAACTCTTTAGAGGGTAGGGTCATACTAGTTTTTTGGTAATATTTTTCTGTTCAAATTTTAAAGGTGAAAAACATTTTGACAGCTTTCTCAAGATTTTTTTAATACTATTGAGCCACAGGAGATTATAGGCTTTTTTTCTTTTCTTTTTTTTCTTTTTTTTTTTTTTTTTTGAGACGGAGTCTCGCTCTGTCGCCCAGGCTGGAGTGCAGTGGCGCAATCTCGGCTCACTGCAAGCTCTGCCTCCCAGGTACAGCCATTCTCGTGCCTCAGCCTCCCAAGTAGCTGGGACTACAGGCGCCCACCACCACGCCCAGCTAATTTTTTGTGTTTTCGGTAGAGACGGGGTTTCACTGTGTTAGCCAGGATGGTCTCAATCTCCAGACCTTATGATCCGCCTGTCTCAGCCTCCCAAAGTGCTGGGATTACAGGCGTGAGCCACTGCGCCCAGCCAATATTTTTATTTAAGATAAGCCCAGAAGCTTTAGAATCTATATTTAAACTTTCTTTAATTAAAAAAAAAAAAGCCTTTAGATGTACTTTTCAATTGATCTTTTTCATTCTTGTCCAGAACAACCCTGATAATAAATAAGAGAAAAAAATTGGCCAATAATATGTGTTTAATTTTATGAAGTACATACCAAAAAATTATATTTTGTATATTCTATTATGAATAAGTTGAAATAAAAATAAACTATCTTCTTACATAAGACTTTTTAATATGAAAGTTTCTAATTTACCTCAATTTGGAGTTTCAGTTTCAGAGAATATATATAGAGAAGCTGATTAGATTTAAAAATAGAGGCAAATCCAATTTATCATGAGCTTTTCCAAAATAGAAACATTTAAGATCAGCCTTTTGTCTATGTAGAATAAGTGCTTGCCTTTGTAATTTGATTTGACAAGTTTCACCTTGCATCTAACATCTCTCCAAGCCAGGGGTGGTAGGACCTAAAATTCTACCATCAGGGATTCATCTTTGGGCTCTACTACTTGTTTTTTTCTTTTTTTAGACAGAGTCTTGCTCTGTCACCCAGGCTGTAGTGCAATGGGGTGATCTCGGCTCGCTGCAACCTCCACCTCCCGGGTTCAAGTGATTCTCCCACCTCAGCCTCCCGAGTAGCTGGGATTACAGGCACCTGCCATCATGCCTGGCTTATTTTTGTATTTTTAGTAGAGATGGGGTTTCACCATGTTGGCCAGGCTGGTCTTGAACACCTGACCCCAGGTGATCCTCCTGCCTTGGCCTCCCAACATGCTGGGATTACAGGCGTGAGCCACTGCACCTGGCCTGTACTTTTCTTTTAAAATGAAAATATTCCCAGGAGAAGTTATCTTTTAAACTAATTTACGCTAAGTTTTGATGGTAGATATTCAGATTTTAAAAATGGACCCGCTGGGGATACCTAGTTCATGCTGTAAACACGAATAGTATGAGAATTTGGTGAAAGGAATATTCCAGAATGGACAAGTGATGGACAGTGGTGTGATGAGAGTCACAAAATCTTTACCTGGGTTATGCCTAAGGGTCACAGTTATGCTTAGGATTGGCTCAAGGAGAGTTTTATCTTAAGACTATGACACACTGTTTATGTTTTTGCTTTAGTGTTTTTGTTTTTCTTCTTTTCATTTTTTTAGGCAGCTTTGCCAGCGACTCTCAACCAGATGGATGGCCCTCCGGGGACACAGTGCTGCTGACTGTGTACGCATTTATTTGACAGTAGCCAGGAAGTGGCCATTCTTTGGTGCCAAGTTGTTTCTTGCAAAAGTAAGAAAGGATGGGAGAGAGATGCATAATGAAAATCTTTGTGTACATAGTCGACCACATTTACCCCAGACTTAGTATAATTGGCTTTTGTAAAAAATGAAGAAATATCCAATAATGTAAAGAAAACAATGAAGAGACACTAGGGAAAGGGCAGAAAAGCTTCTCTGTCTTTTCCTCTCTGCCCAACTTTTCCCACCCTAAATCATTTCTTGGACTCCTTAGGTGAATCATGAGTCCTAAACCACAGCTGAACTCTGCATTCTTCTGTTCATTTGTTCATCCATGCACGTTTACTCTGTCACTCATTTGCTCATTTATTTAGTATTTACTAAGTTCTGTTTGCTAAACATTGAGCTAAGCTCTAGGGATACATAACTTATTGTTTCAGATGGATTGTACATGAACTTCCAGGACTATTTTACTTTGTAACAACAGGCCTATAAACAAACCACTGTATGGCAAATATCACTATGAGTCACATGAACAGACTACTGCAGGAACACTGAGGAAGGAGACCCGCCCTGCCCAGGGATGGCCAGCCCTTTCCCCAAGGGAAAAATTGTGCCTTTTGATTCCTTTTCTTTCTGTGCAACCATGTCTCTTTGTACTTTCTCAGGTTCTTAAGATACATCTTGCCTTGTGTTATATTTTTCTGTGTGTTTGTTTTATACTCACTATTAAATTGCATGCTCCTTGAAACTATAAACTCACTGATCCTAAAATCTTCCTCTTGTACCTACCGTAGTGCTTTGCACATAATTAATAATTATCACTTAAGAAATATTGGCTGAATAGCTGTGCAACTTTGGGCAAGTCAGGTCACCTCTCTGGACCTCACTTTTCCTCATCTGTTAATGAAATTCTTAGACTAGAAAAGTAAAATCTAAGGTATCTTCTAACTCTGATTCTATGAGTGACTATGTTATTGATAGGTGAGAATTAATTTTTTTCTAGTGGAACTGAAAGCTGTATACTAATTAAGAAAAAGATGATAAGGTTAGTATTCTTAAACATCTGTAAAATTAATGTACTTACAGGAAGTTGAACGTATATTTTTTAAAATTACAAGGAATAGATTTGAACTGTAGAGCAGCATGGATTTTAATTCTAACTTCAGCATTGGAAATAATATTAAATACCCTTTTCTGTTCTGATAAAATGTGCTTGCTGGCACAAAATGTTATTAAATAATAATATTGCTTTTCAAATTACATGACAAGCATCTTTTTTGCTCACTTTCCTTTCTTTATAACAAGCGACACCTCCTTTGTTGCTTCATGGCATCCTGTTTTCTGTGTGTGGTAAAATACACATAATGAAATTTACCCTCTAACCTTTTTTTTTTTTTTTTTTGAGACAGAGTCTCACTCTGTCACCCAGACTGGAGTGCAGTGGTGCAATCTTGGCTCACTGCAACCTCCGCCTCCCAGGTTCAAGCAATTCTTGTGCCTCAGCCTTCCAAGTAGCTGGGATTACAGGCGCACACCACCACACTTAGCTAATTTTTGTATTTTTGGTAGAGACAGGGTTTCACCATTTTGGCCAGACTAGTCTCAAACTCCTGATCTCAAGTGATCCACCCGCCTCGGCCTCCCAAAGTGCTGGGATTACAGGCATGAGCCACTGCACCTGGCCCATTGTAACCATTTTTAAGTGTATAGTTCTGTGGCATTAAGTACATTCTCATTGTTGTGTTGCTGTCACCACCATTCATCTCAGAACTTTTTTATATTCCCAAACTGAAACTGTACCCATTAAATGCTAACTCCCCAGTCCTCCCTCTTCCTCCCAGCCCCTGGCAACCGCCACTCTACTTTCTGTCTCTATGCATTTGACTTTTTAGGAACTTCAGGTAAGAGAAATCATATAATATTTGTGCTTTTGTTATTGGCTTATTTCACTTAGTGTAATATCTTCAAGGTTCATCCATGTTGTAGCATGTGTCAAAATTTCCTTCGCTTTTGAGGCAGAATAACATTCCACTGTATGTATATATATACCACATTTTGTTTATCCATTCACCTGTCAGTGGACACTAGAGTTGAAGGGCATCCTTTTGAATTGAATTCTCCCTGTCCTTTGCAAATCAGCCCTCAGTAGACTGTTTCTACCTCAGGGTTTTGTATATATGAGATGCTAACAAGTTTTATTATATAAAATAACCCAACATTCATTCCAGTTTTATATCTATAGTCTTGACATTATTTTGTAAAATTTAAGGGAAATAGTTAAGATTTTTTTTTAGAATTTCATTTGTTAATGGAACCAAACAAGCATCATTAATTGCTCAAAAACATTCATGGGTTTCAGTTGGGTTCTAGTGGTAGGAGATTCTTTTTATTAATATAATTTCATAGCTTTTTTTTTCTATGAGAACCAGGAGTAGCTTTTAGCTTTTTTTTTTTTTAGATGAGTCTCACTCTGTCACACAGGCTGGAGTACAGTGGCGCTATCTCAGCTTACTGCAACCTGCGCCTCCCAGGTTCAAGCTGTTCTCCTGTCTCAGCCTCCCAAGTAGCTGGGATTACAGGTGTGTACCACCATGCCCAGCTGATTTTTGTGTATTTGGCAGAGATGGGGTTTCATCATGTTGCACAGGCTGGTCTCAAACTCCTGGCCTCAGATGATCCACCCACCTTGGCTTCCCAAGGTACTAGGATTACAGGTGTGAGCCACCACACCCAGCCAATTTCATAGCTTTTACAATAAAAAATTCGGTGGAAATTTTCATTTTTCTCATTACTATTGATTACACAGTTTCATATTTTCTTTTTATTGTGTTTTTATTACACATTGAATATCAGATTTAATAAACTTTCAGGAAAGGTGTGCAATTATAATAATCCTTTACCTTGTAATAGCACTACACAGTTTATCAAGCATATCAGTATATTTTGCTTCATTGGGATTTTGGTCATCATAGAAACCCTAAAAGCTTTGTTGACTATTAACGTCTTAACGCAGAAGAAAAGTAAAAGGTAAACATTATTGTTCTTATGCTAAAGATAAGGAAATTGAGCCTCAAATAGATTCAGTAGTTTATCCAAATGAATACATTAATAAATGGCAGGTTTGGGTCTCAAAGCTAGGTCTCCTAACACCAAATTCACTCTTCGTTCCAGTATACCACCCTGCCTCTTTCCTAGGAGAGATTTTTAATAAATTTTTGTTGTTATTATTGTTGTTTAATGGCAAATGTTACATGACATTTACACTGAAAAATATTTCCGTAATTTTGCTTAGTATTTATAATATAGTGTATTTTCACCTCTTCATAGCCCATAACTCCATCATCACTTGGAAGTACTTTCATGTGGCTGGCTGTACATGAGGATGGTTTAAGCCTCTTAGAATACAACTCCATGGTAAGTTTAAACGCTCAAGTTTTGGATTAAGTCAACTGTTTCCTTTGCTCAGTGTACCGTAAACAGAAGGTAATGATATCTTAATCTGATTTTTCTCTTACACAGAAAACATTCTTCCTAATACTATGTCATGAACAGTCATTTTACAAATACAGCTATGATTACAATTTAACCTTTTAAAACAAGATAAGACAGGTCGTTTATTGTGTATGAGAAAAATCTTGATACCATGACTAAATTGTGATCATGGTTATATTCATGAAATGATTATATTTTTAAAAGCGTTAAGAAGATTGTTTCCTGTGTAAAATAAAAATCTGTAAGAAATCATTAAGGTGGGAACTTTAATTACCAAAGTTTAAGTTCACTTTCACTAAGGCTTCTTTAACAATTTCTATAATTTCCTATAATGTCATTTATATAGCATCTTAGCACTTTTCACATAGTTTAAATTCAAACTATGATATCTATATGTGTTCATTTATTTACCTGAAATTTACATTATTTTTTATCATATTTCATGTGTCTAATTATTTAATACAATTTTATTCTCTTTTTTGTTTAATCTGGTGGGCAGGAATTACTAAATTCACCTGGAAGGTCTAATCCTGTGGCTATAATCAGAAGATCACTGAAAATTTTCTGGAAACCAAACTATCCTTTTGTGTTATAGTTGCTGTTTCCCCTTATAATTGCTTAAAAAACAAACACACACACTTTTTTTTTCAAGGGGTTATATTTTCTGAGTGCCTTTTAGTTCTTGAATGGATAACTTGAAGATATTATAAAATCAGCAACTTAAAGTAAAAACAAACAAACAAACCAAAAAACCTATACACCAGTATTGAGTTACCTTAGTTCGGAAAACTAGCTCCCTAGCTCCCAGGAGGTAGCCAGACACACACAGGTGGGTTGCAGGTCTGAGGCATTCAGTCCTGTAATGGTCTGCTCAGTCTTGCAAGGTAATCATTAGATATGCAGAGTCCTTTCAGGCTGTATATTAGTTACATTTTATTTTATTGATTTATTGATTTTTTTTTGAGGCAGGGTCTCATTCTGTCACACAGACTGAAGTGCAGTGGTATGATCACCGCTCCCTGCAACCCTGACCTCCTGGGCTCAAGCAGTCCTCCTGCCTCAGCCTCCCAAGTAGCTGGGACCACAAGCATGTACCACCATGCCTGGCTAATTTTTTTAAATATTTTTTCATAGAAACGGGGTCTCCCTATGTTGCCCAGGCTAGGCTCAAGTGATCCTCCCACCTCAGCCTCAGGCGTGAGCCATCAGGCCTGGCCTAAGTTATATTTTTACACTGTTTTGGAAACACATTAGAAAAAAATATTTGCTGCATATGTGACCAAAGGTTAATACACGATACTGTTTCTGTTTATGGATTTCAAAATCCATCTATCAAGGTGAACTATGTAGATTTACCAATACTTGACCATTTTGACCATGAAAAGTATCAGTAATATGGCTTAACCTAACATATATATAAGAGATATATGAAAGGGCATATAAAAATATTAACAGTGGCTTTCCACTAGATGCTGGAATATAGATGCTTTTTATTTTTTTCTTATATTTTCTCATTTTTCTGCAGTGACTTGTTTCGGACTCAACATTGTAAAGGTAGATGATGCCTAAATAAAATTAGTACCACTACTGTCTATTTTGGATCATAATAGATTTTATTTTAGAAAATAATTTTGTATTATACCATAATTGATTAATATCTGCCTTTTAATGGAGATATATTATTAATTATTTTTCATCTCTCTTTGGAATTAAGAGCATATAACATACATACTTTTTCTTCTCTTTAAAGAGGTTAATAGTCAGCTATGTGTACAAGAGTCTAATGACCTTTGGAGGCTATCAAGATGATTTTATGGTAGTCATTAACAATACACATTCAAAGGACAAACCAACAGAGAAATTACTTTTTGCCATGGCAAAACCCAAGGTGAGTAGAAGCCTTGCTGCCAACTTTTTTGTGCTAGTTGTTTTCACTTAATCTTAGCCAAAAGGCCAAAAAGCAATGCTAGTTGTTTTCATACTGAAACATTTATTCAGCAAAGACTGCATTCCAGATGGGAAAACAGACGTTATTTATAGTCAAACAAACATGGGTCCAACTTACATCATCTTTCCAAGCCCTGGTTTCTTTGTCTAAAAATATGGTAACATACTCCCTACTTCTTTTGGCTTTAAAATTAAATGAAGGAAGTTTGTAGGGTGCTTAGCCCAATGCCAGGTATATGGAAGATTCAAAATAAATGGTTGTGGCATTAAGTTATTGCTGACTGGTACTTTATACACATTATCTTATTCACTTGGGGTTATTTGCTTTATGGACTCATTAGAGGAAAGACCGGGGTTTTATAATTAAAACATACTTGCTCCTTTATGACTTTTAACAAACTATGTAGTTTTAACATCTCTAAGTAAAAGCAATAAATAAATGGATTATATTCTAACATGTAATTCTAATTGAAAGTGATTTTCCTAAAACTTTAGCTGTCTTAATGTTATCAAAGAAATTACTTCTTCAGAATCTGAAGCTTTTTTAAAAAAATAGATGTCTTTCTTAATTAAGCCTATACTTAAGTGAAAGCAGCTAACCATTAAGTGCAGATCAGGGAATTCAGTCTTTAGTGAAAATAGAGAGTTTATATGACACTAACTTTCTTAATTCATATATTCACCAATGTGGCTTTATGATAATTTGATAGAGTTGTACTACTGACTGTCACACTTCCTAAGAATGCCACTCAATTTGATTGTTTTTGAGATTCACTCTTTCTGCTGGTTTAAGTGATGAAAAAACATGTGGCTGCCTTGATGGTGCTGGACATGTAAGCACTTCACTGTTTGATCTAGGGAGAAGGGAATTCTGGTAGCCTGGGCACTTGTAAATGGAGCTCACCTGTGGCCAACACTTTCTTCTGGAAGTGATGAGAACTTCTCAGGAGCATAACAATTCTGTTTTCCTTGTTTTAGATTCTTGAAATCACTCTTTTGATCGCCAGTTACATAAACAACTTCCATCAGCAAAAGGCAGCATTTCACCACCTCTCTGCTCCAGCACTGCTCTCAGCCCAGACCCGGGGACCCCAAGCCAGAATGATGGGAAGCCAGCCTCTTCTGTCAAGCAGCAGACCGACCAAAGGCCCCACCTTACTCTGAAAGCTGGGGAGCCTGAACATTCACTCCTTGTCCTCCATCTCCGTGCCATGGCTGCATCAGCTCCTACAAGTTCGTTTATACCTGGCAGCACGGCAGCCACACACCGGTATTCCAAACTTTAACAATGAAGGGAGTTAGGCTCTTTTATTTGATTCTTAAATATTCAAATAAATATTAACAGTAAAACATAAACACAAAATTTGCCAACACACTAATTTTCTTATAGAGTAAATGAGTAAGAATTCATCATTTTTTCCATCTCCCTTCTCCCTTGTCATCAGACACATTGTGCAATGTGGCTTTTCTTTTCTTTTTTTCCCTTTTTAATATTCTGGCAATCTTTAGAAAGGGAGATTCCAAACTCTCATTTGGTAAACCAGTTGATTATTTGGAAATGTTCACTGCCAAAATAGTAAGTGCTATAATTAAATGTGCTTTTAATTAATGATATAGTGTTTGGAAAGGAGTAGAACATGCAGCATAAGAAACTGCTGCAGAGTGGTGCGAGGAATACATTTTCAGAGCAGGTGCAGTACATCTTCTGGCCCTATGAATCATTATGTGAGAAAGCAGGATAATGTTAGGTAACCTGAGCCTCCTATGTGGTATTAGAAAGTATACCATCACCTTTTCACATCACTGGAGTGTAAAATTTAAAACAAGATGGCGATTCCTGACATTTCTTGGCTGTCAGTGCTGCCCAGGTTCACAAGAATATTGCCCACATTTCACTGTATTTGGTGCTGGGTCATTTTGACCTTGTTTTGTTAATAATATCTTTAAAAACAAAGACAATCCTTAAAGCTTTGCTCCTCACACATTACCTTCTAATTATAGTTTGAAAATATATTCCCTACACATACATACATATGTATATACAGACAGGGTCTTGCTATGTTGCCCAGGCTGGTCTTGAACTCCTGGCCTCAAGCAATTCTCTCTCCTCAGCCTCCCAAAGTGCTGGGATTACAAGTGTGAGCCACCACACCTGGCTCCAGAAATTTTATTTTATTTTTTTGAGGCAGGGTCTCACTCTGGTTGCCCAGGCTGGAGTGCAATGGTGCCATCATAGCTCACTGTAGCCTCGACCTTCTGGGATCAAGCAATCCCACTTCAGCCTCTTGAATAGCTGGGACTAGAAGTATGCACCACCATGCCCATCTAATTTTTGTATTTTTAGTAGAGACAGGATCTCCCTATGTTGTCCAGGCTAGTCTCAAACTCCTGGGTTCAAGCAATCCTCCCACCTCGGCCTCCCAAAGTGCTGGGATTACAGGCATGAGCCACCGTGCCCAGCCTCAAAAATATTTTTTAAAAGAAAAGAGAAAATAATTCCTCTGTCAAAGGAGGTTAAATTTTAGTTGATAGAGTCCTTAAATGCATTACTTTATTAGGTTATGTAAGTGGTCAGTGCATTCCAGTATGTGTCACAACAGTGTAGTTCATATTCATGATAAAAATGAGACTGTGATAAGACATGAAAATTATATTATTAAAATGTTCAATTGTAATGGTAATCACGAGTATACTTAATTTTATTTATGTATAGAATATTTGTATTTATTTTTTGGACTATATTTATCACTTTGTCATTTTTTTTAACCAATTTGAGAAATGTTAGCTGCTGAATTAATTTGTTGGCCGAGCCTTCATATTTTCTTCTTTGCTGCTTTCTCCCTGTGGCAATGTACTGTTCTCACATTAAGCCTTTTAAAAATGTTCCATACTGTATTAGCATCCTTAGATGGGACAGAACTAAGAAATACATTGCTCAAATAATATTGTACTTTATTGATAATGACAAAAAGAATATTTTTTAAACCCCATCAAAATAGATTTCCATTGACTGTTTCCCCTATGTCTTTTGAGCCACAGTCGCCCATTGAATAAGCAAATTTGTTTTTGAGAATAAACTGGTAACCAGTTTGTGATGACTCTCAGAAGCCTTTTGGCTGGGATACAGAAGAGTTTCTAAGTTCCTAGAGAGCCATTTAATAATTAGTTGGTGAGCCAGAGGCTTGACAGAGCTGTTACTTATGTGTGAGGGCTTTATTCTCAGGCGGTAGTTTATTCATCATTTGGTAAGCCCCTCCCCACAATCTTCTAATTTAAACAAGTAGTGAAGGTTTAGCTTAAACGTGTAGTACCTTAGACTTGGCATTTATTTTTGATAGAGCAGAGATAAAATATTTTGATGGAAGGAAATCAATTTTCTGTAACTGATGATGTGAAAATTTTATTTTCTGGGAAATTATATAGCCATTCAAAAATTCAAAGTATGTTATTATGATTGGTTACAAGAGAATAATGTTACACG
Source organism: Pongo pygmaeus (assembly GCF_028885625.2). NCBI lineage: Eukaryota > Metazoa > Chordata > Mammalia > Primates > Hominidae > Pongo > Pongo pygmaeus. The sequence goes on along the minus strand of NC_072385.2, from coordinate 89,971,258 downwards.
TTTAATTGTAATATTTGTCTCCTATCATTTCCTTCCCTTTCAATCATAATAAATGATTTACAAAACCCATTTTGAGCATTATATTTTGAATAATCTTCAAGAAATACCTAATGTTTTCATTGTCAAAGCTGAGGTGTAGTGCCAGTGAAAATGGTAGTTATTACCTCCTTCTCTTGCATTCATGCTTTGTCTTCAGTGTTGCTTTGTTTTATCCATATAAAAGGGAGCTGTTTTGGCGAATTGTAATTTTAATCCATATGTGTGCATGTTGACACACAATATGTAAATAGGTAAATAGATAGAAATATTGGTTCTCCCATGATTTCATATTTCGTATAGGTGAGTTGAATGGATTGTGTTCCAAAAATTTGTCTTAAATATTCTGGATTGTGTGTGTGTGTGTGCCCTTAAAATACTATCATAGCTTAGAAATGACTTTAACTCTCAATTTACAAGAGAAGTTAGTCACAACTTATAAAGAGTCTTTGTTTCAAAAATGTGTTTAATAGTTTGCTGTTTGGATTTTTTTTTTCATTAAAAAGAAATACATGTGCTTACATCTACCTGCCAATTAACAAAATACACAGTGATCAAGTTCCTATAACAATACATTTAACCCTTAATTGTACATGAAGCATGATCCTGAAGAAGTAACCACCGTGGATAACCATATTTCTCTAGAAAAAGGCTTTACCTGTTGGTGGGATGCCAAGAACATATTTCCCCCACCCACTCACCCCCCCCCGCAGCTGATTTCTAGGGAGGGACATCTCCAGTAATTTGAAAACTGAGGAAGAGAAGTGACAAGCAAGAAGAAGTAGACAGAGCCGTTTCCCTGCTGCCCACCTGATTTATGCAGAAATGACATCTCCTCTCACATTTCCCCCCATTCTCTTTTCCCTAAAAGAAGAAAGGGATGGCTGGGCATGGTGGCTCACGCCTGTAATTCCAGCACTTTGGGAGGCTGAGGCGAGTGGATCATGAGGTCAGGAGTTCAAGACCAACCTGGCCAAGATGGTGAAACCCCATCTCTACTAGAAATACAAAAATTAGCCAAGTGTGATGGCGGGCGCCTGTAATCCCAGCTACTTGGGAGGCCGAGGCAGAGAAGTGCTTGAACCCGGGATGCAGAGGTTGCAGTGAGCTGAGATCACGCCACTGCACTCCAGCCTAGGTGACAGAGTAAGACTCTGTCTCAGAAAAAAAAAAAAAAAGAAGAAGAAGAAGAAAGGGATTTAACTGCAACAGAAAGAACTTTTTCTCCTTTAAATTCCAAATTAAGATAAGTCCACATGTAGATATTTAGGGTGAAGCAAGATTTATCTATATTTCAGTGGGACCAACATACAGGCTTTTCTTGGGTGGTTTTTTTTTTTTTTTCTCAATATCTTTATGACACTCAATTATTGGGAATTTAAGTGGGAAGATCAGTCCTACAAAGAAGAGTTGGTGGGTCTGGGCAGAGGCTGGGGTGAGGAGACAAGCTAAGCATTTACTTTATATTGTGATTTTATTTGTTGGATTTAATTTGACCTAAATTGTACATAGTCACAGTGACCCTGGATTATAATTCGCATCATTCCAAAAAACTTTATTGTATGCTTTATATTATTTTGCAGTCCAGTAATAGGCAAGGAATACCAGCTTTACTAGGGAAAGGTCTATTAGCAAATAACTCCAAAATAGGACACAAATGTTCAGCACCACACTTGAATACTGAGTACCCTTCCTTCCTGTGCTTTGCCAACATCATTTTCTTTCTTTTTTTTTTTTTTCTGTCGCCCAGGCTGGAGTGCAGTGGCGCAATCTCCACTCACTGCAAGCTCCGCCCTCTGGGTTCATGCCATTCTCCTGCCTCAGCCTCCCGAGTAGCTGGGACTACAAGCGTCCGCTACCACTGGCTAATTTTTTGTATTTTTAGTAGAGACGGGGTTTCACCATGTTAGCCAGGATGGTCTTGATCTCCTGACCTCGTGATCCGCCCTCCTCGGCCTCCCAAAGTGCTGGGATTACAGGCGTGAGCCACCGCGCCCGGCCCATTTTCTTTTCTTTTTTTTTTTTTTTGAGACGGGGTTTTGCTCTTGTTGCCCATGCTGGAGTGCTATGGCGCGATCTCGGCTCACTGCAACCTCTGCCTCCCGGGTTCAAGCAGTTCTCCTTCCTCAGCCTCCTGAGTAGCTGAGATTACAGGTGCCTGCCACCACGCTCAGCTAATTTTTTTTTTTTTCTTTTGAGAGGAGTCTCGCTCTGTCGCCCACACTGGAGTGCAGTGGCGCCATCTCGGCTCATGTAAGCTCCGCCTCCCGGGTTCACGCCATTCTCCTGCCTCAGCCTCCCGAGTAGCTGGGACTACAGGCGCCCGCCACCATGCCCGGCTAATTTTTTGTATTTTTAGTAGAGACGGGGTTTCACCATGTTGGTCAGGCTAGTCTCCAACTCCTGATCTCAGATGATCTGCCCGCCTTGGCCTCCCAAAGTGCTGGGATTACAGGCGTGAGCCACCGTGCCCGGCCTGCCAAAATAATTTTCTAATAAACAGAGTGGGGGTGGGAGGGGAAGGGCCGCTCTTTCTGAACGTGCTGCTAGGTTATATTGTGGTTTTAAGAAAATCAAATCACTCTTCTTTAGCAGTGGCAGTGGCAAGAGAAGTCTAATTCCCTCTCTCACTATGTGGCTCTAATGAATTCCCTGGAGCTCCTAGGAACTGAATATTGGGTAATACCAGAGGAAATGGCTTAGATGTTATTAACTTCTTGAGTTTCTGGAAAATGCTATCAGACCCCAATAAGAGTTGCCTTTTATGAGAGAAAAGTTTACAGAAAGTGTAACCTTAGGAAAGCTTGTGGAGAGTTCTTGGGTTTTGGATCGTGTACAGATTATAAGATGTTCCCCTCAGGGATAGGGTATCATCAGCACTGCTTTCATGTTCTGACTATTCTACCAAAACATCTTCACATGAGGTTATCACTGACCACTTAACTGCCAAGCCCAGCAGACCCCAAGTGGTCCAACTGTCTGCTGGATGGTATCTCAAACTCACCATGTCCTCTAAACCTGCTTCTGCTCTGTGCCCCTCAAAATTGGTTAAGAGGATCACCAGTTCATCAATCAAGAAAGAAACATTGACTTTTCTCCCTTTTGCCAATGTCTTACTTTCTACTGTCTAGTAATTGTATTAGATAGAACTCTTTTTGCTGTAAATTCCAAAATTCAACTTGAACTAGCTTAGACAAAAATGAGAAATTGTATTACAAGGATATTAGGATGTCTCATATAATCAAAGAGCAAGCTGAACAACCAAGCCATAAGAAAGGTGAGGACACAGGCAAGCCTTAGGGACAACTAGAACCATGAGACATATGCCAGCACTTTCCCTTCATATTGATGTGTGCTCACTAACTACAAAATAATTCATTTAGCATAAAATATGCTAATTTCCTCTAGAGGTAGAGTGACTTGCTTTTCCCAATTCTAGTTTGAAAAATTTCAGGGAAGGACTGTGATTAACCCAGGTCATGTTAGGTGTTTACTCTGAACCATCCCAAACATACTCAACATTAGGAGAATGCTTAAGTAAATTATGAAAAATCTATGCAGTGAAATATTCTGCAACCATCAAAGTTATGTTTATGATGCATTTGTAAAATTTGATCTGGTGCATTTTTAAAATTTGATTTGGGGAAAAACATATTAAAATCAGGATATTAATTAACTTTACAATTAATCTCAACTTTGTAAGAAAAAAGATTAGAATGAAACATATCAAATGTATTTCCAAAATACCTAAGAGTTATTACTTCTGGCTTATGGTTATTTTACCCTCTTAATTTTCTGTGCATACCTTTTTTCCCCTACAATTAGCTTATATAACTTTGAAAACAAGGGAAAAAAATTTAAAACTCTGCCTGTCACTTTCCTAGCTATTGTTAATAGCCTCCACATGGTCTTCTAGATGCCAAACCATCCTTCACACAGCTGCAAAAAATTATCTCACTGAAACTCATGTCTAATCATGACACACTCCTATTTTTAAACCCTATTTGGTTTCTCATAACCAACACAGTAAAGTCTAGACTACAGCATCCTTCACAATAGCCCCATCTACCTGCCCAGTTTGCTCTTCCACTGTAGCTCCACCAGGCACTTTATATAATTGCAACCCAAACTATTCAGTTTCCCAAACACATCCTGCACACGCCTTTACCCTTCTGCACTGTTGCTCATTCCATCCAGAAAGCAGCATAAAATTGTCTCCTTCTGCTTCCATTCTTACCTTAAGAAATATCTTCATCTACCCAGGAAAGTCACTTTCTTTGCCCAAGTATGAAGGCCTCAAGAGGAATGAGGGAAGAAAGGGGAACTCACCTGCTCAGTCAGATCAACTGAATCAACCCTGAATCAATGCTGCTGATCAGGGCCCAGCCAGATCACCTTCACTTTCCTCGTTACCAAGCTCCCTCCTTCAAACACCTCTCCCAGTTATTCAAACAAGTGTACTTTTGAAGTACTAGTACTGAGTACTGTGCCCAGTACATAGCGAGCACTTGGCAAAAATGTTAGCTGCTGCTATTGCTATCAATATCAACAGGCCTTCCTAACTAGCATGCAAAAGTATTCTGAAGTTCTAGAACCCAAATCATTACAATTCATTACAATCTGTCCCATATCAGTTTGTGAGCTTAAAGGCTGGCTTAGCACCAGGCTATAGCTGTTGATTCAATGACAGATGTGTAAGGCTCCTTTGAAGAATCATCCTTTCTTCGGTGAGCTCTACTCCCATTAATTCCCTTCCTATGTGCAACTTAGTGTTCTTTACGTCTCCAAAATATATCTAGATGTCGGGAGGATTTTGTTCCCAATGACTTTATCTGAAATAAACACCCTTTTATCAACCATCAGCCTTGTTTCCAGGAATGTGTTCCTTGTGTTTCTTTGTTCCAAGTTGCTGACCAGCAGCTTATCACACAATAATAACAAGCATTAAGCAGTTATAATGTGTCAGACACACACGTAAGTTATGTTTTACCTACATTTATCTCATTTAAGAGTCACAATCTTTCCTGCTTTACAGGATCAGAAATTCAGTGATTTACCCAATGTGGCAATGTGACAACTTAGCCAGCATGGCCGAGTCAGAACTTGAACCTAGGTCCATCTCACGCCAAAGCCCATGTCCTTGAACATCACACCATAGAAATCAAGCCGAATAGTGGAGGATTGGAGGGAGGGTATCTCCTTCAAATATTCAGGGCATCTTAGGCTAGAAAGCCTGAGTCTACTCAGCATTCAACACAGACCAAATACTATCAGTGCCATGAATGTTTCACCATCTCCTTCAGGCATAATTAGTCACTTGCCCTCATGCAATTTTTGTACCTCTATACAATAGCTTAGATCACTCACTTCCTTAGGTGCTTATAATTAGCTGAGTATGTCTTTCTTAAGGGTAGCAATCTTTTCTTACTCATCTCTTTATTCCTTATTCTATGTAGCAAAGGTTCTTGCATATTCAGTGATTGTTATTTATTTCAGTGTTCGTTATTTATTTGGACACTCTTGGAGATCTATAAGAGACCACAAAGTTCCAAAAGAAAATAATCTACATTCATAAAGTAAATGAAGTATGTAGGAGATGCACTTGCTTCATTAATTTATTAATAAACAATGTGCTATTGAATAAAACTTGAAACAACTAAACATCTAGAAAGTTGGAAAATATTAAAATTACGTGCCTTATTTTAAATTTTAAAGTCCGAATATTCCTTGCTTCTAGTAAATTACTAGAAAACAGCTCAAGAGTTTGTTATACCCTCTATTCCTAAATCATGGCGATTGGGAAGAAAAAAGTGAAAGATGAGAGAGAGCAGAGACCCTTGGCATATAGTTGACACCCAGTAAAAAAATTTTAAAATAAAAGAACACTTCCAGCCCAGAAACAATTGCTTTTAGATCCCAGGTTTCTAACGCCTTATCATTTCGTTCTAGGACGTAACAAGGGGTTACTAACTTGGGGTCTAAAAGCAATCCTAAGGCTTCAGCCCAGAAACAATTGCTTTTAGATCCCAGGTTTGTAACCCCTTATCATCTCGTTCTAGGACGTAACAAGGGGTTACTAACTTGGGATCTAAAAGCAATCCTAAAGCTTGAGGCTGAGAATGAGATGTAAAAAGACTCCTGAGAACTATATTTCCCATGATGCCCCTCTCCTCACGCAACCGCGGCCGCGACGTCGCTCCCATGGCAACCCAGAAGGCCTCACTCCCAGACTCCTTGCGGAGCTCGCCGCCTGATCTAGGCTGGTCCCTGCTCCGAGCCTGTGACGTTTGCGGCAGCCCGGCCATCGACGATGCCCAGGTATGCCCCGAACCCGGCTTGCGAGGGAAAGGCTGCTGAGAGTATTCCTGGCGAGAGGAAGCCCAGGCGGGACCAGCTGTTGAAAGATTGTGGGGGTGGCTACTTGCCACCAGGATCTGCAGGGTCGGGGACCTAGGAACCAGCCTTGAGCATAAAGATTCTGCCGCAAACAGGAAAGAAAGTTCCCTAGGTAGAAAAGTGAGAGATTTGGAAAGATCAGCAACTCCACCCATTCAATGATTGAATAAAAGTTTCTTGCAGGCCAGAGACTACTTCCGGAGCAGGACATTCGGCGATGAGCTAGACCACAAAGCCTCCTCTCCCCAGGGGCCTCCCCTCCTGGTGCGGGGGGTTCGCAGTAATAAGCGAGGGGAAACTTGGAAGGCACTGTGGAAAGTATAACATCACTTTTAAGGGGAGAAACGGGAGAGGGTTTGTAAACTATATTCTAGCTCTTCAATTCTATGATATTCATTTTAATTACCTGTTCTCAAGATATTCCTAAACCTTCTCTCAACAATTTATAAGCACGTCGGGGACAGGGGTCAGGGAGTGCACCACAGAGCAGGATAAATCTTTTTCTCTCCTTGGGATAGTGTGGAGAATTGTCAGCTTTCCATCACGGGATAATTGGTTACAGTTATAAAGCTATGGTTATACTTCCCGATTTCCGCAGGTGACGTGGCTGACTGCAGCACCTCCGTCTTTCCTCTCTGCTGGGTACTTAGAAAGCAGATCCTCACATTTTGAAAGAATGTTGTGTAAATGAAGAGCAAACAGCCCCAAACTGAGTTCTGAAGGCTCACCTGTGAAATAAATGCATGAATTTTAGTGCAAACATTTAAGGACTCCTGTTTTGACCCTTTTTCTTTATTCCTGGTTCTTGAATAGTAATAATTACAAGCCCTCAATAATTTTTGTAATTGTATAGGCCATGCCCTAAACTACATAATGACAATCCTATAAAGCTGGTATTCTTTTTTATTGGCATTTTAGAGATAGAGAAACAATTGAGCCTGGGGAATAGCACAGAGGATTGCATATATTAGGTGCTCAATAAATATTTGTTTAATTAATAAAGGAATGAAGGATTTAAAGAGGTTAGGTAATTTTCCCAAGTTCACATACATAGGAAGTAGCAGAATCAGGCTAGGACCTATCAGGTCTTGCCCATGGTTAGTTTTTAGTTTAATATTCCATTTTCACTTAGGCTTTAATTAATATATATATGATTTTATTGTGTAAAGTTATATATCTGTGTAAAGGAATGAAAGAATTGTTTTCAAAATGTTTGTGGTTTTAGGGTTTTTTTTTTTTTTCTTTCTTTATGGTTTTTTTTTTTGTGGGGGGGGGGACAAGGTCTTGCTGTGTCACCCAGGCTGGAGTGCAGTGATGTCATCATGCTTATTGCAGCCTCCACCTCCAGGGCTCAGGCAATCCTCCTGCCTCAGCCTCCCTAGTAGCTGGGACCACGAGTGCATATCACCACACCCAGCTAATTTCTTTTCTTTTTCTTTTTTTTTTTTTAGACAGAGTCTCGCTCTGTTGCCCAGGCTGGAGTGCAGTGGCACGATCTTGGCTCAATACAACATCCACCTCCTGAGTTCAAGTGATTCTCATGCCTCAGCCTCCTGAGTAGCTGGAGTTACAGACACCCGCCACCACACCTGGCTAATTTTTTTTTTTTTTTTGTATTTTTAGTAGAGATGGGGTTTTACCGTGTTGGCCAGGCTGGTCTTGAACTCCTGACCTCAAGTGATCCACTCACCTTGGCCTCCTAAAGTGCTGGGATTACAGGTGTGAACCACCGCTCCCAGCCTCAGCCAATTTTTTTTGTTTGTTTTCTTTTCTTCTTCTTCTTTTTTTATACTTTAAGTTCTAGGGTACATGTGCACAATGTGCAGGTTTGTTACATATGTATACATGTGCCATGTTGGTTTGCTGCACCCATTAATTCATCATTTACATTAGGTATTTCTCCTAATGCTATCCCTCCCCCATGCTAATTTATTATTATTATTATTATTTGTAGAGATGGGGTCTTCCTATATTGCCTAGGCTGATCTCAAGTGATCTTCCTGCCTCAGCCTCCCATATACTTTTATATTTAAAAAAAAAATTTTTTTTAACCCAAAAACATAATTTAAAAAACAAAAAAGAAATGTTTCAGGGAGGAAGGATTATTTGATACACTGGTTTTGTACTTTCCCCATCTTCCTAGGTGACTTAAATGTTTGTGGTTTTCAAATTGTACATTCCCAAAGTCATTGTACCTCCATGTGTGTCTGAGAAGCTGACATACACAGCTATGAACCTTAGGGGAAGCCCCAAATACGACAGCCTCAAATCCTGGCAATAAAGGCTCTGCTTATCAATTTCAGTATTCTTCAAAGAACTAGTTCAAAGCAACAAAAGAAAAACAAAATCATAGAATGACTAATCCTCAGATGTTTTACCAGATTATTGTTCCTCAGAAAATAATGTTCATTTGTTTCATAAATTATACTGAAATAAAATTTCTCTGAGCTTGAAATAAATATTTGAAAGAATTCTTTTTCCCTCAATTTTGTTTTTTCTGCCTCTCATGTAGTGAAACTCTCTGGGAAATTGCAAAAGCTGAAGTGGAAAAAAGGGGAATTAATGGAAGTGAAGGTGATGGAGCTGAAATTGCAGAAAAATCTGTTTTCTTCATTGGCAGTAAAAATGGGGTAATGCTTTCTTTTTTCAATTATTGTGATGATTTAACAACCATTGGTAAAATATCTTTTAATACTTTGATTAAAATGTAGATACTTCAACACTTTAACTAGTTGACCAATCTGGTTTAGCATGAATTAAAAAGTGCTTATTATTAATCTAGGAAAAACTATAATAGTAAACAAGATTTTAGAAAAATATATTTAAACTATTTTTTATTTCATGATTTGAAAATATTCAGGTCTTCTACCACAATGGAGTATAAAAGCTAGGGTTCATTTAAATATCTAAGTCAGTCTCTAAATCAGTAAGTCAGTATCTTAACAATTTTATATTTTAGATTGTTACTTTACTTTTAGAAATCTCATTAAAGGAATAATTGAACTGTGTCAATGATACTTGTTACAGGGTTATTAATTATTTTGAAAAATCTGGGGAAAACATGGCAGCATTTCCACTGGACCGCTGATTGGTAGGAAGAGACCCCTCCCCACTTGCTGTAAGTCTCTGTTTTACTTGGCCAAGCGTACAGAAAGGCTTGGAAGTGGCCACACAGAGCAGGAACATATGCATCATATCTTCATGCAACTTTGCCTGGCCCACAAAGTTCCTGCCAGGAAGGCAAAATGGCTGGTGACACAAAAAGGTCAAGGCTTGCCAAATGCAAGATGCTGAAATTCATGTAGTGCCACAGGTCATTTCTGTGTAGGGTTCGAATTCCTGTTCACTTTCTGTGCTCCATGCTTCCACTTAAGCGCATTGACAAATACGAAGCTTTCAGAAACTAAACTCTGCATCAGCAAGGCTACATGTTCACTGGGCAGCGTCAGTGCCCAGGCAGCCTGAGCGCCCGTCTTGTCTCCAGATGAGTCCCAGAAGGCCCTCCCTGCACAACCGGACACCCTCCACTGGGGGTTTTATATACAACATTAAGATTACATATATTGGGAGAAATACCTATACAACCATGAAAAAGGTTTTAGTGATGTAAGAATATAATCTGAATTTAAAAAGCAGGACACAAGTGTCATACATGACATGATCCCAATTATACAAATATGTAAATAAAAAATTCTAATAAAAATTAGAAATATGGATAGTAAAATTCTAATCACTTAATATTTTTATTTTGTTTTTAATTTCTTTATTTTCCAGAGTTTTCATATTGGCCCACTTTTTAAAATTCAAACTTAATTATTTAAAATAAAATTATCATAGAGATCATTTATATTTTAAAATTTTAACCCAACTATATAAGTATATATTTTATAAGCATGCTATTTCTTTTTTTGAGACAGGGTCTCGCTCTGGTTGCCCAGGCTAGAGTGCAGTGGTGCGATCTCAGCACACTGCAGGCTTGACTTCCCTGGCTCAGGTGATTTTACCTCAAGTAGCTGGGATTACAGGCATGCACCACCACACCCGGCTAATTTTTTGTATTTTTAATAGAGATGGGGTTTCACTGCGTTGCCCAGGCTGACCTCGAACTCCTGGACTCAAGCAATCCACCCATCTCAGCCTCCTAGAATGCTGGGATTACAGGCATGAGTCACCACGCCTGGCTACGCGTTATTTCATTAGTTTACTATTATGATGCACGTGATTTTCATATTAGGCATAATACTTAACAGTTTCCTACATTTTATCTTACTGCCATGTAGGTACATACATGGATTTAAATAAATGAGTAAATAACTAGTACTAGTCTTATGGTACAAATACATTTCTCTTACAGAAAACATTCTGTACACAGAATATTAGACAGAATGGCTTATACTAATGGTACTGATTACTGACTCCATCATACAAATGCTCACATACAAAATACCCCTACCAGTATCCTCTTAGCGCTCTCTGTAACAGTTATTCTTGACTCCCTTGTAGTCATGATACCCTGTTTTGTCTTGTTTTGTTTTGTTTTTTTGTTACTTGTGAAACCACCCCTTTTTCTTGATGGCAATATGTGGCATATACAAACTGTTTTTTGTTTTTAGTAATAAAAGTAATTTTGTTTCTGATGATTTGGGAGCTCCCTTGATATCTAAAACTTTTGAGGGTATTGTTCTTTAAAAAGTATGTGATTCTGCTGAGTGCAGTAGCTCATGCTTGTAATCCCAGGACTTTGGGAGGCTGAGGCAGATGGATTGCTTGAGCCCAGGAGTTCGAGATCAACCTAGGCAACATGGCAAAACCCAGTCTCTCCAAAAAAATAAAACAATTAGCCGGGTGTGGTGGCGCTCACCTGTATGTAGTCCCAGCTACATGGAAGGCTGAGGCGAGAGGATCACTTGAGCCCAGGAGGTCAAGGCTGCTGTGAGCCACCGTGATTGTGCCACTACACTCTAGCCTAGGCAACAGAGGGAGACCTTGTTTCAAAAAAGAAAGAAAAAAGTATCTGACTCTGCTTCATGGAGAACATTATTTTGGAAGATAAAGAGAAGCAATTAATGCTTCTATTGTTCAATTAATAATAATCACCCTTTACCAAAGAAGCCCACTGCCCTGCTGCCTTCTCTTTCTCCTTCCAACCATCTGTTCATCCATTCAGTTGACATTGATCGAACATCTTTTATATGCTGAGCATCCTGCTAGACACTGTGGAAACAGGAATGAAAGGCATTCTCTACTGGGAAGGAACTTGTGTATCAGGACTTGTACACCAACAGCGACAATACCATGAGACAAATGCTGTGGTGGAAAACAGAGAGGGCACTTAACTCACCCCAGAAAGTTTGGAGACTAGGAAAGCCTTCTGAAGAGGATGATGGCTAAAGATTGAAGGTGAGAAGTAAGGAAAGAGAAGTAATTCAGGTGAAGAGTGTGGAGTATTCTAAGATGATCAAGAAAAATGTATGAAACATATATTCCAACAAATGGGAGAGAGATCATACTAGAGGAATGTAATAGGATTGCCAGTCATTGTTGACTGCCATTTTGATGATGGGTGTTAGTTTGATACTAATCTGCCCAGAGTACATGGTTTTTCTCCGCCATCACTCACTTGCACGCATGCAGGCATGGAGGAGGAAGGTGATTACCTGGGGCAGTCTTTGCTGGTTGGGTACAGTGCAAAGTGAGAGAGCTCAGGGCATGGATGATATTTACCAGAGATGATTGTAATGATAAACTATGGGCTCTGAGATGGAAAAGGAGAAAAGTGAAGGTAGGAAGAGGCTGATGGAGTAGGAGCGACTGTTAGTGGGGGGAAGAGGGGTGTCAATGGACATTTGAGACCTTTCACTAAGGTCAAAGAGTTATTACTGTGGGGATGCCTGAAGAAGTGGTTAGAGAATGTGTTGCTTGTACATGTGATTTTGGAAGCAGTGCAGTTTCCAGTGAAACTGGAAAGCTTCAAGATGTAACCTTGGAAGTGACCGTGGCAGAAGTAGAGTGAGGGAAAAGGCCTCCATTGGGAGGCAAATGCACTGGGAGCTCTAGATGTCAGGTGGATTGCCAAGACCCATGTGGGTGTGAAGAAGATTCATGACAGTAGCTGAGAAGGTAAGGGAGATTGTGAGCCAAAAGAGATGACAACAACCCTGGTGGTAAACTGATACGAGCCTCTGAGGTTTTTTCAAGAGGAGGGAGGTACAGTAGTTGTTTATAGGTGGCACTGGGGACCCTAATGTATGTAGGGTGGTGAGAATAAATAGCTTTGTTTTAACAAGGCTGCAGAGGAAGGGGTTCAGGGTAAGTCATATTTTAGTTAAGGCCAACAGGTGGAGAGAATATTCTGAAAAGGCTGAGATATCGGGGAGTTTGCCAGTCATGGAGCTGAAGTCATAGAGTGGAAGGATTTTAGAGGAAGGGAGGACAGAAGGGGATTGTTGGGCCAGATTAAGGGATGTTTAGAGAGTTAGGAAATTCAGAGTTCCAGGGATAATGGATCAGAGGAGAGAGCTGGACATCTGGGGCGATTGAGGCAATGGGAGGGAAGATGGGATTCATTTCGATGGTCTCTAAATGAACTTGTACTAGGTCAATGTTTCTTGAATTAGGAAACCCACATGACTATGGCCACATTCTCAGGGGACCACAGTGTACTAATGAATTTTTAAATTTTGGGTTGTAATTTTAATGATAATCTAAAACTTGATTTCAGTTCCCAGATTAGTTTATGTTAATTTGGAATTGTTACCATATAGTACTATACATTTATATGAAATAATAATAAAAGTGATTTAAGGCCAGGCGTGGTGGCTCAAGCCTGTAATCCCAGCACTTTGGAAGGCTGAGGTGGGAAGATCACTTGAGTCCAGGAGTTCAAGACCAGCCTGGCCAACATAGTGAAACCCCATCTCAACTAAAAAATACAAAAAAATAGCTGCACGTGGTGGTGCATACTGGTAATCCCAGCTACTCTGGAGACTGAGGCATGAGAATCACTTGAACCCAGAGGCAGAGGTTTCATGAGCCAAGATGATGCCACTGCACTCCAGCCTAAGCAACAGAGGGAGACTCTGTCTTAAAAAAAAAAGGGGGGGGGGAATGATTTAAATCAATCAGTACTAGTGTACCATGAAAATTTGAGGAAATTAGCTAGATATTATTTAAAATTCCTCCCAATTCTTATTCTACTTTCTTGCAGAGTACATTACTTTTTAGGTAATGTAGCCCTTACTAATTTAAAACTTTTACAGCATACTACATATGATAGAAGTTCATTGTAGGAAAATTAGAAAATCCTGATTTTCTTTTTTTTTTTTTTTTTTGAGACGGAGTCTTGCTCTGTCGCCCAGGCTCTAGTGCAGTGGTGTGATCTCGGCTCACTGCAGCCTCCACCTCCCGGGTTCACATCATTCTCCTGCCTCAGCCTCCTGAGTAGCTGGGACTACAGGTGCCCGCCACCACGCCCGGTAATTTTTTTGCATTTTTAGTAGAGTTGGGGCTTCACCATGTTAGCCAGGATGGTCTTGATCTCCTGACTTCATGATCCACCCGCCTCGGCCTCCTAAAGTGCTGGGATTACAGGCATGAGCCACGACGCCTGGCAGAAAATCCTGATTTTCTTAAAAACATTAATTACCTTCAAATCCATCAGCTAGAAATAATCATTATTAACATAGTGATGTCCCTCTACATTTATTTGTCTGTTTCTCTCTATGTATGTGTGTGTGTATGTGTGTGTGTGTGTACTTCAAGGAAGCAGGAAAAGTATTTTTTAATTGAAAACAGAGTCATGCTGATCTATTATGAATGTCTTACTATGTCAGTAAGTATATTTCTACATTGTCATTCCTAATAGCTGTATGTTATCCTATTATATGGTTTACCATAATTAATTTAGCCAGTCCCCTATTTGGGGACATGTAGGTTGTTTTTAGTTTTTCAGTTTGATGTAACACTGGCTAATAAACATCCTTCAATTATATACATTTTTATATTGTACAATTCCAGTTATTTTTAATATATCTCATTACAGAAAATTTATTCAATTTGATCGTATTCCAGATATAATCTGGAGTAATTATCTTTTTTGTCAAAAACTATAGGTTTTTTAGTAAAAACAAAAACACATATAATAAGTGTTCCGTGTTTTTGGCAATCCAGAGTTTTCCAAATTATTTTCTTTAGAGCCTGAAGGTTTCCTCCAGTGGAGCTTGCCCTGCTGTTTCTCTTTTATCTGTTTCCTTGAAAGGGGTCTTTTGTTTAAAAAAAAAAAAAGGATTTTACTATTTTTTAAAAATGATATAAACCACTGAGCTAGTCCCTGGCTAAGCTGTGAAGTTAAGTTGCGCAACTAGTGGTAGGAATTAGGCCAGAACTTGTATTTCCTTACTCCTAAAAAGAAACTTGGGGCTGGGCATGGTCGCTCACACCTGTAATCCCAGCACTTTGGGAGGCCGAGGTGGGCAGATTAGATGAGGCCAGGAGTTCAAGACCAGCCTAGCCAACATGGCAAAACCTTGTCTCTACTAAAAATACAAAAATTACCCAGGCGTGGTGGTGTGCACCTGTAATCCCAGCTACTTGAGAGGGTGAGGCAGGAGAATCACTTGAGCCCAGGAGGCAGAGGTTGCAGTGAGCCAAGATCATGCCACTGCACTCCAGCCTTGGCGACAGAGTGAGACTCTGTCTCAAAAATAAAATAAAATAAAAATAAACAGAAACTTGGAATAAGTACAATCTCTGGACTTAAAACAAATTACTCTAATGCAGTATCTGAATTGCTTCCTTTGAACATATTTACAATGTGTCCTTTATTTGTATGTTACCTTTTTCTTTATTTCCACTTCAACAATTGGAATTAAAACATTTTAAGACACTAAGCATCAGCTTAACCAGTAATTAACATTGATGAGTAGAGAAAAAGTTTAAGACAGCTGCCAAGTTGACCACTTAAGTGAGGTATTATTTGCTAGTATTTGTCATCTGTGGGACTTTATAATAATAGCAGTGTAGTTACACTGTGATGGAAAGTTGACAGTTAACTTTTTCCACTTATCAAACTTTAGAACAATTCCGAAAGTTTCTGGTTTTTAGTTTCCAGGTAATTTATCATTCAATTGATTAAAAATCTATTTTGGGCCACAATTATGAACAATAATATAATTTTTACATATAAATGACATTAACGCAGTATTCCTTCTTTTTTAATTTCCAGGGAAAGACTACTATTATTCTAAGGTGTCTTGACAGGTAAGTGTTATGTTAACCTTTAAACTACATTTATTGCTTATTCTAGTTGTATAGGGCAAGTTAGATCTAAAAGACATAAGGAAGGGGAATGATTTTAAGACCCAAACAAAATATTTAATTCTTATCAAATCCTTAGTATAACCTTTAAGAGCACCTTTAAATATAAAACTAACAATAAGCCAAAAATTATATGAGACTAATACTGGGTTTCCCTATTTGAGGGAGAAATGTTACCGTAATTACCTAGCCTACAATAGTATTTACCTTCTTTTTGGCTATGCTACTCTGATATTTAAATTATTTTTATTCTACCTAATCTACAATTATTCGAACATTCATTGTAAGCTTTAGTTGCTCAGGGGTACATTTTTGAAGCACAGTGTTGGTCCTCAAACTGGATATTTTATCATTTATTTTATATATTTCCTAATGTGTACTGTAGAAGCAGGCCGTCAGATTAAGATTTAGGATTACGATTGGTAGATGTTTCAGGAAGCTGATGAGGAAAGCCTTCAGTCATTTTTGGAAGATATTTCTCTGTTCCCTTCATTTGAATACATATATCTTATAACTTCTCCAAAATCATCAAAGAGATGGAATTTGGTGTTAAGTTCACATTAAAGAAACATCACTCATTTGAAAAATATTATTAAAGGATACAAATAATAAATTCCTGCTTTTGTGTAATTCCTTTCACCAACAATATTGTTTCTCAGAGGAACTAGCAACAGTAACACCTGTATTATCTTTCCATATCCAGGAATCATGGGTCTTTTTAGACCACATTTAGATGTTTCCTATCATAAACAAATCATCTAATACAACAGCAGCTTAGGATAAAATACTACAAAATAGTACATTGAGTTGAAAAGTATTAATTTCTTTCTTTCTTTCTTTCTTTTTTTTTGAGATGGAGTTTCGCTCTTGTTGCCCAGGCTGGAGTGCAATGGTGCCATCTCGGCTCACTGCAACCTCTGCCTCCCGGGTTCAAGCGATTCTCCTGCCTCAGCCTCCCGCTGGGATTACAGGCATGTGCCACCACGCCCAGCTAATTTTCTATTTTTAGTAGAGACAGGGTTTCTCCATGTTGGTCAGGCTGGTCTCGAACTCATGACCTCAGGTGATCCGCCTGCCTCGGCCTCCCAAAGTACGGGGAATCCAGGTGTAAGCCACCACGCCTGGCCCTGAAAAGTATTAATTTCAATTCCTCAATAGTCTACTTAGGAAAAGGTTAATTTTCTAAAATATAGGTTAAATATCAGATCTTATAAATTTTGTCTTAAAAGTAGCATTTGGCTTGATAAAATTTCTATCTTTTGGGACATATAACCAAATATTACTCTCTATATAACGTATTCAAAAGATGTATGCAGGGGTGATATTCAGAATATTCAATAAACATATAAGTCACAAATTTAAAAACCATTTCTCTTTCTTCTCCAATCTAAGGATAGATATGGGACCAGGTGCAGTGGCTCATGCCTGTAATCCTAGCACTTTGGGAGGGCAAGGCAGGCGGATCGCTTGAACTCAGGAGTTCAAGAGCAGCCTGGCCAACATAGTGAGAACTCGTCTGTACCAAAAGATACAAAAATTAGCTGGGCATGGTGGTGCACACCTGTAGTTCCAGCTACTCAGGAAGCTGAGGTGGGAGGATTACTTGAGCCCGAGAGGTTGAGGCTGCAGTGAGCTGTGATCGTGCCACTGCATTCTAGCCTGCATGACAGAGTGAGACCCTGTCTCAATCAAATAAAATAAGAAAGTAAAATAAAGATATGTACCAACATAATTTGTCCTTAAAAAGGAAGGAAATTCTGTCACATGCTACAACATGGATGAACCTTGAGGCCTTATGCTAAGTTAAATAAGCCAGAAACAAACAAAAAAAACAAATATTGGGCTGGGTGCGGTGGCTCACACTTGTAATCCCAGCACTCTGGGAGGCCGAGGCAGACAGATCATTTGAGGTCAGGAGTTTGAGATCAGCCTGGCCAACATAGTGAAACCTCATCTCTACTAAAAATACAAAAATTGGCCAAGTATGATGGCAGGCCCCTGTAATCCCAGCTCCTTGGGAGGCCGAGGCATGGGAATCACTTGAATCTGGGAGGCAGAGGTTGCAGTGAGCCAAGATTGCGCCACTGCAAAAAAAAAAAAAAAATATATATATATATATATATATAATATATACATATTATATATATATAAAATATATATATATAATATATACATATTATATATATATAAAATATATATATATATAAAATATATATATAGTATGATTCCACTTATATGAGATATCTAGAATAATCAAACTCATAGAAACAAAAAGTAGAATGGTAGTTACCAAGGACTGGGGAAAGGGAAAATGAGAAGTTGTTTAATGGGTATGGAGTTTCAGTTTCGTGAGATGAAAAAGTTCTAAATATTGGTTATATAACAATGTGAATATATTTAATACTACTGAATTGTACACTTAAAAATAGGTAAGATAAATTTTATTTTATGTGTTCTTTACCATAATAAAAAATTAAATATATATACACCATAAAACTGCTTACCAGCAATATAAGCTATAGTATAAATAATTCAGTGAATTGTTTTAATATTTTCCTAATCATTACTGATTTTAAGGACTTGTTGATATAATTTATTAACTATCACTATCTAAATGATGCCTATGTTTGGGCTGTGATTTAAGATAAAGAACTGCTAGAGAACTGCATTAAAGTCTTGCATTGTTTTTGTTTTTTTTGAGACGGTGCTTCTCTGTCACCCAGGCTGGAGTGCAGTGGCACGATCTCGGCTTACTGCAGCCTCGACTTCCCAGGCTCAAGTGATTCTCCCACCTCAGCCTCCTGAGTAGTTGGGACTACAGGCATGTACTACCTTTTTTTTGTAGAGACAGGGTTTTGCCATGTTGCCCAGGCCAGTCTTGAACTCCTGGACTCAAGCAATTTACTCGCCTCAGCCTCCCAAAGTGCTAGGATTACAGGCGTGAGCAACCATGCCTGGCCAAGTCTTGCATTGATGTTTTAAATTGACAGTCATTAGATTCCTCACGTCACGGCTGAGTATAACCCAGTGTCACTTTGGGAGACCGAGGTGGGCGGATCACGAGGTCAGGAGATCGAGACCATCCTGGCTAACACAGTGAAACCCCGTCTCTACTAAAAATACAAAAAATTAGCTGGGCGTGGTGGTGGTCGCCTGTAGTCCCAGCTACTCGGGAGGCTGAGGCAGGAGAATGGTGTGAACCCAGGAGGCGGAGCTTGCAGTGAGCTGAGATCGCACCACTGCACTCCAACCTGGGCGACAGAGCGAGACTCCGTCTCAAAAAAAAAAAAAAAAAAAAAAAAAACCACCCAGTGTCAGTGCTTCCTGCATGGCCTGGATGTAGAGATCTTGTGTCCAGCGTGGCCATCCACGCTGCCAGCCTCAACACATTCTCTACTTGCCCCAGCAGTGCCTTTAGGGGCTACCGCATCATGCATGTGCCGTTAAAATCCACTAAGATGGTGTTTTGCAGGTTTATTTCTTTTGTGTATATAATTTATTTCAACGCTATTATACAAGGTAACTTCTCGACTAATAGATTAAAGTTTTTAAGAGGAAGGAAAAATGAATCAGGTAAGATGATAGCGTAAGAAACTAATACCACCTACAATAATAATACTATCGGCCTTTATTGTACAGAGATGAGCCACCAAAACCAACCTTAGCTTTGGAATATACATATGGAAGAAGAGCAAAAGGGCACAACACAGTAAGTGTCTTTTAAAGTGACATTGCTATGCCCATAGATGGGAAAGTAATGCTGCTGACTTTGTTTTACATTTTCCATCTTATCTGTAATCAATAAACATATCCAGTTGTACACTTCGTAGCTGTCTACCATTAAACTTCAAATGTAGTGTGGCAGATAGAAGCCAACCCAAATTGTGAAAAGATTTTACCCTTCTCATTTATTATGTCTTAAAATGCTAGAATAAGATACCTTTTTAACTTTATTGTACAGTTCATGAGAATAGTGTTGTGAGTTACTTTCTGTCTCTCAAAAAATCTGCTAAAATGTAGGTTTGAACTGTGGAATATTTATGAAAATATACTGTTTAAAATCTAAATTATTAGCATTTAAAAATGCATCTTGAAGTTGATAGTACTAGTTGAGATCATATGCCCTGCTTGATTATAATCCTATTTTCACTTGTTTTAATGTCTCTTTAGAGGAACATTATAAACTCTTCAGGATAGAAGAAGGGTTCATAGTATATGTTGGCAGGGGGTGGGGTGGGGAATTCCTAAATAGAATCTTTTTGGAGTTGTCACCTGAAAAGAGGTCATTTCTTAAATAAAGTTAAGTGTGTAGAAGGACAATCTAGAATGGAGCATCCCGCTACTCCCCTAACAAAGGCACATTTTTATACACTGACTTAGTCCAAATGTTTGCTCATTAGACAGTGTATAAAGAGATAAAACTGCCTATTGTTGCTTCCAGGATTCACCAATGAAAGTGGGTTATTAAAACTGAAATTTAAAGAAAAAAACATAATATCTAGAGATACAGGAGAACTTCGTTTTTGTGAGTCACTTGAATTTTGACATGAGTAATAAGCCTAGAAATGTAATTATGCTTTTCATTGGAAACTTTGAGACAGCTCTCATAAGCTTAACTTTTGAGAAGAGCTCTAAAAACTTCCCTTTGTCAAATTGTGAATTGAAGGAGATTTTCCAGTGAAGAATTATTTTCCCCACAAAAATTAATGATTCAAATGTGAACAGCCAAACAATTGTAGAGATTACAAGATGAAATTTTGTCAAAAATCCAAAATAATATATATTCACCTAAAACTTATTTTACTGACAATCTGTCTCTTCCAGGCTCATGGGAGTAGATACGTAAAAACTTGTGTGATTTTTTTTTCTAAACTTTGTACTATCAAGTGGGATATTTCCATATTCATTCTGGAAGCATCATGTCTTTCTCAGATTTAATTCCCTAAAAGTCCTAAATAGAAGCACTTTGTCAGCTCCTCACAATTTCAGTGACCTGAAGGGTCTTCAGTGTCAGGACAGAAGCAGAAATGCCATTAGCCAACAGTCTAGGAACGTCTTATGGAATCGATGGTCCTTTTTCTTTTCTTTTCTTTTTCTTTCAGAGACAAGGTCTCACTTTGTTGCCCAGGCTGGGGTACAGTAGCAGGATCATAGCTCATGGCAGCCTCAAACTCCTGGGCTCAAAGAATCCTCCCGCATTAGCTTCCCAAGTAAACTGTCACCACAAATTCACTACAAGCATGTACCACCACACTCAGCTAATTTAAAAAAATTGTTTATAGTGATGGGGTCTCACTGTGTTGGCCAGACTGACCTTGAACTCCTGGCTTCAAGTGATCCTCCAGCCTTGGCCTCCCAAAGTGCTGGGGTCTGCAGGTGTGAACCACTGCACCCAACCCTAGATGATCTTATTTCTGAACTTCTTGGCTGCCTAGCCCTGTCAGTTTCCTATTATTTTGAGGGTCCTATAAAAAGAGAAGCAGTTGTTTGATCTCTTGTTTCCCCACCTACCATGTATTATTGTCCGTGGTAGCCTGTCAGATTCTCCACAGGAATCAGGAACAAATCGTCTGCTTATAGTTTTGCTCAAGTAATCTTGATCCGCAGCAACGACTGCCATTTGTTCGTCCCTTTTCTTCATGCCTTACGTGTGTCTAATTCATTCTGCGAGCTTCTGTCTTCCTAAATAGGAATGTTTTCCTATTCACCTGTTTTATTTCTATCTAGGATTATAAATGTTTTCCAAAAGATAATATGAAATTTGTTGAACGGGTTAATTTTTATCTAAAATCTGCATAAGTATATGCTACATATGTTATTTACAAGACTGACACACTGTTTATGTCTTCTGTTAAGGTATTACTAGAATTAGGGCATTTGTGTACACATATAAACAATTATGAATATTTCATCATTTTTCTTTAGAATAGGTGCTTTGATGCATTTTGAGGGATGGGATAAAGGAAAAATTTTTGACTGCCAAGAAAGGGTTGATTAAGGACTACGATATTTTGTATGTATAATTATTAGTGGCAAGTGCTAATGACGTATAAGTACTTAAACCTCAAAAAATCAAAAATTTTTGTTTTTCAGCCAAAAGATATCGCTCACTTTTGGGAACTTGGTGGAGGAACCTCTTTATTGGACTTAATCAGCATACCCATCATAAGTGACACCTTACGGTAAGTGAGCCAGCTCCAGGAAAAGCTGTAAGTACACAGGAGTGTCCCCAGGAGGAATATGAGTTGGCTTTTCTCAGTCAGAATTTTGGGGCACAGTTTTATGTTGCTGAAGGCTTATGCCCACTTCCTTTCTAAATGCCTAAACTGTAATGCTTTCAAAGAAGTTTTAAAAGAACCAATATTTTGACCTGTGCTGAACTGAGATAGCTGACATTCCCCCCAGTAACATATTTTGCAAGCTGAAAACAAGCAAACAAAAATACATCAAATTACACTTGGGCAATGAATTCATTTTGTAAAAATAAATTTGAAAAGCTTAATTCTTTCCATTATCCATCTCAGTATGAGTTAATTCGGCTCTGAGTTTTTTCTTCAGCTGAGTATTATAAGCTACCTTTGAATTTAATGCTAATTAATATTATTGAAGCTTCATTTAAAGGAACACTATATGTCGGAGAAGAGAGAAAGTCTCTCCGTTTGCTGACCTTAGAGAAATAGAACTTAGGGGAAAACCTCAAAACACTTGAGTGATGTTTTCCTGACAGTAACTCCCACATGTTGGCCAAATATGTGGAAAATTGTGACATTTCTTTCAGTGTTCCTGGGAACTGGTCTTAGCTAAGAAAAACAATTTTTTTTTAATCTGAAATATTTTGTTCTTAGAGTTTAACATAAACCATTGCTGCTGCCTGGATCAAATACAAAGGGCTTGACAATTAGTTGTTACATGTTGGTCATTAAGCTCCTTGGAGGATTGAATTATTTCTTGTTAATGGGACAGTTGTTTTTCTACAACTGGCTGGATACAGTTGGCTTTATTTGGTCTTTTTTTTCCTTTTAGTAAAATATGATTTACTTTCTTTCACTTATTAGAAAAGTAATATATGCTCATATAGAAAACTTGTAAAAATACTGAAAGACACAAAGTAAAAGGAACCAGAATCACATTAAAAAATAACCACTTTAACATGTTGAGGTATTTCAGCCTTTTCAATGTCTGTAAATAGGCTTTGTACAGGTTTGGGATATTTTATATACATATTTAGACCTTGCTTTTCCACTTTTAAACACTTTTCTCTATGATTTTATTTTTCAGAAACATGGAATTTTACAGTTATTTAGTTTTTCATTTGTCTCTCTTTAATGGTGACAAATAAGTGAAGCTGCCTGGGAATAGTGCCTAGTGGTGTGGTTGAGAAGAGATGGTGAGGGACCAGGTGCAGTGGCTCAGGCCTGTAATCTCAGCACTTTGAGAGGCCAAAGCGAGTGGATCACTTGAGGTCTGGAGTTCAAGACCAGCCTGGGCAACATAGTGAGACCCCATCTCTACAAAAAAATTAAAAAATAAAATTAGCCAGGCATCATAGCATGCCTCTGTAGTCCCAGCTACACAGGCGGCTGAGGCAGGAGGATTGCGTGAGCCAGGGAGTTCAAGGCTGCAGTAAGCTGTGATCATACCACTGTACTCCAGCCTGAGTGACAGAGTGAGACATTGTCTCTTTAAAAAAGAGAGAGAGACAGATAGTAAGGGTGGGAGGAGCTTCCAGTTAGAGTGGCCAGAGGCTGAAAGGGTGAAAATACAGGAGCTGGCTCTTACCCGGGTTGGGAGCCGGCTCCTATTCGACTGTCTTGTTATATTACCTCACTCCCCTTCTCAAAGCCCAAAAGGTTTTGGCCTGCTGGGGTTGTGGAAATTCTAGGTTCTGCAGGAAGCCAGATCATCCCAAGGGTTAATACCTCATTTGTGAGGTCTTGGTCTTCCTTTCCCTGGAGCCCCAGGACAGCTGGGACCTGCTTTAGAAGAGAGGAAGGGTCAGGGTTATGATCAACAGAGGGAAAGGGAAAGGGAGCCGTAGGTTTGGGTCTAAAGTAGGTTGCTGGGTGGTTAAATAATTCATGGAATAACATTTCATTCATCATGTCAAAAACACTCAAAGTGTTTTTGACTGGAATTAGTTTGACACATAATTTCCTTGTGTTGGATGAAGTACCACAACTTGAGAAAACAATATTGCCAAATACTGTTAGATATTATCTTTGAAATAACTGTTTATAGAATTATAAATGCGTTGAACATTTCCACAGACTTTAGACAATTTGTAATAGAACATTTCCTGTAGTCTGAATCTCTGTTTTAAGAGTTTATTTAAAAAAATTTTTGGCTATCATTTGCTATGAAATAGGTAAAAAGTAACAAAAGTATTTCCAATATACTGTAAACAAAAATTTTAATCATAGAAAAAATTTGAGTAATTTATTTTTCTTTTGCTTAAAAAAATTTTTCACTTGAAAAAATAATAAATTTTATGTTATATCCATTTCATCACAATGAAAAAATGTTAAATCATAGTTGAAACATAACCATACCAAAACCCTAAAAATAAAATTAGTACAATTAAAAATGTATATATTATTTTTACAGTTAAACAAAACTGTTTATGAGCTTGTTAAAATGACATAATTGCCTAGACAATGTAATAGCACAATAATTTTTAGAAAATTTGATAATTAATGTATAAAAGACTACTTTCTGAATTTAGACCAACAGAATTGTTACTGTTTTGCTTGAATTATACAAAATAGCCTGTTTACTTGAACTAAACAAAATAATTAAATAACATATTATAATTTTGTGCTATGTCTTCTAGCAGAATGTTTGCTGTGTTGATCAAGGATATATTGGTTATATTGGATATAATCCTAAACCATCAAGGATTATGGTTCTACATACTTATTATAACCATTTTTAAAAATACTCCTAGATTTATATATGTTTACTTTTTATTGTGGTAAAATATACATAGCATAAAATTTTAGTCATTTTTAACTGTGCAGTTCAGTAACATTAAGTATATTCTCATCACCATCCATCTCCAGAACTTTTTAATCGTCTCAAACTGAAACTCTTTACCTATTAAACAATAACTCCTTATTTTTCCTTCCCCAACTCCTGGCAACTATCATCCCTTCTGCCTGTCTCTATGAATTTGACCACTCCAGTACCTCATATAAATGAAATCATTCATTATTTGTCCTTTTGTTATTTATTTCATTTAGCATAATGTCTTCAGGATTCTTCCGTTTGTAGTATGTGTCAGGATTTCCCTCACTTCTAAGGCTAAATAATGTTGCATTGTGTAAACAAATATCACAGTTTAATTATCCATTAATCCATGCAGGAACATTTGGGTTGTTTCCATCCTTTGACTATTGTGAGTAATGCTGGTGTGAACACTGGTGTACACTATCTGTTTAAATCTCTTCCTTCAGTTCTTTTGGGTATAGACTCAGAAGTGGAATTGCTGGATCATCTGGTAATTCTATGGTGAATTTTTTGAGGAATCACTATACTATTTTCCACAGCGGCTGCACCATTTTACATTCCCATAAGCAATGTACAGGGGTTCTAATTTCTCTGTATCCTCACTAATACTTGTTATTTTCTCATTTAAAAAAATGTTTTAGGCCAGGAGCGGTGGCTCACACCTGTAATCCCAACACTTTGGGAGGCTGAGGTGGGTGGATCACCTGAGGTCAGGAGTTCGAGACCAGCCTGGGCAACATGGTGAAACCTCATCTCTACTAAAAATACAAAAATTAGCTGGACGTGGTGGTGCATGCCTGTAATCCCAGCTACTTGGGAGGCTAAGGCAGGAGAATCGCTTGAACCCAGGAGGCAGAGGTTTCAGTGAGCTGAGATCATGCCACTGTACTCCAGCCTGGACGATAGAGACTCCTCCTCCAACAACAACAACAACAAAAAAAATGTTTTGACAATAGCTAGCCTAACGGATAGGAAGTTGGACATCTTTTCATGTGTTAATTGGCCATCTGTATATCTTCTTTGGAGAAATGTCTATTTGAGTCTTTTGCCTTCTTTTTTTTTAATATAGTTGAGATGGGGTCTTGCTATGTTGCCCAGGGTGGTCTTGAACTCCTGGCCTCAAGCGATCCTCCTGCCTCAGCTTCCCAAAGCTCTAGAATTACAGACATGAGCCACCATCCCTGGCCTCTTTGCCCATTTTTGAACGGGAATGCTTGTTTTTGTTGCTGAGTCTAGGTTTATGTTTGATGTGCATGAACAGAATACAAGTGCATATGGTGATGGTGGTCGTGTATCTGGTGGCCAGGAGTGTGCTTGCGGAGAGACAGAATGGTATTGCAGAAAAACATGTAACTTTGGATCTAAATACCAGTTCTACAATTTACTAATTATACAAATCTGTGCCTCAGACTTCTAATCTATAAAATGGATGTTATAACATCTTCTGGAGAGGGTTATTGTGGAGATTAACTAGGTAGTTCCCTAGCAAGGTCCACCCATAAATCTATTTTCTTCTCCTTTACCTGATTATTGTGTTACTGTTTTTGCTTCTTTTATTATTTTTGCTTCCCTTTTTTGGAGCACACAGTAAAACTGGATGTGAACATGGCATTGTCGACCCAGATGCTCGGAGCGTCTCTATTTGAACTAAACTACTTTTAGTTCAAACAGAAACTTAGTTCCACTATTGTAACACTTAACTATTACTAGAGGAAAGTATTGGAATAAATAAGGCTATGACTTTGGTTTTTTGTTTTTGTTTTTGTTTTTGGGGGTCTTAGAATAATGCTATGGTTTTTTTCCCCCTAAGGTATATTTTAGTTATTCTTAGATAAATTTCGGTACATTAGGATTTCAAAATGGTAATTATTTTGAGTCTTTTTTGAAAAATGTTTTTATTTCTTTAGGACGTTTTCTCTTGTTCTCGTTCTGGATCTTTCAAAACCTAATGATCTTTGGCCCACCATGGAACATCTCTTGCAAGCCACAAAAAGCCATGTAGACAAAGTGTTAATGAAACTGGGAAAGACAAATCCTAAAGCAGTTTCTGAAATGAGACAGAAGATCTGGAATAATATGCAGAAGGATCATCCTGTGAGTTGCTGTTTGGGATTATTACTGGAATCCTTAGTCCCATATATAGTTAATGATAACATCACAAACAACTTCTTTAGATTTTTATGCATGACTTGAAATTCATTTGATGTAGATGAACCTGTTCACTGGAAAATTACAGCAATTTATTAAAACCTCAATAAGAGCAAAACAAGGAAGAAGATTCCTTATATCTTCTTGTTAGACATCTGTGATTATTACGGCATATTACACCAATCAGAGAAATAGAGTTTTAAAGTAGTGGTTTGATATTGATTTTATAATCTCTGTAAAAATGAAGATAAAAAGCCAGATTGTACAAAAGTCACCTGGCAAAGACTAGATGAAGCTACAACTTTAAGCAAGGGGTAGAGTTTTAATAGCCTTCACTATCACTCTGTATTTTACATCCATTTAGTTTCTGTCACTTATTCAGTATCTTTTTATCATCTGACAGCTAATTAAATTATAAAGTTGCTATGATAGTAACACAAGTTCTTCAAATACAATAATAAATATCATCATCTAGAAAACTAAGAGCAGCATTTTATATTATCCAGAGTTGATAAGAAAGTGTAGCCGGGTGCGGTGGTTCATGCTTGTAATCCCAGCACTTTGGGAGGCCGAGGCAGGCAGATCACGACTTAAAGAGATCAAGACCATCTTGGCCAACACGGTGAAACCCCGTCTCTACAAAAATACTAAAATTAGCCGGGTGTGGTGGTGTGTGCCTATAGTCCCAGCTACTCGGAAGGCTGAGGCAGGAGAATCGCTTGAACCTGGGAAGCAGAGGTTGCAGTGAGCCGAGATCACGCCACTGCACTCCAGCCTGACTCCAGAGCGAGACTCCGCCTCAGTCAAAAAAAAAAAAAAAAAAAAGAAAGAAAGAAAGTGTTTTACATAGGAAATAATGGAACAAAACAAATCTATGCCAGATAAATGCTATTCCAACAGTTAACATAAAATAGAAAAAAAAAACCAGGAAGGTAATATGTTATATAAGGAAATAAAAGGGTAGAAAAAGGAAAATAATAAATATCATAGTAATTTAGGGAATTGCCATTTCTAGTTTTACGCTTATGAAATATAGCTTAGGAAGTGAAAGTTAAATATTGGAACAAATTCAAATTCTATGTCAAGCAAATTAAGTAAACATCTATGAAGAGACTGAAAATGGAATGTTTTTGGAAGTAAATAGAAATTGCTAAGCACCTAGCAATAAAGAATTACAATAAATCAGTGAAATATGTTTATTAACAGGATCGTGAATTAATTGACCCATTTCCAGTACCTCTGGTCATAATTGGAAGTAAATATGATATTTTTCAGGTAAGCTCTTCCACTTCTAGCTGAGTTTGTTTTACATACATGGCTGTGCTTTTTATGAGGGAGGTACAAAAATAATGTCAAAATAAAAATAATTATTGAAGGAATAGGTTAATAAGTCATGCATCTTAAAGATTTTGGAAAAGACATAGTTGGGACAGAAAAAAATAGGTAAAGAAAATAAATGCAGTGATTAGAATGGGGATAAGGCAGATTTAGAAAATGAATCTTGCCGGGCACAGTGGCTTATGCCAGTAGTCCCAGCACTTTGGGAGGCTGAAGGGGGAGGATCACTTGAGCCCAGGAATTTGAGGTTACAGTGAGCCGTAATCACACCACTGTACTCCAGCCTGGGTTACACAGTGAGACACTTGTCTCTTTAAAAAAAAAAAAAAAAGTCTTCAACCCAGTCACTGGGGAATAGGACTTACTTCCCAACTTTTAATGAAGAAAGTAGAAAATTAGTTCCTTCTTATCTTTGCTTGTCGGAGAATCGTTAGGGTATTCCACACTATGAAATGTGTGCTTATATCTAAATTCTATTGAGCTAATTATTTAAACAAAGAAAAATCTGATAGCTGTAGCTCTAAGAAGGCTGCAGCTATTGTTCAACTCTCTATGAAACAAATATCAAGGTAATGGAATTCTTTTTCTGAAGGTGAGTTTTAAAAAATAAGAAATAATCTATTTCTACATTTAATAATTTGAATCTTCCTGCTATAGATATTTGGTTATCTTGACTTTTTTTAATAACGTATTTCTGCAGGATTTTGAGTCTGAGAAGAGAAAGGTAATATGCAAGACACTTCGATTTGTTGCACATTATTATGGAGCATCATTAATGGTTTGTACATTTCTTGTCCTTTGGGCTTGAATGGACAGTAGCAAATTTGGGGAAATTAGCAACTTGATGCACAGCTACGAGGAATAAATGCTTTTGCTAATGCACATGGTCCCGTTGCTTTCCCACTGCTGAAGACCTCTCCTTACAGAGTGTTTGATAATGCATCTGTTGAACATGCACTGCTAGATGGTCTCCTCCTTCTTTGGAACAAAAGTTCTAAATTGCTTATATCCATAAATCCCAACCAAGTTTAAAGAGATAAGTTGATGATCTATTTATTCATTTTTGGTATCCCCTTAAGAATTAGAATCTATATTCCCTTAAAAGAAAAACAAAAAACAACTCTAACAGTGTGTATATTGGGGATGGGGGCTCTTTAAAAAAGTGCTGTTTGTTGTAAAAGTTAAAAACATGAAATCTAAAGTCATGCTCCCTGGGTTCGAGTCTCAGGGTGACCATTTATTTAAACATGTGATCTTCAGCAAGTCACTTAATTTCACTTAAGCCTCATTGTCCTCCAGGGTAAAATGGAGAAAAATAGTACCTTCTTCATAGGGTTGTTGTGAGGATTCAAAGAGGGAGTACATGTGAAATGCTTAGCACAGGGCCTAGAACAGAATATTACTCAATAAATGTTGGTTATTATAATCACTGTTATCATTATCTCCCGTAGCAGGACTAAACTTTACTAAATGTCCTTTAATGCAATAAAATATAACAACTTTTTTTTTTTTTTTCTTTTGAGACAGTCTTACTCTGTCACCCAGGCTGGAGTACAATAGCATGGTCTCGGCTCACTGCAACCTCCGCCTCTTGGGTTCAAGCGATTCTCCTGCCTTAGCCTTCTGAGTAGCTGGGACTACAGGCACGTGCCACCACACCTGGCTAATATTTGTATTTTTAGTAGAGTTGGGGTTTCACTATGTTGGCCAGGCTGGTCTTGAACTCCTGACCTCGTGATCCGCCCTCCGTGGCCTCCCAAACTGCTGGGATTACAAGCGTGAGCCACCAGGCCTGGCCAAAACATTTTTATTTAAAAAATTTCTGGCTGGGTGCAGTGGCTCATACCTGTAATCCCAACACTTTGGGAGGCTAAGGCGAGAGGATCATTTGAACTCAGGAGTTTCAGGCCAGCCTGGGCAACATGGTGAGAACCTGTCTCTACAAAAAATTTTAAAAATTAGCTGGCCATGGTGGCACACACCAGTTGTCTCAGCTACTTGGGAGGCTGAGGTGGGAGGATCACGTGAGCTCAGGAGGTCAAGGCTTCAGTGAACTAAAATCACACCACTGCGCTCCAGACTGGGCTTGTCTCAAAAAAAAAATTTCCTTTACATTTGAATAATTATTTAATCGTCTCTTTTTTCCTCCAAATTAAAGCACTCAGAGGAACCTAGAGACAACATGGTCTAGCCCCTTGCCTTCCTGGCTAGAATATTTTGACTGAAAGTAGTATGTACAAAATATGTATTCTCAGCTTTTATACCTTTCAAAACACTACACATTTCATTATGTATTTTCTTAAAAATGATCACCTTTTATGTTTGAATCGTATTTGCTTACATATTAGGTTGACACAGTACTTTGGGAAATGTTCTTTACTATTTTGAGAGGATATGGGGAATTTAAAGTGAATGGCTCATCGAGGGTAGAGGTAAAGATCTTGCAGTTACTTATTTTTGCCACTAGAGAGGGTCACACATTTAATTCTGGTTATAAAGTTAGCTGAGAGAAATCCCTGTATTTCTTTAGGAACAGATTACATTTGATGGAGGGTCCAGTCTAGTTTCACGAGTACAAGTTTAGACGAAGTCAGGTCAACGCAGGCCACAGCAAGCCTGGGATTAACCGTGGCCCAGGAGATTGAACAAGATCAGGGACCAGGGAATGGCTTTGAGAAGGGGCTTCATCTCAGCTTTTAATAAGCTTTTAATAAGCTCAAAGGAACAGGGTTCGGGTTAGTGGAGTACTTCTGGACCACCAAAGGAACCATAAGGCCTTTCAGGAAGAATGTAGCCAAAGTGATCAAAGCCCCATCTTTCAGTTTCACATCTCCTCTTACCCTCTGCCCCATTTAAGGAAGAAAGTTGGGTACATCTTTGCAAAATTCCATGATATTTAGCAGGGTTTTTTTTTTCCAACACTATAGTTGATCCTATATAGTGCAGTTGAGAATATTGATTCAATATTAACAATCTAAGTTAATAAAAACAAAACACAGGCCAGGTGTGGTAGCTCTTGCCTCTAATCTCAACACTTGGAGGGTGAGGTGGGAAGATCACTTGAGGCCAGAAGTTCAAGACCAGCCTGGGCAACAAAATGAGACCTTGTCTTGACAAAAAAATTTTTTAATTAGCCAGTCATCATAGTGCATGCCTGTGGTCCTAGCTACTCAGGAGGCTGAGGCAGGATGATTGCCTGAACCTGGCAGTTTGAGGCTGCAGTGAGTTATGATCACACTGCTGCACTCTAGCCTGGGAGACAGAGCGAGACCCCATCTCTTAAAAAACCAATATGCTCCTCGCCCCCCAAAAGAACAGGAGAAGACTGATAAGTAGAACCAGATTCAGAGAAGAGCCCTGAGAATGGCAGGGGCTTAAAATTATTATATATAAGGACCAGTAGAATATCACCTAAAATGTGGTAACTCTCTTATATAGTTGAAGGAATGTTCCATGGAAAAGTGACTAAATTCATTCTTTGCTATTCTAAGGTCCAGAAAAAGGAATCAGTAGAGTTTACTCAAAATATGAAAGAACTTTCTAATACTACCATTATCTGAAAACAGAATGAATTATTTGGGGAGATGAGTTCCCGGGCATTGAGTTTGTTTAAGCAGAAGGCCTACAATTCTTTGTGAAGGATGTTTTAGAAGTGATTGATGCAGCAGATGGAGGAGTTGGGTTAGAAAACGTCTAATGTTCTCCCAGCCCTATCTTCTATGAAATATGTTTGCGATTAGGTTTTTCCTTTCTTATAAAGAAAATAAAATTAAACAGAGCAGTTATATTTCTAAAATTCCGTTAAAGTTTTCTATATGTATTTTAAAACATGGTCTCAGTAGAAGCATTACAATTATTTCAATGCTTTCTTTAATAAATGTATCAGATCTTATATATACACATGAGTATTCTCATTTGAATACTTTCTCTGAGAGCATTAAGAACTTTCTGTTCTTAATCCAGAATGAGGCTTATCTTCTGGAATTGCCATTGGAACCATAATGCTGATATCTTTGCTTCATAATTAGATTTCATTTCAGTTCAAAGTTGTTTTTCCCACTTCCATACCTCTTAGTCATTTTGACTTGGCTGTGAATGACTTTTGGTATCTACAGAAATCCAATCTAGTTTTTAAAGATTTGTAGGGTAACCATATGTCCTGGTATTCATCTGATGTCACAGCTTAATTATTAATAGTACCCAACCCCTTTCATTCTCTGAAATGTTCTGGTTATGGTTTCTCTAGTTATATACCAGCACTGAAAATATTCAGTAGCTTAGGCACCAAAAGCAATTTAAAAAGAAGTTAAAAAATTACCTTAGTGAGTATCAGCATCATTAGACCAGTCTGCAGTCCCACAATGACTATTTGGAAGGCAGCAATACGCCCTTGGATGTGAAAGCTACTTTTGAGGTATACCTCTTATTTTCTAACCAACCCAACTGCATTTTGGAAAATTTTCTTTTAGACCATAATGAGTATGTTTACACACATACAGCCCATAAAAATACATTCATATATATATTTTAAAGAAATTATTTGACAGTGATTATGGTCCATTTGTGTGAGTAGCTGAAATGATGAGTACATAAACACAAGTCCTTTCCACATCATGTACTCATTAACTTTGAAGAACGAGTTAAAGTTACCAAGATTTCTTTATTCAGGTTTTGTTTTGTCTACTCAAACAGAATTATTTGTTGGGCAACTAAATAGTGATTCTCTTTGCAATCTGTATTTGTTCAAAGCCATATTTATTTTACCTGTTTCTGTGATTGGAAAATAGAGCATATAATTTGTTCTCCTGATTTATTTAAAGTTTACCAGTAAATCAGAAGCTCTATTACTAAAAATACGTGGAGTTATCAACCAGTTGGCATTTGGCATTGACAAAAGGTACTGCTAAGATATTTTTTATATCATTTATTGAGTGATTGATTTAGCCAATGTTGTCTCATCTGATTATTGTTCTACTCAGTCTCTTGTATCTTGACCAGGAAAGTGACCCAGATGGCTATTCTTAAAGGGATAATTTCTTTTTTAATTATTATTTTATTATTTTATTCATTATTTTATTATAATATTATTTATTATTTTATTATTATTTTTAAAATTATTTATTTTGTCAAGACTCAACATAAAGGGGATAATTTCATATTATTTCCTGCTTCTTATATTCTTTAAATATTTCTTAAATTTTACAACCAAAATGTTACATAACATTTAGTTTGAGGCTGGAATAAAATAATGATAATATTATACTTGCTCCCTGATTTATTTTACTCCCTTTCCCACACTTTAGTAGCTTCCCTCTATTATCACTTTCTTTTATTGATTTGAAATGGAATTGAAAATTTTGGTATGTATCTTCTTAGCCTTGCTACTTCCCTTGGTTTTGATTTAAAGTAATAGGGTCTGTCACTTTTTTTTCCTATAAAATGTTTATTTATGCTATACGGTTTTGAAATAACTTAAATTGATAGTCACTCATTCATTTGGGGCAATGCTCTCATTAGTGGCTAAATGTAAAGCTAGCCCATAATATTGCTCTCATGTTTACAGGAGAGTGTGGCAGCAAATTTAATTGCTAAACTAATTTAGAATCTTTTTCTTCTCCACATAGCAAATCAATATGTGTGGATCAGAATAAACCACTGTTTATCACAGCAGGATTGGATTCTTTCGGTCAAATAGGTTAGTGAACTTATTAAGATTGTTCAATCTTTTTTTAATTGCTTATTGATTTTGTCCTACTCCATGTTCACTTTTTCTCCAATGTACTCCTATTTCTGGTTTCATTATCATTGCTGTTATTTCCTGTGTGTTTGTTTATATGCCCAATATTAATGTAACATGCATCACATTGACATGTTTGTGATGGAAGGGATGTCACCACATAAGAGACTGATTTCTCATTTCTGATCTCTATTCCACTGAAAAACAAATTGCATGTATTTTCTTTCCCCCACTGATTTCCAGGTACTTTTAAATTTTAGCTCCTTGGATTTAAAGAAACTCAGAGCATAGAGTAGTGAGGAAATTCAAAGCTACATATTACGGGCAATTAGCAAGTATATGAGAGATTGAAATGGTAGAGTAAACCAAAAAGAACACAGTTGTAACAATTAGGTATGATTTGATTTTTTGTTATGAAATAGCATGCCTCATCTAATGGAATGTATTTCCTAAACTCATAGACTCTATAGGCTTCTGAATCAAAAGGAAGTTTAAGAATTTATATCTCAAGCCCCTTATCTTCCCACAGAAACTGTTTTCATTGTGAAGATCTTTGAGCCTCACACTTCTTTATCCTCTGCAGGTGGCATAATTTGCTTTTAACACTCTAATAAGCAGTACGGTTTTTGTTTTGTTTTTTTTTTTTTGTATTTCCCATCCTCTATTAGTCTTACAAGCTAAAGGTGACTTGACTTCAAATATGGAAATCTTTGTAATGAGATTATAGAGTAATTGGAGTGAAAAGGATGGAGATGATTTTGCTTAGTGAATGGTCATGGAGACTGATGGTTATGATTATCATTAGCACCAACTTAATTCCAGTAGCAGTGAGAATCACTGTTGTACTGATAGATGATGCTGATGGAATTCTTTTGCCTCTATGAATAGTTGGAGGCCAGAAGAGAGTTCATAATTGCTGAATTTAAAATTCATAGAGCTTAGATCTCATCAGAATTAAAAACTTTTGCTCTGTGAAAGCCCATGTGAAGATGAATAGACATGCCACAGTCTGGGAGAAAAGAATTTCAAACCACATATATGACAAAGGACTAGTGTTTAGAATATATAAACTCAACAGAAAAATAAATAAACAATCCAATTAGAAAGTGGGCAAAAGACATAAGCAGACATTTCATTTCAGAGAGGACATAAAAATACCAAAGCAGCATATGAAAAGGTGTTTAATATCATTAATCGTCAGGGAAATGCAAATTGAAACCACAATGAAATATCACTATACATTTAACAGAATAGCTAAAATAAAAAATAGTGACACCACCAAATACTGGCAAGGATGCAGAGAAACCAGATCTCTCATACATTGCTGGTGGGAGTGTAAAATGGTACAGCCACTCTAGAAGACAGTTTAACAGTTTCTTATGAAACTAAACATGCAACTACCATATGACCTAGAAATTGTGCTGTTGGGCATTTATCCAAGATAAATGAAAACTTAACTCTCACACAAAAAATCTCTAGGCATATGTTCACAGCAGCTTTATGTTTAGTAGTCAAAACCTAGAAACAGCCCAGAAGTTGTTCAGCAGGTGAATGACTAAACAACTGTGGTACATCTGTACCAGGGAACGCTACTCACCATACAAAGGAACAAATGATTGATACACACAGCCTGGATGAATCTCCAGGGAATCATGCTGAGTGAAAAGCAGCCAATTAGAAAAGATTACATATAGTGTGATTCTATTTATAAAAATTTTTGAAATGAAAAACATTTTAGAAATGGAGGCAGATTAGTGGTGGTAAGAGGGTAGGGAGAGGACCATGGATGGGGAGACCAGGGGAGGGGTCGGGAAGGGGGAGGTTATGTCTATAAAAGGGCAACACAGGATCCTTGTGCTAGTGGAATTAAGTTGGTGTCTCAACTGTGGTAGCAAATACATGAACCTATGCAGGTGATAAAATTGTATAGAACTTAATATACACACAGACACACAAAGGAATACAAGTAAAACTTGGCAAAGCTGAATAACATCAGTAGAGTGTATCAGTGCCTTTCCCACCAAAGTGGTAAGGATGTCCTAGAAGATCACCAGTAAAACAGTTTTGGGCAACAATACAGATGTTGGAAATAGAAAGATGGGAAATATCCAGTTACAAATTGCAAATGGCAGCAGAGTTCTAAATTTTTCAAATTAAATTATACAAGTAATACATAAAGATATATCCTTGTAAAAAGGTAAAATAGTACATACAAGGAGCAAATTTTTGTTCTTTCCAATTTCCTGTGCCTTTACACACATGTGTATATAGTGTAGAAAAAACTATTTGCTTTAACATAATTATATGTTCAGTCTATATCATTTTGGAATTTCCCCTTTTTATTCAATATACCTTATTATTCAATACCTTTTTATTCAATATACCAATATACCTTAGTAGTTTTTCCATATTAATGCTACACATGGGTCTATGTCTTATTTTAACTGTTGGATAGTGTTACAGAGCATGGCTATGCATAGTAATTAATGCACTGTTCACAACTGATGAATATTTTGGTTGTAGGTCAATTTTACACTGATAACAAATTGTGCTACAGTGTGAAATCCTTAATACAGTACCAGTTTGCAGGTGTTTCTAGGGCAAACACTACCAAGAACTAGAATTACTGGTTAACAGGATATAGATATAGGTATAGGTACAGGGTGTGGAGAATGAGAGTTACAGTTTACCCATTACTCTTTGCGTCCTCTTCTTTCAGTATTAGAATCGGTCCCAGTGACCTTGCTGTGCTGGGTAGGGTAAATTTTAATGGTGACTATATTAAGGAGAGGGAAAATGAGTGATCTGAGATGTATATGTTTGTTACTGTCATTTCTCTTATTGGTGGAGTTAGTAATATTTTAATCAATGCAGTCATTTGGAGTAAAACTTGCTATTTTAGGATCTCCTCCTGTTCCTGAAAATGACATTGGAAAGCTTCATGCCCACTCACCAATGGAGTTGTGGAAAAAAGTGTATGAAAAGCTCTTTCCACCAAAGGTACATATTTCTAATTTTTTTAAAAGCAAGATTTTTAGCACTATCTAACAGTTATAGGAAATGTGCCAAAGGGCCTATTATGATAACTTTGTTTTTATTGCTTATGCTCAAAAATCAATTAAACATTTGCTAAAAATGTAAATAGGCACTGTAGGGGTTAAAAAAAAGTAAGACATGGTTCCTGCTCCACTTTCAAAGAGAGTTATCTGGCTGTTAAAGAAGGGAGAGACAACTCAAAGGGGACCTGGTGGAATTGGAAGCGGGCCTCAGTGGTGATGAGAAAAGCTAGAAAGATCGTAGAGAGCCTTTGTGGCAGGCTGAGGAATGGGAGCTTGGTTTATTAGGCAGATAGTAGCCATTGAATTTTGGGTTATGGGCGTGAAGTGATTTTGAGATTTGTAATTTCAGAGTATTAACACGCTGAAAGATATCAAGGACCCTGCGAGAGATCCTCAGTATGCTGAAAGTGAAGTCGATGAGATGAGAATTCAGAAGGATCAGGTATTATCCTAAACATTTACTTAATTTCATCTGAAGTTTTATCACAAAACCTGGAGTGCCTTGGGAATTCCTTACATTTTTCTCAATGTATTTACTTAGTGTATCTTCTTTACTATTAAAATTATTTAAGTAGTACATCTATTTAAATAACACACTAATAGTATACTGTGGAAAAAAATAAAAATTTGATATGAATAAAGAAAAATTTTTAAATCACCTATCATCCCACCACTCAGACATGACTTAGTGTTCACATAAACCTTTTTGATTTTCCAGTTTACATTATATTAAAGATGAGTAGTGATTCTTACCTTGCTGCTGGAGAGACATTTTCTTAATATTCTTTGGTTTGTGGAATTACATAAAGAGCTTTGTTTTTGATTAGGACATTCAGACATACCTATACTTTCCTTGTACCAGAAAACGTATCTTGCCCAGTTAAGGACTGAAAGCACGATCTGAAAGCGCACAGACATACCTGACAAAACCCAGGTTCTCTCAGGAAAATGCTTAAAAGTGGACACCACCATCCCGTGTGTCACTAGATAGCCCCATTTGAACACACAAGTCTGATGTAAGAATGTTAAGAGTTGGCAAATTCACCATGACCCAAATACTTAGATTTTTCTTTTATTTTTGTTTCTTTTTTTTTTTTAAAAACGAGTCTTGCACTGTCACCCAGGCTGGAGTGCAGTGGCATGACCTCGGTTCACTGCAACCTCTGCCTCCCAGGTTCAAGCAATTCTCTGCTTCAGCCTCCTGAGTGCCTGAGATTCCAGGTGCCTGCCACCACACCTGGCTAATTTTTTTGTTTTTTTTAGTAGAGACGCGGTTTCACCATCTTGGCCAGGCTGGTCTTGAACTCCTGACCTCATGATCCATCTGCTTTGGCCTCCCAAAGTGCTGGGATTACAGGCATGAGCCACTGCGCCCGGCCTAGATTTTTCTAAAAACAAACAAGCAAACTTAGATTTTAGTTTGATTTGATAAAATGAGACATTGTACGGAATCTGTCCTTATATGAGTAAACTTATATATGGTAAGCACTAGATCGAAAGCCCCGGCAACTTCTCAGGCGGCAGTCACATTATTGCGAGGGTAACCTGAAAACAGCTGTCAGCTGGGAGTAGGAGCCAGGGTTTTTTTCTCAGTATTCACCTTCAGGGGGCTGTTGGAGAAGTAAGCAAAACATTTTATGTAAACGGTCCAGAAGACTTTTGAAAAATATGCCATGAATATCATAGGTTTTGTAGCTGTAGCAAAGTGAGAGCCATGTTGTAGAAACAGGAAAATAACCTCATATAACCCTTATTATGTTTGCAGCCTGGCTGTAAGGATTAGTTGGAAGTCATCCCTGATTAATATTTATCTAGGAGTCAATGATTAACTGTCGTTGTTGATAAGAATATCTGTTTATATTGCATAATGATCACTTTTATTAAGTTCATATACATCAGTATTATTAAAGGATTAGGGTATTTGTGAGCATCATGAGTTTTCACATTCAAATCTATCTTTTCTAAATGACTTAAAACCATAAGAATTTTGTGTGGAAAAGGAAGGCAGCCCTACAGTACCCATATCACCCTTCGTTCATCTCTTGTATCTCACTGCCAGCAGATCACCAATTCCTATCATCTCTTGGTTCGAGAATTTTTTTAACCTACCTGAAAAGTTATGCTATCCTAAGTTTGCCTCTAAACCACTTTTATTCATGTGGTTTTAGATGAATTGCATTGATTCCAGATTGCACACATAGGACCTTAACATAATTTTATGCTTTAGCTTTAAAGATACCCTAATGATTATCAGTGTTGTTGCTATTATTTCATTGATAATCTGAATCTAAATTTTGACATTCTACTATACAAAATTTTTAATTTGAATATTATTTCATACTATTTCACAAGTAGTTGTGAGACCTTAAGTTGTTTCCAACTGTGTGCTGTGAAGTCAGTCCTCAAGGATCTGAGGATTGGTAGGAAGACCCCTTTCATCTTTCCTGCAGACTTAGGTAGGGTCTTTTGTGATTAGCCCTCTTTAATTATTTAAAGTTCTGTCTTTTGCCAGACTTTACACGGGCACCAGAAAATACTTCAGTTTTATTTTCTACTTTTTAAAAGCCCTCTAGCTTTAAAGCATTCCCAATTTTAAGGGAATGTTAACGTGGAAAGCACTTGCTGAGCCCTTCTACCTCTTTTGTGTTTTTTTTCTTTTTCTTTGATACTGCGTCTTGCTCTGGCATCCAGGCTGGAGTGCAATGGTGAGATCATGGCTCACTGCACCTTGAACTCCAAGGGCTCAAGCGATCCTCTCATCTCAGCCTCTCAAGTAGCTGGGACTACAAGCACACATCACCATGCCCGGGTAATTTTCTTATTTTTTGTTGCCCAGGCTGGTCTTGAACTCCTCACCTAAAGCAATCCTCCTGAGTTGGCCTCCCAAAGTGCTAGGATTACAGGCATGAGCCACTGTGCCCAGCTTCTTTTCTATTATTTTTGTTAAAGCAAAAAAAAAAAAGGTTACAGTTAACATTTATTTTTAAGGTCTTCTTGGCCAACCACAGATATCTTTTGAAAACTTTCTTACCTGCTATCCCTTTAAAACATCAATGTATTATTTTGAGGCCGTATCATTGTCATATTGAAGATCTAGTGGACTTGGTGGGTTCTGTCTCATACTGGCTATTCCTTTTTCTCCCTCTGGCGTGGCCTGTGTGATAGCCCTAGTTTTCTCACAGTCTGCTGTCTGCAAAAGGGAGATACTACTAGCAAAGAATCTCAAAACAACGTTTTCACCTTTGTTGTTGGTAAAAATAATTTAACTTCCAGTTAAAGACAAAGTTTGCAGTAAACAATTTGTTTATTCTTTATGAGTTAATCTTTAAAACCACAAGTGGTAGATAACTGGTGAACTGAATTAGCTTTATTAGAAAAAAATGAAACAAGCTGTAAAGACTACATATGATTATTACTATGAAAATTCTTCCTAGAATCCAGTGAGGAAGTTAAAAAAAAAAAAAAAAGGAAAAATTCTTCCTGAGTCTATATACCGTTTTGAAACATTTAACATTTAAATTTTAGTAACTTAGGGTATAGGTATGAAAGGTACGATCTGCAATTTTTCTGAAAATTAGAATGGATTTTCTTTTCATAGCAACTGTGAACTTCAATTATCTTAGCCAAAGGGCAGTGATTGCCTTATCTTGTAGAGTAACCACGTTCTGTTTATTTGAAGTGGTGACAGCCTTTGTACAGTTATTTAGACATTGAACAACATGTAGGAGGCCAAGAGGCATCCCCTTAGATGGTCCCTTTTACATGTCAGTTGCCTTGTGCAGGATAGCCACCTCCACTAAAATTTATTTATGAATTGTAAAGGTAACATATACTCATTCTGAAAAAATTCAAGAGATATAGATAGATGTATATAAAATAGAAAATGGAAGTATCCTGCCCTCTCCCTACCTGTGTGCTTTTTTCATGTGGCACACATTATGTTTTCATGTGGCCACTGTTATTTTTGCTGGCTGCCTTGGAAGCCACCTGTGAATGAACGCTAATTATTTAATCAGTCCTTACTGGGGGACATCAAAGTTGTTTCCGGTTGTGCTGAGATAGAGCAATGAGTTTCCTTCTTTTACATCCTTGTGCATTGCTCTATTGTTATGGATGATAAATTTCTAAAAGTAAAATCACTGGGACAAAGGATACACACACACACACACATATTTTTTTGTGACAGGATCGCACTTTGTCACCCAGGCTGGAGTGCAGTGGCGCAATCACAGTTTACTGCAGCCTTGACTTCCCAGATTCAAGCGATCCTCCCATCTCAGACTCCCAAGTAGCTGGGACCACAGCGCACACCACCATGCCTGGATAATTATTTTTCTCAGTTTTTGTAGAGACACGGTCTCCCTATGTTGCCCAGGCTGGTCTCAAATTCCTGGGCTCAAGCAATTCTCCTGCCCCAGCCTCCCAAAGTGCTGGGACTATGGGAATGAGCCATGGCACCCAGACTGGGTATATATTTTTTAAATATTTTGCTAACTTCAACCAAGTTTTTGATAAGAGCTGAACAGCAAACAATTAAAAATAAGATCACTTTTGAATACTTGAAAGATAACAGATGTCTAGTTCATTAGTTGAAAGATAATTCATGTGTATTATGTAGTTTATGTACATAATTTTGTCT
This sequence comes from Pongo pygmaeus, assembly GCF_028885625.2. NCBI lineage: Eukaryota > Metazoa > Chordata > Mammalia > Primates > Hominidae > Pongo > Pongo pygmaeus. The sequence goes on along the minus strand of NC_072385.2, from coordinate 89,929,584 downwards.
GAAAGTTTAATAAATTCATCTCTGAGTGCTGCTTAGCAACACTGAAACTCTGAAGACAGTATTTCTAGAAAATAAGTCCTAAGCATAATCATTTACAAAATAATTGTCAAGAAATCTTTAGAATGATAATGCTAGTAAGGATACATTGTTATATCTAAAAAATGAGAAGGCAGTTTTAAGGTGCCTCCTTGAATTAGTAAAGTTGATTTTTCTTAAAGTAATACATATTTTTGTTTTAGGAACTGGAACAGTACAAAAGAAGTTCTTCCAAGTCTTGGAAACAAATTGAGCTTGATTCTTGAACCTAATTCAATTATGGTATATTTATTTCTTCTTTTCCAAATACAAATAAGATTATATTGTGAAATAACTATTGTGGCAATATGTGAAGAAAGTTAAACTGTATAATTTGTTAAAGGACAAGCTGGATTTCTTGGACTAGTGCATCTCCCTGTATATCTTGAATCTTTTTAAAAGGAAAAAATATTGTAGAACCACGTGTAATATTTTTTTAAAATAAAAGAATCTTCTACTACCTACCTCTAACATGTTTAAGTGGTATATACTCAATTCAGCATGTATAAGTTTCTGCTTATATGTTTTCAGGAATATAAGAGTATTTGGTTACAGTTTTAAATGCAAGGTTAAGTGCCCACGTTAGACACATTCTTCTAAAAGGCGTTCTCAGCTGTAGCTGGGAGGAAACTGGAATTGGGTTCACAGATGTCAAAATTTTACTCTTAACAGTGAGGCACAAGAAGCACCTGAAATAGGAGATGCACATTCCTGGGTCGCCACACCTAGAGTGTCGCCATCAGTGGTCTGGAATGGGGCATTTTTAATCAGCATCAATTTCACCCCTCTGTGAGACTGACACGTTTATTTTAAATACCACTTTTTGAAGAACAGGCACTTCTAAGGAGATATCTTATCAAGAAGCAGGACAAAACATCATGTGTTGGGGATAACCAGGATTATTTACAAGGTGGGATAGCCTTTAAGAAGCCGTTCCAATCTGTATATTTGTGTACCTGCTAGCCAAGTTCATTTTGAGTAAGTATAATTGCTATGATGAAAAATGATTTATTCTGTGTTCTTCCATGTCCACATATAAAATATATTGACTCCCAGCTTCAGATAAGCACATTTATTACCCCAAGGGAGTAGTGTCTGAGCAGATAGCAAGCCATCTGCTTATTGCAGTGAACTAGGACTTCATAGATTATTTGCAGTATGTATGGTTCTGACACCCTTGAGAACAGAATTTTCAGCATGTTTCCAAGGAACCTCAGTCTTAAGCACAGGTTTCTTGCTGAGTGCTATGGAAAAAGAGATCCCTTTAAATTTACAGTGAACATTATGATCTCAGAAACATCACTGACTTGGTGGGAAGAAACAGCCTATTCCACAAGAGTAATAGGAATTGTTATTATGTAATTTGATTTTCTTACACATCACTGTCCATTTTTGACTTGAGACACAAACTGTCACATGTTGAAAGGCATTGTGTTTTTCTAAGGTGCTATCACTAACATTTAATAGCTTGAAGTCACGTGTGATGTCAGTTTTCCAAATGTTTCTGAGCTGGAATGAAATTCATCTGCATATGAATAGTAGAAAATGTTTCCACTTATGTTGTACACCCATATCTTTAGTTAGTTGAAATCAGTGATTTCAAAAGAGGTTCCTGTGGGACTCTCTTTGAACTACTTTAATAGATTATCATCTCCAGAATTGTCTATAACTGATGTGACATATATAATCTGTAAGACATTGTGTAACTATTATACCATAATCATCCATGTCAAAGACCTTTTATAAAAATTGACAGTACTAGCCTGATAATTTACCAATGCCTCCACATCCTTAAATACTGTTCTAAGAAATAGAATTTTACTGTGTTTCCTTAATGAAATGATCTTTCCTATTTCAGTGTGAGACATTTCAAATGCTATAATTTATCTTTCTTCACAAGTTAGGTCACAGTCAGTGAACAAGTTCATGCGCTCTCTACCATATTCTCACCCAAAGTTACCATAGTAACACTGAGACAGTTTCATTTCGGGTTCGTACATGGAATTACTTGAAGATCAATCAGAAAGAGAATCAGTAATTTTAATACAGAACCTATTTTTTTTTTTTTTTTTTTTTGAGACAGAGTCTCGCTCTGTCGCCAGGCTGGAGTGCAGTGGTGCATTCTCGGCTCACTGCAACCTCCACCTCCCAGGTTCAAGCAATTATCCTGCCTCAGCCTCCCAAGTAGCTGGGACTACAGGCGCCTGCCACCATGCCCAGCTCATTTTTGTATTTTTTAGTAGAGATGGGGTTTCACCATGTTGGCCAGGATGCTCTCGGTCTCTTGACCTCATGATCCACCCGCCTCGGCCTCCCAAAGTGCTGGGATTACAGGCATGAGCCACCACGCCTGGCCAGAACCCATTTTAATAACCTATTTACATTATTTTATCCTTGAAAGTATGTAATACAGGTGTCTGTATTTATACGTGTTAGCACCCTTTACAGTTCAAGAATGTGAATTTCTGGTATGTACCCTGTTCTTTGTAAACAATATGTCAGCACCTTTTTTCTTTCTTTTTTAGAGACAGGGTCTTGCTCTGTCTCTGTTACCCAGGCTGGAATGCAGTAGTTCCATCATAGCTCACTGCAGCCCCTACCTCCTGGGTTTAAGCGATCCTCCCACATCAGCTTCCTGAGCAGCTGGAATTATAGACTCGAGACACCATGTCTAGCTATGTCAGCATTTTTTCTATATGGACTTTAAATAACAGCTGATTTCCAACCTTAACGGGGTTATTTTTCAGTGCATATACTTTAGTAAAGTTTACTTGTAATTCTATAAGTAAACTCAGCTGAAAGTGAAAAATAGCAAACGAATCTTTAAAAACATAACCAGAGGTTTGTCTGGTGTGCTTTGTTCACTGTTGAGCCCATTCCTACAGTTTTTTATTTTAATCCTCAGTAAAATCACTAGGTGCTCTGTAGCAGTGGTGCTCACCATCCATCTGCCCAGCATTCTCTCGATGTGATCAGGTAACTCTGACCCCTTGTGTGGACATCTGCATTTAACTCTGGGTCTTCCAGGAACAGAAGCATTCTTACCCAATTCTACATGATAACCTTGCTTCATCTAAACCCACAACTCTTTTTTTCTGTCACTTACGGTCAGTAATCCTTCAAACCTTTTATTTTTGCCTAATCCTTTATCAAATGTAAACATATTTTTAAGCTGACCTATTTTTTTCTGTACCTAGAACAAGGAAAAAAAATAGTCACACGAGTCTCCCATAGGTTTATGAATGATTATTATTTACATTCTTGGGTCCACTCAGTCACAGTTTCCAAATACCACATGTCTCTGCAAGTTTTAACAGCAAGGGACTATAAACCACTTCCATTGCATTCAAGGCCTGCGTGGATCAAAGAGGCACAAATGGAGTCTTAATGGTTAAAAGACTTGAGATGTCCTATCAAGAAAGAAATACATTGCACTCTCATTTCAGACGTTCAGAGCAGTCATGCACAGTCGGCAGCTTCACTTCCATTTTCCCAGCCATGGCTTTCACTACCTGCTAATGAGATGATCCCTTATTTTGAAAACAACTATTCCTAGGATGACAAGAGCTGGAATAAATGAATACAAAATCAGAAAGTTCATTGTGAATCTAGATGTTGCACCTGGGCAGGTTTTCTCAATGAACTGAATTCCTTGAGTGAAGGCACACATTGGATTAGTTGTCACAGAAACATTTGAGCTGCCTGTCAAGGAAAAGATTGACAGTGTCAGGTGTGGTTTATCTCAGGTAATTTAATCAACAAGTATTTACCAAGTGCTTGCTAAGTACCCTTAATGAAAATTACAGGACACTTTAGCAAGCCCAGAGTTTACAATTTGATGAAGCAAGAGTGAGCAGTTCTGGCCTTTGGCTTCATTTGAAGATGGACATGCTTTTGTTTCTATTTTGGGTATAGATTCATTACCATATTTGTGATAAAAATCATGATCCCTTAGCACAGGCTATCCTAAAGTTACTGACATTATCACTTAAAATTATTTAAAACACTACTAAATTCAGCCATATTCTTTGGTTGTCTTTGGAGTGGCCCTGAGATTTTTTTGGTTGTTTTTGTTTGTTTGTTTGTTTGTTTTTTGAGATACAGTTTCACTCTGCCGCCCAGGCTGGAGTGCAGTGGCTCGATCTCGGCTCACTGCAACCTCAGCCTCCCGGATTCAAGTGATTCTCATTTTTCAGCCTCCTGCGTAGCTGGGATTTACAGGCACGCACCACCACACCTGGCTAATTTTTGTATTTTTAGTAGAGACAGGTTTTTGCCATGTTGGCCAGGCTGGTCTCGAACTCTTGACCTCAAGTGATCCAACCTCGGCCTCCCAAAGTGCTGGGCTTACAGGCATGAGCCACCGCGCCCGGCCACCCTGAGATTTCTAATGGCCATGAGGTCCTTGTCCTGGTTCTACTTCCGTCTGGTGGGGATTGAGGAATAGACTTTTGCCAAAAGTAGCTTTACTTAGCTATGTACGACGTACATTTTGGGGAACAAGAAGCCACTTCAGCCTGCTTGAATGTGTTCAGTAGATACAGGAACTGAGTCTATCCAGAATATACTAGAGTTTACCTCAGTGTGCATAAGGTCTGTCATTTTCTAACAACATCCAAGTGTCCCTTACCTATTGACCTTTGACAGGAGACTAACTTGACTACTGCTTATTTTCTTTCATCTTAAAAATCAGAGAAAATGTTGGACTGTATTTCAAAACAGTTTTAAATTGAATTATTATAAAACACAGTTTTTATTTCAAAAATACATTTCCTTCAAGAAATTGCTCCCTCAGAGTAACATGCAAAAATAATATCCCCAAATAGAATACTTACCACAAGTGAAATTCAGTCCGTAGAACTCATTGACTACAAGAATCTCACTGCAATATTTTTGGAATGTAAAATAACTGATGATTTTAAAAGGAATGGGCATTTCTTGTATGTTTCTTAAGAAAAAGAAAACAAAAATGAAATTCAGTAGGTTCTGGCAATAGTCCTACCAAATGAAAAGAAAGGCAATCCTTATGTTTTCCAACAGGAATATAGTTTTCTATCTCCTTATTATAAAAATGATGCTCACTATAAAAAAACCTTCAAACAACATTGAACAATATGAAGAAATACCATTGCCTAGAAATAACTATTGTTAACATTTTGGTAATATATATAACATGTGTGTTTAGAAGTTTTATATAAATGGAATTAAACTCTTCATGCTCTTTCCTAACTTACTCTTTTTCTGCCAAACATATGTCTCAGACATCCTTCCAAGTCAGTAAGCATAGCACTTTGTCATTTTTAGTCACAGCTTGGTGGCCTGTTATAGTGAAGACCTTAATTACAGTTCTCTCAAGTAGACGATTACTGTCTACTTATTTTGGTAAGCACTACTGATATAAACGTACAAGAAAATACAGACCTAACACATACCAATTGGAGGAGGAGATTTGTGATTAAACAGAAACTTGAAGGTACCAATGTAGAAAGTTAGAACTAACCTAGAATAGAGGAAAAGGAAGAAGAGACCGAGCCAACATTCATTGTGAAAATGAATATGTCTCCTCTCCAATCTATTTCAGGTGAAACTGTGTGCTGACACTGTGGTCTTCTTAGTCCACTATATATTTTCTGTCAATCAAAAGATATAAAATTCTTTCTGTTTGCAAGGCACTAGTTCTAGGAGCTTGAGAACTTCAAAAGATGTATCCTATCCCTAAAGAACTCATAATGTAGTTGGAGATATAGAATATATCCTTAAAACTATAAAAATACACAGTAGTGAACTATTTGTGCCAAGAAAGTATAAAAAAATGGGTACCACACATCCATGATGTTCTTGTATTTAGTATTTATGGTTTCACCTATTTGCAAGGTGTCCTCAAACTTTCAGTTTCCTAAGGCACAATATTGAATTAACCACATTGAGAGGTTGCTAATTGAAAAGGATACGTGGGACTCTGGGAAGGAATTAGGGGAAGAGGATGGAAATTCTAGGAAGGTAGAAATGGTATGAGTACAGGCATGCCAAGGGCTGCATATGGGACTGACTGGACCAGAAAGACTGGAAGAGAGGATGTGAAGGAACAGTGGGAGGGGAGCTCGGAACAATAGCCAGAAACAGCCATTTCAGGGCCTTGCTGTGAGTTGAGGTTGAATGACCATGAATGAGGCAGGTCACGTTGAAATCAGCATTCTGAGAAAATTAACGTGACTCCAGCAAGAAGGATGGCCAGAATGAGGGCAGAGTAAGAACAGGAAAAGAAGGAAAGAAAAAAGGACCAGACTACAACAAAAGTTCAAGTATGAGATGACAAAGGCCTGGAGTAGGATGATGGCCATTGAAAGGGTGACTGCCTAGTGACTAGGGGCTATCTTTCTGAGGTAGGAACTGTGAACCTTTGTTTCTCCCTGTACCACACAGAGTCAAACACAAAATGTTCCACATGCACCTATGGTTTGATATCAGAAAAGAAAACCAACATGATTTGGTGAGTGATGCAGTGTGTATACAGTTCAAAGACAGAGTCATTCACTTATTCACTCAACAAATAATGTTTGCAGGCCTTAATTGGTCCGAGGCCTAATTGGGCTGGCTGCTGAGAAGGTCTAAAATGATGAACGAGACACAGCTGCTGCCTTCAAGAGGTGGATAATCTATTACTACAAAGGAAGACCATGACAGGAAGTAGCGTGTGATAGGCTGAGAGAGAAAACAAAGGGGGCCTTCAAAGAGAGTGCGCCTCTAGCCTTGGGAACAACCAACAGACTTTCTGCAGGTGGCAGAGAGAGACAAATGAATCAGTGAAAGGCACAGACAGAAGGAGAAGCAGCGGGAGGAACCATAGATCTAGATGTATTGACATGACATTGTCCACATTAGGTTGGTTTGTGCTTTGTCCTTTTTATTTTTTGAACGGAGTCTTGTTCTGTCACCTAGGCTGGAGTGCAGTGGCGTGATTTTGGCTCACTGCAGCCTCCGCCTCCCAGGTTCAGGTGATTCTCCTGCCTAGCCTCCTGAGTAGCTGAAATTACAGGCACATGACACCACACCCAGCTAATTCATATTATGTTGTTAAATGGGAAAAAATGTATTCATATTTTATATCTTATACAACAGGATGATTTCATCTTTGTTAAAAATTGTATAAAATTCTTCCAAGAACTGCAACAAAATTTAACTCTGGGCTCTGATACTTCAGGTAACTTTTACTTTCTTCTGCATCCATATTTATATTGTGAGCATTTCTTCCCCCAAGAACTTGCATGATTTTGTAAGCAGAAGAAACAGCAAAGCTAATTTCCTTTGTGTTTAAAAGAGAAGGGCGCCAACAGCACAAATGCCTTAGGCAGTTCACCTAGAAAGATGATGACTGGGGAGAAAAATGGGTAAATGGAATGACTAGCAGGTTGATGTGGCCTCTAAGAGTGGAGTTTTAATTTTCAGCGATGAGAGTGGAATTCATGTGAAGCCTTGGGATGTTAAAGATTTTGCAACTAATCTGAGAACATTTAGTATTCTTTGCCACTGCCTACCTTTTAAGAGCAATTAACCACCAGGCATAGTGACTCACGCCTGTAATCCCAGCACCTTGGGAGGTCGAGGCAGGGAAATCACTTGAGGTCAGGAGTTTGAGACCAGCCTGGCCAACTTGGTGAAACCTCATCTCTACTAAAAATACAAAAATTAGCTGGGCGTGGTGGTGTGCACCTGTAATCCCAGCTATTCAGGAGGCTGAGGCAGGAGAATCGCTTGAACCTGAGAGACAGAGGTTGCAGTGAGCTGAGATCGTGCCACTGCATTCCAGCCTGGGTGACAGAGTAAGTGGGACTCTGTCTCAAGAAACAAACAAAAATAATAAATAAAGAGCAACTAACCTCCTTTTCCTAAAAACCCAATACAAATGATTCTTATGATCAGGTTACTTCCAGATAAACCCATCGTAAGTTGAAAATATTCTAAGTTAAAAATGCATTTAAGGCCGGACGCGGTGGCTCACATCTATAATCCCAGCACTTTGGGAGGCTGAGGCAGGCGGATCACCTGAGGTCAGGAGTTCGAGACCAACCTGGCCAAAATGGTGAAACCACGTCTCTACTAAAAATACAAAAATTAGCCAGGTGTAATGGCAGGCGCCTGTAATTCCAGCTACTCAGGAGGCTGAGGCAGGAAAATTGCTTGAACATGGGAGGTGGAGGTTACAGTGAGCCGAGATCATGCCACTGCACTCTAGCCTGGGTGACAGAGCGAGATTCCCTCTCAAAACAAACAAACCAACCAACCAACCAAAAAAACACATTTAAGACACCTAGCTTACCAAACATTACAGCTTAGCCTGGTCTATCTTAAATGTGCTCAGAACACTTAACGTTAACCTACAGTTGGGAAAAATCATCTAACACAAAGCCTATTTTATAATAAATTGTTGAATATTTAATGTAATTTATTGAATCCTGTTCTGAAAGTAAAAAACAGAATGACTGTATGGCTACTCAAAATACAGTTTCTAGGCTGGTTGCGGTGGCTCACACCTGTAATCCTAGCACTTTGGGAAGCCGAGGTGGGCGAATCACTTGAGGTCAGGAGTTCGAGACTAGCCTGGCCAACACGGCGAAACCCCATCTCTACTAAAAATACAAAAATTAGCCGAGCATGGTGGCGCACACCTGTAATCCCAGCTATTCAGGAGACCGAGGCACAAGAATCGCTTGAACCCGGGAGGCGGAGGTTGCAATGAGTTGAGATCACGCCACTGCACTTCAGCCTAGGCGGCAGAGTGAGACTCCGTTTCAAAAAAAACAAAAACAAAATACGGTTTCTACAGAACGAGTATCACTTTCTCAAAAAATCATAAGTCGGGGATCATCTGTACATGGAATGGCACCAGATTAACTGAAACAATGATTCAAATAATATAAAAGAGGAGATGCTGCCCAAGGTTGGCTCTGTACATTGCTGGCTTGATTCTGTACTCTTGGCGTGATTTGATTTCTGCATTTTTCATAAATATTAACAATCCACTTAAGCAACATGGACAAATACAATATAATGGTGTTCGTGTGAAAAAATATCCTCCTTGATTTATCAAAGCCTAGTTCACTTTGCTTTATAATATCTCACTTCATATAACTCACTACAATTTATAATGTGTTTTCATATTGATTATTTCCTTTCCTTCTCATGATCCCTTGAGGCAGGTGGGGCTGAAATAGTTATCTCTTTTTTATTAATGAGGAAACTAATTTAGATAGAAAAGAGACTGGCAAGTGGTAGAGGAAGTTTCTGACTCATAGGTCAGCTTCTCTCCACGAAGTCACATGCGTCACAGCCTTCATAGTGGTGTGACTTGAGCAAAGTCAAGTCTGAGCTTCATTTTCTTATCTGAAAATGGATTGCTCTGAGAGTTAAATAATTAAACACACACATATAATTTTATATAGTAGATGCTCAGTAATGCTTTTGCTTTTTGACTCAATTTTAAAATTTTTAAGTCAAAGAAACAGCCTTCATGTTTCCTTGGGGACCCAGAGATTACTTACTAGATCCCACTCACACCACCTGCCTGGGATCATTTTTAGCCTTTTAAAATTTTCTGCCCTTTTTGCTGCTGCTTTTTAAAAATGTGTGTGGATACATTTTTTCCTGGTTATAAAATGATACTTGTCCATTACAGAACATTGATAAAATACAGAAATATGAAGAAAAAAATTAAAATCAATATCACCTAGAGATAATTACTGCTATCGTTTGGTGCATGTCCTTTAAGCCTTGATACTCTTTGGAGCAGTCTTTTATCCTGCAGGCTTTTTTTTGTCTGACTAGTCTTAATTCCTAAGAATAACTGGGAATTGAGAACTGCAGTACAAACTCAACAGTACCAGGTCAGAAATGAACTAATGCATTCAATTTATTTAGCCTATCATGTGGGCTGTGAGTTTTTCCTGGAACATCCGGGCTGGTTTTCTTCTCTTGGTATAATGGTTTATTACATGTGAATCATATCATAACATAAACTTGTTAGTTCCTGATTCCTGATAAAAAAGACATTTTATTGAACAAATGAACAGTTCAAGGTCTAAGGCAATGATTAACGAGCAGTATAAACGCTCCAGACTATAAGGTAATATCCATAACCACTATCAGTTCTCTGGTATTCCTTTATTTCAGTCATTATTAGGTGATCATTAATAACAGGTTATCCCAATCTAAATTTTTTGAATTATGATATCTTACCTGAGGAATCCAGATCCAACAAGCACCCCCGCAATGGACAGCAGAGCCACTACACTGTTGACTATATTTGGATTTTGGACGATACCAAGTAGCACAAGAGTTAGAAATTCACCAATTAAGTGGGGGGCCAAGAGAGCAGCAGAAAAATATCCAAATCTGGCAATCTCAGGATGTAAGCCCAGCGTCCTAGAAAAGCATAAGCTCTTTAGTTTCCTCTCCAAGGGCTATCATTTAAGAAAAATACTGCACTTGCCTCTATGAATAAATCCTTGGTGGTGAGTGGGTGGGAGAAGTTTGCAGGGCAAGCCACACTCCCCTTTGAAAGGCCTTTTTGGAACGGAGCCAACATGAGACTATTTATTACATCAAATTTTTCCCATTGGCTGCAACTCATTGGGAGCCACCTTTTCCCTTTCACAGCTCCTTCAGCTCTCATAGGAAAACATTAAATTACTTAGACAATGGTCACAACTAACTGCAGTAAGCAGGCTTGTTGAACTCTACAGGCTTCTTCATAAATAACCATGTTCTGCCTAGCCAACACCACACCTACCTTAATGTTAAAGGGCTCACCCAACCTGCTTCCCAGCACCCCCTTCCCTGAACCTCATCTCTGTTATGTGGGATTATTGCCCACGTGAAAACCCCTCACTTCTTTTGTCCTTGATCAGGTTAACCCTCCCCAGGCCTACTCCATTCCATTCTTGTCTTTTATTCTACCAATCCCTTCTACTGATTTGACCTTCATTTTCTTTTTTGAGACAGAGTTGCACTCTGTTGCTCAGACTGGAGTGCAGTGGCGTGATCTCGGCTCATTGCAACCTCTGCTTCCCGGGTTCCAGTGATTCTCCTGCCTCAGCCTCCCAAGTAGCTGGGATTACAGGCACGCACCACCACACCCAGCTAATTTTTTTGTATTTAGCAGAGATGGGGTTTTGCCATGTTGGCCAGGCTGGTCTTGAACTCCTGGCCTCAAGTGATCTGCCCATCTCAGCCTCCCAAAGTGCTGGGATTACAGGCATGAGCCACCATGCCTGGCCTGACCTTCGTTTTCTTGTAAACAAACCACCCTATATCCATGCAGCTTTCCTCTTATATTCCTTTCTCCAAATTACATTTCCCTGGTGATAGCATATCTTCAATGACCATTAGGCATGGCTGCTGTTTATCCCATTTGTAGAGTAAGCAAAAAATGTTGGCATGTCGTATACTCGCCCCTCCTTACCACTTACTCTTCAAGGCCATCTACTTTTCCTCTATACAAATCATGAAGTTTGCTTATGCTATCAATGCCATTCCTCATTGTTGTCTTCTGTGACATTTAAAACATCCTCTTGCCTTTCATGATTTTATAGCACCTGGACCAGAGTCATTCTTTTTGCTCCTCTCCCCTATCATTTTCCTCAAGCTCTTTAACCTTCTTGATGAGCCATCCACATCAGTGGTTCCTAATTAGCTAATCTCAATTCCAGTGGCTCCATCTACCTAATCTGCATCACTCACCGTGTCTTGGACTTAAATATTACTCAAAATGGTTTCGCTCCCAGGATTTCAGAGTCTGAGGACACCCTCTCTGATCACAGCCTCCTGCCTCTCACTTCCCCAGTGCCCTCACTGCCGCAGATGCTGGACCCCTTCTGCCGTTCTTTGCCTTATCAGTTCCCACATCTGGGACCCTATTCTCCCTTAAGCAATGGAAGGTGTGCTGGACAATGCCTATTGCCGCACTAACTGGATCCCCTCTGCCACTTTGCCTCAGCTGGCCCCTGGACCCGTAAGATTTCCTCATTGTGTCTTGAATTCTAATAGCATGTCCCATTATGACTGATATAAACCTCTACTTTAAAATTTTCCCCTCCCCAATTTCAATCTCTCTCCCCAGTGCTCAGCAGCTGAATTCACCTCCCATTTTATGAATTTCTTGATATCTTCATCATCTCTATTTTTCATTCTCTCTCTCTCCCCCTCTCTCTTCCCGCACCCCATCTTTGAAAGTGTGACCCTAGCTGCTTGCATCCTTGATCCCATGTTATTCTGATTCCCCTATCCCTACCTTGGTCTACTCTGGAAACTTCCTCTTTGACTTATCCAAATTTTGGCTGCATTTTCATCTACTCTCAATCTGATGCTTTTTGATGGTCTTATTTACCACATCCTAAAACAACCATTTTTTGAACTTGATCATCATTTAAGTAACTGCCCCTCTTCATCCTACCCTGTAAAACCAAGTTTCTCAAACCAGAATCTGCTTCCTCCATCTTACACCTTCCTTTCTTGTAAACCTGACTTGCACCCCCATGACTCTACCGAAGCTCTTTTTTGGAAAATTGCAATGGCCTCTTCCCCTTATGCCTCACCTCCTTTAACCCCTGCACTATTGAAGTGTTTACGACACTTCCTTGAAACTCTCTCCTTCCTCATCCTCTCTGATGCTGCCCAATCCTGCTTCTCTTTCTACCTCCCTGATCACCCTCTCCCTCCTCTGTTGGTTGCTGTCCTCTTCCCACCCTCTGAATGTGTCTGTTTTAAGGTTTTACACTCAGGCTGCTTTCTCCCCGCCCCTGGGCCCCCCATGCACCTGGGTCCCAGCTACTTCAGAACCCTCTTCTCTGGCCCAGGCCCTGCCATGAATGTGGGACAGGCCATTCCCAGGCACATGTCATCTTGTTGGTTTGTTCTCAGGTCTCCTGCAGCCCACAGTTGGGCTATTTACAATAAAATTAATGTCCTGGAAGATACGACATTGCACTAGACACTGATGGGCAAAGTGTAGGTCCTCCAGAGCAGAGAACTTCACCCTGGAGCTCTCCCTGCACGAGTCCCACTAGCTCCATGACTCCATGGGACCCCGGCCCTGGGTGAACTGAACAACCCCTCACCAGTAGCACACACTGCTGAAAATCATGGTGGCAACAACGCTGAAGGGGAGGACATGCAGTGCATAGGCCAGCATCATCTGCCACTTCTGGTAGAGGCCATCCTGACTCTCCTGGTCGCTGACAGCTCGCAGCACAGGAACTGGGGATGGAAGGCAGGTTTCAGAACAGTCAGTCACCACCCAGCTGAAAGAGGGAGGGCCAGCCCAAGCTGAACGTGAGGTCTGTCAGGGCTGGATGGTGAGGACCAGCTAGGGGGGGTTCCCTAGTCATAGAAGGAGGGGACCTGCCATCCACAGGACAATAAATCCCCACCCCAGAAATCTACACTCTACCTGAATTGCAATACAATTGCAAAAGATGTCATTTATTTCCTTCTCTCTAAAGTGGAGAGTTGTCACCAATTCAGGAAAAGTACATGCAAAAGGGGCATGAATAAGTGATTTGAAGCACTTTGTCTCCTTTCTGTGCAGGATTCCCCCCGCCCCACCCCGCCCCCACCACCAGCAGCCTGCATTTTAGACTTGCTCTGGGAAGGCCAGGCAAACCCCGCAGATGCAGACACTTAGCACTGCCCCTCATGTCAAGCTCTAGAGCAACTTCACAATAGCGAAGTCCTTCCCTCTTATTCCCTAACAGTGTTGCCTTTGGGGAATCCCTCTAACACCTGCTTCCTGCAACATTAGGCAACCAGGTTTTGTCTAGAATTCCACTGAATTTGAAAATTAGGTGCTGGCTGTCCTAAAATCAGCTCCAAAAAGAAGCTAATGGTGCAAAGTTGGCCTGGTCGCTGAGCCCCCATGGGCTGTGCTTCTGAGATGGCCAAGATGAGATAGGAGGAATGATCTTTTGAAAAACTCCTCAAACTCTCCCCACCAGTACATCGTAACTTCATGTTTCCCTGGATCCTTAGCCCTCAGAGAGATCCACCTGGTGAGCTCATTCATATTAACGTGTTGGTAACTCAATAGTTGCCTTTCCCCAGAGAGGGAACCCAGAGAGGGCCAGGTTTAGCTCAGAGAAATACGCTTATAATGGTGGACTTTTGTAAGGTTACAGCTGGAGAAGGGAGTTATTTAGGGACAAAGAGGTGCACCTCTAGCACGTGGGCACTTACACAGATTCACAGCGTTGAGCATGCCTGTGTACGGGGTGGCGCCCACAAACTGGTAAAGGAGACCCACGCGGTCCTGGATAGCACCCGTTAGCACATTGCTCTGGACCCGCAGAACGAAGAAAAGGAGGAACAAACCCATGATCAGGTTCTGAAGGAGACGCATAATCACTGCCAGCTTATTTCTCACCAAGTTTCTTGTCACTCTCCTGAAAACAAACAACCCTGTTTTAATTCCTTTTCAGAATTATTATTGGGGGATAGCTAAAAACCTCCAACGGGCATTGCTCACATTTGTGAGCCTCTTACCTCAGGAGAACACCCAGTTTAGAGAAAACTCCAGGAGAATCTTTGGTTTTGAAAGGAACCATTGGTAACGTTTTCAGGTGTTTCATTCTTTCAATATTCTTCAAAGTTTTATGACAAATTGCTGATTTCCTGTAGGCAGATTCTATCATCTGGACTCTCTTGGAGGTTTCTATTTCCCGTTCCTTGCTTTGGGTATCCACTGACGTCAGGTCCACTAAAAGTTTTTCCCAAAAGATGTCACTCATGTGTTTTTAAATGCATGTATGTACATGGATATACAATTGGTACAGGAGTACTGGCCATAATACCTCATCCCATCAAGATAAAATTTGTGGTTAATGCCCACCTATAAAATCAGAATACTTTAAAGCATCCCAGCAGGGCCTTGAGGATCCCATTGGGATTGTCTGGGAGAATTCAGAAGCTCAGCTAATTATGCTCTGATAAAGTAGTAGCAGTGCGCCAGTTTGTTTGAGAGAGATCCCTGACCTCATTCTGATAGTCATCTCTGGCAAGTTAATTGACCCGGCCAAATTGATTCCTTGAAGAGTATAAAACACAAAAACAAAAGCAAAAATCAAATCCACTAGAGCTGGTGTCATCCAGCAGAAGTCTGAGATGAGAAAGTTTAAAAAACATTCATGATGGGGAATGTGAAAGAAAAACTTACTATAGAAGTCAAAAGGGTTTGAATGTTCGGGACAAGGGTAACCGCAGTCATTGAAGAAATCAAGCATTTCCGCTGGTGTGCCACAGAAGATCAGCTCTCCGAAGCTCAGGATGGCAATTTTGTCAAAGAGCTGACCAGACAACAGATGTAGTTAGTGTGTGATCACAAGGTTAGCGATGCACTTTGAATGTCTCCGGGAACACTGATGCGGGGCCAAGGTCAAGTATTCCTTATGGTCACCTGGTCCTTATGGGAAATGCATTTCTGAGCAGTCAGTCCTTCGATGACCTTGGCCCTGCATCAGTATTCTTGGAGACATTCAAAGTGCATCCCTACCCTTGTGAGCCTAGGCTACCACTGTGGGTCATGCTGCCTCCCATCCTGAGGCCCAGCTACATATCTGGGATAGACAAACATGACTGGACCTGGGCGTAAGTCCCAGCCAAGCCAAGTGAGTGACCTTGGGCGAGCAGGGCTGGGTCTTAGTTTGTTTTTTTGTTTTCATTTTAAATCTCAGCTCTTCCTCTATAAAAAGCAAATAATAGCTAACCAAAGGGATACTGAGCAGAGAAAGTGAGATTTTTTTGGAAGGAAATCTGCATGATTTCGTGGAAAAACACAGCCTTTGAAGCCAACTTGGCTGTGAAAGCCTAATGCTAGCTTTTTAGTATTAATAACTGTGTGATCTTGGCTCAATTTGTTGTTGTTGCTTTGTTGTTATTGTTGTTGTTGTTGTTTTTGAGACCGAATCTCACTCTGTCATCCAGGCTGGAGTGCAGTGGCACAATCCCAGCTCTCTGCAACCTCCTGGGTTCAAGCGATTCTCCTGCCTCAGCCTCCGGAATAGCTGGGATTACAGATGCACACCACCATGCCCAACTATCAATTTTGAATCATTGCTAAGTTTCACTCTTTTCCTCTGTAAGGTGAATATACTGAAACACACCTCATAGGAGTGTTGTGCAGATGAAATGAGCTATGTACAGAAAGTATTTGGAACATGGTGGGTGCTGAAAGAAGTGAGTTTTCATCCTTTGCTCTTCCCCTCTCAGGAGCTGTTGGCTCCAATTGCTCTAGCACTAATGGTTTTTTGTTTGTTTGTTTGAGATGAGGTCTTGCTCTGTCACCCAGGCTAGAGTGCAATGGCATGATCACGACTCCCTGCAGCCTTGACCTACTGGGCTCAAGTGATCCTCTCACCTCAGCCTCCCAAGTAGCTGGGACCACAGGTGTGCACCACCATGCCTGGCTAATTTTTCTTTTTCTTTCTTTCTTTCTTTTTTTTTTAGAGATGGGGAGTCTCACTTTATTGCCCAGGTTGGACTCAAACTCCTGGCCTCAAGTGCTCCTCCTGCCTCAGCCTCCCAAAGTGCTGGAATTACAAGTGTGAGCCACCGTGCCTGGCCACTGGTACAAATCTTGCCCTGCCCCTGCGATTCCCATCTCAACACACCATAGACCCAGCCTTTACAAGTTGAACCCCTTACCTGAAAAAGCTCAGAACGGGGCTGGTGAATGGTGAGAACCACAATTCGGTTCCTGCGAGCCAGTTTCACCAGGAGGTTGACAATCTGATTAGCAGTCATGCAGTCCAGGCCTGTGGTCGGCTCATCAAACAGCATGACCTCTGCCAGCAAAGAAGGGCCAGACTCCTGAGGCACTGCAGAGCCCAGGCTCTGTGCTTAAAACTCAGAGTTCTGAACTGTTGCTTATTGAGTTTACACCCCATCCAAATAGTGTGCAGTGGGAAGTAAACATGTAAACTGGCTTTCAGCCTGAGCTCAGGAGAAAGGACCTGACGTGGAAGGGCCTAGTTCCCAGCTCTGGAGCACATGTGGGGCTCAAATCCTCCAGGGCACAGGGAGTAAGGAGATCAGGCCTCTTACAGGGTATTATGGGCCATCTGGGCTCTGCTCAGGGCACCCTGTCAGGGAACAAGGGCTGGCAGGCTGGCATCAAGTTATTTTAAAACAAGACTGAGAGGAGGCTGGTCAAAAAGACAACCTCATTTCATGTCTGTAGCACTTTCCAATGCCAGCAGGGTCTTTGCACAGAAAAGAAAAAAATCTGACCAATAAAACAAGGTCTGAAGTGTGGCAGGCATTCGGGTTCTTTAGAGGGTTTAAAGTAACTTATTTCTACCTAAAAAGTGACAACGGGGCCGGGCACGGTGGTTCACGCCTGTAATGCCAACACTTTGGGAGGCTGAGGCGGGCAGATCACCTGAGGTCAGGAGTTCGAGACCACCCTGGCCAACATGGTGAAACCCCATCTCTACTAAAAGTACAAAAATTAGCTGGATGTGGTGGTGGGCACCTGTAATCCTAGCTACTCAGGAGGCTGAGGCAGGAGAATCGCTTGAACCCAGGAGGTGGAGGTTGCAGTGAGCCGAGATCGTACCACTGCACTCCAGCCTGGGCAACAAGAGCAAGACTGTCTCAAAAAAAAAAAAAAAAAGTGACAGGAGCTGTTAAAAACATCTCTCTTATTTGCCTTCTAGTGACCAAGCACCATCTGAAGAACACGCAGTCCTGGTCTACCACAGTGCAAAGAAAGGATCCAGATGCAGTTTGTCCTCTCCAGCTGCATGAGTGGCGAGGTTTCCCCAGGTGTTGGGGAAAATGACCAAACCAGGCAGAGGACCAACTACTCTGTTTTGATACTCCCTTCCCCACAACATATACACTTTTGAGTTTATCATTCAAATTCCTATTTTAATTCCTGCCATTTCATGAACACCTGTGGTCATACCAAAACTCATTGGCTTTCCCCAGCCCACACAGTGGTATTGCCCTGGTGAGAAGAAATGATTGGCAGGGCAAGGCTCCATATTCAAGGAAAACCCCCATGAAACACTTCAACACCAATGCAGCACTTCTGGGTCCAGGAGCTGTTTTGTTTGGATGATGTAATCACATCAGGAAATGAGCTATACAGCATTTCTGAAAAAACTGGGTCCTCAGTTTGAAAAACCTGTGATTTCAGTTGTACACAAACCCCTTTCCAAACGGGGACTGTGAAGAAAGGGCCCAAAGTATCTGCAGACACACAGAAGATGCCCAGACCGCAGCTAGTAACAGTTCTGGGTGCCACTTACTGGGATCCTGGAGCAGCTGGGCTGCAATGGAGACCCGGCGCCGCTCACCAATGGAAATGCCCCCCAAGCTGTAGTTGCCAATCAGTCGGTCTGCCACATGGCTCAGACTCAGCTCTGCCATGACGGCCTCCACCTGCAGGAGACACAAATTACAGGAAGGCTGGGAGTGGCTGTGGCTGCTATTTCAATTCATGGGCAGGGGAGGGCATGAAAGAGGCAACACACCCCCCAAGAATCCAAGGGCCACTTCCAGACTCACCACACCCTGGGGAAAGCATGTCTTTGATAATAATATGATCCAATTTGGCTTAAATCATAATACATGTGTCAGATTTAAATAAATAATATGAGTTTTTTAAAACGTCCCCAGAGGCTGGGTGCAGTGGCCCATGCCTGTAATCCCAATACTTTGGAAGGCCGAGGAGGGAGAAATGCTTGAGGCCAGGAGTTTGAGACCAGCTGAGGCAACAAAGAGAGACCTTGTCTCTACCAAAAAAATAAAAAATAAGTTAGCCGGGTATGCTGGCACGTGCCTGTAGTCCCAGCTACTTGGGATGCTTAGGCAGGAGGATCGCTTGATCCCAGGAGGTTGAGACCACAGTTAGCCATGATGGCACCACTGCACTCCAGCTTAGGCGATAGAGTAAGACCCTGTCTCAAAAATAAAATAAAATGGGCCTGGCATGGCGGCTCATGCCTGTAATCCCAGCACTTTGGGAGGTCAAGGTGGTGGATCACTTGAGGTCAGGAGTTAGAGACTAGCATAGCCAACATGATGTAACCCTGTCTGTTCTAAAAATACAGAAATGAGCTGGGTGTAGTGGCGGGCACTGCAATCCCAGCTACTCGGGAGGCTGAGGCAGGAGAATTGCTTGAACCCGGGAGGCCAGGGTTGCAGTGAGGCAAGATGGCGCCACTGCACTCCAGCCTGGGTGACAGAGCGAGACTCTGACTCAAAAATAAATAAATAAATAAATAAACAAATAAAATAAAATAAGTTTCCCTAGAACAAAAACTGCTTACACTTGCTTCAGGAAAATTAATCAGGAAACAACAGATACTTCATTAAACTCCTATTTGCAGGAGCCATAGTCACTGCAGCCCATACAGAAAAATCTCCCAAATTCATGATTACAATATCGCTTACTTTTATAAGTGTTTGGGTTTTGAAACTTTATTATCATAAATGCTTTATGTGTTTAAAAAAATCCAACCTGATTTGAACTAAACCTGTTTCCCACTATATAACCCAAATAAGTGCTGGGGTCCCATGTGGTACAATCTCAGTGTGATTTCACATCAAAGACATATAATCCAGCCTTCAGAAGTAATTAAAAATAATTCCAATCTTTACTTGAATTTCTTTAAGGACTTTAAGGGGGACCCAATTTATAACCCTCAGCCACATTTAAAATTCCCTTTCTTCCAATTCTCTTCACTCTACTTAAACCCTGTAACTCCCTGAAACCGTTTTTCCTCCTCATTCTCAACTCTCCCAAAACAATAACGACTAAAAAAAATTCTTTACTGAATTTCTAATCAAGAAGCTTGGCTTTTTTCCTCCCTCTCTGTCTTTCCTTCCTCAGCTTATCTCCTCTCCAGAGACCTGTTCACAAATCTGTTTCTGTCCCCCCATACTGATTACCTCTATCTGCAGAAACCCCAGGGGGAAAGCAGAAAGAGACAGAAGATACTCATATGGTAATGAGTTTTGTTTCCAGACACCCCTAATAAGGCCGTGTTATGAAAATGGAAACAAAACCATTGCATTAAAAAACAATAAGCTAGACTGCAGAAGAAGAGGGAATGACTTGTGGACCAACATTCAAGAGGAGTCAGGGAGTGGGGTTGATGGCATAGATGTAGCTTTGACCCACCCAAAGAATGGACATATCTGAAATAGGTACAAAGGAATAATGAGAAAGTAAAATGCATAAATAAACTAGATATAAATATATTCTGGAAAAAAAGAAAGGTCTTCTCTTGCGATCAGGGTAGAAGGATCCTAGAATTAAGCTTTGCTTGACACAGTGAGATTTCCGTGCTGCCTAGCCAGGGTAGATTTCTGAGCCTCCTTCTCATCTCTGTAACATCATAAGGAGTAAGCTTGCCCCTCCTGGCTTGGAAGGGATGGACAGAGAAGACATTTACTTAATTCGTCTCAGAGGTTTCACACCCCAGCAGGAATGCTCTCCCATGTTTTGGGAACACTATTGGAAATGGAATTTAGAGTCCTTGGAAGGACTATTGGGATGATCAAGTCCAACCCTCCATGCTCTGTGCTTTCACGTAATCTGATGTATTCTTCACATCAAACCCAGCAGAAATGCATTCTTATTGTATTTTTTATAGAGGAGAAAACAAAGTTTCATAACTTGCCCAAGATAATGCCATTGGCAAATGGCAGGGCCAGGATTGAGAGGACTCTCTGGGCTCTCTGAAGTGGTCCAGGAAGCCTGAGCCTTAGCCAACAGCCCCGCAGACATAGCCTGCTCACATTGGCCATGCTTTATTTCCAGGTTCTTCCAAGGACAGAAGCAGATCTGCCATGCTATCTCCTTTATTATCATCAGCACTTCCTTCCCACTGAATTACTTGTCAGGATTTTACACGCTGTGGGCTGGATTTGCTCAGAAAGGACTCTCAATTGGAGAGAACTCTGCTATCAGGAGTTCTCCTGCTCCCAGGGAGCTGTGCCCCTTGAAGGAGGCATGTCCACCTGTCATTGGTTCCCTGGGTGCTTGTGGGCCTTCCCAGTCTAGAGAGAAATGAAGCAGTTTCCAGGTAAGGTCCCCGGTGGGTTTACCTGTGGCTACTTCCAAACTGGAGACAATTAAGAAAGAGATTGGAACCTAGAAGGAGTTGACAATTCAATCGTTTCTTCCTTCATTAACTCAGTCTAGTTTGGATGAGGCACATTCAAGACGCCTCCAAGCAAGCTGAGAAAAATCAGTGGCAAAAATAACTATATCTGTTCAAACAGGGAACTTGTAGAACAGCATGGTCCCAGAGAAGGGTAATGCAAGCCATAGACAGAAGTGAAATTTTAGTAGCCAAATTTTGAAAAGTAAAAAGAAACAGGTGAAATTAATTTTAATAACATATTATTTACAGCCAAAAATACCATTTCAACCTGTAATCAATACTTTTTGAAATTTATTTATTTATTTATTTATTTATTTGGTTGGGAGAGATAGGGTCTCTTTTTGTCCTTCAGGCTGGAGTGCAATGGTGCAATCATGGCTCGCTGCAGCCTCGACCTCCTGGGTTCAACAGATCCTCCTGCCTCAGCCTCCTTAGCAGCTGGGAGTGCAGGCGCACGCCACCACGCCCAACTAATTTTTGTATTTTTTGTAGAGACTGAGTCTCGCTATGTTGCCCAGGCTGGTCTCAAACTTCTAGACTCAAGCAATCCTCCCATCTTGGCCTTCTAAAGTGCTGGGATTACAGGTGTGAGCCACCCTGCCCGACCTAAAAATTCTTAGTGGGCTTTTTCACCTTCTGTTTTTCAGACTAAGAGTCTGAAATCTGATGCGTAGTTTGCGCTCAGAGCACGTTTCAGTCTGGACTAGTGACATTTCAAGTGCTCCAAAGGCATATGTGACTAGGGGCTGCCCTCTCGGGCAGCACAGGGTGCACGGTGCAGGGCGCAGAGCGCGCTCTAGAGTGGAGTGACGAGCAAAGGGGAGGAATGGGCAAGCGTAGGCGAAGAGAGGAGGGCAGCGGGGGGGGTGCAAAGGTACTCAGTTTGCCCTCTGTGAGCGGGGAGCTGCACCCACCTTCTTCTGGAAGAAGCCGGGATTGCCGCGGCGGATGGCCAGCAGCGCGGTGTAGCGCAGCGTCTCGCGCACGGTGAGGCTGCTCAGCAGGGTGTCGCTCTGCAGGAGACTCGGGCGTCAGTGTAGCCCAAGCCCCCGGGGCGGGCGGGGGGCCAGGGGTGTGGGGGACGCGCCCACCTGCAGGACGTAGGAGAAGCAGTCCTGGAACTGCTCCCGGCGCAGCGCCCGGCCGTTCACATACACCTCCCCCAGGAAGGTCCCCGCGCGCCCCAGCCTCCCGGACATGGCGTCCAGCAGCGTGGTTTTCCCGGAGCCTGCGGGGCGACAACAGAAGGCCCTGGAGGAACCCCTCTGTGCCGGCCTTGGAGGAGCTTCCCGAGACCCTCTGTGCAGGCATGACCCCGCGGACCATGAGTGCTACGTGACGGACCCTGTTCTCGGTATTAAGGACACAGCAGGATACAGGCCCTGCCCTGTAGAACGCGCACTGTGCATGCAGCAGTCTCACGCGCAAGTGAGTCTCTGGATTGTCCCCCGAGTGAGAGGGGACATGCCATTTCTCTCATCTGGGTCAAGACCGAACGTGCTTTCTCTGCTTGTTTATTTGCCTTTAAAACTGTTTTGGGTTGAAAAACAAAATACTTATAGGTATCAGAATAAGAGGAAAGCCAAGACTCTTGGAAGCGTTTGGATCCTAGGACAGATTTGTTTTTGTGCCCCCCTGGGGTGGTCTGGTTGTACCTGGATGTAGGTGACATTGTCTAGAGCCTTGCCCACAAAGCAAGCAGCATCAGCAACCCCTGAGAGCTTGCCAGAAATGCAGAGCCCCAAGCCGCACCCAAGACCCGCTGAGTCAGATCTGCTTCAGTGGAGTTTGAGAAGCACTGGCTTGGTAAGTCCTTTGGTAAGACCAAGTTGGCCACAGCCTGCACTAGAGCCTGGGGCATAGCCTAGCTGGATGTCACTAGGAAGTTCCCACAGAGGGGTTGTGGTGAACTAACTGCCTGCTGGAGGTGACTGGGGGATGATGCTTCCCTTGGTTTGCTTTTTTCTTGAGTGAGACTGAGTGTCGCTCTGTCACCCAGGCTGGAGTGCAGTGGTGCAATCTCAGCACACTGCAACCTCCGCCTCTCAGGTTCAAGCCATTCTCCTGCCTCAGCCTCCTGAGTAGCTGGGATTACAGGCATGCACCACCACACCCGGCTAATTTTTGTATTTTTAGTAGAGATGAGGTTTTCACCATGTTAGCCAGGCTGGTCTCGACCTCCTGACCTCAGGTGATCCTCCTGCCACAGCCTCCCAAAATGCTGGGATTACAGGTGTGAGCCACTGCTTTTTTCTAAGGTTAAAGGTTAGGTGATGCCTTTAGGACAAGAGCCTGATGGCCCCTCAGTCATATTGGACACAAGTTTACCATAGGCCCAGAGTTCATGGAGACAGAATAGACCTCCCAGGCCTTTCCTATCCAAGGAGGCTGAGAAGTTGGGATTCATAACAGAGAAATAGGCAGGAAGTTCTGAACTATCTGGGAAGATAGCAAGAGAAATCTACTGATGAGATGGCTTGTGCAGAGCTAGAGAGATCTTTTGTTGAAATATTATCATTATTATTATTATCATTATTATTATTATTATTGAGACGGAGTATCGCTCTGTTGCCCAGGCTGGAGTGCAGTGGCGCAGTCTCGGCTCACTGCAACCTCCGCCTCCCAGGTTCATGCCATTATCCTGCCTCAGCTTCCTGAGTAGCTGGGACTGAGGCGCCCGCCACCATGCCCAACTAATTTTTTTTGTATTTTTAGTAGAGATGCAGTTTCACTGCATTAGCCAGGATGGTCACAATCTCCTGACCTCGTGATCTGCCTGCCCCAGCCTCCCAAAGTGCTGGGATTACAGGCGTGAGCCACCGAGCCCGGCCCTTTATTTATTTATTTATTGAGATGGAGTCTCACTCTATTGCCCAGGCTGGAGTGCAGTGGCAAGATCTCAGCTCACTGCAACCGCCGTCTCCCAGGTTCAAACAATTATCTTGCCTCAGCCTCCCGAATAGCTGGAATTACAGGCGTGTGCCACCACACCTGGCTAATTTTTGTATTTTTGTAGAGACGGGGTTTCACCACGTTGGCCAGGCTGCTCTTGAACTCCTGACCGCAGGTGATCTGCCCGCCTCGGCCTCCCAAGGTGCTGGGTTTACAGGTGTGAGTGACCGCACCTGGCCCTTGTTGAAATATTGTAAAGAAACTTGCTTGTTGCTGTGAGAGGTACAAAGATGAATCAACTCCCTTAGCAGTTGTCTTCTTTTCTAATGCATCATTGACAAAACTCAGAATTAGCCCCTGCGTGTTCAGGGGGTGGTCAGAGTGGGGAAAGAGAGGAAAACCCATTATAAAGAAACAAAATGTGACTTCATTGGGATTGTCTTTCAAAATGTGCCCTGTAATTTCCCAGTCGTGCGGTTCTTCTAACCAGAGCCATCCTGGCTTTACATTTTTTGGATCCAATCTGAACTCTGGCAGAAGCTGCAAATATCCTGTAGCCTGGGTCCCAGCCCCAACACTTCATCAAAACTGGCCTCCCCAGGGATATTAAAGCTACTTTATGGTTGCCAAATCCAGTGTATACTTCTCTGGGAGGGATCCCAAGACAGAACTACCCAACCAAGTCACTTCCAGAGTTCTGATCCATAGACACTCTGAGAGATCATGAATGGTGTTGTTTTAAGCCACTAAATTTTGGGATACTTTTTTTTTTATAATAATGAATTTAGTTTTTAAAAAAAATGTGTCAAGTATTTGTTAACTCATTAATGAGGGAACCAGCAAGATGACAAAACTCATTCCAAAGAGGATATGAGAGGCTGGGCATGGTGGCTCATGCCTGTAATCCCAGCACTTTGAGAGGCCAAGGCGGATGGATCACGAGGTTAATGCCCTAAAGGGCAATAAAACTATGACATTTGAAACTAAATAATCTGCAAAGAAGCATCCAACCCAGAGTCTAAGCCCTCCTCAACAGCAAATAACAATTCAAATAAGTTGGAGTTCCCCTGGAGTCAGATGGCTCTGTGCAGGCTTGCTTTAGACTATACTCTAGTGAGACTTTGAACATATATGTCATCATCTTTTGCCTCGCTAATGAAGCTTTGATAGATAATACTGCTTGAGATAACACACCAATGAAATTGTCATTTTATGCAATACTATGGAGTAATTCATAAAATTATTTTACTCCTTTATTCAACAAATATTTATTAAGCACCCACTACATGACCGACCCTGTTCTAGGTGATAAGGATACAGTAGAATACAGTCCCTGCCCTTGTAGAACTTGCAGCCCACTGTGGATTCATTTCAGTATAAAGGGTAGGCATTGTCCCAAAGCCGTGATTAGGCATCTCATCAGAAATCAGCCCACTCCCCCACCCCAATCAAGAGCCCCTCCCGCTGTCCTGCTGTATGTGCATGAAACACAACATTGGCTTTTGGGGTGCACCTCTGAGATGGGGGGTTCCATTTCTTGTTGTTCTTAGAAGTGGGACACACTTCTGAGAAGGGTGCTAAATGCCACCCTGTTTAATTCTTTATAAGGACTGCAACAGGTGACAATTTGTTAAAGGCAAAGAGGCAGTTTTTTTTCTTTTTAAAGAAGCACACTGTATTTATCAAAAGAAAGCTGAGAATGACCCTGGATGTTACGGTACATGTGTATAGCTAGATATTGGTTAAAAATGGAAATAAGAACTGACAAAGTCTTTGAAAAGTGTAACAGCTTTAGTCAGTGTTATAGTCTCAATGTTTATGTCTCCCTAAAATTCATATGTTGAAATCTTCAACACCCAAGATTATGGTATTATGAGGTGGGGCATGCAAGGAGGTGATACTGGGAGATGATTAGGTTATGGAGAGCTCTTACAATTCAGATGAATGCCTCAGAGACCCCTCCCCACTTCTGCCATGCAAAGTTAGGGTGAGAAAATGGCTGTCTAGGAGGAAGTCTCCCTCACCAGACACCGAATCTGTTGACCCCTTGATCTTGGACTTCCCAGTCCCTAGAACTGTGAGAAAAAAATTTCTGCTTTTTATAAGCCACCTAGTCTATGGTATTTTGTTGTAGCAGCCTGAGTGGACTGAGACAGTCTGGGAATTCCTCTTCCTTTTTTTTTTTTTTTTTTTAAGATGGAGTCTCACTGCTGCCCAGGCTAGAGTGCAGTGGCACAATCTTGGCTCACTACAACCTCCGCCTCCCGGGTTCAAGTGATTCTCCTGCCTCAGCCTCCCGAGTAGCTGGGATTACAGGCACCTGCCACCAGGCCTGGCTAATTGTTTTTTGCATTTTTAGTAGAGACGGGTTTTGCCATGTTGGCCAGGCTGGTCTCTAATTCCTGACCTCAGGTGATCCGCCTGCCTCTGCCTCCCAAAGTGCTGGGATTACAGGCATGAGCCCCTGTGCCCGGCCTGGGAATTCCTCTTAACAACACTACTGTTGGCATCTGGTTGTGCAACTGCTGTAGCAGGTGAATAGCCTTGGATTCAATTCCTTGGGTCTAAGGAGACTGACCATGCCTACATTTGGTCATAGACGTCAGTGGAATCCCCATCTCCATTGAAGAGAATAACACAAGTAGAGAGTGGCAGTGAATGTCAACAATTTGCAAGCAATAGCTCAATCAAGAGGCTTCTGTGAAGCCAATTTGTCAGAAGCTTTTAACCTTAAAATGTACATGGTAATCCAGTGTAGCAGACACTGTGGTGTGCCACACAGATCCCCTCTTCAGGGCCAATGCAGCCATCGCCCAGCTGCTGAGAACGTCAGCTGCAGAAGATTCACCACAGGGACCCTCCCAGGGAATTGCCCTCAGCCACAAGGAGCTGTCTCACCAAAGGCTAGACTCTCTGGGGCAACGACTGGCTGATGCAGGGGCACAAACACCGACTGTAGGCTCAAATGCAGCTACCCTGGGAAAGAGGAGGAGAAGGATGATGTGGAGAATGGGCAGTGGATGACCTCAGTGCAATTTGTAATGTTTAATTCCTTAAAAAAGAAAAAGAGTCTGGGAAATATAGCAAGAACCCTGTCTCTACAAAAAAAGATAAAAATAAAAATAAATTAGCCGGACATGGTGATGTGCATCTGTAGTCCCAGCTGAGGTGGGAGGATCACTTGAGCTCAGGAGGTTAAGGATGCAGTGAGCCGAGATCGCACCACTGCGCTCCAGCCTAAGTGACAGAGTGAGACTCTGTCTCAAAAAAAAAAAAAAGAAAAAAGAAAAAAGAAAAGAAAAGGAAAAGAAAAAAGATCAGATAAGATCTGATAAGGTGATAAGGCCTGATGTTAATACATGAACTTTTAAATATTATTCTCCAGTCCTTTTTTTTTTTTTTTTGAGACAGGGTCTTGCTCTGTTGCTAGGCTAGAGTGCAGTGGCACTATCTCAGCTCACTGAAGTCTTAACCTCCCGGGCTCGAGCAATCCTCCCACCTCAGCCTCCCAAGTAGCTGGGACCGCAGACACGCACCACCATGCCCGGCTAACTTTTGTATGTTTTTGTAGAGATGGGGTCCCACTATGTTGCTTAGGTTGGTCTCGAACTCCTGGGCTCAAGCAATCCTCCCACCTCAGCCTCTCAAACTGCTGGGATTACAGTCATAAGCCACTGTGCCCAGCCTATTCTCTATTCTTGATTGTATGTCCAAAATATACCGTCATAAAAAAGGACCAGTGGAATCAAAGATGGGGGCTTAATGGGCATTTTTGTGCTTATTTAATCCTTTTCCTGTCTCTAGGCAGTGTACAGATAGGGGAAATTGTGTTTCCTGAAAACTTTTATATGCCATGGAACTGTGGGGGCTTTTATATTTTGAAATATGAATTCATGTACATGTTAGGCAGGATTTTATACTCTTTCAAGGACCTTTCTAAAGATTTCACTTTGGTAGCAGGTTCCATTCACAGTCAGACATCATTAGATTTCATTCTAATATCAAACCTGTGGCTTTCTTGCTACAACTTAATCTGTTTCTTCAATGTAGAGTTTAACTCAAGCCAAAGCCTTTTTAGAATCCTCCTTCCCAAGCTTACCTGAGCTTCCTATGATGCACATGATCTGCCCGCTCTCCACATACAAGGAGACGTCTTTGAGGATCTGCCTGGTCCACTGCTGCCAGCAAGATGTGATGTCCCACCAGGGCCTCACGCGGTGGCTTTAAAGGAAACCCCAGGAAGGCAAAGGCAGCTTGGGGCCCTGGAAGGGGCTACACCCGGTCCCCAGCATTGATCCCACCTGTGCCCCACCCCGGTTGTCTCTGGACAGTCTCCTAATGTGTTTCAGCCTCCGCACCCTCCTCTGTAGAATCTGGCAGATAGGGACTGAGGCTGTCTGTCATGTAGGGAGGGGGCCTGTGCTGGAGTTGCTGTGAATGTCCTGTCCGTTTGGCTGGGAGGTGGCTGTCCCTGCATTCTTTCACCAGGTTTCAAGACTCCTTGCATTCCCAGTACCCCCATTCCCATCCACAGAGGGCAGGCCGTAGACACTGGGGTAGGCAGTGTCACTGCCTACTTTGTTTATGCCCAGTGCTGCCACTTTGTTTATGCCCAGGCCCTTCCCTGGGCAGGGGGAGGGGCCATTCACTGTAGCTCCTTGTTTCCCAGCACAGCCCTTCTCCCTCTCCTCTCTCCACCCGATCCACTAAAGAGGGAGCCCAGAGTGCCCGGGCTGGCACCTAAAGAGTGAAGAAAGGCAGCAGAGGAGTGAGCGCAGGGCCCCGCGCTCCTGGGGGAGCAGCAGCAGCAAAGGCTCTGCCTTACCTGATGCTGTAGGAGGCATGGAGGATGCCCAGGCTGTGAGGCTCCGGGGCGGTGGCAGGAGCCCCCTCCAGGGAGCTCTGGGAGCCTCTGTTTACTTGGAGACCCATAGACCCTCCGGGGGTCAAAGATGAGAGGTCACCCATGGCCAAGAGGCAGCAAAGCTGGGCAAATTTTCTGGTGGCCTGACCCTCCCCAGAGTGGCTTCAGTTGGGGAGCCTGTGGCAGACTGCCCTGCCTGCTCCACCTGACCCCAGAGTCCCTTGGGACAGCAGGACTGGGACTTGGCCACGGAGACCATTATCTGATGTACCTTTAGCCAGCGCGTCCTTATCTTGACAGTGGGCAGAACACACACGTTTGTAGGTGGGCTTGCCAGACAGGAATGCTGGGAGATACAGGCCCAGGGCAGGAGGCCGAGGTGTCCCTGCTCCAGGAAACAGAGTGAAGACACTGGCCCTGGCAGGCAGCAGCTGGGTCTAAGAGAGCTGCAGCCCAGGGGCACAGGCCTGTGGGCCCCATGGCTGGGAAGGCGGCAGAGGAGAGAGGGCTGCCGAAAGGGCCCACTCCCCAGGATGCCTCGGTGAGTGAGCGATGGGGAGTCGGCCCAGGCCTGGTGGGTGGGCAGGAGAAATCAAACCTTTCTCTCTTCCCTCAGGAGCCTTCTGTCCTAGCACCACCCGGACAGCAAGCAGTGTGAGGACATGGCCGCAGGACTGTTTCCTGCATGTCAAAGGGCTGAGGGGAACAGATTCAGGGTCCCAGAGGCCTCTGGGGTCACTTCCTGCCCTAAGAAACGCTCCTTTAGGGAAATGATGTTCTTATGTGTGATGTGGGACAATTTCACTTTTTCTTTCTTCTTTTCTTCTCTTTTCTTTTTTTTTTTTTTTGAGACAGAGTCTCGCTCTGTTGCCCAGGCTGGAGTGCAGTGGCATGATCTCGGCTCACTGCAAGCTCTGCCTCCTAGGTTCAAGTGATTCTCCTGCCTCAGCCTCCCAAGTAGCTGGGATTACAGGCACCTGCCACCACACCTGGCAAATTTTGTATTTTTTAGTAGAGACAGTGTTTCACCATGTTGGTCAGGCTCAAACTCCTGACATCAGGTTACCCACCCTCCTCGGCCTCCCAAAGTGCTGGGATTACAGGCATGAGCCACCGTGCCTGGCCAGTTTTGCTTTTTCCAAATGAGACTCCATCATAGAAACATGCTCACACATGCCAGGGACTCCACTGGTGTCTCCTCCACCCATGTGTCTGTCAGGTTGGTCTCGGTAGTGAAGTGATGGGTGAGACAGGGTGATAGATGGCTTTCGTGGGAACATCAGTATGTGTGGCTCTAGCAGGCGATCGTAAGGTCTGTGAGAAAGCTGGAAGGAGTAGAAGCAGCCAGGTGGCAGGAGGTGGAGGTATGTTTCCTTCCTTATTTTACCTGAGAAGTGTTTACTCAAGAAATAGCCTTTGACTGAAATCGGGATGTGGCAGGATTTGAAGCAGGAGGCTAAACTGGAAGACAGGCGAGAAGCAGATCCCTACTCCCACCACCTCACCCCATCCCACCTTTCCATCTTTGCCTGTTATGGGTAGGAGGGAGGAGAGAAAGACAAGCATGATCAAGGACTCCACACCCAATGGGGAAAGCTACCTGGACTGGCCTTGAGTTTCCAGGACTTGGCTCGGCCAGACCCAAGGAGCCCACCATTTCTAGTCAGATCTGCAACCACCACACCTGACCAGCTCTGCTCTCTGAATACCCTGTGGGGCCCACCACTTTGGGAAATGTTTAAAGCCTGAATAGAATAGAAAGTCAGCGGGACTTTGGGAACACTTTCTGCCTGGGAGGGCTGACGATTCAGCCACCACAGCTTGAGAGGCAAAGAAATGCTAGGACCGCACCAGAAATGCACGCAGGCCCTGCCATTTCTGCTTCCCTTCTTTCCGATCCTGTCACTCCAGGTACTGAGTGAGGGTCTGCCCCTAACACCTGTGGGTCTTGGAACAAGAGGATGAGGGTCACATTTCCTATGTCTAGATATATAAAAGTCATCAGTCAAGCTATAAGAACAGTTAAATAAAATAGTTTCTATCCTCTTATCTTGACATATCTTCCTCACAACCTGAAAGGCCAGGTGTAAATTGAGAAATTCTAAGGCATCTTGGCTAGAATGTGCTGGTACAGGGGAGCCACTTCCAGCCCAAGCCACAACCTGTCCCCCTTTTCTGGCCCCCTCAGCTCCATCCCACTCCATGGGGCCCTCAACACCCTGGATGGTCACCCTCCTGCCTACCTGCATTGCAGCCCTGCCCTGCACAGACATGTACTTCTCTGGCCTAAAGGTACTCAGGAGGTTGGGCGTGGGAAGAGGTGTACAGACCCTGGGGATGGACTTGGGGCCATTTGCACAGAGAATTCTGGCATCTTGGGCACCTGGAGTGGCAAGTGCCCTTAACCCACAAACTCTTCATGCCATGGGCAGGAGCAGCGACAGAGAAGGACAAGAAAGACCCTGGCAGCAGGCAGAGCTGTGTGTGACCTAGGCTGAAAGTTTCGATAAAATTTCTTCAGCCAGGAACAAGTCCTGCGTGTCCCCTCGCCAACCCTCCAGCTGTGAGTGTCAGCACATCACTCGCCCCAGGGCACAGGCTCCTCATCTCAGAACTAGAAACATGTGCTCTGTGAGTTTCCTTCTTGCCTAGGCATCTGACTCAGGAATTCGATCAGAAGTTAATACAAGGAGAAATTACAATGTAGCCCAGCAGGAGCAGAGCTGGTTACCTACAAATAAACCTGCTTTTGCTTTTTTGGGTGTCACCTGTCAGAAATTCAAGTGATGTTCTGACAGTCGTACTGATTAAGATGTCAGCCGAATAGATGTTTAAGTATTTGAAAAATACAGAGAGTTTGTCAAAACCTCAGGAAGAGTCTAACAAATCCTTCCTGGGAGCCAAGGGAAATATTTTAAAATGGAACAGAGGTCGTCCCCAACACAGGCATTATTTTTCTTCCTCCGAAAGATGAGCTGCCTGTGCAACTCCTGGAAGGCACAATCCCTCAATGGTGGGTGGAGTCAGGGCTGGCCCACGCCTGCCTTCCCAGCCCACAGTGAAGGGGCTTGGGGTGAGCCTTGGAACAAGGAACCAGGCACCTCTCCCCTTCCTCTTACCCAGTTTCTGCTCTGCCTCCTCTGTCTGCCAGCTCCCTCCCCTTCTCAAAGCACCGCACAGTGGAACCCAGTTGGGCTGCAGGTCACCTCCACACATCGCTCCAGACTCCAAATGTCTGACCTTGCTTCCTCAGCCCCTCCTCCATGCCTAAATCTGACCTGGGGATGTTTTGGCCAGCAGAAGTAATTTCTCAGCTCGTTTACATTGTCTAATATCCCTCCTGCAGATATTTGTTTTAAAACAACAACAGCAAGATGCATGTTAGCCCACATAAGTCTCTTAGCAATGGATAAGTTTTTTTTTTTTTTTTTTTACAGTCTCATGCTGTGGCCCAGGCTGGAGTGCAGAGGCACAATCTCAGCTCCCTGCACCTCCACCTGCCGGGTTCAAGCGATTCTCCTGCCTCGGCCTCTCGAGTAGGGTAGCTGGGACTATAGGGGTGTGCCACCATGCCCGGCTAATTTTTTTTTTTTTTTGTATTTTTAGTACAGACAGGGTTTCACTGTTTTGGCCAAGCTGGTCTTGAACTGCTGGCCTCAGGTGATCTGCCCACCTCAGCTTCCCAAAGTGCTGGGATTACAGGCATGAGCCACTGTGCACAGCTGGCAATGGCTAAGATTTTTTGATGATTCAACAACAACAACAAAAATGGGACAATGAAGCAATGTGTACAGTGACAGTGGAGAGGGCGAGTAAGGGGTAAGGCCAAAGGGCTGATCTGCCAGGAGTCCAGCATCTGTCCGAGCTGCTTTCAATCTCCTCAGGAGCTTGGGGCACAGACCTTCTTACCTCCTCTCTCCCTCCTGCTTGGGGGCTTTGGCAGCTGGGGTTGAGGTGGGAATGGAACTCTGGAGTTCTACTCACTGGCTTGCTTTCTCAATTTGACAACATATTGTGAAATATCATACACAAATCAGCTTAAAGAACTCTCATGTACATACCACCAATTACCAAAAGCTCTGAAGCTTGATCCCCGCACTCCTACTGTGTCCCCTTTCTCCTTTCATCTCTCCCCGCTCCCCAAAGATGACCCCTCTCCTGAATTAGGTGTTTATCTTTCCCATTTTTTTTCTGTATAATTTTGGGTCTTTATGGTGATAATTCAAACATTAAGCAATGGAAACCACTTTCATCTGCTGTTTTTCATACTCTCCTAGAACTCTAGGGATTCCCCACCGCACTCCTGCGGCATACCGTCACCGAATTTCTTTCCTTCCACCTCCACTGACCTGGAATGTTCTTTCCGAGGACTTCTGGCCCCCATCATTGCAGGGGTACTTTGACAAGAAGACTGCTGTATGTTGTTATTTTCACATAAGGCATAAGTCATGTTAGTTTCACCTACAGCATGTGTGTGCGTTGTGTACATAGTGAAAATAAACCCTGGTCAGATGCTTGAGGTCAGCCTCCCTCTCTGCCTGGTCTGTCTCGCTCCATCCTAATCACCAGTCTCACCTGCCAAAATCTAAGCTTTTCAACGGCCTTTTCATTGTCACATCCCAAATTCCAAGCCTGAAGGGTGTTCTGGGCTCCCCATAAGTGTTTGTTGGGTGCGTGGTTGATTGAAGGAATGTATGGTCTAAGAATGGTAGCTTGAGGAGGAAAGTCTATGGGAACTTGATAATGAAAGTGTACTTGTTCCTGCCTGACAGAAATGTAAGAACAATTGAATGCAGTAAAAAATGGAGGTCAGGCGAGGTGGTTCACCCCTGTAATCACAGCACTTTGGGAGGCTGAGGTGGGTGGATCACTTGAGCCCAGGAGTTTGAGACCAACATGGCGAAACCCTGTCTCTACAAAAAATACAAAAATTAGCTGGGTGTGGTGGGGAGGCTGAGGTGGGAGGATTGCTTGAGCCTGAGAGGTTGAGGATGCAGTGAGCTATGATCGTGTCACTGCACTCCATCCTGGGTGATAGAGCAAGACCCAATCCAAAGAAAAAGAAATGGTGGGGGACTTCCTAGTTGCTTCTTTGTTTGGGCCTCAATTATTTAAATGATTGAATTGTCAAAATAGGAGGAATGGAGATCTGCAGATGGTTAATACCATTCAAAGGTATCAGCTGACACCATGAAACACTGATTTTTTAATGTACATTCAAATATACCACCACTTCGACAATAACAACAACATGATGATGATGATGATGAGAGGGACTTCCTTTCAAAGCTCCCAGCAGCATTTTCAATCACTATGTTGCATGAACTCCTCATCAAAATCAGATATGAGGAGAAGTATGCCAGATGTTAGTGAGGACTAAGATTTTGGTTAGAACTTTTCTCAGGGTGGTGTCTTCATGAATATTGGGCATTAACTCTCAACAGCTGCTTCCCTCTCACATGCTGCATGTGTCATGTCTGTTTGGCATCAGGAGATATTAAGCCAGCTGCAGGGAAGAGAAAGTTAAAGGCAAAGGGTTTGCCCACTCCAGTCAGGTCTTCTCAGAGCACAGAGGTTTGTTTATAGAACTCTCTCCAGTCCAGAGTCTGGGTCTCTTTACCAGAAGCTGCTTGGCTTCAGGCTCCACCAGCCTGAGGTTGAGGATCTCTGGGAAGGTGCCCTGGGAGAAGCTCCGAACCTCTCTCTGAAGGGAAGAGGAGATGGGCCCTTGTCAGCACTCCTATTTTCCCAAAGCCCCGAGGTTCCGCCTGTGCAATCCCATCTGTTGCCAATTTGAGGTTTAACCACGTCGGTTCTAAGAAGTTGCTCTCACCTGTTGGTTTCCTCCTTGTCTTCTCCTATGTTCTCAGCAGCTTCTAAAGGAGCCCCTCACCTGTCCTGTCTCCCACAGGGCCTCCAGGATAGATTGTTCTCCTCTGAAAGTGACAACAGCCTGTACTTCACCTACAGTGGCCAGCCCAACACCCTGGAGGTCAGAGACCTCAACTACCAGGTAGAGGCATGCTGGGTTCAAGGGGAGAGGAGCAGGCAGGGATAGCCAGGAAATTCCCCAGGTGGAAATAAAAGGGTGGGCCCACCTTGCAGGCCCTCCGCCCCCAAGGACAGAGTCCAGTCCACACTGATGCCTCACGTGTCAGGTGCAATAGGTGTCATCAATGGCATATATCAGAGCTGGAGGTTGAGAGGCTTGAAAAGAGAATGAAACTGTTGTATAAACATAAAACAAAATGCATGAACCTATAGAAAAATGTCTCTGGGACTCTTTTTAAACTATATCTTGAAATAACTTTAGATTTTGGAAAAAATTGCAAAAATAACACAGTGTTTCCATATACCCATTGTCCAGCTTCCCCTAATGTTAACATCTTGCATACCCATAGTATAATTATGAACACTAAGAGATGAACAATGTACAATGCTATTAACTACAGACTTTATTCAGATTTCATCAGTTTATATATATATGTGTGTGTGTGTATATATATATATATATATATATATTTTTTTTTTAATGTGCTATCCCTGGAGCTTATAAAACATCCAGAGTGCAGAGACAACGACTGACCTTTCAGAGGCACCCAGGAACCCCCTGGTCAGATTCAAGGATCCATATTCCCACACCTCCCCAGGGACCCAGATGGGACATGGTGGGGCCTGGGATGGTGAACTTCAGAGGCCTGAGTCTGGCTTCCTGTGGGTGTGAGTTGGGACAAGCCAATGAGCCTTTCTCTGCTCTGCCACTTACCAGCTGTGTGACCTTGAGCAAGTTACTTAACTGCCCTGAGCCTCATCTGTAAAACAAGGATTCTGATCGTATCTGTGTTATAGGTTTGCAATGAGGATTGAATAAGGTGATGGATGTTAAGTGATTAACACAATGTCTTGCACATAGTAAACATTTGATAAATTATTAGTAAATTACTAGTATCAAGTGAAGACATTTTGCTTCGTGTTTTATTTTTATTTCTGTACCAGTATTGCACATGATTTTCTTTTTTCTTTTTTTTTTTTCTTTTTTTGAGATGGAGTCTCACTCTGTCACCCAGGCTGGGATGCAGTGGTGCAATCTTGGCTCACTGCAATCTCGGCTCACTGCAATCTCCGCCTCCCAAATTCAAGTGATTCTCCTGCCTCAGCCTCCCTAGTAGCTGGGATTACAGGCACCCCCCACCACGCCTGGCTAATTTTTGTATTTTTAGTAGAGACGGGGTTTTACCATGTTGGCCAGGCTGGTCTGGAACTCCTGACCTCAGGTGATCCACTTGCCTCAGCCTTCCAAATTGCGGAGATTATAGACATGAGCCACCATGCCCAGCCTGTACGTGCTTTTCATTCTTCTTATCTTCAGACCTGGAAACAGCAGCTATAGGTTCTCAGCATGGGTCCCACTTCCGCGTTTGGTAGAACCTGGGTTGGGGCTTATTGTGTATAGGTGAGGACATATCCTCTGTGGAGAGGGGCCACCTGGGGAATGAAGATGCTGAACAGAAGTTGTTGAAGCCCTCTGAACCATTCAGCTCTCTAAGGAAACTTCTGATATCTCCCCACAGGTGGACCTGGCCTCTCAGGTCCCTTGGTTTGAGCACCTGGCTCAGTTCAAGATGCCCTGGACATCTCCCAGCCGCCAGAATTCTTGTGAGCTGGGCATCCAGAACCTAAGCTTCAAAGTGAGAAGTGGGCAGATGCTGGCCATCATAGGGAGCTCAGGTACCGGAAAGGCAAATCGCTGGGCAATGGTTTCTCTCTTGGGACGCAGAATGGTCCTTTGGACAAATGGATGCTTCTTATGGAGCTCTTTGCTGACTAGTAGAATAATACAGCAGAATGGTTGAGAGCACAGGTTCTGGGTCAGACAGACCTGGGCTCAAATCCTGGCTCCTCCATTTGCTGGCTTGAGGGTAGGTGCTGTTGTTAAGAGTCACGAGTGCACCTCTTGTCCACCCGAGGCTGTGGCCAGAGCATCTGACTTTGGCTAACACCTGGACGGAGATATCAGCAAACAGCTTCAACATGTAATGTTCTTTTCAGACTCCTCCAGCCATGAGGGGCATTGGTTCAGGTTGTTCCTCCACAATCACATTCTGATTATGGCCAGACAACCCCTGCCACACTCTCACCTCTCAGACAGCCTCTCCAGCGTCTTACTTAGCACAACTTTCACTCGTCTGCAAAGAGCCAGGTTCTTGGAGTGCCTCAAATTGTCATTTCCATGGCCGAATTTAAAACGAGAGAATGTATAAGCTGAAAGGGGGCTTGGGGAACAGAGGTCATTCTCATCATGTTCCACCTTTCTTTCTCCCTACCAGTTTGGAAGCATTTTCAGAGGAAGGTGTTCAAATTCCCTACTCCTCAGTGTGTCTAGAGTATCCTCCTGCGCGCTCACACACACACATACACACACACACACACACACACACACACACACACACTCCCCTCCAATTGACAGATGAGGAGACTCAAATCCAGAGAAATTGAGGGATTCTCGTAAGGACATATATTTAATGCAGAGCTAGAACTAGAACTTTGGTTTCATCATTCTCGGATCAAGGCATTTCTCCCTGGGACACCCTTACATAGTGTTGGAGAGAGCATTTTATATCTTTTAATTAATCATTTCCAGAGGTAGAGATTACTCAATTTTTTAAACATTCTGCTCCAAACTTTTACACCCATCTGGTAGATAAGTTCTGTTTAATGTATAACCAAAGATCAAATGAAATCTTATGTATAAATGCACTTTGTAACTGAAACAGCATCACAGTCATGAAGTCCCTCTCACTCTGTCCCTGTCCCTGCAATCCTGACCTAGATAAGAAAAAAGTAGATCCCGGCCGGGCGCAGTGGCTCACACCTGTAATCCCAGCACTTTGGGAGGCCGAGGCGGGCAGATCACGAGATCAGGAGATGGAGACCATCCTGGCTAACACAGTGAAACCCCGTCTCTACTAAAAATACAAAAAATTAGCTGGGCGTCGTGGTGGGTGCCTGTAGTCCCAGCTACTTGGGAGGTTGAGGCAGGAGAATGGCGTGAACCTGGGAGGTGGAGCTTGCAGTGAGACGAGATCGCGCCACTGCACTCCAGCCTGGGCAACAGAGTGAGACTCCGTCTCAAAAAAAAAAAAAAAAAGGAAAAAGAAAAGAAAAAAGCAGATCCCTCATGGGCCCACTATTGTATTTTTATTTATAACATCTAGTAGTGTTTCTTGTTATATCTGCCTTCTCTTCCTGAATCCAGCATCTAGGGGACACGTGAGTCTTAGGGTCATCATGGTTAACACTTTGCACATACGACCCTCTAGCTGTCAGTATCCCTGATTTGTGGTTGAAGATAGTTCAGAAAGGCTGAGCAAGAATTATATTGAATATTTGGGAGGTTGAGGCAGGAGGACTGCTTGAGGCCAGGAGTTCAAGACTAGCCTGAGCGACATAGGGAGGAGACTCCATCACGAAAATAATTTTTCTTAATTTAAAAAATTAGCTGGGCATAGTGCCATGCCCCTGTAATCCCAGCTACTCAGGAGGAGTGCTTGAGCCAGGAGTTCAAAACTGAAGTGAGCTATGATTGTGTCACTGCACTCCAGCCTGGGCAACAGAGCACAATCCCGTCTCTTAGAAAGGAATGAATAAATTACATTGAATAGTCTCCTTTTTTTTTTGTTTTTTAATTGGTTTGGTTTGGTTTTGTTTTTTTGAGACAGTCTCGCTCTGTCGCCTAGGCTGGATTGCAGTGGTGTGATCTCGGCTTACTGCAACCCCCGCCTCCTGGGTTCAAGCGAGTCTCATGTCTCAGCCTCCCAAGTAGCTGGGATTACAGGTGGGTGCCACTATGACTGGCTAATTTTTTTTTTGTATTTTTTGTAGAGATGTGGTTTTGCCATGGTGGCCAGGCTGATCTCCAACTCCTGGCCTCAGGTGATCTGCTTGCCTTGGCCTCCCAAAGTGCTGGGATTACAGGTGTGAGTCACTGCACCCAGCATCTCCTGGTTGTTTATAGATTCAGTGTTGTTTGGCTTCAGGTTTACTTGTCTGTGTAAAAAAAAAAAAACAAAAACAAAAAACAAAACAACAACAAAAAACTTTAGACAAATAAATAGTAGAGTTATCTGAGCAAATAATGAATCTGGCAGCATTCAAAAACATGACCAGTTCAGAGGCTTCCCCAAGCAATTTGGTCAGGCAGTATTTATAGACAGAAAAAGGAAATGCCCTACAGAAATAGCTGATTGGTTACAGTTTGGTGTTCACCTTATTTATTTGAGGGTGATGTGATCAGGTGTTGGGTATGGACAGGATCTCATTTGTCGGTAGCCTGTGATTGGCTGATGCTTGGCTGCCATGATTGGTTGAGACTCAGCAACTTGTCTCAGCCAGTCTCTGTCTTAATATACTGCTAAGATAAGTTGCAGTTTGTTTACATACTAAGTTTGCTTGCAGTTTGCTCTGTGGGAACTCAAAGTATGCAGGCAGTCTCAGGCCAAATTTAGTTTAACTGAGCAGCTGAAATTATTAAAATGATTTATTAGAAAGGTTCATCAACTACACTTCCTGTGACTTTTACTGCCATCCCCCTCTCCCCACGCTCCACACACGCACAAAAGAACGCTGGCCATAATTTTTAAAATATAAAGAAAACAGCCAGGCTGGGCACGGTGGCTCATGCCTGTAATCCCAGCACTTTGGGAGGCTGAGGCAGGTGGATCACCTGAGGTCAGGAGTTTGAGACCAGTCTGGCCAACATGGTGAAACCCTGTCTCTACTAAAAAAAAAATACAAAAAATTAGCTGGGTGTGGTGGCACGTGCCTGTAATCCCAGCTACTCGGGAGGCTGAGGTGGGAGAATCGCTTGAACCCTGGAGGTGGAAGTTGCAGTGAGCTGAGATTGCACCATTGCACTCCAGCCTGGGCAGCAAGAGCAAAACACTGTCTAAAAAAAAAAAAAAAAGAAAGAAAGAAAGAAAACAGCCCTAGGCATTTTAGTTTCTTTTATACTCTCAACAATGCCAAAAGTGGTTTCCAATTGATGAGTTTATTGATTTGGAGATTCCAGCCATTGAATAAGGGTCTTGAATGCCAGTGGGTGTTTTGTCTTAGTTCATGGAGGGTGTGTTAGTCCGTTTTCACACTGCTCTAAAGAACTACCTGAGACTGAGTAACTTATAAAGAAAAGAGGTTTAATTGACTCAGAGTTCCTCATGGCTGGGGAGCCCTCAGGAAACTTACAATCATGGTGGAAGGCAAAGGGGAAGCAAGGCACATCTTACATGGTGGCAGGAGAGAAGAGTGAGGGGAGGAACTGCCAAACACTTTTAAACCATCAGATCTCATGAGAACTCACTCACTATCATGAGAACAGCATAGAGGAAATCTACCTTTATGATCCAGTCATCTCCCACCAGGTCCTTCCCTTGACACACGGGGATTATAATTTCAGATGAGATCCTGGTGGGGACACAGAGCCAAACCATATCAGAGTCTCCCCAGATGCCACAGGCATCCTCCATTGGAAGGCTCCCCACCGCTCTCACAAAGTTTTGCTCAGAAAACGTGGCCTTCCTGCTTTCTGAGTGGGAATCTGTGGTCCCTGTGAATGTTGGTGAAGTCCTCTGTGCCCCCGGAGCCTGGTTCTGAAACTTCTCTCCCAGGTTTCTCTCCTGGCTATTTTGCTCCACTCATGTTCTCAGGGATCTTAAATGAGGTACACCCAGAGGTAGCGCACAGGCCCCTTCTACCCTGAGAGCCTCTGCACAGTAACCAGAAAGATCATGTGGGGAAGCTTTTTGGTTTTTGGGGTTAGCACTAGGTGCTGTGGGGCTTCCTGCAAGAAGCACATAGTGTGTAGCAGGAAGGACTTATCACATATGTATTGGCTCAACATGTGACAAGTCTGTTTGAACACAACTTGGAAAACTTGCTCTCCAAAAGGAATATACAGTAAGGAAATCAAAACTCCATCTGGGGCCGGGCCCCGTGGCTCACGTCTGTAATCCCAGCACTTTGAGAGGCCAAGGCAGGCGG
The DNA here is from genome assembly GCF_028885625.2 of Pongo pygmaeus. NCBI lineage: Eukaryota > Metazoa > Chordata > Mammalia > Primates > Hominidae > Pongo > Pongo pygmaeus. Next base: position 89,888,553 of record NC_072385.2, on the reverse strand, counting down.
ATCACCTGAGGTCAGGAGTTCGAGACCAGCCTGGCCAACATGGTGAAACCCCGTCTCTGCTAAAAATACAAAAATTAGCTGGGTGTGGTGGCGGGTGTGGTGGCGGGCACGGTGGCAGGTGCCTGTAATCCCAGCTACTCAGGAGGCTAAGGCAGGGGAATCTCTTGAACCTGGATGGCAGAGGCTGCAGTGAGCTGAGATCACGCCACCTCACTCCAGCCTGGGCCACAGAGGGAGACCCCATCTCCAAAACAAACAAGCAAACAAGCAGAAAACACTCCATCTGCGGGAGTGGAAAGAGCTCGTTCCTAGCTCTACGGTAGGAAGATGTTCTGAGCCTGAGCCCAATCTGCATTCACAGCTTGAACAGCTGTAACAGACAGAGCCTCACGGAAAGCTTTTGGAAACTAGATCCAATCTGATGCTTACTTTCTCAAATCAATAATAATTAGTACATCATTCAGAAGAGGGTGCTGTTAACTTGAGTGCAATGAATCTTTTTTTAACTTTTATTTTAGGTTTGGGGATACACAGGTAGGTTTGTTATATAGGCAACTAGTGTCACGGGGTTTTGTTGTACAGATTATTTAATCACCCAGGTACTAAGCTTTGTACCCAAGTGTTTTTTCCTGCTCTCCCTCCTCCCATCCTCCACCCTCAGTTAGGTGAATCTTTTTTAAAAAAAGAGAATTAAAAATACCACTGATGCACTTTGGGAGGCCGAGGCGGGTAGATCACCTGAGGTCAGGAGTTCAAGACCAGCCTGGCCAACATGGCGAAACCCTGTCTCTACTAAAAATACAAAAATTAGCCAGGCATGGTAGCGCCTGTAATCCCAGCTACTCAGGAGGCTGAGGCAGGAGAATTGCTTGAACTCGGGAGGCAGAGATTGCAGTGAGCTGAGATCACGCCATTGCACTCCAGCCTGGGCAGCAGAGTGGGACTCTGTCTCAAAAAAAAAAAAAAAAAAAAAAGAAAAGAAAAAGTAAAAATACCACTGATGAAAAGAAGAGAGATGGATGTAGATACAGTCAGAACATATATGCATACTGTGCTGTAGTTTTAAATTGTTTCCACTTCTATTATTTCTCAAGATAGATTTGGTTTTGCATTTTTAAAAGACACCCTATAAATGCTCCAAATTAGTCCTCACAAAGCCAGCTTCTGAGCCAACCGACATTGAATAATGAGACATTGCTGGCATGTTTGCCAGCCAAAAATAGTTATGTTAACACCAGCCTGGCTTGGGGAGAAAGGGCCTTGGTTGGTGGCAGAAGGGGAGAAATGCTCCAGGCACCAGCTGGCCTTGTGGCATCTAGGACTCTAGCCTTCTCCTGTCAGGCCACCACTGGCTGGCCTGGCCTGAACCCCCAGCACCATCATGCCTCAGCCCCACAGGGGTGCTCACGTTGGCTGCAGACAGAAGGCTTGGAGCTCCATGTCCTGTGCCCACCCCATCTAGGTCCAGGGACTATGCCACCTCTCTAAGGGCTGGTCACATCTGCATGGACAGAGTAGTCCAGGGTCCTGGAGAGTGTATGGGGAGCAGTGGCTGACAGGCTGGCCCCCACAGAAGCTCAGCTCTCAGGGATATCTCTGGTGGCTTTGCAGGTTGTGGGAGAGCCTCCTTGCTGGACGTGATCACTGGCCGAGATCACGGCGGCAAGATCAAGTCAGGCCAGATCTGGATCAACGGGCAGCCCAGCTCGCCTCAGCTGGTGAGGAAGTGTGTGGCCCACGTGCGCCAGCACGACCAGCTGCTCCCCAACTTGACCGTGCGAGAGACCTTGGCCTTCATTGCCCAGATGCGGCTGCCCAGAACCTTCTCCCAGGCCCAGCGTGACAAAAGGGTAACTAACTGGCCCCAGTGGTGACCCCCAGGTCCAAGAAGCCACAGTGTCCATGCCCCTCTCCTCCCCTGCTGCCTTGCCTCAGGACCCAGCCACAGGTCGAGTTTGAACAACTCAGCTTGCTGTCCACCAGCCCTGGGCTGCAGCCCACCATCCACCCTCCTTTCAAACCCCACAGCCTGCCAGAAGCTAGCTCAGCCCATTGGTTCCCTTCACTGCACTTGTCAAGATGTGGGATGAGTGTATTTGTTTGTGTGTTTTCTGGGCCTCCATGTGGGTAGAGAGCCATGGTCCCCAGTACACGGCCATGTTCCTAACACAGGGCACCGTGCCCGGCACGTCGAGGCCACTCGGGACCTGTGGAAAGAATCAGGGGAACCAATGTTGCAGCTTGGAACTCAAGTGCTGGAGCTGTCTCCCTTCACTTTCAAACCCAGCCGGAGGAGCGGGCGCCTTTATCCTCGGGGTCACAATGTGTCCAGCCCTGAAGGAGGCCCCTGGGGTGGCCTCAAAGCTCCTTCTGGCCCACAGGTGGAGGACGTGATCGCGGAGCTGCGGCTTAGGCAGTGCGCTGACACCCACGTGGGCAACATGTATGTGCGGGGGGTGTCGGGTGGCGAGCGCAGGAGAGTCAGCATTGGGGTGCAGCTCCTGTGGAACCCAGGTGAGGGCCTGGGGGGCAGATGGGGGCAGAGGGACCTGTGTGGTCCCCTCAGGCTTGGCTTGGTCTGGCCAGAGCCCCACCTACTCACCAGGCTCCTCTCTGTGTTGGGAAGGAATCCTTATTCTCGACGAACCCACCTCTGGGCTCGACAGCTTCACAGCCCACAACCTGGTGAAGACCTTGTCCAGGCTGGCCAAAGGCAACCGGCTGGTGCTCATCTCCCTCCACCAGCCTCGCTCCGACATCTTCAGGCTGTTTGATCTGGTCCTCCTGATGACGTCTGGCACCCCCATCTACTTAGGAGCGGCCCAGCACATGGTCCAGTATTTCACAGCCATTGGCTACCCCTGTCCTCGCTACAGCAACCCTGCTGACTTCTATGGTGAGTTCCCAAGGCCAGCAGCCAGGGCCCTGGCACACAGGGCCTCCCTAATGCTTAAACCCTGCCCAAGCTTGCTGAAAAGATTCAGGGGAGAAACTCCCAGAGGTTTCAGGAGAGGAGGAGCAACGATGCGGAAGAACGTGGGGTGGTTTGCCAGGTATCAAATGCTAGAAATGAGGGCCTGGAAATAGAAGCTTTTGACAAAGAGCCACCCTTCTGTGCATGATAGATTAGAAACTTGCAAACTCCAAAGATGGGAGGGCGTGGAATTGAAGAGGGTGGGGATCAATAAAGATCAGAGTCTTTATTCAGACTCGGTAGGGAAACAACCTTTAAGGTCAAGAAGTCACCAGATCTTAAAACATGCCCTGGTGTTCCCACAGCGGCAGGGAGCCTGAAGGTGCAGGGAGGCAGAGGGGGGCCCAGGGTGGTGGCCTTGGCCAGAGAATCTCTAGATATGAAAATTGCTCTGGCAGCCCCAGGTTTGCCCTTTGCTTGGGTCCTGAACACTCAGCATATTACACTCAGGGAGCATGAGCCACTTCCTTCATTCTGCAGGGGACAGTTGCCTTCCCAGGTACCTGGCCTGAAATCCTGAGTGCTGAGGAAGGGCATGGCTGCTGGACAGGCGTCATGGTTGTCCCAGGTTCCAGGGAGACAGCTGTCATGGCTTGTCCTATAGGTCGCCTGAGCCCCCAGCTTCCACCCAGGATGGCAAACTGTAGCAAGGACCCCACCAGTAAACAGGACAACAGCGATCATCTCCTTGAAGGCAAACATGCGGCCCAAACATGCCAGGCTCAAAGGGTCTCCTGTTGGACTCTCAAACCCTAGCCAGGCCAAGGCCATCTCCATCTTTACAGTTGAGAAGCCTGGAGCCTGCAGAGCTAAACACCTGCTCCAGCACAGTTGTAAGGCACAGAACTGGGACTGGTTCCTAGCCCTGGCCGTGACTCCTCGTCCAGCAGCCCACACCCTTCTCCTAGTATCCCAAGTTCTCCACCAGGAGGACAGGCCACCCCTTGCCCTCTGTACTCACATTCTGCATGAACTCACAGAAAGGTCACCTCCCTCCCTGTGCTCAGGTGGCAGCCTGGCTTCCTGACAGTGTGTCATCCTCAGGGCAGCCATCCCCAGAATAAGGGTCAAAAGGCACCTGCCAACCTGGCCATCAGGGAATAATTTAAAGTAACCCCAGAGAGGGGTTGTCAGAAGTCAAGTGTCCACAGCAGACCTGCAAACTCTTTTTTACATTTTATATTGTTATTGGAGGGGGCTCTGGCCTGCAAGCCCTGGGGCAGGAACCTCTCACCAACCTGGGATGCAAGAGCTACACAGGGCCTGGGGTACCCAAAAATCTGATGTTTTGAGCTACAGTGCTGCACACTAGGGGGCCACATCATGGTTTATAAGACCCCACCTAGACATTATCTTGTCTTGAGATGTGTTATGAAAATGGGAGGAAGAGCCAGGCACAGTGGCTCACGCCTGTAGTCCCAGCACTTTGAGAGGCCGAGGCAGGCAGATCACATGAGGTCAGGAGTTTGAGACCAGCCTGGCCAACATGGTGAAACCCTGTCTCTAATAAAAATACATGAATTAGCTGGGTGTGTGATGCATGCCTATAGTACCAGCTACTTGGGAGGCTGAGGCACGAGAATTGCTTGAACCTGAGAGGTGGAGGTTGCGGTGAGCTGAGATCATGCCACTGCCCCCCAGTCTGGGCGATAGAGTGAGACTCCATCTCAAAAAAAAAAAAAAAAAAAAAAAAAAAAGGATATGGGAGGAGGGAAGGGGAAGAGAGAGGAGTGGGGAACCTCTAGCCAAGCTAAGGCTCTGGGGAAGGAATGGAGGGAGGGTTGGCAGGCATGCATGGGCCTAGACTGAGCTGGGTATAGGGAGATCCTGGCTATGGCTGGGCTCAGTTTGCCTTTTCTGGCTTTGCCAGGGCCTTGGAGGTAGAAGGCAGAGGCACTGCAAGAGGATGGCTGTGGTGTGGGGTTGCCTGGTGCCCCCCACAGGTTAGCATCCCTGGGATTTAGGAGGCAGGGGCTGATCAGATTGGGTCTACAGCCAAGTGTGCTGTCTCCCTCCTGGGGCAGAGCAGCCGACCAAGGGGTCAGTGAGAAATCTACCTGAAGTTGGCCGGTCCCTAGAACCCTCCAGCCAGACATTCTCCTGCTTTTGGCAGGGTGCCTGGGAGGCCAAGTTATTAATTTTCAGTGAGAGAACTCTCACTATCTGGATAGAACTCTCACCATATGGATAGAACTCTCATTATCTGGATAGAACTCTCTCAGGGTAGAACTCTTACTAACTGGATAGAACTTTCGCCATCTGGATAGAAATTTCACCATCTGGAAAGAACTCTCACTATCTGAATAGAACTCTCACTCTCTGGATAAAACTCTCACTCTCTAGCTAGAATTCTCACTCTCTGGTTGGAACTCTCACTCTCTGGATAGAACTCTGACTATCTATCTGGATAGAACTCTAACCATCTGGATAGAACTCTCACTATCTAGATAGAATACTCACCCTCTAGATACAATCCTCACTATTTAACTGGATAGAATTCTCACCCTCTGGATAGAACTCTCACTATCTGGATAGAATTCTCACTCTATGGATAGAACTCTCACTATCTATCTGGATAGAATTCTCACTCTCTGGATAGAATGCTCACTATCTATCTGGATAGAATTCTCACCCTCTGGATACAACTCTCACTATCTGGATAGAATTCTCACTCTATGGATAGAACTCTCACTATCTATCTGGATAGAATTCTTGCTCTCTGGATAGAACTCCCACTATCTGCATAGAATTCTAACTCTCTGGGTAGAACTCTCACTATTTGTCTGGTTAGAATTCTCTCCATCCTGATAGAACTCTCATTATCTGCATACAATTCTCACTCTCTGGATAGAACTCTCACTATCTGTCTTGATAGAATTCTCACCATCTGGATAGAACTCTCAATATCTGGATAGAATTCTCACTCTCTGGATAGAACTCTCAGTATCTATCTGGATAGAATTCTCACTCTCTGGATAGAACTCTCAGTATCTATCTGGATAGAATTCTCACCATTGGGATGGAACTCTCAATATCTGGATAGAATTCTCACTCTCTGGATAGAACTCTCAGTATCTATCTGGATAGAATTCTCACTCTCTGGAGAGAACTGTCACTATCTGTCTCGATAGAACTCTCACCATCGGGATAAAACTCTCACTATCTGGATAGAATTCTCACTTTCTGGATAGAACTCTCACTATCTATCTGGATAGAATTCCCACCCTCTGGATAGAAATCTCACTATCTATCTGGATAGAATTCTCACTCTCTGGATAGAACTCTCACTATCTCTCTGGATAGAACTCGCACCATCTGGATAGAACTCTCAATCTCTGGATAGATTTTTCGCCATATGGATAGAACTCTCACTATCTATCTGGATAGAATTCTCACTCTCTGCATAGAACACTCACTATCTGACTATATAGAATTCTCACCGTCTGGATAGAATTCTCACTATCTATTTGGATAGAATTCTCACTATCTGGAAAGAACTCTCACTATCTGGATAGAATTCTCACTCTCTGGATAGAACTCTCACTATCTATCTGAATAGAATTCTCACTCTCTGGATAGGACTGTCACTATCTGTATGGATAGAATTCTCACCATCTGGATAGAACTCTCAGTGTCTGGATAGAATTCTCACCATTTGGATAGAACTCTCACTATCTGGATAGGATTCTTTCTGGACAAAACTCTCACTATCTTTCTGGATAGAACTCTCACTATCTGGATAGAACTCTCACTATTTCAATAGAATTCTCACTCTCGGGATAGAACTCTCACTATCTATCTGGATAGAATTCTCACCCTCAGGATAGCACTCTCACTGTCTGTCTGGATAGAATTCTCACCATCTGGATAGAACTCTCACTGTCTGTCTGGATAGAATTCTCACCATTTGGATAGAACTCTCACTATCTGTCTGGATAGAACTCTCACCATCTGGATAGAACTCTCACTATCTGGATAGAATTCCCACTCTCTGGATAGAACTCTCACTATCAACCCAGACAGAATTCTCACTCTCTGGATAGAACTTTCACTATCTATTTGGATAGTATTCTCATTCCTGGGATAGAACTCTCACTATCTGTCTGGACAGAATTCTTATTCTGTGGATAGAACTCTCACTATCAATGTGGATAGAATTCTCACCCTCTGGATAGAACTCTCACCAACTGGATACAATTCTCACCATCTAGATAGAACTCTCACTATCTATCTGGATGGAATTCTCACCCTCTGGATAGACCTCTAACTATCTATCTGGACAGAATTCTCATTCTCTGGATAAAACTTTCACTACCTGTCTGGATAGAATTCTCACCATCTGGATAGAACTCTCACTATCTGGATAGAATTCTGTCTGTATAGAACTCTCACTATATGTCTGGATAGAATTCTTACCCTGTGGATAGAACTCTCACAATCTGGATAGAATTCTCACTGTCTGGATACAACTCTCACTATCTGGATAGAATTCTTACAATCTGGATAGGACTGTCACTATCTATTTTGAAAGAATTCTCACTCTTTGGATAGAAGTCACACTATCTGTCTAGATGGAATTTTCACCATCCGGATACAACTCTCACTATCTGGATAGAATTCTCCTTGTCTGGATAGAACTCTCGCTATCTATCTGGATATAATTCTCACTCTCTGGATAGAACTCTCACTATCTGGATAGAATTCTCACCATCTGGATAGAATACTCACTAAATATCTGGATAGAATTCTCACTCTCTGGATAGAACTCTCACTATCTGTCTGGATAGAATTCTCACCATCTGGATAGAACTCTCACTCTCTGTGTAGAACTCTCACTATCTATCTGGATAGAATTCTCATCATCTGGATAGAACTCTCACTATCTATCTAGATAGAATTCTTACTCTCTGGATAGATCTCTCAGTATCTGTCTGGATAGAATTCTCACTATGTGGATAGAACTCTCACTATCAATCACGATAAAATTCTTACCCTCTGGATAGAACTCCAAATATCTGTCTGGATAGAATTCTCACCATGTGCATTGACCTCTCACTATATATCTGGATAGTACTCTCACTCTCTGGATAGAACTCTCACTATGTATCTGGATAGAATTCTTACACTCTGTATAAAACTCTCACTATCTGTCTGGATAGAATTCTCACCATCTGGATAGAACTCTCACTATTTGCCTGGTAGAATTCTCACCATCTGGATAGAACTCTCACTATCTGGATAGAATTCTTACTCACTGCATAGAACTCTCACTATGTTTCTAGATAGAACTCTCACCCTCTGAATAGAACTCTCACTGTCTACCTGGATAAAATTCTCACTCTCTGGAGAGGAGTCTCACTGTCTGTGTCGATAGAATTCTCATCATCTCCATAGAATTCTCACTATCTATCTGGATAGAATTCTCACCATCTGGATAGAACTCTCACCATCTGTCTGGATAGAACTCTCACTACCTATCTGGATAGAATTCTCACCATCTGGATAGAACTCTCACCTTCTGTCTGGATAGAACTCTCACTACCTATCTGGATAGAATTCTCACTCTCTGGATAGAACTGTCACTATCTAGATAAAATTCTCACCATCTGGATAGAATTCTCACTTTTGATAAGGATAGGATTCTCACTCTGTGGATAGAACTCTGACCATCTATCACCCACTGGAGAATTCTCACCCACTGGAGAACTCTCACTATCTGGATAGAATTATCACTCTAGATAGAACTGTCACTATCTGTCTTAATAGAATTCAAATGAACTGGATAGAACTCTCACTATCTGGATAAAATTCTCACTCTCTGTGTAGAACTGTCATTATCTGGATACAATTCTCACTCTCTGAATAGAACTCTCACTATCTGGATAGAATTTTCACCATCTGGATAGAACTCTCACTACTTATCCGGAAAGTATTCTCACTCTCTGAATAGAAGTCTCAGTATCTGTCTAGATGGAATTTTCACCATCCGGATACAACTCTCATTATCTGGATAGAATTCTCACTGTCTGGATAGAACTCTCACTATCTATCTGGATATAATTCTCACTCACCACTCCTATTCAACATCGTGTTGGAAGTTCTAGCCAGGGCAATTAGGCAGGAGAAGGAAATAAAAGGTATTCAATTAGGAAAAGAGGAAATCAAATTGTCCCTGTTTGTAGATGACATGATTGTATATCTAGAAAACCCCATTGTCTCAGCCCAAAATCTCCTTAAGCTGATAAGCAAATTCAGCAAAGTCTCAGGATACAAAATCAATGTAGAAAAATCACAAGCATTCTTATACACCAATAACAGACAAACAGAGAGCCAAATCATGAGTGAACTCCCATTCACAATTGCTTCAAAGAGAATAAAATACTTAGGAATTCAACTTACAAGGGACGTGAAGGACCTCTTCTAGGAGAACTATAAACCACTGCTCAATGAAATAAAAGAGGATACAAACAAATGGAAGAACATTCCATGCTCATGGGTAGGAAGAATCAATATCGTGAAAATGGCCATACTGCCCAAGGTAATTTATAGATTCAATGCCATCCCCATCAAGCTACCAATGACTTTCTTCACAGAATTGGAAAAAACTACTTTAAAGTTCATATGGAACCAAAAAAGAGCCCGCATCACCAGGTCAATCCTAAGCCAAAAGAACAAAGCTGGAGGCATCACACTACCTGACTTCAAACTATACTACAAGGCTACAGTAACCAAAACAGCAGAGTACTGGTACCAAAACAGAGATATAGATCAATGGAACAGAACAGAGCCCTCAGAAATAATGCAGCATATCTACAACTATCTGATCTTTGACAAACCTGAGAAAAACAAGCAATGGGGAAAGAATTCCCTATTTAATAAATGGTGCTGGGAAAACTGGCTAGCCATATGTAGAAAGCTGAAACTGGATCCCTTCCTTACACCTTATACAAAAATTAATTCAAGATGGATTAAAGACTTAAACGTTGGACCTAAAACCATAAAAACCCTAGAAGAAAACCTAGGCATTACCATTCAGGACATAGGCATGGGCAAGGACTTCATGTCTAAAACACCAAAAGCAATGGCAACAAAAGCCAAAATTGACAAATGGGATCTAATTAAACTAAAGAGCTTCTGCACAGCAAAAGAAACTACCATCAGAGTGAACAGGCAACCTACAAAATGGGAGAAAATTTTTGCAACCCACTCATCTGACAAAGGGCTAATATCCAGAATCTACAATGAACTAAAACAAATTTACAAGAAAAAAACAAACAACCCCATCAAAAAGTGGGCGAAGGATATGAACAGACACTTCTCAAAAGAAGACATTTATGCAGCCAAAAGACACATGAAAAATGCTCATCATCACTGGCCATCAGAGAAATGCAAATCAAAACCAAAATGAGATACCATCTCACACCAGTTAGAATGGCAATCATTAAAAAGTCAGGAAACAACAGGTGCTGGAGAGGATGTGGAGAAACAGGAACACTTTTACACTGTTGGTGGAACTGTAAACTAGTTCAACCATTGTGGAAGTCAGTGTGGCCATTCCTCAGGGATCTAGAACTAGAAATACCATTTGACCCAGTCATCCCATTACTGGGTATATACCCAAAGGACTATAAATCATGCTGCTATAAAGACACACTCATGCACACGTATGTTTATTGTGGCACTATTCACAATAGCAAAGACTTGGAATCAACCCAAATGTCCAACAATGATAGACTGGATTAAGAAAATGTGGCACATATACACCATGGAATACTATGCAGCCATAAAAAAGGAAGAGTTCATGTCCTTTGTAGGGACATGGATGAAATTGGAAATCATCATTCTCAGTAAACTATCGCAAGGACAAAAAACCAAACACTGCATGTTCTCACTCATAGATGGGAATTGAACAATGAGAACACATGGACACAGGAAGGGGAACATCACACTCTGGGGACTGTTGTGGGGTGGGGGGAGGGGGGAGAGATAGTATTAGGAGATATACCTAATGCTAAATGGGGAGTTAATGGGTGCAGCACACCAGCATGGCACATGTATACATATGTAACTAACCTGCACATTGTGCACATGTACCCTAAAACTTAAAGTATAATAATAATAATAAAAGAACTCTCACATTCTGGATAGAACTCTCACCATCTGGATAGAATTCTCACTATATATCTGGATAGAATTCTCACTATATATCTGGATAGAATTCTCACTCTCTGGATAGAACTCTCACTATCTATCTGGGTAGAATTGTCACCATCTGGATAGAACGCTCACTATATGGATAGAATTCTCACTCTCTGGGTAAAACTCTCACTATCTATCTGGATGGAATTCTTACCATCTTGATAGAAATCTCACTACATCTAGATAGAATTCTCACTCTCTGTATAGAACTTTCACTATCTATCTTGGTAGAATTCTTACTTTCCGGATAGATCTCACAGTATCTGTCTGGTTAGAATTCTCACTCTGTGGATAGAACTCTCACCATCTATCTGTATAGAATTCTAACCCTCTGGATAGAATTCTCACTATCTGGATAGAATTCTCACCATCTGGATAGAACTCTCACTACCTAACTGAATAGAATTCTCACTCTCTGGATAGAACTCTCACTATCTATCTGGATAGAATTCTCACTCTCTGGATAAAACTCTATCTGTCTGCATAGAATTCTCACCATATGGATAGAACTCTCACTATCTGTCTGGATAGAATTCTCGCCATCTGGAGAGAACTCTCGCTATCTGGATAGAATTCTCACCCTCTGGATAGAACTGTCACTATCTGTCTGGATAGAATTCTCACTATGTATCTGGGTACAATTCTCACTCTACGGATAGAACTCTCGCTCTCTGGATGGAATTCTCACCATCTAGATAGAATTCTCACTGTCATTCAGGATAGAATTCTCACTCTGTGGATAGAAGTCTGATAATCTATCTGGATAGAATTCTCCATCTCTGGATAGAACTCTCACTATCTGGATAGAATTTTCACTCTAGATAGAAGTCTCACTATCTGTCTGGATAGAATTCTCACCATCTGGATAGAACTCTCACTATCTGTCTCAATAGAATTCTCACCCTCTGGATAGAACTCACACAATCTGGATAGAATTCTCACTCTCTGGAGAGAACTCTCACTGTCTATCTGTATAGAATTCCCACTTTCTGGATAAAACTCTCACTCTCCGTCTGGATAGAATTCTCACCATCTGGATAGAACTCTCACTATCTGGATAGAATTCTCACTCTCTGGATAGAACTCTCACTATCAATCTAGATAGAATTCTAACTCTCTGGGTAGAACTCACACTATCTATTTGGATACAATTCTCATTCTCTGGATAGATCTCTCACTATCGGTCTGGATAGAATTCTCACCATCTAGATAGAACTCTCTCCAACTGGGTAGAATTCTTCCTCTCTGGATAAAACTCTCACTATCTTTCTGGATAGAACTCTTACTCTCTGGAAACAACTCTCACTATCTGGGAAGAAGTCTCACTCTCTTGGTAGAACTCTCACTATCTATCTGGATAGAATTCTCACCATCTGAATAGAGATGGAATTCTCTCCATCTGGATAGAATTATCAATATCTATCTGTATTGAGTTCTCAGGATAGAACTCTCACTATCTATCTGGATAGAATTCTCACCATCTGAATAGAACTCTCACTATCTGGGAAGAATTCTCACTCTCTTGGTAGAACTCTCACTATCTATCTGGATAGAATTCTCACCATCTGAATAGAACTCTCACTATCTGGGAAGAATTCTCACTCTCTTGGTAGAACTCTCACTATCTATATGGATAGAATTCTCACCATCTGAATAGAACTCTCACTATCTGGGAAGAATTCTCGCTCTCTTGGTAGAACTCTCACTAGCTATCTGGATAGAATTCTCACTCTCTGGATAGAACTCTCACAATCGGTCTGGATAGAATTCTCACCATCTGGAATGAACTCTTACTATCTGGATTGAATTCTCACTCGGTGGATAGAACCCTCGCTATCTGTCTGGATAGAACTCTCACCAACTGGATAGAATTCTTGCTCTGTGGATAAAACTCTGGCTATCTTTCTGGATAGAAGTCTTACTATCTGGAAAGAACTCTTACTATCTGGATAGAATTCTCACCATCTGGATAGAATTCTCACTATATATCTGGATAGAATTCTCACTATCTGGATAGAACTCTCACTATCTGGATAGAATTCTCACACTCTGGATAGAACTGTCACTATCTATCTGGATAGAACTCTCCCCATCTAGATTGAACTCTAACTATCTGAATAGAATTCTTACCGTCTGGATAGAATTCTCACTATCTCTCGGGATAGAATTTTAAGTCTCTGGATAGAACTCTCACTATGTATCTGGATAAAACTCTCACTATCTGGATGGAACTCTCACTATCTGGATAGAATTCTCACTCTCTGAATAGAACTCTGACTATCTGTATAGAATTGTCACCATCTGGATAGAACTCTCACTATCTATCTGCATAGAATTCTGTCTCTGGATAGAAGTCTCACTATCTATCTTGGTAGAATTCTCACCATCTGGATAGAACTCTCACTCTCTATCTGGATATAATTATCACCATCTGAATAGAACTCTCACTATAGGTCTGGATAGAAATCTCACTATCTATCTGCATAGAATTCTCACTCTCTGGATAGAAATCTCATTACCTGTCTGGATGGAATTCTCACCCTCTGGATAGAACTCTCAGTATCTGGATAGAATTCTCACCATCTGGATAGAACTCTCACTATCTGGATAGAATTCTCACTCTCTGGATAAAACTCTCACTATCTATCTGAATAGAATTCTCACCCTTTGGATAGAACTCTCACTATCTATCTGGATAGAATTCTCACCCTCTGGATAGAACTCTCACTATCTATCTGGATAGAATTCTCGCCCTCTGGATAGAACTCTCACTATCTATCTGAATAGAACTCTCACTAATTGGATGGAATTCTTGCTCTCTGGATAAAAATCTCACTATCTTTCTGGATAGAACTCTTACTATCTGGAAAGAACTCTCACTATCTGGATAGAATTCTCACCATCTCGACAGAATTCTCACCATCTATCTGGATAGATTTCTCACTTTCTGGATAGAACTCTCACCATCTATCTGAGTAGAATTCTCACTACCTGCATATAATTCTCACCATCTGGATAGAACTCTCACTGTGTGGATAGAATTCTCACACTCTGGATAGAACTGTCACTATCTATCTGGATAGAACCCTCCCCATCTAGATTGAACTCTAACTATCTGTATAGAATTCTCACCATCTGGATAGAACTCTCACTATCTATCTAGATGGAATTCTCACTCTGTGTATACAACTCTCACTATCTATCTGGATAGATTTCTCACTCTCTGGATAGAACTCTCACTATCTGTCTATACAGAATTTTCACCATCCAGATACAACGCTCACTGTCTGGATAGAATTCTCACTGTCTTGATAGAACTCGCACTATCTATCTGGATAAAATTCTCACTCATGGATAGAACTCTCACTGTCTGGATAGAATTCTCACCATGTGTATAGAATTCTCACTATCTATCTGGATAGAATTCTCACTATCTATCTGTATAGAATTCTCACTCTCTGGATAGAATTCTCACTATCTATATGGAAAGAATTCTCACCATCTGGATGGATCTCTCACTATCTGGATAGAATTCTCACTCTCTGGATAGAACTCTCGCTATCTGTCTGGAGACAATTCTCACCATCTAGATAGAACTGTCTCTAACTGGATAGAATTCTTACTCTCTGGATAAAACTTTCACTGTCTTTCTAGATAGAACTCTTACTCTCTGGAAAGAACTCTCACTATCTGGATAGAATTCTCACCATCTGGATAGAAATCTCACTATCTATCTGGTTAGAATTCTCACTGTATGGATAGAACTCTCATTATCTCTCTGGATAGAATTCTCACCCGCTGGATAGAACTCTCACAATCTGGATCGAATTCTCACTCTCTGGATAGAACTCTCACTATCTGGAGGGAATCTCACCATCAGGATGGAACTCTCACTATCTATCTGCATAGAATTCTCACTCTCTGGATAGAACTCTATCTGTCTATATAGAATTTTCACCATCCAGATACAACTCTC
Source organism: Pongo pygmaeus (assembly GCF_028885625.2). Taxonomy (NCBI): domain Eukaryota; kingdom Metazoa; phylum Chordata; class Mammalia; order Primates; family Hominidae; genus Pongo; species Pongo pygmaeus. Next base: position 89,873,404 of record NC_072385.2, on the reverse strand, counting down.
ACTGTCTGGATAGAATTCTCACTCTCTTGATAGAACTCTCACTATCTATCTGGATAGAATTCTCCCTCTCTGGATAGAACTCTCACTATCTGGGTAGAATTCTCACCATCTGGATAGAATTCTTACTATCTATCTAGATAGAATTCTCACTCTCTGGATAGAACTCTCACTATCTATCTGGATAGAACTCTCACTATCTGGATAGAATTCTTGCCATCTGGATAGAACTCTAACTATCTCGATACAATTCTCACCATCTACATAGAACTCTCACTATCTGCATAGAATTCTCACTCTCTGTGTATAACTCTCACTCTCTATCGAGATAGAATGCTCACTCTCTGGATAGAATTCTCACTATCTATCTGGATAGAATTCTCACTCTGTGGATAGAACTCTCACTATCTCTGTGGATGGAATTCTCTCCCTCTGGATAGGACTGTCACTCTCTGGACAGAATTCTGACCATCTGGATAGAACTCCCAATATCTGGAAAGAATTCTAACTCTTTAGATAGAACTCTCGCTATCTATCTGGATACAGTTCTCACCCTCCAGATAGAACTCTCACTATCTATCTAGATAGAATTCTCACTCTCTGGATAGAAATCTCACTATCTGTGTGGATAGAATTCTCACCATCAGGATAGTACTCTCACTGTCTGGATAGAATTCTCGCCATCTGGATAGAATTCTCACTATCTAGATAGAACTCTCACTATCTAGATAGAATTCTCACTCTCTGGATAGAACTCTCACTATCTAAATATAATTCTCACTCTCTGGATGGAACTCTCACTATCTACCTGGATGGAATTCTCCCTCTATGGATAGAACTCTCACTATATATCTGGATAGAATTCTCACTCACTGGATAGAACTCTCACTATCTGTCTGGGTAGAATTCTCACCATGTGTATTGATCTCTCACTCTTGGTATAGAATTCTGACTCTCTGGATAGAACTCTCACTGTCTGTCTGGATAGAATTCTCACCATCTGGATAGAACTCTCACTATCTGAATAGAATTCTCACTCTCTGGATAGAACTCTCACTTTCTAGCTTGATAGAATTCTCACTCCCTGGATACATTTCTAACTATCTGTATAGAATTCTCACACTCTGGGTAGGACTCTCAGTATGTATCTGGATAGGGTTCTCACTCTCTGGCTAGAACTCTCACTATCTATCTAGATAGAATTCTCACTCTCTGGATAGAACTCTCACTATCTAAATATAATTCTCACTCTCTGGATGGAACTCTCACTATCTACCTGGATGGAATTCTCCCTCTATGGATAGAACTCTCACTATATATCTGGATAGAATTCTCACTCACTGGATAGAACTCTCACTATCTGTCTGGGTAGAATTCTCACCATGTGTATTGATCTCTCACTCTCGGGATAGAATTCTGACTCTCTGGATAGAACTCTCACTGTCTGTCTGGATAGAATTCTCACCATCTGGATAGAACTCTCACTATCTGAATAGAATTCTCACTCTCTGGATAGAACTCTCACTTTCTAGCTTGATAGAATTCTCACTCCCTGGATACATTTCTAACTATCTGTATAGAATTCTCACACTCTGGGTAGGACTCTCAGTATGTATCTGGATAGGGTTCTCACTCTCTGGATAGAACTCTCACTATCTATCTGAATAGAATTCTCACCCTATGGCTAGAACTCTCACTATTTGTCTGGATAGAATTCTCTCCATCCTGACAGAACTCTCCATATCTGGATGGAATTATCACTCTCTGGATAGAACTCTCACTATCTGTCTGGATAGAATTCTCACCATCTGGATAGAACTCTCGCTATATGGATAGAATTCTCCCTCTCTGGATAGAATTCTCACTATCTGGCTGGTAAGAATTCTCATTCTTTGGATAGACCTCTCATTTTCTGTCTGGATAGAATTCTCACCATCTGGATAGAATCTCAGTATCTAGATATATTTGTCACTCTCTGGATAGAACTCTCACTGTCTATCTGGATAAAACTCTCACTCTCTGTGTGGACAGAACTCTCACTCCCTGTCTGGACAGAACTCTCACTCTCTGGATAGAACTCTTAATAACAGGATAGAATTCTCACCATCTGGGTAGAACTCTCACTATCTGTCTGGTAGAATTCTCACCATCTGGATAGAACTCTCACTATCTGGATAGAATTCTTGCTCTCTGGATAGAACTCTCAGTGTCTTTCTGGATAGAACTCTCACCCTCTGGATACAACTCATACTATCTACCTGGATAGAATTTTCACTCTCTGGATAGAACTCTCACTATCTGGATAGAATTCTCACTATCTGCATTGAATTCTATCTGTCTGGGTAAAATTCTCAACATCTGGAGAGAACTTTCACTCTCTGGATAGAACTCTCACTATCTGGATAGAATTCTCACTATCTGCATTGAATTCTATCTGTCTGGGTAAAATTCTCAACATCTGGAGAGAACTTTCACTATCTGGATAGAATTCTCACCATCTGGATAGAACTCTCACTATCTGTCTGAATAGAACTCTCACTACCTATCTGGATAGCATTCTCACTCTCTGGAGAGAACTCTCGCTATCTGGATAGAATTCTCACCATCTGGATGGAATTCTCACTATCAATCAGGATAGGATTCTCACTCTGTTGATAGAACTCTGACAATCTATCTGGATAGAATTCTCACCCTGTGAATAGAACTCGCACTATCTGAATAGAATTCTCACTCTAGATAGAACTCTCACTATCTATCTGGATAGAATTCTCACCATCTGGATAGAACTCTCACTATCTGGATAGAATTCTCACCATCTGGTTAGAACTCTCACTATCTGTCTGGATAGAACTCTTAATATCTATCTGGATAGAATTCTCACTCTCTGGATAGAACTCCTGCTATCTGGATAGAATTCTCACCATTTGGATGGAATTCTCACTCTATGGATACAACTGTGACAATCTATCCGGATAGAATTCTCACCCTCTGGATAGAACTCTCACTATCTGGGTAGAATTTTCACTCTAGATAGAACTCTCACTATCTGTCTGGATAGAATTCTAAACATCTGGATAGAACTCTCACAATCTGGATGGAATTCTCACTCTCTGGATGGAACTCTTACGATCTGTCTGGATAGAATTCTCACCCTCTGGATGGAACTCTCACAATCTGGATAGAATTCTCACCATCTGGATAGAACTCTCACTATCTGGATAGAATTCCCACTCTCTGGGTAGAAGTCTCACTATCTATCTGGATAGAATTCTCACCATCTGGTTAGAACTCTATCTATCTGGATAGAATTCTCACTCTCTGGATAGAATTCTTACTATGTATCTGGATAGAATTTTCACTCTCTGGATAGAACTCTCACTATCGATATGGAGAGAATTATCACCGTCTGTATAGAACTCTCACTATCTGAAAAGAATTCTCACTCTCTGGATAGAACTCTCGCTGTCTGTCTGGACAGAATTCTCACTATCTAGATAGAACTCTCACTAACTGGATAGAATTCTTACTCTGGATAAAACTCTCACTCTCTTTCTGGATAGAACTCTTACTACCTGGAAAGAACTCTCACTATCTGGATAGTATTCTCACCATCTGGATAGAATTCTCACTATCTAACTGGATAGAATTCTCACTCTCTGGATAGAACTCTCACTATCTATATGGATAGAATTCTCACCATCTGGATAGAACTCTCACGATCTGGGTAGAATTCTCACTCTCTTGGTAGAACTCTCACTATCTATCTGTACAGAATTCTCATAATCTGGTTAGCACTCTTACTATGTGTCTGGATAGAATTCTCACTCTCTGGATAGAACTCTTACTATCAATCTGGATATAATTCTCACTGTCTGGATAGAACTCTCACTATCTGGATAGATTTCTCACCATCTGGACAGAATTCTCACTATGTATCTGGATAGAATTCTCTCTCTCTGGATAGAACTCTCACTATCTATCAGGATAGAATTCTCACCATCTGGATAGAGCTGCCACTATCTGGATAGAATTCTCACTCTGTGGGTAGAACTCTCACTATCTATCTTGATACGGTTCTCACCATATGGATAGAACTGTCACTATCTATCTAGATAGAGTTCTCACTATCTGGATATAACTCTCACTATCTGGATAGAACTCTCACTCTCTGGATATAACTCTCACTACCTATCTGGATATAATTCTCACTCTCTGGATAGCACTCACTATCTGGATAGAATTCTCACCATCGGGATAGAATTCTCACTATATACCTAGATAGAATTCTCACAATCTGGATAGAACTCTCACTATCTCTCTGGATAGAATTCTCACCATCTGGACAGAATTCTCACTATCTACATAGAATTCTCACTCTCTAGATAGAAATTTCACTATCTGTCTGGAGAGAATTCTCACCATCTGAATAGTACTCTCACTAACTGGATAGAATTCCTACTCTCTGGATAAAACTCTCACTATCTTTCTGGATAGAACTCTTAGTATCTGGAAAGAACTCTCAGTATCTGGATAGAATTCTCACCATCTGGATAGAATTCTCACCATCTGGATAGAATTCTCACTGTCTATCTGGATAGAATTCTCACCCTCCAGATAAAACTCTCACTATCTATCTGGATAGAATTCTCAGTCTCTGGATAGAACTCTCACTATCTGTCAGGATAGAATTCTCACCATCTGGATAGAACTCTCAGTATCTATCTATATAGAATTCCCACCATCTGGATAGAATTCTCACTATCTGGATAGAATTTTCTGTAGGTAGAACTCTCACTATCTATCGTGATAGAATTCTCAACATATGGATAGAACTCTCTGGATGGAACTCTCACTACCTATCTGGATATAATTCTCACTCTCTGGATAGCACTCACTAAGTGGATAGAATTCTCACCATCGTGATATAATTCTCACTATCTATCCAGATAGAATTCTCACAATCTGGATAGAGCTCTCACTATCTGTCTGGATAGAATTCTCACCATCTGGATAGAATTCTCACTACCTATCTAGATAGAATTCTCACTCTCTGGATAGAATTCTCACTGTCTATCTGGATAGAATTCTCACTATCTGGATAGAACTCTCACTATGTGTCTGGATAGAATATGCACCATTTGGATAGAACTCTCACTATCTGTCTGGATAGAACTCTCACTCTCTATCTGGATGGAATTCTCACTCTCTGGATAGAACTCTCACTACCTGTCTGGATAGAATTGTCACCCTCTGGATAGAACTCTCACTGTCTTGATATAATTCTCACCATCTGTATGGAACTCTCACTATCTGGATAGAATTCTCACTCTCTGGGTAGAACTCTCACTATCTATCTGAATAGAATTCTCACCCTGTGAATAGAACTCTCACTACCTATCTGGATAGAATTATCACTCTCTGGATAGAACTCTCACTATCTATCTGGATGGAATTCTCACCCTGTGGATAGAACTCTCACTGCCTATCTGGATAGAATTATCACTCTCTGGATAGAACTCTCACTATCTATCTGGATGGAATTCTCACTCTCTGGATAGAATTCTCACTACCTGTCTGGATAGAATTTTCACCCTCTGGATGGAACCCTCAGTATTTGGATAGAATTCTCACCATCTGGATAGAACTCTCACTATCTATCTGAATAGAAGTCTCACCCTCTGGATACAACTCTGACTATCTATCTGGATAGAATTATTAGTCTCTGGATAGAAGTCTCACTACCTGTCTGGATAGAATTCTCAAAATCTGGATAGAATTCTCACTATGTGTCTGCATAGAATTCTCACCATCCGGATAGATCTCTCACAATTTGTCTGGATAGAATTTTCAGCATCTGGATAGAACTCTCACTATCTGTCTGGAAAGAAGTGTCACTGTCTATCTGGATAGAATTCTCACTCTCTGGATAGAATTCTCACTATCTGTCTGGATATAATTGTCACTCTGTGGCTAGAACTCTGACTATCTATCTGGATAGAATTCTCACTCTCTGGATACAACTCTCACTATCTGGATAGAATTCTCACTCTAGATAGAACTCTCACTATCTATCTGGGTAGAATTCTCATCATATTGATAGAACTCTCACTACCTGGATACAATTTTCACTCTCTGGATAGAACTCTCACTATGTGTCTGGATAGAATTCTCACCCTCTGGATGGAACTCTCACTATCTGGATAGAATTCTCACCTTTGGATAGAACTCTCACTATCTGTCTGGATGGAATTCTCACCATCCAGATAGAACTCTCACTATCTATCTGGATAGAATTCTCACCCTCTGGGTAGATCTCTCACTATCTGTCTGGATAGAATTCTCACTGTGTGGATAGAACTCTCACTATCAATCTGGATAGAATTCTCACTGTGTGGATAGAACTCTCACTATCAATCTGGATAGAATTCTCACCCTCTGGATAGAACTCTCACTATCTGGAAGGAATTCTCACCATTTAGATAGAACTCTCACTATGTGGGTAGAATTCTCCCTCTCTAGATAGAATTCTCAGTATCAATCTGGATAGAATTCTCACCCTCTGGATAGAACTCTCACTATCTGGAAGGAATTCTCACCATCTAGATAGAACTCTCACTATGTGGATAGAATTGTCCCTCTCTAGATAGAATTCTCACTATCTTTCTTGATAGAATTCTCACCCTGTGGATAGAACTCTCACTATCTCTCTGTATAGAATTCTCACTCTCTGGATAAAACTCTAACTGTCCATCTGGGTAGAATTCTCACCATCTGGATAGAACTCTCACTATCTGGATAGAATTCTTACTCTCTAGATAGAACTCTCACTATCTTTCTGGATAGAACTGTCACCCTCTGGATAGAATTCACATTATCTATCTGGATAGAATTCTCAGTCTCTGGATAGAAGTCTCACTATCTCTCTGGATAGAATTCTCACCTTCTGCATAGAATACTCACTATCTGTCTGAATAGAATTCTCACCAGCTGGAGAGAACTCTCCCTATCTGGATAGAATAATTATCATCTGGATAGAACTCTGACTCTCTGTCTGGATAGCACTCTCACTACCTATCTGGATAGAATTCTCACTCTCTGGATACTACTCTTGCTATCTGGATAGAATTCTCAGCATCTGGATAGAATTATCGATAATTATCGATCAGAATAGAATTCTCACTCTGTGGATAGAACTCTCATTTTCTGTCTGGATAGAATTCTCACCATCTGAATAGAACTCTCACTAACTGGATAGAATTATTACTCCCTGGATAAAACTCTCGCTATCTTTCTGAATAGAACTCTTGCTATCTGGAAAGAACTCTCACTCTCTGGATAGAATTCTCATCCTCTGGCTAGAATTCTCACTATGTATCTTGATGGAATTCTCAGTCTCTGGATAGAACTCTCACTATCTATCTGGACAGAATTCTCACCCTCTGGATAGAACTCTCACTGTCTATCTGGATAGAATTCTCAGTCTCTGCATAGAAGTCTCACTATCTGTCTGGATAGAATTCTCACCATCTGGATAGAACTTTCTCTATCTATCTGGATAGAATTCTGATGATCTGGATAGAACTCTCACTTATCTGTCTGGATAGAACTCTCACTATCTATATGGGTGGAATTTTCACTCTCTGGATAGTACTCTCACTAACTGTCTGGATAGAATTCTAACCCTCTGGATATAACTCTCAGTGTCTTGACAGTATTCTCACCATATGGATAGAACTCTCACCATCTGGATAGAATTCTCACTCTGTTGGTAGAACTCTCACTATCTATCTGAATAGAATTCTCACCCTCTGAATAGAAGTCTCATTATCTGTCTGGATAGAATTCTCACCCTCTGGATAGAACTCTCACTGTCTGGGTAGAATTCGCTCCATCTGGATAGAACTCTCACTATCTGGATGGAATTCTCACTCTCTGGTTAGAACTCTCACTATCTGTGTGGATGGAATTCTCACCATCTGCATAGAACTCTCACTATTTGGATAGAATTCTGACTCTCTGGATAGAACTCTCACTATCTGTCTGGAAAGAATTCTCACTCTTTGGATAGAACTCTCATTTTCTGTCTGGATAGAATTCTCACCATCTGGATAGAATCTCACTATCTAGATAGAATTCTCACTCTCTGAATAGAACTCTCACTGTCTATCTGGATAGAACTCTCACTGTCTATCTGGATAGAACTCTCACTCTCTGGATAGAACTCCTAATAACTCGATAGAACTTTCACCATCTGGATAGAACTCTCACCATCTGAATAAAACTCTCACTGTGTGGGAATAGAACTCTCACTCTCTGGGTAGAAATCTCACTTTCTATCTGGATAGAACTCTCACAATGTAGATAGAACTCCCACTATCTGGATAGAATTTTCCCCATCTGAATAGAATTCTCACTATCTATCTGGATAGAATTCTCACCCTCTGGATAGAACTGTCACTATCTGGATAGAATTATCACTCTCTGGATAGAACTGTCACTATCTATCTGGATAGAATTCTCACCCTCTGGATAGAACTCTCACTATCTGTATAGAATTCTCACTCTAGATAGAACTCTCACTATCTATCTGGATAGAATTCTCACCATCTGGATAGAACTTTCACTATCTGTCTGGATAGAATTCTCGCCATCTGGATCGAACTCTCACTATCTGGATAGAATTCTCACCATCTGGATCAAACTCTCACTATCTGGATAGATTTCTCACCCTCTGGATAGAACTCTCACTATCTATCTGGATAGAACTCTCCCCATCTGGATTGAACTCTCACTATCTGGATATAATTCTCACTCTCTGGATGGAACTCTCACTATGTGGGAGCCCAACTACTCAGCCTCCCCCTGATCAGCCCAACTTCTCCCCATGGAGGGGCACTGAGTCCTCATTAAAAGCTTCCTGGACAGCTGGAGTTGGAGCCAGAGCATGACTGTAATGTGGCCCTTGGCTCTGAAGGCTCTTGCTCCATCCTAAGATGTCCTCAAAATAAGCCTGGGTAGTGGGACTTGGGCGGGGCCTCTGCTGTTTCCCATTTTTTGATCCACTGCTCTTCCCCTGAGGCTTCTGCAGATGTGCTCAGGCCTGGCAGGGTGAAGGCCCAGCCCTTGGGGTCCATCTGCCTCTCTCTGCTCTGCCCCTTGCTTCATGGCTGAGGGTGGGGAGAATGTCCCAGAGCCCCACGAGGGGTGATCAGCATTGTGAGCTGGGCGTGCACCAAGCTCGTCACCTGTGAGCAGGTGCCAGGGAGCAGGCCACCTGTGACTCCACATCCCCTGCTTGCAGTGGACCTGACCAGCATTGACAGGCGCAGCAGAGAGCAGGAATTGGCCACCAGGGAGAAGGCTCAGTCACTTGCAGCCCTGTTTCTAGAAAAAGTGCGTGACTTAGATGACTTTCTGTGGAAAGCAGAGACGGAGGATCTTGATGAGGACACCTGTGTGGAAAGGTAAGGTGGCAGGCGACTCTGAGAGGAGAGCTCCCTGCAGAAGGTGGCTGCCCTCATGACCTGGCCACATCTTCTGCCTCCCAGCAGCCTGACCCCACTAGACACCAACTGCCTCCCGAGTCCTGTGAAGATGCCTGGGGCGATGCAGCAGTTTACCACGCTGATCCGGTAATTATCTGTCATTTTATTACTGAACCTGTCCCCCCAAGTCTTTGTATATCACATTAAGCCCTTTCTATTAAAGTGAATTTAAAGGAGAAAGTGAGAGGTAGAGTCATTTGAAAAAACAGCATCCAGCAGGTCGTTGGTGGCTTATGCCTGTAATCCCAGCACTCTGGGAGGCTGTGGTGCGTGGATCACTTAAGTTCAGGAGTTCGAGACCAGCCTGGGCAACATGGTGAAAGCCCATCTCTACAAAAAATTATAAAAATTAGCCAGTTATGGTGGCGTGGGCCTACCTGGTAGGCTGAGTGGGAAGATTGCTTGATTCCTGGAGGTGGAGGCTGCAGTGAGCTGTGACTGCACCTTCACTCCAGCCTGGGCAGCAGAGCAAGACCCTATCTCAAAAAAGAGAAAACAGCATTGTTGGGACCAGCACTAACCTTCAGTGTGACACAGAACACCCCTATTGCTTTTATTCTTTAAACAAAATTAAGATATCCTCACCGGCTGGAAGATCGCAGAAATAGCATAGGGTCATTGAGAAAAATGGAGACAATAGGAGAGAATCTCTGGTAAAAAGGGAAGTCCTAGTCATACCAGCCCTCAAAGAAAGCCAGACGGCACTGTGTGGCATGTGTCTTTCCTGATGTTTCCATGTGCACACACGTTTTTAAACGTAGCGGGATCATACTCTGCATGCTGGTCTGTAGCAGGTTTCTTTTCAGTTAGGGCAGCACCTCTACCTCCTGTCTGATTGGGTCTTCCTTGGCATTCCAGTCAGTCTAGCCATAATCACCCACCCGTTAAGTCCATCTTGATGGCCAGATTATCTTCAGGCTTTTGCTACTACAAGCAATGAGGCAGCAGACATCATTGAGTGTACATTTTTTTTTTTTTTTTTTAAACACAGAGTCTCTCTCTGTCACCCAGGCTGGAGTGCACTAGGGTGATCTCGGCTCACCGCAACCTCCACCTCCCAGGTTCAAGTGATTCTCCTGCCTCAGCCTCCCAAGTAGCTGGGATTACAGGTGTGCGCCACCACGCCCGACTAATTTTTTGTGTGTGTTTTAGTAGAGATGGAGTTTCTTCACGTTGGCCAGGCTGGTCTCGATCGCCTGGGTCAAGCGATCCACCTGCCTCAGCCTCCCAAAATGCTGGGATTACAAGCGTGAGCCACCACGCCCAGCCTGTCCATACATCTTTATGGACATAATTGATTTTTTCCTCAGGATCATTTCTTTGAGTAACATTGCCAAGCTGATACATTCATGATAAAAGTAACAATCATTTATTGAATACCTACTGTGGAACAGATGCTGTCATTAGTTTTCTGATTTAATCCTCAGAGCCACTCTATGAGGCAGGTATTACCATCCCCATTTTGCATAGGAGAAAAACGAGGCTTACAGAGACTGTGACATTCCCAAGGTCACAGGGCTGGTGTATGCTGTTGCCTGAACATCTCTTCCTTTTGGTTTTTAAGTCGTCAGATTTCCAACGACTTCCGAGACCTGCCCACCCTCCTCATCCACGGGGCGGAGGCCTGTCTGATGTCGCTGACCATCGGCTTCCTGTATTTTGGCCACGGGAGCGTCCAGCTCTCCTTCATGGATACAGCCGCCCTCTTGTTCATGATCGGCGCTCTCATCCCTTTCAATGTCATTCTGGATGTCATCTCCAAATGTGAGTGTGGCCCACTGGCATGGCCAGGCAGGACCTCAGCCACCTCCAAGCTGTGTTCCTCTGAGCTCCTGGGGAGCGGGTTTGATCTCATTGTGATTGTGATATACAAGACAATAATGTTTTTAAAGTTTGCATGTTAATATTAGCATGCAAATGAAAGTAAATTACTTTCAGTCTTAGCTGTTCCTATCCTAGCAGGATTTATATTTGACAGCAGAACACGAGCTACAGACTTGCAAAATCTGAAGAGCCTCATCAAACATCTAAATTAGGATGGCTTTACTGTGCCTATTTTTTAAAAAAACATAAGAGACTTGGGCAATATGATAACTACTTTGAATTGTATTAAGAGAGTCTCCAAAACAGAAACACTGTAGGTTTATTCTACTTTTTCATTCTCTTTTCCTTTCCCTTATTTTTTAGGTTACTCGGAGAGGGCAATGCTTTACTATGAACTGGAAGATGGGCTGTACACCACTGGTCCATATTTCTTTGCCAAGGTGACTGGGCAGGGTTGAGAGCAAGTGCCCCCCCACCCACCAGGGTGGGGGTAAGTGTGGAGAAAACATTGCTACAAGGAAGGCTTTCCTGAACCATGGGGCCGTGGGTCATGTGAAGTCACAGATGCCACCAGATGCCACATTTTCTAAGGGAGTTTCAGAGACTTGAACTTTTATTTTAAACATTTACCAAAACACTAGGACTGTGGACCAGGAATGATAGTTTTCTGGTCAGAAGGAATCTAAAAAAAAGAAGTCCTCATTGTATTTTACCTCTTCAGAGCCTCACTGTGGCCCCCCAGCAGGCCAGGCAGGTGTTTCCAGGAAGCAGAGGTTCAGAGAGGCTACGTGGCTCTCCAAGGCCACACAGCTACTTGATCTGGTCAGGGGGAGTAGGGACTTGAAACCAGGTCTTAGGACAGCAGGTGCCCATTGCTGCCCTGGGGGAAACAGGCTGAACTGCCCTAGAGGGAGTACTTGGCATCTGCAAGGGGGATGCCAGCACTGAGCTCATGCTCCTGGGTCCCAGCACACCCTCCTGCCACAGCCTCATCATCACCAGGAGGGAAGGTTGCCATCTGGGGGCACTGCTACTTTTAAACGTTTATAATAATGGCAGTGAAGGTGCTGGCTTCATATCCTTGCAAGGGCTGTTCTTTGCAGATCCTCGGGGAGCTTCCGGAGCACTGTGCCTACATCATCATCTACGGGATGCCCACCTACTGGCTGGCCAACCTGAGGTTGGGCCTCCAGCCCTTCCTGCTGCACTTCCTGCTGGTGTGGCTGGTGGTCTTCTGTTGCAGGATTATGGCCCTGGCCGCCGCAGCCCTGCTCCCCACCTTCCACATGGCCTCCTTCTTCAGCAACGCCCTCTACAACTCTTTCTACCTCACTGGGGGCTTCATGATAAACTTTAGCAGCCTGTGGACAGGTAAGGCCGGCCCCCTGGTCCTGGGCCAGCTTTGTTAGGACTCATGTGGCTGGATGAAGCCTGCTTTCATCTGGAGATGGACACTTATCACTTAGATCCAACTTGAGGCTGGCCCTTTTGGAAGCAGAGGCCTTTTCCCACTGCCCTGGAGGCCAAAGGAATGATTCCATTAGAGATTCCGGATGCACCTCCTCCTATCCCACAGCTGATATCCAGAAGTCGCCCTTGACTCTCTCCCTCCCTCTCCACATGCACCTGTGAGCCAGGTCGATTCTGCCTCCTGTTTCTCTGAAATGTCTGCTTGGCTGTGTCCCCATCCCTGGCCACCATTGTTTGAGCCTGGGCCACTGCCATAGCCTGATCTCTGTAACCTGGGCCCCTCCACATCCCTGTCAACTCAGCCATGCAGAGTGAGCTTTCCAAGGTGCAAACCCATGCCCCTCTTTGTTCAAATCCTCCCAGGGCTGCTCAATCCCTGCGGCCTCCCCAGCTTTCTGAAGCCCCAGCACACCCCACCCTCTCACCTCTGAGCCTGCCCAGCTATCGTCTCTGGGAATGTCATGCCCACCTTCCATGGGGCTTCTCTTCTGCCAGGGCTTTCCTGATGCACCCAGGCAGGGCTCATTGCCTCCTTCCCCTCCCCATACCATGCCACCTCCATAGGATCAGGGCACAGGCTCCATCGTCTCTGGTGTGGGGCCGCTGAGTCTCCTCAGCCCGCACAGTCCATGAAGCTGAGCACGTGCAGGGATGCCTCATCAAATCCCTCTCGAGACTTGCTATAGATCAAATGTGTGGGTGACCCCATGGCCTCTCAGCTCCCTCGGCCCCAGTCCATGTCCCCAGCAACCCCTCTGCCCTTTTGCCTCTTGGTCTCTCTCCCCTCCTTGCTCATCAGAGAACTTGGGCCAGAGCCACCATGGCCCTGTCTCAGAGAGTGGGATGTGCCCTTGTGCGGGGAAGAGAGACTGTGTGAATGTGGGGAGACCGTGCGAATATGGGGAGACTGAATACGGGGGAGACTGTGTCGATATAAAGGAGATCGTGGGAATACGGGGAGATGGTGAGAATATGGGGAGACCATGGGAATATGGGGAGACGGTGAGAATATGGGGAGACCGTGGGAATATGGGGAGACCGTGTGAATATGTGGAGACCGTGGGAATATGGGGAGACTGTGCGAATATGGGGAGACCGTGGGAATATGGGGAGACCGTGGGAATATGGGGAGACCGTGTGAATATGTGGGAGACCGTGGGAATATGGGGAGACCGTGGGAATATGGGGGAGACCGTGGGAATATGTGGGAGACCGTGGGAATATGGGGAGACCGTGGGAATATGGGGAGACTGTGTGAATATGTGGGAGACCATGGGAATATGGGGAGACTGAATACGGGGGAGACTGTGTCGATATAAAGGAGATCATGGGAATACGGGGAGACGGTGAGAATAGGAGGAGACCATGGGAATATGGAGAGATGGTGAGAATATGGGAAGACTGCAAGAATATAGGGAGACCATGGGAATATGGGGAGACCGTGTGAATATGGGGAGACCATGGGAATATGGGGAGACTGTGTGAATATGTGGGAGACCGTGGGAATATGGGGAGACTGTGGGAATATGGGGAGACCGTGGGAATATGGGGAGACCGTGTGAATATGTGGGAGACCATGGGAATATGGGGAGACCATGGGAATATGGGGAGACCGTGGGAATATGGGGGAGACCGTGGGAATATGTGGGAGACCGTGGGAATATGGGGAGACCGTGGGAATATGTGGGAGACCGTGGGAATATGGGGAGACCGTGGGAATATGGGGAGACTGTGCGAATATGGGGAGACCGTGGGAATATGGGGGAGACCGTGGGAATATGTGGGAGACCGTGGGAATATGGGGAGACCGTGGGAATATGGGGAGACTGTGTGAATATGTGGGAGACCATGGGAATATGGGGAGACTGAATACGGGGGAGACTGTGTCGATATAAAGGAGATCGTGGGAATACGGGGAGATGGTGAGAATAGGAGGAGACCATGGGAATATGGGGAGACGGTGAGAATATGGGAAGACTGCAAGAATATAGGGAGACCATGGGAATATGGGGAGACTGTGCGAATATGGGGAGACCATGGGAATATGGGGAGACTGTGTGAATATGTGGGAGACCGTGGGAATATGGGGAGACTGTGGGAATATGGGGAGACCGTGGGAATATGGGGAGACCGTGTGAATATGTGGGAGACCATGGGAATATGGGGAGACCGTGGGAATATGTGGAGACCGTGGGAATATGTGGGAGACCGTGGGAATATGGGGAGACTGTGCGAATATGGGGAGACCGTGGGAATATGGGAGAGACCGTGGGAATATGTGGGAGACCGTGGGAATATGGGGAGACCGTGTGAATATGTGGGAGACCGTGGGAATATGGGGAGACCGTGGGAATATGGGGAGACTGTGTGAATATGTGGGAGACCATGGGAATATGGGGAGACTGAATACGGGGGAGACTGTGTCGATATAAAGGAGATCGTGGGAATACGGGGAGACGGTGAGAATAGGAGGAGACCATGGGAATATGGGGAGACGGTGAGAATATGGGAAGACTGCAAGAATATAGGGAGACCATGGGAATATGGGGAGACTGTGCGAATATGGGGAGACCATGGGAATATGGGGAGACCGTGGGAATATGGGGAGACTGTGTGAATATGTGGGATACCGTGGGAATATGGGGAGATTGTGCGAATATGGGGAGACCATGGGAATATGGGGAGACTGCGTGAATACGGGGGAGACTATGCGAATATGGGGAAACCGTGAGAATATGAGGGACACCTGTGAGTAACGCGGCTGTCTGTCTCCAGTGCCCGCGTGGATTTCCAAAGTGTCCTTCCTGCGGTGGTGTTTTGAAGGGCTGATGAAGATTCAGCTCAGCAGAAGAACTTATAAAATGCCTCTAGGGAACCTCACCATCACGGTCTCAGGAGATAAAGTAAGCGGGGAAGGCCTCGGGTTCTAAATTATTGGACGTCCGGCTGCCCATCCTCCTAATGAGCCCACTGCATGTCTGTGTCTCCAGATTCTCAGTGCCATGGAGCTGAACTCGTACCCTCTCTACGCCATCTACCTCATCGTCATCGGCCTCAGCGGTGGCTTCATGGTCCTGTACTACGTGTCCTTAAGGTTCATCAAACAGAAACCAAGTCAAGACTGGTGATTCACACCAGACGTCTGCCTGCTGGTGGGGGACCTGAGCAGACCTTTCAACTGCACTCCCTCCTCAGGAGCCCCTTCCTGGTGACAGTGAGGACAATGACCCTACAGATGCTCAGCTACATCCGGCCCATCGTGCTGCAGTGGCACAGACCAGCCACAGGATGGCAGTAGAATAAAGACAGTCGAAAGGGATTTCTGCTCACTGGCAGGAGACTGCGATGACTGGGAGTGAGAAAACCTGCACTCGGTGGCACCTACAACGTTGCTAATTTATTTCCTTTTGATATGCATTTATATAGGTAACTCGATATAGGATGGGAGCAAGCTAGGAATGAATTGAGTAGCTAGACTGTGCAGGAATTGTTGGAACCTGGAGGGAACAATAACAGTAGCTAGCAGATTTGGCTTCATCTTCCAGGGGCCCCACACTCCGTGATGAGCCACCATCAATACAGAAAGTGACTTAAGATGTACCAGCAAGATGCCATCCCTTCTTTTTGTGTGGGGTCATGGGCTCCAAAAGCCAACGTGAACAATTAAAAATTTATTGAGCATCTACTCTGTGGCAGGTCCTGTGCAAAACACTTTAGGTGGACAATCCTTTGAGGTAAGTGGTATCCCATTTTATAGGTGTGAAAACTGAAGCAAAAATTCATTTTCCTAAGGGCACATGGATACTTTGTGGTGGAGTCATATGGGGATCAGAAAAGCCTTTGAGGCCTTTGGAGTTAGAGGGCAGAAGGCAAGGCCTGAGCCGCTGTAAGCCTTAGGAATTTAGGAAGGCTCCAGAAGACAAATGGGATCTGTAGAGGCTGTTAACTCAGCCAGGCTTCTTAGAGTTGCATTTCACTAACTGATATGGTTTGGCTCTGCATCCTCACCCAAATCTCACCTTGAATTGTAATAATCCCCACGTGTCAAGGGCGGGACCAGATGGAGATAATTGAATCATAGGGGTGGTTTCTCTGATGCTGTTCTCCTGAGAGTGAGTGAGTTCTCATGAGATCTGATGGTTTTATAAGGGGCTTCCCTCTTTGCTTGGCTCTCATTCTCTCTCCCGCTATCCTGTGAAGAGGAACCTTCCACCATGACTGTAAGTTTCCTGAGGCTGCCCCAGCCGTGCTGAACTGTGAGTCAGTTAAACCTCTTTTCTTTATAAATTACCCAGTCTTGGGTATTTCTTCATAGCAGTGTGAGAGCAGATTAATACACTGACCCTGCCTGGGTTTCAGGACCAGCCTTGAACCTTTCACAGTGGCCAGAGGATGGGGTGGCAGAGGCCCAGGTTGCACACTTCGTGCCTGAGTGTTGGGGACTATCTGACCCAAAACAGGTGCACAGAGGGCAGCAGAGGATGTTCCCAAAGGAAAATTAGAGTTTAAAATCAAAAGAAGGGGAAGGTGGGTGTTTGGGAGGCAAATAGGAAATACTCTTCATAGGTTCACTGGAGCCTTGCTACTCCAAGTACCATCCCTGGGCCAGCAGAATGGGCACAGCTGGAGCTGATTGGATAGGTCCCATGAGCCTCAGGCCCCACCCAGGCTCAATGAGTCAGAGTCTGTGTCTTAAGAAGACCCCTTGGTGATCTGTGCACATTCAAGCATGCTGCCGTTTTCCAAAGCACTTGCAACACTCAGGATGCTTGCACGGTCATGTTGCCACCATCCAACCTGCAGACCCCATTCTTGAGATTCACTGGGAGTTCCTATCATGTCCTCCATAGCAAGGGGATCTAGATCAGAATCAAGCCTTGGATCTAGTTCTCAAGTCTCTTTGGTCTCTTTCAGTTTAGGAACAGTTCGTCAACTTTCCTTCACTTTCGTGACCTTGATACTTAATTTTAAAGGCTGTCTCTCAATTTGGGCTTATCGGATGTATTTTCATGATTAGGCTCAGGTCCCACACTTTGGGCAGGAATATCACAGAAGTTATGTTGTGTTCTGCCCAGTGCATCCTATCAGGAGGCATGTGATTTCAACTTGTCCCATATCAACAACATTCACTTTGATCACTTGATTAAAGGGGTGTCTGCTAGGCTTCTCCACAGCCAAGTTACTATTTTCCCTCCCTTTATAATTAATAAGCATTTTGTAAGTGGGTACTTTGAAACTATGTAAATTGTAAACTTTCCATTTATTCATTTTAAAATTTTGATTGATGTAAACTTGTGGTTTCCCATTGTATCCTTACAACCCTTTACTATTGTGATTAATTCTGATGCTCAGCTTGTCCCTGATTTGGCCAGTGGGAACCCCGTCAAGCTGGCTTCTGCATCCTTTTGATATGTCCTCATCATCCTTTGAGGGCTGAAACAACCAAGAGTTTCAGGCTCTTTTTTTTTTTTTTTTTTTTTTTTTTGAGACAGAATCTCATTCTGTGGCTCAGGCTGGAGTACAGTGGCGTGATCTCGGCTCACTGCAACCTCTGCCTCCCAGGTTCAAGCAATTGCCTTGCCTCAGCCTCCCAAATAGTTGGGATTAACAGTGCCCACCACCACACCTGGCTAATTTTTGTATTTTTAGTAAAGACAGTGTTTCACCATATTGGCCAGACTGGTTGTGAACTCTAGGCCTCAAGTGATCCGCCTGCTTCGGCCTCCCAAAGTGTTGGGATTACAGGTGTGATCCACCGCACCCAGCGTCACAGGTTCATCTTGTATTTTCCTATCCCAGCCCTGGAATCCGATGTTTCTCCAGGAATCTGGGTTCCTCTTAGTGGAAAATGGTATTTAGAAGCCAAGGTTTTGGTGATAAGTATGCTCATTGCTTTTGGAATATCTCTGCTCCCAGGCTGTCTCAGTGAACAGAGTTAGGGAGTGTGTGTGTGTGTGTGTGTGCATGCGTGCGTGCGCGTACATACATACCTAACTACACATGAGTTTACTCTGATAACATCCAATTCCAATCCAGCATCACAGAGTTGATCCTCGGTTCTTCCCTCTTCTCTAATTGTGAGAAACCTGGCTTCCATATTACCCTTAGGTTATTTACTCATTTGATTAACCACCTGCATGTAAGTGATCTCCCATCTACACTGCCACGCCTTCCCCTGTATGGACATCCTGCCTACCCTGCTCAGGCTCTAACTCTCATGTCCAGCTTTCCCTGAGTCTGCAGCTGTCTTCCTCACCCTCCCCTGGCCCACCACAGCTTCCCCCCACCTCCCTGTCACTGTGGTCCCCTAATGGCGTTAGGCCTGAATGAAGAAGGGGGAAGGATGAAGACAACATTGGTAGCTTGCCTTAACTCCCCAGGTAATTCTAATGTGCAGTGATTGACAGCCACTAAGATACATCACCTGACTTTGTGAGTTCACCATTCGGTCTGCAATGGGTTTTGGTAACTCAGTGGCTCTGTATGCCGGTCTGAAGGGGAAAAGGGCACAGTGCAGAGGCAGGAGAGATGGAGAAACTATAGCAGCTGCCATTTATTTGTGTTTTTTCTACAGCGGTGGTTCTCCACCCTAGTTGCCCATGCTGGAGCTTTAACAAAAGCCAATGTGGACCCATTGCCCAGAGATTCTGATCCCATGGGTCTGTTTTGTTTAAAATGCTCTTCAAGGCATTGTGAGGCCAGGAAAACAAAGAACCAAGGCTCTCCCGGGCGCGGTGGCTCACGCCTGTTAACCCAGCACTTTGGGAGGCCGCGGAGGGCAGATCACGAGGTCAGGAGATCGAGACCATTCTGGCCAACATGGCAAAACCCTGTCTCTACTAAAAATACAAAAATTAGCTGGGCATGGTAGTACGTGCCTGTAGTCCCAGCTACTTGGGAGGTTGAGGCAGGAGAATCGCTTGAATCCGGGAGGCAGAGGTTGCAGTGAGCCGAGATTGAGCCTGGCGACAGAGCGAGAATCTGTCTCAAACAAACAAACAAAAACCAAGGCTCTCGAGGCATGCATGCCATTCAGCAAGCCCTGCCCTGCATTGCGAAAGGGTAGAGATTTGTCAGTATTGAAAGCATGGCTTGCAAAGTTTTCCTGTTAAGAGGGCAGACAGTAAATATTTGGGACTTTGTGGGCCATATAGGCTCTGCTGCAATTACTTAACTCTGCTGTTACAGTGTGAGAGCAGCTGTAGACTACAGTAATGTACAGCCAGTGTGGCTGTCTTCTAAGAAAATATTATTTACAAAAACAGGCAGGTTGCTAGATTTGACCTGAAGCCGTAGTTTGCAGAGCATTGGTAAATGTTTTCAAATTTGCATTTTAAGCCCTCCAATTTCAAGTTATGCTATTGGTGGGGAATTTTAATTAAACAGAAAATAATCACCAATATTGGCTCAAATATTTCCTGATTTAAAAAAAAAAAATCTGCTCTTGTTCCTATAAATAGTATATAAGATGTAATCTTGCCCTGGGTTAAACCAGTCTACAGAGGTAGATCTCACATTTGCTTTTGTTTTCTTCTACTTCAACTCTTGTCATGATCCCAAATTAAACAACTAGCAACAGAAATGTTTAAATCTATGTCAAATCCAAGTGTTAACAGACCTGGGACCAGGGGTTCCTCATAGTGGCTTAGCACAGCATACAAACCACGTTCCTTTGGCCCAACTGGCCTTGGGGTCTGGAGCACCAAACAGGCCCTGAGGAAGTGTGCAAGGGACTGGAATGCGGGGAAAGTGATGAAATATTTTGTTGGTTGGCCTTTGCTTGTTTGCAAAATATATCCAATGCTCACACCTGAGAGACAACAGACATCCTTATTTGCGAATAGTCTGCACTAGACAATTCGGATTTCAAGTCATCTGTCATTCGTACTTGATAATGATTTGTTCTTGATTTAAAGTGGCCTGGGTACAGAGCAACATCCCCTGTCTTTATCACATGAGCTCTGCCTGAGGCAGCTTCAGCAGGGTAGGCAGGCAGGCAGATGGAGCATAGCCCATTTTCTGCTGGTGCACTAGGAACAGCAGCACATGTGGTGTTAGCAGCTAATAATTAAAACAATGTTTAAGCAGTGGGTTGAGATTTTTAAACACATACCAACTCAAAAACACTTCTCTGCTTTCTATGTAATGGTGCTCACATCATTTGTATGATTGTCTCGTCTCTTTAAAATGGAAAATATTCTTGTTTCCCCAAACTGCTAATAAGCTCTACTGACCCATGCTAAAAATAAAGCTCTTTCGGCTGGGTGCAGAGGCTCATGACTGTAATCCCAGCACTTTGGAAGGCTGAGGTGGGTGGATCACTTGAGGTCAGGAGTTCAACACCAGCCTGGGCAGCATAGTGAAACACCATCTCTATCCCAACTACAAAATTAGCCAGGCACAGTGGCAAGTGCCTGTAGTCCCAGCTACTCAGGAGGCTGAGGCAGCAGAATCACTGGAACCTGGGAGGCGGAAGTTGCAGTGAGCCAAAATCACGCTACTGCACTCCAGCCTGGGCAACAGAGCAACACTCTATCTCAAAACAAAACAAAACAAAAAAACAACGTGGTGGCTCATGCCTGTAATCCCAGCACTTTGGGAGGCCAAGGTGGGTGAATCACCTGAGGTCAGGAGTTCAAGACCACCCTGGCCAACATGGTGGAACCCCATATCTACTAAAAATACAAAATTAGCCGAGTGTGGTGGCACATGTCTGTAATCCCACCTACTTGGGAGGCTGAGGCAGGAGAATCACTTGAACCCAGGAGATGGAAGTTGCAGTGAGCCAAGAACACACCACTGCACTCCAGCCTGGGCAACAAGAGCGAAACTCCATCTCAAAAAAAAAAAAGAGAGAGAAAAGAAAAGCTTTATTTGTGTTGATTCCATTATTCCACTACTGCACAGAAGCCCTGCACTGTGCTTGGAATCAGCTTGAGTTTGTCTGATTTTCACAGGCCTCCTCTTCCTGACAGTAAACTTGAAAATATTTTTAGGTAGGCACTTGGGTTTTGAAGGACTCCTTGGGCCTCAATCCCTAGTGTCCTAACTCTGAGCTACAGAGTTGACTAGAAATCCTGTAAGAAGACCACCATGTGGAGGAGATCCTCCAAAGCACACAAATCATCCATCTCAGAAGGAACACGACTTGGAAAGGGGGAAGGACATGGTGGTCTGCCCATTGATTGACTCATTCAGTGGTGCCTATCCGGTGCCTATCATGCCAAGCTCTGCTAATTGGCAGGTCTGCAGAGTGCTGGAAGAGCTCACCTCCTCAGGGAGAAAACAACAAAAACAAGTAAATAATGGGAATGTCACAGCAAGGGCACATCCAGACCTGGGTTGAAGACACTACTTTACGGTGGCTCACACCTGTAATCCCAGCACTTTAGGTCAGGAGTTCAAGACCAACCTGACCAACATGGCAACAACACGTCTCTACTAAAAATACAAAAATTAGCTGGGTGCGGTGGTGGGCGCCTGTAATCCCAGCTACTCTCGAGGCTGAAACATGAGAATAGCTTGAACCCAGGAGGTGGAGGTTGCAGTGAACCTAGATAGCGCCATTGCACTCTAGCCTGGACAACAGAGCGCGACTCCATCTCAAAATAAATAAATAAATAAAAAACAAGATGCTACTTTAGAGAACTCTCTGAGGATAGAGGTCAACAGCCAACCATTGTCCAAACAACTGTGCAAGGGCAGGAAGACTGAAGCTGGTTGAATACTTTTGCTTTACCTGGACCTGATTTTTTTTTTCTCCATGCAGCAAAGAAAAAGATAAGTGTCTATTTTTGATTTGCTAATGCAGCTTTTCTTTATTTGTACTAAGGCTGCATAATGTGGGCTTTGTAAAGTCCGCGGGCCTGAAAGCAGGATACATTTCTAATGGAAACACTCCCATGCATGATTGTACAACAGCAAAGCAATAAATTACCGTGATTTTGTACTCCCTGCAGCTATTAGTTCGGCCCTCCTTCAGGAATGTTGCTTTCGGTTATAGAAATTCTACAAATATTGGTTCATCAGAAAGACAAATATTAAATGAAAATTATGCTCAAGGACATGAGAAAAAGTGTGCAGAGTACACACATTGCAGACTTGAGAAAGAAATTGTCCTGAGAACAATTTGCAATACAAAGCTTGCTTAATAATTTACTGGAACTCGTAAACTCAGCGATTATGCCAGGCACTGGATCTTCAATTAAGTGGAAGAAAATAGGCTTACTGTGTAAGGTGGCTGGAAACTGGGAGCACTTGTATTAATGTGAATGTGAGGGTTTTTTTTGTTTTTTTTTTAATTAGAATATTCTTACAGTTTCAATTCCAATTTGACTTTTAACTGACTTTAAACCGGACTGCTTCCATTTCCTATTCATAGGAAGTAAATGATTTTAGTCAGAGTCCTAGCCATGCAACTTAACAAGTTGATTCTGGGCAAATTCACTGCTGTGACCCTAGGTTTCTCACAGTGAATTCTCATTGCAAAAGGGCTGCCTGACCCATAGTAGTAGGTGCAGTGTTTAGAACCCACAGAACTGACTACAGACGGCTTGATTTGCTGTGACAGGATTATGCTAGGTCTGGGGACACACAACGAGACCAAGAACTGGTCCCTGTGGAGTTCAGAATCTGTGTGGAAGATAGTATGTGTGATACCTTCTCTGCTCAAACAGCTGTGGAAGCCCTGGAAAGGGAACAATATGCTGGGTGAGGGGCCCAAGAGGCAGAGGTGACACTGACGGTGATCTCAGCATTCTCGAAAAAGGGTGCAGGTGCTGAAGGCAGCCTGTCCGTGAGGTGGGTGGGCCCCAGCCATCTATGGGGATGTAAAATGCTCTGACACAGATAGAACCTCCTTCATTTTAGGTGTCAATTTACCACACACCCAAGCTCTACCTTCTAATTTTTGCCAACTTTGTCCCACAGAAGTCTCAAATTATCTGCTTGTCCTTAAAACAGATAAGCACTGACTTTTGTCAGTTGTCTACAAACAACCTATAGGCCATTTAACAAGGAAATTCTAGCCATAACAGAGGTCCCTGCCTAAGTTTTAATTTATAATTCTAAAACTGAAGTCTTTTGAAATGGCTTAAAGCACTTGTGCAAACATTTGATAAGATAAAAATGAAGGTGCTAGTTGGGTGCAGGGCCTCGTGCCTGTAATCCCAACGTTTTGGGAGGCCAAGGTGGGCAAACTGCTTGAGCCCAGGAGTTCAAGACCAGCCTGGGCAACTGGACAAAACCCCGTTTCTTCAAAATAATACAAAAAATTAGCTGGCCGTGGTGGCATGCACCTGTAGTCTCAGTTACTTGGGAGTCTGAGGTGGGAGGATCACCTGAGCCTGGGAGGTCAAGACTGCAGTGAGCCGTGATCACGCCACTGCTCTGCAGGCCGGGCAACAGAGTGAGACTGTTTAAAAAAGAAAAAAAAAAGCAGCAGCAGCCCACAGATATTTATAGTATACTTTATTCAAAGCATTTCAGTTAAAATTATATTGGGTTCAAATACACGAACATATAATTATATATAAAATACTATAGTTCTCAACAGTTTACAGTGACATCTTTTTAGAATTAGCTGCTTGTAATTTGAGTGTAAATGTATTACAGAAAGCTGCTAAATTTTGTTTACTCTATATTTCTACGTATTTCAATTTAGCTATTAGATATTTAGAACACTCAAGCCCACCTACAGTATAGTTATTATACTTTAAATATTTATATTCAATAGGGGAACCAATACAATACAAAAGATATTTGAATAGCTAGTCCTTTGTAACACCCCCCCCCGCCCCCCCGCTGCTGTTGAGAGGGCTAGATAAGGGGGTCTTACCTATTTCCTCTGTACCACACTCACATTTTACCAGAGTCCATATACAGGGCCAGTGTGGAGTCACTTCATGCAAATGAGATAGTACTTTCAGTTTCCCCAAAGATGACTGTGAAATCCAGATTACACCCCAACGTTATGCCTCACCTTGGAGACCTATTTTAATGAATGTCAATTAGTGAATGTTGACTAACTCGTGGTTAGCATGACTGCAAAAAATGAGGCCTGCTTCAGTGCAATCACTAAAGACAGGAGTGAGGCTCTTGGCCAGGCGTGGTGGCTCACACCTGTAATCCCAGCAATTTGGGAGGCTGAAGCGAGGGCAGGGGGACGATCACTTGAGGCCAGGAGTTCGAGACCAACCTGGCCAACATGGTGAAACTCTGTCTTTACCATACAAAAATCAGCTGAGCATGGTGGTGCAAGCCTGTAATCCCAGCTACGTGGGAGGCTGAGGCACGAGAATCACTTGAACCCAGGAGGCGGAGGTTGCAGTGAGCTGAGATTGTGCCACTGCACTCTGGCTTAAGCAACAGAGCAAGACTCTATCTCAAAAAAAAAAAAAAAAAAAGAGGCTTTTGGCAAACCTGTAACATGTGCAGGTCCTGCACCTGGGCAGTGCTCAAGGGAAAGCAGCACTATGTCCACTGGGCCAAGACTCAACGTTGGCCACACCCCCGCTTCCTTAAATCTAACGCCATAAAAAGAGTTGAAGTAAAAGCCTGGCTAATACCATGATGACATCTACTTCCTGGCTTCCCGCCATCAACCCTCCCTCTCACACCATCCGCGGGCAGGTAGCAGATGCAGGAGAGATAGTTCCACAAGACAGAAGGTCAACAGCACAAGTTGCAAGAGGCCCGCCTATGTCCCCAAGGGAAGGTCTCCCCTGATGTGAACAGTGTGACCCAAGTTGGCACTGAAACTGGAAGAGTAGGGAGTCACCAAATTCAAATGAACAAGGAATACCCCAAAATGGGGAGAGTTCTCAAAACATCTTCAACATTTCGGTAATTAATTACCTCATCTCCAGTTAGGTCAATATTCCATATTAAGACACCTTTTATAATGCAAACTCTCTTGACTACCTATCTTAGAATTTTTTTTGAAGTCACTACTTACAGTGTAGATGTTAACAGGCATGAGATTCAATATAGGGATCACTTTTATTTCAGACAATTAAATACAAACCAATATTTTACCCCTTCATAGATGAAATCACGTCTTTTCAGGATATGAGTATAAAGTAACAAGCCTAGGGCAGAGCTTGTACTGACAAAGTCCTGAAACTACAATGAGAGGAAACACATCGCTCTACTTCGGGATAAGTCATGACCAAGACTCAATTTCAGAGACGCTCTATGAACAGAGGTGCTTGAGGCCACAGTGGCAGAAGGGAAAGATGGGGAAGTGTGCCGAAGAGCCTCCAGGCATGACAGACAGCCCCCTGACCATGCACAAGTGACAGGCCCTTTGGGTCTCTGCTTCTCACTGGAAAATGATGAAGGCTAGATCTGATGACTCCTAGTGCCAACATTTAACAAAGTTCGAAAGTTATGCAGGACTTCACACATGTAAGGAATTGCTGTATCGCAGAATATTATGCGTTAGAAAGTTCACGATCACTATACCTAGCTCTAAAATTTTTCAGAGAAACAGCAGACTAATAAGCGAATCTTAAATAAAGGAATAACATTTTAATGAAATAAATGAAACAGAGCAGGGAAACCAAAGAGCCAATTAGGGGAAGAATCCTGAAAAAGTATGGCTTCACACAGCAGCAGCATTGAAGAAAACGCTATCGATTTTTGCCAGAGGAAAAGACTCCAAAAATGTCCAATAACCAAGTGCACAGAGTTATGGTCAATAAGACTTTGAACATGCATCACACATAAAGTACATAAAGAAAATTTTCATTTATTTTTCCCTCAGAGATACTTCAAAATAACATGTAGACACAGAATCACAAATATATACAAAACAAAGTATCGCCTGCTTATTTCAGGAAGAGTTTTCCTTCAATTTTCTTAGCTGCTGTGCATAAAATTCACAGCTTTCCTGTTAAGGAGAAAAAAAGAGGGAAGTTAGAGATACCGGCAAGAGGTGATGGTACAAAACTTAAAAAATCGTAAAACACTACCAACTGGTAGCTAAGACTGCCGGGCCCATGGAAGATGCTGCTCCTCAAGCTTCAGTACTCCTTCCTTGTTTCATAAAATCACACGTTCAAGGGCCTCGGGTTCAGAGTTAAAGCTAGCAGCAGGAGGTAGGGTGTGTGTGTGTATACGTGTGTATGTGCAA
This sequence comes from Pongo pygmaeus, assembly GCF_028885625.2. Taxonomy (NCBI): domain Eukaryota; kingdom Metazoa; phylum Chordata; class Mammalia; order Primates; family Hominidae; genus Pongo; species Pongo pygmaeus. The sequence goes on along the minus strand of NC_072385.2, from coordinate 89,846,434 downwards.
GCATGTGTGTACATGCACATATGGAGGTGTGGGTATGGAAGGCTGAGGTGTTTGAAATAAACATGGTGTAGTGACTCTCAGTTCAATGACACAACAAAAAGGAATTATGCATATGTGATTTCTCTTATTAAAGAAAACAGGCCGGGCACAGTGGCTCACGCCTGTAATCCCTGCACTTTGGGAGGCCGAGGTGGGCGGATCACGAGGTCAGCAGTTCAAGACCAGCGTGGCCAACATGGTGAAACCTCATCTCTACTAAAAATACAAAAATGTGCCAGGCATGGTGGCAGGCCCCTGTAATCCCAGCTACTTGGGAGGCTGAGGCAGGAGAATCACTTGAACCTGGGAGGCGGAGGCTGCAGTGAGCCGAGACTGCGCCATTGCACTCCAGCCTGGGAGACAGAGCGAGACTCCGTCTCAAAAAAAAAGGCAAAATTTCCTAGATGAAGAAATAAAAACCAACTTATGTAAATGAACAAGTAATTAGCACTGACATAATATGCTTGGCTGTTGAACTACAGGCCATTAAATCCTATTTCAAGTTGAAATGATGAGAGAACTGCCCCAAGGACATTTGGTAAATCCATGCCTATAGCTGAAGGTCTGAGACAGACCTTGTATTTTAAACTGGCCCCAGAGAGCTATGTTCTCCGACTGATGCAGCCAAGGCATGCTGCTCAGTCCCTCAAGCCATCCCCTGAGGGTTCTTCACAGAGATCTAATCCTCATGTAATTAAGTCTTCAACTTATTTTCTTACACATTGTTATGAAGCGTACATAAATCTGTAGAGGTATTTTTTCCCCTTAATTAAGAAATACTCACAGGGGGTTCAATGAAAGGGACAGGCTCTCCAGCATTCTTCAGCAAAGATGCATAAAGCTTTAGAAACAGATCATTCAATTTTGTATTCTTTGCAGTCAAATGTTCATACAGTGCTTTAGCAGATGTGACATCTTTCTCTGAGACTGACATAAAGAAAAAAATATATTAATCAGAGATAAAGACAACCTATCTTACTCTTTTCACCCAAACACTTAGCCACTCGGGGACGGCTGGATCCCTTTATCCCATGGCAAATGAACACTTAACTACTTTCAGTAAGAAGCCACATTCAGAATCTACCATCTCCCTCACTTCTCTACATCCCTCATTCAGCATCACTCACTTTGAAGGAGAAGAAAATGACAAATATGGCTACATTTAAAGGCCTTTAGAATAATATTAATGGTACCATTCACTTAGGTTATTACATTATTTTGAAGACCTATGATAGTTCAAGTGACCACAAACTGAAGTCCTCAGTTATAAAATAATACACACCATTCAATCCCCTTTGGCTTAAAACCACTTTGTAATCAAGATAATCCAGGAACTGCTGTGGAGAGGGACATGTCAATTATGTAGAAATCTACATCAACATCAAGATCATCAGCTCAACACCAAAAAAGCTTTTCATTTTTCTATTGTAAAATAAACAAATATGGAGAATATAGTTAGCTACAATGATACACACAAAAAAAAAACCTATAGGCCGGGCGCAGTGGCTCACACCTGTATTCCCAGCACTTTGGGAGGCCGAGTTGGGCGGATCCTGAGGTTAGGAGATCAAGACCATCCTGGCTAACACGGTGAAACCCTGTCTCTACTAAAAATACAAAAAATTAGCCGGGTGTGGTGGCGGGCATCTGTAGTCCCAGCTACTTGGGAGGCTGAGGCAGGACAATGGTGTGAACCCGGGAGGTGGAGCTTGCAGTGAGCCGAGATGGTGCCACTGCACTCCAGCCTAGGTGACAAGAGCGAGACACCATCTCAAAAAACAAAAATAAAACCTATAAGGAGACATTAACAAGTTACACTAGTTTCACTTAAGTGAATGATGAAATACATTAGGAACCAAATTTGGCTGGCTCTCTACTTAATGGCTGATTTGTGGAAAGTTTTTAGTTTACCATGGAGATGGTAAGGGCTCTGCTAACAATTACTGCTGGTAATTCGACTCTTTTTAATTTTGCATTAGATTGTTAGCATCTAAGCACCAAATAAACCCCTGCCCTACACTGACTCTGATATAGTCAACCGCAACTCCAGCAGCACCAGGGGAATCCCTAAGACAGATGTGAGAAGTTCAGCAATCAAAGAGTCTCCCAAAGTGGAATGAGGGTGAATGACTCATCAGCTCTTAGTGGAGTTGGAACACATCTTTGCTGTTTCCATGAAGTCAACTTCTTGTGTAAATCCTTTATTTCCTTCCCTGAAGAGCTGAACCCTTTAAGGGCTCAAGCTCTATCTTCTAGGAAGCTGCTCCGAAAATTCTGGCATCTTGCCTTTCTTTACTTCTTGATTTTCTACCTTCCTCCCAAAATGGATTACCTAATTTAGTAGTAACACATACAGATTTATGCACTTGACACTATTTCACATTACAGGCATACCTTGGCTTTAATGCACTTTACAGATGTTGCGTTATTTACAAATTGAAGGTTTATGGTAACCCTGCCTTGAGCAAGTCTATCAATGCCATTTTTCCAATAATATGTGCTTACTTTGTGTCTCTGTGTCACATTTTCGTAATTCTTGGAATATTTCAACCTTTTTCATTATTGTTTTATCTGTTATGGTGATCTGTGACCAGTGATCTTTGATGTTACTATTGTAATTGGGGGATGCTATGAACCATACACATGGAAGACGGCAAACTTGAGAAATGTGTTCTGACTGCGATGCTGACTAGTAATTCTCCCGTCTTCCTCTACTCAGGCCTCCCTATTCTCTGAGACACAACAATATTGAAATTAGGCCAACTAAAAACCCTATTATAGCCTCTAAGTGTTCAAGTGAAAGAAAGAGTCATACATCTCTCATTTAAATCAGAAGCGAGAAATGATTAAGCTTAGCTTAGTGAGGAAGGCATGTCAAAAGCCGAGATAGGCTGAAAGCTAGGCTTCTTGTGTGGAACAGCAAGGCTTCTTGCGTGAAACATTATTCAGCAAAGGAAAAGTCCTTGAAGGAAATTAAAAGTGCTACTTCACCGAACACACAAATGATAAGAAACTGACACAGCCTTACTAGTGACATGGAGAAAGTTTTATTGGTCTGGACAGAAGATCAAACCAGCCACAACATTCCCTTAAAAGCCAAAGCCTAATCCAGTGCAAGGCCCTAATACTAGCAGAGGCTGGTTCATGAGGTTTAAGGAAAGAAGCCATCTCCATGACATGAAAGTCCAAGGTGAAGCAGCAAATGCTGATGCAGAAGCTACAGCAGGTTATCCAGAAAATCTAGCTAAGACCACTGATGAAGGCGGCTACACTAAACGACAGACATTCCATGTAGATAAAACAGTCTTATATTAGAAGAGTCATCAAAGACTTTCATAGCTAGAGAGGAAAAGCCAATGCCTGGCTTCAAAGGACAGGCTGACTCTATTTTCAATGGCTAATGCAGCTGGTGACTTAAAGTTGATGCCAATGCTCACTTATCATTCCCAAATCCTAGGGCCCTTAAGAATTACGCTAAATTTATTCTGCCTGTGTTCTATCAATGGAACAACAAAGCCTGCAGGACAGCATGGATGTTTATACATGGTTCACTGAGTATTGAAAGCCTGCTGTACAGACCTACTGCTCAGGAAAAAAAAGATTCCTTTCAAAATATTACTGCTCAGTGATAATGCACCTGGTCACCCAAGAGCTCTGAAGGAGATATACAGGGAGATTAATGTTGTTCTCAGGTGCCCTAATACAACATCCATTCTGCAGCCCATAGATCAAGGAGTAATCTTGAATTTCAAGTCTTAAACATTTTGGGCTCACTTCGGCAACACATATACTGAAATTGGAATGATACAGAGAAGATTAGCATGGCCCCTGCACAAAGATGACACACAAATGTGTAAAGCATTCCATGTTTTAAACATAAAATTTAAAAAATGTTTCATAAGGCTATAGCTGACACAGACAGTGATTCTTCTGATGGATCTGGGCAAAGTAACCTGAAAACCTTCTGGGAAGGGTTCACCATTCTAGATGCCATTAAGAACATCTGTAATTGATAGGAGGTCAAATTATCAACATTAACAGGAGTTTGGGAGAAGCTGATTTCAACCCTCATGGACGAACCCCTTTGAGGGTCTCAAGATTTCTGTGGAGGAAATCACTGCAGATGTGGTGGAAATAGCAAGACAACTAGAAGGAGAAGTAGAGAGTGAAGATGTGGCTGAATTGCTGCAATCTCATGATCAAACTTAACATGATGAGAAGCTGTTTCCTATGGATGACCAAAGAAAGTGGTTTCTTGAGAAGGAATCTACTCTTGGTAAAGATGCTGTGAACACTGTCGAGATGACAACAAAGGATTCAGAATATCACATAAATTTAGTTAATAAAGCAATGGTATGGTTTGAGAAGACTGACTCCAATTTTGAAAAGACGTTCAATTGCAGATAAAATGCTAACAAACAACATTGCATACTACAGAGAACTCTTTCGTGAAAGGAAAAGTCAGCTGATGTGGCAAACTTTATTGTTGTCTTATTTTAAGACACCTCAACCTTTAGCAGTCATCACCCTGATCATTCAGCAGCCATAACATTGAGCCAAGACCTTCTACCAGCAAGATTATGACTCACTGAAGGCTCAGATGATTGTTAACTATTTTTAGCAATAAAGTATTTTAAAATTAAGGTATGTACTTTTTAAAAACATAACGTTATTGCACACTTAATACACTACACTGTGGTGTAAACGTAACTTTTATATGCACTGGGAAACCAAAAAATTAATTGTATTTGCTTTATTGTGGCGGTCTGGAACCATATCTTCCAGGTATGCCTGTGTTTAGTTACTGGAAATTTGATAAATTTTATGACTATTAGCTCTATTTTGAAATACAGAATGTTCTCCTTATAAGGACGGAAAAAGAGAACTGACTTACTAATTCTGATTCTTGAGTCTGTTGTCCTCCCATAGATAAAATCAATGAAGCAATTCTTTATTTACCCCATGCCTCCAGAGAGCAAATCAGGGGGCAACAGATGGAGAGGTGATCATGATTGAGAAATGCTAACATTTATTTTGATGACTGAGGAAACTTTAGACTAGTTTCCTTTCATATGTGACTGTCTGGCAATCAGGGAACAAACTGGTTAAAAGACCAGAATTTGAACTGGGACGTAAAAACCTTGGGCTACTTTTTAATCAAGGGTCTGTCATTTCAAAGGAGTAGCAGGCAAGCAGAGAGGGTACTGAAGGAGCAAGAAGGCCGGTTAAGTTGAGTCTCAAATGTGTACTTGTTTCAGGTGGCAGGCCCTTGGGGAGACTGAACTGGTTTCTGATATATGAGTCCAAGAGGATTTCCAGGTCTTCCCAGGAGCCTGGGATTCTACTCAATATACCTGGACTGCTCGGAAGATGTTCAGTGATACTTATTAATGTTAAAGTTATATGCATAATTTCATATTTTTCTTAATATATAGTTTAAAAACATATTCCAGAACTGAGTTATTTATATCATAATTATCTGATATTTAGGATTACTGCCTTTGAGCTGAAGACTAAGACTTAGTTGACTATACTACAAGTCATTTACATAATATAGTCACTTAAATAATAAAGCCATTTAAATAAATAATATAGTCAAATTAAACTTATATTACCATAGCTTTTCATGAGGGAACTGTATGCTTCTTCCTTTTCATTTAATTCAGGAATCAATTCTAACACAGATTTCACAGCTGATGCCTAGAAAATTAAATAAAGGTAATATTACGAAAACCACAAATTAGCAGTGAATTAGAACACTGACAAATCAACACTAGATTAAAAATTTTCACAATAATTAGAACTGCCTATTCAATTTAATGCACTATTGTCCCTTGTATATTAGCATTTGATATTGACTCAATAATCTACAGCTAAAACAAACCAGTATTTTTCACAGGTTAATGCAATTCCACTTATATTTCTATGAATATTTTTCTAGAATATGATAAACATTGCTTCTTTTGTCAAGTGGTGACCATACCAAGAAGTTATGAGATCCCAAAGGTAGAGAGATAACAACCCTATCTTTAGGTGCCACAACTGGTTGATGAAATTGTAAAGAATTCAGTTAAAACATTCTGAAGTGTTACCACCCACTTGACATACAAAAAAAGAGCATTGCCAGAATTTCACTGAAATTTTTACTTATTTCTTCCAGGAATATGCAGACTCAGCTATGGTTTTATTTCCTGTAGCGAGTGAATACAGAACTGCTATGCCGTAATGAATATCTGCTGAGTATTTCCCGCCCTACTCCAACGTTGCCAGATAAATCCATGATGGATATGTAAACATTTATGCCCTCTTCCTATCTCACCAAGAGGAGCAAAATCTGGCTTAACTATTCTACTGTCAAACAATGGAACACTGTTAACAGGCATCTTAAAAATCCTAACTCCTTTTTATAGCATGTTTATTCAGTCAATCCACACCTGGACCTGCATCCTCCCAGGGCTGCTTCTATTTTAAACTCTCCTGGGTGGAATGTTCTAAGCAGACATATTGCTGTGCATTTCCCGTCCCATCTTGTGGACAAGGCAACAGGGACTTGGCACAGTCCCACATGTGGACTGACAAGTGCTTTTCAGATTCCTTATACTTTTTAATCACACATATAAAAATGTAGCCTCTCTGAAAGAAGGGGCAATTAAGTATTTTCTAAAAGTTGTTTGTAGTAAATAAATACATGAGTCACAGATGCAATGAAGCAAATTTTTTAAAAGTGTAGGTATATTTAGGGGAAGTGTGTAGAAATTAAGGAAAACGTAGACCTCCCAAACTGGACACAGCCTAAATGTTTCAAATAAAACAAGCATCACAGTTGGCATGTGGTTTGAAACTTCATAAAGAACCCAAATAAACTAAGAATGTAGTTTCTGGTATACAAGAGGTAAAATCCGATCTAAGAGAAATTTAATTTTATACTTACTGTTAAACATCAAAGTAGAATGTGATATACCTACTATGTACCCACAGAAATTTTTTTAAATAATAAAAATTTTTTCAAAAGGACTTGGTTCTATTACACACCCACCCACCCCTTTTACAGTGTAAATAAAGTAACTGCACAAATTAGAATTAATTTGTGGCTCCATATCAATTTGAAAGCCAAGTGGCTCATTTACCTGATGGTTTATACCTGATAAACGCTCAAAAGTAGCCACGTGCTACGAGACACTCTGGAGTGTACATTTCCCTTGACAGTGCTTCTGCATTGTTAAATGTCCCAATGTGACCTAAGCAACATAATTTTAATCTTCCATTTCTTTTTTTTTTTTTCAGTAAAGACAAGGTTTAGCCATGCTGGCCAGGCTGGTCTCAAACTCTCAAACTCCTGACCTCAAGTGATCCACCCGCCTCGGCCTCCCAAAGTGCTGGGATTACAGGTGTGAGCCACCATGCCCGGCCTAATCTGGCATTTTTTTAAGGGCCTTTTCTTGGGGCTCTCAATGCATACCTGTGTAAGTGGAAAATTCCTGCATGAACTTGTTTTACATTTCCAGTACAGCTAAAAGATGACAAAACTGACTCTAAGTAGAGACAAGCAAAGTCTTGAATCTCTATAGTATTCTCAAATAAGGTTCTGAAACAACAGGCTTTTATGTTAAATTCAATACTTCTGAGCAAGGCACGTACAGTATCATTGATTTGTAAGCAAGTAAAGCACAGTACCTTTCCTCGTTTCTCAGATTTCCTAAGGAGGAACAACAACAAAATCGGGGTTTGTTCAGCAATTGCACCACATCTCTAAAAATTAAAACATTATTCAGTAAGTGAAGGTTTCTGATAAACAAGCGGATCAAACTGAATATTTCCAATTAAGAAAGTTCACAATAATACAGTAGTGTATTATTACCAATAGGAAGGCCTAATAGTCGACTATTATTTTTTAAGGCAAGAAAAAAGAAAACAAGTGCAAGCTATGCCAAGCTTTGGTGAATGCTGTCCTTGGCATTGCAAGTATAAAGTTTGTTTAAAAAGGAAAGGGAAAAATTAAACTAATGCTTCAACAACCACAGAATAAGGTTTAGGACTGCAAAGAAAGAAGAAAAAAAGAAACACTATTCCTCTCCAATTATACTGCCAAGCATTCACAAGTGAGCTAGGGATCATAAGGTTAATTATACATTTAATAAGGTGTCAGGGAGATAACTGTTCGTTTCTTTATAAAAATTAAAATGTACAAAGCAAGTTCTCTTTAAAGTATAATTACCTACACTTATGCATACAAAAGGACTGATTTCAATCTCTCTATTTTATAAAAGGCTTTCATTGCAACAGACAGCCAGCGCTTGAGAAAGAGACCAAAGTTAAACTAAAAAAAAAAGTTTACATGACAGACCAGATAAATCAAATGTCTATCCAATCTTAGATGCTATAGTAAAATCAAATATGGCAAGACAATATTTTAGTTTACACTCATCACAGATGTCATTCTTTTAAGTTTCTAAAAGAACACTGCTCTTTCAAAGCTTTAAAACACTGTCAATACTAAAACGAATGGTATAAAAAGAACTTTTTGGGGACACACAGAACATTTACATTATGCACTGATGTTTCTGACATCTGTGAATAAAGTATTCTTCGCTACAGCAAGAATAATCTTTTACTGTTTGACAAGCAAGTAAAGGGTGGGTGAAGGGTTTATCATCTGAAACCCCAGTCTAGTGATGAGATGGTAAATGAAAAGACTCTGCTGTGGCATCAACACTCAGCTACCACCAAGAGCCCTTCGGTGAGGTCACTGCAGATAACGCAGTTCTTTCTGAGGGAGCAGGCGCCATCCCTGCTGCCGCCCACCCAGGCGGCTGTCAATCGTGCTCTTCAAGAAAAACCTTGATTATGGCAGAGAACAAGCTAGTAGATGAAGTACCAAGTACCACTTTCTAAAGAACTATCAAAAGGATGTGTTAAAACTGATTGCATACCATCATGTGTATAATTAGATATGTATATGCTTATTATACCCCTAGTAGGTACTTAGATATGTACATATGAAGATAAAGCATGAGTATCTTCCTTTTTTCTTTTTTTTTTTTTTCACTACGGAAGATAGCAAGATAAAACAATTTAAAAAGTCCTGAAATCCCTATCATAAACTGCCTTTTCCTTAAAATTAAAAAAAAACAAAGGAAAAAAAGTAAACAAGCCAAGCAAAACAAGAAAATTCCCAGTGAACCGGAATTTCTCTTCTCCAGCAACAAAAGAGCCTGAGAAGCAGTGCTAATTCACCCTTTATAAAACTGTTAACAGAGACAGTTTTTCAGGAATTCCTTTTAAAAATGGATTGGATTCTACTGTCAAACTAGATGAACTTTAAGAATAAAAACTGGAGGTCAAGCACATGGGTACAGTTTTACCTTCCCTATTTACTACTTAAGATCTTTCACAGCTGGTAAAAATGTAAGGGAATATAATACTATTTACGATCAGAAATTGGTCCCAGGCCTCAATTTGACACAGGGAGTCCACACAAACACAGCCGTTGGCGGGATCACGATGACTGTTTGACTGCCACCTGCTGGGAAGGGGCTCCCCGGCGGTGCCTGTTTGTGTACATTGCCAGTGGCAGCTGCGATCACCCACCGTTCTGTCGGCACTTGGCGTAGCTTTATATTTAGTACTGTTAAAATGGCATGAATGCAGTTGTCTCCTTCCCTGAAGATTGCTAATTTAACTGAGAGTGCGGGCCACAGAGACCTGCATTTGTCATTTAATGTGTCTGTGACACACAAGTGAATAGAAAGCATATTCAACTCTTAATAAACTTTGAATAAGGCACTGAGAATGTTTGAGTATTCAAGTGAGAAGCTGTACTTGAAAAGCAAACATTTCCTACTTTTTGTTTGTAAACTGTGTTGCCATGGTGATGCACAGTATCTAGAGCATTTGAGAAATTAAAGTAGAAAATCAAAGGAATTGTTGTTTTGCATTATCTATCTGCACAGAAACATTTGTCTTTAATCATTTCAGCAAAACTCGCTGCCCCATACCTACCCCCGCACCGCCCGCCGCTCCCCTCTACCTCAATTCTAAAGACATTTCTAGTTTGATCTGGCATCTTTAAAACCAGTAACCTAAAATCTACCATCCAGTCCTTGTCCTGCAACCGTGATTCACACTGAATTTAAAGAGGCTAGCTGCACACCACACTGAATTTCCAGTATTCCACCACACACCTATGTCTAGTAATTTCTCAATTTACTTCTTGCAAGCCTTGAGCCCCACTGCTCCATGAGTGGAGGGTCATTACCTGTAGGAGAGCTCTGGCATCATCCACCTTGCCTGCATCCACAAGTTGAAGGAAAAAATCAGTGACAGGTTTATAAATGGCAAACTGATTGGCCAATCTCTCTGCCATGATGCTTACTGGAAAAATGACAGGTAAGAAAAATCTTTCATTAGAACAGTGGTATAACTCACCTACCAAAGAAATTTGGTCTAGTCTCACTAGAGAGAAAATGTGCTTGTGTGTTCTTCAGCACAAACAACTAACTTACTCTTTTCAACTGCTGGTTCCAACTGCTCCTCTATTACTTTTCTGAATAAGTATGCCAAGCCGAAGTATTGGGGTCCAATGACTTGATTCTCTGAAGTAAGCATATTTTCAATGTTTTCTATTGCGACATCTATGTTATTGCTGTTAAAAGCAAAATAAATTGTTTAAAAATTTGCTTTTATATTAATATTGCAGGCAGTTTAGTATAAGAACTTACTTTTATATCCACTCATGCTACTTTAGGAAAAAAAATGAAATACATTTACAATTAACCAAATAAACACTGGGCAACTGAAACCCAATCACATTTAAGTAGCAAAAACAATCACTAGCTGGTTCGTGCTGCAGTGGTTGTTTATTTTGCTTCACAGCAGTTGAAATAGTTGCTTGTTTTAACAATGCTCTACAGACAAGATCAAACAACTATATACAGGAGAATTAAGATAACTTTTAAAATTCTGTATCTTAAATATTTAACTTAATTTCTGCCACTCTTTGGATATAAAATGAAAACTTGTATAAATGCTATAATTTTGGCTTTATGATCCACAACTGGTCACTACTGCATAAAAATAGTATTTAACATCTCAGGATTCTTAAAGATACTGATGATGTTTCAAAAGGCATATATGCATGTCTCTAACTTATGGTCGCCTCAATTTCTTTTTGTCAGGTATTATACATTTGGAAAATAATTTATACTAAAAATCTCAGGAAAAAGTATCTTCACACTTTACATTGAAAAAAATCAGTTACATGGTCTTATTTAGCAAGTTATGGTAAAAATTATCCTATGACTATCTTTTTGGTTAAGGTAATCTATAATGGATACTTTACTGTTACCATATGGCATACTAAATCCAATCAGTCAATATTGTGTTGAAATTATTATATTAAACATAATTCTCTAACTAAAAATGAATACTGTTACAATATATTTTTCTTATAAGTTTTAAAGAATTACTTAATAGTGAATATGTTCTCCAAATCATATAAAACTGTGTTTACATGGTAAAACTTTAAAATTCACCCAGTTCTTAGATGAGTAATTTCCTCAATCTTCTAATTTAAAACAATCACATTTTCTTATTAAAGGGAAGTTCTATCTGGCGAAATAGTTTGAAAAGGTCAAAACAAAACACAACTGTTTCTCAAACAAAAAAAAAACCCTACAAAAACAAACATTATATTTTAATATCATGTCCCATTAAATGTATGCAAGATTACTAAAGAACATTTTTTCTAAAAGCATACTGAAAGTATCAAATTCCATAAAGTACTTTGCTAGGGAGCTTATTAAAAATCAAGTCCTTATTTATCTCTACAGGGGTAATTCTCAAAAGGAATCTAGAGACAGTGGTAAGAAAATCAGCTCTAAATACCTCCCTTTTTGTGGGGTGGGGGGTGTTCACGGGGTGGGTTAGGAAGATGAACACGGAAATGCACATTTTTAACAAGCTTGCGGGGCCTTCTGCTTCACAATATTCTACTAGTGTCCCTGTCAAATATTACTGACAAACAAATGAGATCATTTTTCACTTCTGAACAAAGTGTTTCGACAACAAGAGGTCTGGCATATATACACAGGAATGAGAAAGGCTATCAACTGTGGAGCAAGATTTATGAATTTGGTAAATGCTGTTTATTCTAAGATTTAAGGTAAAGAAAAACATATTTTTCAACATATAATTATTCCCTAATAAGCAACTAGCATCAACATTTCCTCTGCAGTTGATAAGGTTTCCACATGTCTAAAAAAGTTTTTAAAAGGTGGTATCTGAGGCAATGCCCATTCTAGTGACCAATGAAGGAAAAGAAGGCTTGCAAATACTCACTTCTTTATTTGTGCCAAAGCAATGTTATTGATGAAAAGCATTTTTGAAAGTCCAATGGAGTCTTCGAGTCCATTTAACATCTTCTGAACTAGTTCTATGTTTTCAACATCACCCTTCATGGCCAATGCCTGGATGATGCGGGTCACTGCTAACCTAGAAGGGGTCTGCTGCTGATCCAATACTGTTTTCAGAGTTGTCACAGCCTCTAAAATACAAGAGCAGGAGATGGCCTTTCTTATATGACCTGTGCTGACTTTAATGCATTTTGAAAACCAGCTTTTAAATATGAGCACCAAATGGCCATAAACAAAATGCTATGAATAATTAATTTTAGATTACAGAAAATTATTAATATTTCATGAGATACCCCCAAAAATTATTTACTTGACTATATAAGATATTAGAGGCCCAAGGAATTTCTTCTTTAAGTCACAGAGAAAATACAAATGTTACCGACAATATGAGTTCCATTTAGGGATAACATTTAGTGACTAAAGTTGGTAAGTTCAAATGAATATAAATAAGAAAGATTTTCTAAAAATTAGAGTTTCCAAAAATGTGTGACTTCTATCCATGTTCATACTTATCCAGATTTTATTAACTCAAAGATTAAATGATCATCAAAACTTAATATCCCAACAGTTCTTTCTCAAAAACACTAAAAACATTGATCCTCTAGGATCAATGTTCCAAACTGAAACATTCAACTTTCACACCAACAAATTTATTTTATGATTAGATGCCTTGTGATTATTTTCTTGCACTAAATTAAAAAAATAAATAAAGCCTATTGATTTCCACGAATACAGACAGTCCCTGACTTACGATGGGTTTATGGGATAGTTAATGCATTTTCAACTTTATCCCGACTTACCCCATCGGTAAGTTGAGGAGCATCAGAATAATCAATGGAGTTTTGCTTGTATGTTTTTTTGAAGTATCACACTTTCAATTACTTGATTATAAATAACTATGGAATACCCCTCTAGCTAACTGACTCATAAAACTGTAGCAAAATCATGATATGAAATAAAGTGGTAGACTGAAGAGTAGCCTAACAATCACCTCTACCATTATCGAAGAAAACTTATAGCTTTATAGCATCTAAAGCAATGTAACTTAGACAAAACTAAGACTCTCCAAACAGCTTTCCAAATAAGAACAGCTTAGTTTTACAGAAAAATGGGGAAGGTGTATTAATTGAAGTGTACTAAAAATACAGTGGGAAGACATGATGAATTTAGTGTTCATTAATGAATAAACAATTTATGATTATTTGAAATCTACAATCTTAAACCACTCATTCTCAAATGAGAAAAAAGAAAAACAGTTTAAAAAGCATAGTCAATAAAAATTTAAAAATACACATGCACATATAGGAAACAAAAAATGTTTTTATACTATTTAAAAATATTTATAATAAGCTTGATAAAATTTTGCTAATGAGTGGTCATACACAGATAATTATAATAATAGTCTTATTAACCAAGAATATTGTCAGCTAGGGAGGATCTTCCCACAGTACGTCAAAACAATAATAACAAAAATAAGATTAATGATGGTGACGACAGTAACTCAAACTTATTGAGCATTTACTACAGGCACAGCAGTTTAAACAGCTACTCTCACAACTACCCTTCCAAGACAAGTACCAATTTTACAGATGAGACACCTGGGCACAGAGATTAGTTTGCCCAAGGTAAAGTCATATTTTTACACAAGACTCGAAGATTCCAACGATCCCAGAGCTTCCGTCTATGAGTGCATGTGTGCACAAGAGAACAGAAGTGTGGGGAGAACAGACCATTTCACATCTGTGTAAAGATAGCACAGGACCTTGTGACCTAAATCCTATTCTCATATAAGGCTTGCATTCTGTACAGTTAATGACTTCAGGGACACCAAAAATGTTACCCATCCACATCCCTCCCCCCAGGTCCTTTCCCACTGTCACCTAATTCCAACATTTACTCAGTTACTCACTAGTGATACTAATTACACTGTACAAATGCCACATATCAGCTATTAATATTCACCAACAGTAAAATTTAATTGGCTTCATTTTTTCTTCCTGCTTTAGATGGGGTCGAGAAAAGGAAATCTAAAAGAAAGGCAAAGAATGGAAGGGAATTTTTAAAAATCAAGAGCTCTCATCAGCCATGGAGCAAAATAAGAAGATGGGAATAGTGCAAACGCTACTCCTGTCCTCACTGATGATCATTTTACTCTAAAAACAGGTTTGTGGTGATATGCTCAGGAAGCGGGGTGGGGTGGGGGTGGGGGAAGTAGTGCAGGAACAGTGCGCTTGAGGCTCCTGCTCTCAGGCAACCTCCAATTGAACTGAACAGCTCAGAAGAGTAGATGAGAAATTATACCATGTCCTTTCCTGTAGCTTACACAGGGCACCTAACATAAAAATAAAGGGTACCAATCAAGCTGAAGAAATCTGGGTCAGGTTCAGCTGAAAAATGAACCCCCTGAAATTAGAAAAGTGTTTTGTTCTTATCTCCATGTCTACAGAAACAAAAGCTATTTATGACAATGAGCTTATTTATATGGTGAGCAACTTTAACTTTTCATTGTTTTAAAATTGTTTATCATTTTATTACATAAAATACTAACAGGATATAAAGTCTTTTTTTGGGGGGCTGGGGGAAGGGTTTTGTTCTTGCCCAAGGTGAACGCAGTGACACCATCATGGCTCATGGCAGCCTCAACATCCCGGGCTCAAGCGATTCTCCCACCTCTGCCTCCTGAGTAGCTAGAACTACAGGTGCACACTACCATGCCTGGCTATTTAAAATTTTTTTGTAGAGATCAGGTCTCGCTACACTGCCCGGGCTAGTCTTGAACTCCTGGACTCAAGAAATCCTCCTGCCACAGCCTCCCAAAGTGCTGGGATTACAGGTGTGAGCCATTGCACCTAGCCACAAAAGTCTGGGTACAAAAAGTGTTTTCTATTCACTTACATATTCAGTACTAATCAATTAGGAAGACAGCTAAAGACCAGTACATTTAGGTATTATAAGCAACACTGAAGCTGCACAATTAAACAACAACTTCCTCTCAAGGATGTAAACTTATGTTATAAACATGCAGGCTGGGCGTGGTGGCTCACGCCTGTAATCCCAGCACTTTGGGAGGCCGAGGTGGGAGAATTATTCGAGGCCAGGAGTTCGAGACCAGCCTGGCCAATATGGTGAAACCCTGTCTCTACTGAAAATACAAAAATTAGCTGGGCGTGGTGGCGGGTGCCTGTAATCCCAGCTACTCAGGAGGCTGAGGTGGGAGAATCGCTTGAACCCAGGAGGCGGAGGTTGCAGTGAGCCACGATCCCACCACTGTACTCTAGCCTGGGCAACAGAATGAGACCCTATCTCAAAAAAGAAAAAAAAAAAAAAACCAAAAAACAAAACCGAAACATGTAGTGAGGAATAATACCATTATTACAGAGAGAGGAAGCAATGAGGTTTCATTTCCAGAGCTTTTTCAACCTTTCTTGAAGATCTCCTAAGTGGGTTTTGTTGTATTGGCAAAACTGCAGTATCACTGTATTCACTCAAATTCAAATGTAAATCTTAAAGTGGAAAGCTACTTAGCTAAATTTAAGAGATTCATCATAGTCCCCCTTGGGAGATCATTCAAAAGACCTCCACATCCAAATTCATCCCCTTGAAAACTCATAAACAGCCTCTATCAAACCAATGGCCCCCACCCAAATCCCAATCCTCCCCAAAGTCATGTCCACATCTTCAGGTGTCATTCTCTTAACATTAATTTGAAAACTCTAAACTTCAAACACTGTATTTTATTGCTGTTGGTATTATGAACTATTAAAAAAGTATTAGATTAAGTTTTAAAAATCAATATTATAATCATTTGGTGCACAATCCCACACATTTAACACTCAATTTAACTCATTTGGTATCTCACACACAACCAACACAATATGCAAGAAACAACTGCTGGGAATTGTTTCAGATGCTCTAAAGTATGTTAATTTCCAAAGCAAAATGACTTGTGCTGTGAATTTTAACGCACTTGAAAGCCTGTACTTTCTCTCGTTCTGGAACACAAATTTTGCATGTCTGAAGAGCTGTGATTCATCTTAAGAAAACCCATCTTGTGTTAAATGGAATGGAAACTGGACTAAGTGGTCAAATGACAAGTACATTCATATTCAAGCTGTATTATAAATGCATGTACAGTAATTTATGTCTCTCAGCTACCACAAAAGGCTCTTGATAAGCAGGTAATTTGCTAAATGGACTCCTTTATCCAAGTATTCGAAGGGCGTTACAAGAAAAATCTGCAGAGGCATTAATGTGACGTAAAGGTCAAGCATTGTGACATACCTTTCAAATAATCCCGCCTAACTTGCGTTATGATGAGGCGGCTGTTGGCAGCATCGTTCAGTGTGAAGCCCTTGATGTGGGTCTCCGCGCTAAAAGAAGCAGACATTTAGAAAGGAATTACTGACATGCTTCTGATACGATAATAAATGGTTGAGCACCAAGGTGAAATTATAAAAACTACTGTTCGTATGTTAAAAATATTGCTGCAAAATATCGACCTGGAGACAGCTTTTGTGTTATCCTGTCAATGGTTATAGAAGGATAATTTTTTTTTGCATTCTGACAGATGACAAAGTTGGAAATGAGCAACAAAAGAAACAAAGTACAAGATTTTTTTTAAACAATCGGTTCAGATTCTTGAATGCTGACATATTAGATGACTAAAATAACTGCGTGCCCCGCATTGTTCTGCCATATCCTAAGCTGGATACTTTTTTTTTCTACATTCACAGTAATTATAAAATGTAAAACTCTTCTTCCAGAAACAAAAATGAGGATTTATTTTCAGCACTGTACATTTTAAATATAAACTAAAGCAGATTACTAACACTCTATCATTTGGTCAATTAATTTTCAAATTTCTGCCATCCAGATTCATACAGTTTCTGAAGCTGAACATACTGCAGAACTCAAACTATTGGTACTTTAAAATTAAAAATTTCACACAACCATTTTGCCCTAGCCTTAAGTTTTGAAACAAAACACCAACTTTTAAAACTCAAGAGCAAAAAATCACTTGACTTTTCAATAAAACCTACAGGATTAAAAAAAAGCAAAATGAAACAACAAAAACAAACAGAAAACCCCAAAACCTAGCTGGAGATTTCTGTTTGCTACACTGTTTGCGCATCTCCTGTGATGAAATTTCTGCATCCTTAATGCCCCCAGAGTTCATCTCCGGATTAGAAAATCTAAACAGGTCAAAAGGAGCAAAAGCAATTGCTGCCATTTGCCTTATCGAGCTCAGTGATGACCCTGTTGCCAACAACAGCATGCCCTGCCAACATGGACATATAAGCTGGGCAGATTGCAACAAAAGCGGGGTCACTGCTAAATTATTCTCATCAATCCCAAGAAAATCCCCCAGAGACACTACGACATGCCCATTCTCTCAGTCCCTTTCAGTCTCTAAGGTCCACCCCTGCAGTCCCTGGACACAGGATTTTCTTATTCCTCTGACCAATCCTCTTTATCCCACCAAAGTACCCATTGCTCAGTTTGACTTTTCTCCTTTGTCCCATCTGTCAACAACTTAAGTCAACAACTCATGCATGAGACTACGAATTGCACAAAGGATTTACTTTCTCAGTCTTTCACATGATTAAATAAAAATTAGACACTATTAAAAGCTCACTTCTAATATTATTACATGTATTATACCATATTAATTTAAAAATATTCACCTACAATTCATTAAAACCACAAGGTAACAAAACTTGTCTTTTAACTGACACTAAGTATGAACTACAAACCTTTCAAAAACCTCAAGGCCTATAACATTCTTTTTCAATATGCTCATTACAAATATGAAAGTGGAGATAAATATCAGGAAGAAGAAACTCCAAATCTATTCTATAATAATATATCCTACATATGTAGAAACTGATCAATTACAACCAAAACAGATTCCAAAGTGGCAAAAGGAAAAAATTTTAAAAAGTTGCGGGTAGACATCTTTGTATTGGAATCATTTATACAATATAATGAAAGACATTAACTTTTGACTCCGAATTTTGATCTTTCCTTCTGGAAAAAATCGAGTCCAGAGCTCTCAAATCAAACTTCCTGTGATGATGGGAATATTCTTCACTTGTGTTGTCCAATAGGGTTAGCCACTAGCCACATGGCTACTCTGATGAAGAAACAGAAATCTTAATTATATTTTATTTTAACTAATTTAAATTTAAGCAGTCCCATATGACTAGTGGTTACTGAACTGGATAGCAGAGAATTCTAGACATTTTATTTTTAGAACTGTCAAAATGAAGGGAAAAAAATTATAGGGGAAAAAGGGTACCCTCTTTCAATTTACAACCAACTGCAAAAATTAAACTATCTTAACCAAAGAAGACAGTATTACAGGGAAACTTTCACATTGGACATTTCAGAGAATTTATTGCTCTGAAATGACAGTCTTTCAAATTTAGGAGAAGTTTTGTTGCCTTATGGTTTTAATGGATTTTAGGTAACATTTTTAAGTAAATATGGTATAATACATGTAATAATATAGGCATGAGAAGTGAGCTTTCGTGTAAGCAATGACTGTGCTTACTAATATGCACAAAGGACATTAGTTGGTGATTATATTATTTAGGATAACAAAAACAGGCCAATTCAACAAAAATCATCAGTGACAGATATAGCCTTATTTCCGAACAGAATGATACAGGAAGCCAAGAGGAACGAGAAAAAATCAAGTGCTACTCTCAAAAGATAAAGTAGGGTTGTTGTTACATGATTCCTAAATTCCCTAAGAATATGGTTTAATGTTAGCAGAGATTTTAAAAAGTTTATATCCCTTACTGCTCTTTGAATAAGTGGTTTCCCTCCCTTGAAAGAATTCACTACAGATAAATTATTTTGAAACATGAAGAAACTAAAAATGAAAGAAAGATGGCTTATTGAACATTTTTAAAAGTTACTATTACTTTTGAGGTTCCATGGCTTATTGGGAAGGTTAAATGACTTTGTAAATAAAATTGAAGAAATCTTATTAGAGGTCAAATGTATCTGTAACACATTAGATGACAACAAAGGCAAAATAAAAATGACATTTTTTTAAATTCATAGGAAAACTATGGCCTTTTTTTTTTTTTCTTACTCTTTCACTCAGGCTGGAGTGCAGTGGTGTAATCGTGGCTCACTGCAACCTCCGCCTCCTGGGTTCAAGCCGTTCTCCTGCCTTGGCCTCCTGAGTAACTGGAATTACATACAGGCATGCACCACCACGCCTGACTAATTTTTCGTATTTTTAGTAGAGACAGGGTTTCACCAAGTTGGCCAGGCTGGTCTTGAACTCCTGACTGCAAGTGATCCACCTGCCTCTATCTCCCAAAGTGCTGGGATTACAGCCATGAGCCACTGAGCCACCATGCTCGGCCAAAACTATGGCTCTCAAGGTTGACCAAGTGACCTTATATAGGAAACTGTAAAAACAGATAGCTATTTATGGATCCAGAGTAAGACTGCCAGAATAATGCTAGGGCGGTACCGCCACTTGCTACAGTAGCTCATTTGACCACCATATTATAATAAAGTTGCCTATAAAAAAGCAGCAATTGTTTTTCACTCTGATCACTGATACAGAATGGGAATGGGAAGAGAGGACCTAGTTGGCAATAAACAGGAACCGAACCCACAAAATATCTCTTGAAATATCTCAAGTAACATAGTTGGATAATTCGTAACTTGAACTTTCACTTCTGAATTTACAGTCCAGCATTATTTTTAAAAGTACTCAACAATTTAACCCATGAAACAATTCTACATAGTTAGATATAACAGTTTATTGGTTCAAGGGAGAGGACATGCATCCAAAGCCCAGATTGACTTCAGGCTTTGGATCTTGGGTTCTCTTGGGTGCACACAGATGCATGGAGGAAGGCAACTCCCAAATAACCCTGGTGGATAACACAGCTAAAAGAAAAGTCTCACTTGTATGTCAATCTCAAAAGCAGAGTATGATGGTGGACACCAAAGACTGGGAGGAGGGGAAATGAGGAGATAATGGTTAAAGTACAGAGTTTCAGTTATGGAAGATAAGTAAGTTCTGGAGCTCTACACAGCATAGTGCAAACAGCTAACAATACTGTATTTATACTGAAAATTGCTAAGAGGATAGATCATAAGTGTTCTCTCACACACAAAACCCAATTAATAATAATAATAATAATATTGAGGGTGGGGAAAAAACTCTGGAAGGGGAAGGATATATTTGTGGCCTTGAAGTAGGCAATGGTTCCAAGGGTGTATACTTATCCCCAAACTCACTGAGATAGATACATTAAATATGTTTCTTTTTACATGTCAATTATACCTCAGGAAGGCTTCATAAAGATCTAGAGAAGAAGGGAAGAAGATAAACCTATGTTTCACAGGTTGTAAATTTAAGGCAAATAGACAATCATGCTTACAACTATCTTCCAGGTCAGCAGTTTCAACCTTGGTAGATCAAGATCCATGGGAGGACTATAGTAAGAAATGATGTTTTACACAGACAACCCAATCCACAGATACATACACACGCATAACTGAAAGCAACTTTTTTATGAAATAATATCTTTACTACAGGAAATACTTTGAAATAGTCTATACTATTTCATTGAAACAATGTTGGTTCTGTCATGACCCACTAATTGGCTGCACCTGCAGTTTTGAAACTACTGTAGACCAGTGGTCTTCAATGAGTGGCATGCACACTGCATGAACACTCCAGGGTAAGGCAAGGAAACCTTTACATCTCTCTCCCCCTTTTTTTTTTTTGAGACAGAGTCTTGCTGTGTCGCACAGGCTGGAGTGCAGTGGCGCGATCTTGGGCTCACTGCAACCTCTGCCACCCAGGTTCAAGCGATTCTCCTGCCTCAGCCTCCTGAGTGGCTGGGATTACAGGCGCCCGCCACCACACATGGCTAATTTTTATATTTTTAGTAGAGATGGGGTTTCACCATGTTGGCCAGGCTGGTCTCGAACTCCTGACCTCAAGGGATCCTTCCGCCTTGGCCTCCCAAAGTGCTGGGATTACAGGCATGAGCCAACGTGCCTGGGCTTAAATCTCTTTTTAAAAATTTCACCTTATGAAGATTTCCTATTTTGAGTATGTTTTATAATATAGTTACATGTCATACATCAAGTACAATTTGTTATTAATCACATGCGATCAAAATGCTTAAGACATGATTCTTCAATCACTTGGGCTATGGAGTAAAATGTATTCTCAGGCCCCACACCAAATTGGCTGAATCAGAATCTTTGTGGTGAGCTGAGAGGAATCTTCTTATGCTACCAGAGTAAGTATCACTGTTCTAGAACAAACCCAATGAAAATGAAAAAAAAATAAATAAATAAAATTAAAATCTGTACTTTCAGGAAGCATTTCAGAGGTCTTTGTGACCAAACTCAAAATCTAATTTTTTTTAAGTTTTCTGTCTTTGCTTCTATCTCATCACTTAATCATACTTAATCCCAACACAAAATGCTTCTCTTTTTTCTGGCTCTCCTTCATTATCATAGAGAGGGTTGGGATGGAGAGTTTCATAATTTTCTGAGAAAAGTAATTTTAGATGATCCACACCCTTGACCTAGTGGTTACAGATGACAGGATACTGCTCAATGTCAAATTTTCCAAGTCACTAATTAAGGGTATATCGAGTGTTCTAGATATATATATATATATATAATTTGATTAGGAATTGAGAAAACGCACAAATGACACACCAAGTACATTAAAAACCCAACAGTCCTAGTGCGACTCTCTTGTATCAAGACATACAAATGATGATTCAAGACAACACACATATACACACAGACAAGTACAGTCATACAGAACATGTTTTTCAACACTAAAACACAGACAGTAAATACGGCCCTATGATGCATAACTTTAGCAACACTAGGACACTGCCAGGTTTTCTTGTGATGTGAAAGGATGGCAGGCATCCATTTTCTCCTTAGGATTCTAATACTCTGAAAGTGCTGTGGACTTAAAATTTTTTTGATTATTCTTTTACTTTTCTTCTTTTTTTTTGAGAGAGAGTCTCGCTTTGTCACCCAGGCTGGAGTGCAGTTGCGCAATCTCAGCTCAACGCAACCTCCACCTCCTGGGTTCAAGTGATACTCCTGCCTCAGCCTTTTGAGTAGCTGGGATTACAGGCACATGCCACCCCGCCCAGCTAATGTTTGTATTTTTAGTAGAGGCGGGGTTTCACCATGTTGGTGAGGCTGGTCTTGAACTCCTGACCTCAGGTGATCCACCCACCTCGGCCTCCCAAACTTGTGGGATTACAGGCATGAGCCACCGCACCCAGTCAGATTTTTTTTTTTAATCCAAAAACAACACGAAAGGAGGGGGAAACACAAATAAGATGTGTTCAGTACCTATGTTTTCTCTACTTCACTTAACCTTCTTCAACACATAGAAGAAATCTTTAATATTAAGTAATATTATCATACACTCATCATACGGAAGAAAAACTAAGGATCAGAGATAGCAGGTAATTTTCCCAAGGTCACAGAACTTTCAAGTAAGATTCAAATCTTAGTCTAAGTTCAAAGTCCATGGTGTCTTTGTTTTCTCAGGCTGCTCCCACCACAAAAGGTACATGGATTTAGATGTTGAACAATAAACAGAATATAATAAAATTACTTTTCTGTGCATGGATATCTTAAACGAATTGTGATGGAATATAACTTAGTAAGCAAAATGTACTGCATTGTATATGGCCAGTAAAGGTGTTTTTTTTTTTTGAAGGTGAAAAAACCTGATAAAGTTAGTTAACCATTTCATATGATTTTTATGGGTAGCTGAGGCCAATCAAGCAATTGTACTACACAGCACATTATTATTATAATTATTGGCTAATGGTAGCCAATATTCTTTTTTAAACGAGGTTTAATAAATGGACTAACACTTACAATGCTTTCACTTCCATTGCTTCTGTAAAATAATCTTCTGACATCAGTAATTTAATGAGATTGCTGTAGGTTTCAGCATTAAACACAATGTTTTGCTCTTTTGCATTCAGGAAAATATTATATGCCCCTATGAGAGAAAACAGACAAAAAAAAAGAGATGACATTATTCTGAAATGCCAAAAGGATGGAAAAAATCCTGAAACAAAGACCTAAACCCAAATATTTTTGCTGTTTAATACCAACCTACTGTTACCACTCTATAGAGAGACACACTGACATAATTTTCTTCAAATATTTTAAAGACAAAGCTACAGTTTTGGAAACTACACCTTAATCTGAATGGATGGTGCCTGAAGGGGTTTCCTCTTAAAATGATGTCTCATACCAGCTTTCTTAAGTTGATACATTATTTTCTTTATAATAAAAATGAGAAACAACTCTTCTGAATTAATGAAAAGATGATACTAGTTTCAAAATAAATCGCAAAATGTGTGTTAAAGTCCAAATAAACCAGAGGTATAATTTAGATTGAGGGGAGCAAAAGATTCATTTTAAAGCAATCTTTAATCTATAAGTGGGTGGTTACAATGGTTAACATTTCAGCACAATAGCACTAAAGAGAATATAGCCTATAATTCTAAAATTAGGAGATCACATTATTTGGCTACGACAGGACTTATACAAAAACATACAATTTTCAAATATACAGATATCTAACAAGTAAACTAAGCAACATTTGTTTGACTGATTAACAGTTTTATTTCACTTGTTCACAATAACTGTCAGTGAATGAAAAGATGTTACCAAAAGAGAAGTAACTACACTTTTCAGTCACTTACTTTTCTGAAATAAAATTGCCTGGCTATAAACAGCCAACGGAAACTACAATCTACTCTCTTCTGTGTATAAACAAATCACAATAAAGATGGGGCATAACTGAACTATCATGTACGGCATTCTACGATATATATAGGGCTCAATGTAAGGAAATATAAAACTTCTAATTAAGACAGAACATGATATTATTTAATGTTCAGAAGAATATTTTAAGCTACTTTAGAAGTTTCTGAACAGGCGAAAATTGTTATGCTTCTATGTATGAGTTAGGGAATGTGTGCATTAGTCCCTTAATTAAACTTAAGTGGCACTGTCAAAGAAATATTTATCCCTTTAAGCTAAATTTGGAGAAAAAAATATACGGCAACATTTATATTTGCATCTTAACTAAGGAGAACAGTTTGGGCAAGTGAAAGTAACAATGGCAGAGGTTTATCACATTTCAAGTCAGTCTTCCATAGAACAGTCCCTGTTAGTCATTAAATTTCCAAGTGCTTTACACTAGATTTCTATGGTTGTGAACAACTGGATATTCCAGGACAATGGCAAAAAACGTAAAATAAAAACATGCTAATATGCAAGAAGAAACTCTACTATCATTTACTGATTATTCCATCAGATACCTAGTCTATTTGGTGTATTTCACTTTTCTGAAATGGGAGAAAATAAAGACATTATCTTCATTTGAGTACCAGTATCAATGCATCACAAATTTAAGACTGTTTTATTTACTTATTAAAGTCACAGAATGGCTTTGCTAAATAAAATATTTAAACCATGACACACAATAAGATGACTGCAATAAAATCTGCCATTCAATACCCAATGCTTTTTAGCGGGCTAAAAACTTAAGATGTAATGCAATTATTGTCAACTTCCTAACAATCATATATAATATTTCACTTGTTTGGAAACTCTTGTTGTTTTCTAAAACTGTGGTCTTCACATTAACTTGGTATGGCTGTGTAATTAGTCCCTATTAGTTTTTTTTTTAATTAGCATTTTAATATACCAAACCCATTCACCACACATTTGTTTCCAATGTGACAATCACAATATACCTTTAAGTAGACTGAACTACCAGAAAAGTGTTAATGTAAGCATTCAATTTTCAAAGCATTCATATTTTACTAAACATTCGAACCCTGAGATATACAAAAAAAGAAACAGAAAACTCTAAAGAGTTATGGCCGGGCACAGTGGCTCACACCTGTAATCCCAGCACTTTGGGAGGCCAAAGTAGGAGGATCACTTGAGGTCGGGAGTTTGAGACCAGCCTGGACAACATGGTGAAACACGGTCTATACCAAAAATACAAAAATCAGCTGGGTGTGGTGGGGGGGGTGCCTGTAATCCCAGCTACTTGAGAGGCTGAGGCTGGAGAATCGCTTGAACCCAGTAGGCAGAGGTTGCAGTGAGCTGAGATTTGCGCCACCGCACTCCATCCTGGGTGATAGAGCAACATTCTGCCTCAGAAAAAAAAAAAAGAAAAGAAAAGAAAAGAAAAGAATTAACAGGATGAAACCAATTAGATAAATGAAAATTCCAGAATAGAGGTAGCTCTACATTTATAATACACACTGCATTGTATTTAATTATTTAACTACTTAAATGTTTTCACTTAAACTGTATACTAACCATATATTCATTTCAGTCAAATCAAGGCTTCACCAGAGGATGGGCGTGGTGGTGGCTCACGCCTATAATCCCAGCACTTTGGGAGGCTGAGGTGGGTGATCACTTGAGGTCAGGAGTTTGACACCAGCCTGGCCAACATGGTGAAACCCTGTCTCTACTAAAAATACAAAAAAACCCAAAAACAAACAAACAAACAAAAAAACAATTAGCCAGGCATGGTGGTGGGTGCCTATAATCCCAGCTACTTGGGAGGCAGGAGAATCACTTGAGTCCAGAAGGCAGAGGTTGCGCCACTGCACTCCAGCCTGGGCAACAGAACGAGACTCTCTCTCTCTCTCACACACACACACACACATACACTCACACACACACACACAACTTCATCAGAACATTTACACAGTATTGATCAAGCTTAATTTTATACTTTGCTTTCAAAGATGCCTAGTGTGTACTCAAAGATATATAGACTGAATATGCAGCAAAGGAAAATGCCTCAGTATGGGCTGGGCATGGTGGCTCACGCCTGTAATCCCAGCAACTTCGGGAGGCCAAGGCGGGCAGATCACGAAGTCAGGAATTTGAGACCAGCCTGGCCAATATGGGGAAACTCTGTCTCTACTAAAAATACAAAAACTAGCCGGGCGTGGTGGTGTGCGCCTCTAGTTCCAGCTACTTGAGAGGCTGAGACAGGAGCATCACTTGAACCCGGGAGGTAGAAGTTGCAGTGAGAATGCACCACTGCTCTCCACCCTCGGTGACAGAGCAAGACTCCGTCTCAAAAGAAAATGACTCAGAATGAATAAAAAGTTATACTACAGGCAACTGAGGAGGCATAAGAACTTAACTTATTTTTACTTCATACATTTTACATCAATGCCACAAAATTTCTTTCTTTCTTTTTTTGAGATAGGGTCTCACTCAATCACCCAGGTGCGATCATGGCTCCATGCAGCTTCAACCTCCCGCTCAGCTGATCCTCTCACCTCAACCTCCTGAGTAGCTGGGACTATAGGCCTGTGCCACCAAGCCAGGCTAATTTGTGTATTTTCTGTAGAGATGGGATACCACTAAGTTGCCAGGCAGGTCTCAAACTCCTGGACTCAAGTGATCTGCCCACCTTGGCCTCCCAAGGTGTTGGGATTATAGGCATGAGCCTGCAAGCCTGGCCAAACTTTCTAGTTGAGTTAGGAAATTAAGAAGTTCTATAAATTTCTAAATTGATTCCTTTCTAATAAACCTCAAAACTATCAATACTAAAATAAAAAAATTCTCTTGTATTTATTTCCTTAATGGTAAACTATCATAAACCATCCTTGAAATCCACCCCAAAACTGAAGGAATCATTCTATGGAAAGCTAGAATGAAAAGAAATTAACAAAAGTAAAGAAAATAAGAGTAATATATGATTCTGGAACAGTGTAAGAAGTCTAAGTAAAAGCATAAAATTCAACTTACAAGCTCATAACAGATGGTTAAAGATAGTCATAAAAAATTTAAAGTAGGCATAATAGAGGTGAAGATGTCTTCAGGAAAGTTTAATACTAGAGAAAGGGAAAAAGTCAAGAAACAGACCTCTAACCTTGAGATATTGCTGGATCACTTCAACACATACTAGTATAGTAATTAATGCCTTAATCATTTTTTGCTTTCAAATAAGTTATGTGCCACAAAAAGTTATTTTCAAAAAATACTTTTAATAAAAATGTATGCCAACAATAGCATTTATTACAAAAAATTTCATATGTACAGAAAAGTATGAAGAATAGTACAGGTTGGGGGTGGTGGCTCATACCAGCAATCCCAGCACTTTGTGAGGCCGAGGTGGGAGGACCACTTGAGCTCAGGCGTTTAAGACCAGCCCGGGCAACATAGCGAGACCTTGTCACTACAAAAATTGGCTGAGTGTGTGGTGTGTGCCTATGGTCCCAGCTACTTGGGAAGCTGAGGTAGGATAACTGCTTGAGCCCAGGAGGCGGGGGCTGCAATGAACCATGATTGTGCCACTGCACTCCAGTCTGGGTGACAGAGTGAGACCTGTCTCCGGGGGCGGGGGGGGAAGAATAGTATAATGAACCTCACCTTCCATACATATACCCATTACTTATATCTAACAATTAACATCTTACCAGATTTGCTTTTTTTTTTGAGACGGAGTCTTACTCTGTCGCTAGGCTGGAGTGCAGTGATGCGATCTCGGCTCACTATAACCTCCATCTCCCAGGTTCAGGTGATTCTCCTGCCTCAGCCTCCCGAGTAGCTGGGACTACAGGCATGTACCAACATGCCCAGCTAATTTTGGTATTTCTAGTAGAGATGGGGTTTCACCATGTTGGCCAGGATGGTCTCCATCTCTTGACTTCGTGATCTGCCAGCCTCGGCCTCCCAAAATGCTGGGATTACAAGGCGTGAGCCACAATGCCTGGCCTGCTTTGTTTTTTATAGCTTAAGCATTTTAAAATAAATTATAGAAATTTTGACTTTTTTCATCCCTCAATAACTCACGTGGATCTCAAAATTTCAGAACATTTCCCTGTAAGTAAATCATAATACCATTATCACGTCTAATAAAAATAAGAGTAATTCCGGCCAGGCACGGTGGCTGATGCCTATAATCCCAGCACTTTGGGAGGCCGAGGTGGGCAGATCACGAGGTCAGGAGATCGAAACCATCCTGGCTAACACAGTGAAGCCCTGTCTCTACTACAAATACAAAAAATTAGCCGGGCGTGGGGGCAGACGCCTGTAGTCCCAGCTACTCGGGAGGCTGAGGCAGGAAAATGGCGTGAACCCAGAAAGCAGAGCTTGCAGTGAGCTGAGATCACGCTACTGCACTCCAGCCTGGGCGACAGAGTGAGACTTCATCTCAAAAAAAAATAATAAAAAAAAAGAGTAATTCCTTAATATTATCTACCACTCAGTCAATAGTTACACTTTCCCAATTGCCCCAAAATGTTTTCGTTAAAGTATGGAAGGGCACAAGAAATATATAAAATTTAAGTCCTATCTCTATCCTAGAGCACTTCTAATTGCTTGGGCTTACACCCCACACTGCTATTAGAAAGAAGACCACCCCCACCACACACCCCCATCCCCATATGTGCTTGCCTTCTTTTTGCTTCAATCGGCAGGCATTCAATGTATCTTTCTGGAAATCAGGTTCTGTGGTTGAGGCTGATGAAGAATTCAGGGAATGTTTTTCATCTTCATACCACAACTTTAAAACAAAATTATTCTGTTAAATAAAAACTGGTAATCTTTTCAATATAAAAGTAGGCTAATCTATGACCTAATTATACTGACAACAAAATCTGTTACGATTATGCCAAAAACAATTACCTCAGGTACGTCAAACGGAACTTCCTGGTTACCCTCTCTAAGGATTTCCGCTAATAATCTTAATGTCTTTTCACGAGGAATAACATTTTCTTCTTGGATTTTATTCCAGACAACATCAGCTCTTTGCCAGTCACCATTTATTTCTGTAGAATTTGATTAAGCAGAAGTTAATCAATAAATATACTAAACAGAATTCACAAAAATATTTAGAACTTTTTCTTATTTGATGTTGAAGAAAGCATTATTCCAAATGCTGCCTTTAGGGAAAGGAACCAAAAGTGACCAAGACCCGAAGTTGAGAAGGGAACTTTTCTCTGTACTTCTGAATTACAAACCAAAAATACCCTACCTATTAAAAAGCAATAACAAGAAGCCCCCATCACACTTTATTAAACACTTTCAATCATGTTAATAAAAAAGTTTGTCTTTTTAATGTTACTGAGAAAGTGCCTACTGCTGAAATCAAAATCAGAAACAGGTAACAATTCAACTATGACCTTTAGCCTTTGCAAAGATCCTGTAGAGAGAGATATATATTATATATATATATATGGCATATGGCACCATATACATACATACATACGTGTACCGTATGCGATATACATATATCTGTGATTGTATGCGGTGCATACAGTATACATATATCTATGATCTTTGCAAAGGCTACAGGTACTGGTCCATGGTCTGTTAGGAACAGGGCTGCACAGCAGAATGTGTACGGTGGGTGGGCAAATGAGCATTACCCGCTGAGCTCCACCTCCTGTCAGATCAGCAACAGCATTAGATTCTCATAGGAGTGCAAACTCTATTGTGAACTGCGCATGTGAGGGATCTAGGTTGTGAACTCCTTATGAGAATCTAACTAATGCCTGATGATCTGAGGTGGAACAGTTTCATCCCCAAACCATCCCCATCGCCCACCACAACCTGGGCTGTGGAAAAATTGTCTTCCATGAAACCAGTCCCTGGTACCAAAAAGGTTGGGGGCTGCTGCCATATAGTACACAGCTGTGGTGTGTACTAAAATGATTGAAAGAGTGTAATTCTCTTTACAAGTGACAAATCTACAAACCTTTTCACTTAGTTGAATAGAGAATTGTCTATGTTTCTTCTGTTGACATGAAGAGTTTCTATGACCGTGTGTGATACATGGAATCTTCTTAGATTTCTTATCTCAACTGATAATGTTATCAGACTATTACAAGGGCTGGGAAGGAAATAGGCAGATCCCTTCATATTGAAAAGCCCATTTCCTTTCATGTGGTAATCCAGTCTTTACAAATAGCAAAAACTCCAGAATCAAAACTTTGTTTTTAGAAATTCTCATGGTTGGAAGAGGAAAGATCAAGTCATTTAATATAATAAATTAATTTCTGCTTGTGAAAAACTGGGGCAAGATACGAAAAATGTCACATGACACTAAGTGCAATACAATTATTAAATGCACAGAAAAACTGCTGTGTATTGGAAAGGATGGCCAATTCACAAAGTTACGTCTGAGATAAGCGGTTAGGGGGTGGCGGTGGACACAATGACATTTTCATAGTTAGCTAGTATAGTATTACATTGTTTGAATCTTTAGTAATCAGAATATGTTCATTTCACTTGTGTAATAATGGAGGAGGAAAAGGCCATACAATATGAAAAGAAATGTAAATGGCTATACATACTTGAAGAAATAATATATAAATAATTACTGAGATGGAATAAATGCTGAGGTTATACATACTTTTTAAATAGATTCAAAGAATTGTATTGCAAAATTACAAATGTAAGGCAGTTTGACTCTTGGATAGACTACTATACAAAGAAACTAATTTCTACTTTCTATCTGTAAAGAAGTGTTCAGAACATAAGAAAATGTTTGTCATATAGAAATAATAGAAAATTCCTTAAGCAAGTGAGGAAGTCATTTCATTCATGTAATTAATGTTTGTTATAGGTTCTAGAAGCTAATTTTGCAACACTGTCACAATGAAAGGTCAAAATATATTGGGAAGGATAGAAATGAAGTTTGAATTACGACAAAATTTTGTAACAGATCATGTTATATTG
This sequence comes from Pongo pygmaeus, assembly GCF_028885625.2. Taxonomy (NCBI): domain Eukaryota; kingdom Metazoa; phylum Chordata; class Mammalia; order Primates; family Hominidae; genus Pongo; species Pongo pygmaeus. The sequence continues at coordinate 89,815,208 of NC_072385.2, read as the reverse complement.
AGTCCATAGAAAATGAAAGCAGTTTTATATTAATAAAAGCTAGTATTTAACTGTATGTAGGACTTACGCAGTTCCATGGGTGTTGGCTGAGCTACATATCTTTGTTTTGTGCATGTTTCTGTAGTATGTTATGATTTACAACAAAATTAAGTGTGTATTAAGTATGTGAAAGGTACTGTTTTAAAATAAACGAAGGAAAGTTGCTTTTCAACAAATATCCAAAAATAACTACTAATCCAATCTCTTTCAAGGGCTAAAATCACATCCTAAGAAATCCACAATGCAAAATATGGATTTTTAAAAAGTATAATGAGGCCGAGGCGGGTGGATCACGAGGTCAGGAGATCGAGACCATCCTGGCTAACACAGTGAAACCCTGTCTCTACTAAAAATACAAAAAATTAGCCAGGTGTGGTGGCGGGCGCCCGTAGTCCCGGCTACTGGGAAGGCTGAGGCAAGAGAATGGTGTGATCCCGGGAGGCAGAGCTTGCAGTGAGCCGAGATCGCACCACTGCACTCCAGCCTGGGCAACACAGCAAGACTCAATTCATATCATATGTTCCATTTCAAAGCAACTGAGTCCATGTAACAATATTTAAATAGTGGCCCAAGTCTGAAGGCAAAATGCAGAAGGAGATAGCTTGCTTTTTCTTCAGAAAGGAAAGGATTAGGGCTATTATAACCAGATTATCTATTTATAACATGGCAGAAGGTAGGAAGTATACAAATGTGGTTAAAAAGAATATATACTTCTCTATAGGATTCCACTGGCTTCCAGCCTCCTAAGAAGCTAACCACACTCTCCCAACCTCCTCAAACTATTGACTCAAATACAATGCAAGAAGGAATTGGAGACAGGTGTCCAATAGGACAAATAGAGGAAATTAAGGACAAGAAAATAGTATTAAATTCAGAGACCATATATCCCCATTGGAAATTTTAAGATGAAGCTAAATGTTGTATATTTTTTTGTTTCTTAAAAAAAAAAAAAAAAAAAAAAGGCCAGGCACAGTGGCTCACACCTGTAATCCCAGCACTTTGGAAGGCTGAGGCAGGAAGACTGCTTGAGCTCAGGAGTTCAAGACCATCCTGGGCAACGTAGTGGGACCCCGTCTCCACAAAAAGTAAAATAAATAAATAAATAAATAAATAAATTATTAGCAAGGTGTGGTGGCACATGCCTGTAGTCCCAGCTACTTGAGAGGCTGAGGTGGGAGGATTTCTTGAGCCCAGGAGGTTGAGGCTGCAGTGAGCTCTGATCGTACCACTGTACTCTAGCCTGGGTGACCCTGTCTCAAAAACAAAGCAAAACTAATAGTAAAAGTTCTTCTGAATAGGAAGAGTAAGTTTGAGTGGCTGGCCACTTCTCACCTGGCCCTAGACTACCACATACTTATAGTTGTTCTTACCTGCTGCAGTGTTAAGACTTGGTGATGGAGCTGACCCTTTCAGCAGAGCACTACACCTTTACATCTGCAGTGCCTACCACAATGTCTACCACACAGTAAGGGCTTCATAGGTTTTTTTTTTTTTTCTGAATCCAAGTTTATATAGTCTTCTATGAGGACTACTTGAAATACTAAAACACATTTAGACATATAGTCAGTGCTTCTTTTGAACTTGGCACATTAGAATTTCATCATGAAATTGTTTTTAAAAGGAAGAAAAAGTAGGTAGAGTGGAATGTTAGTGCTCAAATACAGATTATAATTTGCAATTTGAGGACCAACTGCCTAAAATACAGGTTTTTAATTCTATACATTCAATACCAACCTCAGCATTGTGTGCAAGAATTTGATCATCGTTCAAGCCAAAGTCTTAAGAATTACACTGTGAAGTGTGTATTTCAATACAACCAAAAACTGGATTGTAAAATTTTAAGCAAGTTTAATTTTATTTACATCATCGAGATGTAAAATAAAGCTTTCAATGGTAATAAATACAAGTTTGAAAGGACAAATAAATCCCCTTATTCGTTTGAAGGGAAATTTGCCAAGAGAAAAGAAGAACAATAAATCTAGATAAATATCCATGAAACAAATAGGGAAAGGTCACTGGCTGTTCTAAGTGTTATTCCTCTCTACCGAAATATCCTAAAAGAAACTGTAAAGCTCCAAATGTGTACACTGGTATAAAAGTACTAGAGCATTGTTTGAAAAGACAGATCAAAAATTTCAGAAATGTCAAATACAAATACTAAGATTTCAGCCTCAGAAAACAGTTAAGGATGTGAATGAAGATTAAGGCACAAAAATGAATAACGTAGTGTTGTTTTAGAAATGGAAAATGGAAATCTATTCACAAACCCAGTAATAGGAGATGATAGACTGAACAAATTTTAGTACATCTATGCAGTATATAAGTTATTTGTAGGTGATTAAATATAGAAAAATGTTTGTAATATATAGCTGACTCAAAAATATATAATGACATTTTAAAAACTGTTTAACAATGAGTTTGTATATAGATATGCAAGATACGTATCTTTTTGCAAAAAGAAAAAAATCTCTACTTACATGAATGTGTTGGTGGTTACCTATTTATAAAAGTGACCAATAAATTTACCTGAACGTTTAAATAAAAAGAACAGAAAGACCGTTCTTACCTCAAAAAGTCCTATTAAATTCTGTGGTTCTGATGAAGGTTTTCGTACTTTCTCATTACTGCAGTAAGAATGTCAGAAATTATGAAGACATACAGTGTCTAGTGCTACGATATAACATTCTGTGATAAAATTCAATCTAGCCTCTACTTGAGCCTCTGTTGAATGAAAACTGCCTTCTGACAATCCCTGGAGCTCCCTCAAAACCAAATACTTCTTTCCTGCCACTGCCTTCAACAGAATAAATGAAAACATGAAGAATAGTTAAATCACTTACTATACAGTTTTAGCAGATTGTAGTACATCTGGTCTCTGTCACATTCAAATAGCTTCTGTGTCAGCTCCACTAATTTTTCCAGAGTTTCCACCTTAAAAGTAAGATCAAGAGATAGATCTACCTTGTGTAAAGGATGTATTTTATAGTTAACAAATAGCAGTGGAATAATCTTTCAAATTAGCTTTACCAAAAGGGCAGTTTAACTTCATTTCAAAAGTTAATGGGCTGAGCACAACAATATGAATGAACTTAATGCCACTGAATTGTATACTTATACAAAGTTAAATCATAAATCTTACATTATACTTATTTTACCACAATTTTAAAAATATTTGGAGTCAAGAACACAACATGAATAACCAATTCAAAGATATCTGGGTGGGAGAACTCAATGAGTGTATCGTACGTTAACAAAAATACTTCCCCCTCCAAACTTTACACTCTTCTTGCCCTGTGACTTTTACTTGGCATGATGCAAACAGGTACCTGCACCAGAGGAGGGCAAGCAGAAATTCCAGAGCTCTGGGAAGCAACTCCTCCTGCCACTAAGGACTAATGCAGGCTTAAAGTGCCAAGGACATAAGGTCAGCCTGCTCCAACCAACTAGTTAAAGATAAAATCATCAGGGCCCAGGTTAACAATTTAGGGTTTCTACTGCACCTCAGAAATAAGAAATAAGCCATTGCTTATCTGGCAAACGATCAAGATAAACACTGCTTCCACAATGCCCTGTCTCTCGAAGTCCCCAAATGTTCATGTGATACAGAGGACCCTTGCCTTCTACTCACAGTTTTAGGTGATTGAGACATCAGAATCAAATACAAACCTGATTATTTGCAACACATCTGTCACAAAACCACTGAAGCCTTGCAGATCGAGCTCTAATCCCTGGAGTCTGTAAAATAAAATAATCACATAGCACCCAAGGTAAGGCTTCGGCTGAATATTATTTTTTTCCTCAAAGACAGTTTCTTTTCTTATGAATTTGCTGCCAAATATATATACTAAACTTATATACTAAACTAAATATACTAGTATACAATCTATATACTAAATTTATACTGTAACTAATACAAACCATAATTAACCCCATAGTTATCAAAGACCTTTAAGTAAGAGTAGAACAGAGCATAAAACACAACCTATGCTTAACCTGTGCCTAGAAGACGCTGATTATTTCCAAATGCTGCACTGCAGGTCAAAGTTCATTCCATAAATCTTTAATTAATAAAATGGTTACACTTTCTTTAGTTCAAAAATAAGCGATAAACTAGAAAATGTCAAATAAAAAGAGTGTGTCAACATTCACATGCATGTGCTCTTATTTTTATTTTATTTTATTTTTTTTTTTAGACAGAGTCTCAATGGCATGATCTTGGCTCACTGCAACCTCTGCCTCATGGGTTCAAGCAATTCTCCTGCCTCAGCCTCCCAAGTAGTTAGGATTACAGGTGTGTGCCACCACGCCTGGCTAATTTTTGTATTTTTAGTAGAGACAGGTTGCACCATGTTGGCCAGGCTGGTCTCGAACTCCTAGCCTCAAGTGATCTGCCCACCTCAGCCTCCCAAAGTGCTGGGATTACAGGCGTGGGCCACCACACCTGACTGCATGTGCTCTTTCTCATTTACACGCTTTCTCTTGAACACACACACACTTACTTTATTCCAATAGACTCAGGAGACAAAAATTATCAATGTTACACAAAATAACAATTGTGACAATAATAAACCAATGGCTTTCGTTTTTAAAAGAAAATGCTTTGCAAACTTCACAGTGATAAAAGTACTCTAATGACTTTTGCCTAGCACCTAAAACTAAATGTTTAAAGAGCAAAACAAGCTAAGTACTTTAAAATTGGTTTATAGTCTCAGTTCATTTAAACAATTGAGACATATGTTATATCCTCAATTAGAAATTACTATCGTTTGGTCAATAAGTCTGGCTTCAAAGCACTTAGTTTACAATTTTGGATACTGGAATAAAAGACAAACCATTTCAACATAATTCCAAGGATTTGTCACTCTATAGTATTTTCATCATCTGCAAGAGGGCTTCACCATTAAATACTACATTTCAATCACAGCATTATGGTAAGAAAACTACATACTCATTAGCCCTGGCTGCTCCAGTCTAGAGGAGGTATCTTTACTGCTTTCTCCGCTCACTTCTGTTGATCAAACCAGGTATCCCTTGAATCTAATCTCTTATTTATAGGTCCTCATTATTTTTAATTTTAAAAAATAACATTGTACAACGTTAAATTAAGAACTGAAGTGGAAACTAACATCTTGCAGCTTTGGTGGGATGACAGAAAAATTGGTAGACTAGAAGTTGGATAACTTCTTCTCATTTCCTGTATCCACTTTTTGGGATACAAGAAATCAATGATGAATAAATTAGTCATTGAAATACAGTCTCAAATACTATTAATATCTACACTCAGGCACAATTTCTTCTCAAGGATTTTTCTTACGTTATTTGTTTTGTTTCACACGCGTAATACTGAAAATGAAACCAATGTCAATATATACTAAAAGCCCTTGAAAAACTATGAAATAATCCTCTTCAGAACACGGCAAAATGCAAGGGCTCCATTCACTTACAACTTTCAGTATTACTGCTGATCCAAATGCCAACAATCTAAACAGCACAACTTTTATGACATACTCTTTCTGTTTGTGGCTGATTAATCTGCCTGTCTTTGGCAGGACAGCTGATTTATATGGCAGATCTTCCCATGTTTCATTTTGAAATTGAGAACTGTTTTCATATATAAATCTCAATCATCAAAAGAACATCTAGGTCAGATTAACTAAATCTCCTAGGCTGCTGTAATGTCAAGATTTCTGGCTTATCTCTTAACATCTTATTGAATTTTAAACACTGCAAGTTGAAAGCAGAAATAGAAAATGTAATAAAAACATGGAGAAGAATAGAATTCTAATTGGGATGTTAAATACAACATGAAAAACAGTTAATGTTAATTAAACTCATCTTTAGTTCTTTCTGTGTCGCTACATACAATCTATCTAATGAATAGTGAGGATACAATAATTATTTTTATAGAAACAATTGCATGTTTGTTTCCACCTGAGCTACTGTGCTTCAAACCACAACTTTCTGCAGTTGTAATTCACTACTACGTTTACTTGTATAGGGGAAAAAAGTAATCCAAAGTCAAAAATAACTGTCATTACTTTAATTTCATTACAACACTCTGATGTAAATTTACCATAAAAAGCTTATCATAAGCTTCTATGTATACTAGTAAAAATAGATATCCAATAATTATTACCTGTTAAGTAAAAAGAAATGAAAGTTTTTCTACTGCATTTCAAACTCTGTCTCAAGGAAGATTATCCTGAATTTAACTCAAATAGAAATTTTCACCTGTTCTGATTTTTCTTGCCATTACTGCTGAAGATGTCAAATGAAATCAACAACAAAAACTGCCCGCCCTAGCCTCATGTCCCCTAGTTAACATAGTAGGAGGAAAAATCATGTGCATAAGGGCTTTAAAGAAGGGACAGACAAAGACAAGAATGCTGGAGAAGGTGGTATGCACCTGTAGTCCCAGCTACTCGGGAGACTGAAATAGGAGAACTGCTTGAGGCCAGGAGTTAAAGGCTGTGGTGTGTTATGATTGCACCTGTGAATACCCAATGCACTCCAGTCTGGGCAACACAGTGTGACCCTGTCTCTTAAAAAAAAGGAAAACAACATCCCCACCCCAACCCAAGTACTGTTCAAGTACAACTGACCCTTGAACAATACAGGAGTTAGAGTTTGACCATCTGTGCAGTCAAAAATCCACATATAACTTTTGACTTCCCAAAGACTGAACTACTAATAGCCTACTGTTGACTGGAAGTCTTACCAATAGCAAATAGTCGATTAACACATATTCTGTATGTTACATGTATTAAATACTATATCCTTATAATAAAGTAAGCTACAGCAAGAAAATGTTAAGAAAATCGTAAGAAAAATACATTTACAGCACTGTATTTTTTGATACCGTAAGTTTATGACATCTTTTTACAAGATGAATTTCTACCTAAAATGGCAGGCAACCAGAGCTGCAGACCTCAATCTACAGTACATATCAAGCAATTCATCCTTTTCTTGAAATGTCACAACTTTACTTCTTAGAAGCACTTCCAGCATCACTAGTGATACTGTGTATGGAAGTCATGGTGTTATTCAAAATAATTACAGTAATACAGTAAGTACTATAGTGAATTTTATGTACTTATGACTAGTACTTCGTTACTTTTGTTTCCATTTCTCTCAGCTGTGAATGGCAGCATGTATAGTCTATGTGTGTGTAAGTTTTGATAAACGTTAACTTTTAATAATAGATTTGTATACGTTTTATGGTAGCAAATAAGATAGACTAGAATCTGCCTATATTTTAAGCATTCATGACATACCTTTTTCTTGATTTTTTTCAGTATTTCTAGGCTATGAAGTTCATCTGCGAGTTTTTTCAAATCTCCAAAAACTTTTCCAGTATATTTAATGAAGAAAAACCTACATGTAAGTGGACCTACACAATCCAAACCTATGTTGTTCAAGGATCAACTATATTTATCCCCATAGCTAGCACAGAACAAGGGAGCAAAAAAGGTCTCATGCTACTATTAAGTCTTTTAGCATTTGTCCTTTTCTCTAAAATTTTCCAAGATAGACTTGAAGACCATGTATAATAAGCAGGAAAATATGGCTGAGCAAGTCCAATTAACAAACTATCATGAACTAAAAATTATCCACTTGACCAGGTGTTATAGGAGATACTAAACTAACTCACAAAAGGGTGCATATATTTACATGAGAACTGACATATCTTGAAATTTTGGAAGACAAGACAAAACAAAAACAAACAAACAAACCCTAGCTCTAAAATCCACTGTCTGTGTATACGATCCACGCTGGCTTATTAAGGAAGGCAATTGGGATAAAAATTCCTGAATCAGATCTGGAGAAGAACAAAAGGAAGAGTAACAAAGACTGGGAGATCACTGGAATCCAAACTTTTGGTCTTAAATCAAAAGCCATCATGAGAGTTTTTCCCCCACTGAGAAGAGATCAAAATTTACTCTGGCTGCAGTGTGATGGAAAGGCAAAACAGCAGATAAGGAGAGGGGGAAAAGTCAAGAAAGAGGAATTCCGGAGAAAGGGTAAGTTGTTTTTGATAGTTCAGATATTGAGGGGTCATGAGATCACGGAGGTAGGATGGTACAGGGGAACCAATAGAAAACAGAAACTCAGGGCCTGGTTTCAAATTCCGTAACTACTATACATTGAGTATCCCTTATCCAAAATGCTTGGGACCAGAAGCATTCCAGATTTCAGATTTTTCTGACTTCTGGAATATCTATATTATTTACTGGTTGAACATCCCAAGTTCGAAAATCCAAAATCTTGTAAGCATTATTTTTAATGGGCACATCATTCCATTTCATAAACAAACTGAAGTTCATTTGCGCCCTTTCTCCTTTGAGAAAAACTGTCACTGTTACAGGTAATAATCATAATTCACATCTTTACCTACTTTGGTTTTCAGATGATTTACTTAGTATCATTTCTCAAAAGTGGGTCAAATGTCATTACCATTTTGAAAGCCCCTGATACATAAAGACAGTAATGTTGTTATGTCTTTAAGGATGGGACCTCCTTTATGGTTCCTAGTAGCAGAGCCAGAACTAAAACTCAGGGTTCGTGAGTTCTAGTCCAATACTCCTATTGCTAGAAATTATGGTAAAAGAAGGTATTTCTCTGTAAACAAACAAACAGAAAAATGACTTCATTCTTTTACTCTATGACCTTTTCAGGTACTTCATTTACCTCCCAGGAAGACAGTGTTGCAGACCATACAAATAAAGTATCACTTTTTGGGTTACTCATTCTTTTTTTTCCAAGACCAGACATTAAATCCAGGGAGAGATTATATATACAAGCAAAAAAGTTAAATAATGTATGAAACGTTACCATATTAAAGGTTTCTATCAAGAAATATATTATTTAATTTAACTCTTAGCCCTTTGAGCAGTTCTGCAATCACTTACTAAATGCCTGTCATGTGCCAGGCACTGCTAAGTTCTCAGAACCAACACAAAGATGAGAAAAAAGTTCTGCTTTAAACTTAGCATTTCTTATTCTAACCTCTTCCCTTGGGTTTGATTCCCAAGAATTCTTAAGACAGCCTACAGAGGATGTATCTGCAGAAGAGACAAAAGGGTTGACCTCTACACAGGAAAGAATGGCATAGAGAAGGAAGGGAATCAAACTAGCATTTATTAAATGTCTGATAATGTACCAGACAATCCAGATGTCATTTTATTAGTGTTATCTAATAAGAGTTCTGAGAGGCAGAAGAAGGATAAAGGGAGGAACCTCTTTGCTGCCTCAGGGCCCTTGCACAGGCAGTTCCTTCTGCCTGGAATGCTTTTGTCTCTACTCTTAAGTGCAGATGCACAATTCATCTTTTAATTCTCACCGTAAACATTGCTACACTCAAAATTAAGGTAATGGTGGTGGATTTTTATGACACTTTACTCAGTCATCTCAAATGCTATGTAAATGACGGATAGAGACCTGAGTTAACAGAAAATAGGGTGAATTAACATAGGTACAAGATAAACGAAGCTCTTAGATCTGATACAGTATCTCCTGTCATGAACCCTTAAAGGTGGCATTGGCAGATTTCTTCATCTGAAACCTCCAGAATGAAGCTCTTTAGCCAAGGTGATTGATAGCATTTGCATGGCTTCCCAGTTGGATCAGTTTCCCCTTCCCTCCTTCCTTTCCTTCTCAGTCTTTCTCCCTTCCCTTCATTCTAGTCGAAGAGATAGACCTTTAAAAAGAGAATCTACAGAATGTAGTAACTGCTATAAGATGAAGTGTTGTAGAAAGGACTTTTTTCAGACTAGGTCTTTCTGAGGATTGCTTGTGCCCAGGAGGTCAAGGCTGCAGTAAGCTAAGCCACCACTGTACTACAGCCTGGGTAACAAAGCAAGACCCTGTCTCAAAAAAAAAAAGAAAAAAAAAAGACTGGAGACTGTCAAATATACTACATATAACACATGATACATGTATGCCAACTCATCTTAAAAACAAACAAAAAAGGTGATATTTACACATTGAACCTTGCCTATATCTTTCTTCATTTAATGAGCTTATGACTGGTTTATCTAATTATTTCCACAATGCTTCAAATACACAGCAGCTCTGTAAATTCAACCGCAGTGAATCTACCCAATGATAAAACACTATTGCTTTTTTTGGGAATGATAAAAATGTTGCTCATGACTTGTAGTATTCTTTCTGTAAAGCTATTCTTCACCCTTTAAAAAATTCTGTACACACCTACTATGAAAATTCTGTCATCAGCAGACAGCCATTCCTAAATGTGGTTGTACTCTGGCAAAGCTCTAAGTAATTAAGAGGCAGTCTTCTCTTGCCTATTCATGTGGCAAACATGTACCTTATGTGGAACATCATATTTTGAATTATGTGAGGTAAAGAAGACAACACAATCCCTACCTTTAAGGGGCAAAGGGAATATTATTGATCACTTACCATAATCCAGGAAACATGCAAGCTGCTTTACATACATTATGTGATTGAATCTTAAAGACAGATATTATGTTCTCTTTTATACATGAGGAAGCTCAGAAAGGTTTAATAACTTGTCCATTATCACATAAGCAGGTAGATGGCAAAACAAGAAATCACTCTTCTGCCTCTGGCTCTATTACACCTTACTACACAAAGACAGGCACATGCATTCCTCCTGTAGAACCTCTCAAAGCTGAGCTTCATTTCCGTTCTATCAGTGACCTGCTAATACTGACACTGTACCTACAGAGGAGCAGAACTCAATAGCCAGACAGCTCTTCTCACGTTTGGATTCACTGTACTTTCAGAAGTGAATGTGGAAGAAAAATTATACCAGTTTCTAGAAAATGTAAATGAACCACTTAAGCTACAGAAGTGCCTGTCCAAGATAGCACGATAGCATGCCCCACTGTCCGCTGACAAGTGGGCAGATTGAGTCATAAAATGGAAAGAGAAGAAAGTTCTGAATTAATTTCACAGTCCTCCTTTTCTATACTACACCGTTCTCTTCTTCAAAAAACATCAGGAGGAAAAAAATACAGTTTTCTGGGTTGTGTGCCTACATTTTCAGTTTCATGATAAGCAGTCATCAATACACAAATAAAGAGGTCAAACACCACTTTTGCATCCTGTCCCCTGTGTATTTTTGGGAAACGACATTGACTTAAAAGCGAAGTATAATCTGAGAAAACCCATGATTACTGATGTATTTATAAGTTAACAGTTTTAATCACATGAAATAATTTTTCTTAAGGCAATGGGTCCATCTTCTGAGGAATGTTTTGTTTTCTTAGTGGACACAGAATTGTTTAATAGTGAAATTAATCACAATTTGGACACACTTTATAGTTGGCCCTTGACTTATCAATTCCACTAAGCAAAATTTAGTAAAACCTAGATAAAATATACTAATCCTAAATAGGCCAGGTTTGTCACCTACCATTTCCCATAAGCTGCTTACCATAGTGGGGGAAAAAAAAAGAAGAAAATTTAAATTAAATGCCAAACAGTTGCAGACAGCACTTGTTTGGCTGATTAACTTGTAGACAAGCATTACAAATAAATCTGAGCATGGTCTGCAGCAAATTAAATTCCACTGCTTTTAAGAACAAAGAATTCTTTGGCAAAGAGGATTAGCAACTTTACACCCAGGAATGCCAGTTTAATTTAATTGTTCCACAATCCAAGATTTAATATGCAAATATCATTTTGATATATAATAGTGAATTTAACAAAGTGAGGAAACAAATTTAATATACAACCAGACTGCTTTTTCTGAACTGTAATTATATACAATAAAGAAGCTGGCCGAGATCCCCCTCCCCCAACATTACTGGGATTGAATTCTATTAACATGAATCAGAACAAGTGTAATTAAAGGTTAAAATTTTTAAATGTATTCTAATTAAGAGTCTAAATAGCTCTACAATTAGAATACTGTAGTTAAAATCACACCTCAATGATCTTCTTGGCCTCTTTGTAATTTCCTGTTTGTAGGAAGGCAAAGAAGAGATCATAGAGCATCATCATTTCACCTTTTTCTTGGCTCACAAAGTCCATTGCTAGGTAGGAGAGAAAAAATATATATATTAGGAGAAAAAAAAAAAACCCAGAAAAACAGTATCATATGAAGTTCTAGACAAATACTAGAGAAATTTATTTTAAAAACAAATATTAAGAATAACTTAAAGAATATAGCTATATCGACTAATTAAGTACCTAACAGAGTAGCTTCAAAGAGAACTAGTGAGGATAAGGGTAAAAAAAAATCTTCATAAAGGCAGATCACCAAGAAGTAGAACACAAAAATAACAGACATTTTTTCAAAATGAATAGTTACTAAAAAAATCAAGAACATGTATAATATTGGAAATCTACCTGATATTTTTCTTTTAGATTTCACAAGTATAAAGAAAGTTTATCTGAATGTGCTGGCCTTCTGCTGAAGTTTCTCTTAACAACACACTAAGATTAAATCAGCAAGAAGGGAAAAAAACTACATTAAGATATTAGAAAGTGACTCACCTTTCTGAATTAGATCAGTCTCGCCTTTCTCTACCAGTTTACACAAGACATCATGAATCCTTGGTAATACTTTATACTTTTCATAGCAGTCAATGGCGACCTCAAGAGCAGTAGATATGTCACCCCTTAGAAACAAAAAAATTAACAATGAATAAAATAAATCTAATTCAGCTTAGTCTCTCAGTAATACTTTAGAGAGATGTTTAATGACCAGTTAATATGTAAACAACTGAGCTTTACTTAAGGTAGAAAACCACAAAGCTAAAATGGGGGAAAAAAAGAAAGAAACAATCTTTATATATAAGTAAATATTCAGAATACATACATCATCAGCAATCCACTATTTACCCTGCTTCATCTTTTATTATTTCGTGTGTTAAAGGGTACTTTTTAAAAAAGTCCAAATAGATTAAGGCATTCTCTGATTTTATTATAAATTCTGACTTTATGTAGAAAGTTGCTGTAAGAATGTATTACTTCTGAAAGCAAGGACTACCGTCAAATACTTTTTTCCAATCACTTACGTGCCTTTAACAATTGTACCTCAACAATTTCAGATTTGGTAAACGTTATTAAATGTCCACCAATAGCTAATAAGGAATTTTCAAGAACTTTTTCATCTTTATCATAATATTTTTTGTACTGCCACCTTACTAGCCAAGTAGGAAATAACCTCAAGTTTCATATATATAGGAACTTACTATTATGAAAACTAGGATATTCGTGTTGGTCAGTGAATTCTAAGAGAATTCTAAATACTTTTTTCATTAAAGGGTAAGCTTTTAAAAATTATGTCCAATTATAAAGTCAAGCCTTCTTTTATGTGGTGAGAAATTAAAATAAAAAGACACTGTCATTAAATCAGTTTGTTAAACAACAGTGTGATACTATATTCTTGTGGGTCCTTAAAAAGTATTTTTCCCCCCTTTAAAAGGACAATTTGCTTTCAATTTACTTTAACCCTTTCTTTATTAAAAGTTATTTGTAATTTCTCTCTTACCATACTGAAATAAAATTCACAGGTAATATAAAAAAAATAAAAAAAATAAAAGGACAATGTTAGTATGAGAAATATTTAAGACCTTGCAAGACCAGGTGCGGTGGCTCAAGCCTGTAATCCCAGCACTTTGGGAGGCCGAGGAGGGCGGATCACCTGAGGTGGAGAAACCCCATCTCTATTAAAAATACAAAATTAGCCAGGCCTGATGGCACATGCCTGTAATCCCAACTAATCGGGTGGCTGAGGCAGGAGAATCCCTTGAACCCGGGAGGTGGAGGTTGCAGTGAGCCAAGATTGTGCCACTGCACTCCAGCCTGGGCAACAAAAGTGAAACTCTGTTTCAAAAAAAAAAAGAAATCCCTTGGAAGAAATTATAGAGATTATATGATCCAATTCTACTTGCCACCCCCTTTTACTTTCAAAGAAATAATGAAGTTGGGGCATCTAGAGACTGGCTGATTTGACTAAGGCTACCAGGTAAACAGAGGAAGGTACTAGCAAGCAAGTCACTGGACTTCTCATTGTCAGTTCAGTACATCTAATTACACATTATGCTTTATTAAAAGCACTGGTATTTGAATAATGTAATAAAGTGGTGCAATTTGGAATGAGAAATTAATGATTTATGAAAAGTGAGTATGAAAGGTATTTTAAAAAGAGGCATGGTTAGAGACATGGCTCCAAGTACAACTAGTGACAATTAGTGAAAATCTTTGTAGAGAATATAAATTTCTCATACACATAACAGTTTTTAAAACCAGAAAGTCCTTTTATACTTCCTGTTAAAGACTTCACATTTTTGTCTATTATACAAATGTTACATTGCCCTAAATTGAATTACTATTTTATCAAGATCTGATTTTAAGCTGTACCAAAAAAGTAAAAGACAACGAAGAAATGCTAATTTTATTGCAATAATAGTGACACAGTGAAAACGAGCCTATCCTGATGGAACTCTTACCTTATCCCCTTACTAAGCCCTGTTTACAGTGCATCTTCTGGCACCCCACAGAGTCATTTGAATTTTTGTCATTTGGGGTGAAGACTAAATTACAGGTTAATTTCAAACTGCAAGTAGATGTTGCAGGCTGGATTACTGTCATACAAGAGAAATGGTACAGTAGCTACCACATATGATATAAAGCTTTATATAATCAGTATTTTCCCTTACTTCAGACACAGGTTCAGTTATTGCCTTTCTATAACTCCGCTTAACGAAAAACTACTAAAACATTTTTTAAGAGCAAAGCTAACACATAGGATTTTTTTTAAGCGGCATGATTTGCTTTTCCAGATCAATTCCCAAACTAGAATAGTATTGTCTCAATTGTATTTCCCCCTACATTAGGTCAAAGCTATCAATAAATGAATGAATAATTGTTCTGTCAATCAAAGCGACATGTTAATAGTCTTTGGTCTCCAAATATATGCTTCTGAAGATTATACATGTTCATCAGAACAACAGAAAAGACAAGAATAGCAAAATGGAAATAATTCATATATTTGTTAGTAATTTTAAGAACCAATGTTACTGCTCTTAGGATGCCAACAAAATGAATTAGAAATTTATAATGAAATACCTCCTACTAAGTGTACTGGAGATAAAAATAAAGTAAATGACTACTCAGTTCTTCAGTCTCTATTATCTAATTCTGACTTGTGGTTGGATCATGTCATTTTAAAAGACAAAAATTTACATTCCCCACATAATTTATGTCACTATTAATCTTTCATAATAAAGCTTGAAAACTTAGGTGATGATAGAAATGAAAAATATGTTTAAAAGCACCTAAAATTTGCATTGCTATGAAGATAGCTATGTAGTCATAGGACTTTGGATTTCCATCCCAACTGATAAGAGTACTTATGCTACTCAGCTGTAGCAATGTGATACATTTCTAGAAGTGGTGATGAAAAGCAGATTATCACAACAGCTGAACTCAAGGACATTTGGGTTCCCTCCTAGTTCTAACAGGTTCTATGACTCTGTGCCTATTAGGTTCATCTAAAGTGTTTTGCACAAGCAGAGAAAATCGTCAGGTGAAAATACCACTTTTATTAGGCAGGATGAAATCAGTAAGGGAAGCACAATATCAAAAGGAGAAAGGTAAAAATTGCTTTACAGCCAAAATGTGGGACAACACATTACCAATCAGTCTACTTCTAGCTTCTGTGACCCAAAGTGATCTGTGAATTTCTTTGAGCACTGGAAATGATTTAAATCCTACTAAGAAATAACAATAATCCTTTGAAGAAATTAATGTTGACACATTAATTTTGCATTCAAAACTTTGAGCCCATGCTTGTATCAGCATATATGCATAATTCCTAAAGCTTCACATACAAATATTTAAAGGCTCACTCCTAATAAAAATTTAGTCAATGCTTTCACAAATGACACTAAAAGAAAATCAACTCTAGAGCATACTATTATCTTTTATTAAAAAAAAAAAATCAAGATACCTCCCTCAGAATTTCAATAGACTACATAATTTTCATGCATAAAACTATGTACACTAATAAAAAGTAAGCAGTCATTTTAAAAAGCAGTATTTTGTTTGGTGCAAATTAAAAATATAAGCTTTACCAAAATTCTGTAAGTCTATGAAATAAAGGTAAAATTGAGGAAAAGATTCTGTAATTCTAAATTTTAAGAACATATATATGAGATAGGCTGGGTCCAGCAAGAAATTTGGAAACTTAAAACAGAGTTAAATTCATTAACTTGAATGGACTCACTTGGCCTGTAGCAAAATTCATTCTAGAATCTAGAATTCACTTCTTAAGGGAACATGACTACAAAGAACTACGACAAACTACAATTTTTCATTATTACATGGAAGAACATCCAGAAAAATAAGCTTGAAGCTCAGATGGCAAATCTGATAGTACCACTTGTTTGAGTCCTCATTCTGAAACTGAAGTATGCTATAACGTCACTAACAGAAAAACAAACACCACATAGGATGTAAGTTTGCTGGACAGACATTTCTATGGGACATCCACCAATCATAAAACTATCTACTTTGAGATACCAAGAAACATGTACTCCTAAAACTCATATACATTCCTCAATACATATACCTGTAAAAATCATAAATGTGTTTCATACAATCTGGAATTGTTAAAAACAACCACGGTGACAACTATCTATTTATCTATTAGTAGCTTTAAACTTAGTCTCGTAATTTATACTAAGTAACTTTCTAATCCCAGAGAGTATACTTAAACAACAAAAGATGGCCAGGCGCGGTGGCTCACGCCTGTAATCCCAGCACTTTGGGAGGCTGAGGTGGGCGGATCATGCGGTCAGGAGATCGACACCATCCTGGCTAACATGGTGAAACCCTGTCTCCACTAAAAATACAAAAAAAAAAAAAAAAAATTAGCTGGCATGGCGGTGGGCGCCTGTAGTCCCAGCTACTCGGGAGGCTGAGGCAGGAGAATGGCGTCAACCCAGGAGGCGGAACTTGCAGTGAGCCAAGATGGCGCCACTGCACTCCAGCCTGGGAGACAGAGAGACTCCGTCTCAAAAAAAAAAAAAAAAAAAAGAAAGACGACAAATATTGATTTTTTTTTAATTGGAATAAAGTACTTTAAACTTATACATTGTTAGTGAAGTGGCAATTTATGTAAAGGGCTTCCCTACTGAAATGCGCTCAAATCTGAAATCACTACAGAAAAGAAGGGCTGGGCTGTGGGGGAAGAAAAAAGTTTAAAAAAGAAAAACTAACAAAAACCAAACTGAACTCCTTAAAAACAAACTATCTTACAAATCCTCAGCAGATGTTCAATATGGGAAGAAACCAATTCAAGAGAAACCATCATCTTCACAAAAATTATTCTGTTAAGAGAACCAGCACTTTAAAGAGCTAAATGTTTTTTTTCTGTTCATCATCTATAAATGAGGAATCTTCAAGGAGACTGGTGTTGCAATTACAACTAATCCTCCCCAAAAAATTAACTGTGTTGAAGGCTTTGTAATTTCCCTAGGTACAATTTAGCTGTCACTTACTTTAAAATTTACTCAAACATGCGTTCGGAACAGCACTAACTTCACATGTCAAGTGCTTTCCAGCCAATTGAGTCTAAACTGGAAGTCGGTGTTAAACAACTGAATGATTAGACAAGATAGCTCATTTCCCTGCTCTTTTGTTCAGAATAAAATGCCACATTTACATTATCAGGCTCAACAGGATTTTCTGACAGAGGGAGAAAAAACCCTACTGCACACTGTCCGTACTAAGCACATGAAGCCTGTCATTTACCAATCATCCTTCAAAAAGCAATAGCCATGAATGTAACTTAATTACGACCCAATGATCCTTGACGAAAAATCATCTTATCACTGTCCTGTCCCCTAGGGCAAATGAACCACTTTTTGTCCTTTGGCACTTATGATGCTAAATTCTTAATTGCAATAATGGAGTAAAAGAGCCAAACCTCCTTAATTTCCTTTCAGCACATAAGGAGTTTTACTCTAGAAGGCAAGCATTCCCATAAATAATAAAAGTATCCAGTACAAATGAAGATGCTAAAATTGAAGGGGAGCATGTGTAACAGAATCATCAACATTTTATTTCCCATTTATGTAACATATTAAAGTGTTACAGTGAGTTCCAAAAACACGGTTACTACAATTTCATCTTAGAGAAATTGTGACCTTTATGAACTCAAGATTAATTTAGCAAGAATTCTGGGAGGATAGTATATACGAAGTTCATGATACACTTAAATGAAATGCATATGTACATATACAGATTATAACACAAACCAGCACAAAAAAAAATCCTTAATGGAAAGCAGAAATTAAAGCTGCTTTGATCACTTGCACAAACATAATCCAGTTAAACAGCTTCAGTTATTTTTTAATGCATGCAATGAAACCAAAATGGATCAGGTATAAAACAAGGGAATCTGAAACTGCATCATACAAATTTTTATGCTTTAATATCTGATGGCCCAGACTTTATTAATTTCATTTCCTTGACCATAACATGAAGACTAATAAAAAACTCTTTTAACCTATTTTAAAGCATTTCTTTCTTCCTTAATGTGACGGATTGCTGTCATCTCCATGAATCAGGCATAATTTCAATAAGATAAAATACTTACAAAAGAAAATGTTTGAAATAATACTCATTTGGACTACATGTAAAATATGTGGCTTAGAGACTGTAATGATGTAAATGAAACACAAAAATTTTGTTCAACTGCAAATTTTTTTCCGTTCAATGAAAGTATTTTCATTTTGATAATACAAAAGCGGGTTAGCTTACCAACTTCTTTATAATTTTCTAAATCTGTTATTGTTTTGGATTTCCCTTGGCAAATGAATAAAAACAAAGTGTATTTTTCCTATACCCATAAAGCTTTTTTACATTGTCTAAGTAACACAAACTGACACAGTATTAATTTCTCCTGTGTTTTGTCCAGGGCTGGAAAAGTCGGTTCACAATTAAGATCCACTGAAACTTAAAGAGATTATCTTTCTGAGGAACTCAGTCTCATGGAACTGCTTCAGAATTACAACACGAAAGTGATATTCTCTTTAGAGTCTTTTACAGTGACATGCCAAAAAGATGCCTGCCTTTGAATGAAAGGGTGAAGATTTATGATGATGTTTCAAAATGTTTTTTATAATTTTATCACAAGTTTGAATCAATAAAGCTCATCTGCCAGATGAGCTCATACCTGCTGAGGTCAATTACATGATATTACTGAAGATTATACACATTTAATCAAATCAAATACACATGGACTTTCTGGCAGGCTAGTGTGGTTAATCCTAGCACTTGTCATGATTCTGAATTAATTAACTATCTTCCATCAGTTGGAGAAAACACAATTGAGAAAGAGTTTCAAAGTCAGGGTTTTACTCCAGGCATTTCCCCTGACTATGAATGTTTCTGCTGTTTTCTGTAATTTTATAAACATAAAATTTCCTTTATCCTTTTTTTTTATTATTCTCATGACTCTGAAAGAGTCAATAGCCCTTTTCATTATGATAGATGAAACTGAAAGACCTCATCCTGGAGATTGCATTGGCAAAGTAGTCTTAAAAAAAAAAAAAAAAAAAAAAACTAGGCAAATAAAAACAGAATAATTACAATAAAATAAAAATAGAAGATATACATATCTGAAAGTAGTAAAACACCAATAATGAAAAGACACTAATTTAGATTTCCTTAGCTCAATTAGCAGGGAGAGCCAAATTTGACTGAGACACAGAAATATCTGACTTCAGGATATAATCAGAAGCACAGAGGATGCTCTGGGTTAACATCTGAATTCCACACCGTTTCCATTTTCCCATGGGTAAGCTCTCCTTGGTTCATGAGCCCCATCTGCAGACCTCTTTCAGAAAGCTTTCACGTCTCCTCTGTCTTCAAAGTATTTCTATTTGTAAGATACTTTTCTACGACGGCCTCATTTTCATTGTTAATTATTTTATTTTTGCCCGGTAGTGTAGGAGGGCCTAATTCTTCTGGGCACTGGGCCCATTTCTTTCGAATCCTTCTGTGGAGTTGCACATGCAATTTGCAGAAATGCGTCTTTTAAGCAATTGAAAAAAATTCTAATAGGAAGCATATTAATTATAGGATTTCTATATAAAGTTGGTTATGAATATGATAACTCAATAACACAGTCATTATTTGAATCACTATTTCTTTAAAAGGATGTAATGCTGAGACTGTGGAGGTTAAGATTTGGCCAGTCATCTAACCTGGTAATTGTTTTTGATTGGATGGCAAAGGAATTATTTCACGTGTGCATGCGTGTATACACACATTTTTTAATAGTTAAAAGAGATGGTTTTTATTATATATTTAAAATTCAACACTAAATCATTTATTATTTTCAATTAATCAAACTCTCTAATAAATAAAGAAAAACTACCAGAAATTTGGGAAAAACATGAGAACCGTTAAAATATATATTTTATTTTTCTCCTGGCATCAACAGGACAACGTCCACACTACATCGACAGTGAGATATTTCTGTGTTTCAGTCAAATTCAGCTCTCGCTGTTAACTGAACTAAAGAAACTAAATTAGTATCTTTTCATTTTCGGTGTTTTACTACTTTCAGATACGTATATCTTCTATTTTATTTTAATTATTATCTTCTATTTTTGTTTGCCTAGGGTTTTTTTAAACAATTTGCCAGTGCAGTCTCCATGTAATGCAGATTACAAACTATGTTAAGCTATGAAAAAGCTGACAAAGATGATCTAGGAAATTTAAAAAGCAAAACAGAAAACAAAAACAAATACAAAAGAAAAAGATGATAAATTATGCTTAGTCATCTTACTAAAATGTTTTATTCATTATAAAATTGACTGACTTTATGATTTACATTGCAAATAATGCCTTAAATTGAGCACCAACAAGAGCATTTCAAATGGAAAAATTAACAAACTCAGTAAATCTTGCCGTATCAGCAAAATTCACCTCGTACAACATTTATCAAAGCTAGAATAACTGTAATGGTATATGTATTTAAAATACCCTGTGAAGAAAAGGAGCACTGAAGATGCTTCAACACTTATTACCTGAATAACTAACAGTCAAGACACATACTCAAAAGCCCCAGAAGATCCTTTTTTCTTATATTTATTAATAACACTTATCAGGCTCAAAACTAGGAAAAACTAGATTCAATTTCAAGTAATCACACGCTCCTACAAAAAAGCACCAGGGACCATTCCATTGATATGTAAAGCCACAGGACCACAGGGCTGCTAGTGATTTTAAAGGTCACCTAGTTCATATTAGTCCTCTTACTCTGTGGTAAATGACCTCCAAGGCGTCCCCATCATGAGGGTATTTATAAAGTATAATTCGAAAATTATTAGACTCATTCTTTTAATGCCAACATTTAAAATTCAAAATTCAATTAACTTACTTTTCCAAGTGTACAGTGACCAATGGGAAACTTATGTTGGTGGATGGGTCTGCCAACCCTAGAGTCACAATGGCTTCATGCAACTGTTTTACTGTTTCAGTTTCACCTCTTAAAGCTGCATCATTTAGCATGTGGAAAAAGGACAAGGCTGTTGTATCTTTGATAAGAACATCCTTCTCTTTCATCTCCTTCAGAATGTTAATAGCATCTACAATGAAGTAACACAAAAGACCCTTAGGTAATTTCATGTAGGGAAAACAAACTGCTATTAAAACAGCATTTCAAGCCCAGCAGGAATGTAAATTCTAGTGTATAATGCCGATTTCAAGTTAATTACTACTTGCATTTCTAAACGAGACTACAATTATAAATCCACAATAGCATGGTTTTATCATTTCCCTGCAACTTTGACTACAAATTATAGATAGGGACTGTGTGCCCACTCTGTACCACATAACCCTGTATGGTCTGCCCTATAGCTGTAAGATCCTCCTAAATGGATGCTTTTATCGTTCAGAGCTAACATCTGCTAAATCACACCATTGTTTCTTCAGCAGATGGCTTGTCAGGAGGCCAGATAATAAAGATGTGTTTACACTGTATATACAGCCAGACTAATGGTCTGATACCGATAGGGCCTGTTTGCTATGTCGATACTAATTAGCCAAGCAGAGCCAATGAAAGCTTTCCAAAAGACTGCATGTTAATACATTAGATTCATTAAGCTTCATTAGGAAGGCAGAAACAAACATTTTAGGATATGGAATAAGTGCATTTTTATAATGTTGTTCTTAATTATTACACAGACAAAATGTTTTGACCACTTTACAAAAAGTGATTTTAAAAAAATAGGCTAATCCTTATAAAGAGTTAGAAAGGCATCCTAGGAAAAAATTCAATGTTCTAATAAATTACTTTCTCCATACATTTTTCCCTATAATAAAATTAAAACAATCTTTTCTGAAAATCAAAGGAAAAGAGGAAGGCTAAAAAGGAAATTTCAAAATAAAGCCAAATCAGAAAGTTAAGAAACAAGAAAATAGTATGAATGTATTATCAAGTGTAATTAATTTTATTAGGCTTAGCGTTATCTCAACGAGAAAATTTGAGTATGCAAATCAGCTGTGTAATCAGCTATGCTTTTTCCATGAACCATTAAATAAAAACCTTAATTAAAATAAAAACTTTAAAGTATATATTTTGTTAATGTTATTAAAAAGTAAGGCAAAGACTACTGCAAAATTCAGGCGCATATATTAGGTTACGTTTATAGGTTTTATGTTCAGCCTTCAGACCTTCTTAAGCAAAAACAAAGCCATTTGTGCAGGCACATAGGCAAATTGTGCCATAAGTCATGATCTTCAAACTCAACCCAAACAGCAATGCTAATAAAAACTAGCTGCAGAAATGCAAAAAGCACTGAGCTGTGCAAATGTAAATGACAACCTTGCCAATCCATTAAAACTAATGGCCTACACTGTCCATGTAGCTCTGGTTGGATTCACATGCAAATTTGTATGCAAAGTGTTCAGGCACTTTGCAGGACATGATATCCATTAATATCAATTCACATGTTATTCCAGTGGCAAGATACTTGCATCACATATTTCCTTTATGTGCTGAGGCTTACCTTGGAGCTTGCCATGCTTTGCCAATACTCTTACAAGGCCTACATACTTGCCGGTGTCAAGGACAGCAGATGAATCTAAGCGGTCACTAAAAATTAAAGCCACATTTATATTGTTTTAAAAGTCAATTAACTGCTAAAAGAACGGCAACATCCATTTAATCACTTTTCAAAAGCTCATCAGAAGACCTGAACTAATGTTGGCCTCTACGTTTCAGTTAGGATTTCTTTTTGAAGCCATATACAAGTTCACACGAAATTATATTCAAAGTGACTAGTGAAGTAAAAGCCCAACACTACATATATATTGCATCACTCCATCTGCAAAGGATACTTATGAAGAAACTCTTTGTCTTTAAGTGATTCTAACCTTCATTACGAATACTTGACATTTTTACCTGAAAAATCTAACAGGATGGGAAACCAAAGTACCTGACAAGTGGATAGAATTTTATTTACACTACAATATAGAAAGGGAAATGTTATCAAGCCTCATAAAACAGTTACTACCATCACCACTGTTGTGATGATATATAATCAATGGAAAAAAACCTTTGGTTCAAAGGACTAGAATGTCTTATCATACTTAAACAAAGACACCTTGCTGAACATAAGCCACAATTAATTAAAGAGCCGTATAATACAAAATTTCAAAAACACTGACAACGAAAGAATTTTTTAAAATGACATTATATAAGAGAGTAATATTCCATCTAGATAATCTATCAAGGTCTGTAGAGCAGAATAAATGTTGACAACTTGTTTCAGTGCCAGGGTACTCACAATTCTTCTTTCAAGTTCAAAGCATCTTCTACATTATCATGTCGACAGCATAAATTTATTAAAGCTGCATAGCCACCGGTAACCATGTCGGATTCATATTTTGCTTTCAATTCAAGGGCTTTTTGCATATTCTAAAATACAGCATAGATGTGAAAAAGAAGAAATCAGTGTGAAGGTAAAAATGTCACATTTTTAGCTTTAATGTTCAGAGTTTAGAAAAAGTTAATAGTACTTTAAAAATAAATGGTTTCACGTTAACAACCTGACTCTGCCCCTTGGTATTTTTATTCGCCTCTAAAAAGTGGGCAAGTCTTATACGTGTAGGGGTTAAAAGATGTGTTATCTGTAATATAAAATAGGCCATTATTTATGCCAAATTTGATGTTTTAGGCTTTGTGTATGGTATTATTTAAAAAAGACTTCCAGATTAAGTAATTCCCAAATCAAACCCTAATCACAGTCTAATTTCAGGATGCAGAAATATGTATCATTGAAAAGTTTCTCAGTCTAGTTTAGTATCCAAGTAATATGAAGAAATATTTTAGAATTTAACAGTAGCAGGTTATAATCATAAAGTTAGTTATGATATTTTTTCCCTAAAACTACAAGTTTATGGCTCAATTATATTGAACTAGAAAGTGAAAAATAGTCTAGTGATAGCCCACAAATTGCAGACATACACTAAAATGAACACAAAGTACAGCTGGATGCCCGCTGAAAAAAGGCAAGGGACCCTTTATCTCAGAAAGAGCTTTTTTCCAGCAGGAAAATGGAATTTCAATCCCTGCATTAACAACCTAGTAATATTTGACTTGCAAATGACTACTGCGTGTATCAGTTGCTTGACAATCTAGATATAAGAGACCGGAGCCATGGCTTGAAAGGACATTTGGCATGTATGATAAACCTATCACAGCTGTTACTATCATTCACTTTGCAGATTATCATAAACAAACTACAGAAACCAGAAAACATGCCATTCAAGGTGTAGCTGAAATTAGTTAACCTTTCATTTAATTGCATTCTTTACAAGCCTGACGTATAATGATCAATCGTAAAAATCATAAATATTATATTTGGTTTTTCTTATTGTTATCTATCAAGAATTTTTTGCCTTAACAATATTTAAATATTAAAACAAATGTTACCTCTTCTGAACAAAGCACTAATATGAGTTGCTTTAGGACATCTCTTATAGGTTGATTTTCAGCTTTTAGTGTTTCAAGTGTGGACTCCAATACAGATGACGTATGTTGCACAGTCTACAGAAAAGAAAAAAGAAAAGAAAAAATTCCTGAAAAAGGAAATATAGTATGCCTTTTGTCACTCTTCCCTTTAAACTGACTTTCCTTTCTGCTTTCCTAAATGTCATAAATGCTATCAGGGATATTAATTGGGGAATCCACGGATGGACTCCAGGGGTTTACAAACCTCCTGAGATTATATGCAAATTTCTTAGATATGTTGATTTTTCTGAGCTGGGGAACAGGTTTTACCAACTTCTTAGAGGTATACAAGATGATAAAAATGTGAGGAATCACTGGTTTTATAAGTACACAATCCAGAATACTCATTAAATATGGTTATTATGGCATGTAGAATCTAGTCAAAATCCTACTTACTTTTTGAAAGTCTAAATTCTTACTGTCAACCAACAAGTGAGCATCCTAAAATTGAAATTTAAATTAGCCCAGAATTAGAAAACACACGTAAAAATACATCAGCAAACATCAAAAGCAAATTTTATAAGTCTCACCTCATATTACTATTTTTCATCTTTCCAAAATTTTAGACATTCTCTTCATACTTTATTAATCAATGTAATGTTTTAAATATATTTATGAATATATAAATAGTATTTATGAACAATCAATGAAAAGCTTCGTTTTAATGGCTGTGATTGAAACGAATTTTTTTTCTGGCCAAAAGCATCATATTTAAATAAAATTTTAACATGCTGTTATATATAAGTTAAGCATTTTATCCAGTTGATTGCTATTTCACACACACCTTTATCAATTCAGGAACATGGTAGCTATCCAGTAGATTACGAATGCCTCTGTAGATATTTTCAGGAATTTTTACATTCTGTGAGAAGGGAGGGGGGGAAAAAACCTGAGTTTTAGACAACCAAACTGAAATTTGTCTAACAGAAATTATCTCAGACATAATTTAAGTCTCCAACTCTTGCATGTCATTGAGAAGTGGTCTGGTTGTATTTAAAAGCAGCAATTTCAAATCTAATAGATACATGTCAGGCAGGACAGGCATTATATAGCAAAAAATGAAATGGTACCATCTTCTCCAGCTGATGGAAGTATTGTCTAAAATGCTCCTCCTTGGCCTGTACCTCTGAGTCACTCATGCTGTCAATCAAGTTATAAAGAAAATAGCCAACAGCTTCTGTGGAAAAAAACAAGAGAAAGCATTCCACTAAAATTACCGAGACTGTCATGTTATCAAGATTAATTTATAAGAAATCATTTTGGTGTGAGATGTCACCCTGATGAGAGGCTCTGAAATGGCAACAATGATCACTGAGGCATAGAGATTATGTGGTTTGGGAGCACATATCTAACTGGTGAGTGAAAGGAATATTAATTATTTTCAGACCGAGTGACAGCTTTTCAGTACTGAATCTTACTTCAATCTATTTTTTTTCCACCACTCTGTGACAGAAGTGGTCCTGCCCAAGGCCTTACCCCTTTCCTGTCCAAATCACACGTAATAAGAATAAATAAATGTCTTGTACACATTTCTATACTATTTTTTTTTTGTGGACAATATTTAGGGAAGCACATAAAATTAGAAAGGATTGTTAAATGTTGAGTATAGAAAGTTAAATAATTTTAATAAGCAGATACAGTAATCCTATGGAGAGCTGCCTATTAGCCAATGAAAAACCAAGATTAACAAAGATGTTTTGTAACAACAGTAATTTTCCTTTGCATTCAAGCATAAAATGTATAGGGCCATGTTACAATAATACCTAGGATAGAAATGTAAACTTTCAAGAGGGGTACCATCTTACAGAAAACTATATATTCTAGCTTCATTATATGAAAAATGAAAATTATTAAATGTCAAAACAATGTATTTGGGGCAATAAATTACATTTAAGCGGAAATTCACAAGAACCTTCACTACATTTTATGTTTAAAATTAACTACACCTGCAAAACATTAAAAGCACATAAATACTAAGAATCACTGATTTTTAAGCCTATTTCCATAGGTGTTAGAAGAAACATTTCCCCAATATCTGAAAAGAAAAAGCCTCCCAACCCCGTCTTTAGAAAAAATAATTATAACAAAATCAAACACTTTAGATCTCAAAATGTTGTAATCAATATAGAGACTTATAACCAAATGTTTTCAAATTCCACTTTTAAAAATAAAGTGTTTACTGTTGTAATCCTCCTAACCCATCATTACACAGAAAAATGGATTTGTGGATAAGTTACAATCATCGAAATTGAAACGCTACCCGTTGGTCCTTGAGGCTCCTGGCAATAACGTCCATCCTTGTACAACAATCCTGTTATCTGGTAAGACAGAAAATTCGTGCATTGCAGTAAGAGAAGCAAACAAGAACAAATACAATCTGAAATTGAATTCTTGAAATAATAAAACCTCTCCCCAGTAAGGTATTATTCTATATCACAGTAATTCAAAACCACCCCCCCACCCCGCCAAGGAGATTATTTTGTTTTTAAATAATAGGTTTATCTTTTAAAAACAAAAACAAATCCATGTTGAAGGAAAACTGCAATATTTTGTGAAATGTCACACAGAAAGACTCTAAACTGATTTATAAATCGATATATAAACATCACTTGGAATGAACTGTTATAAATAGAAAAGAGCTTATAGGAATTACTGACCAATATTCTTCCTCATTATATTGTTTTTAGTCTTGTTGACACTGCACTGGTTTCCTCATTTTATATAAAGTTTTACTGAAATATAAAGTAAAATATCCTGAACTGCTAAATAACTTACATTTTTTAGATATTTAATAACAATTTCCATTCATCTTAATGAGACTAAAACAAAAGGGGTCTAAAGATTAAAGTGTCTATTCTCATGGATTCTTTTTTTTTTTAATTTTCAACTTTTATTTTAAGTTCAGGGGTACATGTGCAGGATGTGCAGGTTTGTGACATAGGTAAATGTGTGCCACGGTGGTCGGCTGCACAGATCATCCCATCACCCAGGTATTAAGCCCAGCATCCATTAGCTATTCTTCCTGATCCTCTCCCTCCTCCCACTGGATTCTTATCAATTGAATTCACAAACACTAAAAGACATACATAACTATTATTTTTCAACATTAACTCTGCCAGCAAAATTTTAGTAGAAAACCAAATATAGGTTTCATAATAAAAATTATTACACAACCTATGGTATTGGCTTGTAACGTTAAAAGCACCTTATGATTTGCAATATTAGGGGGACTTACCTCGCTCCAAAGATTTATATTCATAGACCTGCAGAGGGCAGCAAAGGATTGAAAATAAACCCAGGTTTATTTTCAAGTATATGCATACTTGTAATACATACAGATCAAAGTATTAAAATTAATAAGTAAATAAATGTTTGCTGTATCAGGATGAATTTTCATGACAAAGGTAATTTAGAAAGGCTGACACTCACCCATTTCAAATATTCAAAATAGGCCAGGCCTGGTGGCTCACACCTGCAATCCCAGCACTTTGGGAGGCCAAGGCAGGCGGATCATCTGAGGTCAGGAGTTTGAGACCAGCCTGGCCAACATGGTGAAACCCCGTCTCTACTAAAAGTAGAAAAATTAGCCGGGCATGTTGGTGGATGCCTGTAATCCAGGCTACTCAGGAGGCTGAGGCAGGAGAATTGCCTGAATCCGGGAGGTGGAGGTTGCAGTGAGCCGAGATCGCGCCACTGCACTCCAGCCTGGGAGACACAGTGAGTCTCAAAGTGACTGCCCACAGATTGCTTGTTACTTGTAATGGGAAAAACAGTAACTATATAATGGAGAAATCCCAACACCTGGACCGGGTGATCAAAACTAATGTGCCTTTAAATATAATTCCCTGAGAAGACAGAGTATCACTCATGTGGTCTTCCAGCAGGGTATAACCTGAAGCTAGAACAGTGAAGAATAAAATACAGTAAAATAAGATAAAAATTAGGTATCTTTTTTGGTTAGGCTACAAAGAGCTTTAATTCCAAGGAATCTTAACTTGCCAGTAGCCTACCACATTTGAAAAATAGGAAAAGGAAAGTAGAGAAAAATCAGAGTTTGCAAGAAAGTGAGGGGCTAATGTGCCAAAGTGCACAATATTAAGTGGTAAAACTTGCAATGGTTCCTTTGCTGTATCCCGGACCCATTTGGGCATTTGATGAATTCTGATTATCAACTAGGATTAATTTTGTCACAGGTATGATATTATGGTGGTTATGTTGTTTTATTTAAAATAAGTTCTGAGATATATACTGAAGTATTTATGGGTAGATGACAAAGATCCATAGTTATTTTTAATAGTCCAGGAAAGAAAGAGAAGCGGAATGGTAAAACAGGACTGCCAAAATCTTGGCTGTTAAAGCTGGGGGATGGGTACATGGGAGTTCTACTTTCGTGAAGGTTTAAAAATTCCAAAATAAAAAAATAAACACATACCATGTCCAGTCTAAATTTTGTACTTCTATTTTAACTCTCAACATTAGTAAGCTGGGCTTCCTTTATTTATTTATTTATTTTATTTTATTTTTTAATTTACTTTAACCATATATTTTTATCAAAGTATCAACTTACTGTCAAATAAAAAATAGTTAAGGCTGGGTGTGGTGGCTCACGCCTGTAATCGCAGCACTTTGGGAGGCTGACGCAGGTAGATCACCTGAGGTCAGGAGTTCAAGACCAGCCTGACCAACATGGAGACACCCCATCTCTACTAAAAATACAAAATTAGCCAGGCGTGGTGGCGCATGCCAGTAATCCCAGCTACTCGGGAGGCTGAGGCAGGAGAATCGCTTGAACCCGGGAGGCGGAGGTTGTGGTGAGCCGAGATCGCACCACTGCACTCCAGCCTGGGCAACAAGAGCGAAATTCTGTCTCAAAAAAAAAAAAAAAAATTGGATATTAAGCTGCCCTCAAACCTGGCATGAAGTACCTAAGGAAGGCATGGAGATAAACTTTCAAAATTTCACATATACCTAAAACAACTGAAAATGACTAAAAGCACTACCTTGAATGTGAAGTTTCATGGTGAATGCCATAGGTTTGAAACCAAAACAAAAATATACAGAATCCTTCAAAACCAAGTTGTTGTAAGGAATAGTTACCAGTGCCCAAACCAGTGCAATCTGACTTCCGGCCCCAAACTCCACTGAAACTACTCATGCTAAACTTACCAGTGATTTTTAATTCAAAATTCAACTAACATTTTTTTGGTCCTCTTTCACTAAGTTTTGGAATTTTTGTTGTTGTTAGCCATTATCTGCTAGATGCTACTCAATCTCTTTCAGGAACTGTCCTTCCCTACGTGCCCCTTAAAAGTGACCCAAACTTTGTACTAGGTTCTAAGTACATTATATTTTTTATCTTAAAGACAATCCTGCATGTAGGTATTTAAGTTCTTTGTTTCCCAGAAGAGGAAACAAATTTGGTAAGGCGATGTAAAATACCTTCAACTGGAAATTCCACAGTCCCCTCAAAGGATCCCATAAATTGTGAATGATCTCCTAATGTTTCCTGTCCCCCTATCTACCTTTACCTGTACTCTCCCCTTTGAATATCTGTCAATCTTAACTTCATCATGTAAACCTTTCAATGGCTCGAAGCCATGTGACTCAAGGTCCAAATATCCTAATTTAGAATGAGACTACTCATAAAGACCTCTGGGCTACCATTTTGGCTTTATTTCTTGTAATTATTTCATAGTTTCTTAAGCTACTACCAATCTACTTACACTTCCCCAGAACCACTGTTCTCTCAGCCTCAATGCCTCGGCCTGAAAAACCCTTCCCTTCCCCTCTACAAACTCAATATGCATCTCAGCAATTTCTCTGCAGCTCCTGCCCTGATTCATCCCTTCCCCAACCTTGGCAGAAGACAGAGTACCTTCTATAAACATTCATAGTTACGAAGACTAGTTTACAGTTGCTTTCTTACTTTCGTATTGTGAACAATGCTGGGGTAGAAAGTTTCCTATTCATATTTGAATGGTCCATTATGTAGCATTCGTAGCCCTTGGCATACACTAATAAGAACTAGTATTTTCTGAGCACTCACGAATGCATTAAACAGTTTTCTAAGCACTTTAACTTATTTAATGGTCATAAAATCTTCACTTTAAGCACAATTATCAGAGCCATTATAAAGATGAAGAAACTGAGGAGCAAAGTAGTTTTAAAACTTATGCAGGCATTTTCTGAGTCAGCTGTGGGTGTGAGACTAACAATTTGCATCTAAATTTGCTCCTTTCCAATGCCCCACTGCAATAAAAAGTTTTCAATGACACATAAAATAACTGGGAAGTACAGGTAACTAGAAATAAATATTACAGGTTAAAAGCAGACAGAGAAGTGGTAACCAATTTAGTAGTAAAGAGAATGTCAAATCTCAAGACATCAGTGAAGAAATCTGGAAACAAACTTATACAATAAAATCTCCATTACCAAGGTAGAAGAAAGGAGACTACACTGAGAAAAGGTCCCTTAGATCCTCTCCCTCAGCTCCACAGCTGGGAGGCTACACCCCTCTCTCCAACAGCAGCAGCAGACATCTGGAGGATTCTTCTCTGGAGGGTAAAACAGTCAGTCCCTGGAGAACTGAGAATTAAGTAACTATACACCCTACACGATAAACACAGGAGCCCCTAGTACTCTCCCTCATGCAGTGTCCTGAAGACTTTTCATTGGGGAATGCCCCATCCTATGAAGAAAGACACAAAAATACAATGACAATCTCAACAGCCACTTAGCTATCCCTAGAACAAGGCACCAAGTCAACACACCCCACTAACAAACCCAGAGCTTCGGATGGCTTCTTGCATTTCCTACTTTTAAGGATTCCCAGACATTTAGGGGGGAAAAAGGGAAAACAGTACACACTCACACAAACTTGGAGACAGTAGACAATAAGCATGAAGAAGGAAGAAAACTATTACTATATTTCCTATGAGAGGCCAGGTGCGGTGGCTCACGCCTGTAATCCGAGCACTTTGGAAGGCCGAGGCAGCCAGACAGCTTGAGCTCACAAGTTCAAGACCAGCCTGGGCAACATGGAGCAACTCCATCTCTACAAAAGATACAAAAATTATCCAGGCATGGTGGCACACACCTGTAGTCCCAGCTACTTGGGAGGCTGAGGCAGGAGAGTCGCTTGAACTTGGGAGGTTGAGGTTGCAGTGAGCCAAGATCACAGCACTGCACTCCAGCCTGGGCAAAAGAGCCAGACCTTGTCTCAAAAAAAAAAAAAAAAGAAAAGAAAAAAATTCCTATGAGAGATAAAGAGTTGATATCTATGAGGCAGTAAGATGTTATTTTACAAAAGAAACACTTCGAGAATGCAAAAGAGATGTTGGAAATAAGTGATAGCAGAAAGAAAAAATTCAATGGAAGAGGTAGAAGATAAGGTTAAGAAATATCACAGAAAGTGGAAACTAAGAACCAAGAAAAGCGAAGGAGAAAAAAAGAAAGCACCAGTCTAAGAGTTTCAGAAAGAGAGAAAAAATTATTTCTAAAACTAAAATTTTCCAGAGCCGAGGGATATGAATGGCCAGATTAAGGGGAGCCACTAAGCATCCAGCACAATTGACAAAATACAAAACAAAACAAATAAACTCATACATAAGGTTGCTCTATAGTGAAAGGTCAGAACACTAGTGGTCAAGAGATTCTTCACAAGTTCCAGAAGATTCTAGAAACTTCCAAAAATCATTCTAGAAATTCCAGAATACTAATGATAAAATGAAGATACACAAATTTCCAGAGATAAGTAACTTGCTTAATTGTCAAATGTCAAAACAATAGTGATAAAGGGAAGATTCTACAAACTTTCAGAGGACGTTCTATAAAAATAAATTGGCTGGGCGCGGTGGCTCATGCCTGTAATCCCAGCACTTTGGGAGGCCGAGGCGGGTGGATCACGAGGTTAACATATCGAGACTATCCTGGCCAACATGGTGAAACCCCATCTCTACTAAAAATACAAAAAATTAGCCGGGTGTGGTAGCGGGCACCTGTAGTCCCAGCTACTTGGGAGGCTGAGGCAGGAGAATGGCGTTAACCCGGGAGGCGGAGCTTGCAGTCAGCCGAGATCCCGCCACTGCACTCCACCCTGGGTGACAGAGCGAGACTCCCTCTCAGAAAAAAAAAAAAAAGTCACATATAAAGGGTCAGGAATCAGAATGGCTTAAATCTTTCAACAGTAACACTGTAAAGAAAACATGGAGCAATACCTTCAAAATTCTAAACACAAATTATTTCCAACTCAGAATTCTATATGTAGGCAAACTATCAATCGTATCTGAGGCTAGAATACAGGTATTCAAGGTCTCAAAAAAATTTACCTTCCATATGCTTTTTCTTAAGAAGCTACTGAAGGTTGTCCTCTATAGAAAGACTAAACTAAGAAAAAGGAAAAGTATCAGATACAGAAAGCAAAAAGATTCAACTTGGAAGAAAAGAATAAAAGAGAATCTCCTGGATGAAAATGTAGTGAGAACCCAGTGAAGAAAAGCAACTAACCAGTCCAGAGTGTGGGCCCTCACCACCAAGGTGTCTGTTACTATATCTCTTTTTTAACCTAAGGTAACAATGGATCTACATTATCTGTATTGTTTTGACCACGTAATGATACAATACTTCCTCTGCCTTTCATGCCCTGCTGCTTGGACAGACTGAGAACATTCACTTCACCCACAGAAGTGTTCTACTCTGACATATTCCTGAAAGTTTGAGGAGACGAGTTTAGGTGCAGAACACATTTAAGTATCTGTAGATACTTCTGCTAGATGCCTAGCATTTAGCCATAGACTTCCCAAATACGGTAAATTCATCCTCTTTCCCAGGACTCACGCATGCATGACCTTCCCCACTGACTTCCCTAGAAGGGTCTTTTGTAAACTTTTAGCAAAACTGAAGCCAGACCCTAACCCAGAGTATTCAGACTATATTTCCTGGCAGTGTTGATTCTTCCTTATTGCCAGGTTTCTGTTTGTTAATCAGTCTTTCCAAACTAAATTATATATTGCTTGGGGTTAGATAAAAGTGGCCTAATTATTTAGGGAAGCAAGGGAATGATATACACAAGCCTCAAAAGCAGGCACCTCAACAGCAGGGGAAGGCATCATGGGATTGAGAAGCAGCACACAAGAGGCTTTTAGGATCCCACTGACATTCTATGTCCTGGTCTCAGAGGTGGGTACCACGTATTTGGTTTATCTTTTTTATGTGGTACATTTAAGTTTTAGATATGCCTCTGAATGTATAACACAGTTCACAATAAAAAAGAAAAAATTAAATTTCCAAGTTCTCCAAAGGAATAAAATAGTGGAGTCATTTTGAACCCAGGCAGTTTGGCTATGAGCTTTGGCATTTGCTATTTAATAAACTAACAAATTTTAGGTAGAACTCATTTAAGTCAGGGTACTACATTTTATTGATGTCTTACATACCATGTGATCATGGCAAGTTAATGAACATTTCAATGTCTCCATTGTCTAACATGAACAATGGAAAGACAAATGCTTGTCTTCTCTTCTACCCACAACCAAATGAAGTTTGTGAGCAAGTGGCATTTAAGAAAAGACATTGCTTTCTCTACACCTAATTCCATTTACACTTTTCTTCCTGTTTGAAGAACAGGTTTGGAGAAAAGGTTAACCCCATATGTCTGTTGAGATCAATTTCAGCTTTTGGTAAGGCAATGGTAGCCTTTGGTAAGGCGATGTAAAATACCTTCAACTGGAAATCCCATAGTCCCCTCAAAGGATCCCATAAATTGTGAATGATCTCCTAATGTTTCCTGTCCCCCATCTACCTTTACCTGTACTCTCCCCTTTGAATATCTGTCAATCTTAACTTCATCATGTAAACCTTTCAATGGCTCGAAGCCATGTGACTCAAGGTCCAAATATCCTAATTTAGAATGAGACTACTCATAAAGACCTCTGGGCTACCATTTTGGCTTTATTTCTTGTAATTATTTCATAGTTTCTTAAGCTACTACCAATCTACTTACACTTCCCCAGAACCACTGTTCTCTCAAGCCTCAATGCCTCGGCCTGAAAAACCCTTCCCTTCCCCTCTACAAACTCAATATGCATCTCAGCAATTTCTCTGCAGCTCCTGCCCTGATTCATCCCTTCCCCAACCTTGGCAGAAGACAGAGTACCTTCTATAAACATTCATAGTTACGAAGACTAGTTTTTGGAGTAGAAGAAAGAAATCACCTGTAGTCACACAAGTGCTCTGAATTAGGCACATATTCTTATGAAAAATGCCAAGTTACCACAACCTAAAATTTTTCTTTATCTACAATAAGAAAAATTAACCAACAGTATACAGTTTTAGGACTTACATGTTGAAATGTGTTTCTGGAAGGAATCCGCTTAAACTTATTTTTACTATGTCAAGAATAAAGACGGATTTGCAACTGTGCAAACACTGGAGGCTCCTGGGTAGTGTCCCCTTTGTTAAACATATTTAAACATTTTATCTAACTTTAAAGTGGAAAGTTAAAAAAATGACCAATCTGTGGCTAGTTTTAAATCCAGGAATCAATTAAAAATTTTAGATGCTAACAAATAGGGAAAGCACCAAAAAGGATTTAAGTCAGGGGAGACGCAAAGCACCTAGCTTGGTGTGGTTAAGGTAATCCATTAAGGTAATAATCCATTAAGGTAATATTGGAAAAGGTAATCCATTTTCCAATATTTTCAATGTATCTATTCAAATAAAAATATAAATAATCTGAAAGCACAGATAAATTCAGTTATAGTATACATAATCCAATCACTAAAAACAAAACAAAGACACCAAGATTCTCAGAGCTTCTAGCTGGGCTTCTTCCACTACAATAGTATCAAAACTCTTCTCTTAAAGATACTCAATAATGGCCAGGCCGGTGGTTCATGCCTGTAATCCCAGCACTTTGGGAGGCCAAGGCTGGGGGTTCACTTGAGCCCAGGAATTTAACACCACCCTGGGCAACATAGCGAGACCTCATCCCCATTTTGAAAAAAAAAAAAAGCTCAGTAACTTTTCCAAATACCAAACTGAACACCCTCTTTTTATAGTACTATCTCCCCTACATCTCTGTAGCTTGCGACACTGACTACAAACTCCTTTGACTCCTTCCAGTAACTATCCAAGATCTTATCCTTACATTTCTCTCTCATCTCTGCAACAAGGTTTAAAAAAAAACATATTTCACATGTGATAGTGTATAGATAAATATCCCTCAAATGCAATATCTTACAAATTGACAAGAAAAATTGTATGACCTAGTAGAAAACTGGCAAAAAATTTAAATAGGTATTTCACAGAAGAAGAAATCCAAATGGCCGATAAGTATGCTCTAACCCTGCTTAATAGTTAGGAAGATGCAAATTGAAAATTATACTTTAAGATGTCATTTGTCATCCATCAGCTAGGCCAAAGTTAAAAAGCATTGTAATGTCTAATACTTGTAAGTTTGCAGGAAGTGGGTACTCTCATACATTGCTGGTAGAAGTGTGAATTGCTAATCTAAGTATGAGCTAATACAACTTTTTCTGGAAAGTAGTATGATAGTAGCTATTAAAGAATACATACACTCTTGAAAACTGACGTCTCTTTTTTACATTCTAGCCATTGAGGGGGGATAAACTAATGTATATATAATATATAGATATACACACACACGTGCATGCATGTGCACAAACACACATATATATATGGACACAACATTTAACGTACCACTTTGTTTTCGTAGTGGCAAAAATTAGAAGGAATCTGAGTCCATTAATAAAGGAGTGATTGAAAATTTATGGTATAGCCCTACCATGGAATCCCCTGCAGATATAAACACTTAGATTTATATCAGTAGACCAAGAGATGTTCATGCAGTATTGTTAAGTGAAAAATAAAGATGAGTAGTATGTAAAGCATGATATATTACTTCTGTTTAAACAAAACAAAACAAAACTTCAAACACCTCTTACAGGTCTCTGCTTCTATACAGAGAAAAGCATGGAAGGATACACTCCAGGCTCTTAATTTTGGCTTCCACGATAAGGGTTTTTATAGGGAGAGGGAAAGTACTTCATGAACTCCATTAAATTATAGTCATAATTTTATAATATGCATCTTTTGCAGGGAAAGATGAGCCATAGCTTCCAACAAATTCTCAAAGGGATCAATGAATCAAAAAAGATTAGGGCGGCAGGTGCAGTGGCTCACACCTGCAATACCAGCACCTTGGGAGGCAGAGGTGGGAAGATCACCTGAGGCCAGGAGTTCAAGACCAGCCTGGGCAACATGGTGAGACTCCATCTCCACAAAAAAAAATTTTTAATTAGCTGGGCGTGGTGGTGCACACCTGTAGTCTTGGCTAAATGGGAGCCTGAAGCAGGAGGATTACTTGAGCTCAGGATTTGGAGGCTGCAATGAACCATGTTTGTACCACTGCACTGCAGCCTGGGTGACAGAGCAAGACTCTGTCTCAAAAAAAAAAAAAAAAAAAAAAAGAAAGAAAATTATGAATCACTGTGCTACATTGCTTCTCTCAACAGAACAGCCTGGGCAACATAGTGAGATCCCGTCTCTACAAAAAAATTTTAAAAATCAGCCAGGCATGGTGGCATGAGCCCATAGTCCCAGCTGCTCAGGAGGCTAAGATGGCAGGATTGCTTGAGCCCGGGAGGTAAAGGCTGCAGTAGGCTGATTACCCACTGCACTCTGGCCTTGGGGACAGAGCGAGACCCTCTCTCAAAAAAAGAAACTCATCCTTGTGTTAACTACCAGTAACTGATTCAACAAGGATTACCAATGACTGCTAAAACCAAGGAGGGAAAAGTAATGGAAAAACAGGGTAGACACAGTCTCAAATTATCACCCCATAGTCTTCTTAGTAATTACAAAGTGGACGAGGTGCCTCTGCAAGACAGATGTGCGAATCACCATCTTAACCAAGTGATCAAACTTTGGTGGTGGCATCATTATTGCACACCTGCCTTTATATCTGTTGATGTGACACAATGTAAGACGTGCCCATCACCTATGAAGTATTCTTGCTAAAAATGCTTAATCTGAGTCTCATCATGGGAAAAAAAAAACAGAAAAATACAAAATGTGGACGAGACATTCCAGCCTGGGCTCTTAAAAAACGAAACAAAAAAAAAACCAGTGTTCTTAAAAAACAAACAAAAAAGCTACGGAAATTGTTCTGAATTAAGATAATAAAGAGATGTAGCAATCAAATCCAATGCATTAATTTAATTGACTCCTCAGTCAAAAAGTGAAACATCTATAAAGGAAACTTGTTAAAGTGGGAAAATCTGAACATGGACTACATATATCAGATGGTGGTACAGTATTGTTAATTTTTTAAGAGTGATACTGATGTTGTGATTTTAGAGATGATGACTTAAGAGAAATATGCTGAAAGATCCAGTGTCATTATGCCTACAACTTCAAGTGGTTCAGCCAAAAAGAAAAAAACGTGTGTGTGTGTGTGTGTGTGTGTGTGTGTGTGTGTGTGTGTGTGTGTGTGTGTGTGTGTGTGTGTGTGTGTGTGTGTGTGTGTGTGTGTGTGTACTTTCTGTGTAGAGAAAGAGGGTATGAGAGAAAGTAGACATGGCAAAATATTAACAACTGGCAAATCTACACAAAGGGTATTACGGAGGACGGGCACTGTGGCTCATACCTGTAAACCCAGCACTTTGGGAGGCCGAGGCAGGTGAATCACCTGAGGTCAGGAGTTCGAGACCAGCCTGGCCAACATGGTGAAACCCCATCTCTACTAAAAATACAAAACTTAGCTGGGCGTGGTGGTGGGCACCGGTAGTCCCAGCTACTCAGGAGGCTGAGGCAGAAGAATCACCTGAACCCAGGAGGCGGACGTCGCAGTGAGCCGGGATCACACCACTGCATTGCAGCCTGGGTGACAGAGCAAAACTCCGTCTCAAAAAAATAAATCAAATAAAAAAGGGTGGTATGAGAGTATTCCCTTTTACTATTCTTTCAGCTTTTCTTTATGTTTATCTATTTTCAAAATAACAAAATTGGAAGGGCAAGGTCATTAACATTCTCTGAGTACACAGAAGGGGAGAATGATACTTAACTGAATAAAAGTCACCTTGCAATTAAACGCTCAAAGAATAAGCTGAACATACATATGCAAATTTGTCTATAACTCCAACTTGCCATTTTGAAACAGGACTTTCTTCCTGGAAACAGGATCTTTACCAAACCTGTGTGCATTTCTCAGAAAAGATGATACAAAGCTGCCTAAATTTAATTCAGCCACTTAAAAGGAAAAATTCAACAGGCTAAGGTTATTTCAGGTAAACTGAATGTACACTGAAAGATAAGAATATTTGTATTTTTCCTCATGCAATAAGTCAAAAGGACAGGAGAAATCAGTCCATGTTCAGGCAAGGAACATTTAAGTTGATCATCTTACCTCCTGAAGCCTAGCAGTAGGCTACTTCTTATAGACTGCAGCGAGATAGGCAATGTATTTGATTTCACTGCAAAAGAAAATGACCATCATTAAATCTCAGACCAAACAAATTTAAAAACCCTGTATTATCAAATTGAAAACATATTTATATCAATACCTTTTAGTTTTCATTTTGGAAACTGTATTTAAAAAATAAAAATGTTTTCATACAAAATTAGACAATGCAGTAATATATATATATCTGCAATATAAGCTACCCTTTTAATGTATTTTTAATTTTCATGAATATATACAACTAATTAATTTGTAAATATCCTTTCCTATAAATGGCAATTACTAACATACCAGTAGACTCAGAGTCAGCCTGGTACACACATTGAGGCTGTATGTTGTTAGACATGGTGGCACCATGAGAGAGAGACTATAATACCCTACAGGACTTTTGTTCTTTAAAGACAGCACGTGAGAGGAAAAATTCTTTTCTCAGAGAGGTGTTGGGTTCTGCTGAACCATTCATACTTTCTCATTTCATTTTCCACTATGATCAATGACCTGCACTCACACAAGAGTAACCACCTAAAGTAATAATAAAATAGGTCATACGTCTGTTATGTAATTGACTTATATTGATCTTTCACTTTGCTGAGTATTTGTTTACTATACTACTAATTTTGACATTTAACAGTCTACAACCTTGTATGTTTCAATGCTGACATTATAAGCCTGATTTGCCATCATGTAAGAATCACACCTTACACTGACTCTTCACGTAACTCTTGCCAAACTAGCAAGGGATGAGACCACAGTAGGCATTCCCTGAATTTATTTTTCCCTGCAATTGTATTAAAATGGGACCATGTTATAAGTAATAGAGTTAATCTTTTCACTATAAATGTAATGTGGCTACTGAATAATACAAAAAGGATGGGATTAGAGAGGAATTCATAGTAGAAGCAAATTCTGAAGACAATAAATACAGTTTAAGTGAAAGTCAAGTTAACTGGTTTCATTCAAGAAAAATCCCATGGGAAAAGTGTTCATCTCCCCAAAAATAACAAATTAACCCACACACATAAGGAGAATTGTTTTAGATCAGCTGCTATATTCCTTGAACAAGAAGCCTAAGTTTCTCAGTGCTTTTATAGCATTTGAAAATCTAAAAGTCATTTTTAAAATGACTTGCACTGAGTCACTCAAGGAATTTTAAAGGGAACACCACCACATGCCTCTCAGCAGCTTTTAATTTTATGTGATCAAATTAATTTTCCATGCCTACAAACACAAGTGGGAAAATGTTCTCTACTAACTCCAAAACTTAATCAAGATAATCCATTTACTGTTCTCTACTACCTGACATTTCCTGTGATGTAGTAACCAGTACTGCATTCCTAAGAGCTGCCTAAAGCACATACCAGCAATTATAGAACGAACCGCTCTTCAAAGACTTGTAAATCAAAGCTGGAGGGGAAGGCACTGACAGGAAAAGCTCAAATACTTGGCAAACTTCTTGGCATTTTTCTTTTTCAAATCTAATAAACAACCTCTTGAAAATTCATTTTTATACTATTCAAAATAGTATGCTACAGAATATTGTCAAGTTTTTATTCATTAAAAAGATGACCAGAAACATCTCAGCTGGAAGGCTGCTGACAAAAAGCATCTAGTTTCCTTAGCAACAAACAAGCCTGAAAAATCAAGAGGCTGACAACGAAGTGGAATGGATGATATGATAAAAGGAAAAGACAGCTCTCATGGATCCACCTCGTGAGCCCAGATTCCTCTGCTAATGCTTCTCTGTTTTCTTCTTGTCAGATTGGAAAATCTATATAGTATACAGAGTGGAAGGCAAAATCAATACACTCAGATAGCAGCCAGCAATAATACTCAATATTTGACTCAAATAACTACAACAGTCACCATTTTTCATACTGGACACTTTGCCTTCCCCTTACAATATTACAACAAATATTTTAAGTGACATGCACAAGTAATACATACCAATAACCTGGTTTATATAAAGCTTCCACCTATACAGTCTGAATATAACATTAATGAGAGCTTAACTGTTAACATTTTAGGGAGCTAAAATTTAATGTATGTCTGTGTTTTGTTTGTAAATGACATATTTTTCAGAAGATCTGAAAAACTGTCAAGCAACACCATGGACGTGTTAAAAAATAAGGTCTCTTAGGAATGTCGTATTTATTAGTTAAAAATAAAATATAGGTCAGGCGCAGTGGCTCACACCTGTAATCCCAGCACTTTGGGAGGCTGAGACAGGCAGATCACTTGTGGTCAGGAGTGGTGAAACTCTGTCTCTACTAAAAATACAAAAAATTAGCTGGGCATAGTGGCATGTGCCTATAATCCCAGCTACTCAGGAGGCTGAGGCAGGAGAATCGCTTGAACCCAGGAGGCAGAGGATGTAGTGAGCCAAGTTTGCACCACTGCATTCCAGCCTAGGTGACAGAGTGAGACTGTGTCTCAAAAATAAATAAAATAAAATAAAATAAAGTGCAGTATGGTGAAAAGAACAAAGCTAAAGTCTGAACATCTTACTTCTGGTTCAAATCACTAACCTTGGGCAAATCATTTAACTTCTCTATGCCTTTAGTCATCTATCAATGGAGATAACTGTATTAACATGTGATAAGCATTATAAAGCACCCTAGCATTTAAAAATGTTTAGTAAATATTTGCTGTGTCTTTGTTAATGAAGACTAGAAGTCTTTATAATAGATGTTAGTTTAAAAAATACTTCAGAAACAATATCGCATTTGATTTTCACAACTCCCCCAAGTTAGGTAGTACTATCCCCGTTTAGTAAAAGTGAAGCAGAGAGGTTAGAAGACTTCTAAATCACATAATCGGTGGC
The DNA here is from genome assembly GCF_028885625.2 of Pongo pygmaeus. Lineage (NCBI taxonomy): Eukaryota > Metazoa > Chordata > Mammalia > Primates > Hominidae > Pongo > Pongo pygmaeus. Next base: position 89,772,839 of record NC_072385.2, on the reverse strand, counting down.
CAAATTATAAAGAATATCCACGTCTTCAGGGTCTCCAGTCCAACCTTCAGTCTAACACCATATTACATATAATATTCAATGTCCTTGTAACATTAAAATTACTTACAAATTATCCACAAGTTCAACTCATAAACCGTTTTATCAGTCTGGCTTTAACAAAACATATAAACCTTCCTTGCTTTCATTGCGTGAACTACCCTGCATGCCCTCAATAGTAACTGAAATAAACATCTATCAAGTTTACCGCTAATGTTGTATACTTACAAAATGATAATATAAAGTCTAAGTTCCCATTTGCTGCTTCAATTCTCAATCCAGCTTGGGAAAATGTATCACTATCAGACAGACATCCATTTTCCTGGAGATAAAGCATATATCAATGAGAATACATCTCAGCTAACAATATTTTGATATACCAAAGTTGCTGTTTTCCTGATTCTTTGAATCACCATATTTTCTGATTTTCTAGAAAAATACATAAGCTCAGTAATTGAATTTTAGCAAAAATTTAAAGATGACATTTCAGCATTCTAAGTTAAATGCCTGTCTTCAAATACAGATGGTCTGATGCCTTTAGAGGGCCTTACTTCCAGGATGAGTTTACTACTGAGGACACTAGAACAATTCTCCCATTCAAGACAAAACAAAAATTCAATGCATTAATCTAAAATTTTTTGGGGCATACAGTTCGGCCAGGATCTAATTTAATTTAATTTAACTCAGAGAGGCTCATCACTTGTTCCAACATCATTTGTTTAACAATTTAAATATATGAGTCAAAATTTAGCTCAAATACACTTATTGAATCATTTTATTATAGTATACTTAAAAACCACCTAATCAGCAATAAGCAATGATAAAAAATAAATTATGGCATACCCATACAATGAAACAGCATACAAGCATAAAATATATTTTGTGGAATTAAATACTGATATGAAAAGGTGTCAAATGAAAAAAAGTTCGTCATGAAACAAACATGAGAGAAGTGTAATTTTTCTTCAGGTCTCTAGTAGGCCAGAAACAGAGACTTTTAGGGGGAGTTTGAAAGTAATGAAGCCAAAAAGAAGTAAGTTTTTCAAAGAAAAATAAGAATGTTCTTTCTTTTTATTAAACTATAGCCTCTGTCAAGTTAGGTGGATAATAGGAACAGTATTAAGAGTTGCTCGATAATATGAACAGTATACTTTTTTGCTAAAAGAGATTTCTCCAGCCTATTATACATCTGAAAGAATATACATGCTAAGCAATGACTATCTCAAGAAACTATGAAGAGATTGTACAGCCCTACCACTTACTTGTGTTCTCTAATTTATCAACAAACATTTATTATGTAATTTCTGAAAACTAATTTAAAAATGTACTTTTTAATGCCCAGCTGAAGGCAAAAGGCATTATCGGGTCGGGTGCAGTGGCTCACACCTGCAATGCCAGCATTTTGCGAGGCCTAGGCAGGCTGATCACCTAAGATTAGGAGTTTGAGACCAGCCTGGCCAACATGGTGAAATCCCATCTCTACTAAAAATACAAAAATCAGCTGGGCGTGGTGGTGGGCACCTGTAATCCCAGCTACTTGGGAGGCTGAGGCAGAAGAATTGCTTGAACCAGTAGGCAGAGGAGGTTGCAGTGAGGCCAGATCGCACCACTGCACTCTAGCCTGGGCGACAGAGCGAGACTCTGCCTCAAAAAAAAAAAAAAAAAAAAAAGAAAAGAAAAAAAGCAGATCAATACTGTGAGTTCTATTAAGCACTTAACAGAGTAGTTGTTTTCAAGCCCAAAACACTCAATACTACTGAAATTCCAGCAATGAAGGCAACATAGTTGAGAGGACAATGAATGTAACCAAATTTGGGATAAGTTTCCAAATTAGATCTGCTGTTCCCTAAGATAAGTCACTAGTGAGAAAGCCAAAGCAGTAACCACGAAGACACTGATCTGGGGGCTATATTTCTGCAAAGAAAGAAAATATCTGAAAAAGTAAGAATATGTGGGAAAGTTACTTAAAAAAATTTTTTTTAACAGTAAAATATGTATAGTACAGGCTCAACATACTCCACTAAGAACTTAGGGAAAGAGTGAAGACACTGAAGATATAAACCCTAACACTTCAGAAGACTGTAATTATGTAATTATTTTAATGAAAGAAACATTCTAACATTATTAGAAAAATCAAGGTATTATATGAATGACTGTGTAGGAAACATCTTTTAAACAACATGTTCCTTATTAAATATTAGGTGCTCTGCCATCTTGTTCCTAACTGCACAGCACTTTTTGTTTTGTTTTTGTAACTCGTATATTCAGCGCTAAGCATTCTGTTTTGAAAGTGGAAAACGCAACCTTTGCTAAACCAATGCACTGTCCCAATCAACATCTTCATGTGCCTCTTCATCAATAGCTTGCCTACTCTGCTAAGGACCAGAAGTAGAAAACTTCTGGTAGAAAAACAAAGGTTTGAAGTTTAAAAAAAAAAAAAAAAAGAGAGAGAGAGAAAGACTAGTATATACACTATTAGTGCATTTATGAAAATTTATGGGAAGTGAAAAATAATATTCAAAAAGTGAAAACTGAAGCAGAGCACAGTGACATGTGCCTATAATCCCAGCTACTCAGGAGGCTAAGACAGGAGGATTGCTTAAGCCCAGAGTTCAAGACCAGCCTGGATAACACACTGAAACCTCTGTTTAATAAAATAAAATAAAACCTAATTTATAAATGAAAATTGCAGGTGCATTTCAGGGCTGGATTAGGAGTTAATATTGTTTTAATTTTTCCCGATATTGGCATATTGTCTTTTTAATACACAAGAAAAAAGCTGCTTTGTCTTTTTGAGTTTTGAAAGTTTAACCACTATAAATGTTATACCAACTAATATTTTTACAAAGCTTTAGAAAATTGTATACAGGGCTGGGCGCGGTGGCTCATGCCTGTAATCCCAACACTTTGAGAGGCTGAGGCAGGTGGATCACCTGAGGTCGGGAGTTCGAGTCCAGACTGACCAACATGGAGAAACCCTGTCTCTACTAAAAATACAAAATTAGCTAGGCATGGTGGCGCATGCCTGTAATCCCAGCTACTCAGGAGGCTGAGGGAGGAGAATTGCTTGAACCCAAGAGGCAAAGGTTGCGGTGAGCCAAGATTGTGCTATTGCACTCCTGCCGGGGCAACGAGAGGGAAACTCCATCTCAAAAAAAAAAAAGAAAATTGTATACAGATTTGACCATTTTGAGTCCTCAGTTCAATGACTTTTTTGTGTGTGACCACTAAACATTAAGGAGGAAAGACATCCTCTTCAATTATTAAATTAAAACCACACTTATACTCACCTGCAAAATGGCACGTGCCGAGTTTACACTATCAAAGCATGGAATCACATAATCTACGTATGTTTCCTGATCAGGATGTACTCCCAATTCTTGCATTCCTTTGAGGATTTCAATTATACCTACCAAATAAAATGTAGAAGCACAGAGATAAAGAACTTAGAATAAAGTATGAAAAGATCAGTAAGTTCAGTTCAATTATTTTCTGAATCATAGTATAAGAAAATTGCTGAGCAATTCGTTTTGTCTAAAAGGCAGAAAAGCAACAGAACTGTGAGATATAATGATAAAAAAATTAATTCCTCCTTTCTTTATCCCCCTCTGTGAAACAGTGAATTTCAAGAAAGTATCCTTGAAATTATAAGTATAAAGAAACTTGAAACAATTAAGCAATGTGCCCAACATTTCTGGCACCCCAAACAGTGATTATAATACAACATTGCTATTATAGAGCAATGATGGACTTGTACACAAAAAACTTGACCAGAATAAATGCTGCAAAGAGAAATGACTGATTTCAAAATATGTTTTCAATTAAGCACTTATGTAAAAAGTTCCCTAATTGTTACTAATTTCTGATTTCATATTTTACAATGTAAGAATGAAAAATTTTAGAGAACAATTTATTCTAATGAATTATTGTTTAATTGTATTTAAAACTAATTTAAAAATCAAATAAATTGTTTCCTCTATCTCATTTCCCATTCATAAAAATCTCTTTTAATAACTTCTTAAAAATTAAGTCATTTCATGTTTTCAGAGCTACAGTGAGTTTCAAATAGATCCAGTTAATTCTAGACAACTGTCAGATTACTCAAGTATCACCTAATTTGACAGAGGCTACAGTTTAATAAAAAGAAAGAACATTCTTATTTTTCCTTTTAAAAACTTACTTATCTTCGGCTTCATTACTTTCACATTATTAAAACTCCCCCTAAAAGTCCCTGTTTCTGGCCTACTAGAGACCTAAAGATAAATTACATTTCTTTCAAATTTGTTACATGATGAACTCGAGTACAAATAATTGACAGTGAATTCCTACTGAGTACAGAAAAACACAAGCAAGTCTAACTACATTATAAATACCTGCACATTTCTTTTAGATAAAATTTAATTATGTAAAAAAAACTATAATTTTTTTAAAATTTAAGTTATGAATCAGAATATTTTAACTTTAAACAGTTCATCATATACAAAATTACCTAATACTGGCCTAAAAACAGACAAATAGACCAATGCAACAGAACAAAGAATCTAAAAATAAACCCACACACATATAATCAACTAACTTTGACAAAGGTACCAATAAATGTTACTGGAGCTGCAGGCAGTGGTACACACCTATAGTTTCAGCTATTCAGGAGGCCGATGCAGGAGGACTGCTTGAGCCCAGGAGTTCAAGTCCAGCCTGGGCAACATAGCAAGACCTTGTCTTTTTTTGAGACTGAATATTGCTCGGTCGCCCAAGCTGGAGTGCAGTGGTGTGATCTCGGCTCAGTACAACCTCCGCCTCCCGGGTTCAAGCAATTCTCCTGCCTCAGCCTCCTGGGTAGCTGGGATTAAAGGCGCACGTCACCACGCCCAGCTAGTTTTTGTATTTTTAGTAGAGATGGGGTTTCACCATGTTGGTCAGGCTGGTCTTGAACTCCTGACCTCGTGATCCTAGAGATGGGGTTTCACCATGTTGGTCAAGCTGGTCGTGAACTCCTGACCTCGTGATCTGCCCGCCTCAGCCTCCCAAAGTGTTGGGATTACAGGCATGAGCCACCACGCCCAGTCTGGACCCTTATCTTATACAATACACAAAAATCAACTCAAAATAGATTAAAGACTTAAACTTGAAACCATAAAACTCCTAGAAGAAAACACTGGTCTTGACAATGACTTTTTGGACTTGAGACCAAAGCACAGACAATAAAAACAAAAGAGAAGTGGAACCATGTCTAACTAAAAAGCTTCTGCATGGTAAAGGAAACAATAAAATGAAAAGGCGACCTATGGAATGGGAGAAAATATTTGCAAACCACGTTATCTGATAAGGGGCTAATATCTACAATATATAATAAGAACTCACACATTTCAATAGCAAAAAAACCCCAAATAATTCAATTAACAAATGGGCAAAGGATCTGAATACACATTTTTCCAAAGACATAAAAATGGCCAACAGGTTTATGAAAAGATGCTCAACATTACTAATCATCAGGGAAATGCAAATTTAAGCCACAATGAGATATCACCTTACACCTGTCAGAATGGCTACTATCAAAAGTCAAAAGCAATTAGACAGTGGTGAGGATGTAGAGAAAGGGAACCCTGGTCTACTGTTGGTGGGAGAGTATGGAGATTCCTGAAAAACTTAGAAGTAGAATTACCGACAATCCCACTTCTGAGCATATGTCCAAAGGAAATAAGATCACTATCTTGAAGAAACATTTGTTCATCCCAGCATTATTCACAGTACCCAAGATGTAGAAATATGCTGTCAACAGATAAAGAAAATGTGGCATATATACACATATAGAATGGAATATTATTCAGCCTTAAAAACAAAGAAAATACTGTCATTTACAACAACATGAATGAACTTGAAGCACATGCTAAGTGAAATAAGCCAGATACAGAAAGATAAATACTATATCATCTCACTTATATATGGAATCTATTAAAAAAAAAAAGTTGAACTCTGTTATGGGACTGCGGGGTGAGTGAAAAGGGATGATGGTCAATAGGTATAAATTTTCAGTTATACGGTAAATAAGTTCTGGACACAATGTACAGAATACTTGATATTTGCTGAGAGAGTTGATCTCAAGTGTTCTGGCCACAATATTTTTTTTTTTTTGAGACGGAGTTTCACTCTTGTGCAAGCTGGAGTGCAATGGTGCGATCTCAACTCACAGCAACCTCTACCTCCTGGGTTCAAGCGATTCTTCTGCCTCAGCCTCCTGAGTAGCTGGGACTACAGGCAAGTGCCACCACGCCCGGCCAATACAAAATTTTTAAAAACGTAACTAGCTATAAATAAATAAATAAATAAATAAATAAATAAATAAATAAAAGCCCAGCACGGTGGCTCACACCTGTAATCCCAGCACTTTGGGAGGCCAAGGCAGGTGGATCACCTCAAGTCAGGAGTTTGAGACCAGCCTGGCCAACATGGCAAAATCCCATCTCTACTAAAAATATAAAAATTTGCTGGGTGTGGTGGCACATACCTGTAATCCCAGCTACTAGAGAGGCTGAAGCAGGAGAACTGCTTGAACCCAGAGGGCAGAAGTGAGCTGACATCACACCACTGCACTCCAGCCTGGATGACAGAGCCTGCATAACTAGCTGAGGTGATGGATATGTTAGCTTGACTGTGGTAATGACTTCACAATGTGTACACATATCAAAATGTAGCCAGGTGAAGTGGCTCATGCTTGTAATCCCAGCACTTTGGGAAGCCAAGGTGGGAGGATTGCTTGAGCCCAGGAATTTGAGACCAGCCTAGGCAACACAGGGAGACTTGTTTCTACCAAAAAAAATTTTTTGAACTAGCCAGCCATGGTAATGTGTGCCTGTGGTCCCACTGAGGCTGAGGTGGGAAAATCTCGAGCCTGGGAGGTCAAGGCTGACAGAGTGAGACACTGTCTCCAAAAAGTCATGTTGTTTATCATATAGATAGATGATCGATTGATAGAAAGATAGACAGACAGATATAGATTTAGCTACACAATTATTAATCCTTCATACCTCAGTAAAGTTGGCTGGGAAGAGTAAATAAATAACCTACTATCTTCAAATCTTAGAGGTTTAAATGTATTTTTCAAGATGTAAAAATAATGTTTTTAATTAGCCAGGCACGGTGGCAGGCGCCTATAATCCCAGCTACTGGGGAGGCTGAGGCAGGGGTATTGCTTGAACCCAGGAGGCAAAGGTTACAGTGAGCCAGTATCACGCCACTACACTCCAGCCTGGGCAACAGAGCGAGACTCGGTCTCAAATAATAATAAGAATAAGAATAATAATAATAGTTTTTAAAAATCCCTAAACAAAGCATGTGCTTACTGAAATTTAAGAGAACATGCATATAGAGTTGGTCCATACTGTACACAGAGGCCTAACAATACTTGTAAGTGAAATTTAAACTATTCCTCTAATAATTCACTGGGTATCACTACTAACAACCTTAATAACTACCATAAAAGATGGGAAATCCCACTGTGCTCTTCTTTATATGAAAAGATTGCTAAGCACCTAACATGATGACATAGCTAAGTTGCTTCTGAATTCCTAGTAATAGATTTGTGTTAATCTTATGTCCTCAGTGTCCTTTCTGACCAGTAATAATTGTTTCCAGGACAATTATTATTTACTTAAAGTAAACGGCTAAGTTGCTGGTGAGATACTCTGGTGAAATGACAAAAAAAAAAAAAAAAAAAAAAAAAAAGGCTTTGGACTTTAAAGACCCAACTCTCCCCCTTGGTTCTGGTACTTAATAGCAATGTAAATCTAAGCAAGTCGTCTCATGTTTCTGAGCCATAATTTCGTGGCTTACACACTAGAAATGGAAATATACCAGGAACTGTGCTTCTAGACGCTTTTACACATATTGCTTTGCTAAATCTTTCTAACTACCATCCATGGACTATGCAAGGCAATATGTGTCAAAGCACTTAATGAATAATTTTCTGACCTATAAGAGTCTATGCCTATTGAATGGACGGAAGTTCCATGAACTGAAATATTATTCATAGGCATAGAAGAAATTCTTGTGGTCTAAATTCTTAGGGCAAGATTGCGGACAACAGAACTATAACATTCTGGAAAAAAAGAATTTCAATATTACCACTTGGCTTAGATCAGTATGTCAAACTCCAAGGTTTCAGTCAGGGTTTGGGTGTGCCTCTCTACATAAAGAAAGCTGAAATACCTTTAGAAGTCAACTAATCAAGTGAAATAAGCTAGACAGAGAAAGACAATACTGTCTCACTTATATTAGAATCAGAAACAGTCGAAAACTCACAGAAACAGAAAATAGGACAGGACTTGCCAGGGACTAGGGTGAGGGAGATATTGGTCAAAGGGCACGAACTTTCTGTTAATAAGATGGGTAAGTTCTAGGGTTCTAATGTACAGCATGGTGGATACTATTAGTAATACTGTACTGTTTACTTGAAATTGGTAAAAGAACAGATTTTAAGTGTCCTCACTACACTCATGCACACAGGCATACACACAAATGGTTAACTATGGGTGTTGTAGGTTTATGGTTGTTAATTAACTTGACTATGGTAATCAGGACACAATGTACCTGTATATAAAATCATTACATTGTACACCTTGAATATATATAGTTTGTGTCAATTTTTAAAAGTGGCGTAAAGAAAGTCAATGAATCTTCTAACAAAAGTATAAAGTAATTTCTCCAAGATCACAAGCATAACTTAACTAAGAAACCAAGTCTCAGGCCGGGCGCAGTGGCTCATGCCTGTAATCCCAGCACTTTGGGAGGCCAAGGCGGGTGGATCACAAGGTCAGGAGGTCGAGACCATTCTGGCTAACACGGTGAAACCCCGTCTCTACTAAAAATACAAAAAATTAGCCGGGCGTGTTGGTGGGCACCTAGAGTCCCAGCTACTTGGGAGGCTGAGGCAGGAGAATGGCGTGAACCCAGGAAGCAGAGCTTGCAGTGAGCCAAGATCGCCACTGCACTCCAGCCTGGGCGACAGAGCGAGACTCCATCTCAGAAAAAAAAAAGAAACCAAGTCTCTTAATTCCTGGCAGGTGCTTGTTACACTACAAAATATGCTAAAGCCTACATGTTTTTCCTGCAATCAGAAGGAACTGGGATCAAGTCCTTGTTCTGCCACCAAAAAGGATGATTTTCAGTGGCTCCTTGTTGCCAATATAGGAATGATGATAATAAAGCTCCCCATTTAACTCCCAGGGTGGTCACTAAAATTAAAGGAAAAAATATGTGCAGAATCCTAAAACTACTAAATAACTGTGTGTGTGGTGTTTTGTTTTTGATTTTTTTGTTTTTTGAAACAGCATCTCACTTTGTCACCCAGGCTAGACTGCAGTGGCAGCAATCAAGGCTTAATGAAGCCTCGACCTCCTAAGCTCTAGCAATCCTCCCACCCCAGCCTCCCAAGCAGCTAGGAGTACGCCACCTCCCTCGGCTAATTTTTCTATTTTTTTGTAGAGACAGGATTTTGCCAAGTTGCCAAGGCTAGTCTCAAAATCCTGGGCTCAACTAACCCCCTACTTCAGCCTCCCAAAGTGTTGGGATTACAGGTGTAAGCCGCCACACTCAGCCTAAATAAATGTTAATAGGAGCAATAATAACTTAATTTTTTTTCAGCTGTACCAAAATACTGTAATAATACATAATCCTGAAAAGTTTCTCGGATGATGTTTGAAAACTGGCCACCAAATTGACTGCAGCTACAAGATTCTTATTCTTACAGGAAACCCTTCACCCCATCTTCTAAGCCTCAAATATGTTTCATTCTCTTAATTCTTCATTTTTCCAGCAACATTTATCAGAAGGAGGAGTATGTTCTGCTCATTTAGATTATCTACGTTGCTGGCATTTTTAACTTACATATCTTTCTAACTGAAACTAAAGCAGGCTCAAGAAAACCTGGGATCACACCTTCTGCTCAATCACTCCCTCAGGCAGCCTGAGAGAGCAGACAAAGAAAGATATTCTGTTCAGTAACTATAGTCAGATAGGGGAAGAGAAGCACTTACCAATAAGAAGGAAAGACTGATTTATCTGAACAAATTCTAATAAAAAATACAATTCACATTTCTTTTCACAAGAAAAAGATTAAAATAATCTTATATTAACTTAGATATAAATAGATTCCAAACCTCTGTGAACCAAGAAAGTCTAAACTAAGACTAAATAATCTAATAAAAATATTTCAATACAGCCATGAGAAAGTTGATCAATCTAGAGGAAAGTCTCCATTTAAAAAGTTTAATGAGAATTAGAACAGCTCGCAAACTATCAGGAACGATATATGATTTGCCTGAACAACTTTCACCAACTATGACTGTTTCATTCCACAGGACTTTACACCCTAGCCAGGGCACTCACTTTATTAGGAGGCAACTGCTTCGTCTTTGAAAAGTAAGTTCCGCCAAGAGTGGTGGCTCACGCCTATAATCCCAGCATTTTGGGAGGCTGTGGCAGGTGATCACGTGAGGTCAAGAGTTTGAGACCAGCCTGGCCAACATGGTGAAACCCCGTCTCTACTAAAAATACAAAAAATTAGCTGGGTGCAGTGACGCATGCCTGTAATCCCAGCTAGTCGGGAAGTGAAGCAAGAGAATTGCTTGAACCTGGGAGGCAGAGGTTGCAGGGAGCCGAGATAGTGCCATTGCACTCCAGCCTAGACAACAAGAGCGAAACTCTGTCTCAAAAAAAAAAAAAAAGTAAGTTCCTTCTATTCAACCACTTCACTCAACTGGCATTTGGGCTTTCTGATGGGCCCTTCTTTATGTATTTTACCCCTTTCACATTCTCATTTTTGTTTTCTAAATATACCCAGGGATACAGATCCATATTCATTATAGGTTATTTCCTGAAAGTCAGGCCAACTGGCTAGAGATGCATTATTCTAAGTGATAACTTTTCACTTGTGCCACAGAGATAAATACTAGTAAGATGAGCCATGAGGAAGTAATTATAAATATCTTTCTTGGAGGTTGGTGATGGCTAAATTTGCAGCCAGAAAAATTCAACAGAAACTTGATTATTATACAGGGCACATGCCCTCAGGACCTCCTGAGGCTGTGTCAGTAAAAAAAAAAAAAAAAAAAAGAAAGAAAGAAAGAAAGAAAGAAAAAAATATATATATATATGTTTTTTAAAGAAAAAAAAAAAAGACACTTGATTATCCTATTGTTGAAAACTCTTGGTTCCACTTTGTCTGATCCTCAAATATCTTTCTTTGATTTTCTGAAGAGATTTATTTATTCCTTATGAAACACAGCACATCCTCCATCACTGCAGTCACTTTCTTCTGTGATTTCTACCATTTTATATATGACTTTCACGGGACAAAGAACAAGTTCATTGCACTAATAAGAATGTTACTTTCTTACCTTACACTAAACAAACTATAAAGAATACATACAGCCATTTCTCTGTTACATAAAAGAAGACTGTAGAATATATACTTTACTATCTTTCGGGACCTTCTGCAAAGGAGAATATATTGTTTTTCAAAATTGTAAAACTGACAATCTCTTACACTCTCAGAACACACAATATAAAAGCATAAACTTTTATATTTTTTCAGACAAAACCTTCATCGATTAAAAAATTCACTATCTCTTTTAACAATGTTCTTCGTGTAAAAACTGGCAACTGATTTTTAAACAGCAGCTAAGAATTTTTAGAAAATAAACACAGTATAGTACTTACAAAAGTTGAATATGGAAAGGTTATAGTATAAAAAAGGATATTTTAAAAGGAGGACAGAAACCCTCTGTTCTAATCCCAGCCTAATGACACCTAGATGTGGAAGCTAAGGTCAGTCACTGAATGTCTGTGTGGCCCTCAGTTCCTTCATTCATGTAATGTGAGCTTTCAGTACGGCACCTTTAAAATCCAAATTCTGAGATTCTAAGACAAGATAGATTTGAGATAAAGCCCATTTTCTACTATTTCAACTGCTACAACCATAAAAAGAAATTACCTAACTCTTTTATGTTTACCAAGTAGTAAAAATGTAGTAACCAATTCAACTGTGACATGGTTGTGGAAAGCAGATTAACCTGATGAACAAACATTTCAACTGGTACCAAAAAAATTTTCATACTGTGTAAAGGTGGACAATACTAACATGCCCGAAGAGTTTGATGGCATGATGTAAACTTTCTGTGGTTCCAAAACACTGGGTTATAGGTTACCTTTTGGAGCTTTCAGACTGGAGGATATACAAAGAGTTAATCAAACTAGCATATTGTTTTCACAAAGATTTTTCTAAAAAGGATTTAGAGACTTTTATAGCCAGAAACAATTAGGGAACACTTGTTTCACTATTGCCTTTAAACCAGAAGACGGCTGTACATTTAAAATAAAATTGCAATATGAAAGTCTGCTAAAAGCACTTTTTTTGTTGTTTGTGCATTCTGTTTGTCACCCAATGTCACACTAACAATTCTGCATCTCATTCCACAGCACATTATACTTCGAGATAAAATGAAAAAGACCATTTTTTGTTTCCCCAAGGGGAAAGTACTTCTGTTAAAAGCATCTTTTTATGAGACTACTCTTTCTGAATTACCAATAATGCAAACCAAAGAATTAGATACTGTACTCTAAAATTTAATATTTGTTCAATTCTTATTCATATCCTATAGACATCCCATGTGTACAAGGGAAAAGTATGATAAATGCTTAAACGTACTTAAGAACCTGAAAGATTGAACATTTTTGTCCTTCAATCAGCAGGCTGTCAGGTCATGAGTACTCATTTTACAATAAAAGTTTTCCTGCCTTTCCTATTATTCTAAATAAGCTCAGTTAAAAAGAAATAGATTGGCCCACAAAGAAAATGGCCATACTTTTTGTTTTCATGAACCTGATTGTATATACAACTTTATCTTTATTAAAGGTAGACAATCTGATTTCAAACACTATATATAAAATCAAGAACTAAAGAGTTTTTTAAGAACTTAAAAATAATGAACAGCTTAGAACTACGTTCATTAAGTTTGAATATCAAGATCAGAGATGAAATAAGAAATGAAATTAATGAAATTCGGATGAAAGAAATCCATCATGTTTTGTTTTTTAAAATTCTTACACATAATACTTCATGATGACTTAAAACAATTCCATTATCTCATAATACTCAGGAATAAGTATGCTTTTCCAAAGAATCCAATTAGATGTGTGTGCAAACTGTCATACTGGCTCTGGGAACCATTACAAATCGGTAAAAGGCAAAATCTAACCTTGAACATTTTTTTCCTTCCGATGTCCAACTAGCAATGGCCAGAAATAGTGAGGTCTGATAGGAAAACCTTCCTCCTTCACAGCCTTCATTAAGGCTTTTGCCAAATCTGAAAGAGATATCATAAAAGATCACAAAGCTACCTCAGCAAAACTTCCTTACTTGGCTTTAACTTTAAGAATGTAGTACCAGTTTCATTGGCGAGTAAAGCACAATGGAGGGTGAACTGCAGAGGAAAGGAGTGCATGTGGACTTCCTTTAACTTCTTACAGTAGTCTATTAGCTTCTCCACAGGCTGTGGGAAAAAAGTCACCACATTAGCGGGACTGGCAAACACCCCACCGTTTGACCTGCCGCAAATATTCTACCACTTCTAAGATGAGCATTTGAAACCCCACATCCTCTTTCTACCCAAGAATCTTGCAGCACAAGAACAAGGTTGTTACAATGTTTACAACTGGTCTAATCTCATAAATGTTCCTATACTTGAAAGAATCTTATTTCACTGCCAATTACATTGTCTACAGAGTAAAGTGGACAGAATACCGTATTCATAGTCACACAGTGTTGTAAAAAGAAACTGCCAAAGACACGTGGGCCATCTTCCTTTGATACGGGGCATGCTAGTAAAACTTGCAACGCTACATCTTCCAATTTTTCAGTGACTAAAAGTAAAATGAGGTTCATTGCATCTGGGAAGAAAACACAGACATCTTTTGTTAGTAAACTGAACAATATTTTTACACTGCAACCAATGTTCCAATACTGAAGACAAAATAAGAATTGCAAACATCAAAAGCATATATCTGCCTAAATAACAATAAAACACCTGCAAATCAAATCATCCCCATGTGTTCATTAACTCATGTTTTTGGGCTTATTTAACTGACTTTAAGAGTTCTATGTTCAACTCCCACAATGCCCATTGTTAGAAAATGTCCTTTCCATCATGTAAGAATAGCAATTCAGATTTTTATGAAAATCATGTAAATACATTTTTTAAAAAACTACCTGGAATATATCTTCTTTCACATGTAACTTTTTCCAAAATTTCTGAGACATACTGAGGATACCCAGCTTTACTGAAGCTAAAAATAATTTGCAGTAAATCACGGTCCATAAGGTGAAGCTCGGACTTCTCCACCTTCTCCAGAGTCTATAGAGAGTTCCAGAAATTAGAAGACCAAGTTAGAGTGTTTTTATTTAAGTATTAAAGCTAAATAAAATATCCAGATTCAAAAAAGTAGGGAAAAATACCACCTAAAGGTTTAGGACTTCTTTTAAAAAACAGGAAATACTCTACTTCAACAGTAACTGTTACATACCAGCACCGAGATACTAAACTATAATAATTCTCCATAAATACTACTTTCTGCAAGGAAACATCTTTGAAAACAGGTATAAACTTCACTTTCCTGCCTCATGTAAAACATAACACAAATTTTTACAAATGATTTTAAAGCATGTTTATTTAGACATAAGTCATACCTGCTTAACATGGTCAATATCGCCCTTCTCAGCATATGCATTCAATAATGCGAGGTATGTGTCTGGACCAGGCTCAATTCCGGCATCTCTCATCACTGTGAGAATGTTTTCTGCATTCTCCATATCACTACAAGTTAATTCAAAAAACAGATTACTATGCTTTTGCCAAATTTAATATAGTTATTCAAACTAAAACATATGCTTATCAAAATAAAAAATGCTAAGTACCATTTGGAATTATGATGTCAGAAAAGAACGAATGTATATTAAACTGGATATATGTTTCTGAAATAATAAAGATCATAAACATCTGATCCCCCATTAAAAAATAATAATAATTACGTAGACATTAAATAACATACCCTCTTAACATTATGTAGGTTATGACTCAGACTTAACTTCCGAGGTAAGAATAACATTTAGTAAATTACTCTTCAAAAATAAAAATATTTTCTAGAGCAGTTACTTCAGATCAGATCAAGCCCAGTTTCTTTTTTCTTTTCTTTTTTTTTTTGAGATGGAGTCTTGCTCTGTCTCCCAGGCTGGAGTGCAAGGGTGCAATCTCGGCTCACTGCAACCTCTGCCTCCCGGGTTCAAGCAATTCTCCTGCCTCAGACTCTCGAGTAGCTGGGATTATAGGCACCTGCCATCATGCCCGGCTAAATTTTTATATTTTTGTGGAGACCGGGTTTCACCATGTTGGCCAGGCTGGTCTTGAACTCCTGACCTCAGGTGATCTGCCCACGTCAGCCTCCCAAAGTGCTGGGATTACAGGCGTGAGCCACCACGCCCGGCTTCAAGCCCAATTTCTAAAAATTCAAATAAAAGATTTGTGGAACAAATGTAAAAGCACGTTATAAAAATATTAGTATGCTCTACCTCATATACTACAGATTTTTTTTGAAGGGGTAGACAAACGTATTTTAAGAACTGTCTACAATAATTTTCTCTAATTTAAACCCCACTTAACAAACAAAAAAGGACTAAAATGACCACTTTAGCATCTCAGCCATCTATCACTTAAGAACCAAAACCTTAGGTTGAACATTACCCAGCTCTGGCATGCCCTGTCACAAGGGCGCTGAATACTGCCTCTGTAACTGGGAGATCCTTAGTTTTCATAAATCCAAGAATCTTGCTGCAAAGGAAAAACGAAGATACTCATTGAAAGTATTTATCAAGAACACTCTTTACAATATGTACAGAATTAGGCCTTGAGTTACTTTTGTTTTTAAAATATAATAATAATACACACTTGTTTTAGAAACCACAAAGAAAGAACTGATCCCTTTGATCCCCTTCCCACAAAACCCCACTCTCTAACGTATCAATAGTCTTGAAGTACTATCGATACAAATACTAGATTTTTAAAAATCTGATTATCTGATTTGTCTTACACTACTAATTACCCTTTTAAAAGCATCGTTTCATAAGATTCTTTTAGATAAAAATGAAATGTATTCCAATTTATCCCTTATTTTCCAAACCTTCCATTCATAAGTAGTAATAAATTTTACATAAGCAGAGAAATGGTACAACTGATTTTCTAGACTACTTCCAGTTTTATAAATGAATACAGCTTAAATGGTTAAGAACATTTCCCTTAGGAAATATTTAAAAAAAAAAAAAAAAAAAGCAAAGTCAGCTTTATAGCTCAACAACTCTATACCTCTCTCCAGTAAATCAAATTTTTAATTAAAGTAGCAACTTTTACTTATCTTTTCTCTCTTACACGATAATTTTATATTTTATGTAAGTCAGATTACCAGATTTGCTAGATTAAAACAGTTCTGAAACAATTTCCTTCATTAGGAAGAAGCTTTAAAACAAAGAGTGAACAGACATTAGATTTACAAAATGTACAAATTTGTTCGCTTAAACATGTTCACACAGATCCATACCTGGCACCTTCAATATCTCCCACATTACAATAAGAAGCAATCAATCTCTGGTATGTCACCTGTCAATGAAATGGGCCAGTTAATTTTAAATGTACTTTTTTTTCTGAGTAAAGAAAAAAAATGGTGGATGTGAAAATATATTCACAGTAGCAACTACTTACTCGATTTGGTTGAATGTTTGCTTCCTCCATTTTTGCCAGGAAATCAGTTGGTGAGAATTTATATTCATTTTGAAGATAGACTTTAAGTAAAGCATTATAGTGACTCACATCATACACAGCACCTACAAATGAAATTTAAAATGAATTTTTAGAAGAGCATGGAAAATCCTATGCTTTAAAGTGGACCTAAATTTAACAAACAAAAAGAGTAAAACTATCACTTTAGCATTTCACCCATCCATCTTGGCGCTCAGACCTATCTACACAGATACTCTGTCACACAGAGCAAGCTAAGCATGTAAGACAGTAATTACTGAATTATTGTATAGTTACAAGTAACTGCCTATTCAGATATTAAAAGGCCTCTTACTTATGAAGCACAAAATTATCTTCCTGTTAGAAAACGCTGACAATATCCCTATGTTTAAAAGTGACTGTAAGATTTTTCTATATAAAGCAGTCCTCACATTACAGACACACTGTGATGAATGGATTGTAACTTCAGTTCTTTCACATAGTAGGACTGTGCTGGCAATTCTGTCACTCAAAGCCTTCATTTTAAGGATGCATTCCATTTTCAGCTGATGAACATGATCTATGGTCTGCTCTTGTTAATTATCTGTATTCTAATGACCTTTGTTTTCTTTGTATCCCTACTGTTTAGGGCCACATCAAATAAGGTTACCACACAGCCTTACTCTACTCAGTCATGACATCATGGTCCTTATATCAATTTTGTGGTAACATGTCTCACTACACTTTCATGCATTAAATTTCACATCTTTATTCAATGCCTGTGACCATACAGGCCTATGGTTAGTATCTGGGGGTCAGATTATGAGATTTTAGGCAGCACAGACCTGTTCCATTAAATTAATACACATTTTTATCTTAACAGATACGTTTCTTTCATACTTACTATGTTTCAGGCACTATGCTAAGTGTTCCACATATAGTGGCTCACTTAAACTTCACAACAACTTTGAGACACTATTATCACCCCCATCTTACAGATAGCTCAGATCTGTCAACAGCTCATTCTGTAATTTTGGACAAGTTACTTAAGCTAAAAGATCTCTTGTGTCTTTATAAATCTGTAAACAAGAGCCAAACTGGCAAACTACAAGGTTTCTGGCAATATTAATTCAACAAGTATGCATCAAATGCCATTATACACAAAGCATCATGCTACTGGCAAAGAGGAAAATAAAGAAGCTATGGATTCCATCCTCATAAAGCATACACTTATACAGGAGAGACCTATTTGTAAAGAATTTTAATACAATAACACATTGTTAATCTTTCTATGGAGGAATTAATGCTATTACTGCTGTGTAATGCTTTTTTCTGTTTTAGAATGTAACCTTTTCTGCGTATATTTCTCCAGTTCAATGACTTACTGACATACAGAAATTTCTAATTTTGAGATTCAATATTTTAGCTTTACTTTTCTGCTCCTTTTATACTAATAAAATCCTTTTCCATTCTGAAAGTCAACATTTATCTCTATATTTTTTAACTTAAAAAAAAAATCAACTTATCAAAATGTATTCTAGATGTATGCAAAACTGTGAAGGAAGAATCTGTCTTTATCCTATAGTTTTTTCACATAGGTCCTACACACTTTTTGAAGGATAGTCCTAAATATTTTATTTATTTGTAGCTATACTTTCTTGGATTCTTTTATCTATTTTCTTTTATAACTAGAAGAGGTATGGATTCGTAAACATTAAGTGAGTCCAGCTAATTACTGTAAGCTGATTTTCTGGGATTTTGCAGATTAAACAATCACATCATCTAAAAATAATAACTTCTTGTATTGTTTCACATCTTATTTCATTGCATTATACATGATTGTTGTCGGTTTTAGATTTTTAACACATTAAAGAGGCATCTTTCTATACTTTAAGATTTTTTTAAATCAGGAATGAACATTAAATTGTATTAAACGATCTTTTTTCAAATTATTTTTTGAATATGTACTATGTTACATGACGTAAAACTGAAAAGGTATAAAAAGGTACAGTAAAACCTGTATCCAGTGTTCATCATCCTTCCAGAAATATTTTAATATTGTATACACACGCACGTGTATAAACACTTTTCTTCAAAATGGTATCATTCTATACATACTGGTCTATACCTTAATTTTTATTTATACTCTGGAGAACACCCCCATTGGCATATAAAGAGCTTCTTCCTTTCTTAAAACAGTACACAGTAATCTATTTTATGGGTACTCCATAATTTATTTACCTAATTCCCTAGAGAGGAATATTTGAATTGGTTCCAATTTCTTACTATTACAAACAAGCTACAATGAAGAATATCCTTTTGCATACGTGAGTATATCTGTACCTAAATTCGAACAAATGGAACTGCTTGGTCAAATGGTATGTGCATTTATAACTTTGACAGACAAACCGGCTATTTTCTTCTTTTTCTTTTTTAACTTACCATACTTGTAAGTAATACTTGTTATGAAAAATTATTTATTGTTAATGCCCCTAGATGTCACTATACCTCACCAAATAAATATTACCAAAAAATTATGAATCAAGTAGCCCTTCCATAAAACTGAATTACAGCATTTACGCAAACACCTTTTTGCAAAAAGAAAAAACATCTACACCTTTTATACACATCATATATTTAAACAATCATACCTAATTTCTGAAGTGTGTCCCATATCCTATGAGCAAATTCTGTTCTCTCTTCAAGCTTTAGTTCAGGCAAGAGAGAACCACAACTACGTAGTAGAAGCAAGGCATGACTACCGCCTAGGTCACCTGTGGAAAAAAGGTTAATGGATAACATTTAACATAGCAGCAATATCACATAGATAAATATCGAAATTTACACAGAAATCTATAAGCATTCAAAAATCTTCTGGCTCAAACGGAGAGTATCCATAAATTAGAAAAATCCTATCCTAATGTACAGTGTTACTAAGTTACAAGTCAAACTTTTAATATTAGTCTGCTTTCTTAAGAAATCTAAGGTTATAAAATCTATGCAATCTGCAAAACTCTATCAAATACAAAAATACAAAGAACCTAATTTATAGGCAGTGCTTGCTACAATTCAAAGGCTAAACTTCTCAGTATCTTATGAAAATAGTATCAAGGGCCAGGCGTGAATCCCAGCACGTTGGGAGGTTGAGGCAGGCAGATCACCTGAGGTCAGGAGTTTGAGACCAGCCTGACCAACAAGGAGAAACCCCGTCTCTACTAAAAATATAAAATTAGCTGGACGAGATGGCGCATGCCTGTAATTCTAGCTACTCAGGAGGCTGAGGCAGGAGAATTGCTTGAACCCAGGAGGTGGAGGCTGCGGTGAGCCGAGATTGCGCCATTGCACTCCAGCCTGGGCAACAAGAGCAAGACTCCATTTCAAAAAAAAAAGAAAGAAAGAGAGAGAAAGAAAGAATACTGTAAAGCAGTGTAATTAACATCTATGAATAGAAAAGTTAGGTTCATAATCAGCTACAATATAAGCTTCCCTCTCCCTGTATCTGTAAGCTTTATCTACATATCCCTGAAAGCTGACTTTAAAACAAAGCAAAAATAAACCACTTAGTATGATTCCATTTATATGAAATATCTAGAGTAGGGCAAACCTACAGGGACAGAAAATATGCTAGTTGTTGCCTAGGGCTGGAAGGGATGAGGAGTTGGGGAATTTCTTTTTGGGGTGATGAAAATGTTCCAAAATTGATTGTAGTGATGGTTAAATAAATAAGTCAGAGAGAGAATGTGACGCAGGTCTTTAAATGTACATAACTATAGTAATAATTGATACTTCTTTGGTATCTCTCACCATCAGATTTTATATCTACGCTTCTGAGTATGTCTGAAATCCACGAATAGGCTTTAGGAAGCTACTGAATCCTCTTAAACTGCATGCAAAATTATGCATACGTTTGCATGAGGCTTTTGGGGGTCAGGGGCAGGGAGTGAAGGACCTATAGCTTGCATCAGGCATTAGTGACTCAAACAGATTTTTAGTAGCTAATTGAAAATGAAAGGAAAATAATGGAAATCTGTCTTATATGGTCATCTTACAGAAACCTGACACTCTACAATGGAAGGTAAGAAAAACTAGTTATCGTCCAAGAAACTTACTATTAAAAGTGACTCCATAAACTAGAAAAAGCAAAAAGGCAATTTTTATTTTCTGATTTGGAATAAACATCTAGACCAGGCATGGTGGCCCACGTCTGTAATTCCAGCACTTTGGGAGGCCAAGGCAGGTGGATCACGAGGTCAGGAGTTCGAGACCAGCCTGGCCAACATGGTGAAACCTCGTCCCTACTAAAAATACAAAAATTAGCTGGGCAGTGGCATGCGTCGGTAGTCCCAGCTACTTGGGAGGCTGAGGCAGGAGAGTTGCTTGAACCCGGGAGGCAGAGGTTGCAGTGAGCCGAGATCGCACCACTGTACTCCAGGCCTGCTGGGCGACAGAGTGATACCCCATCTCAAAAAAAAAAAAAAAAAAAAAAAAAAATCTAAAAATGTTTTAGTTACTCCAAACTTTGCCCAGATGAGTTGACAAGATAGAAATCACAATCATAACATAAATGACAATCAACAGAATATAACAAAGAAAATTAAAGTATCAAATAATCTACTCTGTAATGAGCTTACCCTCAAGTATTTATTTAGGTTGATGCAAAAGTAATTGCAGCCATTACGTTTAATGGCAAAAACTGCAATTACTTTTGCACCAACCTAATATTTAAGACCTTTTTTTGTTTTAAAGACAGATGTCTCTCTCTAACGCCCAGGCTGGAGTGCAGTTGTGCGATCTTAGCTCACTACAACCTCTGCCTCCTGGGTTCAAGCGATTCTCTTGCCTCAGCCTCCCAAGTAGCTGGGACTACAGGCACGCGCCACCATGCCTGGCTAATTTTTGTATTTTTAGTAGAGATGGGGTTTTGCCATGTTGGCCAGGCTGGTCTCGAACACTTGGCCTCAAGCGATCTACCTGCCTCCCAAAGTGCTGGGATTACAGGCCTGAGCCACTGTGCCCAGCCAAAAGTCAACTTTATGAACAGGAAATTTTGAAATACCTGAGCGGCAGGTATCATTAAAAACTTTTTGTAGAAGCGTCTTTGGAATGCGGCCAGTTCTTCGAACAGAAAGATCTAGTCTCATTAGAGCCCAATCAAATTGATTGGAAATCCTCCTAGAAGAAACAGTGGACTCCTCTTGAATATCCTTTTCTTTGGCAGCAATGGCATACAGCCTGGCTGGGCTCAGTAGTCCTCTTAAAAATGAAACATAATTAATAATAATCAGTTGCTATCTATTTAGGTCATTTTTTGAACAAAACTTATACAAATTTTAAAATTAGTTATTAAACACCTAAAATCACAGTACAATACCAAAAATAGAGGTATGAACTAATGGGAAAGAAAGTTTTAGCTTTTGCTTTAGATAAAATCATATACACACATACATGAATTATACGCACAGTAAATCTCCTGAATAATTGACAGCATCTTGATAACTTTGAACATGGAATCATTTCAAAATCAGATGGAAATACAGTGTGTTTTAAGTGTTTTTTAAATCTCGCCTTAACCAAAACAAGGTAATGAAAGAAGATGAAGCAGTTTATGCTGCAAAACTCTTCTCACCTCTGTAAACAAGAGATCTAAAATATATCCAAAATTTTTATAACTACCTTTAAGTTTTCTAGGTATAAGTTTACTATGAATTTAAAAGAAGACCAATGTCCAGGCTAAAACGAGGCAGGTTTTTTTTTAAGGATCATTTAGGCCCAAATAATTTCTAATCTGTCTAAATAAAGTTGAAACACTTTATAGTGATAAGGCTCTTAATTCTTATCTGCTGTGCAACTGTCAAAATGTTAGCTGTATTCTTTCCTAATTATTTAAAACAACTGCCACCAAAAATAAAGTGTTAAACATCATTAATTTTAAGGAAGCCAGAAGGGAAAGAAAAATGATTACAAATTAGGTATGGTCAGAACAGTACATTATGTGTTTACAAAGAGCAAGCAATCTTTAAACCATTCACTACTTTAGTAATGGAGTCTAACATGCAAGTCAAATGCTCTCTAACATGAAATCTGAGGGCTTCTAGGCTGTACCTTTTTTTTAAATAAACACAATTTTTTACAGAGACTAGGAAAAAAGAACCACAATTTTTAGAATATCTTTAGGTTTATAGAAAAATTGTGCATTAAGTAGAGTTCCCATATACTTTCTTCTCTAGGCTATTCTAGGTAAAAAGATAAGCTGTACCTGATTTAAAAATATCAGATAAAAAATAATTCTTATGTGTGAAGGAAACTTGTTACCAATCTGAGTTGAATTTAAAAATACTTTCTCTGCATTTAAACATCACTTTTAACAAGTGATTTCTAATTATCAGTGGTTTACACATTTATTGCAAATATTTTAGTTACAGCAGCCACTAAATATATTATACACTATATAATAACTAAGTATAATATAATCACATTTTTCAGACGTACACATTTTCATCACAATGGTGACTTTAAAAACAAAACTTACGTTTCTATCCTATGTTATTAATCTGAAAAAACCAGTCACAAATTGAATGATCAAGTATGTGATGTTTTACTAAAGGAAACTATACTAGAGGTTTCACCTCAAGTTTATATAAAACGAGGCTGTAATTGATAATAGACTAGAAATTCTACCACTGTGATCTGGGAGAAATCATGACTCTAACCATTAGTGATTCCACCATCTAGGTGGAAAATAATGGGAAAAATCAGGATACTGACTAAATAAGACAATGTCTTATTTTTGTAAGACCAATGATTAGCGCATTTTAGATGGCTAATTGACTCAAGTTTGTTAAACGAGCTGAATTAAGCTACAAACCACAGAAGATATACCCTTAAAATAATATTTATCCCTTACTTCCAAAAGGCATTTATCTAGTTGCTATATCAGTTGTTACTAAACTATCCCCTTCTTAATGCCCCGCAAGCACAAAGTGACATTATTTTTAAATTATCCAGGACAACATGTCAAGTGTGGAGGAGTATGCAATAATATTAGTCAACAACAAAAGCTGATTAATACAAAAATTTCAAAATTGTGAAGTCTATTTGCCCAAGTTTTTTACACAACACAAATCTGATAAACTGTTAAAGAGCAAAAATAAAACTTCCGCTACAGGATATTTTTTAAATGTAAGAGAAGACCAACTCAAATTTCAGGCAGAAAACAGATGTTTATAAACTAGCACATTGTTCTGAATATTCTAGGCAAATTTTTTCTCATACACATGTCTTTACTGCAGCTGAGTCTCCTTCTCATAAGTGTGCTTGGATTTAGTTAAGTAGAAACATGAATCTATTATAAAATAAATTGGGATAGAGGAAGGATTACATATTTAACCAAAGAAATCTTCACTCTTCAGTTATATGGTCCAGAACTTATTTTTAAATTCACTCTAATACATCCTGGAAACAAAAGTTTCACAGCCTGGAGCAATGGGTATGTCGTGACAGAAAGGAAAGAACAGAACAAGTCCAGGGGTGACGGTGGGGCCCCGCAAGAAGATCACAACCACCAGGCTTGCACAAGCTGGAGCTCACTGCCTCCAAATGCTAAGGACCAAAATTGATATAACCACATAAGGGGAAATTACTGTATCATCTCATCCAAGTATCATACTGGCTCCTTTACACTTCCTAGTTAAATGTCTCAGGTTCCTTCCACAGACTCCAACTCCTACCACTAATACTCAAATTACCCATAAATGTTTTCTTGTAAAATCTACCATTTAAAGTTATTATCTCTCAGTTTTTTTAAAAAATTAAGGTGGGTTTTTTTTAACTCTTTAATAGAAAACGATCTTATAGTCGAATGTCCATTAAAAAAAAAAAAAAGATATAAAGGATCAGATTATCCTACTAAGCAGGCTTCCATGGGACCCTCCCCACTACTTTAAAGCCTGTACCATTTTTTAAAAAAATAAACACAATTTTTTGATAAGCAGAGACTGACTAGAAAAAAACCCACAATTTTTTAGTATTTTTAGGTTTATAGAAAAATTGTACTGAAAGAACAGTTCCCACTTTCTTCTCCCTCCCGTTTCCCCTAGTAACATTTTGCTGTAGTGTAGTATATTTGTTACAAACGATGAACCAATGCTGATACATTATCCATCAACCAAGGTCCATAATTTACATTAGAGTTCACTGTGTGTATACATGTTTTGACAAACATATGACATGTATCCACCTTTACAGTATCATACAAAATAATTTCACCGCCCTAAAAATGCCCTGTGCTCTATCTATTCATTCCTTCCACCCTCCTTCCGAACCCCTGGCAACCACTGATTTTTACCTGTCTCTAGTTTTGCTTTTACTAGAAAGTCATATGGTTGCATCATACAGCATGCTGCCTTTTCAGATTGGCTTCTTTCAC
The DNA here is from genome assembly GCF_028885625.2 of Pongo pygmaeus. Classification (NCBI taxonomy): domain Eukaryota; kingdom Metazoa; phylum Chordata; class Mammalia; order Primates; family Hominidae; genus Pongo; species Pongo pygmaeus. The sequence goes on along the minus strand of NC_072385.2, from coordinate 89,747,561 downwards.
CTAGCAATATACATTTATGGTTCCTCCATGTCTTTTCACAGCATGACGGTGCACTTCTCTTCACTGTTGAATAATGTTCTTTTGTAGATATACGTGATTTGTTTACCCATTTGCCTACTGAAGGACATCCAGGTTGCTTCCAATTTTTGACAATTATGAATAAAGCTGCTATAAGCATTTGTGTGAAGGTTTTGGTATGGACATAAATTTTGAACTCATTTGGGTAAATACCTAATGGTAAATCTATGTTTAGCTTTGTAAGAAAACTACCAAACTATCTTCCAAAATAGCTATACCATTTTGCTTTCCTACTAGCAATAAATGAGAGTTCCTGTTGTCCTACATGCTTGCCAGTATTTGGGGTTTTCGATGTTTTGCTGGATTGTTGCCATTCTGATAGTGGTATCTCATTGTTGTTTTAATTTATATTTCTCTAATGACATAAGCTGTTGAACATCTTTTCGTATGCTTATTTGCCATCTATATGTCTTTTCTGGTTAAGTATTTTCTGCCCATTTTTATTTATTTTATTTTATTTTGAGATGGAGTCTTGCTCTGTCACCCAGGCGGGAGTACAATGGCGCGATCTCAGGTCACTGCAACCTCTGCCTCAGGATTCAAGTGATTCTCATGCCTTAGCCTCCTGAGTAGCTGCGATTACAGGCACACACCACCATGCCCAACTAATTTTTATATTTTTAGTAGAGACGGAGTTTTACCATGTTGGCCACGCTGGTCTCAAACTCCTGACCTCAAGTGATCTGCCCACCTTGGCCTCCCAAAGTGCTAGGATTACAGGCGTGAGCCACCATGCCCAGGCCATACACGTTCTTAAAACTCTTCTCTCCACTTTTTTTCTTCTTCACTGATATTATGAATCAGTTTAGTGTCACTTTAGAGCTATCAAGAGTTTAAAGGGAGATACAGGTAGAAGACAGAGATTAATAGCTAATGTTTATCAGGTGTTTAATTTGTGCTGGGTATGAGAAAATTATAACTTACAAATGAAAAAACTGAAGCAACTTGCCCAAAGTCATCACAGTTAAAGCTAATGATAGGGCCAGGGTTAGCACTCAGACGGTCTCATTCTGAAATGAACTCAACGTGGCAAAAGGGCATTGAAGAAACTAATCTAGCTGCAGTTGGGTGTTCACACTGGAAAGTGGTAAAAAATTAAACCTAGACAGTGAGAGTGAGACTAGACAGTGGAAAGTCTCCAATGGCAGATAAATAAGGGATTTGGATTTTATGACACACTTGTAAAGTACAAAACTAGTTTTCATAGAGCCGCTCTCTCAACTTATTTTGTTGCACTGTAATGTAGAAAATGGGGAACTCAAATTTATCTCCTGCGTTTTCACCAATCCCTAATTTAACTATTCCACTTGAATTTTCTTTAGCCTGTTGATACGCTGGATCACGTGGATTGATATTCAAATGCTGAACCGTCCTTGCACAGTTGGAATAAATCCCACTTGATCACGGTAAATCATTCTTTTTATATACTGCTGGAGCCTCCCGAGTTTTAATGTATCCAAAATTCAAAAAGATAATCCCTTTTAAAAATGTTTGGTAATGAGCCGGGTGCGGTGGCTCATGCCTGTAATCCCAGCACTTAGGGGAGGCCGAGGCGGGCGGATCACAAGGTCAGGAGATTGAGACCATCCTGGCTAACACGGGGAAACCCCGTCTCTACTAAGAATACAAAAAATTAGCCGGGGACCGTGGCGGGCGCCTATAGTCCCAGCTACTCCGGAAGCTGAGGCAGGAGAATGGCGTTAACCCGGGAGGCGGAGCTTGCAGTGAGCTGAGATAGCGCCACTGCACTCCAGCCTGGGCGACAGAGCAAAAAAAAAAAAAAAAAAGTTGGTATTCCCTTCAAATTTCTCCACTGCAACCAACTATTCCACTAATACCCTGTTCCCTCAAACTCAAAATCTTAGACTAATTACTTTATTGGGCAAAGTCTCTCAGCCTTTATATCCCATCTAGTGAGTGCTTAGATGTCTGAGGCTTTTGATGAACTCATGGACTTCTGCAACAAATCTTTAGTTTCTCAGGCTTCAGCCTCTCTTCATACAACTGCCAGATCAACCATCCTCAAAACCATCTTTTTTCAAAAATCCTATCATTGTTCTTTACTTATCACATCAATTCTGTTCTTCCATTTATTAATTCAAAAAATATTTACTGAGTGCTTTCTATGTATAAGGCACTGGCTAGAATATTCTTATCTAGTAATAAATCTAATAAATTAGACCTTTAAAAATATTAATTATGGTAAATGTAATTAAGAAAAGAAACAAGGGGCCAGGCACGGTAGCTCAAGCCTGTAATCCTAGCACTTTTGGAGGCCGAGGCAGGCAGATCACTTGAAGTCCGTTCGAGACCAGCCTGGCCAACGTGGTGAAACCCTATCTCTACTAAAAATACAAAAATTAGCCTGGCATGGCGGCAGGTGCCTGTAATCCCAGCAACTCGGAAGGCTGAGGTGGGAGAACTGCTTCAACCCAGCAGGCAGAGGTTGCAAGTGAGCCAAGATCGCCCCACTGCACTCCAGCCTGGGAGACAAAGAGAGACTCTGTTTCAAAAAAAAAAAAAAGCTGGGCACAGTGGCTCACGCCTGTAATCCCAACACTTTGGGAGGCCAAGGCGGGCGGATCACCTGAGGTCGGGAGTTCGAGACCAGCCTAACCAACATGGAGAAACCCCATCTCTACTAAAAATACAAACTTAGCCAGGCATGGTGGCGCATGCCTATAATCCCAGCTACTCGGGAGGCTGAGGCAGGAGAATCGCTTGAACCTGGGAGGCAGAGGTTGCGGTGAGCCGAGATCACGCCATTGCACTCCAATCTGGGCAGTAAGAGCGAAACTCCATCTAAAAAAAAAGAAAGAAAAGAGACGCCACTGGTCAATAAATAATAGCTGTCTTATAGAAGGTGCTCAATAAATGCCTCTGAGTTTTTGTTTGTTTGTTTTTTGAGATGGAATCTCGCTCTGTCGCCTCCCGAGTAGCTGGGACTACAGGCACCCGCCACCACGCCCAGCTAATTTTTTTGTTATTTTTTTCAGTAGAAACGGCATTTCACCATGTTAGCCAGGATGGTCTTGATCTCCTGACTTCGTGATCCGCCCGCCTCAGCCTCCCAACGTGTTGGGATTACAGGCATGAGCCACCACACTCGGCCAAATGCCTCTGAGTTTTTACAATATCTTTCCTTTATCTTTTTTTTGAGACAGGGTCTCATTCTGTTGTCCAGGCTGGAGTGCAGTGGTGCAATTATGGCTCACTGCAGCTTTGAACTCCTGGCCTCAAGCAATCCTCCCACCTCAGCCTCAGCTCCCAACTAGCTAGGACTACAGGTGCATGCCACCACAGCTGGCTAATTTCTTTTTTTCTAGAGATAGGAGTCTCACTGTGTTGCCCAGGCTGGTCTTGAACTCCTGGCTTCAAGTGATCTTCCTGCCTCAGATTCTCAAAGTGCAGAGATTACTGGGCCTGGCCTAAAAAATCTTTTATAAAACTAAGTCACAATGAACTTTCTCCCTCTAAGAATTGAATTCTCCAAAAACTTTTGACAAATTTAGCTGCCCCAGTTTTATGCTTTATGGTAAATCACAGAATTTTAGACTAAAAAAGCTACTAGCCACCCTTCTACACTTGGTAACAACCTTCTGGCCTGAAATACCAATCCACTCCTTTCCACCTATCCAGATTTCCCTTCCATCTCCCAGGATCCTCCAGTCAAAAGGGATGTCTCCTGTGTCTCACCTATGGAGGAAGTAATGCAAAGTCAGTTAACCAGATTGGGAACGATGATGTGACACAGAGAAAGACACTCTTCAGAATCTATGAAGATCCCTTCCAGATACATTCTGAGATCTTCTATGTTTACTTACCTGTGAAAGTCTTTAAATCCCAAGTTTATATCATATATTGCCTTTTAAAAAATGTTTTTGTCCATAAGTAATCCCTTCACCATCTAAAACACAACAGTCTGGACCTCATTCTGCACCCAATGGAAACTACCATGGCACTTAACTGTAAACAGGAAAATGACAAGATCAAATGTGTAACATATGTAAAACACTTGTAACACATGTTGCAACATATGTAAAACATTTCAGAAACGGGAATCACGGTATCTGGAGTTGAATCTCAACTTGAGGTCTTGAATAAATTATACTTCTAACCCTGTTTCCTAATTTGTAATAACCCACGGAAGTTGAAATGTTTGTATGATGTTATGTTTACAAACACACTTTGAAAATAATAAACATCAGGCCAGGTGCAGCAGCTCACACCTTTAATCCCAGCACTTTGGGAGGCTGAGGTGGTGGATCACCTGAGGTCAGGATTTCGAGACCAGCCTGGCCAACATGGCAATGGCAAAACCCCATCTCTACTAAAAATACAAAAATTAGCCGGGCATGGTGGTATGCGCCTGTCGTCCCAGCTACTTGGGAGGTTGAGGTGGGAGAATCGCTTGAACCTGGGAGGCAGAGGTTGCAGTGAGCCGAGATGGCCCCATTACACTCCAGCCTGGGTGGCAGAGCCAGACTCCATCTCAAAAAAAAAAAAAAAAAAAAAGAAAGTAATCAACATCTATTCTAAAGGTACCATTGTTTACCCTAATCCCCAAATCTACTTTTCTTAATTCTGCTAACACTCTCACCAATCTTCTGTTCTCGTTCTCTCAAGAAAAGGATCTTTTCTTCAGTTCTGTACTACCTTGTTGAAGGCCTATTACTCCTAATTTGTAATACCAGTGTTGTTCCATCCCCACGTTCCTATAATCTACATAAACTTTGTCAGAATCTGTACTTAAAATCCTCCAATGGCTTCCAATCATCAACTAACCTACCTTCTAAGCAATCTTGGTAGCCTCAAGAAATCAACTTCCACCACATCCCACACAGCTACACAGGATAAACAGCCTCCAAGTCTCTTCATGCTCTTCTCTATTTTTGGAACACTCTGAATATCCACTACCATGTGTCCTCTAAAACTCAATGTCCCCCTGCCATAAAACAAATGGCACTGCTCCTCTCTCTGAAATACCACCATATTATATTCTTCTCTTACGGACAGTACATCTAATAGTTGTACATGTGCCTGTCTAGCCCTGTGATTGATAAATCTATACTCATAGAGCAGAGGCTGAATGTTACAGATTTCAAAACCCCAAAGGACCCATCAGGTTCTTTTTTTTTTAAATTGAGATGGAGTCTCGCTTCGTAGCCCAGGCTGGAGTGCAATGGCGTGATCTCGGCTCACTGCAACCTCCACCTCCTGGGTTCAAGCAATTCTCCTGCCTCAGCCTCCCAAGTAGCTGGGATTACAGGCATGGGCCACCACGCCTGGCTAACTTATGTATAGATACATTTTTTTTTTTTTTTTGAGATGGGGTCTCACTCTGTCGCCGAGGCTGGAGTGCAGTGGCCTGATCTCTGCTCACTGCAAGCTCCGCCTCCCAGGTTCACGCCATTTTCCCACCTCAGCCTCCCGAGTAGCTGGGACTACAGGCGCCCGCCACCATGCCCTGCTAATTTTGTTTTTGTATTTTTAGTAAGAGATGGAATTTCACCATGTTGGCCAGCCTGGTCTCAAACTCCCGACCTCAAGTGATCCGCCCGCCTCAGCCTCCCAAAGTGCTGGGATTACGGGTGTGAACCACAGCACCCAGCCGGACCCATCAGATTCTTAATATCTGCAGAAGATTTTTCTAAAATGAGTTTTCTAAAAGTTTTCTTCCAACTTTAGAAATAAAAATCACACCATCCCATCAAAGGACAATATGTGATTTTCACCTTTAGGCCAATCATTAGTCTAGATCTACTTCCAAACAGATTTAGTCCAAAGCTTATCTTTCCTCTGAAGTACACAAGTATTATGCTAAAAACCATCACACAAAGAATACACACACAAAGCAGCTCTGATCCAGAAATGCAAGGAAAATGTATGTGACAAAGCAAGAGTATTTATCTCCTCACAGAGAACAGAGTAAGAGCTGGTTTTTAAGAAAGCATCTATTTGAAAAATAGATGTACTGAAATGGGAAAATGAAGAGCAAGACTACATATTACAAAGGAAAAGGATATACTTCTTGGTGCTACAATTTTGAAAACAGATTACTAATGTCTAATAACTTCACTCACTAATACTCATTTGTCCTCAGATAGGACATTCCTGGTAATCAAGCTCAGGGTGAATTTGTGTAGACACACTGCACTGCATGGATGGGTTAAGCATCCCTTCAATTTCCTCCAGTTTACCATATTCCTTCTTCAATGTCTTAAGATTTTCATTGATTCACTCAACAAACATTTGACGCCTACTATATGCCACAAAGTTAAACACCAGGGAAAGCAAAAGGAGTAAGACACAGTATCTGCCTTCAAGCAACTTACAGCCAGCTCCAGAGTGTTGATGAGTGCACATGTCATAGTGTTAATGGGTGCTTTAGTGATACACGGTCTAAGAGGAGGCACAAGAAAGGAGCCAGTCAAACGGGAGAAGCAGTCAAGTTAAGGTTCAACAGAGATGGGGGACACCTAACTCAGGGGGAAGAGGAGACACATTCCAAGAGTCAACATTACACTCAAAGGCAACGAAATATACAACATGGCCCATCAAAGCCTTGCAGATCCACAGACAAGCACTAGACCTACAAAATCAGAATCTGCAGTTTAACAAGAGCCCCAGGCAATCATGCTCACTAGAGTTTAAGAAGCCCTGCTGTAGATCACTTCAAAGTATAGACTGGTATGGCTAGAACACAGGATGCCATGGGAGGGAACTCACAAGAGATGACGCTCCAGAGGCAACTCCAGCTCATAAAGCACCCGTGCTAAAGAGTCTGGATCTCCTTCTGGACCCAATGGGAGCCACCACAATGCTTAAGTGTAAGTAGGAAAATGACATGATCAAATTACCAGGGAGACTAGGGAATGATGATGCGGTTGGAGGAAAAGGGATGCATTCCAAATGAAGCAGATCTAACAGGGCTTAATCATTTGTGCAATCAATAAATGGGGGGTGAAGGGAGTGAGAGACAAATGGGAAAACAAACATGTAGATATCCAGGATCTTTCTGGAAGGCAGGTAGAAACAGCAACATTCACGAAAATAGGGAACACAAGAGGAACAGATGTGAGAAGAAGGAGGGGTCCAATTTGAGCTGTGTTGGCTTTGAAGTACCTATTGTTCAAGCAGGTGGATGTGTAGTAGATGGTCCATATCTGGGAGAAACATCATCAGATAGGTAAGTAATGCCCTGAAAAATGGAAAAGGTCACAAAAGAGAATGAAAATGTTGAGAAAACATAGAAGGACCACAAGTAAAACTACCAAGAACATCAGCATTTAATAGGTGAACAGAAGCAAGAGGAATGAAGCAAATGGGACAAACCCTAAAGAGAAGAGAACCTAGAAAAATGGTGTCATCAATACCAAGAAAAGGGTCTCATGAAGGGGAAAATGGAAGACAGAGTAATATGCCAGGTCAAGGCCTAAAAAGTGGATTTGGTAATTAAAACAGGTCCTTTCAAAAAGTTAAATAAACATACATCTTACACATACATAAGTCATTAGAAGGATAGCTATCAATGAATGGCTCTCTGGTTGATATAATTAAGGGTGATTTTTAGTTTATTGTTCCCACCACCCAGGTTTTGCAACTGTCCCTTGAGGCACTTCGAGGAATAATTTTTGCAACTGTTCTTCAAGGCACTTTTGAAATAATTTTTCAAAAATACAATAAAAAAATCAATAAACAAGATAATAATGGCCTTTGACAGTGGTGTGACTGCAGTAGGTAGGAAAGTGAATGAAAAGTGAGGAAATTAAAGGGACAGAGAAGTATGGACAGGGAAGAGACTGAGAAGCTTCTAGAGTAAACAGAGTTCCAGGAAAGGTTCTGTGTTTCAGGTGGGCAAGATCTGGGCATGCTTACAGGATGTCGGGTAGGAGACTATATACAGTGCTCAGAGTCCAGGAAAAAGAGGGAACAATTACTTCTTTATTGCCTGCTATCACCTGAACACACAGTGGTGAACAAGACAAAGTCCTGCTCTCATGTAGCTTACCTTCTACTAAAGAAAAAAAAAAAAAAAAAAAAAAAACAAGAGAAATAAGTAATGATATCAGACAAGTGAGGTGTGCCACGAATAAATCTACAATAGGGCCGGCATGTTTTGGATTGAGTGTTGAGGTAAGGCTTCCTTGAAGAGACATTTGAGATCTGAATGATAAGAAAGCAACTTTACAAAGATAAGGGGGAAAGGCCTTTACAGATAATGAAACTGAGGAACAGACAGGTTAGTAAGATGTCTGAGATTATGCAGTAAGTAAACAGAACCCTTTCTACTAAACTGTGTTCTCTCTTTATTCAGTTCTCCTCAAATGCAACAGTCAAGATAAAAGAAAATGTGGACCTTCCCCTGGCCTCACAGAAATGCTGAGGATTAGAAAAATAAGAGTAATGGGCACAACTTTCTCAAAAGAAACTCTGAAAGCCAAGAGATGTATATAGTTCTGTGCTCAGAGGCATGATTTCGGAAAGTTAACTGTTCAAGCCCAATAAGAAAATATAGGCAGACTCCAAATTACAAGTAGGCTCCATTCCAAAGATTATAACTAAGTTGTTAAGAAATCATAAATTATTTCCTCCACGTAATTTTATGGCGAGATTAGGTGTTCAGGCTGGTCCATGAAGGTCCGCATAACCGTAGATGTTATGACTACTGTTGTAACCAACAAAGCACTTACTAGGCATCAGGCCCTATACTAAGTGCTTAATACAGATAATTCTGCAATATTCCTAACACTATTACTACTCCCACCTTATAGATAAGGAAGCTGAGGCCTGGAGATGTTAAGTAACTTGTCTAATGACATAATGCAGATAAATTGAGGATAAAATGCAGATAAATCTGGAGTAGGCTGCAGTCTGGGCCCAGCCTACTGCAGATCCTTGGCTCTCAGTCCTTACGCGAGCTCTCAAAGTACCTTAATTTACAAGCATCAGTCTTTCAAAATCATTTTTTCTCCAATGCTAAAAGCTCAGCACCTATCTCCCCTTCTCTGGTGGTCAAAATACTATTAATAACCAAATGAACACTTTCACCAACTTTTCTTATCCCCTCCACTACAAAAGTCTATACCAAACCTATCTCTGATAAACCTCAAACCATGAGCATTTATTCGCCTATCTGACACCCACTGAGAGTTTAACTTGCCTTTGCATCCCCAGATTCCAGAGTGCCTTGCATGTGCTCATTCATTCAAAGACACTTACAGGCCGGGAGCGGTGGCTCACACCTGTAATCCCAGCACTTTGGGAGGCCGATGCAGGAGGATCGCTTGAGGTCAGGAGTTCGAGCCTAGCGTGGCCAACATGGTGAAACCCAGTCTTAGTAGAGACTTTTAGTAGAAAGTACAAAAGTTAGCCTGGCATGGTGGCGCACACCTGTAATCCCAGCTACTCGAGAGGCTGAGGCAGGAGAATCGCTAGAACCCGGGAGGCGGAGGTTGCAGTGAGCCAAGATCGCGCCACTGCACTCCAGCCTGGGCGACTGAGCGAGACTCCGTCTCGAAATAAATAAATAAATAACAAACAAAGACGTTTACAAATCCTACCATGACAGTTCCCAACTCGCGCAACACCTTCCTAAATGCTGAAGGAAAACTCCATTCAAGAGAACGCAAGCAAAAGCCCAAACTGATCATAATCCAGCGTCCAGCTTTAAGCCATCCGTGGCTCACCCAAACTCCCAACCCACTCCCAGCCGCCCCATCCCTCGCAAAAAGCTAAATTTCCAATATCTAAATGCTAGGTGGTTACTGATCACCAACGGTGACCCCACGTGGGACACCACCCAAGCTGGCCAAGTGTAAGGAAGAGACCACCACCCGACTCCCCAAAACAGTCTTCAAAGCTCCCCTCATCTTCGTTGACCGTGGATACCCCGAGGGCAGTAAGATCCAGGCTGAAGTGGCGAGGGCAGGATTCAAGCCGGAAGCAGGCCATGCCCGCAGCCGTGACCTTCTGAAGGCGCTTAACCCTATCACCCGAAAACCCCCGGTACGGAGCGTGGTGCGGGGCCCGGGGAGGCTAGGTCCTGGGGCGGCGAGAAGGGTGGCGAGCACAGGCAGGACCCGGTCCCTGCCGGCACCCACGACCCCGAGGGACCCTGGCGCCGCAGCCTGGCTGGAGGAAGGGCCTGGGCACTCACCCGGCCACGGGCCCGGCGCGAGCGGCGGGCAGATAGGAGGCGGCATGCGGCCGGCCCGGGCCGCCAGGGAGGAGGCGCAGGGAGAGCGGAAGGCGCGGGGCCGCCCCAGCACGCAGCAGCCAACGCGCGGATCTCAGCAGGGCTGCCATTGCTCGAACGTCCCCGCAGCGGGAAGCACGCTCCTCCAGAAGGACAGGAAGAGTATATGACCGCAGGGTCGCCTGGCGCGGCAGAGACCAACTGCCGGGCGCGCCAAATGTGGGGGGGAGCCAGGGATTGTTTTAGGTTGGAAGATGGAAAACCGCACTTCTCTAAGGAGACCCAATATGATATTCACATAAACGATGTTGCTTGTTTCATTATCGAAGCTTTTCTTTTCCGTCTTCCGTCTCCGATCTGGGCATCGTGTTCATTCGCTGCACCCCTGCACTCCTCTGTTGGTAGAGCCGCAAGAGGTCAACTCCTCCCAGGCTGGCGCAGAGGCTTGTGGGAGGCCAACTAGTAAAGACACAGAGAACTCTCGAGGAGAGCCGACTATGAAGACCCCAGGATGTGGGGCGGTTTCCCCCGCCCCCGAGTGCAGATGTTGCAGCTAACGTTCAGCGCTGACGCGATGTCCAATAGGAACGGCCCTTCACTCTCAGAAACGCGGGCCAGAGAAACCGTGGAAGTCGTTTGCACCTTGCCGTTTGCCTCCCAGGTTCAACATGATAGGATGTGGATTATCATGGCCTGGGAACAGTGTAAAGGAACGCGCGGGTCCCCACCCTAAGCGCGTACGCGGGGCCTCGCTTTAGAAAATAAATGAATTCTACCAAAAATCCTGTAGTTTTAAAGCTGGAATTGAACTGACTCTCTTCCCCAACCCTCCACCCCTACCGCGCGTCTCCCTTCAGTAAATGCACATATACATGTGAGAAGTAAAAGAACAATGTAATTAAGAGTCTCCAGCCAAATCTGGGGAGAAAACAGGCAAGTTAAACCCATCGCTGGCGCAGTGGCTCATGCCTGTAATCCCATCGCTTTGGAAGGCCGAGGCGGGTGGATCACCTGAGGTCAGGAGTTCGAGACCAGCCTGGCCAACATGGTGAAACCCCATCTCTACTAAAAATACAAAAAATTAGCCGGGCGTGGTGGCAGGCGCCTGTAATCTCAGCTACTCGGGAGGCTGAGGCAGGAGAATTGCTTGAACCCGGGAGGTGGAGGTTGCAGTGAGCCAAGATGGCGCCATTGCACTCCAGCCTGGGTGACACAGCGAGACTCTGTCTAAAACAAAACAAAAAAAACACGTCGCTGCCTTCACAGGGCTTACGGACTGGATCGGTTCCCTGTGCACACGTGGGAAGCTGAGAACAGCCTTCCACTCCCTCTCCACCTGCCTGTCCCCTACCTATCACCAGGCGAACGCGCGGGTATTTCCTCTGGAAGCCCTCCCACGGTCATTTCCCCTGTGACTGTTTATCCCACTGGACCACGAACTCCTTATCAGTAGGGACTGTGATGTCTTATTGTAGGCCATACACCTACCCAGTGCCAGACACACAGTAGGTCTCATTAAATATGTGTTAAATTAATGTCTATTTTGAGATGACCTAGCTCACCTCTGCTTTGAGAGATGAGGGAACAAAGACACCCGCTCCAAGCCCCCAAAAGAAACAAGGTGAAATGAATGACTCTGGGTTATATTACTGAGCACTGGGAATACAAGTTATTCACCTATTCAACACGTATTTATTGAACACATATCCAGTGCCATACACTATTTGAAATCCTGGGAATACAGCAGAGAAAAAAACAAACCAACCCTAGATTCTAATTAAGCTCTTTAAAGTTTAATTTGGGAAGACAAAAAGAACTGTGATGCAAAATACGCCAGGGTAAAGGGATTGAAGGTGTCATGGGGGAAGTTGCTTTTTTTTTTTTTTTTTCTCGAGACAGCGTCTTGCTCTGTCACCCAGGCTGGAGAGCAATGGCGCGATCTTGGCTCACTGCAGCCTCGACCTCTGGGCTCAAGTGATCCTCCCACCTCAGCCTCCTGAGCAGCCGGGATTACAGGCCCAAGCCCTGGCTAATTTTTGTATTTTTAGTAGATATGGGTTTTTACCATGTTGCCCAGGCTGGTCTCAAACTCATGGCCTCAAGCAATCTGCCTGCCTCGTCTCTCAAAGTGCTGGGATTACAGACATGAGCCACCACGCCTGGAGAGTTGATATTTTAAATAGGAAAAACGTTGAACAGAAACCTGAAGGAAGGAAAAGAGGAAGCCAGGAGAATCTTCTGGAAGGAGAAAAAAAAAAAAAAAGAGTGGTTAAGGCTTAGAGAACAGCAAACACCATAACCCAGAGGCAATAATAGGTGTAGCCTATTCAGAGAACTTTAAGGAGGAGGACTGTGTGGATGAGAGAAAAGAGCAGGGGGTAGAGAGCAGGGGGTAGGAGTAGGGGAAGGAGCAGGGGGTGGAGAGGGGCCTGGAGGTCGGAGAGGTAGTTGGAGGCCATATCAAGCAGGGTGTTGTAGGTGGCCATGAAGACTGACTTTTATTTAGACTGAAGACTGACTTTTACTTAGAATGAGATGAGAAACCATTGGATAGTTTGGTGTGTTGCTTTTAAAGAGATGGAGTCTTGCTGTGTTGCCCAGGCTAGAGTGCAGTGTCTATTCACAGGTGCAATTATGACACACTACAGCCTTGAACTCCTGGGCTCAAGCAATCCTCCTACCCTGGCCTCCCAAGGAAGTGGGACTACAGGTGCATGCCACCAAACCCGTTTGCTTTTTTTTTTTTTTTTTTAAGTGCAGTGGCACAATCTAGGCTCACAGCAACCTCTGCCTCCCCAGGTCCCAGCGATTCTCATGCCTTAGCCTCCCAAGTAGCTGAGATTACAGGCATGCACCACCACACCCAGCTAATTTTGTATTTTTAGTAGAGATGGGGTTTCACCATTTTGGCTAAGCTGGTCTGTAACTCCTGGCCTCAAGTGATTCACCCACCTCGGCCTCCCAAAGTGCTGGGATTATAGGTGTGAGCCACAGCACCCAGCCACCCATTTGTATTTTGAAAGGGTCACTCTATCTGCTGTTTGGAAAGGAGATTTTAGGGGAATGGGGATAAATAAAAATAGACCAAAGAGAAGGCTAATCCAGACTAGAGATGGTGGTGGCTTGGATTAGAGGGTAGCAGGTGAAATGATGAGAAAGGGTCAGGTTCTTACTCTATTTAAATAGCAGAACCAAGGGGATTTACTGATGGATTGGCTGTGGATTGTAAGTCAAGAACGGCTCCAAAGGTTTTGGCCTAAACAACTAGAAAGATGGAGATGACTCTGATTTAAAAGGGGAAAACAGAAGCAGATTTAAAAAGTGAAATCAAAAATGATCTTCTAGAATATTAAGCTTGTGCCTGCTAGACATCCAAGCGTCAAATTTGAATAGGGGTTGGCTATATGACATACAAGTCAGTTCAGGGGAAAAGTCAGAGCTAGAGATACATTTGGGAATCTGCAGCTTGTACCTAATATTTGAAGCCACAGAAATGGATGAAAGCATCTAGGAAGAAAATGCAGATAGACAAGAGAGGGAGTCCAAGGACTGAGGCTTGTGTCATTTCAATCTTTAGAGGATGTATAGATGAAAATCTAGCAAAGGAAACTGAGAAAGAAGAGCCAGAGAGGCAGGAGAACTGAGCCCAGTGAGGTCACAAATACCTGAATGAAAGAAGTCCTTCCAGGAAGGAATTATCAATCACATACAATGCTACTGTTAGTTCCAATACAATGAGCATGCAACATTGACCATAGAATTTGTTGTTTGTTTGGGTCCGAGCAATTCCCTGCCTCAGCCTCCTGAGTAGCTGGGATTACACGCACCCGCCACCATGCCTGCAAATTTTTGTATTTTAGTAGAGACGGGGTTTCACCATTTTGGCCAGGTTGGTCTTGAGCTCCTGACCTCGTGATCCACCCGCCTCGGCCTCCCAAAGTGCTGGGATTACAGGCGTGAGCCACTGCGCCCAGCCTGGAATTTTCTTTAATATACTTCCCCAAAGAATAAAAGGCCTTCTCCAAAGAATAAAAGGCCGGGCGCAGTGGCTCACACCTATAATCCCAGCACTCTGGGAGGCCGAGGCGGAAGGATCACTTGAGCTAGGGAGTTTGAGACCAGCTTGGACAACATGGTGAAAACCTGTCTCTACAAAAAAAAAAAAAAAAAAAAAAAAAAAAAATGCAAAAATTAGCCAGGCAAGGTGGCGCACATCTGTATTCCCAGCTACTTAGGGGGCTGAGGCAGAAGGATTGTTTCAACCCGGGAGGTGGAGGCAGCAGTAAGCTTTGTTCACGCCACTGCACCCCAGCCTGGGTGACAAAGTGAGACCCTGTCTCAAAAAAATAAAATAACAAAAATATAGAAAAAGGAAATGTGACAATATCTTGATAATCGATGAAGTTAGGTGATGGGTATATGGGAACTCATTTTACTATTCTGTTTTTTTTTTTTTTTTTTTTTTGAGATGGAATCTGGCTCTGTTGCCCAGGCTGGAGTGCAGTGGTGTGATCTCGGCTCACTGCAACCTCTGCCTCCCGGGTGCAAGCGATTCTCCTGCCTCAGCTTCCTGAGTAGCTGGGATTACAGGTGCGTGCCACCACACCTGGCTAATTTTTGTATTTTTAGTAGAGACAGGGTTTCACCATGTTGGTCAGGCTGGTCTCGAGCTCCTGACCTCAAGTGATCCGCCCGCCACAGCCTCCCAAAGTGCTGAGATTACAGGTGTGAGCCACTGCGCCCAGCCTATTCTATTTTGTGTATGTTTAAATATGTTCACAAAGAAAAAGAACTTAAATGCTGGTTATATTTTGATTTCACTTCTCACTAATACAGCATGACTGGGAGTTTGAAAAACATTGTATTCAAATAGTCAATATAAATGCAAAGTAGACAAAAGCACCAGCTAGACAAATGTACCAGACTGTACCCTGAGAACTGGAGAGCTGTTCATAGCAACATGATTAATTGACTTCTCCAACAAATAGCAGCTCAAACATCAAAACTTGCAGTTGTTGCTAAACCATTTTACATAAAATATTAAATCTCCAAGATTGTAGCTATTACAATCTAAGAAAAAGATTTGCATTTAACATGAAAGTTTAAAAAGAAAGAAAAATTTAACTTTGAAATTCTGAGCCCAAAGTATAGTACTCAGCACCCTAAATCGGAAGCTTACAAAGCAGGTGGCATTACCCTTGTTTCTCTTAGGTCGATTAATTTATTTCTTGCCTCCTAATAATTTTTTATGAATCACAAAGATCAGAAAATAAAACTGATTCTTCATAACTGTTTGTCAGCCTTTTTGGAATCTATTCCAATTTTGACACAAGCACATTCAAAATAGTGTGAGCAAAGAACCAAGTGATTGCCTTAAGTTTAAAAGCCTGTTTTACTCAAAAGACTTAACATATTTTAAGCAGCAGATTTAATGTTTAGCTGTGATTATGCTTTCTCTTAAGGCAACTTGTCTGATGAATCAAGGGCTTCTCTCATCTGTGACTGCATTTTTCATATCCAAATGTATTCATGTATGTAATTCCCAATTATTCAAAAATTATTCTGCTCAGATCTTTCTTTGCACACAGCTTCAAGATTCTCACTACAAGTGGAGGTCCAATTTGCCATTGTTACACCCTTCAGCAACACTTCTGTCAAACAGATTATTTCAGAAGCTTACAAACCAGCAAGACAGATGCAGGGTCATGTACTGTAAGAAAGTAACCAACGCTGGCAACAAGGAGTTGTTGCTGATATTTTCCCAGTGTTACCATGTGTGAAGGCTGAAAAGTTTATGTGTTTCCCACAGGGCAGATAGTGTCTGGATAAATCAATATAGAATAGTAGTCAAACATAATTGGCATTTCAATGTATTATACAACTGAGTCCCTTTAAGACATAAAATGGATATAATTCTTATATTACTGAAAATAAACTTTAGGACGTCTTTATTGAACAATCATTGTTAATGCCTAAAATGTAACATGAATCTCTTAAATTTCCTGGTTAATGGATGATTTCTGTATGTCTTGTTTTGTTTTTAAGGAACTAGAAAATGTATTTAATTTTCTTTGAGCAATGGATAATGTGGAATTTCTATTTTAGCTTGTGTATCTCTGAGGGTTGAAAAATAATTTACATTGAACACTTTTATGCAACTTGCCTTCTGATCATTTCAGTTTAATTGGGAGAGGGAGGACTAATAGAGTTTACTTGGGCTAGTACATTATGGATTTTCTGGCCGGGTGCAGTGACTCATGCTTGTAATCCCAGCACTTTGGGAGGCAGAGGCAGGTGGATCACCTGAGGTCAGGAGTTCAAGACCAGCCTGCCCAATATGGCGAAGCCCCATCTCTACTAAAAATACAAAAATTAGCCAGGCGTGGTGGTGGGCACCTGTAATCCCAGCTACTCGGGAGGCTGAGGCACGAGAATCACTTGAACCTGGGAGGCAGAGGTTGAGTGAGCCAAGATCAAGATCATGCCATTGCACTCCAGCCTGGGCGACAAGAGCAAAACTCTGTCTTAAAAAAAAAAGAAAAAGAAAAAAATAAGTATGGATTTATCATTTCATTAAGTTGCAAGACACTGATGTGGCTCTTGTTCTTGGCTTCCCATCTTACTTTTCTTTCTCTTTTTAATAGATCCTGCCTCTGAGCCCAGAGATGGACACATGACCAGGCCTGACTAATATATCACCCTGGTCACAGTGATGATTCTGTAACAATCCTAAAGATGAGACCCAATCTACCCTAAACAACGTTTTTCCCTTGAATTAAAGGAGCTAGTAGGGAGCGTGTTTTGGTTTTTTAGGTCATGGAGCTTGAAGGAAGTGAAGATCTGCCTGCAGACAGCCTCTTCACCATGTGAAGAGAGCCCATTTTCTGTTTTTTGTTTTGTTTTTTGAGATAGGGTCTCACTCTGTTGCCCAGGCTGAGTGCAGTGGCACCATCATGGCTCAATGCAGCCTTAACCTCCAGGGTTCAAGCAATCCTCCTACCTCAGCCTCCCAACTACCTAATTTTTTTTTTTTTTTTTTTTTTTTTTTTTTTTTTTTTTTTTAGATGGAGTTTCACTCTTGTCGCCCAGACTGGAGTGCAATGTTGCGATCTCGGCTCATTGCAACCTCTGCCTCAGCCTCCGGAGTAGCTGGAATTACAGGCATGCACCATCATGCTTGGCTAATATTTGTATTTTTAGTAGAGATGGGGTTTCGCCATGTTGGCCAGGCTGATCTCGAACTCCTGACCTCAGGTGATCCACCCACTTCGGCCTCCCAAAGTGCAGGGATTACAGGCATGAGCCACTGCACCCGGCCTATTTTTTGTATTTTTTTGTAGAAACGGGGTCTTGCCATGCTGCCCAGGCTGGTCTTGAACTCCTGGGATCAAGTGATATGCCCAAGTTGGCTTCCCGAAGTGTTGAGATTACAGGTGTGAGCCTTCACACCCAGCCAAGAGCCCATTTTCAATGGAAGATAAAAAGGTCAACATACAGAAGGATACAGATGAGAGGGGGAGACAGAAAAAAAGAGAGAGGACATTCTGATGACCTATTTTGTTCCCCTAGATATAGCAGGACCTGAATTCCATTCTTGGATTCCCCAGTAAAATGAGTTAATAATTTTCTGTTGATTTCACCTAACTTGAGTAGGGTTTCTGCTATTTGCACCTGAAAGAGCCCTGACTAATGTAAAAATTGGTAGGAAGAAATAGAGTGGCACAATGTGCTTACTAAAGCTAGAGTTTCAGGAAATTTTTTAGAGAAAAATATCAGGATAGTAGAGTTTGTTTGTTTGTTTTTGGCCTTCATTAGCATTCTGGACAAAGGGAACAAACTTCACTCCACGCTAAATCATCTGAAAGCAGGAGAATGGCAACAGCTTTGTTGAGCAGTCCTCTCTCCAGTTGCCTCAATCTCAGACCACTGACAGTCAGATAAGCTAGGTCTTGGAGAATTACCAAGGCTGAATTCTGTGCCTGAGCTTGACTTTGTGAACAAAGTCAAGGAAGTAGACATCACAAGAGGAGATTACTGGGTTCCAAGAGGGGTCAGAGAAACAAGGAGAAGCCTTAAAATTCAGATTGCTCCCAAACCCTCCTTTTCTGTACCCCTTACCTGATAAAAGCAACAATTTTTCCATTTGTAAAGCACCATCCTGTAAGGCTCATCTTGGAATCAAGTGACACGTCCATTATTATATTACCAGTTTATAGGTTGGGTTCCCAGGGAAACAGATTCTAAGACTCAGATTTGAGCCCAGGAGGTCTATTGGAGAGTGCTGTAGGGAATCATATTTGAGGGATGAGGGAAACCGGATTGGGCAGAAGGAGAGATCAAATTACGATGCGGTTGCAACTGAGGCCTCCCTCAGATCCTGCAGAGAACTTTGGATCTCAGAAGACCCTTCAAAGTTATTCTGCCTTCAGCCAAGGCAACAGGGCCTTTATACTCCATTACTGAACAGTCGGTGGCTGTAGACTGTCTTCAGGGAAGAAGCATGGCCTTGACTTAAGTGAAGTCAGGGGGGTTCCCAAGGAAACTCAAGCTGAGAGCCATCAGCTGCCAACATTTGCAGCAGCTGAGAAAGAGCACCTCAGTCCTAAAGGAGGAAACCCGGGTGGTGAGCCACATCATCTGCTATGCCACTCTATTGTGTCATATCACTCAGAGGAAAAGTTTGTATTAAAGTTGTTAAGATACAACCAAGAGCCAGAAATTACAAGGACAGGGTCCAGATACAGGGACTATGACTTGATAAAATTTTGGCATTGGTTACTACCTAATGTAAACCATAGGAATTAGATAGTCAGTTGACTAGTGTTTTAAGGGAAATGTATTAGCAGAGAAACTATGACTCTTGTAAATAAGGACTTGTAGTTGGCTCAAAGCCTTAGGCCATCTCTTATGCAATCCCTATGCCCTCTGAACCCACCAATAAGAATTCTCTTCAATATTGATATAAGATATGGCCATGGTGGTAATGGACATGAACATTATTCCATCAAGTAGAATTGTTACAGTCAGATTGCAGACCAAGAAAAATCACCTCTGCTGCCAGGGAAAGAAGTCTTTATAAGCCCTGCCCAACAGGCAATGGTATTTGCTGTGCACTGACTGTGACTACTGTTGGTTATTTCCCCCTCTTCTCATTTTTAAATGTGAATTTTTATTGCAATCCGCCTGGTTTTCTTCCCACCACTATGTATTGACCCTGTTGGGATAGATAAATTTATAATTTAGCCATAGATTATTAGATCACAATGAGCCACATTCAGGAAACGTGGTACACAAAGCAGGAGGTATAAACAATGTCTGTCTTGGGGTTGTCTCCCACTAAAGAGTGAGTGGCATGTTTTCACTTGGGTGTGGTTCAGTTGAGTTGTTAGATTAAAGCGCTTTTTGAATTAATTATAGAAAGAAAGGTATGTGTTTGTGTCTGCATGTTAGAGGTCAAGGAGGAGATGGTGTCATGTAGCTGTCATTCCACACTGTTTCCCCTGCATGCATACTTCTTCTGATTTCCAGTATCAGCCCCCACCTCCGGCCACAGGGATCAGCACGTGATGCTGGACTAGTATATGACAGAATCACATCTTTTTGGCTAAAGTCATTCTTTTTGGGGACCCAAACTAGGCAATCTGAATAATTCATTTGATTTTACTAACTGCAGCTAGTAGGAAAGATGTCTGATCTTTGAGTCATAAGCCATGAAAATGTGAATCAGTAAATGCTGGTGGCCATTCTCCCTGCCTCCTCCCTACCCCCTGAAGAAACCTGTGTGTAGTAGGAGAATGAGGGCTACAAAAGAGAAACGGAGCCAAGGACTAGAAAGAGGCCTGATGATGACTTTACCAGGGTTTCTACATTCAACTGTGTCCAAAGGCAGAGTTACCCCTGGACTTTCCAGTTACATGAGCCTATACATCACCTTTGTACTTAAGCTAGTTTGAGAGAGGTTTTTACTGCTTGCACTAGGAAAAGGCCTGGGTTGGGTTTTGGATAGGACCACCATTCTCCCTAGTATTAGGTTTAATTTTTTTTTTTTTCTTAGATCCCAGGATGGACTGAATAGGTTTAATTCTTTAACAGCATGTTTCCTCTAAACATGAATAAATGTGTGTTCTTTATTCTTATTATTATTTAAATGTTTTAATTAATTCTCTGTGTTATCGTTTCTTTTTATCATTTTGTTGATTATAACTTCATTACTCTTTTTTTTTTTTTTTTTTGAGATGGAGTTTCACTCTTGTTGCCCAGGCTGGAGTGCAATGGCGCTATCCTGACTCACTGCAACCTCCTCCTCCCGGGTTCAAGCGATTCTCCTGCTTCAGCCTCCCAAGTAGCTAGGATTGCAGGCATGTACCACCACACCCGGCTAATTTTGTATTTTTAGTAGAGACGGGGTTTCTCCGTATTGGTCAGGCTGGTCTCGAACTCCTGACCTCAGGTGATCCGCCCGCCTCGGCCTCCCAAAGTGCTGGGATTTCAGGCATGAGCCACCGCGCCTAGACAACTTCATTACTTTTTTAAAAATGATGCATTAAAAATGCTGAAAGATTAAAACAACCAATTAGTATTCCAGAGTTTCAACAAAAGGGCCGGGTGCGGTGGCCCATGTCTGTAATCCTAGCACTTTGGGAGGCTGAGTTGGGCGGATCACTTGAGGTCAGGAGTTCGAGACCAGCCTGACCAACATGGTGAAACCCCAACTCTACTGAAAATACAAAAACTAGTTGGGCGTGGTGACGTATGCCTATAATCCCATCTACTCAGCAGGCTAAAGCAGGAGAATCGCTTGAACCCAGGAGGCAGAAGTTGCAGTGAGCAGAGATCATGCCACTGCACTCCAGCCTGGGCAACAGAGCAAGACTCCATCTAAAAAAAAAAAAAAAAAAAAAGGAGCAAGTCAAGGATAAGTGAACTTTAAAAAAATCAGATTTTTTTTTTTTGTTTTTTCATTTTAAATTCAAATGACAAAATCAGATATATTCTAAATTGAAACTAACATATCAAAGATATTCCACAGCAAAATAGTGCAAAGGTTAAGGAAGGACAACATAGGGCAAAGTTGAAACGGCCTGCCGACCAAGGGGCTTGGAAATAAAACTTTCAAAAATAAAAGTCTATAAGCCGGGCACAGTGGCTCACACCTGTAATCTCAGCACTTTGGGAGGCCGAGGCAGGCAGATCACTTGAAGCAGATCACAGGAGTTCGAGACCAGCCTGGCCAACATGGTGAGACCCCTTGTCTACTAAAAATACAAGAATTAGCCAGGTGTGGTGGTACATGCTTGTAATTCCAGCCACTTGGGAGGCTGAGGTGAGAGGATTCCTCGAACTCAGGAGGCAAAGGTTGCGGTTGGGCCGAGATTGCGACACTGAACTCTAGCCTGGGCGACGGAGCAAGACTCTATCTCAATAAATAAATAAATAAATAAATAAATAAATAAATCTCAATTAAATTCTACACTACACACTACCACTGTCTCCCCAGATATAATTAGAGGCTCTAGAGGCCTTAGTTTCTTCAACTTCCACAGATCCCATAACATATATAACATATATATTATATGAACTCCCCAGGTGATTCTGTTGCACACTGAATTACAAATTAATTGAGCATATTATGTAAATTAACTCATAAGAGTTAATTTACCTAATACCTGAATTCTATTACTAACCACTTTTTACAAATGAGGAAACTTAGGTACAGAAAGGATAGGTTGCTCAAGATCACACAGCTTAAGTGGCTGAGCCAAGTTTGAATCCTTGGCAGGCTGGTTCCAAAGCCAACGAGTTTAAACACTACCAAGTACCGTTTGGAAATAATGGCCTTAATGCAAAGGCACAGCACTAATGGTGACAACTGCAGGTAGGCCAGTAGAAGACATGTTTGGGTTTATTTGGGGTCATTCATTTAACATTTTATTAGTCCCCCTTTTATTCAGTTAGTCCTGCCTTCTCAACTATATCAGAGCTTCCTGAGAACACAGGTCCAGTTTTACTTCTCTCCTTGCTTATAACACCCAGCGCAGTACACTGTTAGGTGTTGGCCAGATTTGGAAGTGCTAAATTGGCTTTAGAAATCTGTAAGTTGGCCGGGCATGGTGGCACACACCTGTAATCCCAACACTTTGGGAGGCCGAGGCGGGTGGATCACCTGAGTTAATGACCCCAGGTGGAGGGAGTTCGAGACCAGCCTGACCAACATGGAGAAACCCCATCTCTACTAAAAATACAAAATCAGCCAGGCGTGGTGGCACATGCTTGTAATCCCAGCTGCTTGGGAGGCTGAGGCAGGAGAATCGCTTGAACTCGGGAGGCGGAGATTGCAGTGAGCCAAGATAGAGTGCCATTGCACTCCAGCCTGGGCAATAAAAGCAAAACTCCGTCTCAAAAAATAAAAATAAAAAAAGAAAAGAAAAGAAAAAAAGAAATCTGTAAATTTTAGATTCATTGGGGCCAAAAATAATGAGATTTATATTACATATGATCAGTTCCTACCTTTTTGCAATTTTAGATGTTTAGCTAGATACTTTCTTCCTTTAGTCACATCAGATATCCTTTTGTTGATCTGCATTACTCAAAATTCACATTAATTTTACCAAATTGGTGCAAGAACATTCCCTTCCTGCAGCTGAAAGCAGTTCTTGACAGATTTTTCTTTTGAGAAAGCTTCCAACAAGCTCTTTGCTCTTTGACTTTTGTTTGCTTCCTAGAAATGCACATGCTGGGACAAAATTACTTTATCCAAATGCCAGTGATTGAAAAGACATTCTAATTATCTGTTGATGGTAAATCGTAAAAGTTGTTTGGAAACCCATTTGTTGAGCTTGTGAATGTTCAGAGGAAAGAATGGTCTACCTAGTACCTCTAAAATAAGTCTGGTTTTTGTAACTGCTGTAGGCTTGATTGCATTGAATTATAAATTGAATCATTACTAACTTAACCTCTGGGAGGTTTTCAGTGATTGTTTTATTCAGCTTTACTGACTATGCTGCCCATAGCAACTCTGGCAATGATTCCCCTAGTGGTACGAAGGGGCTGCCCAGCCCTGCTGCAGAAATTAATGATGGCTGCGTTTGCCTGCAGAGTTTGGAAAGATCTAAGGTCTTTGGAGACTAGAAATGTGTTTTTTTCCTTGTCTTAACTGGCAGTATGAGCCGCTGGCATTTCAAAGCGCAAGTCATTAGTGTCCACCAGGGTGATGTTAATCTGTCTGTGTTTCAGTCTCAGGACATTTTCCAGTTGCTTCTGCCACAGCAATCTCTGCCATCTCAGTGCTTTTGATGCCCCTTGTGAATTCAGGAAGTTCCGCAGTGCTAGCAGGACTTCACAAAAACTAGTTGCTGACCGATCTTTCTCTTCCATCGTTCAAAGTCAACCTTAAAGAAGCCTTGATGCTTGCTTAAAAGGTGGTGCTTTTGTTGGGCATTTAAAAATATAAGCTGAGAGAAACCTGTTGTTTTCAGACAGTTTCATTCTGTCGCCCAGGCTGGAGTGCAGTGATGTGATCTCTGCTCACTGCAACCTCTGCCTCCCGGGTTCAAGCGATTCTCATGCCTTAGCCTCCCAAGTAGCTGGGATTACAGGCACGCACCACCACGCCTGGCTAATTTTTGTACTCTTATTAATAGTAGAGATAGAGTTTCACCACGTTGGCCAGGCTGGTCTCGAACTCCTTACCTCAAGTGATCTGCCCGCCTCGGCCACCCAAAATGCTGGGATTATAGGCATGAGCCATAGCGCCTAGCCTGTTGTTGTTTTTAAATTCTCAGGGGAAAGAAGACTTTTCTGTTTTGTATTTAGGGCTTGAATCACATAGTCTGGGGAAGTTAAGCTGATGTTGATAACATTCAGGAAAAATATAATACTAGAGGAGAAAGATGTGGGATTGCCAGAAGGCAAACAAAAACAAGGCGCTTGAATAGTTGGAAGGGACTCAGGAAAGCCAGAGGGTCCAGGTGACACTGAAAATGGGTGTGAGGGGCAGGAATTGCCAGGACATCCTTTCTTCCTCCATCTTCCTGGCATGACTGAGCTAAACCTCCTGCTGTCTGAGCTGTGGTTTGGTGGGGGACCGAAAGCGGGGAGAGTGCTCTTCTCCTGTCAGATCTTTCCAGACTCCCCAGTGCGTTAATATGACATGAAGCCAAACCAAGCCGAAGAGCTAGCTGGCAATTGTGAAGAGCCTTGGCCTTTTATTTAATCATCAGAAAAACCAAGGCTCGTAAGTGCTGGTAAAGTGCCAGATTAATTATTCAGAAACGAGTGACTGAGATTGGACCAAGTATTGTCTCATTAGCATGCAGTGTCCATGCTGGAGTCTGGTTAGAAAAGCCACGGAGACTACAGGAGGGGTCGATGGGAAGGGAACCAGAAGAAAAATAAAACTTTCTCTTTATTGTACTGTGAAATCTCACACTATTAGAATATTCCCCTGCCCTCAAATATAGGGTACTCTCCGGTAATATGCCTCGGCCCAGACCCTGTTCTGGAAGATGCAAGACAATTATTCTGCCAGCCCCTTGCATCTGTGCCCATAAACTTGGCCTTCTTTCTTCTTATAATGCATTGTGTTTAAGACCAGCGCCCCTCTCATTTACATTCAGATCTCACCTCCTCCTCTTGCCTACTGAAGGACATACTTTGCTTCTGAAATTCTTTCTCCTGCACAATTCATTCCTCCTCTTTGTTAAGTGATCTCCATCAGCATGCATTCTCAATTTCTATCTTTAAAAAAACCTCTTTAGCTAGGTGCAGTTGCACACCTGTAGTACTAGCTACTCAGGAGAGAGGTTGAGGCAGAAGGATCACTTGAACCCATGAGTTCAAGGCTGTAGTGTGCTATGGTCACACACCGCACTTTAGCCTGGACAACACAGCAAGACCTCACCTCTAAAAAAAAGAAAAATTTAAAACTCTTTAGACTCTATTTCTTCCTCTAGAAACTCCTTCTTTTTCCCTCTTTACAGTGAAAGTCCTGAAAAGAGTTTTCTCTACTGGTTTATCCTCTGCTTCCATTTACTCTTTTTCGGGAGGTGGGTGGTGGGGGACAGAGTCTGTCTTTGTCACCCAGGCTGGAGTGTGATGGCACCATCTCGGCTCACTGCAAACTCTGCCTCCTGGTTTCAAGCGATTCTCCTGCCTCAGCCTCCCGAGTAGCTGGGATTACAGGCACACACCACCACACCTGGCTAATTTTTGTATTTTTAGTAGAAACGGGGTTTCACCATGTTGGCCAGGCTGTTTTTGATCTCCTGACCTCAAGTGATACATGCACCCCAGCCTCCCAAAGAACTGGGATTACAGGCATGAGCTACTGCGCCCTGCCCTCCATTCACTCTTGAACTTACTCCAAGCAGACTTTTGTCCCCGCCATTCCACAAATAACTTTCATGTAGCCAACTCCAGGAGTGAATACTTTTCCTAAGTCTGTTTACTGGATTTCTTCCTTTTTTCAACCTCTAAAAATTGCGGTGCCCTGGGATCTTTGGGTTTCTTTCCCTTGACAATTTCCTCTAATGCTGTGGCTTTTTAGACCATCTTTATGATGATGACATCAAAATTCCTATCCCACTTCTCCTCTGAGGTCCAGTCCCCAATCCCCACTGGAATGGTTAATAGATATATTAAACGTCATGTTCAAAGCAGAACTCTTTATTCCCTACTCTCCCTTACTCAAGCTGCTTCTCCCACAATTTTCTCTTTCTCATTCATGGCTCTTCCTTTGTTTTTGTTTGTTTGTTTTTTGAGATGGAGTCTCACTCTGTCACCCAGGCTCACTCTGTCACAATCTCAGCTCACTGCAACCTCTGCCTCCTGGGTTCAAGTGATTCTCCTGCCTCAGCCTCCTGAGTAGCTGGGATTACAGGCACCTGCCACCATCCCTGGCTAATTTATTATTTTTAGTAGAGACGGGGGTTTCACCATGTTGGCCAGGCTGGTCTCGAACTCCTGACCTCAAGTGATCCACCCGCCTTGGCCTCCCAAAGTGCTGGGATTACAGGTATGAGCCACCGCACCCGGCCACATTTATGGCTCTTTCCTTCTCCCACTTGCCCCAGGCAAAAACCTAAAAATCATCTCTTTCCTCCCCTCTCTCACACCCAGTGCATCCTATTTTTCAGTCTGTCAGCTCTACCATGAAGACACCATTCCATTCCAAAACACTTCTCACCATCTGATCATCATCTCCCACCACTGTCAGCTCTCACCTGGACTACTGGAATAGCCTCCTAACTGCTCACCTACAGTCTATTTTTCATATGGCAACCAGTCTTGTGTTTTGTTTGTTTGCTTTGAGAAGGAGTTTTGCTCTTGTTGCCCAGGCTAGAGTGCAAGGGTATGATCTTGGCTCACTGCAACCTCCTCTTCCCGGGTTCAAGTGATTCTCTTGCCTCAGCCTCCGGAGCAACTGGGATTACAGGGGCCCACCACCATGCCTGGCTAATTTTTTTGTATTTTTAGTAGAGATGGGGTTTCATCATGTTGGCCAGGCTGGTCTCAAACTCCTGACCTCAGGTGATTCACGCCCCTCGGCCTCCCAAAGTGCTGGGATTACAGGCATGAGCCACCATGCCTGGCACAAAGTAATATCTTAATTACATAAATTTAATCATTTTACTCCTCTGGTCAAAACTCTTTATGGCTTTTCTATCACACTTGGAACAAAAAGTCCTCACCAAGTTTGCATGAGATGCCACGTCATGTGCTTCCTGTTCATTTCTCCATTCTCACCAGCTTGCTAGTTGTTGCCACCTCTTCCTACTCGCTGTAGCCTTCCTGTGGTGTCTCCAACACTTAAAGTTTGTCTCTCAGATGACATAGTATCAGTTTTCATTTATAATAACAGCATACTATTTGTTGAGTTTCAGCTACATGCAAGCCACTATACTAGGCATTTTACATACATAATTTTTAATCCTAACCATGAGTTTTCAGTGTAAAAATTACTATCTCCTATTTGCAAATGAGGAAACTAAGGCTCAGAGAGGTTAGGTAATTTGTCCAAAGTAGCAGAGCTAGATAGACAGTGGTAGAGCTGGAATTCATTTCTACGTGTTTGTTATTTTATTTTATTTTATTTTATTATTTTATTTTATTTTATTTTATTTATTTTATTTTATTTTATTGAGACAGAGTCTCACTCTGTCACCCAGGCTGGAGTACAATGGCATGATCTTGGCTCACTGCAACCTCTGCCTCTTAGGCTTAAGCGATTCTCCCACCTCAGCCTCCCTAGTAGCTGGGACTACATGCATGCACCACTGTACCTGGCTAATTTTTCAGTCTTTTTTTGTAGAGACAGGAATCTCGCCATGTTGCTCAGCCTGGTTTTGAACTCCTGGACTCAAGCAATCCACCCACCTCAGCCTCCCAAAGTGCTGGGATTACAGGCATGAGCCACTGCACCCAGCCTTGTGTTAATGATTTTAAAGTCTAAACTCTTTCCATTGCATTATACTACCCGTTTGTGACCAGGATACTGACTTAATCCTCTCAGGAAAATTTCGCTTTTTTCTTTCAGGATTAGGGGCTGGGTTTATGTCCGGGTGCTCACCATAAGGCTGACCTACAAGCTCGTGGAAGAGGTTGCTGAGGTAATTGATCCTGTTTGTAAACTCCTTGGATCTCCAGGAGAGAATGTGGAGGGAAGTAGAGCATCTTCCCACCTGAGTGATGGGGCCTGCAGGACTGGGGAAAACAAGCTCCTGGGGAACGGCTGCATTGAAAGCTCTCTTTTGTCTCTAAATGCTAATAGTTCTGGATTCAAAATCTTTTCTCTCTTTAACTGGACCCAGAAATAATAAAACAAAAACCTTACAGCATATAATTTGGCATTTTACTGGTATGGTAGGCTCACAAAAATTTTGTTCTCCCTGACAAGGCTCAGCTAATTCTATCAAAATAAATCTCTGAAGGAAAAAAGCTTTCTTTTAAAGTCAATGAGAAGCTTTTTAAAGAACAAAAATAACACTTTAAAACTGATATTCTGTGTATCTTCTTTCTCTTCTCTTTTTCAGAAGAAATTCTGCCCTTTTTGATAATAGAAAATAAGAAATGTCCGGGAGAAAAATGTCAAAATTTGGCATGCTATGAAGAGTGGAAATTTCTTCCAACATTACATTTTAAATTTTAAAGCATTTTGAGCACAGATTATGCAGGGGTCAGATTTCCACAGCCACATGTATCCTTTGCCAGTGACCATGCCCATGAATGGCCTCACAGTATTTTTCACTCACCAGACCTTGACTAAGAACAAAACCATTATAAGAGCCAAGTATTTCAGCATCTTCTCCAACTGGTCTCTCTTATGTTTGCTCTCTCAGGCTTCATGGACACTTCTCTGTCCTAAATGTGTTTGGTCAGAGATGTTTTTCCTGCAGGTGAATCACACAGCAAGGTTGAGCAGACAAGCTGAATTTTGTATTTCAGTAAAGCCACATTGACTGTGTATGTGTTCAACATTGTGCTAGGTGGTATAAACGCTACAGTGCAGAAGAGGAAGATAGCAAAAACACATTTATGAAGAGTCTGTTTTGTGCCATATAATTTATACTATATATAATTTTATAACATATTGGGTAAACATTATTCTTCATGGTTAGAGAAGAAAGGAAGCTGTGACAAATTAACTCACTCAGAGGCAAGCTAGAGTGAGGAGGAATGGAGGAGCTAGGACTGAAGTCTAGAAATGTCTGATACAAAAACACCCCACTCTTTCCATTATACTACATTAGCACAAAATTTAAGTTGAGATTCCCTTCCAAATGTGCTATGGTCCAATAAAATTTTGCCAAATTTGCCAAATGCGATTGATAAAGTCTGAAGGAAATTGGAAAAGAGGAAGACGCAAGCATGTCTGGATTTCCAAGGAAGGTTTCATGGAGGAGGCAGGGTAGGAGCTGGGCCTCAAAACCTGGCGGGGCTTGTATGATGAGGGAGGAAAGTCATAGCAAGGGAGGAGAATTACAGGCTGGGAATCAGAAGTTGCCAAGAAGTAGAGGGGAATTACAGTGGCATGTGAAGAATGAAGAGGTCATTGCTATCACTGCTGCTGAGGGTATGTGCTGAAAGCAGTAGCAGATAAGGATATGCAGGTATTAGGACCAGATTGCAGAGGACTTTCAAAGCCAGGTGGAGTTTTAAGTAGAGATATGGTGGAAGATAGTGCAATCAACTGAATGATTGTGTAACTTGCCAATTCGTGTGTTGAAATTTAATTCCCAATATGATGGTACTTAGAGATGGGGCCTTTGTGAGGTGACTAGGTCATGAGGGTGGAGCCCAAAAGTATGAGATCCATACTCTTATGAGAAGATGCCAGAGGGCTGGGCATGGTGGCTTACGCCTGTAATCCCAGCACTTTGGGAGGCTGAAACAAGTGGATCGCTTGAGCTCAGGAGTTCAAGACCAGCCTGGCCAACATGGGGAGACTTCATCCCTGCTAAAAATACAAAAAATTAGCCAGGTGTGGTGGCATGTGCCTATTTTCCCAGCTACTCCAGAGGCTGAGGTGGGAGGATCTCTTGAGCCCAGGAGGCAGAGGTTGCAGTGAGCTGAGATCACGCCACTGCACTCCAGCCTGGATGACAGAGGGGAGCCCTATCTCAAAAAAAAAAAAAAAAAAAAAGAGTGATTCCAGAGAGCTAACTTGCCCCTCTCCATCACGTGAGGATATTATGAAAAATTGGCAGTACACAACCCAGAAGAAGGTCCTCACCAGAACCCAACCATTCTGTCACCCTTATCTTAGAGCTGTGAAAAATACATTCATGTTGTTTATAAGCCACCCAGTCTATGGTACTTTGTTATAGCTTCCCAAACTGGCTAGGGTGGATAGAACATATGACTTTCAGAGGGGAAAGTTTTATAATTAACTGAACATGATAAAATTCTCAGTGTATGTGAATCTTTTACATACATTGGAATACATATATCAAAATTTTGTTTTGTTCTGCAACGTAGTAAAGTTATTCTTCAGATAGAATATAAAATATACAAACTATGACCATTTTGACATAAGTGCTCAACAGGACCTTCAATCCATCATCACCAGGGTCCCAGAGTTAAGAGAAACAACTGTGTCTACTTAGCCGATGGTGGTGTGTCAGCACCATGGACAGCGATGCAGTAGCGACAAACTGCATCTACGGGCAGAGGAATTTAGACTTCTGTAAGGCAGTAGGTCTTTCGCATAAAAGCAGTGGAATGGAATCTTTCAGTGAATTTCAAAGACTAATCTTTTTCCCAGGCTTCCCTTTCTTTGGATTCCCACCAGGGAAAGGAGAATCTCACGTGCGCTGACTCTGAGGATTTGGTGTACAGATGCACACGTGTGAACATGCTAGTGTGTGCACACATGCAACTGAAAGCTTTCAGAAAATTAAAACAAACTCATTTTACAAAGACTAAGGACCCTGGAGGAAGAAAATAGGGAGATTTTAAATTGGCGCTTTTGCCCTCCTGAACACAGCCTTCCCTGAGTACCAATGCATGGAACCAAATTGGCTGTGATGTTGAGCATCCTGAGATCAGACAATTCTCCCTGGTCTGAAGCCCTCGGCTTGCCTTTGGCTGAGGCCCAAGATGGAAAAGGACAAAAACAAAACAAAATAAAACTGCAGAGGTTAGGTGGCCTAATTCTTTTTTTTTTTTTTTTTTTTTTTGAGATGGAGTCTCACTTTGTCACCCAGGCTGGAGTGCAGTGGCGAAATCTTGGCTCACCACAACCTTCGCCTCCTGGGTTCAAATGATTCTCCTACCTCAGCCTCCTGAGTAGCTGGGATTACAGGTGTCGCCCACCATGCCTGGATAATTTTTGTATTTTTAGTAGAGATGGGGTTTCACCATAATTGGCCAGGCTGGTCTCAAACTCCTGACCTCATGATCCACCCACCTATGCCTCCCAAAGTGTTGGGATTACAGGTGTGACCCACCGGGCCCAACTTTTTCTTTTTTGTTTTGGTTTCTTAAGTCTTATTTGCAAAGTTCTTGACCAGGCCTAGCTTGAGGTTGAGCCTAAAGAACATCTCAGGGCTGGAGCTGGGGTAGAATAGTATTCTTCCTTGAAGTGTGTAAAATAAAAGGATTTGAGGCCAGGTGCAGTAGCTCACTCCTGTATTTCCAGCACTTTAGGAGGCTGAGGCAGGCAGATTACTTGAGCTCAGGAGATCAAGACCAGCCTGGGCAACATGACAAAACCCTGTCTCTACAAAAAATACAAAAATTAGCTGAGCGTGGTGGTGCATGCCTGTAGACCCAGCTAGTTGAGGGGCTGAGGTGGGAGGATAGCCTGAGCCCAGGAGGTGGAAGTTGCAGTGAGCCAAAATCGTGCCACTGCACTCCAGCCTGGGTGACAAAGTGAGATATTATATCAGAAAAAATAAAAAGGATTTGAAAGAGGAGTGTAAAGTGATTTACAGTCTACAAAAAGACATCTGTAGCACATCTCATTAAAAATCAGGGCAGGGTATACAAAAAATTAGCCGGGCGTGGTGGTGGGCGCCTGTAGTCCCAGCTACTCAGGAGGCTGAGGCAGGAGAATGGCGTGAACCCGGGAGGTGGAGCTTGCAGTGAGCCGAGATCACGCCACTGCACTCCAGCCTGGGCGACAGAGTGAGACTCCATCAAAAAAAAAGAAAAAAGAAAAAAAATCAGGGCGGGGTGGACAATTCTGTCACTGAGGACATTACCAGTTCTGCTGTTGTTGAAGACATTAACACAACTACAATAGGACCACTTTCTGGTAATAAATCCTCAGTGGATAATGCAGTCTTATTGTTTTAAGTCTTTAGCATGGCATTCATGGGCTATCGTTCCAGTCTTTGTCTCCAGGCCAGCCTCATACCCATCACAAGGTTCTACTACTTTCCTCTAGAGCTTTGCCCCAATCAGACCTTATGGGCCTCCATGCCATAGTTCTTTCTTTCTTTTTCTTTTTTTTTTTTTTCAGACAGAGTTTTGCTCTTGTTGCCCAGGCTGGAGTGCAATGGCGAAATCTCAGCTCACTGCAACCTCTGCCTCTTGGGTTCAAGCAATTCTCCTGCCTTAGCCTCCTGAGTATCTGGGATTACAGGCACCCACCACCTTGCCCAACTAATTTGTGTGTGTGTGTGTGGTGGATTATCATAGGTGGTGGAGTTAAGAGCAATATTTTGCGGTCAGGGGGTGGATCTCACAAAGTACATTCTCAAGGGTGGGGAGAATTACAAAGAAACTTCTTAAGAGTGGGGGAGATTACAAAGTACATTGCTCAGTTAGGTTGGGGCAGAAATAAATCACAATCATGGAATGTCATCAGTTAAGGCTATTTTCACTTCTTTTGTGGATCTTCAGTTGCTTCAGGCCATCTGGATGTATACGTGCTGGTCACAGGGGATATGATGGCTTAGCTTGGGCTCAGAGGCCTGATATTCCTGTCTTCTTATATTAATAAGAAAAACAAAACAAAATGGTGGTGAAGTGTTGAGGTGGCGAAAATTTTGGGGGGAGGTATGGAGAGATAATGGGCGATGTTTCTCAGGGCTGCTTCAAGTGGGATTACGGGCGGCATGGGAACCTAGAGTGGGAGAGATTCAACTGAAGAAAGATTTTGGGGTAAGGGGTGATATTGTGGGGCTGTTAGAAGGAGGATTTATCGTATAGAATTATTGGTGATGATCTGGATGCGATTTTGTATGAATTGAGAAACTAAAGACACAAGGTCCAAATAAGAGAAGGAGAAAAACAGGTATTAAAGGACAAAGAATTTGGGAGTACCCAGGACATCCAATTACAGATTGTCCAAGGGGGTTCAGCGTAATTACTTGCTTGGTTAACACAAATTTAGGCTCTATCCTTGAGTTTTTTTGTGTTGTCATATACCATGCCAGATTGATTTAGGTAAAAACAGCATGCTTCATTTAAAAATATACAGTCTTCTTTTTTTAGCAGTGACTAAGTTGAGGCCTTGGCAATTTTGGAGGAAAGAGAAATGCAAAGCCAGCAATTGTTTGTTAAAGGATTAGAAATGGCTAGGAAAAAGTGAGTTTGATAGTGTGGTGGAGATAGCTGGGGAGAGGTAGAGGGTGGCATAAGAACGGGAACAAGAATTAGAATAAGTATAAAAGTAAAGAATAGGACTTCATCAGGGTGAAAGTATTGGAGTGTACTTTGTCACTGAAGATCTTCTATCCACTTTAAGAGAGACTTAAGGGTGGCAGTTGGAGGTAAAACCAGGCGCCACTGAATACCAAGAGACTGAGAACCTGCTTCGGTGATTTGACTAATAAAGGCCTTTCCGTTATCAGATTGTATAGAGGTGGGAAGGCCAAACCAAGGAATTATGTCTGACAGAAGGGAAGAAATGACCGTGGTGGCCTTCTCAGACCCTGTGGAAAAGGCCTCTACCCATCCAGTGAAAGTGTCTGCCCATACCAAGAGGTATTTTAGTTTTCTGACTCGGGGCTTGTGAGTAAAGTCAATTTGCCAGTCCTGGGCAGAGGCAAATCCCCGAGCTTGATGTGCAGGAAAGGGAGGGTTCCTGAACAATCCCTGAGGGGTAGTAGAATAGCAGATGGAACACTGAGAAGTGATTTCCTTGAGGATATATTTCCATGATGGAAAGGAAATGAGAGGTTCTAAGAGATGGGCTAGCAGCTTGTAACCTACATGAAAGAGGTTATGAAATGACGACGGAATAGAATGGGCCTGTGAGGCTGGAAGGAGATATTTTCCTTGGTCTAAGAACCATTTGCCTTGTGTGGGAAGAGATTGATAGATGGAAGTTTCAGCGGGGGAGTAGGTGGGAGTGACTGATGATGAGGAGAAAAACTGGCTGTGAGGAACAGAAGTTGGAATTCTAGCTGCTTCTTTAGCTACCTTATCAGCATAAGCGTTGCCCTAAGCAATGGGATCTGATGCCTTTTGGTGGCCCTTGCAGTGTATGACTCTAGCTTCCTTTGGAAGTAAAGTGGCCTTGAGAAGAGTTTTTATTAAAGAGGCATTAATGATGGAGGACCCTTGCATAGTGAGGAAACCTCTTTCAGCCCATATAATAGCATGGTGGTGCAAGATATGGAAGGCATATTTAGAGTCAGTATAAATATTGACACGTAGTCCCTTTGCAAGGGTGAGGGTCCGAGTTAAGACAATGAGTTCAGCTTGCTGAGAGATAGTGGAGGGGGGCAGAGTGGTAGCCTCAATGATAGATGTGGAAAATATTATAGCACAGCCTGCCTTTGCTAGTGAGTGGCGATTAGGCCTGGTGGAACTGCCATCAATAAGCCAAATGTGATCAGGGTGAGGAACAGGAAAGAAGGAAATATGGGGAAATGGGGTGAGTGTCAGGTGGATAAGAGAGATACAGTCATGGGGGTCAGGTGTGGCATCCGGAATAATGTAGGAGGTCGGATTGAAGTCTGGGCCAGGAACAATGGTAATTGTGGGAGACTTAACAAAGAGTGAGTATAGCTGAAGGAGCCAGGAAGAAGAAAGTATATGTGTCAGGTGTGAGGAGAAAAATAGATTTTGGAAGTTATGAGAGCTGTAGAGAGTGAGTTGAGCACAGGTTGTGATTTTGAGGGCCTCTAAAATTATTAGGGTGGCGGCGGCCACCACACGCAGACATGAGGGCTAGGCTAAAACAGTAAGGTCAAGTTGTTTGGACAGAAAGGCTACAGGGCACGGTCCTGGCTCTTGTGTAAGAACTCTGACTGCATAGCCCTGCACTTCGGCTGTGTGTAATGAAAAGGGTTGGGATGAGTTAGGGAGAGCTAGTGTGGGGGCAGCTTCTAGGGCTGTTTTTAAGGAACAGAAAGAGGAGTGGCAAAAGGATTTAGGATCTATGGGGTCAGCTAGGTTTGGTTTTGTGAGTTTATATAATGGTTTTGTTAGGATTGCAAAACCAGGTATCTAAAGGTGAAAGTATCCTACCATGCCCAGGAAGGAAAGGAGTTGTTGCTTTGTAGAAGGGTTTGGGAGATTAGCCGGACACGATCAGCAGGAAGAGCACATGTGTTTTCATGAAGAATTATGTCGAGATAGGTAATGGATGAGGAAGAAATTTGGGCTTGACTGAAATAATGGGGGCTGTCCATGAAGCCTTGCGGTAGTATAGCCCAGGTAATTTGCTGAGCCTGATGGGTGTCAGGGTCAGTCCAAGAGAAAGTGAAGAGAGGCTGGGATGAATGGTGCAAAGGAATAGTAAAGAAAGCATGTTTGAGATCCAGAACAGAATAATGGATTGTGGAGGGAGGTATTGAGGATAGGAGAGTATATGGATTTGGCACCACGGGGTGGATAGGCAAAACAATTTGGTTGATAAGTTGCAGATCCTGAACTAATTGTAAGACTTGTCCAGTTTTTGAACAGGTAAAATGGGGGAATTCTAAGGAGAGTTTATAGGCTTTAAAAGGCCATGCTGTAACAGGCGAGTGATAACAGGCTTTAATCCTTTTAAAGCATGCTGTGGGATGGGATATTGGCATTGAGCAGGGTAAGGGTGATTAGGTTTTAATGAGATGGTAAGGGGTGCATGATCAGTCGCCAAGGAGGGAGTAGAGGCATCCTATACTTGTGGTTTAAGGTGGGGGGATACAAGGAGAGGATGTGAAGGAGGCTTTGAACTGGGGCAAAAGGCGGCAATGAGGTGTGGCTGTAACCCCGGAATAGTCAGGGAAGCAGATAATTTAGTTAAAATATCTCGACCTAATAAGGGAACTGGGCAGGTGGGGATAACTAAAAAGGAGTGCATAAAAGAATATTGTTCAAGTTGGCACCAGAGTTGGGGAGTTTTAAGGGGTTTAGAAGCCTGGCCTCAATACCCACAACAGTTATGGAGGCAAAGGAAACAGGCCTTTGAAAAGAAGGTAACGGGGAGTTGGTAGCCTCCGTATTGATTAAGAAGGGGTCAGACTTACCCTCCATTGTAAGAGTTACCCAAAGTATCTGTGATGGTCCAGGAGGCTTCCGAGGTGATTGGGCAGTGTCAGTCTTCAGCCGCTAAGCCGAGAAGATCCTGGAAGGAGTCAGTCAGAGAGCCCTGGGCCAGAGTTCCAGGGGCTCTGGGAGTGGCTGCCGTGCAAGTTGGACAGTCCGATTTCCAGTGGGGTCCCACACAGATGGGACACGGCTTAGGAGGAATCCTGGGCTGCGGGCATTCCTTGGCCCAGTGGCCAGATTTCCAGCACTGGAAGCAAGATCCTGGGGGAGGCAGTCCTGGAGGAACACCTGGCCACTGCGGTTCAGGCATTTTGAAGTTCTTGTATGCTGGAGATGTGGCTGGGGTTTCTCTCACAGTGGAGGCAAGTAATTGCAACTCAGAAATACGTTGCCTCTACTCTATTACTGTACACCTTGAAGGCGAGGTTAATTAAGTCCTGTTGTGGGGTTTGAGGGCTGGAATCTAATTTTTGGAGCTTTTTCTAATGGTGGGAGAGGATTGGG
This sequence comes from Pongo pygmaeus, assembly GCF_028885625.2. Taxonomy (NCBI): domain Eukaryota; kingdom Metazoa; phylum Chordata; class Mammalia; order Primates; family Hominidae; genus Pongo; species Pongo pygmaeus. The sequence continues at coordinate 89,710,852 of NC_072385.2, read as the reverse complement.
TAATAAAATGCATTTTAAGAGTAAGGCAGCCTTCAGGACCCTCTGGGTCTAGGGCAGTAAAGCATCTAAGGGTTGTTGCTAACGGGCCATGAACTGGGTTGAGTTCTTATATTTGATAAAAAAGAGCCTGAACGCTAACTGATTTGGGAGAGGTTGGATAAAGAAAAAGAAGCATTAACCTTGAATATGCCTTTAGCTCCAGCCACCTCTTTAAGAGGAAATTGTTGGACAGGTTGGGGAGGGCTAGTCGCGGAATGAAACTGTAAGCCAGACCAGGTGTGAGGAGGGAAGGTGATAGAAGGATTTTAGGGTGGGGGGAGCAGAGGCTGAGGAAGAATTGGGGCCTGGCTTGGCCTGGCCAGGAGCAGCCTGGGGAGAAGGGGAGAGGTCAGATGAGTCCATAGAAAAGAAGGATTCAAAGGACTCAGAGCTTGGGGTGGAGACTGAAGGAACAGACAGGAGAGAAAGAAGAAAGATTTGGGACGAGTCTCATTGGGAGCAGAGACTCGGGCAGGACCAACATGTAAAAGAATGACTGGACGTCAGGCACCTCAGACCATTTGTCCATTTTTTGACAAAAATTATCTAGATCTTCTAGGATAGACAAATCAAAAGTGCTATTCTCTGGCCACTTGGAACTACTGTCAAGTTTGTATTGGGGCCAAGTGGTATTGCAGAAGAAAATAAGATGCTTAGATTTTAGGTCAGGTGAGAGTTGAAGAGGTTTTAACTTCTTGAGAACACAGGCTAATGGAGAAGAAGGAGAAATGGAGGGTGGAAAGTTGCCCATAGTGAAGGAGGCAAGTTTAAAGAGAAGGGTAGAGGCATGGAGAAGCGGGGGTGGGGAGCAGCTCTGGGCTGCAACATGGGTGAGTAGCCAAAGCAGGCATCCCTGCAATTGACTTGCCACCAAGCGAATGTGGGTGAATGACCAAGCAGGCATCCCCGCGGAGATCAGACACCCATGGAACGTGGGTGAATAATCAGAGAGGTGTCTCCGCAATGATTAAACACCAAGGAAAGGCTGCCTTCCTGAGTCCGTGACCAGCACCGGAGTTTTGGGTCCACGGATAAAATGTATCTCCTTTGTCTCTACCAGAAAATGAAAAGAATTGAAATTAAGAGAAGGGAGAGGCCAGGTGCAGTGGCTCATGCCTGTAATCCTAGCACTTTGGGAGGTCAAGGTGGGTGGATCACAAGGTCAGGAGTTCGAGACCAGCCTGGCCAATATGGTGAAACCCTGTCTCTACTAAAAATACAAAAAAATTAGCTGGGTGTGGTGGCACATGCCTGTAATCCCAGCTACTCCGGAGGCTGAGGCAGGAGAATTACTTGAATCCGGGAAGCAGAGGTTGTAGTGAACCTAGATCGCGCCACTGCACTCCAGCCTGGGTGACAGAGTGAGACTCCGTCTCAAAAAAAAAAAAAAAAGAGAAGGGAGAGATTGAAGGGTGGCACCAAGATTGAAAGGAGAAAGAGGTTGAGGGATAGTGAGAGAGGTTGGAGAAGAGAGTAAAATGAGGCCGCTTACCCGAATTAAAATCGGTGAGATGTTCCTTGGGCTGGTTGGTCTGAGGACCCGAGGTCGTAGGTGGATCTCTTCAGGGAGTGAGGGTGAGGACAGGGGACTGGTCTCCTGAAGGAGTCCCACTGACCCAGGTCTTCGGGGCCAAATGTCTCACGTGTCCGTGTGAAGAGACCACCGCACAGGCTTTGTGTGAGCAACACGGCTGTTTATTTCACCTGGGTGCAGGTGAGCTGAGTCCAAAAAGAGAGTCAGTCATTTTTTGTAGTTTTAGTAAAGATGGGGTTTCACCATGTTGGCCAGACTGGTCTTGAACTCCTGACCTCAGGTGATCCACCCACCTCGGCCTCCCAAACTGCTGGGATTACAGGCATGAGCCACCTTGCCTGACCATAGTTCTTGCTCTTTGGCCCCTTTGACTGGCATGGTCTAAATACACCACATCTTTGTCTCTTCATAAGGGTTTTACTCATCTTTTAAGCCTTTTGTTTTCATTTACTTCTACTAATCCTTCCACTAAATCAGGAGTTTTAAGGCACCAATCCATAATCCATAGCTTTGTATATTGGTACTCTGTGCATTTGAATTACTCTAGCACTAGATTGTTAACTCTTTGAGAGCAGTAATTGTGACTTATGTTGTATGTCTGTTGGGAAAGTTCTGTGTATCAAGCTACACATGCATACCAGTTGTCCAATTAGACCTTCAACATAGACTTTGAAAGCTGAGAACTTCTTAGAAGTGAAGGAAAAAAAGACAGGACCTGAGTGGATTGCCACCAGTCACTCTCTTCTTTCTGCCTCTCTTGAATTCCTTTGTAGCAGAAAGAATGCAGTGTTGGTTTCCTCATTTAATCATTACTGTGGTTTTTGAGGCTCTTAAAATTAACTTTACCCTAATGCTTTTCTAAAATGCCACTTGACAACAGTGTACAGGTATTTTACATAACTACTGTATACTGGAAGTGTCTTCAATAGAATGTAGTGATCAAAATCCAGATCATAATTATATCCCGTCAGTGTTTCCATTCTAAGCTCCTCTCCAGAAGGGTTTGTTACTCATTTTTTAATTTGTATCAGGCTCCAACCTGACATGCGAGTTCTCAGTCCTGCTATAATGTAGGAATCCTTTTCTGCCTCAAAATGTATATTTTAATCACTACAGCAATTCAACTTGGAATTCTGTGTTTCTCTGCCGGGGAAGCCAATTCAATCACCCACACCTTCTGGGGGCAACTTTGATGGTCAAGGCTGTGGGACTGCTCAGGATCCCCTGTGAGGCATCTTATGGGTTGGATGTCATCCTTGAACCCAAGTGACTCAAGGGCTCTCAGCAACGTAAGCCCCGTGTGTTTTCTCACCCTGAGTCCTCACTGGCTTATTTTTTGTTTTGTTTTGTTTTTGTTTATTTTTGGGTTTGTTTTGTATTCTTTTTTGAAACAGGGTCTCACTCTGTCACCCAGGCCAGAGTGCAGTGGTACTATCACAGCTCACTGCAGCCTTTACCTCCTGGGCTCAAGCCTCCTCTGACCTCAGCCTCCTGAGTGGCTGGGACTACAGGTACATGCCACCATGCCGGGTTAATTTTCTAATTTAATTTTTTTTTTTTTTTGTAGAGTTGGGGGTCTCACAAAGTTGTCCAGGCTGGTCTCAAACTCCTAGGCTTAAGCAATCCTCCCACCTCAGTCTCCCAAGTAGGTAGGACTACAGGTGCATGCCACTGTGCTTGGCTAGTTTTTTTTTTTTTTTTTTTTTTTTTTTTTTTGTAGACACAAGGGTCTCACTATGTTGCCCAGGCTGGTCTTGAACTTCTGGGCCCAAGCAATCCTTCCACTTCGGCCTTCCAAAGTGCTGGGATTACAGGTGTAAGCCACCACGCCCAGCTGAATTCGCATGTTGAAGTTCTAAAGACAAGAGACCTCCAGACATTTCCTGGACAGGAGGCCTGAGCTCTTCTCTTTTGATACCTGCTGACCGGGGCTAGCAGTGGACCCTCAGGAAAACTGGACAGTCTCTGATCCTCACTCTAGGAGTCAGTCTTTTCTTTTCTTTCCTCTAGGTTTTTTTGGGGCAGCCTTTGAAGACCCAAGTTTATTATCCCTTCACTCCTCCTAATTCTGAGAACTTTGTTCCCAGCAGGGTCAGGGAATAAGGAGGGAAGTGCTTGCTCCTCATAGGTCTACTTTACAGTCAAGGACATTTCCTATACCTCATCTTCTCTTTTTTCCCAATCCCTATTTCTGGTATTCAACTTATTTTTAGGCATCTCTAGTGGATTTTCACCTTCTTTATCTTTACATTGATTTTCCTGGGATACCTCTGTGGTATCAGAGGGTAGAGAGAGGCAGGGATTGAAAGAATAGAAGGGCCAGGTGCGGTGGCTCCGACCTGTAATCCCAGCACTGTGGGAAGCCGAGGCAGCAGATTGCTTGAGCTCAGGAGCACAAGGCCAGCCTGGGCAACATGGCGAAACCTTCTCTCTACAAAAAATACAAAAATTAGCCAGGTGTGGTGGCGTGCAGCTGTACACCCAGCTACTAGGGAGGGTGAGGTGGGAGGATTGCTTGAGCCTAGGAGGTTGAGGCTGCAGTGAGCCATGAGCACCTCTCAGCACTCCAGCCTGGGTGACAGAAGAAAGCAGGAAGGAAGGAAGGAAGGAAAGAAAGAAAGAAGAAAGAAAGAAAGAAAGAAAGAAAGAAAGAAAGAAAGAAAGAAAGAAAGAAAGAAAGAAAGAAAGAAAGAAGGAAGGAAGGAAGGAAGGAAGGAAGGAAGGAAGGAAGGAAGGAAGGAAGGAAAGAGAAAGAAGAAAGAAAGAAAGAAAGAAAGAAAGAAAGAAAGAAAGAAGAGGGAGGGAGGAAGGAAGGAAGGAAGGAAAGGAAGGAAGGAAAGGGAAAGAATAGAGGGAAGGTAACATTGGCTCTATTGGCCGGGCGTGGTGGCTCATGTCTGTAATCCCAGCACTTTGGAAGGCCGAGGCAGGTGGGTCACTTGAGGTCAAGAGTTTAAGATCAGGCTGGCCAACATGGTGAAACCCCGTCTCTACTAAAAATATAGAAACTAGCTGGGCATGGTGGCAGGTGCCTGTAATCCCAACTACCCAGGAGGCTGAGTCAGGAGAATCGCTTGAACTGGGAGGCGGAGGCTGCAGTGAGCTGAGATTGTGCCACTATTCTCCAGCCTGGGTGACAGAGGGAAACTCTGTCTCAAAAAAAAAGGTGGCTCTATTGATTCTTACAACACAAGCCTGCTGTGGGAATTTCTGTGTTTAGAGGCTTCTTGCTTTGGGAATTTTATCCAAAGACTCACTGTGTAGCTAACGCCAATTACTTACCTGCTTTGTTTCCTCAGATGTCATGGGAGGGGATTCATAATTTAGTGAACTCAACAAACATTCATTGAGTAGGCAAGATACTGACCCTTTCCTTATGCCGCTCACAAGCTAGCCATGGTTATAAACAATTGAACAAACATTGACAATACAAAAAGGAAGTATAGGCCCAGAGGGAAATGTAACAGGGGCTCTGACTGGAAAAGGCTTAAAGGTGTTTTCCCAGAAGAAATATCATTTTAGCTAAGGCCTGAGGATGAGTGGGGGTTACTTGGCAAAAAATGGGGGGAAAAATCGAGGTGAGGTCCTGAGGCTGAGAAAGTCTGTTCTGTGGAGTGTATTTAATGAGTTGGGTATTCAGAGCAGATTCTTTTTAAATGCCCCCTTCTCTATTCAACAAAATTATTTGGTAAGAAACATAAGATAAAAGAAAGAAAATAATAGCTAGAAAAGATGAAAATAGTGAAAAATTTCTTTTATATAATATCATATATATATAATGATGCCTGTAAATTTTATTTATTTATTTATTTATAGAGACAGGGTTTTGCCATGTTGCCCAGGCTGGTCTCAAACTCCTGGACTCGAGTGATCCACTCGCCTTGGCCTCCCAAAGTGCTGGTATTACAAGCATAAGCCATCGCACCTGGCCTGTAAAATGTAAATAAATAAAATTAAATAGATACTATGACAGCAAAAGGAAAAGAGTAATAAAATGATGTTTAAAATTCATAATATATTTTTTAAACGGGAAAAACTTATACCTATGTATTGTTCTGTAGCTGAATAATAATAACATTATAATTTCTGTTTTTGAGATTTAACTTCTGCAGATTTATCAATGACTATATCAAAACTGGTTTTATTTGCATGTTCCCATCCAACAATCAGTATAGCTGGATTTTTCAACCCATCTTCACTTATAGTTGATCAAAGAACATTTTTATTCATTTTAATTTTGAAAAGTTTCTTTCACATGAAGCAACAAAAATGCAAATAGGGTAAAGATTCATAAAAATTCCACTTCATAATAAATTCCACAAGGTGCAATACTGTTCATGTCTTTTCCCCTCTGACTCTAGACACTTCTGAACGTTTCCATTTGGAGCTTTTGTGTTCAAAATTGTGTTTCTTAGACTTGACAATCACTGTGTTGTTATTGTTATTTCAAGTCTACTGACAAGAGAGGTTGGTACTTTGTACATGTGGACAATTTCTCCTTTCACTAGAATATGTAGTAAAACACATATTCACAGAAATATGTAGTAGGCCAGGAGCTGAAGACTTGAGAGCAAGAATGATTCCAAATGATTATAAACTTACTCTTGAGACAAATACATATAGCTGAGCTCATATGCATGGGACTTGACTGTATACTTGAGTGTTCCAAAGTACCTTTTACAAAGACTGCAATGATTATTAAGAGATAAGTAATAAAATTGGGCTAATTTAAAAGTCATATATATTAATTATATACATATAATTAAAATTAACAGTAATTGCAGAAATTGTTTAGTACTTAAGACTTATGAAAGATTTGTTGTTTGTATTTTATCACTTCCCTTCAGCCAAAAATGACAAGGGACACAAATTAGCTGGGCGTGATGGTGTGCACCTGAAGTTCCAGCTACTTGAGAGGCTGAAACTACAGGCACACATCATCAGCTAATCTGTAATTGAACAAGTTGGGTTTATTATTTGTTTGCATAGAGGGAGGACACACTCCATGAGGACCCATGGGATGTCTCAGAAATAGGATAGTAGAAAAAACCTATTTGGTTTGGATCTGGGCTTTAGTTGGGTAATTTGCAGGAGGGTCTAAGGAAGCAGGGGTTTACTCTGGATTGGGTGCCATTAGAAAGTGGATGCAATTCTATGATTTGACATGTTAATAAGTCTTATAGTGGGAGAGACCAAAGACCAAAGCTGTAATTGATAAAGAAGCTGGAGAGTGGGATATATGGTGCTCTGTGTTGCACAGTGACTATGTCTGAAGTGGATGTTCTATGAAACAGTGCATCCCATTCCTGCCCTCACCCAGGCAGACTGCTCTCACCATTCCACTCTTGGTTCACCACTGCTGATCTGTTTGAAAAATGAATAGTTTCTTTTGTTGGATCAAGAGGTCAAGGAGATGGGGAAGTAGATGACAGAAATTGGTCATGAAGGGCCTAGTCTGTCAAATTAAGCCAGTTAAACTACATCTAAAAATAATATGGAACCATCAGAAGGTTTATGTGAAGATTATTAGATTAATATTTTAGAAAAATCCCTCTGTGAGGAAAACGGGCTGGGGAGGAGGTTAAGACTAGAGGAATCTTTTCTGCAATAATCCAGGCAGCCAGGTGTGGTGGCTCACGCCTGTAATCTCAGCACTTTGGGAGGCTGAGGTGGGCAGATCACCTGAGGTCAGGAGTTTGAGACCAGCCTGGCCAACACGGTGAAACCCCATCTCTACTAAAAATACAAAAAAATTAGTTGGGCGTCATGGTGCATGTCTGTAATCCCATCTACTCAGGAGGCTGAGACAGGAGAATTGCTTAAACCTGGGAGGTGGAGGTTACAGTGAGCCAAGATCACACCTTTGCACTCCAGCCTGGGCAACAGAGCGAGACTTCATCTCAAATAATAATAATAATAATAATCCAGGCAAGAGATAATGATGAGTTGAACTAAGATGCTGGAGAAATGAGGACAGATTTGAGAGCTGGATGACAGGTAGAATGAAAAAGCCTTAGTGGCTGGCAGTATATAGATTCGGGGGAGTCAAGGATGACTCCAACCTGAGCAGCAGGGTGATTGGTGAGTCTATTTTCCAAGCCATGGAACACTGGAAGAAGACACGGTTTGGGCTGAGATGGGAGAAATGATGAGCTCAATCTTGGATGTAAGTTTAAAGTTCCCATGAGGCATTTCAGTGGAAGTAGGTAGTGGGTAACAGAGTCAGGATATCAGAAGCCATTTCCCAACTGGAGAAACATTAATTAATATGACAACTATTTTTTTTTTTTTGCATTTGCTGTACTATATACCACCCACAGTCTTGATAAAGACACAGCAGTTAACAAAATAAAATTCCTATCTTTATTGACAAATAATCAAATAGTTTGTCAGATGGTGATAAAAAAACAAAGCAGAGAGAGGGGATAGGGAGAATTAGTAGGATATAGGTCTGAGATATAAGTTTAGAATTAGTTCCTTGGCTTCAAGAATTTGTGATAAATACAAATTCTGATGACCTTCAAGAAATGTCAGGATCCAGTCTCCAGTGGCATGGTGCTTTCTATTTAGATCCATAACAGGGTCCACTCTGCTATTTGCCAAACTTCCCAGATCATAAGAATCACCCAGGAGGCAGAGGTTGCAGTGAGCTGAGATTGCCTCACTGCACTCCAGCCTGGGCAACAGACCGAGACTCTGTCTCAAAAAATGAACAAACAACAATAACAAAAAAAACTAAAGTGGCTTGCAAATTGCCACATAGTGATTGGGAAGATTCCAGGAAATATTAATTTTTAAGAACATGGCTTATTCTCTTAGTTTCTTTGTCACAACCCCAAGTAATTTGGCAAAAAATTCTTCCTCCAGGCTAGATCCTATAGGTTGCAAGAGATGATATGCTAACTGCCCTCACAGAACTTACAGTTTAGTTGGGAGAAATGACTTCTGCACATGAAACCAAGAGCAGAGCCTAGATTTAAAATGAAAATAATCACACTTGGACATTGCTGAGTTGTCTCAGTTCCCAGGGGGATTACAATGAAGTGCACCCGCTCCAGAACTAAAATGTATAGGACTGAATTGATGAGACCAGCCATCTAGAGAGAGACCCTTTAGTCTGAAGATGGGTGGCCAAACACCCTCAGATACCCTCAGCCTGAAATAGAATCCCCAGAAAAACATTAGGATGGATGGAGCCAATCAGAAAACAACAACAAAAAGAAAAGCAGTGATTTTCCGGGATGAGGAGAATGGAGGATGTACAAGATAAATAAATTCTTACCAAGTGTCTACCAAAGGCCAGGTTTGGGACTACTAGGCAACTGATGTCTCAACCCACGACAAGCTTGTGAGGCTGATTGTGCCTTTCTGTTTTATAGATGAGGAAGCCACCTCAGAAAAATTACGTAGCTAACCTAAAATAAAGAACTTGCTTAAAGTCTATTTGACTTCAAATGCCAAGGATAAGTTAGGTAAGTTTAACTCAAAGACAAATTTTTAAAGCTACAAGCTTTTTGTCTGTGATAGTTTCTCTCTTTCTCTCCTCCCACCCTCAGACTCTTTTAAATATTTTTATTTATTTATTTATTTATTTATTTATTTTTGAGACGGTTTCTTTTTTTTTTTTATTAAGTATTTATTGATCATTCTTGGGTGTTCCTCGGAGAGGGGGATATGGCAGGGTCATAGGATGATAGTGGAGAGAAGGTCAGGAGATAAACACATGAACAAAGGTCTCTGGTTTTCCTAGGCAGAGGTCCCTGCGGCCTTCTGCAGTGTTTGTGTCCCTGGGTACTAGAGATTAGGGAGTGGTGATGACTCTTAAAGAGCATGCTGCCTTCAAGCATCTGTTTAACAAAGCACATCTTGCACAGCCCTTAATCCATTTAACCCTGAGTTGACACAGCACATGTTTCAAAGAGCACGGGGCTGGGGGAAAGGCCATAGATCAACAGCATCCCAAGGCAAAAGAATTTCTCCTAGTCAGAACAAAATGGAGTCTCCTATGCCCACCTCTTTCTACACAGACACAGCAACGATCTGATCTCTCCTTTCTTTTTCCCACACTTCCCCCCCTTCTGTTCAACAAAACCGCCATCGTCCTCATGGCCTGCTCCCGATGGTCGCTGTCTCTTCGGAGCTGTTGGGTACACCTCCCAGACAGGGCGGCCGGGCAGAGGCGCTCCTCACCTCCCAGACAGGGCGGCCGGGCAGAAGCGCTCCTCACTTCCCAGATGGGGCGGCTGGGCAGAGATGCTCCTCACATCCTAGACGGGGCGGCCGGGCAGAGGCGCTCCTCACATCCCAGACGATGGGCGGCCAGGTAGAGGCGCTCCTCACCTCCCAGACGGGGCGGCCGGGCAGAGGTGCTCCTCACTTCCCAGACGGGGCGGCCGGGCAGAGGCGCTCCTCACTTCCCAGACGGGGCGGCCGGGCAGAGACGCTCCTCACTTCCTCCCAGACGGGGTGGCGGCCAGGCAGAGGCGCTCCTCACCTCCCAGATGGGCCGGCCGGGCAGAGGCGCTCCTCACTTCCCAGACGGGGCGGCCGGGCAGAGGCGCTCCTCACTTCCCAGACGGGGCGGCCGGGCAGAGGCGCTCATCACTTCCTCCCAGACGGGGTGGCGGCCAGGCAGAGGCGCTCCTCACCTCCCAGACGATGGGCGGCCGGGCAGAGGTGCTCCTCACTTCCCAGACGGGCCGGCCAGGCAGAGGTGCTCCGCACTTCCTCCCCGACGGGGTGGCAGCCAGGCAGAGGCGCTCCTCACCTCCCAGACAGGGCGGCCAGGCAGAGGCGCTCCTCATCTCCCAGACGGGGCGGCCGGGCAGAGACACTCCTCACCTCCCAGACGGGGTGGCCGGGCAGAGGTGCTCCTCACTTCCCAGACGGGCCGGCCGGGCAGAGGTGCTCCTCACTTCCTCCCCGACGGGGTGGCAGCCAGGCAGAGGCGCTCCTCACCTCCCAGACAGGGCGGCCAGGCAGAGGCGCTCCTCACTTCCCAGACGGGGCGGCCGGGCAGAGACACTCTTCACCTCCCAGACGGGGCGGCCGGGCAGAGGCGCTCCTCACTTCCTCCCAGACGGGGTGGCAGCCAGGCAGAGGCGCCCCTCACCTCCCAGACGGGGCAGCCGGGCAGAGGCGCTCCTCACCTCCCAGACGATGGGCGGTCGGGCAGAGGTGCTCCTCACCTCCCAGACGGGGCGGCCAGGCAGAGGCGCTCCTCACTTCCCAGACGGGGCGGCCGGGCAGAGACACTCTTCACCTCCCAGACGGGGCGGCCGGGCAGAGGCGCTCCTCACTTCCTCCCAGACGGGGTGGCAGCCAGGCAGAGGCGCCCCTCACCTCCCAGACGGGGCAGCCGGGCAGAGGCGCTCCTCACCTCCCAGACGATGGGCGGTCGGGCAGAGGTGCTCCTCACCTCCCAGACGGGGCGGCCAGGCAGAGGCGCTCCTCGATTCCCAGACGGGGTGGCGGCCGGGCAGAGGCGCTCCTCACCTCCCAGACAGGGTGGCGGCCGGGCAGAGGCGCTCCTCACTTCCCAGATGGGGCGGCCGGGCAGAGGTGCTCCTCACTTCTTCCCAGATGGGGCGGCTGGGCAGAGGTGCTCCTCACTTCCTCCCAGACGGGGTGGCGGCCAGGCAGAGGCGCTCCTCACCTCCCAGACGGGGCGGCAGGGCAGAGGTGCTCCTCATCTCCCAGACGGGGCGGCCAGGCAGAGGTGCTCCTCACTTCCTCCCAGACAGGGTGGCGGCCGGGCAGAGGCGCTCCTCACCTCCCAGACGGGGCGGCCGGGCAGAGGTGCTCCTCATCTCCCAGACGGGGCGGCCAGGCAGAAGTGCTCCTCACTTCCCAGAAGGGGCAGCCGGGCAGAGGCGCTCCTCACTTTCCAGACGGGGCGGCCAGGTAGAGGCGCTCCTCACTTCCCAGACGGGGCGGCCGGGCAGAGGCACTCCTCACTTCCTCCCAGACGGGGTGGTGGCTGGGCAGAGGTGCTCCTCACCTCCCAGACGTGGCGGCCAGGCAGAGGCCCTCCTCACATCCCAGACGGTGGGCGGCCAGGCAGAGACGCTCCTCACTTCCTAGATGGGGTGGCGGCGGGGCAGAGGCTGTAATCTTAGCACTTTAGGAGGCCAAGGCAGGAGGTTGGGAGGTGGAGGTTGTAGCGAGCCGAGATAACGCCGCTGCACTCCAGCCTGAGCAACATTGAGCACTGAGTGAGCAAGACTCCGTCTGCAATCCCAGCACCTCAGGAGGCCGAGGCGGGCAGATCACTCGAGGCCAGGAGCTGGAGACCAGCCCGGTCAACAGGGCAAAACCCCGTGAGACGGTTTCTTGCTCTTTCACCCAGGCTGGAGTGCAGTGACGATCTCGGCTCACTGCAACTCTCCCGCCCAGGGTTCAAGCCATTCTCCTGCCTCAGCCTCCCAAGTAGCTGGGATTACAGGCGCCCACCACCATGCCTGGCTAATTTTTGTATTTTTAGTAGAGACAGGGTTTCACTGTGTTAGCCAGGATGGTCTCGATCTCCTGATCTCGTGATCTGCCTGCCTCGGCCTCCCAAAGTGCTAGGATTACAGGCATGAGCCACTGCACCCAGCATATTTATTTTATTTTTTTTGAGACAGAGTCTTGCTCTGTCGCCCAGACTGGAGTGCAGTGGCACATTCTTGGCTCACTGCAACCTCCACCTCCCGGCTTCAAAAGATTCTCATGCCCCAGACTCCTGAGTAGTTGGGACTACAGGTGTGCACCGCCACGCCCGGCTAATTTTTGTATTTTTAGTAGAGACAGGGTTTCATCATGTTGGCCAGACTGGTCTCAAACTCTTGACCTCAAGCGAGCAGCCCACCTTGGCCTCCCAAAGTGCTGGGATTATAGGCATGAATCACCATGCCCAGTCTCTTTTAAATATTCTTGATACTCCTATGGTGTCTGTTGACAGGCATGCACATGCTGTGGGAGCAATTCGGAGCTAGGATGTGCAGCAGACAGTTTCTCCGCTGGCTGAGTTGACAGCCTGGTGGACCCACTTTTCCCACTTGTTTTTGTGGGACCAGTAGCCATCAGAGACCTCCACCTCAAAAGCTTGACTTCTCCTGTCATAGGGTAAGGCTGCCAGGAGTCAGATTTTGAGACGAAGTTTAGCAGTGAGTTGGTTGATTAAGGAGTGCTCTCATGATCAGTATTTACAGAAAGAAGAGGAAACTGGGATTGGGTAGAAGTCAAGTTGTAATGCCATCCCAACAAAGGCCTCAGTTGATGCCATGGGGAACTCTTTAAGCACTAGGATGACCTCTCAGAGTTGTCCCAACTTAGGCTGATCTTAATACCCCACACTGATAAAAAAAAAAAATCCTGGCAGGAAGTGTGACCTTAGGAGAGGCAAGTTTGTTCACACAAGCGCAATCTTCCTAGGGGACTAACAGCTGAGGGCCAAGTTCCAGTAGCACTGCCAGTGGCTAGGGGAAAAAGACCTTCATTCCTAGAGGGGAATCTGGACCATGCATCACAGCATTCACTACAACTTGCAAAAATTGTAGAGGATCGGCCAGAGTTAAGACTTTAGCCCAAATGACTGTTGCCGCTTTCCATCCATTTCCCATTTCCCATGATTTATCAGTTCATATTTGCCCATCTCATTTTATTTCAGATAATGGCAAATCAAAGCTGATTTTCATTCCTATGCTAAGAGGAGAGATGTTGTCCAGAAGAATAAACCATCTCACTGAAGAGAAGGGTAAAAATAAGGGAAAATTATACAAGACTGACCCCATTGTTACGGTTGATTCGTTTACAGTGGCAAGACATCAGAACCACATGATGGGTCCACTTAATGGATGGGTTTTTGAGAATGGCTGGTAAGCGGGTGCCGTGTTAGTTCTGGGTCAGATTGAAAGGTCATGCCTAGTTCCTTTTCCAGCCACTGTATGACTCTCTTCGAAACATTGAGAAATCATTGGGGGGAAAAGCAAAGAACACACCCTCACACTGAGACCATTCTCCCAGTTGGTTGTCAGAGTCCCACTTTTCTAACTACTGAGTCTCCAGTGCAAGCTCAGAGATGAGAGAGAGGACTAAAATATCTTTTTACAATGATGATAGTAATCCCCAATCTCTGCTCACCCTGGAGGCTTATTTTGAAAATCACAGTGATTTAACTTGTTAGCAGTTTAATTCACTTTTAAAAGATTAACCAGACTAATTATTCTTCAGATTTCACCATCATTGTCAGCCTCAATAAGGATCTTTTGTTACAGTGATTAATGTGTTTTAATTGTATCTTCTCTCAGAGCAATAATTCGATCGCACAGTATTTGCCGAATCTATGGAAATCTTGGAAATGCTTTGACAGCTGAGCTATTCTTGGGAAATGAAAGTAAAGGAATATATGTAACTAACAAAAAGTGTTTTATAGCATATCATTAATATGGATTTTCTTCCTCTCTGACAGAGACCTTGCTCTACCAGCTTCAGTCCGTGAAGCTGCCTGCTGTTCAGTCAATTTGCCATTCAGGGACAACATAGATCAATTAATACAGGTGACTAAACTGTCTCCAGTTGGTGTCTTCAAACATATGCTAGTCATAGTAATACTCAGAGCAAATATATCTAGGTCGCAGGGAAAGTTAATCAACTAGCCAGTGTCCATAAATAATCATCCAACTAAGAGACTGGATCCTGTGTTGACCATTTTATTTTCTACCTAATGCTTCATCCTCATTCATTTAACTGGTGGCTGCTGTCCAAGTTAAGGGTTTTTAGAACAGCAAAAAGGTTTGGAGAACCTGATAGAGAGATGAATTATATCCAGCCAATACTAATTTCAAACTTAAAATGTGTTCTAATATTATTATTTTTTAAAGCACAGTGGTTCTAAGAGCTTTGGGATCAGATCTGAATTTTATTCTTGGCACTACCGCTTATTAATTATGAGAGCTTGCTGGAAATTAGCAGGACCTAGCCTCCCAGAGCCTTGGTTTCCTCATCTCTAAAATAGGTATAATAATATCCACCTCATAGTGAGAATTAAAATGAGGTGTTACATGTAAGACCTAGTATACTTCCTGGACTACAGTAAGCATTCAATAAATTGTTTTTGAAAAAGTGATAGGCCTTCATAATGCAAGACAGTCATATGTCCATGAGCATTTCAGATGATAACAATTACCCTGAGATCAGTAGGAAAGGTGTGCTGTTATTGTTTTTGTTTGTTGTTTTCAGACAGGAAAACTGGGCACAAAGAGATGTGGTAATCTTTGTAAATTGGTCATGTATGTTCATCAATAAACTACTTGATCAAGCACAAAGCATGCTCTACAACCCAGAGAGGCTGACTTCTGTTCCTGCTTTTTCAACTGCAACCTTGGAGGCACCAAGCGCTCTGAATAAGCAGAGTGGTTGAGAACAGAAGTAATTCATTATTCGTTGACAGACTTTAGCCCTGCTGTTGTGATTACATGAATCTAGTAATTTTTTAAAGCACAGTGGTTCTAAGAGCTTTGGGATCAGACCAACAAAACCAGGCATAACCTCACTTAACTCATATGGCAAGGCAAGGAGGTAAGTATCATTCTTCCCCAAATTTGACAGCTGAGGATACTGAGGCTTAGAGATATTTAGTAACATGGTTTGACAGATTCAAACCCAGATCTGTCTGACTCCAGGGTCTGTTTTAACCATACAATATTTTGCCTCCTGCCAGTCCCACTTAACAAAATGCAGTTTTAAACAGGGTCTAACTGAGACCTATTAGGTCTATATAGTAACCAATGACCATTTTTTGAATTATTGTGCTAGTGCTTCATATACCATGACTCCAAATTTCAAATTTTCTTTTCTCTTTTTTTTTTTGAAACAGAGTCTTGCTCTGTTGCCTAGGCTGGCATATAGGGCACAATCACAGCTCACTGTAGCCTCCTTCTCCCAGGTTCAAAAGATCCCTCCACCCTAGTCTCCCAAGTAGCTGGGATTACAGGTGTGCACCACCATGCCTGGCTAATTTTTAAATTTTTTGTAGAGATGAGGTCTTCCTATGTTGCCCAGGCTGGTCTTGAACTCCTGGACTCAGACAATCCTCCTGCCTTGGCCTCCTAAAGTACTGGGATTAGAGGTGTGAGCCACCATGCCCGGCCTAACATTTTCCTTAATTTCAGGGCCAGAGGTTGGGAAACCCATTGTTCTCTTACTTGGGCATCAGCACTGTCTGTGAAAAAGGATTACATAGTCAAACATTAGAAGGTCAATTCTTCCTTAGATATTTGTAATACACATTTGCATAGTAAAGGCACTGAGAAATACTATGATTAAAACAAATTGTGTCAGCTGGGTGCGGTGGCTCATGACTGTAATCCCAGCACTTTGGGAGGCCGAGGCGGGCGGATCATGAGGTCAAGAGATCGAGACCATTCTGGCCAACATGGTGAAACCCTGTCTCTACTAAAACACAAAAATTAGCCAGACATGGTGGTGGGCGCCTATAGTCCCAGCTACTTAGGAGGCTGAGGCAGGAGAATCGCTTGAAGCTGGGAGGCGGAAGTTGCAGTGAGCCAAGATCGTGCCACTGTACTCCAGCCTGGCAACAGAGCCAGACTCTGTCTCAAAAAAAAAAAAAAAAAAAAAGTGTTAAACCTGATTCCTCAACTTATTTGACCACAAAACCCTTCTTTTTAGTTATAATAATTAAGAACCTATGGGAACTCATTTAGATTCATTTAAATAAAAATCACAGCGAAATTTATTTAGCACCCAGTATACCCCAGACTGCTCTCAGAACTTCATATGTATTAACTCATGTTATAATATTCTTAATGAGGCAGGTATTTTAAAAATAATCTTTTGAGGTAGGTATTTTATTAAGCAGCTTTCCCAAGATCACCAACTAGTAAGTGGCAGAGCCAGGACCTGAACCGAGGTTGCCCCTCTCTAAAGCCTATGCTTCCTCAGCTTCCATGGAAGAGCTGAGAAATAGTCAGTCATACGCAAAGGTATGCTGTGTTTTTTCCTACTTTAAATCTAGGATAAATATGCTACACCAAATTATTATCTGATCACATGGACCCAACTAAAGGGGAAAAAAAACAGGCAAAACCACTTCCCTGAATCGGACACTCAAAACCATCCAATTTGTCTGTTTGATCTTAACAACAACATTCTCCCCCTATAGTGTTGTTTAATTCTTAAATACTTTTTATTTGTTCCAGCTATAGCGGTCTACTTATATTTTTGTAGATGTATTTTGAAGCAGAGGTAACACCCTCTTATCACCGTATCTTTTCCTGGGTAATAATCACTTCAATTTTCCTCCAGGCCAAATGGACCAAGATCAGACAGATAAAAATCTTACTTAGAAACAATCAGGTGATCACCCATCAGAATTAGGAAAGATATAATTTTCTCCAGGAAGGCAAAAGGCACTAGAATTTTCCTTTCTTTTCTCTTCACTGATTTTCATTTTCTTCCTTTTACTTTGTTCGGTTTCAGGTGGAATAATGCCTTGAGGGACGACAGAGTTTGGGACTCACTCATTTAACAGAAGGTACCCCAGCCTAGAAGGAGGACCAGGAGGAAAGACAGACCTCCAAAAGGGACAGAACGCCCCAAGAAAGCTTTCAAGTACTATTGTTGCCTTTTTCTTTTGATCCTTTCTCCCCACAGAGTGGCTTTTTTTTTTTTAAGCATACTTTTCCAAGTTGTTACATTAACAAATTTGCACTGGTTTCTTTATCCTTGTCATCTAAAAGACCACCTTGTCGGTGGATGGTGAACTTTTTCTTCATGCCAGGCCTGCTGTACTGTCTAATGTCACAAGTGTCTGCTTACATTAGCTCCTGGAGACTGGAGAAGATTCCGCATGGGGCCTTTCCAGCAAGTTGATTTGACAGAATGAGTCCCCATGCTAGCTCATGGCACTTATCAGTTAGTCAGGCTTCCGCAGGGACAGGAATTTAGAGTGCACCATATTCCACTTCCAAATCAACTGCTGTCCCCTCAGGAAGCTGTGTGTTGCATTATTAAAAGAGATGCCTTCAACCACAGGACCATACTTAAACATTCATCCACATTAAAAAAAAAAAAAAAAATAGATAGTTGGGAGAGACAACACAACAATGCCCCAAACCCTTCACTGTGTTAACTCTTTCCCTCCAGGGTTCCTGCCTCCCTCAATGAACAGTCCTGGAACTTTTAGTAGTGAGCATGAACATTTGTAATATTGTGAATGTTACCTTTATTCAAAAGGAGTGCTTTTGCATTACTTTGGATGGCTGTGAAACATTCTCCGAAATTCTGAGATCTTGAAGGTGAGGTCCCCATCATCTTTGACTTCTCCTTTTTGCTGAGCTCCTGTTGCAAAATTAAATACAAAAATGCAGCTGCAAGAAACAGCAGTGACTTTGATTTACTTGTTACTTACTTCTCCTAGTTCAGATAAAATGAGGGTATTAGTTCCTCATTGAAAATCAACAGATGTAAAACTCAAACTTTAATAATTAAAACTTCAGATCTTTCTAATTTAAAAAAAAAAAAACATGTGCCCATTTTACCTTTATCTTTCCAAACGAGTAATTGATGAGATTGCTGGAGAAAAAGAGAGATCCTTTTTAAAGCTGTATGTTGATATAAACATGAAAATGGATTAAACTCTGCTTCCAATTTCCAAACATGTGTACTTCAATGAATATTAAATGGCAGGCCCCTATCACCATCATGACTTATTTACTCACTGGAGTTTTTATCAAAAAGGGACCGGAGTTGCCTGTGGAGCATGAAAGTCTCCTGTAATTGAGTTTAGAGTGGTAAATCCACTAAACAGGCCACGGCCCCAGAGACACCCCCGAAACCCACCTGTCAGCTGGTGTTAGATCACAGCTCAAACAAGGCATGGCTGCCTGCTCCTGCTAAATACTGCTGTGGCCCAAAACAAAAAAAAAAGAGACGTCATTCCCCAGGGGATGAAGGAGGGCTGGGGGCAAGCCATGGGGGTTGGGAGGGCAGGCGAAAAACTCTCATCTAACAGCTGCCCAATGTCAGCTGGAATCATGATCTGAAACTCAGCTTGGGAGGGGGACAGGCTAGGGCCTCGTTTGGTAAGGTGTCATTTCTTTATTTCAACTTCCATTATGTGGGAGCGTAATCGAGTGGACAAGAAGCTTTTTTTTTTTTTTTTAATCATGATTGAGCCATGGAAATCAAAGCCCATAATTTCAAGGGGGATAAAGATACAGCAGGCTTAAGACTCGTGCAGAAAGGTCCACATCTGGAAAGGGAGAGAAGCCCCAGATGAAGACATGCTGGGTCAGCAATGTTCAGCTCGAGAGTATGAACATTTTAAGCTAAAGAACCATCATTCACCCAATAAACATTTATTAATTGTTTACTAGCGCAGATTACTCTATCAGTTGCTGAGTGTATCAAGATAAATAAGACATAGTCCTTGCCCTGAAAGAAGTTAAAATGTAGTTGGGGAAAACATGCAGGTAAGTCAATTTAACAATAAAGTGTCAATGGCTGTGGGAACAAAACTATGTGCTCAAGTTGGTAAGTTAGGAATGCCTTCTGGAGGAGATGACATCTTTTATGTTTTTGTGGGTTTTTTAATTTTATTTTATTTTATTTTTTGAGATGGAGTCTCTCTCTCCCAGGCTGGAGTATAGTGGCACAATCTTGGCTCACTGCAACCTCCGCCTCCTGGGTTCAGGTGATTCTCCTGCCTCAGCCTCCTCAGTAGCTGAGATTACAGGCACACACCACCATGCCCAGCTAATTTTCATATTTTTAGTAGAGACTGGGTTTCATCATGTAGGCCAGGCTGGTCTCGAACTCCTGACCTCAAGTGATCCGCCTTCCTTAGCCTCCCAAAGTGCTGGGATTACAGGCATGAGCCACCTGAGGAGGTGACATCTAAGCTGAGTTTTTCAGAATGGGTAGGATTTTGCCAAGCAAAGGAGAAGGGTAGGGTGGGTGTGGGGATGGCGATAAGAATGAGAAGCCTTTACTGTATAGAAAAGACATAATATCAAAAGGGATAGAAGCCAGGTGTGATGGCTTACAGCTGTAATCCCAGCTACTCAGGCGGCTGAGGCAGGAGGATCATTTGAGCCCAGGAATTCAAGACCAGCCTGGGGAACATAGTGAGACCCTGTTTCTAAAAATAAATGAATAAAATAAAAAGGATAGAGTATAGTGTCCTCACAGGACTCTCAGAGGCTTGACATGGCAGGGGCATAGGTGATGGGAATGCAATACAGCCTCAGGTAGATGGGGCTAGAATGGGAAAGAAAGAGAAGTCAAATGATCAAAGGCTTTAGCAACCTGGCTAATACATTTGAGGTTTATTCTGAAAGCCATGCGGAGCAATGGAAGGAGGTAAAGCAGGGGAGTGACGTGGTCAGATTTGCCCGTTAGGAAGGCCCGTTTACCTGCTTTGTGAAGCGTGCTGTTAAAGAGGCAAGGCTGGAAATGGGAAGGCCAGGAAGGAGGCAGCTCCAGGAGTCTGAGAGAGAGGATGATGGCCTGAACCAGTGATGGAAGGGAGGGGACAAATTGAGAAATATTACAGAAAAGAGTCAGTAGAATTTGGAAGGCAATTGAAAAGGGGAAAAGAAGGAGGAATCCAGATGGCTCCAAGGTCCCTGGCTTGCCTCTAGGATTGCTAGATTTAGCACATGAAAATACATGCAATATTTGAGACATAATTGTACTAAGACATTATTCCTTGTTTATCTGAAATGTAAATTTAACTAGGAATCCTGTATTTACTCTGGCAACCCTACTTTGGTGACTGGTAAATGGTGGGTCATTTGTCAATCTGGGGATGGCAAGAGGCACAGTTGTGGGAGAGGGGGCCAAGAAGATCATTTTACTTTTATTTATATTGAGTTTGTGGTATCTGAGGGATATAGTAGACATCCCATTATCCCTCAATACCTTCCTGCCCTTTTTCTATAACAATGGTTTTAACTGCACATGGCCACTCAGCTAAAGACTTTATTTCCCAGCCTCCCTTACAGAAAGTGTAGCCATGTGACCAAACTCTGGCCAATGGGATGTAAGAAAAAGCAATGTATGCTTTGCCCTCAGAAGAATTAGGTACAAGCTCCCTCGACCTTTTTTTCCTTTCCACTGGTTGAAATATAAATCAGAACCAACGCAGCCACCTTCGGTCTAGAGAGGAGAAGCACAAGTTGAGGACAGCAGTGTCATCTAACTTGCCCTGGGCCGCCTACCTCTGAATTTTAGAAATAAGCTTAGCCTGTGCCCTAACCACGATAAAACATCCAAGAAGAAATGTCCAGTAGGCAGTTGGATATACCAGTCTGCAGCTTAGGAGAGGGCGTGAGCTAGAGAGAAGGAATTGGGGGTGATTTACTATGTAGGCACTGAGTGAGGCTTTAGTTTAGATGAGCACTCCTAGGAGAAATGCGAGGTGTGAGATGAATGAAGGACAAGAAAGCCAAATACTATCATCTTTTTTTTCTTTTGAAACTTTTTTTTTGAGATAACCTTAAACTTTATCCTTAAGTAAATACAGATGTTCCAGGAATACTAGGATGATTTTTGAGAGTTTTGTTTTCATTTCATTTCCTCTATATAGCCATGCATTAATATTCAGTGCTACTGAATTCATTTGTTTGTTTATTTGTTTGTTTGTTTGTTTGTTTTTGAGACAGAGTCTCCCTCTGTCACCCAGGCTGGAGTGCAGTGGTGTGATCTCAGCTCACTGCAACCTCTGCCTCCCAGATTCAAGTGATTCTCTTGCCTCAGCCTCCCAAATAGTGGGGATTACAGGCACCTACCACCATGCCCGGCTAACTTTTGTATATCTAGTAGAGACAGGGTTGCCCAGGCTTGTCTCGAACTCCTGACCTCAAGTGATCTGCCCACCTCAGCCTCCCAAAGTGGAGTGGCATTCCTCCCAAAGTGGAATTACAGGTGTGAGCCATCACACCGGGCCCTCATTTGATTTTATTTGGATTTATATTTCAGCACCAGCTGGGAAGAGAATGTGTTCTCATGCCCTGCGGGCCTTTGGACACGCTCACAGGTCCTGGTGGGTGTGCTAGGGTCTGTGCAAGGGTCAGGTTATGTGTGTATGATTTTGCATGTGCCTCTGTGGGTGTGTCAGTGCCACATGTGCCTTCGTTTCTCTGTTCTGGCAGCTGTCTTTTCAAATCTAAAGTGTTTGAAGGAAGGAATCTCCCAAACTTCCCCAAAGATATTTCTTGCCTCTTCTCTATAAGTCTGCCTATTCTCAGACACCAGACTGAGGCTGAATTTTACATAATATGAAATAACCATGATCTGCATGAGGGTCAAGGGCACCATGAAGAGTGTGTGTGTGTGTGTTATGGAAATTTCTAAATATACTCAAAAAATTAGAATAAAAAGAATCTCCATGTATCCATCACCCAGCTTCAATCATTATCAACATTTGGCCAATCTTGCTTCCTCTCCCCCAACTCTTTTTTCCTTCTAGTATATATTAAAGCAAATATTAGGTAGCTTGTCATTTCATTTGGAACACTTGTGTTTTAATCTGTAATTGATAAGACTTTTTAATACATTTCACAATGTCATTGTTTACTTAAAAAAAACACAATTCCTCAATATCATCTAAACTCAATCCATATTCAAATTACCTGATTATCTCAAAGACATCTTTTTTCAGTTGTTTTTTAAAACTCCACATATTGCATATGGTTGTGTCTTTTTAGTTTCTTTTATTCTGAAGCAGTTCACCCTTGTCACTGATTTGACAGGGAATCAGGTAATTTGTTCTGTATAATGTCTTAAGTTCCATATCTGTCTGCTTCATTGTGGAGTGGTTAATATATTCTTCCATCCTCCGTATTTCCTGTAAACTGAGAGTTATATCTGGGGCCTTCATTAGATTCAAGGTCAATGTTTTTAGGCACCTATACTTTTTAGGGTGGCATTACTGTGAGACATATAATATTAATATCTTTTTTTCACTTTTAATGCTAATAGGATTGATCAATGGGTTGAGGTAGCATCATCCCGTAAAGTTCTCCATTAACCTTTCACCTGATGATTTTAGCATCTGTTGATTGCGACCTAAGTCCATTATGTCATTTCCAGTCTTAGTGATTTTAAAAAATTTTTTTCAGGCCGGGCGCGGTGGCTCACGCCTGTAATCCCAGCACTTTGGGAGGCTGAGGCAGGCGGATCACAAGGTCAAGAGATCGAGACCATCCTGGCCAACATGGTGAAACCCCATCTCTACTAAAAATACAAAAATTAGCTTGGTGTGTTGGCACGCACCTATAGTCCCAGCTACTTGGGAGGCTGAGGCAGGAGAATCACTTGAACTCGGGAGGCAGAGGTTGCAGTGAGCCAAGATTGTGCCACTGCACTCCAGCCTGGCGACGGAGTGAGACTCTGTCTCAAAAAAAAAAAATTTTTTTTTCTTCCTTCTGCATATATTATCTGGGATTCTTCGAGCTCCAGAATTTTGCTAATCAAAGGGAATAGTGGAGTTGCCAGGCTCTCAAGGCCAAACGAGGGCCCTGTTTTCTTGGCCTCTTTCCATGTTAAAAAGATTAATCCACCCTCCCCAAAGTGGCCACACCTAAATCCTAGTCTCTAACCGAAGGCAACTCTTTGTGCTCAGATAAGGTGGAAGTCAGCAAGGATCCTAGTAGAGGGGTCTACCCTTTGCTCCAGGAAAAAGGGGCTCTAGGAGTAGCAGCAAGGCCTTCCCAGGACACAGGGAACTCAAGGCTGCTCAGGAACTGAGGCCTGATCACCAGAGATCATCATTAGTTTGGGGAGGGCTCCCTTTGCTCCACCCACTTACCCTATCCCGGTCAGGCTCATTCTGGGGCCCTGGATTTCTGCTCTTCTCCAGGGAAGCAGCAGCATTCAGCCACTCACACCAGAAACAAATGTCTGGGACTGTGGCTTTGACTTTCTGGTGCTTTTCCCTGTATCCTCAGATGAGCTCCACGTCCTTTGCCACCCCTGGCTTGGGCACTGGGCTGCATACCTCCTGCAGTTGCCCTTCTTCGAGGAGCAGGGACAGAGCTGATCTCCTGTTCCATGTCCCTCCATTAGCCCTTTCCTAGATCTAAGTCTTCCCCAAAAAGCCCTGGGACAAACAGTCCCAAAGGCAGGGCCCAACTGCTGGATTAAATGCTTAACTCTGAAGGTCCAGGATATATATACATAGATTATTAACTCTATCCCAGGCTTCATCCCAGGCTCAGTGTGGATAACTCTCCCCTCAGCAGCCAAATAAATCAGACCATTCTTCCTCTCCTATAGACAAGTTAGGTCTGCATGGAAAAGATAGCACTTACACTCATTTCTAAGAGGAAGATGTACTTTAAATTTTGTATGAAAACATTGAGTTCCATGGTATACACTGTTGGCATGAAAACAATGAGACTTTTAATTCCTCCCAAAACTCTAATATATATATTAGAGTTAATAATTAATATATAATATAACAGATGTTATTATATGTAATATATTTTATATATATATATAAAAATACTTGAAAATAGTCACCTGCCTTTAGACAGTTATAAGCCACAGGGGAAACTCTTTGAATTCCCACCAATAACCATTTGGCTTAGAACGACTTTCAGCTGTTTCTAAACATCAAATTCACCCTGAAATAAGGGTGGTTTGCTCTCACCTCATGATGGTGGGGAGGAGGTGGACAGCAGTTAAATATGCTGTGGGGCTGAATGTGACCAACACGGCAGTGCAAGGAAAGCTCCTTTGTCCCTGCGCGGCCCAGACTGGGACGCTAGATGGCAGGCTCACCTTCTAGATGGAAGCTTCTGGCTCCTTCTAGAGGGAAGCAGCCAGCCCTGGCAGCCCGGCCTCTGCAGGCAGTAGCCACACACTCCTGAGCAGTTCCCAGGGGCCTCCAGTGGGCTCCCCAGGGAAGGTGTGACCGATCCTCAGTGGGAGGCCCCAGAGCTGTCTGATGTGAGAATGGGGAATGCCTGCCTGTCTCCTGCAGCTGCAGTGGAATCAGGGTCAGGGCCCACTTGATCCCAAACCTCATGGTTTGTGGCTATGGTGACTCCACTGGGCTGCCAGCCACACCCACCTCCCACCTGCCTGTCCCCGTATGGGGCTGAGAAATGTCTCCAGCTTTCTTGGGCTGGCCCAAGGTTCAAGGTCTTTCAGGATGTCTGAAACTCGAGGTTACGCTTTATGCAACCTATTATCAAATAGAGGGTCCGGCGGGGTGTGGTGGCTGGTGCCTGTAATCCCAGCACTTTGGGAGGCCGAGGCAGGCAGACCACCTGAAGTCAGGAGTTCTAGACCAGCCTGGCCAACATGGCGAAACCCCGTCTCTAGTAAAAATTTAAAAAATAAAATAAAATAAAAATAGCGGGGTGTAGTGGTGCGCACCTGTAGTCCCAGCTACTCAGGAGGCTGAGGCAGGAGAATCACTTGAACCTGGGAGGCGGAGGTTGCAGTGAGCCAAGATCATGCCACTGCACTCCAGCCTGGGTGACAGAGTGAGACTCTGTCTCAAAAAAAAAAACAAAAAAAAACAGAGGGTTCTACTCTGGGTGTGTGCATTGCTGAGTGCCAGGAAAGAAATGTACAAGCCTGGGCTGACCACTGGGCTTGGGGTCTGTGGTTTTATTAACGTTCAAGCCTCAGAGCATTCTTCACCCTTCTTCTTTTGGCTGCCCCTGCCCTCCTCCCATCCTACCCAGGGTTTACCAATAAGTACAAGTTCTCTTAAAGGGCAAGAACCTTCAAGGACTTGCTTCTGGATTCCTGTGCCTGCCGCGTGGTGAGGCTCAGTGAATGTCTGCTAAATGAGTGATTGATTGAATAAATTAATGTTGGGATCCAGAAATCATCTGGCTTAGCCTCCTCCTTTTAGAAAGGCTATCAACTAATTGGAAATGTATTGTTTTCTAGGATGCCTGCTTTCATCTTTACCCTCCTTCCCCCCTCCCAGTTGAGATC
The DNA here is from genome assembly GCF_028885625.2 of Pongo pygmaeus. Classification (NCBI taxonomy): domain Eukaryota; kingdom Metazoa; phylum Chordata; class Mammalia; order Primates; family Hominidae; genus Pongo; species Pongo pygmaeus. Next base: position 89,685,318 of record NC_072385.2, on the reverse strand, counting down.
CCATTCCCAGGATCTCCATTTGGGAGTGCCTGAATCTTTCTTACATCTAGCTGAAATCCCACACACTGCAATTTGAGACCGATCTTTTTTGGTCTGACTTCAGTGTAAGTCAATGATGGAATCGGGGAATAATATTGTAATGGGCTGAACTGTGTCCCCTTTAAATATTCTACTCAGAAATTTGAGGCACTCCCAGTATCTCAGAATGTGATTGTATTTGGAGACAGGGCCTTAGTTAAAGTGGGGCCATTAGAAGGTAGCCTAATCCAGTCTGACTGATGTCCTTGTAAGAGGAAATTTGGACTAAAAGATACGACAGAATCACACACATACAGGAAAGACCAAGTGAGGAGACAACAACTGGGTTGACATTTGCAAGCCACGAGTGGAGGTCTTGGAAGAAACCAAACCTGCTGACACCTCAACGTTGGACTTCCCGCCTCCAGAACTGTGAGCAAATAAGTATCTGTTGCTTAAGCACTCCCCCTCCCCCAAGACTGTGGTATGTTGTTAGGGCAGTCCTAGCAAACGAATACAAATATGACATGCTACATGATTATACATGATACCTGATTATAATAGAATGATACATGATTATAATAGAATATAATAAAAATGCTATGATACAGAATACTTTGCCCCTTTGTCAGCATGTCCAGCATCTTTAGAACTATTATCCAGCTGATGTGATGGTAACTGAGGTTTCCACCTCCACCTCTGGCTACTGGCTCTTGCCAGACAGGCAGAGAGGAGGGAGAAAGACCCCTTAAGAAAGGAGAGATGTTCACAGCTTTAGTCAGCGTGGGCTGCCTGCCTGTCTAGGTTTTTTTTTTTTTTTTTAACCAGCTCAAATGTGACGAAAAATAGGTTGGTACGGCTCCCAGGAGAGGGGGTTACCGAGTAGGACAAAAGCCAAGCTCCCCGAAGAGGTCAGCACAGCCTCAGTGGCCCAAAGGTTGACACATCAAGATAAATTAGGTTTGTCAGAGACAGAAAGGAGCAAAAGAGGCTGCTTGTTGGAGATTAGATTAGACCAGAGAAGACTGTGTAAAGGCTACACAACCGGGGAATTGAGGAGATGGGGAAAGAGGGAGGGCACAGGGCTGGCTGAGGAAATGACAAAGAGAAGCTGAAACTTTGAAGCAAAATCAGCCCAGTGAACACAGAGCACCTTGGGGTCAGAGATGAGCCAGCGGAAAGCTGTGAAAAACAAGGCAATGTCTCTCTCCTACCTGGGTCACATTTAAGTGGTAGGGTTTGGTCTTTTGAGAACTGACTAAAAGTAATTGACTCTCTTTAAAGTGGAAATTCTTTTTTTTTTTTTTTGAGACAGAGTCTCAGTCTGTTGCCCAGGCTGGAGTGTAATGGTGCAATCTCGGCTCACTGCAACTTCCGCCTCCCAGGTTCAAGCGATTCTCCTGCCTCAGCCTTCCAAGCATCTGAGATTACAGGCACCCACCACCACGCCCAGCTAATTTTTGTATTTTTTTTAGTAGAGACAGAGTTTCACCATGTTGGTCAGGCTGGTCTTGAACTCCTGACCTCAGTTGATCTACCCACCTCGGCCTCCCAAAGTGCTGGGATTACAGGCATGAGCCACCATACCTGGCCTAAGGTGGAAATTCTGGAGCACACTTAGAGTGAAGGGGGAGGATGGATGGAGAAAGCTAAAACTGAGACTCTGCTCTCCTGGACACGTAGCCACAGGACATTTCTGGGGCACAGTCAGGCCCTCCCTTTCTTTATGCTTCCAGAGACTATTTCTCTCCTCCCGTAAATGTCACAGTAAGAAATCATTGGGAAAAAGAGAGAAATTCCCCAACAGGAGCACATGTAGAGATGAGACCATCATCCACAGACCTTGCAGTGTCTCCCGCCTGGCACAGACCTGCAAGAAGGAAATCAGGGAAAGGGGGATACAATTTAGATGTCCCCTTTGTCCATCCTCTCTCTTCTGCCCCCAATTTCCACCAACTTAGCCTGGCTCAGATGAGGAAACAAAGAATGGACCTTGGCTCTGCCTCTCAGTACCCTTGGTCTCTTGGTCCTGGATTTAGAGAAGTGACCACACTCCCACCCCCAATGCCCTTTCCCTCCTTCTCACCATATTCCTCACTCAGGGTAAGGGATGGAGGAAAACCTGGTCTTGCAGCTCCAACCATGTGTGCATGGGTAGCAGAGTTGGGAGGTGGGAGGTTGCACTTTAGTTTTAGTAACACTTGGGTCCCTAAGGAAAAAGAACAAATCTCAAAAAGCTTAGAGATCATCAAAATAACACCCCTATTTTCTTGATAAAGTTGTTGCATTAGTCCATTTTCATGCTGCTGAGAAAGACATACCCAAGACTGGGTAATTTATAGAGAAAAAGAAGTTTAATGTACTCACAGTTCCACGTGGGTGGGGAGGCCTCACAATCATAGTGGAAGGTGAAAGGCACATCTTAAATGGCGGCAGACAAGAGAGAACGAGAGCCAAGCAAAAGGGGAAAATTCCTTATAAAATCATCAGATCTCGTGAGACTTGTTTACTACCATGAGAACAGTATGGGGGAAACCAGCCCCATGATTCTGTTATCTCCCACTGGGTCCCTCCCACAACACGCGGGAATTATGGGAGCTACAATTCAAGATGAGACTCGGGTGGGGACATAGCCAAACCATATCAGTTGTTGAGACCCACAATGGGGAAAGGATCTACTGAAGGTCACACAGGACCGATCATATTGTCCAATAGGTTTTCCCGAATATATCAAAGACATGTAGTCATTTAAAAACATGTCCCATAGAGGCCAGGCACTGTGGCTCACACTTGTAATCCCAGCACTTTGGGAAGCCAAGGTGGGAGGATCACTTGAGCCTAGGAGTTTGAGACCAGCTTGGCAACATGGCGAAACCCCATTTCTACAAAAAAAATACAAAAAGTTAGCCAGGTATGGTGGTGCTTGCCTGTAGTTCCAGCTACTTGGAAGGCTGAAGTGGGAGAATCAACTGAGCCAGGGAGGGCCAGGCTGCAGTGAGCCATTATCGTGCCACTGCACGCTAGCCTGGGTGACAGAGTGAGACCGTGTCCCAAAACAAACAACAATGACAACAAAAACCTAACACCATGTCCCATAGAGCAATAGCTTAAATCCAGTCTATTTTCAAAAGGCCAGTCCTTGAAGCACATTATAATCCCCATAACTACTTTATGCCAAATAAAGTTGTAACATATCCAAGAAAATAGATGGAATCTCCTCCCTTGTAACTGCATCTGGGTGAATGTTCACTTCTGGCCTTGGGTTTTATAAGGATAGATGAGGGGTGGGCTGACTATGGTGGTGAGGAGTTCAGAAACTAGGTCATACGAGAGCACAGAGGAGAAACTAGGGAAATCCAGCCTGTAGAAGAAAATATTGAAGAGAACCATGACAATGAGCTATAGCAGGTGAAGGTCGAATGTAGGAGAGCCATGGCAAAACTAGAAGTCAGATTCGGATCAAGAGTAAAGAACTTCCCAGGTTAGAGTGTGATAGAATGAGATTTTCTTTCCTCCTCACTCCTCTCTGGAAAGGAAAGGGTCTTTGGTAAGATGTAACTGATATTCACAAGAGAAAGGCTGTGACCTTGTAGATGATTCCCTCTGAGGGACCCAGAGCCACCTCAGAGACCTCAAGGAACTGTGGTCTTTCCATGGTGGAACCAGCATTCTGTGCAGAGGGCAGAGAAGAAGATGGCAGAGGAGGAGAGGAGTGGAGAAAGAGGGGCTGCAGAATCCATGAGTGCTGTCGTACTGCTGAAGCAGTGGGAGCTGGTGGTGCAGTTCAGCCTCAGCTGGAGGTGTGCAGTATGTGAGTGCTCTGAGTACAATGATGTTCCAGTGCTCTCTGTTCAGGGATATGGGAGCCATTTTGCTGGGCACATAGATCTCAAGGTTGGATTGGGGTTTCCTTTGTGCATCACGGTTGCAAATGCAGCAGTCGATGTCACGCACAGAATATTTTTGAATGGGTTGATGGGGGTTGCATGTTGAGTGCCCTCAGCCCTTTTCAGTGGAGGAAAGTGGAGACGGATTCAGTGGCAGTAAAGGCAAGGCCACTGTAGGGGAAAAAACACCAAGTACTTGCACCGTCGTTTTGCGTACATTCTCTTTTGCCTTGAAGCCTGGCTGCAGCATATAGTTGTGTAGGTTGTGCACTGCACCACTCCAGGAGGCATTATTTACAACCTGTGCAACTCTAACTGGCAGGGACTATGTAAAAGCCAAGAGCCAGTCCCAAATTGCCATTCAAAAAGACTCATTGCCTTGAGGGGGACAACTAACCTTTTCACAGACATTGGGATGAGATTAACAAGATTCCACCCACACCTCTGATGAAAGAGGAGTAGCCCTTCCAGTTATTTTCCCACTGGAGACGACCTTCAGGAAAATCACAATGTCAGTTGTTCTCAAGTTCTAACTTTTTTTTTTTTTTTTTGAGATGGAGCCTCACTCTGTCGCCCAGACTGCAGTGCAGTAGCACAATCTCGGCTTACCTCTGCCTCCCAGGCTTAAGCAATTCTCATGCTTCAGCCTCCCGAGTAGCTGGGAATACAGGCACGCACCACCACGCCCGGCTAATTTTTGTATTTTTAGTAGAGACAGGGTTTCGCCATGTTGGCCAGGCTGGTCTTGAACTCCTGACCTCAAGTGATCTTCCCGCCTCAGCCTCCCAAAGTGCTGGGATTACAGGTGTGAGCCACTACCCCCGGCCTCAAGTTCTAACTCCTGATATTTCTATTTTATTTTTTATTTACAACACTCAGAAGCAACTTAACCAGTATGATATGTGGATGGAAAATGTTGAAGACTTGGACCCCAAAGTATAAGTTATAGACCTAATTTTGGCCTAATGTGATTTGAAATGGGAAGCCATAGTTGCAAATAGCCCTGAATGTGATTAAACCCCAATGGGGGTTGGAAATGATGGAGACATGACAGATCCCTCACAATAGCTCACTCCACACAATAGCCTAATGAAACTATGTGCCTGACACACAGAGTATTTTCTGAAAACTGAAAATGCATCTCTGCAGTTCATAGGCTGGGTATTTTTTTCCTATGGAGAACATTAAATTTCTAAAAATTACTTGTTACAGCTTTTTAACTTGCAGGAAGAACTGATTTGCCAGTTCTGTTTCCTAGAGAATATACAGTTCTCCTGAAAAAACGTCTCCCTTCCTTCACAGGTTAATAAGAGAAATCTGGAAGGAAGAATGATAAATTGGCCAGGATGTTGGGGAAGGAGAAAGTTTGATGTGGACAAAGCCACAAGACTGGGATTAAAATAAGGCATAAGCTGGCCTGGTTTTCACAGAAACTTGGGGTGGAGATTCCTTCAACCACAGAAAGCTCAAGAGTAGACTTAATTTTGGTACAATCCTGACATATTGTGAGCAAATGTGTTTTGAAGACAGTTTTTATACCCCATTTTAAAAAAAATCCTTTTTTAATCCTACTACTTTATCTCATTGATCTGTTTCCCTGTATTGCAAAGTTTCTCAAAAGTTCACTATTCCTATAGTGAGCTTTTGCCTCTACAACCTCACGAAAACCATGCTGCCTAAGGTCACCAATGGTCACCAGGTAATGGAATGTGATAGTTCTTAGTCTCTCTCTTCCTTTTCCTGTCTTTTTTTTTTTTTTTTGAGAGGGAGTCTCACTCTGTCACTCAGGCTGGAGTGCAGTGGTACCATCTTGGCTCATTACAACCTCCGCCTCCCAGGTTCAAGCAATTCTCCTGCCTCAGCCTCCTAAGTAGCTGGGATTATAGGCGTGCGCCATCACGCCCAGCTAATTTTTGTATTTTTAGTAGAGATGTGGTTTTACCATGTTGGCCAGGCCTGCCTCAGCCTCCCAAAGTGCTCAGAGACCAGCACAGTGCCCAGTGGGGTGGACGTCTGACTTTCGTGTTGGGAAATACCTAGCAAGATAGATTTGGGTCAGATGGTGGAGGCCCTTGAATGCCGGTCTCAGGAGTTTGGCCTTGATCCTGCGTTTTCCAGTAGGCTTCAGCTTAAGGGGAGTGGGAGCAACTATGAAATTCACTTAGCATAGTTATCTCAGCTGCCTGCCAAGTAGTCTATTTAGTCCAATTCACAGGCAGAGCTTTGTTGAGCATTGAGAAGTCACTTGCTCCATTTGAATCCAATCACCACGGCAGGCACACCTCAAAGAGGGAACACACAGCCGCCTCTGAAAAGCCTGCCCCATACTCTGGCAACTCAATTCATGAATATGCTTTTCCAATGTCTGACGCTGCTGCTTAGCAAAGATATTATGGGACAAATCCTTGATTTGACCTTTTGTATCTCTATCCATCCCGCTGTGCTAAAAGCAATTATGTGCATCTTGTGTGTGGCTGTTGGAATGGGGAGACACTTAGCGACGGGTCCTTTTCACACTCCAACTGTCCTCTCGCTCATTCCTTTCCCTCTCTCAAGCTGGCCCGCACAGCAGGCCTCCTCGGCTGCTTGGCAGAGTCTAAAATGGCATCAGGGGGAGGCAAGCAGAGATGTAAACAGGTGGAAATAGTTCCTGTCATGGTGATTAGCATTCTTCTTGGCCAGGCACAGCTATGGATGAAAGAATGGGGCCACAAGGGGGACAGGGAGGAGGAAGCTGGCCAGGGAGCGGGAGACGGAGGAGGGATGAACTCTTTGTCAAATGCACAGACAACTTCCTGCAAAAACTTCCTAGGAAACAAAGCAATCCCCGTGTCAGGGTGGGTAGTAGTGGTCTCTGCTGGGGACAGATCACTTGTCACTGTCTTCTTTGCCTGTACTAAGTAGACTCATGTATGCTTATGTCTGTGTGATTAAATACGAAGATTGACGTCTGTGTATGATAGAATGTACAGTTATGTCTGTGCGTATCTGATGTTGATAACAATGTTTGAATGTCTGTATAATGCCTGTGTGTTATATATTTATATACTGTGTCTATACACTTATATGTATATGATGCCTGTGTTTATATACTTATATGTATGGGTGCCTCAGAAAGCTCATGTCGGTGTGTATCTACATATGTGTTAGGGTGTGTATATGGCGCATGAATGCATGCATGACTGCGCGCATGTCATTTCCAGATGTGTTGAATTCCTTTATGTATATGTGTGCATGGGTGTGCATGCTGGAATGAAGTACGAGGAAAGGACTGAGTGGGAAAGAGCTCCCGTATCCTCTTGCTGGAGCAGTTCAGCATAACTACAGAGGCCACTCCAATCCTGTCCAGAGAGAGGAGCCCTGATCTTGCTAAATAGGCTGAGGGTCTGGCTCTTCAGGAACTGGTATCGTTTACTCAGTTCCCCACTTCCCCCAAACTCCAGGCCTAAAAGTAGGGGGAAGACCCCAGAGCTAAGGAAGATATCCAGCAAGACAACAGAGGGAGAGAGTTAAAATGCTGGAGGCAAGACTCTGGAGGAACTGGGAGAAGATCAAGGACTTTTTCTGAGCTTTTGAATATAAATAATTTACCGTGGGAAAGTGAGCTGGACTCTTGGGCAAGAGGTAAATGCAGAAATAATAGTGAGTAAAGTCATCTGCTCTCAGCTGAGGCTCACTCCTGATTGAGTTGAGACTTGGCTGTAGAAGGAGAGTAAATAAAACCGGTGCTTGGTGGGGAGTTATCTGAGCTGACCTAGACCAGCACTGCTGTTTGAAAGAGGTGAGGACACAGCAGTTGGTCTCAGGTAAAGTCACCTGATGGAGTCACCATTGACTCTGGAAACTAGGGCAGAAAGGAGAAAATTAGCAATGTCTACGGTCAGAATTATGCCTTGTTACCCAAAAAACTTCCTTGGCCAAGAACTCTGGGAGGCTGATGTGGGTAGATTACTTGAGCCAAGGAGTTCAAGACCAGCATTGGCAACATGACAAAACTCTATCTCTATAAAAATACAAAAATTAGCCTGGCATAGTGGTGCATGCCTGTGGACCCAGCTACTAGGGAGGCTGAGTGGGAGGATGAATTGAGCCCACGAGGCCGAGGCTGCAGTGAGCTGTGATTGCATCACTGCACTCCAGCCTGACAGAGCAAGACCTTGTCTCAAAACAAAAACAAAAACAACAAAAAACCTCCCAAGCACAGCAGATTTTACTGCAATTGGCAGCTTTCTGCCATACCAACTTCCAGCCACGTGTGACCTGGCATGATCTTACCACCTATTACAGGTCACCTTTGGGTCGCTCAGGTTATTCTCAAAGTAAGAAGGGGGTGATGAAACCCCAGGGTCAGGCCATTCACTTTAAAAATCATCCAAGAGGGTCATTCAGACAGGCCTTTTATGATTACTCATTGATTGTAAGCACATTAAGAATGGAGATAAAAAATAAAAATTATCCATGAGTGCCTGTAATCCCAGCACTTTGGGAAGCTGAGGTGGGTGAATCATGTGAGGTTAGGAGTTCAAGGCTAGCCTGGCCAACATGGTGAAACCCCGTCTCTACCAAAAGTACAAAAATTAGCTGGACGTGGTGGCAGGTGCCTGTAATCTCAGCTACTTGGGAGGCTGAAGTGGAGGCTGCAGTGAGCTGAGATCCCACCACTGCACTCCAGCCTGGGCAACAGAGCAAGACTCTGTCTCAAAAAAAAAAAAAAAATTATCCATGAGGATATAACCTGGAAATAACCAACATTTAACATTCTGACAGATAGCTTCCCAGGCTTTTTCCCACCTTTCTTTGTTTTCTGTGCATATAGCTATTCACATGTACATATACATCTATAAGCTATAACTTATTTTCTCACTTATTAATATGTCAAATATCTTTTCATATCAATACAAATATACATTATATTTATTTTATTTTATTATTTTAAGACAGGGTCTCACTCTGTTTCTGAGCCTGAAGTGCAGTGGCCCAATCACAGCTCACTGCAGCCTTGACTTCCCAGGCTCAAGCGATCCTCCCAGCTCAGCCTCCTGAGTAGCTTGAGCTACAGGCATGCACCATCATGCCCAGATTTTTTTTTAATTTTAGTTTTTGCAGAAACAGGCTGATCCTGAACTCCTGGGCCCAAGCGATCCCCCTACCTTGGCCTCTCAAAGTGCTAGGATTACAGGGGTGAACCATACACTGTCAGTTTATTTTATTTGTTTATTTATTTATTTATTTAGTTTTGAGATGGAGTCTCCTTCTGCTGCCCAGGCTAGAGTGCAGTGGTGCAATCTTGGCTCACTGCAACCTCCACCTTCCAGCTTCAAACGATTCTCCTGCCTCGGCCTCCCAAGTAGCTGGGATTACAGGTGCCTGCCACCACACTCGGCTAATTTTTTGTATTTGTAGTAGAAATGGGGTTTCAATATGTTGCCCAGGCTGGTCTGAAACTTCTGACCTCAAGTGTTCCACCCGCCTCGGCCTCCCAAAGTGCTGGGATTACAGGTGTGAGCCACTGCGCCCAGCCTTATACACTGTCATTTTAAGTGGCTGCTAAATATCTCATTGCATGGGCACATTATAATTTATTTAACAGATCTTCATTTGTTAGATATTTATGGGTTTTTCTTTTTATTTGTCTGGATTTTAAAATTTGTGAATAATGATAATCAATAATTTAAAACAATAGTTGTTTTATAGTCCACTAGGTGGTACTGGTGGCAAAGGTGACATTAGAAGCAGAATGTTTGACTCTGGGGTTTTATCACCCCCTCCTCACCTTGAGAATAATCTAAGGAGGTCTGAAGGTGACCTGGGATGATGATAAGATCATGCAGGTCCCATACCACTAGCTTGAAGCTGCAGTTGCAGGAAGCCACCAGCTGCCACGCAATCTGCAGTGTTTGGAGGGTTTCAGAGTGGTGGATCTTATCTGATTGTAGACACTGCTAACCTTCTCTAGGAAGCAGCCTTCTTGTTCTGGTTCCAGACACAATGGCAGCATCACTGAGAACCCTATGGAGAACAACCACCCTCTGCCTTCAGCCCTTGCAGACAGCAGAGAAGGCCAGGGCACAGTGCAGAGACTTCAGCAGACTTGCTCAATCTCGGCAGAGTTTCATATAGAGGGTGTTTTTCCTGCTCTGAATCAGTCTGGTTGCTATTTCTACCTGGATCTCCTGAAATTTCTTTTGCCTGCTTTGGCCTTCAAGTATTTTCCGGACAGAAGGAGGAAGCAGAGATTAAGAGATACCAAAGCTCTCACTCTTCCAGACCCAGGTGAATGCTTCATGTCTCCATAAATCCTCCCAGGCAGGGGGCAGGACTTCTCCATCTTGGCCCCACATCTCAGCCTGTACTGCTCTTACCACAGGACTGTCTGCGCCTGAGACTGGGAGCCTCTCAAGGCCAGGGACTAGATTCTACTTACCTGCTTGAGGGCAACACCTGGCCTAGTGTTGTACACATGGCACAATGCTTAACGAGTGCTGCATAGAAGGGTACATAGCATCACGAACCCACCCCAGTTCCACTGCATCATCATTCCAGCCAACCCCCGATGACCAGTCCCCTCTTCTCCTGTGGATGATCTCAGCTAAGCAAGCCTGTAGACTCTGAAGCCAGGGCAGGTGGGTTCAGATCTCTTCTCCATTTACTAGTATGATCTTGGTTTAGTCACCTAACATAGCTGTGCTTCAGTGTCCTCATCTGTCAAATAGAGGTCATAATAGGACCTACCTCATTATTAGGCAGGGTGAAGATTATTTGGCTAGTATGTGTAAAGCACTAAGAGCAGTAGTGGGTACACGGGAAGTTCTCAATCATGGCTAGCTGTGGCCATTCTTTCAAAAGAAAAGAAGTGTTCCTTGAGTGAGCCTTATAGCCAACCTTGGAAGACTTGGCTTCTTGCGATTATATCTCTTCTGACTGTTTAAAAGTAGCTCTGCTCTTTTGAGTTTCTCTCTTCCTCTCTCTAGGGGCCTAAACCATGGCTGTCTGGAAGCCATTAAGCATAGCATGACCTGTGCTGTCCATGTTTATCCAATGAAGAGTACCTGGACTTTATTACTGTACTGCATCAGAATTTTGTTTTTTTCTGTTTTTTTGTTTTTTGTTTTTTTGAGACAGGGTCTCACTCCTGTCGCCCAGGCTGGAATGCAGTGGTGCGATCACAGCTCACTGAACCCTCGACTTTCTGGCCTTAAGTGATTCTCCCACCTCAGCCTCCTGAGTAACTGGGATTACAGGTGCTTTTGTAGAGATGAGGTTTCACCATGTTGCCCAGGCTGGTCTCAAACTCCTGGGCTCAATTGATCCACACACCTTGGCCTCCCAAAGTTCTCAGATTATAGGTGTGAGCCACGGTACCCAGCCCAGAGGTGGGCCTCTCTCAAGCACATGTTTCAGGGATTAAAGATAATCTTTGTCCCCTGATCTTACACAATCAAAATCTGATGCTTGGTTCCAAACTCACCTTTGTAATTTGCCCCCAGGACCCTGGAAGCCCCATTCATGCCAGTAGGGTGTTGATGGCCTATAGTGACACCAAGAGTGTTTGAGGTAGGCACAGTGACTCATTGGCACATTTGCTTTCATCAGAAGAAAATGACACATGCTCTAAATTGTACATGGAGGCTTGGGTATGGGCTCATGGAATTGTTCACATTCTCAGAGTCCTTTGTAATATCTAGTACATTACATTTCTTAAAAAGAGCTTTTCTGAGGCCGAGCATGGTGCCTCATGTCTGTAATCCCAGCACCTTGGGAGGCCGAGGTGGGTGGATCACTTGAGGTCAGGAGTTTGAGACCAACCTGGCCAACATGGTGAAATCTGTCTATGAAAAATACAAAAAATTAGTCAGGCATGGTGGCAGGCACCTGTAATCCCAGTTACTCAGGAGGCTGAGGCAAGAGAATGACTTGAATCCCAGAGGCAGAGGTTGCAGTGAGCCAAGATCGCGTCACTGCACTCCAGCCTGGGTGACAGAGTAAGACCCCATCTCAATAAAAAAATAAAAAATAAAATTTAAAAATTGACTCTTCTGGAATTAGAAAAACCGTGTGGGTCTCAAGCAAGGCAAGTCTTTCACAACATGTGGAGGAGGTAAAGTCTGTCCCCAGTACATTCATCTGTTCATTCAAGCCCTGTTTACCGATTCATGCTGTATTTGTTGAGTGACTACTATGCTGGGCAGTGTCATAGCCAAAAGTCAGACATGGAACTTGTGCCCTGGGGGTTCACAGTTAACCGGAGGATACAGATAATACATATAGTACAGTGAATAATATGTTCCAATGAAGGAGGTACAAGGAACTATGGGGATATGAGACTGGGGCATCAAACTGTGACTGAGATGAGTGCGGAAGTGTTCCTGGAGGACTGACGTCTGAAATTAAATCTGAAGAATGAATAGGAGTCAGGCAGTCAAAGGAGTGGGTGCAACGTGTTTAAAGCAAAGGTCAGAAAGCAAATGAGAACAGGGAACGGGGAAGGGCATGAAAGATGTTGGGTGTTGCAGGATTCTAGTGTTACAAAGGCAAGGGTGATGAGAGATAAAGCTGGGAAGGCAGGCAAGGGCCAGAGCATAATGGGTACTGTGAGCCAGGTAAGGAGCTGGACTGTTCTCCCCACCCCGTAAGTATTGTCCTGTGTCCCATTCTTCCTGATTCCCAGTTACTGTCAGCTGATAAGGCCTAATACTCACTGGGAAGGTGTGGAGGTGCTGCATTTTAGAAAGGACCACAGAGGAGGAGTAAAACATTTTGTCCAAGACAATGGGACTGTAATGGTGTAATGACAGGCAGTGGGATGGACATTCCAAAAGTGGGGAATTTGACTGAAATCCTCTTCAAGCAGCCCTTTGTAAGTAACTGGCTGCTGCTGAGACTCAGGGGACTGAGTTCTTTGTTTTTGTTTTTCCTAAGAATCAGGTGGACTAATTTTTGCCTCGTAAGAACACAGAAGCCTTAATTTTGTGCATTGTACCCAGGGAGTAGCCAGCGAGCACACAGGAGCAATTTAAATAGACTGAAAGCAAGGGCACATGTGTCACAGGGCCTCTCACAGCAGACAGCACAGAGTAGACACTAAATAAATACTTGCTGAACTTGACACCCTTTTGACTAGCCATCCTCAGATGCTCACTGGCCCCTCCCGAGCACCAGGCATAGTGTGCAGTAAGTGGTGCTAAGAAGTACAAAGACAAACCAAGACCCAGGAGTGTGTGGTCCAGCTCAGGAGTTCAGACGTCTCCACTGTAAATGCACATGGTACCACATGGCAGTATTGAGGCCCAACAAATGGATGGCTGAGAGAAGCAGGGCTTTGGGTCCTGTCTTCTGGAAAGTTTCCTGGAGGAGACAGGACTTGAGAAGGTGTATTAGTCTGTTCTCATGCTGCTATGAAGAAATACCCAAGACTAGGTAATTTATAAAGGAAAGAAATTTAATTGACTCACAGTTCTGCATGGCTGGGGAGGCCTCAAGAAGCTTACAATCACGGTAGAAAGCACCTTTTCACAGGGCGGCAGGAGAGAGAATGAGTGCAAGTAGGGGAAATGCCAGATGCTTATAAAACCATCAGATCTCGTGAGAACTCATTCACTATCACAAGAACAGCATGGGAGTAACCACCCCCATGATTCAATTACCTCCTACTGGGTCCCTCCCACGACACATGGGGATTATGGGAACTACAATTCAAGATGAGATTTGAGTAGGGACACAGCCAAACCATATCATTCTGCCCCTGGCCCCTCCCAAATCTCCTGTCCTCATATTTCAAAACACAATCATGCCTTCCCAACAGTCCCACAAAGTCTTAACTCATTCCAGGCTGGGCACAGTGGCTCACACCTGTAATACCAGAACTTTGGGAGGCCAAGGTGGGCAGATGACCTGAGGTCAGGAGTTTGAGTGGCCTGGCCAACATGGTGAAACCCTGTCTCTACTAAAAATACAAAAATTAGCCAGGTATGGTAGCAGGTGCCTGTAATCTCAGCTACTTGGGAGGCTGAAGTAGAGGAATGGCTTGAAATCAGGAGGTGGAGGTTGCAGTGAGCCGAGATTGCACCACTGCACTCCAGCCTGGGTGACAGAGTGGGACTCTGTCTCAAAAAAAAAAAAAAAAAAAAAAAAAGCCTTAGTTCATTCCAGCATTAACCCAAAAGTCCAAGTCCAAAGTTTCATCTGAGACAAGGCAAGTCCATTCTGCCTATGAGCCTGTAAAATCAAAAGTAAATTAGTTACTTCCTAGATACAATGTGGGTCCAGGCATTGGATAAACACGCACTCCAAATGGGAGAAATTGGCCAAAACAGGGGATACTGGCCCCATGCAAGTCCAAAATCCAACAGGGCAGGCATTAAACCTTAAAGGTACAAAATAATCTCCTTTGACTCCATGTCTCACATCCAGGCCAAGCTGATGCAAGAGGTGGGCTCCCACGGCCTTGGGCAGTTCCACCCCTGTGGCTTTGCAGGTTACATCCCTGCTCCTGGCTACTTTCACAGGCTGGTGTTGAGTGTCTGCGGCTTTTCCAGGCACATGGTGCAAGCTGTTGGTAGATCTACCATTCTGGGATCTGGAGGATGGTGGACCTTTTCTCACAGCTCCATTAGGCAGTGCCCCAGTGGGGACTTTGTGTGGGGGCTCCAACTCTACATTTCCCTTCCTCACTGCCCTAGCAGAGGTTCTCCATGAGGGCTCTGCCCCTGCAGCAAACTTCTGCCTGGACATCCAGGCATTTTCATACATCCTCTGAAATCTAGGCAAAGGTTGCCAAACCTCAGTTCTTGACTTCTGTGCACCAACAGACTCAACACCACATGGAAGTTGCCAAGGCTTGAGGCTTCCACTCTCTGAAGCCATGGCCTGAGCTGTACCTTGGCCCCTTTTAGGCACAGCTGGAGTGGCTGAGATGCAGGGCACCAAGTCCCTAGGCTAACACACAGCAGGGGGTCCCTGGACCTGGCCTAAGAAACCATTTCCTTCCTCCTAGGTCTCTGGGCCAGAGATGGGAGAGGCTGCTGTGAAGGTCTCTAGCAGGCCCTGGAGACATTTTCCCCATTGTCTTGGTGATTAACATTTTGCACCTCGTTACTTATGCAAATTTCTGCAGCTGGCTTGAATTTCTCCCCAGAAAATGGAGTTTTTGTTTCTATTGCATCAGTAGGCTGCAAATTTTCCAAACTTTTATGCTCTGCCTCCTCTTGAGTACTTTGCCACTTAGGAATTTCTTCCACCAGATACCCTAAAACATCTCTCTCAAGTTCAAAGTTCCAAAGATCTCTAGGGGAGAGGCAAAATTCCACCAGTCTCATTGCATAGCAAGAGTCACCTTTACTCCAGTTCCCAAGAAGTTCCTCATCTCCATCTGAGACCACCTTAGCCTGGACTTCATCATCCTTATCACTATCAGCATTTTGATCAAAGCCATTCATCAAGTCTTTAGGAAGTTCCAAACTTTCCCACACCTTCCTGTCTTCTGAGCTCTCTAAGTCTCTAGGAGTAAAAGGAGCAGAGAAAGGGGAGGTGACACCAAGGTTCATTAAGGTATATTGACCTGCCGGTGATGAGAAGTCAATATTGATTTCTAGTGGAAAGTTTTACTGTGAATCAAAATCCAAAGTACAAAAGAGTTGTTTGATGTTTTCTATCACAATACAGCTCACTGATGTGTAGGCTTGGCTATAATTTCATTTTGCCTTCTGGGGCAAAGTTTATAACAAGTACATGTGAAGGCAGAAACATGTTCTTTTCCCTAGGTGGGTTGAAAGGGTTGCCTCAGGTCTGGCTGTGTCAGTGAGGGTCTGTCATGCAAAAAAGGAAAACACAGGTAACCAATCCTGCATCTTCCTCCCCCTTGCTCTGCGGTGCTCCGAAGAGTCCCCATTCTGGCTCCCTTTTTCTTCTTCTTTTTTTTTTTTTAATTTAAAAGTAAACTTTAATGTCAAAAATGCAAACTTGGGGAGGGCAGAAAGATCACACATAGGGCAGCCACTTCACACTTGGAGGGTTGCACAGCGGCCGGGCAGAGGCGCTCCTCACTTCCCAGACAGGGTGGCCGCTGGGCAGAGGCGCCACTTCCCAGACGGTGTGGCGGCCGGGCGAGGCGCTCCTCTCTTCCCAGACGGTGTGGCGGCCGGGCGAGGCGCTCCTCTCTCCCCAGACAGTGTGGCGGCCGGGCGAAGCGCTCCTCTCTTCCCAGACGCTGTGGCAGCCGGTCGAGGCGCTCCTCTCTTCCCAGACGGTGCGGCGGTCGGGCAGAGGCGCTTCTCACTTGCCAGACGGTAGGGCGGCCGGGCGAGGCGCTCTTCACTTCCCGCACAGTGCGGCAGCCATGCAGAGGCACTCATCTCTTCACAGACGGTGTGGCGACCAGGCAGAGGCGCTCCTCACTTCCCAAACTGTGCGGCAGCCAGGCAGAGGCGCTCATCTCTTCACAGACGGTGGGGCAGCCGGGTGGGGCGCTCCTCACTTCCCAGACGGTGCGGCGGCCGGGCAGAGGCGCTCCTCACTTGCCAGACGGTGGAGCGGCCACGCAGAGGCGCTCCTCACTTCCCAGACAGGGCGGCGGCCAGGCAGAGGCGCTCCTCACCTCAGAAATAAGCCCCAGAACCAAAGTCTCTCTCTGTTCTTTCCCCCAACCTCCCTGTCGCTCTGGTCCTCTTTCCCGAAGAAGCAATAGAAGGGGCACTCTCTGGAATTTGCTTATCTGACTTCTAAGAACGCTTAAATGCAACTGTCTTAAGACTCCCTCCCTAGGGCGCTCATCAACTGACCAGGAATGATCAACCATGGAATGATCAACCAGGAATGATCAACCATGAGAGAAGAGACTCAAGTCATCACCATGCCGAGGCTGACTTTTCCTCTGTTCTTCTGAGGGTAGCTCCAAGAGATTACCCGCGGCGGGGAACTTCATTGCATAGTAAGACAACCTTTGTTCCTGTGAAGCAAACTCTGTTCCTTACGTTTCTGTACTGGTGGCCTCCCAGCGCCATTCGTTCTCCCTAATAATTTACTACCCCTTCAAAGAATTGTCTACAATTCCCATCTCCCCCCTCCCTTATGAAAAAAGGGGAGCTTCTGGACCGCACTGTTTTTTGGGTGATCATTCTGTAATTTCCTCTCATGCATGTTAATAAGTTTATGCCTTTTCTCCAGTGAATCTGCCTTTAGTCAGTTGGTTTTCAGTGAATTTTCAGACACTTCCCTGGAGGAGACATGAGGGCTTTAGGTGGCAACCTAGGGAGGTTACAGGGAGCTGCTCTTGGCAACTATAACTGTAAGGGAGTAAGGACTAAGCAGAGAGAGAAATTGAGCTCTGGCACTGTTAATAAAGGCCTCCATTGATCCCGTGGGGAGCTCTGAAGCTGGGATAGTCTTTTAGAATTGCTCTGAAATGGCTGGGCGCAGCGGCTCATGCCTGTAATCCCAGCACTTTGAAAAGCCAAGGCAGATGGGTCACTTGAGGTCAAGAGTTCAAGACCAGCCTGACCAACAGGGCGAAACCCCGTCTCCACTAAAAAATACAAAAAATTAGCTCGGCATGGTGGCATGCGCCTGTAATCCCAGCTACTCGGGAGGCTGAGGCAGAATAACCGGATGAACCCAGGAGGCAGAGGTTGCAGTGAACCGAGATTGCAGCACTGTACTCCAGCCTGGGTGACAGAGTGAGACTCCATCTCAAATAAATAAATAAATAAATAAATGGTTCCGAATTGAGGCAAGGGAGCTGAATCCTTGTATCCCTATTTTGACCACTCATTAGATGCATTCCCCTTCCCCCGCCCAGGAGGGGTATACCTAAGAAAGAACTCAGCTGTACGACATCTGTGCCCAACATTCCTGGCAGATCTAAAGGGCAAATCTAGATGGTGCACTGCAGTCTCTACTAAGAGGGTCATCGTGGAGAGAGAGGTACACAGTCACCTGTAGAGGAGTCCAAGCTGGTGACTGGTTGGGAGTTGCAGCCTGACCTCAGAAGATCTGCAGAACCAGCATGAGCAGAGGTGGAGCCAAGTCACTATGGAGGAGGTGGCAGCACTCCCGGGGGAACAGGGCTGTACATTTCCCAAGCGAAGGGAACACATTGTGCTTCATACCACCCATGATGCCTCAGCAGCAGAGGCAGAGAACCAAAGCCAATGCCCAGAGATAACTAGGAGAAGGCAGCTCAGCTGGAGAGCACACGTGCAGCAGCAGCCCCTCCCACAAGGCCATGGGGTTCTGTAGGGCCTTACTGTTCCCAGCTACTATCTTGGGAGGGAGGAAGGGAAGCCTTCTCTGGAGGAGAGATTTTAGGGGGTGTTTGGAAGACTGAGCAATTTACATTTGAAAGACTGTAATTTCTCAGCAAAAACTGAGTTAACAACTCTCAATCCTGCCATTTTTTTAAAGCTAGATGTAATAGAATTTGCTTATTTATTTATTTATTTTTGAGACAGTCTCACTCTTTCGCCAAGGCTGGAGTGCAGTGGTGCGGTATTGTCTCACTGCAACCTCCACCTCCTGGGTTCAAGCGATTCTCCTGCCTCAGCCTCCTGAGTAGCTGGGATTACAGGTGCCTGCCACCATACCCAGCTGATTTTTTCTTTTCTTTTTTTTTTTTTTTTGAGACAGAGTCTCGCTCTGTCATCCAGGCTACAGTGCAGTGGCGTGATCTCAGCTCACTGCGAGCTCTGGCTCCTGGGTTCATGCCATTCTCCTGCCTTAGCCTCCCGAGTAGCTGGGACTACAGGCACCTGCCACCACACCCGGCTAATTTTTTATATTTTTAGTAGAGACGGGGTTTCACCGTATTAGCCAGGATGGTCTCGATCTCCTGACCTTGTGATCCTCCTGCCTCGGCCTCTCAAAGTGCAGGGATTACAGGTGTGAGCCACCACGCCTGGACCATACCTGGCTGATTTTTATATTTTTAGTAGAGACAGAGTTTCACCACGTTGGCCAGGCTGGTCTTGAACTCCTGACCTTAGGTGATCCACTCGACTCAGCCTCCCAAAGTTCTGGGATTACAGGCATGAGCCACTACACCTAGCCAGAATTAGCTTCAATTGGGAAGTTTAAGTCGTCACCTCACCATAACCATTAGAGGAATTGGGGTCTTTTTTTATTTTTTGTTTTTTGAGACAGAGTTTTTGCTCTTGTTGCTCAGGCTGGAGTACAATGGTGCAATCTCAGCTCAATGCAACCTCTGCCCCCCAGGTTCAAGCGATTCTCCTGCCTCAGCCTCCCAAGTAGCTGGGATTACAGGCATGCACCACCATGCCCAGCTAATTTTTTTTTGTATTTTTAGTAGAGACAGGGTTTCTCCATGTTGGTCAGGCTGGTCTCAAACTTCTGACCTCAGGTGATCCGCCCACCTCGGCCTCCCAAAGTGTTGGGATTACAGGCGTGAGCCACTATGCCTGGCCTGAGGAATGGGGTCAAGAGAGAAAGAAAAAGTAAGTTACAAGGAATAAAGAAGCAGGCCTGTGCAGTGTCCCACACTTGTAATCCCAGTGTTTTGGGAGACTGAGGTGGGAGGATCCCTTGAGGCCAGGAGTTTCAGACTAGCCTAGGCAATGCAGAGAGACTCTGTGTCTAAAAGAAACTAAAGAATTAGCCAGATGTGGTGGTGTGTGAGTGTAATCCCAGCTACTAGAGAGGCTGAGGGGGAGAGGATTCCTTGAGCTCAGGAATTCAAGGCTGCAGTGCTTATTTATGCACTCCAGCCTGGGCAACAGAGCAAGACCCTGTTTAAAAAAAAAAAAAAGTGAAGAAGCTAATTTTTTCTCCCAGCTGAATTCTGATATGTAAATTTCATCCCTCCCAGTTCCCTCTTTCCCTCAAGCCTTATCCTAAACAACTGCTTCCAAAGTTATCTTTAGGAAACACAGGTTTGATCATGATGCTTCCCTGTTCAGACCATTGATGGCACTCCAATTGCATGTAGAACACTACACTTGATCTTAGCCAAAAGGCTGAGAAGCCTATAAAATAAAGTTAAAACTGCTAAGCTTTTCATACCCTGTCTATTCCCACCTGCCATTTCCAGAGATATCAGCCCCGTCTCAGGACAGGGTTTCGCCATGTTGGCCAGGCTGGTCTCGAACTCCTGACCTCAGGTGATCTGCCCACCTCAGCCTCCCAAAGTGCTGGAATTACAGGCATGATCTACTGTGCCCAGCCTTGGCTAATTTTTCTTTAAATTTTTTGTAGAGATGAAGTCTTGCTATGTTGCCCAGGCTGGTATCAAACTCCTGGACTCAAGAAACCCTCCAGTGCTGGCCTCCCAAAACACTAGGATTACAGGCATGAGACACCACACCTGGCCCTAGCACAGTTTTTTTTTTTTTTTTCACCGTTTAAGGAGTTTTTATTAAAGCAAGAATTTTATAATCCAAATTACATTTCCTTGCTCAGTTATGAATTCTGTTACTTAAAACAGAACTGACATTTTGAGCTATTTCACAGTAAAGAATTATAAAATTAAAGAAAGGAATGCTTTAAATTTTTGTACTTTGCTGAAAATTCTTTTTCCCAGGTTCTATAAAACATTAATTTGTTTTTATATTTTACTATTTTTTTGTGGGTTTTTTTGTTTGTTTTTAAATCAATAAGTAATCTAGGAGTAGCATTATGTTTGCTGGACCTGGCATTTGCTCAGTACATAAGGTTCAAAGTTTCCTTTCCTTTTTTTATTTATTTTATAGTTTGCAATTTTTTTCCATAATATTTAAGTTTTCCGATGTTTAGATAGTTTTCTTCGGTGCAGCACAAGTTTCTTTTCATGGTTCCTGATCAATTTTAAACAGTTGGAACACCAGTGGCACTGTTAACTACTTTCTGGGCAGCCTCTTTAGCTTGGTGGGCTTGTTTGTAGTACAGTTACAGCTTCAACAACCTTAGAACGGAGTGACTCTGGAGACTCAAGCATATGAAGAAGTTCTGAATTATCAATCTCCAACCACATGCCAGTGATTTTACCGACAAGAGTAGGGTGCACGGCTTGAATAAGAGGAAACAGCCGTTCACCCAATATTCGCTTTTGCTCTTGAGGAGGGGCAGATGCCAACATGGAAGCAAAGATTCCTGACCTTGTACGTGAACAGCAGCAGGCTGTTGCATTGTAACTTGAAGCACAGTTTTTTTTTTTTTTTACCTCCCTCTTTTTTTTAACTTCCCCAAAGTGCCTATAGGATTCACTACTCCCTCTACCATGATTGTATAACACTTTGTAAAGATCTGTTACAAATCCTGACACACTGTAATATCATTTGCTGCGAAGATACTTGTATCTGTACTCACCTTTAGATTATGAATCCTATGCATCCTTCAAATCCTCACCTCGTTTTTATAGTTTTGTTGTTTGTCTCCTGAATGACTCTGCTGCTCTTATGTACCTTGTCCTAACCTGGGCACACTTAGGCAGAGGAGCAACAGAGTCACTGTAACTGCTATGGGATAAGAGATTTAATTCCATAGATTAAAGAGTTAGAATTTACAAAAGAGCTGGGGAAGTGAAGATCCAGAACAGGAAGTTAGAGAATCAGAGAAAGAGTCACCCACCCGTCCATCCAAAGAGCCAACTATATCTAGTCACTGAGGCAGAGGCATCCATGGGAAGCTGTTGCCTCTAGATAGCTACCCTCTTTGTCAATTCACAACCAATAATTTGGTGTTGGGGAGGGGCCACTGTTGGTCAGTGGGGCAAGGCTGGTCACAGAGAGGGAGAGTGAGAACAAGCTGGAAACTGCTGGGCACCTCTGTGTCTGTTGGTCATCTCATCTTACCATCAAATGACTCTCAGAGAAATGACTACTCTTCCAAATCTCATGCAAATTCTTTTGCCCAACTTTAACCCAGAACCGTACAGAGAAGGAGACCCTGGGAACAGCAGTTTAGCCTAGTTGACACAGCACAAACAACCACGACACTGTATTATAGCCATTATTTAGTCTGTCTGCCCCTCAACAAGGCTGAGAACTCCCCAGTGTGAGCAAGAATTCACTTACTTTTTTTTTTTTTTTTTTTTTTGAGATTGAGTCTTGCTCTATTGCCCAGGCTGGAGTGCAGTAGCACAATCTCGGCTCACTGCAACCTCCACCTCCTGGATTCAAGTGATTCTTGTGCCTCAGCCTCCTGAGTAGCTGGGATTACAGGAGCGCTCCACCATGCCTGGCTAATTTTTGTATTTTTTTTTCTGTGGAGACAGGATTTCACCATGTTGACCAGGCTGGTCTCGAACTCCTGACCTCAGGTGATCCGCCTGCCTTGGCCTCCCAAAGTTTGGGGATTACAGGCATGAGCCACCATGCCCAGCCTGTCTTCCTTTTTTTAAAACTCTTTTTTGGTGTAGTCAAACCTAGGACATTATTGGCAGCATTGTAGACTAGATATCAATGGCTATTTTTGGAATTAAATTCAAAATGAAATACACTGAATTGAATAGGAAGCGACTGAGTCTTATCCTTGTGTCTACAGCTCGGAGCACAGTACCTGAAGGCTCATGCTTCTCAATGGTAAGTGTCAAGTGGATATTTGTTAACACATGGAATTGCCCAGAGAGGTTGTTTCAGAAGGAAGATGGAATACACTTTGAGTGGAGGGTGAATCTGAGGATAAGTTCCAGCTGTTTCTATTGTTCATTGTTTGATTTTTTGATACTAGCCATTCTATTAGAAGAAAACGTAGGGGATATGCTTCAGGACATAGACTTTTTTCATTCAAGATTAACAGAAGACATGGGCAGAGGGGTATGTGTGCGGGGGTGGAGGAATTATGCCCTTTTCCATGGAAATGAGAGAATGTGGAGAATGGTGCCTTGTGCAGAACAGAGCTCAGCGAAGAGAGAGGTAATTGAAACACCTGGTGATGCCAAACCTTCATCTCAAGATTTTCTTATTGCTAAGCTCATGCTTAACTTCTTTTTGGTAATTTGGCTGGGAATCTGCCTCTACGGCAGTAGTTTGTCCACTTAAGTATATCTATATAAAATCAGCAGTGCCTTGTTGTTCTAATAACCTGTTTCACTCGACAAAATGAAAAGCCAGATTTTGACAGATTCCTTCTTGATTGGGGGATGTGTGCTGCTGTCTATTTGTAGAGACGGAGAATTGTGATTGGTGTTTTTTTGTTTGTTTGTTTGTTTGTTTTTGTCCCCACAGTTAAAGCATGCTCCTGGCTTAGGAAGGGCAAGAAGCCACAGTGTCTTGCAGCTGCTCCTGAAGACTTCTTGTCTGGGTGTGGGGGCTCACACCTATAATCCGAGCACTTTGGGAGGCAGAGGCAGGCAATGGCTTGAGCCCAGGAGTTCGAGAATAGCCTGGGCAACATAGTGAGACCCCCATCTCTTTTAAAAATAATAATAATAATAAAACAAAACCTTTTAATTCTGGGTCAACCCTATACTTCCCCTGACCAGCTGTGGAGCTTTCTTCATCTAGGGCAGCAAGACGTCAAAGGCAGAGGAGAGGTTGACTCTTCCTGAAATCAGAATTTGTCCTCATACAGCAACTCTTACCAGGCCTGGAAGAGAAAAACCTCTCAAAATTTACCTGCAAAAAAGAGAGAGAAAGATTAAGAACAAGTTTACTTACACTGGAAAAATGCCATGGTTAGCAATGACCAACAAAAGCTCTTCCTGGATTAGGAGTGCAGACCTAGATACTTTGGCCTGACCATTGACTGAAATCTCTTTAGTCTGATCTCTTAGTACACACACACACACACACTCATACTAGATACATAAGAGTATATTGGCCAGTTGCAGTGGCTCACGCCTGTAATTCCAGCACTTTGGCTGAGATGGGTGGATCACCTGAGGTCAGGAGTTCGAGACCAGCCTAGCCAACATGGCAAAACCCTGTCTCTACTAAAAATACAAAACTTAACCGGTCAAATAATAAAAAGTGTTGGTGAGGATGTGAAAATATTGAAACCTTCATATACTGCTGATAGAAATATAAAATGGTGCCATCACTTTGGAAAACAGTCTAACAGCTCATCAAAAATTTAAACATAGACTTTGCATTTGGTCCAGCAATTCCAGTCCTAGTTGTATACCCAAAAGGAATGAAAACAGGGCCAGGTGTGGTAGCTCACACCTATAATCCCAGCACTTTGGGAGGCCGAGGCAGGTGGATCACTTGAGGCCAGGAGTTTGAGACTAGCCTGGCCAACACGGCAAAAACCTGTCTCTACTAAAAGTACAAAACTTAGCCTGGCATGGTGGCACATGCCTATAGTCCCAGCTACTCAGGAGGCTGAGGCAGGAGAATCACTTGAACCTGGGAGGCGAAGTTGCACTGAGCTGAGATCGCACCACTATATTCCAGCCTGGGTGACAGAGTGAGACTTTGTCTCAAAAAAAGAGTATATTGTCCTTGTTATAAGAAGAACCAGTTGTGCTTCTTAAAAGAGGCTTTAATTTGCATTTCCTTAATGATTAGTAATATTGAGCATTTTTTCATGTTTGTTGCCCATTTATATGTCTTTTAAGAAATGTTCATTTCAGTTTCTTTGCCTATTTTTAAATCAGATTATTTGGGGATTTTTGCTGTTGAGTTGTTTGAGTTCCTTGTGTATTCTAGATATTTGCCACTTGTCAGATGAATCATTTTCCCCCACTCTCCAGGTTGTCTCTGTACTTTGTTGATTGCTTCCTTTGCTATGCAGAAGCTTTGCCATTTAATACAGTCCCATTTGGCTGCTTTTGTTTTTGTTGCTTGTGCTTTTGAAGTCTTAGCTCAAAGCTTTGCCTAGACCAATCTCCTGAAGCATATCCCCTATGTTTTCTTCTAATAGAATGGCTGTTATCAAACAAACAGCAACAAATACTGGCAAGGATATGAAGAAAAGGGAACTCTTATATACTGTTCGTGGGAATGTAAATTAGTACAGCCATATGGAAAAGAATATGGTGGTTTCTTAAAAACAACAACAACAACAACTAAAAATAGAGCTACTATATGATCCGTCAATCCTACTACTGGGTATTTATACAAAGGAAAGAAAATCAGTATATCAAAGGGATTCCTGAAACCTCATGTCTATTGCAGAACTATTCACAATAGCTATGATAGGTTGGGCACAGTGGCTTACGCCTGTAATACCAACACTTTGGGAGGCCGATGTGGGTGGCTCACTTGAGGTCAGCCTGGTCAACATGGTAAAACCCTGTCTCTACTAAAAATACAAAAATTAGCCTGGTGTAGTGGTGCATGCCTGTAATCCCAGCTACTGGGGAGGCTGAGGTATGAGAACTTGAACATGGGAGGTGAGGTTGCAGTGAGCTGAGATCGCACCATCGCACCCCAGCCTGGGTAACAGAGCGAGACTCAAAAAAAAAGAACAAAAAAACAAAAACAAAAAAACCTCACAATAGCTATGATATGGAATCAACTTAAATGACCATCAACAGATGAAAGGATAAAGAAAATGTGGTATATATACACAATGGAATACTATTCAGCCTTAAAAAAGGAATGAAATCCCAGCATTCACAGCAACATGGATGAGCCTGGGGGACATTATGTTAAATGAAACAAGACAGGCACAGAAAGATAAATACTGCATGTTCCCACTCACATGTGGAAGCTAAAAAAACTTTTTTGAGCTCATGAAATTAGAGAGGAGATTGTGGTATTAGAAGTTAGGAAGGGTAGGGAGAAAGGAAGGATGCAGAGAAGTTGGTTAAAAGATATGAAATTACAGCTAGTTATGAGGAATGAGTTCTAATGTTCTTCAGCACTGTAGATTGAATATAATTTATTGTGTATCTTCAAAAAGCTAGAAGAGAGGATTCTGAATGTTCACAACACATAAAATGATAAATATTTGAGATGATGGGTATGCCAGTTACCCTGATTTGATCATTATACATTGAATACATGTATCAAAATATCACACTGTATCCCATTAATATGTACAATTATTGCATGCCAACTAAAAATAAAGGGAGTGCAATAAGGCACTTTTTGCAAACATTATCTTGTTTCATCCTCACATGAGATAACCGAGGGTCAGAAAATAGCTTGTCCAATGTCACACAGATGCCAAGTGCTGGAGTCTTTTTACTCCAAAACCCATGCTATTTCAGCACCTCAAAAGTGCCTCACACACACACAGGGAGCCAAAGCCACTGGAGGGTTTGTTAGAGGAAAAAAATATTAAAACTATATTTATATGGCTGGGCATGGTGGCTCACGCCTGTAATCCCAGCACTTTGAGAGACTAAGGCGGGTAGATCACCTGAGGTCAGGAGTCTGAGACCAGCCTGGCCAACATGGCGGAACCTCATCTCTACTAAAAATACCAAAATTAGCAGGGCATGGTGGCATGTGCCTGTAATCCCAGCTACTCGGGAGTCTGAGGCAGGAGAATCACTTGAACCCGAGAGACAGAGTTTTCAGTGAGCCAAGATCACACTGCTGCACTCCAACCTGGGCAACAGAGCAAGACTCTGTCTCGAAAAAAACAAAAACAAAAACAAACAAACAAAAAACTGTATTTATAGCTGGGCATGATAATTATGTGGGGCCTGAGACAAGAGGATCATTTGAGCCCAGAAGTTTGAGGCTGTAGTGCACTATGATTGTGCCTATGAATAGCCACTACACTCTAGCCTGGGTAACATAGCAAGACCCCAACTCTAAAAAAGTTTTTTTAACTTAAAAAACAATATGCTAGGCCAGGTGTAGTGGCTCATGCCTATAATCCCAACACTTTTGGAGGCCAAGGCGGGTGGATCACCTGAGGTCAGGAGTTTGAGACCAGCCTGGTCTACATGGTGAAACCCTGCCTCTACCAAAAATACAAAAAGCCAGATGTGGTGGCATGTGCCTGTAATCCTAGCTACTCGGGAGGGTGAGGCAGGAGAATCGCTTGAACTTGGGAGGCAGAAGTTGCAGTGAGCCTAGATTTTGCCCCTGCACTCCAGCCTTTGCAACAGGGTGAGACTATGTCTCAAAACACACATGCACACACACACATGCACATGCACACAAAACTATATTTATAACTGGGCATGATGATTATGTGGGGCCTGAGAAAACAAAAAACCCACTATGCTAATAGTGTGACCTTCATCTGTATGAAAACATATTTATATGTGTATATACCTGCACAGAAAACAGGAGGGCACAATACATTGAAATAGATGGGTGTATTGGTGACTTGTTCTTTTTGACTCTCAGTATAACCTAGAGCAGCAATGTCCAATAGAGCTGTCTGCCATGATGGAAACGTCTGTGTTGTCCAATATGACTAGCCGCTAGTGACATGGGTTTATTGGGCCCTTGATGATGTGCTATATCTGTGAAGTACACACTGGGTTTTTAAGACTTGGTCTGAAAAGCAAAATGTGAAATATCTAGTTATTTTTCATATTGGTTAAATGTTGAAATAATAATATTTTGGATATATTGGGCTAAATGAACCAGTATCAAAATTAATCTTATTTATTTCTTTTTTCTTCTTTTAATGTGGCTATTAGAAAATTTTAAATTATATATGTGGCTTACACAGTATATTTCTATTGAACAGCACTGGTCTAGAGTGCTTTTTTTATTTTTATTTTTATTTTTTTTTGAGAGAGAGTCTCACTCTGTCGCCCAGACTGGAGTGCAGTGGCATGATCTCGGCTCACCACAACCTCTGCCTCCCAGGCTCAAGTGATTCTCCTGCCTCAGCCTCCTGAACAGCTAGGATCACAGGCGCATGCCACTACGCCCGGCTAACTTTTGTATTTTTAGTAGAGATAGGGTTTCGCCATGTTGGCCAGGCTGGTCTTGAACTCCTGACCTCAAATGATCCACCCACCTCGGCCTCCTAAAGCACTGGGATTACAGGCATGAATTACCGCACCCGGCCTGGAGTGCTTTTTGTTGTTGTTTTTTCTTTTAGTCAACTGATCATATCAAATGGTCTAGAGTTTAAGTGCATGAAATTTGAAATCAGACAAACTGGAGTTTAATTCCCAGTCTTCAGTTTTCTAACTAGGTGACCTTGAGCTGGTTACTTAATCCCCAACCCTTGTTTTTTTTTTAGTTGTCAAACAGGGGTAATGACTGAACCTAACTCAGATAGTTCTGTGAGGATTAAATGAGTTGCTCATGTAAAGGCTCTACTACAGGGAATACCTGCCATATGTTAACTGCTCAATAAAAATTAATAGTTATTCTGGTTTCTAAATTTTCTATGGTGAATATGAATTTTTTATGTAATAAAGAGTAAAAAGAAAATCGAAACAATTAAATTTAATATTAAAGCAATTTATTCTTAACCACAATCAGAAGATAAATATGTTGTTCTAAAGCTGTGTAATAATGTTTGCTTTGTCATGTATTGGGTATGTGTGTGTGTGTGTGTGTGTGTGTGTACAACCCTTGGATGGGCATGGAGTTGGGGACCGTGACAAGTGACCATTTATTAGGTAATCCCATTCTTCCCTCTGACCCTGGTCCTCTCTATTCCATCAAGGGGAGGGGATAATTGCATCATGGTTCTCCCTGGCACTCACAACACACCATGTGTTCGCCTATATTTAGCCAACATGAAGTCACTGAAACTCTATGCCCACTGGAGGCAATTTGTGCTTTGTCGTTTGTGGCTCACATGGCTTCTATCCTGACCGCTCTTCATAGTTTATGTCCTTAGATGAATTTAAAGGACTGAAAACCTTTTGTTGGTTGAAAAACTGTGTTTGGGGAGTCGAAACTGAAATACCAAATCAGTGAGATCCTTGGAAGGGTCCCTGAGATGAATACCTGATGTTTCTTGCAAGCCAGGGAGACCTCAATTATCTTTTTCTTTGACAGAAGGAGAAGGACCAGGGTGAGCAGGCTGGGGAGGGAGGAATTGTCTTTATTCCACTCAAATGGTAAAAGCAGCACGTCCATTCAGCAGCTTGCAATAACAATGCCAACTCTACTCTCCTTCCAGCAATTAGAAATGACACATGGAGGCCGGGCACAGTGGCTCATGCCTGTAATCCCAGCCCTTTGGGAGGCTGAGGCAGGTGGATCACTGGAGGCCAGGAGTTTGAGACCAGCTTGGCCAACTTGGCAAAACCCTGTCTCTTCTAGAACACAAAAATTAGCTGGGTGTGGTGGTGCGTGCCTGTAATTCCAGCTACTCGGGAGGCTGAGGCACAAGAATCACTTGAACCTGAAAGGCAGAGGCTGCAGTGAGTTGAGATCGCACCACTGCACTCCAGCCTGGGTGACAGAGCGAGACCCTGTTCCAGGAAAAAAAAAAAAAAAAAAAAAAAGGCCTGGATGCGGTGGCTCATGCCTATAATCCCAGCACTTTGGGAGGCCGAGATGGGTGGATCACTTGAGGTCAGGAGTTTGAGACCAGCCTGGCCAATACGATGTAACCCTGTCTCTACTAAAAATATAAAAATTAGTGGGGCATGGTGGTGCATACCTGTAATCCCAGCTACTCAGCAGGCTAAGGCAGGAGAATTGCTTGAATTGCTTCAACCTGGGAGGTGGAGGTTGCAGTCTGGGCAACAGATTAAGACTCCGTCTAAAAAAAAAAAAAAAAAGAAATGACACAGAATGCAGACACATAGGAGCTCAACAAGGCTAATGTTACAAGAGGACAAGAGATGGAGGGGCTGCCCACAAGGTGTGGTTTCAGAAGTTCAACCTGTTTGCTGTTACTTGGATTTTACTCTCAGTGTCTCCTTCCTCTAGCTTGAGGCTCTGAACTTTTGTGTGTGTGTGTGTGTGTGTGTAGGCAGGTAAACATTGGGAACCTCAGCTTAGCATCTCAATTCTCAATTTTTTGTCTCTCACTTTGGATGAAAATTGTAGAAGAGACTTACTCCTATCAGAGAATACAGTTTTGTTTAACAAACAAAATAGCTTCAAGGGAGTGGGCAAAGAAATAAGGCAAACACTATTATATATATTTTTGAGACAGGGTCTCACTCTGTCACGCAGGCTGGAATGCAGTGGTTGCATCATAGCTCACTGCAGCCTCGACCTCTTGGGCTCAAGCGATCCTCCTGCCTCAGCCTCCCAAAGTGTTGGGACTACAGATGTAAGCCAGTGTGCCCAGCCAATAAGTTTTAAATAGTCATTTAGTCATTCATTCAACAAATATTTATTGAGTACTCAGTGTGAATAATACTAGTTAACATTTCATTTGTGTCATTGCTTTATCTGTTTTTATTAATCATATTTATATATTTTTATTGCAAATTAACAATTTATAATTGTATATATCTATAGGGTAAAAAGTGATGTTATGATTTATGAATACAATGTGGAATACGTAAGCCAAGCTAATTACCATATCCATCACCTCAAATATTTATCATTTTTTGTAGTTAGAACATTTGAAATTTACTGTCTTAATTTTGAATTAATTATAATGTTTATGGTTTTACTAAAAAACATGTTTCCAGTCTCATTCTTCTTCACTTCCACTATAGATTTGGTAAGCTTATTAAAAATGTATCCTTGGGTAACATTAAAAAGAAAACAAAAACAACCACATAAGCTCAACTCACTCACAAGGCAATTTGAAGAGGGCCCCGGCTTTAATGCTGTATCATTATATCCCTATGGGCTGTAACAAAGAGGTTATGGACAATTACCAGCACACCTGTTTTCTCTTACAAAGGAAGCTAGCAAATAAGAGTCAGGTGAATTCATTTCAGCAGAAACAGTGAGTTAACTCAGATTTATTAAAAAGTAAATTATTTCAAACTTCAGCACTTTATTATTAGTAACAAGTTAATTTCCACATACCTCACACTCTAATGAGAATGGCTGTGTTGGACAGCAACCAGTCATCAACACCTCAGTGTGAATGAGGATCTGAGAATAGATTGTAAGAGGTGGAATGAGGCACAGAACACAGTGGGTCCTTGGAGTAGGGAGTGGACAACCTGGGGACAAAATGTCTCTAACTTCCTAATTTTGCACAGGGACCTTGTCTCAGGAGTAACTTCCCTATGTCCTCGTCCTACTGGCCTCAAAATCACAGAAACTGAGTTCTTTAAAATTCTGGTTTATATTTTACTGCCGCTAATTGCTATGATTATCGCTACTAATTACCATGATAGAAAAGGAAAGTCTGCTCTTTCTGAAGCTTTTATACATTGACAGTCATTATAGTCACCACTTACGGTAAATTTTTGAATGCTTTAAATGGTTATAGTGAGGCTGGGGGTAAATACTGTTACTATGTTTTTAAGATATAAATACATAAAAATAATAATTCCATTAGTACAACAGTTTAAAATGTGCCACAGTATAATTGTCAATAGCTTTTACTGCTATAACTGCATAACAGGATACTTTTTCAAGAATGTTTTGTAAAGATGATGTATTCCAAATCTGTATAAAAAATAGATTATTCATTAAATGCGGTACCCATCTGAAAGAGAAAATGAAAGTGAATCTCTATCTCGATCCTCATAAAATACATTTCAAACAATGTATGATTTAAAAATGAAATGAATCAATTCTAGAAGGTAAACTGAGTAAATATTTTTATAGTCTTGGAGTAACGACATTCTTTTTTAGCTGAAATCCTCAAGGAAGATTGTCAATTGGGGCTTTTTTTAAGTGGAAATGTCTTCAAAATACATAAGAAACAAGGTTGCATCAATGCTGGGGAAAATATTGCAATATTTGTGACAGAGGGATATGATACAATATACATAAATTTACGTATAATGACCACAATAACTTTTACATGTAAGAACAAACAATCCTGCCTGGGCATGGTAGCACATGCCTGTAATCCCAGCACTTTGGGAGGCCGAGGTGGGCAGATTACTTGAGGTCAGGAGTTCAAGACCAGCCTGGCCAACATAGTGAAACCCTGTCTTTACTAAAAATACAAAAAATTAGCCAGATGTGGTGGCGGGTGCCTGTAGTCCCAGCTACTTGGGAGGCTGAGGTAAAAGAATTGCTTGAACCCGGGAGGTGGAGATTGTAGTGAGCTGAGATCGAGCCACTGCACCCCAGCCCAGGTGATAGAGCAAGACTTCGTCTCAAAAAAATAAAATAAAATAAAGAACAAACAATCCTAAAAATAGGTGAGGGCAGGTGTAAAAAAAAAATGACAAACAATCCTAAAAATAAATGGGCAAGCGGCTTGAATAAGGAGTTCACAGAAGTACAATGGTTCCCAAACTATTCAGCACAGTAAGATGTGAGAGCCAGAAACACTTTGGAGATGACCAGCCTAACCCACTGCTTTACACAGGAGGAAACTGAGGCTCGGAGATGTTTGGTAATGTGCCTCATGTCACCTCACCAGTTGGTGCAGATTTAATTCAACTTCACATTGAAATAGTCTACAGGATCTTTACACATCGAATGTGAGGAAAAGCAGATCTAGTTGCAGCCCCCACATTCAGACTTCCACATGTCGCCTTTGGAAAGCATCAGGGATAACACCAGGAAAGAAAATGGAGATTCCTAAGGCCGCATTTGCACTCTTGGTTGCAGAACACGTGAGATGTGAGCTCATTTGGCCTGGGCCAGTCGTGTAGCAGCTTCAGAGGCTGAAATGTGGGACACCGAGTTAAAAAGACATTCCAGGTCAGCCACCATTTGTTTGGATGACAGTCTCTAGCCCAGCTCTGCTTAAGGTCACTACCTGCAGGGCAAGGCTTTGCTGACAATGGACGCAAAGACCTGGTCAGCAGTCCAGGGCTGGACACTGATGCAATCTGAATAGAAGTCAAGAGGGAGGCAAAGAAAGCAAAGGATGTGTCATCCTAGTGGCTGTCACTATCGCCCAGGTCAGGGGTTCCCCAAGTCTGGACTGCACACAACTGAGGGCATGGGAACTAACTATTTTAGATAGCACCCAGATACTCTATTTTTAATGGCCTTGTATTTGTTTTAATGTGTGTAAAAACATAACTGGAACATCAAAATCATGATTTCATATATATGGGTTTTTTGGTGGTGTTTTTTGTTTTTTGTTTTTGTTTTTTTTTTTTAGGATGAGGCTGCAGTAGGTATTTAGGTTAAAAGGTGACTTGACTTAGGCCGGGCGTGGTGGCTCACGCCTGTAATCCCAGCACTTTGGGAGACTGAGGTGGGCAGATCACTTGAGGTCAGGAGTTTGAGACCAGCCTGGCCAACATCGTGAAACCCCATCTCTATTAAAAATACAAAAATTAGCTGGGTGCAGTGGTGCATGCTTGTAATCCCAGCTGCTTAGAGGCTGAGGCAGGAGAATCACTTGAACCCTGGAGGCGGAGGTTGCAGTGAGCCGAGATGGCACCACTGCACTCCAGCCTGGGCAACAAATAGAGACTTTGTCTCAAAAAAAAAAACGTGACTTCATTTAAAGAACAATACTAGCCCAGGCAAGGTGGCTCATGCCTGTAACCCCAGCACCTTGGGACGCCAAAGCAGGAGGATGACTTAAGCCCAGGAGTTTGAGACCAGCCTGGGCAACATAGGGAGACCCCATCTCTACAAAATTAAAAAAAAAAAATTAGCTGGGTGTGGTGGCATGCACCTCTAGTCCCAACTACTCTGGAGGCTGAGGTGGGAGGATCATTTGAGCCCTGGAGGTTGAGGCTGTAGTGAGTTCAGATCACATCACTGCACTCTATCCTGAGCAACAGAGCTATACCGTGCCTCAAACAAACAAACAAACAACAAAATAAAGCACAATACTAAGTAATTAACGGTGCAGGTGTTATTCGAATACAATCACAATTGTGAATGAGGTATGCAAATGACTGAAGTTTGGGAAATACTGATATAGTCCATGTTGTATAATTTTTTTTTACCAGCCCTGGAAAGAAATGCAGTTATTATTATTATTATTATTATTATTTTTTGAGACAGAGTCTTGCTCTGTTGTCCAGGCTGGAGTGCAGTGGTGCGATCTTGGCTCGCTGCAACCTCTGCCTCCCAGGTTCAAGCAATTCTTCTACCTCAGCTTCCCGAGTAGCTGGGACTACAAGTATGCACCACCATGCCTGGCTAATTTTTTTTTTTTTTTTAATGCCTGGCTAATTTTTGTATTTTTAGTACAGACAGAGTTTCACCATATTGGCCAGGCTGGTGTCGAATTCCCGACCTCGTCATCCACCTGCCTCAGCCTCCCAAAGTGCTGGGATTACAGGCGTGAGCCACTGCGCCTGGCCAAAAAATACATTTTATAATGCCTGCCAATACATACATACATACATTTATGCAGGAGTACAAAGCTTTTGTGAAACAACATTATTCCTGTTTGTGTGATGCACTCTGGACCCTAGATGCATTTGACTTTCTCTTTCTTTCCCCTTCTCCTCATGTCTCTAAGTCCTTTCTGTCAGTTCTGCCACTGCTGCTTTTTTTTTCCCCCCGAAAAAGAGTCTCGCTCTGTCGCCCAGGCTGGAGTGCAGTGGCGCCATCTCAGCTCGCTTCAACCTCTACCTCCCGGGTTCAAGGGATTCTCCTGCCTCAGCCTCCCAAGTAGCTGAGATTACAGGCGCACGCCACCCCGCTTGGCTGTTTTTCTTTTCAGAAACAGGTTCTCACTCTGTCACCCAGGCCGAAATGCAGTGGTGCAGTTATAGCTCACTGCAGCCTCGACCTCCTGTGCTCAGGCAATCCTCCCACCTCTGTCTCCTAAAGCACTGGGACTACAGGCACATGCCACTATGCCCAGGCCAGTTCTCCTTCTAAAAGGTCTTTATTCATTCTCTTTCTCATCTCCAGTGCTTCAGTCCTGGTCTGTCCCCCATCGCCTTTCACCTGGGCTATATCCTAACTCGTCTTGTCACTTCCAATCCAATTTTTCCCCTTCAATAAACCCTCCACACTATTGCCAAAAAGGTCTTTCAAAAACTCTGATTTGGTGGGCGTGGTGGCTCATGCCTGTTATCCTAGCACTTTGGAAGGCTGAGGCAGGCAGATGGCTTGAACCCAAGAGTTCAAGACCAGCCTAGGCAACATGGTGAAACCCCATCTCTACAAAAAATAAAAAAAATTAGCCAGGCATGGTGGCACATATCTGTAATCCCAGCTACCCGGGAGGCTGAGGTGGGAGGATCACTTGAGCCCAGGAGTTTGAGGCCACTGAGATCATGCCACTGCCTTACAGCCTAGGCAACAGAGCGAGACCCTGTCTCAGTAACAAAAACACAAACTCTGATTTGGCCCTGTCATGCCCCAGGGCACAGGATAAAGTCCAAGCTACTCAGTAAGACTTTAAAGGAATTCGGTTGCTGGTGCCTGCTGACCTTCCCGGACTCAAATGCTGGCACATCAGGACTTGAAATCCTTCTAGATTCTCGAATCTAGTGCTCTTCTCAACACATCATACTGCCTCCTCAAAGACACTCTCCCGGTTGTTCTCATTCCACATGTGATACCTGCAGAGGCGACTCCTGCCTCTCTGGCACAGGGCATTTTGAGTAAACCCTGTTCTGAAATAAACAGAATGTCACAAAGTAGGTTGGACATGAAGGGTATTGTGTCTTTGAACACATAATATCATCAGTGGAGGTCACAGAATGAACTAGTGATCAAAGTGAATCAAAAGGAAATTAAAAGTGGACCGGGCGCAGTGGCTCACATCTGTAATCCCAGCACTTTGGGAGGCTGAAGCGGGTGGATTACCTGAGCCAGAAGTTTGAGACCAGCCTGGACAACATGGTGAAACCCCGTCTCTACCAGGCGTGGTGGCCGGCGCCTGTAATCTCAGCTACTCCGGAGGCTAAGGCAGAATTGCTTGAACCCGGGAGGTAGATGTTGCAGTGAGCCAAGATCCTGCCACTACACTCCAGCCTGGGTGACACAGCCAGAGTCCATCTGAAAAAGAAAAAAAAAAAGGGGAAATTAGAAGTGTTTATTAGGCAACACTGCACTCACACTGGAGCCCGCCAATACTGCACAATGATCTGTGCCAGCCCCACTTTGCAGTTCTCCCACAAGAAGCCAGTGTCTCCAGGGAGGAGACAATGACCCACTGCTTAAATTTCAGTCTGGATTAGTTCACAACTGAGCTGTCACTTCCAGTGGTCTTCTGTGGGGTTTGATGTGCCCCCTTGCCAAGGACAGCAATGTGAGTCCTGAGACTTTTGGTCCACTGCTGTCCCAGCGGCCTTGGGCATTTCTGGTACAAAGGGTAAGAGTGTCAGAAACCTGTGAGATTGAAAGTCCTTCAACAGCTTCTATTAAGTGTTTGCTTATTCATTTATCTAAAAAATATTTATCCAGCATATACTACATGTCAGGCACTAGACTATGTGCAAAGAGATAATGGTGAGCAAGATAGGTGGGGTCTGGCTCTGGTACTCTTGATGCTTCTAGTTAGTTTAGGGTTTAAACAAGTGATTGTCATAAATCATGATTCCAGCTTTGATAAGGGACATGTAGGATGGTATGGAAACACAGTGCAAGAACAGCCAAAGCCAGGGGGCTGAGGCAGGGACACTGAGGCCAGGAATTTGAGACTGCAATGTGCTGTGATCACCCATATGAATAGCTACTATACTTTAACCTAGGCAACATAGACAGAGTCTTTAAAAAAAAGTTAGGGCCGGGCGCGGTGGCTCACTCTTGTAATTCTAGCATTTTGGGAGGCCGAGGCGGGCAGATCACTTGATGTCAGGAGTTCGAGACCAGCCTGGCTAACATACAGGCTGGTCTCTACTAAAAATACACGTGCCTGTAATCCCAGCTACTTGGGAGGCTGAGGCAGGAGAATCACTTGAACCCAGGAGGCAGAGATTGCAGTGAGCCACGATCGCACTGAGCCAAGATCGCACCACTGTACTACAGCCTGGGCGACAGAGCTATACTCTGTCTCAAAAGTGGAAAAAAAATAGGAAAATAATATAATAAAAGAATAGTTAACCAAGTGTGGAAGGAGTAAGAGGTGGCTCCCAGGAAGAAATGATTCTTAACCTGAGACCTCAAGGATGGTGTGTAGGAACTAGTCAGAAAAGGATAGGGGCAGCTATAGCCAGTAGAGGTGCTAGCATGTGCAATGTGCAGAAACTGGCAGCCAGAGAAACAATTTCAGACTGCATATCTGATTATATCAACCCACACCCTCATAGTGCACACTTTTTGCTGCCTCTCCAAAAGACCATTTCCCTCTCCCTCCCTCCTTGCTGACAGAAACCTCCTTCCATGAGACAGGCTCCCTAGTTCCTTCAATTAGGCCTTGGGCACATAACCTAATTGTGGCCAGTGAGGCTGACATAAATTCTCTGCTTGGCCAAACTCTAGTCAGGCTTCTGAACTTTCTCCTAGGCCCATCTGTGTACTTCCTTGTAAAATCCAGTTTTAGCAAAAACCCCGCTAAGTCAATTTGGCAAGAATATCCCACTCTCGATGTCTGATCTCCTTTAATATCTGACTGCGTTCCTCATTCTCCATCTTCTTCCAGATGATAACTGATAACCATGGGCTGCCTTCAACAAGAATCCTGTCAGGTCAGTTTAGCCAGAATTTCCCCTAACCCACTCGGATGCCTTTCTCCCTCCCTCCCTCCCTTCTTTCCTTCCTTCCTTTCTCTCTCTCTTTTCTTTCTTTCTTCTTTCTTTCCTTCTTTCTCTTTCTTTTCTTTCTTTCCTTCTTTCTCTCCTTTCTTTCTTTCCTTATTTCTCTCTCTCTTTCTTTTCTTTTCCTTTTTTTCTTTTGTTCTTTCTTTCCTCCTTTCTTCCTTCCTTTCCTTCCTTTCTTCCTCCCTTCCTTCCCTTCCTTTCTTTTCTCAGGGTCTCACTCTGTTGCCCAGGCAGGGGTGCAGTGATGTGATTGTAGTTTACTGTAATCTTGAACTTCTGGGCTCAAGCGATCATCCCACCTCAGCCTCCTGAGCAGCTGGGACTGCAGGCGTGCACCACCACGCCCAGCTAATTTTTTTAGTTTATGTAGAGATGAAGTCTTGCTACCTTGCCCAGGCCAGTCTTGAACTCCTGGCCTCAAGCCTCCTACCTCAGGCTCTCAAAGTGTTGGGATTACAGGTGATAGCCACTGTGTCCAGGTTATGTTTTCTCTTAGTAATTTTCCATCCACTGCCCCCACACCACAACCCTGCTTCTTAGCTTAAATTCCCACTTGCCCTTGCTGTCAGAGTTGAGCTCAATCTCACTTGCACTGGAAAATCCCATTTCAGTAGTCCCTACACCTATGGCAATGGTCCTGAATAAAGTCTTCCTTACTGTGCTTTAACAAGTATCATTAAATAATTTTTTTCGTTAACAGGGCCTGAGGGCAAGTCTGTTCGGGGGTTTCTGGGAAAGGTTTTCCTCCTTTGTAAAAAGTTGCAAGGGAAAAAAATTTAACTTCTTTGGCTAGATGGAGTTATGTGTATATGTGATACCTGGGACTGAGGCAGCTACTTTGTGGCCATAAGGTAACAAACCTAAGGACAAGTCCAATAGGCTAAGGATAGTGAAGATAAAAGGATCCTTCATGACAATATTGACCACCCCAAACTACTCTGGAAGCACTTGTTTTTTACTTTTTGTTATATGAGATAATAAATATCCTTATGTTTAAGTCACTTCTAGTTGGGTCTTCTGTTATATGTAGCTAAAAAAGCTTCTCACCAATACAGCCCTTAAATAGTTGGCTGGGCGAAGTGGCTCACGCCTATAATCCCAGCAATTTAGGAGGCCGAGGCAGGTGGATCACCTGAGGTCAGGAGTTCGAGACCAACCTGGCCAATATAGTGAAACCCCATCTCTACTAAAAATACAAAAATTAGGCCAGACGTGGTGGCTCACGCCTGCAATCCCAGCACTTTGGGAGGCCGAAGTGGGCAAATCACTTGAGGTCAGGAGTTTGAGACCAGCCTGGCCAAGATGGCAAAACCCTGTCTCTACCAAAAATACAAAAATTAGCCGGGCGTGCTGGCGGACGCCTGTAATCCCAGCTACTCTGGAGGCTGAGGCAGGAGAATCACTTGAACCCCAGTGGCAGAGGTTGCAGTGAGCAGAGATCCTGCCACTGCACTCCAGCCTGGGCGACAGAGTGAAATTCTGTCTCAAAAAAAAAAAAAAAGCTTTAAATTCTGTATGTATGTATGTATGTATGTATGTATGTATGTATGTATGTATTTATTTATTTTAGTAGACACGGGGTCTCAATATGTGGCCCAGGCTAGTCTTGAACTCCTGGGCTCAAGCAATCCTCCCACCTTTGGCTTCCCAAACCCATTATTTTTAGAATGAAGAAGGAATTCTCTTGTGACTCCCGAGGCCCTCCTTGACCCCTGGGAAGTGTGCTCTTCCGTTTTCCCCGCGCTCTAGCACCACTCGCCTTCTTTCACCGCCCTCTCCCCTGCAAGAAGAAGGCTTTCATACCTGCGGCTCTCTCTGCCAGGAGAACCCTTCCTCCTCCATTCCCCTACCTGGTTCTCAGCACTTTGAGGTGGTTTGTAACGCAGCAAAACTGATCCAAAAGTAAAGTGAGTTTGTGTTTGTTTTCATCTAGTTAAAAACCAACTCATTTTCCTTTTGTGGATCATCTGCAGGGGAAAAGCAATAATGAGCAGTTGACCTTCCCCGACCCCGGGCCCAGCGCATTTCTGGGGCATCTCCCAGCATGCTGCTTGTGTCCTGCAGAAAGCTCCGCAGCCTCCTCGCATTAGCCTGACGGGAAAGTAAATTAGGGCTATTCCACCCCTGCACTCCCTCCCTCGCCCCAGTCCCAGCGAAGCCCGAAGCAAAACCCCAAATCCGGTAGCCCTCTGCGATTAGCCTGGCCATGCCACTACTTCTCCCTCCAGGACTGGAAATCTGGGAACTGCTTTCATTAAGGGTGCCCAGCCTTGGGGATTGTCTCCCCACCCAGCTTTAGCCAGAAGTTATTCTGGCGA
Organism: Pongo pygmaeus; assembly: GCF_028885625.2. NCBI lineage: Eukaryota > Metazoa > Chordata > Mammalia > Primates > Hominidae > Pongo > Pongo pygmaeus. The sequence continues at coordinate 89,645,617 of NC_072385.2, read as the reverse complement.
GAGTTCACGGTGTCTGACTCCTTTTATAAAAAAGAATGCTCCCAGGAATCAGAAGCCAGCCGGGACAGCGCAGTAACGCCCAATGGCCCGGATTACGCAGCCCTCGTTTTCCTCTAGCTGAGGTCACGGAGGAGCTTCTTGCCCCTCTGTGGGTTTCTTCCCTTCCCCGCGCCTTCCCAGCACCCGCCAGTTCCCCCGCCAGTTCCCTTCCAGCGGTCCCAGGTCGGATTCCCCTGGGCCCCGAGCCGCCGCACCATTGAGGACATTCTCCTCGAGGTGGCAGTAGAGAGCCGTTCCTTGCCCGGTCAGCTGACGTCACCTTGTTTACCCGGCTCCGGGTCATTTTTAGATCTAAGATCACAGGATGTTAATTGGGCCAATGATTTCCCATTCATTTTGGCAAAGGTCCTCCTAGTGGGCGTTCGGACAAGTATGATGTCCTTCTTGATACATATTGCTGCGGGGAGTATTTATTTGCAAACACTTGTAGTTTCATCTTCAGGAGATGAGGGTGCTACCAGTGGCTCCATGCTATGGGCTTTTTAGGGTCACTTGAGTTTTGGAGCCTGAATGAGGGTGGCATTAACTGGGGAGAGAAGAAAGGGTAGATATTACAGTGGTGTTTGGGGAGGCATCCTTAGAGCCAGCAGAGAGCCTCCAGAGGGAATCTGCCTTTTTACTTCTCCTTCCCTTCCCCTTGTAAAGTAACCACTGTAGTCAGCAGGAAAGCCTTTGGACTTTGGAACTTGGAGGGAAAAGGAAAGCAGCTGATTTGGCCTAATTGTGTCCTGATTACTCGTGGGAAGACACCTTGTAACTTAGGGGCCAGGAGGCCGCTGCTTTGGATGCTCTCACCCAGGAATTGGGTCTGAATGCCTCAGAGCCATAAATCACACGTTTCACACACTGGAACATTTCATCCCAACAGCAGCAAGCACACACTATTTCTTACGGGTCACTCCCAGCTACCCAACTGCGGATGAGGAAAGGCGAGGCACACAGCAGCTGAATGACCGAGCTCACTCTCTCATCTCCAGGCCCTGCCTAGTTTTAGCAAAAGTAAAAACATCAAAAGCACCGGGGGGCCTGCTCTTCCAGCGCCAGGTTTGGTGGGTGGGGAATGGAAGGAGCTGGGAGTTTGTCTCTGACTGTTCCAGAGGCAAACTAAGCAAATACAAGCAAAAAGGATCAGCTATGAGATCCTTTACAAGAGAGCAGAAGCATCTTATGCTAAGGAGAAGAAAGAGAAAAGCTATAATGTTAAAAACAAATGAGCCTTAGAAGTTTTTAAAGTGCCTGCTCTTTCCTCTCCACCTCCCATTGCACCTTTTTACATGTTGCTGCAGCTGCCATATGAAAACCAACTCCCAGAAAAGGCAAAAGCGCTCTTCCTAGTTGGCAGTCCGCTGGAGTGATCAGGCTAGGCTGAAGAGATAGATGGTTTTCATGCAGGCAAGAAGAGAAGGAAAATTCGATTCAGTTCAATTCAACAACCATTTCTTGAGCTCCTATTCTGCATCAACTACTCAGGAAGGCAATATAGCTTATGAAAACATGGAAAGATACCATTCCTGCCACTGTGGAACTTTGAGTCCTGATGCGTGTATAGACATGGGGAGCTTTTTGTTCCCTTGGTAAAGCACAGGATGAAAGAAGGATGGAGAGAGACATTACATTGCAATAGAAAGGGAGAATGCCAAGTCAATGGCTTTGAGAAGCATTTCCCCACTCTGCTGCGGTATCTGCTTAAAAGTAGTGTTGAGGACAGAACCTGGAAACAGTGGGAGAGCTGCTTGGCAGAGAACAGGAGTCCCACACTACAGGCACTCGGACCTCTAAGGAGGCTGAGGGAGGCTGAGAGAGGCTGAAAGAGATGAAGCCACTTGCTCAGAGATCAAACTGGACATTGAAGGGCAGGGATTTTGGTAAAAGTTAAGAAGCATCACAGAACCATGCAAGGAAAGTACAGGGGTGTGGAGCATCCCCTATAACTGTCCCAGGTGTATGTTCAGGAAAAGCATTTAGACCCAGCCTGAGTTTCTTGCATCTGTGAATAGGAAGAAATATGTGACCAGGAAGAAATAAGTGCTCCCAGGTCCCCTCGTCACCAATAATATCATCTTTTCAAAGGCCTTTTGTTGAGAACCTGGTGATAATTCAGATCCATCCTAACCACAGGGAGGTAGAGAGGAAGGAGCAGGCACTTTAAAAACAGGGAGAAAGCAGACAATAAAAAGTTTTTATTTTTCATGGTTATATGAAATTTTGAAAATATTTCTAAAGCTCTTAAATTGTTAAATATAAAACAAATACAGACAACAGCATAAAACAAATATACAGCTTCAAAATGTATAAAGCAAACACTCTAGTAACCTTGTAACCACCCATGAGAAGAGACAAGACCATGTCCACCACCCCAGCAAGAACTTTTTAAACCATAGTAACTGCTGTAGGCTCCAAGACTGGGCGGATTACTTCCAGGATGTTATGAAGCCCACAAGGAAGGAAAGGGCCTTTCAACTATCAACCAAGCAATATGAACAAGTGCATATAATAGTGTCACATACAAAGTGTAGGACCCTATCCCCACACATTTATCTGAGAGAGGTAAGGAAGGAAGAGGACGAAAGAAGAGAGAAAGGAAAGGAAGGAGACAAGGAAGACAAGAAAGGATTCAGTATTCATCGAGTGCCTGCTATATGCTAAGTGCTTCACCTACGTTATCTCTCTCTTTTAATTTTTAATTTTTTTTTTTTTTTTTTTTTTTTTTTTGAGACAGAGTCTTGCTCTGTATTCCAGGCTGGAGTGCAATGGCATGATCTTGGCTCACTGCAACCTCCACCTCCGGGGTTCAAGTGAGTCTCCTGCCTCAGCCTACCCAGTAGCTGGGACTACAGGCGTGGGCCACCATGCCTGGCTAATTTTTCTATTTTCAGTAGAGACGGGATTTCACCACATTGGCCAAGCTGGTCTCAAACTCCTGACCTCCAGTGATCCACCTGCCTCAGCTTCCCAAAGTGCTGGGATTACAGGCATGAGCCACTGCGCTCGGCCTGTATGTTATCTCTGAAGAAGATAAATGAAACATTAATCCTCACTACAGTTCTGAGGTTGGTGTTGTTAGGCCTACTTTACAGATGAGGACACTGATGCACAGAGAGGTTAAGTAACTTGTGCAGAGTCACATGGCAAGAACGGGGCAGAGTCACTCCAGAGCTCCAGTCTTCCTCCCCACTCTAAATAGTGTTATGTATTAACACTATTAGTTAGTGTTAGTTATGTTAGTTGGTGTTAGTTTGGTTAGTATGCTGGATACTTCGGTTTGCCTTTCTAAATCGACTCGTGATTCTTTTCTACTCTGCTCTGTGCCACTAACTGTATCAATGGGCTTGGTTACTCTTTGGCTTCTAGTTGGGTTTAGCCAGTGGGTATCCTAGGTAGGAGATTAGAGGGAGGAAAAGGTGTGGGAGCCCTGGGGGATCACCTCTGGGCTGGCTGTATCCTTTGACACATGGTCGCAGCTCTTGTCAGGTGCTGCTAAACATGCAGGGCATACTCTACAGGTTCTGGTGACTGCACCACCCCTGATCCCTTGAGGCCTAGGGTGGCCAAGTAGCTGTTACTTATTGCACTACCCCTGTGGTTTCCCTACATCCTGCCTGCACCTTTGTAAATAGCCCCTTATTCAACTTTTCTCAAATTACCCAATTTGAGTGTGCCATCTGTTTCCTGCCCAGGTCTGGCCTGATATAAATAGAAAGTCAGGAAAGCAGCAGCCCAGAGGCCTCCCCGCTAAGTGGGCAGCATTCCTCAAGGGTACAGGACCAGTCACAGGTGAATCAAGACACCCTCTCATGTGAAGAGCTTCAGGACACACTCTGTCTCTCTCTCTCTCTTTCTGTGTGTGTGTGTGTGTGAACACATCTTTGGCTTCCATGTAAGCCTAGACATCCTCCCACTGTTCCAGGTTTCTCAATGTTATGCCAAGGAGCTCTTGCGGTGTCTGTTCATTGATTTAGAGATTCGTTCATTGATCAGGCCTTCACAGTGTTTGAGGAAATGTGAAGAAAATTCCATCTTTGGGTGACCATTAGATGCATGAGACTGATAGGAATTGGAGAAGGAAGAGGTGGTAAGCCAAGGATAAACACTGCAGATAGTGCCGGAATGGTCTCTAATCTGTCTCAACCAGCAGCTCTGGGAGTTTATGGCAGTTGTCTCTGGGTTTTTACGGTCAACTGCCATCGTCGTTTTACAAGGGAAGAAAATGGAAGCTGGAGGGTATGGGATTTATTCATTTCCTTGGGCGAGGTCAACAAGGAGAGGCAGTGCTTGATAGGAACTGAAGAAACCCCCACACTTTCCTACCCGTGTCCTGCAGGGTCTCCAGAAAATAATATTCAGTCTATAACACCTTCCAAGCTTTTACCAGAATCAGTCCTCTCTTGAACAAGCCAGGATCAGAATAGGGCCAGAGCTCAGTCCCAAGAGCTTAGTACCACCATTCTCTGTCTTTACTGGGCACCGTGTGTGTGTGCTTGGGGAAAGTATCTGGGGAGGTGATGGGGAAGGGAGAGGCAAACACAGGAAACAGCTCTTTTTGAGCTTGTCTGCAGAGACTGTATTATGAATATGAGGGATAGGATTTCCCTCAGTGAGAAATGCATGAGAGAAGCCAGTGTCAGAATTTAGCCTTTACCAATTCCAAATGCCATGGCAAGGTTTGCAGGACCAATCCAGAGCCCCAGTATCAAAATGTCCAAGGGTGTTTCCCATTCCTCCTTGCTTAGAAGCAGCATCCGGGACCTCTGATAATGGCTGCTTTGGATGAGGACAATGGCTTCATTACCCATCCAGGCAGTTTCAGGAGATGAGATTTCTCCTTTTTGTTTCTTCTATGCCATACCATCAAACCAACTAGTCTTCCTCAGTATGCTTGTCCTCATTTCTTCCATTGTGTGGAAGCTAAGAAGAGGTGGAATGTAGAGAAAAACATGGAGGCAGACTAGATCTGGGTTTGAATCTGTGTTGCAGGACATAATAACTGGGTAACTTATATAAATTTACCTATGGTTTTAGAGTCTCAGTTTCCTCATCTGTAAAAAGCAAATAATAAAAATCACCTCAGGGAGTTATTGTGAGGGTTAAAGTCAATGTTTACATGGTCCTGGTGCATGGTTGGTGCTCGGTAAATAGTATCTGTTATAATAAGGTTTCCACTAAGCTGGCCTTTCTATAAAAGGCCTAAATCCCTCCTATACAAAAAGATCTGGTTAACTAATTTTGTCAGTTAGGATGCTTCCAGCTATAACAGACAAAAAATCCAACTGAGAATAGCTTAACAATAAGGAACACAGTATTTATTTAGTAAGAAATCCAGAGGTAGCTTCAGGGTTGGCTGATCCGTAGCTTAACAATGTCATGGATCCCACACATTCTTTCATCTCTCTGCTCTACATCCTCAACCTGTCTACATTGTCCCCAGGTAGTCTTCTTGTGGTTTCAAGATAATGGGCACAGTTCTAGGAGTCACATGGAAATACAACACTGAAAAGCAGAAGACGTCTTTCTTTCCTTTCTTTCCTTTCTCTTTCTTTTCTTTCCTTTCTTTCTTTCTTTCTTTCTTGATGGAGTTTCACTCTTGTTGCCCAGGCTAGAGTGCAATGGTGTGATCTCAGCTCACTGCAACCTCTGCCTCTGCAGTTCAAGCAATTCTCTGGCCTCAGCCTCCTGAGTAGCTGGGATTACAGGCTTGCGCCACCACGCCCAGCTAATTTTGTATTTTTGGTAGAGATAGGGTTTCTGTATGTTGGTCAGGCTCCTCTCGAACTCCTGACCTCAGGTGATCTGCCCACCTCGGCCTCCCAAAATGCTGGGATTACAAGCTTGAGCCACCACACCCCACCCAAGACTGTCTCTTTCTATGTCTACCTTTTAAAGCAAGGAAATCCTTCTGGGAATCTCCCCGGCAAACTTTCAATCTTATCTCATTCATCAGAATTATCTCATTTACTTATGTTTGATCAAGAAGAATATGATTACTGCAACTGATTGTTTCAATCAGGTTTTATTGCTGAAACAGGGAGGATGATTATTAGATAATCCCATGGTTTGAATGTGTCCTCTGGAATTCAAGTGCTGGAAATTTGGTCCCTGATGGGGAAGTGTTGGGATGGGGGGGCTTAAGAGATTAATAGGTTGTAAAGAGGGATTGGTGCCATTCTCACAGGACTGAGTTCATTCTTGAAGGAGTGAGTGAGTTCTCATTATTACAGGACTGGGTTTGTTACTATGAGAGTGTGTTGTTATAAAGTGAGGCTGCCCCTTGTGTTTTGCCAGTTTCATCTGTGCCCACTTCTCCTGCTGCTTCTCTGTCATGTTATAAGCAGTATGAGGCCCTTACCAGAAGCTGATCACATGTGGTCACCCTGTGTTGGACTTTCCAGCCTCCAGAAACATGAACCCAAACAAACCTCTTTCTTTATAAATTATACAGTCTGTGGTATTCCATTATAGCAACAGAAAATGGACTAAGACATCATTTAACAAATGATCTGCTCCAATATTTGTCTACAATATCACCACCTCCGAATTTATTGAGCGCCTATTATGTTCTCAGGCTTTGGAGGTACAGATACAATAGTTTAATGTCAACCACTGCGAATTTAGAATCTAAATAATGGATTTTGACTTACAGAGAGGAGGCTCCCAGAAATTTCCTATGAAGCAAAGAGCTAAAGGGCAAGGCTGAGGTGCCTGGGCCAAGTTCATAAATATTTATGGCCAGGCAGCTGCAGTTTTGGAGGCATGGCTTACTAAGGAGGTGAGGAGCTCCCAGTGTTTCAAGCTGGCACTCAGCTCCCAATTACGATTCCAGAATTATTAGCTTTGATTCTGTGAGAAAGGAACACATCAAAGCCAGAATCCTATGAATTAAAATGTTGACTAATAGAGCTAATTATAGTTCAGTCATCCGAATTTTCACACAATGAGCTGAGTTCTCATGAAAGCCTTCTCTTGGGCAGGAAGCTTTGATGATGAAGCAGCTATTTATGTCCCAGACCTAGTCCTCCTCACTCTGGCCAGGGGATCTTCACTGAAGTGCCTTTGGTCAACTCAATCCCTTTATGAGTTTAGCCCCAGGTTTCTTAAAAGCTAAGGCAAACACAGTTGAGGTGGAGATTACGAAGATGTTGGGAGCAAGACTGCCCTCCCTGGAGAAACATCTAACCTGTGTGTGAGGATGTCATGAAAGGATTCTTTTCATTTTCAATTTTATTCCAGATTTTAAAATACTTAGGCAATTTACATTGCCTAATTATACTTTAGGGAGAACCTTCTCAACATGTCTCAGTTATCAGATGCAGAGTGGTATAATAAATTTTAATCACTGTTTAGATGTTCTTTGCTGCAGAGTTAATAATATAGACTAAGCCTAAATCTTTGATGAGCTAGAATAGGAGAATTCCAGCTACAAGGTAGCTCTTCCAAGAGAGAATTCACTAATTTTAAGCATCAGTTGGGTACCAGAAAAAATGATGTGTTAAGGAGTGGTTCTCAACTGGGTAAAATTTTTGGACCCCTCCTCCCTTTACCCCTTGCCAGGGACATTTGTCAATGTCTGAAGACAGTTTGGGTTGTCACAACTGGGGAGGTGGGGGAATACTATTGGCATCTAAAGGACAGGGATGGTGCTAAACATCCCCCCAATGCACAGTTTAGGCCCTCACAATAAAGAACTGTCTGACTCAAAATGTTGATAATGCCAAAGTTGAAAAACCCTGTGTTACAGGGTGAAAGTTTTCTACTCAACATTAGTCATACATTACGGTGACAGCATCTTTGCTTAAATGGTGTTACATGCCACCAAAAGATATATTTGGGCAGACTTCTTTACATTTAGTCTTTCTAAAAGAGAGCTAAGAATAAAGAAGTGGGTTGAATACATGACTATCATAGTCTTGAGTCTTATGGGAGATGATTAATTCTTCCTACTCTATATGCTTGCTCCTCAGGTAGCCTGTACTTGATGAATGACAATGATGTCTGTTTATGGATGCACAGGCCCACTGATTAGATATTCTTCCTGTCCGGGCAATTTTAAAAGTAGGTATATAGAACATGATCCACCCAGTATATTTCTGTCCCCAAAATACCTCTTTATTAAGGAAGTTTTTATTAGTCTCTATTATAAATATATAAGCAACAAGAAGGTTTAAAATAACACAAGGCCTAGGTACAAATAAATACCCTTGTAATCAGCTGTTATCAAACTGTGCCTACATCAACCAAGAAATTTTTGACCTTATTCCTGACTTTAATCCCTTCCTATATTATCCATTGTATTTAGAACTTGAAGTTAATTTGCCTTTCTACACATTCTTAACTGTAAAGACTTTCCGTTTTGTCTTATCCTTTTGGAGAAAGGTTACTTAAAAATTGTTTTAATAAATACATAAATATAATTTTAAAAGTTCAATAGTATTAAAAGACCAGTGAAATTCAGCTCTTTCCTTTTTTATTCTTTCTCCCTCTCCCCAGTCTTGTTTCTTCAGGCATTTACACATTGCCATATGTTAAATAATATGCATGTACTATTCTCTTTTGATTAGATAATTTAGATGTATGATTTTCCTATTACAGTAAATGAGAATTTAGCATTCTTTTCAGCCATCTCTTCTGTTTTCTCTCCCTAATTCTCCCTACATAATTATATTATAATTTTTGGTTAATTCACTGTGTGTTTACATTATCATACACATTTAAAAAAAGTAGAGCATTGTAGTGTATTATGATTAAATTTCTTTGTTACATTTTGTTTTTCCTGAAGGTGTGTTTTCATTGGTGACCTACTTTAAATTTCTTCCTTTGCAGTCACTTTGATCAAAAGTATTGTACTGGCTGGGTGCAGTGGCTCATGCCTGTAATCCCAGCACTTTGGGAGGCTGAGGCAGGAGGATCGCTTGAGGTCAGGAGTTCAAGACCAGCCTGGGCAACATAGGGAGACCATGTCTCTACAAATAATTTAAAAAATTAGCCGGACATAGTGGCACATTCCTGTGGTTCCAGGTATTTAGGAAGCTGAGTCAGGAGGATTGCCTGAGCCTGGGAAGTTGAGGCTGCAGTGAGCTGCGATCTTGCCACCTCACTCTAGCCTGGGTGACAGAGTAAAATGCTATCTCAAAAAAAAAAAAAAAAAAAAAGCATTGTACTTGTCACCTAATTTCTCTTTACCTAGCTGACATTTAGCTAACATTTTAAAGTTTTGGCCCCTGGATGTCATCTCCCTCATGAATCACTAAAAAGAGCCTAACCTAGAGGCACAGCCCATTTGCCATATTAGCTTTATTTTCCCGAAATGGGTCATTCTTCAATCAGAGGTTTTCATTGCCATTTAAAAACCTATCTCTGCCAGGCAATGTGGCTCATGCCTATAATCCCTGTACTTTGGAAGGCTGAGGCAGATGGATTGCTTGAGGCCAGGAGTTCGAGACCAGCCTGGGCAACATGGCAAAACCCCATCTTTACAAAAAATACAAAACTTAGCTGGGTGTGGTGATGCACGCCTGTAATCCCAGCTACTCAGGAGGCTGAGATGGGAGGAGAACTTGAGTCCAGGAGGTTGAGGCTGTGGTGAGCCATGACTGAGACACTGCACTCCAGCCTGGATGACAACAGGAGAGACTGTCTCAAAAAAAAAAATAATAATGACGTTAAAGAAGTAGCAACCCTCTTCTGGCTTCTGTCTTCATTGAGAATGGTCTATCACATACTCAGGATTTATTGCCCTATTCCTATAGTCTGCTCTATTAGGATCTATGCTGTTGCCAATATCTGAACCCCCAAGCTGGTATTCCTGGCCCCAAGTGTGAGAAGATCTGTCATAGAAGATAAGAACTCCAATATTGAGGAGATGGAACCTAACTAAAAATAGGCATGGTTCAATTCCTCCGGAGAAAAGGCCTCATTCAGCAGAGCATCTCCATCAGAAGAACTCCTCTCCTGAAGTATGCTGGCCTCTCATGGTGTTGATGGTGGCTTCCTGACTTAGCTGATTTAGCTCTGATCTGCCCACTCTTGGAGAATGCTTGATTATGGCAGCTTCTTGGTGATAACTGGCCTTAGTCTGCCAAGCCTGTGTCTATTCCTGTACCCCTTCTTATAGAATTTCTTCCCATCCAAAATCAAGTAGTTGAGGGAGGGAGGAAGTCAAGCAGTCTACCTTATAAAATTTTAAAGCATCCAGGTCTTCCTCCAAACTCAATAACGCTTGCTTCTAACAGAACAACAGGCACACACACACACATGCTGAGGCTCAATAACAGTATCTTTTCTTCAGCGATGACCCTGGGTTTCTACTTCTGTATCTCTGCTCACTTCTCAACACAGAACAAAGGGATTTTTGTGGGGGCAGACACACCCCACATTCCTAGTTTACAGAATTTATTTTTGGCCAGAGCTGCATTTAGAAATATATGAGCAACTCTACTAGTAATAAGGAGAGGAAGAAGAGAAGGCGTATGTGTGGATTTATCTTCCTAGGGCTGTGTGGCTCAGGTTAATATTTAAAATGGACTTGCATTCTCTGAGCACACACTGACTGTATGATGGGGGAGGTGATGAGGAGAGGGACAGGTGGCATGGGGAAAGCTGACCTAGGATTAAAAATTAATTGTGCTCGATTTTCAAATTAGATCATTGTAGACAGATGGCTATGAATTTTAATGTGATTTCATGTTTAACCTTTTTCTGAGGAGATTTAAACTCTATTATTCACCAGCTAGGCAATTTATGAACTCACATTTCAGCTTTAATTCTACCTCATCACAAGCAGAATTATAGGGCTGGAAAAACTCCACCAATCATCCTCTGTTTGAAAGAACCACACCCAAGGCCAACCAAGGCAACAGGGATCCCTAACACATCTTCTATGCCTTCTAATTTCAGGTATTCCACAGCCAGTCACCCTTAGGAGCAAATTCTGGTGTTCTACTTTTCCATTCTGTCAGCCTCTGCTATGTTCCCTCTTCTCCTGTTCCGTGAAGCTGGGTAGACAGAGAAGGCTTCCACCCACCCCAAGGCTTCATCAGTTTCAGCCTCAGCCTTAACATCATATGGGGCCTGACATCCTGTTCTGTGGGCTGTGAAGTCAGGCATGCTGAATCAGGCCACAACCCTGCAACAAAAGGGAAGGAGAGCAAACAGGGAGAATCCTGCCCACTTAGGGTATAGGATTGGGCTGGAAGGAACGAACCTAATCCCAGAGACTGGCCTCCATCAGAACTTGGCCTATTCAAGATGTGGTACCCAAAGGGCAAAGAAAGATTTGGACAAACAGTGATATTAGGGGGTCCTATTTGGATGGTGGTGTATAGCAGGGAGGGAGGAATTCCAGGCAGCAGCAATAAGGCAGGAATTAGATACAGCAGAGTTGTGGTTCTGGAAGAGCTGAACACTCATGGAGTGTGTCATCAAGTAGATGAGGGCACAGAGAGAAATAAGTTTTTTGTTTTTAGTTTTTGAGACAGAGTCTCGTTCTGTTGCCCAGGCTGGAATACAGTGGTGCAATCTCAGCTCACTGCAACCTCTGCCTCCCAGGTTCAAGCTATTCTCCTGCCTCAACCTCCCAAGTAGCTGGGATTACAGGCGCCGGCCACCACACCTGGCTAATTTTTGTATTTTTAGTAGAGATGAGGTTTCATCATGTTGGCCAGGCTGCTCTCGAACTCCTGACTTCAAGTGATCCACCTGCCTTGGCCTCCCAAAGTGCTAGGATTACAGGCATGAGTCAGCAAGCCTGGCCAAAATATGTGTTCTTTGAGGAAAAGAAACTGGCAAGAACAAGGCAGGGTATCAAGGCCCTGAATAAGTAAGCAGGGGATCAAAATAGCCTTCAAGCTCTGGAGGGAAAGTGGAGCCCCTTGGCAGTCATTATAGATGCAGCGCTCCTCATCCTGCCTACTCTGCTGAGTGCCTCATTACATCGTTAAAGTCAGTGACCTCCAGGATAACTGCCTTTTTTTAGATCTCCAGTCTAGGCCCCTTCCTGGACTTCAGGCCTTCATATCCAGCTGCCCACTGGGCCCTTTCACTTACATGTCCAAAGAAACTCACTCTTTTTTTCCAACCTGCTCCTCTTCCTATACTCTTTATCTTTTTTTTTTTTTTTTTTTTGAGATGGAGTTTCGCTCTGTCACCCAGGCTGGAGTGCAATGGCGGGATTTCAGCTCACTGCAACCTCCACCTCCCAGGTTCAAGCAATTCTCCTGCCTCAGCCTCCCAAGTAGCTGGGATTACAGGCGTGTACCACCATGCCTGGCCAATTTTGTATTTTTAGTGGAGACGGGGTTTCACCATGTTGGTCAGACTGGTCTCAAACTCCTGACCTGAGATGATCCACCTGCCTCGGCCTCACAAAGTGCTAGGATTACAGGCGTGAGCCACCACACCCGGCTACTCTTAAGAGAAGCAGTCATTCTTGTCTCTTCCTTCTTCTCACCCACTATATTTAGTCTTTGGTCAATTTCAGTTGCACTGACCTCCTAAATTGCTCCTACTTCCCTTCCCTCTCTGCTATTTCAGTACTAATGTCTTCATTCCAGTCACCATTACCTCTCACCAGAATTTGCACTACAACCTCTTAACTGTTCTCCCTGCCTCTAGTGGTGCATGCCCTTTGCCAGTCCTTCCTCCTCAATGCAATTCCGATTTGATGTCTCTTTTGCTCATACTCCTTCACTGCTACCCATTGTCCCCAGGATAGGCAAAACATATTAGTATAACTTAAATGCTCATGACCTGCCCCTCTTGCCTGTCCATCTTCACCTCTTGCCCCTTCCTACACCCTCCACATCATTGTCCAGCCATGTCATTGTCTAGTAGGTCCCTGAAGAGCCTTGAAGTCTCCACAGCTGTGCACCTGGGGTTCTCACTGTCTTCATCTGGGCAACTTTTACTCATCTTGTGGGATTCCATGCAAAGGATTATCTTCCCCAGGAACCCTTCTCTGGATAGGGCACCTCCTACATGCTCCCATACCTGCTCAGTCTCCCTCTGACCTCATGCCTGTGTCTATCTCCCTGACTAGACCAGGAACACTTTGAGGTAGAAACCGGGTTTTTTTTTTTTTAGCTGAGGAGCAGTTCTGCAATGGGGAGACGATGGCCTTTGGAATCAACCAGATCTGTGTTTGAAAACCAAATGTAGGTTAACACACCCTGGGCATGAGTATCATCTCAGGATCTCTGTCTCATTAACTGTGAAATAATAACACTTCCTCCTAAGCAGTTGTCAGGATTAAATGTGGTAATAACACAAAGCACTTGGCATTAACCCTGACACATCGTAGACGCTCAATATCGTTGGATGAAAAAGTGAAGGAGGAGTAGCTCCAAATAGGCTTATGGGCTTGTGGTTAGTCATGAGAGAGGCTTATGTGAGTCACCGTGGCCTTGGCCAGCAAGGCAGAGAGACAGCAGAGCTGGGTGGAGTTGAGGTCAGAGCCTTTGTCTAGGGAGGAAATGCTAACTGAGCAGGAGCCAGGCAGCAACCAAGACTGATGAAGAGCAAGACAAGGAAGACAGAAAGTTAACGCAGGAGGCCTCAATGAGATTGCATGGCAGCATCTGGCTGGGCCCTTACTGAAGGTTCATGGCCCAGCTCAAAAGGGCAGGCTTGCCAAGTGCTTTAAGCTGGCATTGGGCATTAGGAAGCACATTCTCACCCTCACTCTTGAAGCTTTGGATCTCCATCTCCAGAGGTTTGGCTTCAGGTGCTCTAAGGTAGGCCCAGGATTGGACATTTTTAGAAGCTCTTCAGAGAATTCAGGTGCATTGAAGGCTAAGAATCATCACTCTAGAGTGAAAGCAGCCCTGTACAGATTGGGGAAGGAAGCACCACATATCAAAGGCTACATGGTCACTGGGTTTGCCCCTGGGCCTCTAGGCTGTTTTCACTGATGATAACTGAGGGGCTCAAGGGTGGAAGGTGGCTGCTACTCGCTTACCTAGCTTGGTGAGGACTAGCTTAGCTAGATCAAGTGTGAGGGAGGAGAGGAAGACAGGGAAGAAACAACGAGGCTGGGATGAATGCACATCCTTCCTTATCTCAGAATCCCAGCCTGCCTGCCCAGCTCCTCCCCAGAGGAGATCAGTTGCTCTTTGAGAGGTAGGAAATCCTTTGGGAGGTAATGGGATGGAGAAACACCTTCTCTTCCTTTGTATTTATTCCAGTGGTAGAGGGGGAGGCCAAAGGGAAGTTGCTTTTACTTCTCCTGGGGAATAGCTCAGAGATAGCAGTTTAGGACTCAAGGCCATTCTGAGAATTTACAGAATTTTTTAAGATAAGAAATGAATCCCCAGCCAGATGCAGTGGACTCTTAGTTTGAAGAGGTCATAAAACAGAATGAGAACAAAGTCTTATTAGAAAATTAGAATCAACTGACATTTATTTGAAAAATGCCTACTTCTCTGCTCTGTGGATTTCTACAATCTGTATATCTGCTCTTTTCAAAACTAATCCAGAAGACACATATATTATAGTTCACAAGGAACAGACCCACGAAGAAGTGGCATCACAAAGCGACTTTCAGTAAAAGCTATCCTTTATTCGGCCACCTTGATTCTCACTAGACCCTGCAAATGTTTGATCATGCAAACATGATCAAGCATCATTGATCATGGGTCTATGCAATTCAAGCAGTCTCTTTCTCAATCCCAGCCTAGAAAAGATGAAAAGAATGGCCATGAATCAGTAAGAAGTACAAAGTGGGCCAGGCACGCAGTGGCTGACGCCTGTAACCTCAGCACTTTGGGAGGCTGAGCAGGTGGATCACAAGGTCAGGAGTTCAAGAACAGTGTGGCCAAGATAGTGAAACCCCATCTCTACTAAAAATACAAAAATTAGCCAGGTGTGGTGGCAGGTGCCTGTAATCCTAGCTACTCGGGAGGCTGAGGCAGAGAACTGCTTGAACCCAGGAGGTGGAAGTTGCAGTGAGCAGAGACCACACCACTGCACTCTAGCCTGCGTGACAGAGCAAGACTCCATCTCAAAAATAAATAAATCAATAAGAAGTACAAGTGGGCTGGACATGGTGGCTCACACCTGCAATCTTAGCACTTTGGAAGGCCAAGGCAGGAGGATCACCTGAGCCCAGGAGTTCAAGACCAGCCTGGGTAACATAGCGAGACCCCATCTCTACAAAAAATTTTTTAAAATTAGCCAGATGTGATGGCGCACACCTGTGGTCCCAGCTACTTGGGAGGCTGAGGTGTGTGGATTGCTTGGGCCCGAGGGGTCGAGGCTGCAATTGTGCCACTGCACTCTGCCTGGGCAACAGAGTGAGACCCTGTATCAAAGAAAAAAAGAAGAAGAAGAAGAAGAAGTACAAGTGGCATCCCCTCCCATCAGCTGTCAGTGCAGAGGCAAAGCCCTGAGCGGGAGAGCACATGAAATAAAAAGTAGCACAAGGCGTGAGGTCTACTTGTTTCTAACTTCTATCTGTGTTTCTATCTCCCCAGCCCCCTACCCTCAACACCCTTCACCAATGTGCATCTATATAAACACCTATTCCTCTTACCACCTTACACTAAAATTCTTCTATATAAGAACTATAGCTTTGTGTCAACAAAGCATTGCACCCCATGCCAAAAACAACCAACCAACCAAACAAAAAACCTTAGAAATGTTGTCATGTGGTTCATAATCTTCCTGGAACTTACCTAATTGTAAAAAGACCCGAAAATAAAAGGACTTCTATTCCCTATGGGCAGAGAAGTGACGTAGACTATTTTATAGTTCAATCATCTCTTCCTTTCTGGAAATTAACAACTCGAGTCTCTATTGATTTAACATGCTGTCCCTGTGATACAGTGGGGGGTTCACACAAGTAATGAGGACAGGCCGTTCTGTGATTATTGAACCCTTCTTGTTCTTTGTTTTGTAATTTTCTCTACATGATAACAACTCCAATACATGGAATAATCTACCAAAGGGAACGAGACCAACATCTGCGTGTCCTCATGTACTTTAAAGATATAGATTGAAACATACTGTAGAAATAAGGAGATTTCAGTCTGTGTCATTGCATTGTGCTTCTGAACCACAGATATTCTTGTGAAAGAGCAGGCTCTGCAATACATTAGGACAATAAGCAAGTGCCTGGGCAGGAAATAGAGGGTGGAATGAATATATTCCTTGATTTTCTTTCCTGGGTCTCTGACTCTTTGTTTCAGAGTACTCTGAGGCTGTGTTTGCTGGGGATGATATCAACTTGCTGTGGGTAGAAATTATGACGGTGGCCTAAATTAGGCACCATGACTTCAGTGTTGGGATAAAGAGGAGGAGGGAGGAGAGGAGGCCAGAGCTGCTGTTTAAAGTACAATAAATGGAGTAACTGTCAGGATCCATCAGTTACTTTGTACCAAATTGAATCTTCAGGGATGATTCTTCCCTTTGTTTTGAGGAAAGAAGAAGCAAAGTCCTTTATTCCTCATGATTTTAAGGACAAGGAAAAGTCTTCCAAATTGTGAGAGGGGAGAAAATAAAAAGAGAAGCCTCATTACCCTGACTACTTAGCAAATGTTCAATGAGCATCCTCTATGTGCGGAAGCCTGAGCTGGCAATGCAGGAGAAGCCCTGTCTCTGCTGTGGAACGGGGAGTCGTGTGGGTGGAGAGATCCCCATGACATCCTGGCTTGTACCATGTTTGGACAGTGTTTCAGTCTTACACACTATTACAAGTCAGTAAAATTGGCCTTGGCAATCCTCCTCCCCATGCTTACCTTGTCTGGGGTCATCCTTGTGTGGTCTTCAGGTTTTGCCCCATTGCCTCCCAACCTGGGCCCTCCCCTTTCATTTTCCCCTCCCTGAGTACACCACCATTCTTTCTCTCACTTAAATGCTGAATGGGGCAGTGGAAAGGACATCGGTCTGCCCTCACTGGCTAAACTTTGATAAGTCATTTCATTTCTTTGAGGTTCAATATTTCCTGTAAATAACAATAGCAACACTTGTATTGTGAGGATTACATGAAATAATGATTGTGAAATTCATTATAGCTAATCTTTTTTCACTTTTAAAAAAATAGGCTGGGGGCAGTGGCTCACGCCTGTAATCCCAGTGCTTTGGGAGGCTGTGGTGGGTAGATTGCTTGAGGTCAGGAGTTTGAGACCAGCCTGGTCAACATGGTGAAACCCAGTCTCTACTAAAAATACAAAAATTAGCCGGGCATGGTGGTATGAACCTGTGGTCCCGGCTACTTGGGAGGCTGAGCCATGAGAATCGTTTGAACCCGGGAGGCGGAGGCTCTGGTGAGCCAAATGCCACTGCACTCCAGCCTGGGTGACAGAGTAAGACACAGTTTCAAAAAAAAAAAAAATTATATATATATATATAGAGAGAGAGAGACTGAGAGAGAGAGGAAGAGAGAGAGAGAGAGAGAGAGACTCACCATGTTGGCCAGGCTGGTCTCCAACTTCTGAGCTCAAGTGATCCTCCCACCTTGGCCTCCCAAAGTGCTGGGATTACAGGCATGAACCACTGCACCAGGCCGTGACAGTTAATCTTTACGGAAGATGTGGCACATGCAGACATAATGCTGAATGCTCTGTGTACAATATCCCATGTCATCCTCCCAACAGTCAGTAATGCAGGCATTCTCTTCTGCATTTACAGTGAGGAAACTGAGGCTGAGACTCAGTAACTTTCTCAAGTCACACAGCCAGTTTGTGGAAGTGTCAGGATTGAATCAGTTTGTGTCTTACTCTAAAGTCCATGCTAGTAACCACGATAGCACACTGCCTCTGTAAATGACTCTGTAAAATGCTATGTCAACAGAAGATAATTTTACTAGAATCACAGCTAACACATAGTACCATTCCTTAGTAGACAAATTTGAATGTACCAAAGATCACATCATTTACAGATTTTTTAAAATGCAGGGCAATTAATTTACATACAACCACAGGCTTTTACAGGTGAAAGGGACCTTTGAGATGATCTAGGCTTGTGGTTTTCAAATTCTGCTTCTCAGAGGCCACACATCAAGCTCGGCTTTGATCTGTTTTAGAATGCAGTGTTATTTGTAAGCAACATTTTATCTGAAGAATGGTTCTCTAGCTTATTCTTTTCTAATCCACACTATTCTTATACGGTGGCCTTTTACTGAAGTCTTTAAAGAGAAAAAGAGGCCCAGGTTTTCCTGACTTCTGATCCAGGAGTCTCTCCATTACTCAGCCCTATCTCTTGACACACTGTGTCCAATGCAGTAAAGCATTGAGAATATTAAAAATTAATAATCAAGAAGGACTTTTGGAAAGAAATATCTCTCTCTGTCTTTTTTTTTTTTTTTTTTTTTTTTGAGACCGAGTTTCACTCTTGTTGTCCAGGCTAGAGTGCAGGGGTGTGATCTCGGCTCACCGCAACCTCTGCCTCCCTGGTCCTGGTTCAAGCAGTTCTCCTGCCTCAGCCTCCTGAGTAGCTGGGATTACAGGCACCCACCACCATGCCCAGCTAATTTTTGTATTTTTAGTAGAGACAGGGTTTCTCCATGTTGGCCAGGCTGGTCTCGAGCTCCTGACCTCGTGATCCACCCGCCTCGGCCTCCCAAAGTGCTGAGATTACAGGCGTGAGCCACCGCTCCCGGCCCAGAAAGAAATATCTTAAGAGAGCAAATAGGTCTGGCTGATCTAAGTAAAGGCAATGTAAGTCTCAACCACAAGAAAATGAGGCATGGTAATGGGAATAAGAAAAAAAGATTCTGAGGAGGCTTGGAAATGATGGCAGCAATGACTGTTATGGAAGTTGTGTCCTATGAGAATAAACAGAAAAATACCATTTTGTTACAGGAAAGGGGTCCAGGTCCAGACCTCAAGAGAGGGTCCTTGGATCTCACCCAAGAAAGAATTCAGGGCAAGTCCACAGAGTAAAGTGAAAGCAAGTTTATTAAGAAAGTAAAGGAATAAAAGAATGGCTACTCCAAAGGCAGAGGGCTGCTGGTTGCCCATTTTTACGGTTATTTCTTGATTATATGCTAAACAAGGGGTGGATTATTTATGCCTCCCCTTTTCAGACAATACAAGGTAACTTGCTGATGTTGCCATGGCATTTGTAAACTGTAATGGCACTGGTAGGAGTGTAGCAGTGAAGACGACCAGAGGTTATTGTGTGGCCATCTTGGTTTTGGTGGGTTTTAGCCAGCTTCTTTACTGCAACCTGTTTTATCAGCAAGGCTTTTTTTTTTTTCTTTTTTTTCTTTTTTTTTTTTTTTTTTGGTTGAGACAGAGTCTCCCTCTTGTTGCCCAGGCTGGAGTGCAGTGGCGCAATCTCGGCTCACTGCAACTTCTGCCTCCAGGGTTCAAGCCATTCTCCTGCCTCAGCCTCCCGACTAGCTGGGATTACAGGCGCCGGCCAAGGCCTGCTAACTTTTTGTATTTTTAGTAGAGATGGGGTTTCATCATGTTGGTCAGGCTGGTCTCAAACTCCTGGCCTCAGGTGATCCACCCACCTCAGCCTCCCAAAGTGCTAAGATTACAGGCGTGAGCCACCGCGCCCGGCCTATCAGCAAGGTCTTTATGACCTGTATCTTGTGCTGACTAAGTCCTGTGACTTAGAATGCCTTAACCATCTGGGAACTCAGCCAGTTGGTCTCAGCCTCGTTTCACTCAGCCCCTATTCAAGATGCAGTTGCTCTGGTTCAAACACCTCTGACAATTTCATGAGGTCTTTACGTTCATCCGTTCATTCCACCATCATTTATAAACTGTCTGCTGTATGCCAGGCACTGTCGGAGGCAGAGAGACCAAAAGGTGAATAAAACAGTGTCCCTCGCTGGGCACGGTGGCTCACACCTGTAATCCCAGCACTTTGGGAGGCTGAGGTGGGCGGATCACCTAAGGTCAGGAGTTCGAGACCAGCCTGGCCAACATGGTGAAACCCTGTCTCTACTAAAAATACCAAAAATTAGCCGGGCATAGTGGCGGACACCTGTAATCTCAGCTACTCAGGAGGCTGAGACAGGAGAATCGCTTGAATCCAGGAGGCAGAGGTTGCAGTGAGCCGAGGTCGTGCCATTACACTCTGTTGCCTAGGCAACAAGAGCGAAACTCTGTCTGAAACAAACAAACAAAAAAACAAAAAACAAAACAGTGTCCCTGAGCTCACAAATGGGTGTAGGGTTGGCCATGAGGCTGAGGGGTTGTTCAGTAAAACCAATGATAGAGATCTACAAAGAATCTTAGAGGTACTTAGAGAAGGAACATCTCATCCAGCCATTGGTGGGGAGAGGTAGTGGTCAGGAAACACTTCCTAGAAGACAGAACACCTGAGAGAATTCAAGATGAGACGAGATCCACGTGGGTGAGTAGCCTCGTTTGGGCCTTAGGTAGAACAGAATTTAGTTTCTACTTTCTCTGATGAGGCAGAGACGGGCAAGATAGCAAGACTTCTTGACTGTAAGTCACAAACTGATAAACCCAAACCACATTGTCTCAGGGCGATTGCCAACTAGAATTTCTGCTTTCAATTACTAAAAATAGTTTCTTCTAATAATTTTTTCTCACAGAGATGAAAACAGCTATTCCTCAGAGTCAGAGCTGGGGAGTATCTTCCTCGGTGATCACTTAGATTTTAGCCCCTTTGGATGGCTTCTAAATAAGTGTATGCTGTGGTAGCTACACTACATATCTATGGGATGCTTGCAAGAATACAAAAATGAACTTTACTAGTTATGAGAGACTACATTGCTGAAGCCAATGGACTCTAAAGTACAGTGGTTCAAACCCAATAGAAGTTTATCACACATAAAGCAGGGTGAATATTCCAAGTCAGCAGCAACGGTCTTCCACATGGAAAATCAGGACTGCAAGCTCCTCCATCTGAGATTCAGCTTTCCTAAGGTCTTGATGTCTCTTTGGTCCAGTTAAAGGAAGTGGGGTGGGGAAGGAAGGTGTGGACACTTTGTTAAAGGGCTATGCTAGGGACTGGTATACCATATTTCCCCTTGTATTTTGTTGGCAAAAATTAATCACATGGCCACAGACAGCTGCAAGAGCTGCTGGGAAAGTTAGTTCCAGGTTGCGCAACTGCTTCCAGTCGTAACTCTATTGCTATGGACGAGGAAGATCTTGGTGAGCAGCTATTGTCTTACTCACAAAAACTGAGAGAAAGAAAATGGATAAAATGGATAGCCACAGAAAATCTAAGTTAAGTCACTAATAAAAATGCCTCTCTGCTACAGAATGTTTTATTATTATTTGCTTGGTAATATCAATACCTGACCAGAAACACCCTTCTTAAAAGCTTCGGATAGAAGCCCATCCATATATGAGCAACAACCAGGTGATTATATATTGTTCATTAGTTAAAACCCTGGTTCTTTTTTTTTTTAATTCCAAGAATCTGATAATGAGATAGTATTCACAGCAGGAAGTCATGGGAAGCTGTCAGATTTTTCTAATCAGAGCAATTTAAAAACATAAACAAACATTTTTCAATGCCTTTTCTACACTAAATATTTTGGAATAATAGTTTTAAAAAACACTGTCATAAATATATATATTTATATACATACACACACAATTAAGACCGAAATACAAGTGATATAACTCAGTAATATTACTGATTGCCAAAGGGGTTGTTCAGAAAAAAATGTAGGTCAGAAGGCATGGTGAAAGGAAGATTTGTGCAAAGCCTGAGCTATGGGTAAAGTGTTGATAGGTATAATGGATGGGGATATAGACTGGATGTTTGTCCCCTCTTCAAATCTCATGTTGAGGTATGATCCCCAATATTGGAGGTGTCTGGTGGGAGGTGATTGGATCACAGCGGCGGATCCCTCATGAATGGTTTAGCACCATCCCCTTGGTAATAAGTGAGTTCTTACTCTGAGTTAACGAGACACCTGATTGTTTAAAAAGTGTGTGGCACCAACCCCCTCAATTCTCTGTTGCTACCACTCTCACCATGTGAGACGTCACTTCCCCCCTTCACCTTCCGCCATGATCAGAATCTTCCTGAGACCGTCACCAGAAGCCGAGCAGATGTTGGTGCCATGCTTGTACAGCCTGCAGAATTGTGAGCCAATTAAACTGCTTTTCTTTATTAATTATCCAGTCTCAGTATTCCTTTATGGTAACACAAGAATGGCCTAACATGGATGGGAAGTCATTACATGTATCAGAGTTTCAGAAGCAGATGAGAACAAAACATATGCAGGGCAGAGGGGAGAGCATCATCATGAATGCAGAAATTGATAACAGTGACTCATTATGATGGAGATTTTCCATGAATGAGATGAGGTGGGAGAACAGGAGTTAACCTTCTATTCTCTAGGTAAAGATGAGGCGAAAAGTAGTATGTGTAGCTTAAAAACAGAATGATGACATTCTGTTACTGTCTTCATTGAAACATTATGAAACATCAGTTTAAATATGTTATGTTTAATCATTTATTGAAAATGCTTGCTGGGCATGGTGGCTCATACCTGTTATCCCAGCACTTTGGGAGGCCAAGGTGGGCAGATTACTTGAAGTCAGGCATTCCAGACCAGCCTGGCCAACATGGTGTAACCCTGTCTCTACTAAAATAACAAAAACTAGCCAGGCAGGGTGGCACGTGCCTGTAGTCCCAGCTACTCAGGAGGCTGAGGCAGGAGAATAGCTTGAACTCGGGAGGCGGAGGTTGCAGTGAGCTAAGATCACACCACTGCACTCTAGCCCGGGCAACAGAGCGAGACTCCATAAAAAAAAAAAAAAAAAAAAAAAAAAGGAAGGAAGGAGGAAATAAGAAAGAAAGAAAGGAAAATAAAAGAAGAAAATAAAGTTTGATTTAAAAAAAATTTTTAGCCTGGGGTAGATTTCAGGTTTGAAGCACCTGAAACAACTTTCAGATAAAAAATAAGATTCTCACCGGGCAGGGTGGCTCACACCTGTAATCCCAGCATTTTGGGAGACCGAGGGGGACGGATTGCGAGGCCAGGAGTTCGAGACCAGTCTGACCAACATGATGAAACCCTGTCTCTACTAAAAATACAAAAATTAGTCAGGCGTGGAGGCACGCACCTATAATCCCAGCTACTTGGGAGGCTGGGCCAGGAGAATCGCTTGAACCCGGGAGGCGGAGGTTGCAGTGAGCGAAGATCATACCACTGCACTCCAGCCTGCGTGACAGGGCGAGACTCCATCTCAAAAAAAAAAAAAAAAAAAGAAGATTCCATTTAGTATAACTGTGACTGATGTGATGTACTTAGTAAAAGGCCAATAAATAATTGTTATTTAATTGATAAACATTGACAAGCACCTTAAGATAGATTCATAGAATCTATGTAGTAGGCAGAATTTTAAAAGTAGCCACTAAGATTCCTATCCCCTGGCTCTTCAACCAAACACGAATCTAGGCAATGCTATGAAGCAATTTTGCAGGTATAATTACGGTCCCAAGTTAGTTGACTTTAAGATATGGAGGCAGGGAGTTATCTCTGGCTGAGAGCAAAAGATGATGCCAGAGAGATCGACAAGGCATGAGAAGAACTTGTTGGACGATTCCTGACTTTGAAGATAGAGCAGACTCATGAAAAAGAATGTGGATGGCCTTTAGAAGCAGCAAGTGGCCTCTGAGTGACAGCCACCAAGGAAACAAAACCTCAGTTGCGAGGAACTAGATGCTACCAACAACCTGAATGGAGTTGGAAGATTCTTTCTGAAAGCTTCCACATAAGAGCCCAGTCTGGCCAACACTTTGATTTCAGCCTTGTGAGACTCTAAGCAGAGAGCCCAGTTGAGCCCCTCCAGACTTCTGACCCACAGAACTATGAGCTAATAAATAAATGTTGCTTTGAGTTGCTAAGCATGTGACGATTTGTTATATAGCAATAGAAAACTAATACACATAGATATCTGAATGAGATTCAAGCAGATGGCCAGATGTGGTAGCTCACACCTGTAATCCCAGCACTTTGGAAGGTCAAGGCAGGGGCATCACTTGAGGCCAGGAGTTCGAGACCAGCCTGGCCAACATGGTGAAACCCTGTCTCTACTAAAAATACAAAAATTAGCCAGGTGTGGTGGTGGGAGCTTGTAATCCCAGCTACTGGGGAGCCTGAGGAAAGAAAATCACTTGAACCCAAGAGGCAGAGGCTACAGTGAGCTGAGATTGCACCAGTGCACTCCAGCCTGGGCGACAGAGCAAGACTCTGTCTCAAAAAACAAACAAACAAAAAAACAAATTTAAGCACAGTGTGGTGGCTTATGCCTGTAATCCCAGCACTTTGGGAAGCTGAGGTCAGCTGATCACTTGAGACCAGCATGGGCAACATGGCAAAACTCCATTCTCTACTAAAAATACAAAAATTAGCCAGGTGTGGTGGCACATGCCTGTAATCCCAGCTGCTCAGGAGGCTGAGGCGGGAGAATCACTTGAGTCCAGGAGGTGAAGGTTACAGTGAGCCAAGATCGCGCCACTGCACTCCAGCCTGGGTGACAGAGCCAGACCCTGTTAAAATAAATAAATAAATATATATATATAAAATAAGCAGAGATTGTACAATTCAAGAGCCAGTTTTAATCTTCCATGAAATCCTTCCTGATCACCCCAGAGTGATCCTTTTTTCCTCTCTACTTTTACAGAACTTAGTTTTTTATCATTCTGGAATCAGATATCACATATTACCTGGTACTTTGTGTACCTAACTTGTTTTATCCCCCCAGATGATGAGCTCCTTGATGGCAAGAATCAAGTCTTTGCAATTTCTGCTTCTAAGAGTTCGAGATTATAGGAGGAGGTGGTATGCAAGCCAGATTTTCAAGAATTTTCTATCAAAAAACACAAATGAAATGTTCTTGAGGATGAGCAAATGGCTATTGATTTCTCTCAATAAATAAGAACCTGAGACAATATTCAGTTGCTAAGATCAATGTTAAAGATCTGTGAGTGCTAGCCTGACCAGGGTACTATTGCTACATAATGGGCAAACCACAATGACTGGTTTGACTCATAAAGGTATAATTGAGACCCTCTTCCAGTTATGAATCTGTTTTATTCTTAGTGCCAGTTATTACTCCATAACCATAATTTCACCCTGTTCCTGTTTGCTGCTGAAGCTGTGATCATGGCAGGACATTAAAGCCTGGCTTACAAATTCCAATGTTTTTTTCTTAGGTAATCACGTGAAAACAGTCCTACCAGCCTCTAGATGCAATATCATTTATTTCCAAGAAGCTCCTTAATTCACATCTATTTAATGCACATCTATTATAAGTGGATTTCATCCATGTACTTTTATGCATAAGCCACTAATGCAAATAATTTAAATTTTTTTAATGTCCACATGTTATAAACTGGTAGACTGATTCTGTAAAGGATTGGCAATGCACTCACATAGTTCTGGAAGGAGTGTGAGGGCCTGCTTGGGACAGTTAATTCATTTCTTCTTCCTTCCCCCATGGGTAGCAAAGGAAAAATTATGCCTTTTGAGGCAACCTGTGTGATAGAGGGAGTGAGGGAGTGATCAGACAATCCCTGAAACAGAATAATTTGCTTGGGATCAGTGGGTTTGTGTGTGTGTGTGTTTGCTTTTTGTCTTTTTTTTTTTTTTTTTTTTTTGAGGCAGGGTCTCACTCTGTCACCCAGGCTGAAGTGCAGTGGTGTAATCTCAGCTCACTGCCACCTCCAACTCCCGGGTTCAAGCGATTCTTCTGCCTCAGCCCCCCAAGTAGCTGGAATTACAGGTGTGTGCCACCACGCCCGGCTAATTTTTGTATTTTTAGTAGAGATGGGGTTTGGCCATGTTGGTCAGGCTGGTCTAGAGCTCCTGACCTCAGGTGATCTGCCCGCCTCAGCCTCCCAAAGTGCTGGGATTACAGGTGTAAGCCACTGCACCTGGCCAGGGACCAGTGTTTAACCTGAGGTTAGAATGCCTGGCCAGGTGTGGTGGCTCATGCCTGTAATCCTAGCACTGTGGGAGCCCAGGTGGGCAGATCACCTGAGGTCAGGAGTTTGAGACCAGCCTGGCTAACATGATGAAACCCCGTCTCTACTAATATACAAAAATTAGCTGGGCTTGGCGGCGTGTGCCTGTAATCCCAGCTACCCAGGAGGCTGAGGCAGGAGAATCATTAGAACCCGGGAAGTGGAGGCTGCAGTAAGCCGAGACCGTGCCACTGCACTCCAGCCCGAGCAACAGAGCGAGACTCCATCTCAAAAAAAAAAAAAAGCCTGATTTTAGGAAACTGTCACGGCATTCAATGGTAACTGGACCTGGTAAGTTTAGGAACAAAATCAAATGTGTTTTTTTCTTTTTTCAGTTAAAAAAAGATTTTAAAATTTGCCAGCAATATTTTTACTGGATCCTCAGCCTCAAGTACCCTACAATTGTTCTACTTTTAGACTAATCTATTCACCCCTTTTCCCGTTTTGTAGTAATTCAGAGAGTATCTTAAAGTCCTACTCAGTCCCTTCCACCACTGCCATATTCAAGTACGTATTGAAAAAATCCAGGGTATTCTACCTCCAAAATATCTTACTTTCTTTCTTTCTTATTTATTTATTTTTTTGAGATGGAGTTTTGCTCTTGTTGCCCAGGCTGAAGTGCAATGGCACAAACTCGGCTCACCACAGCCTCCATCTCCACCTCCCGTGTTCAAGCGATTCTCCTGCCTCAGCCTCCCGAGTAGCTGGGATTGTAGGCACGCGCCACCACCATGCCCAGCTAATTTTGTGTTTTTAGTAGAGACAGGGTTTCTCCATGTTGGTCAGGCTGGTCTTGAACTGCCCACCTCAGGTGATCCACCCACCTCAGTCTCCCAAAGTGTTGGGATTACAAGCGTGAGCCACTGCGCCCAGCCTCTCAAAATATCTTTCAAAATCATTCTCATGTCTCCATCTTCATCCCCCTCATTTGGTTAAGATCTCCAGTCTCCTGGCCTTTCTTCCCTGCAAACTTGAGCTGAAATGATTTTTCTAAAACATCAACCTAGTCATACCTCTCACTGTTTTGCTTAAAATCCTCCATGTCATTTCCATCAGGGTATACTTTAAACTCATGAGCTAGACAGACCATGCCTTTGCCTGCTTTGCCAACTTTATCTTCTATCTTCTCCCACTTCCTTTGCTTCAGAATTTCTCAAAGTATAGTCTTTGGACCATCCTCAAAAGAATTGCCACTTATTAAAATTACAGATTTGGTCAGGAGCAGTGGCTCATGCCTGTACTCCCAGCACTTTGGGAGGCGGAGGCCGGTGGATCTCTTGAGCTCAGGAGTTCAAGACCAACCTGAGCAACATAGTGAGACCTCATCTCTACAAAAAAATTTAAAAATTAGTCAGGGTGTGGTGCCATGCACTTGTGATCCTAGCTACTCAGAGGCTGAGGCAGAAAATCACTTAAGCCCAGGAGGTCAAGACTGGAGTGAGCCGTGATTGCACTATTGCACTCCAGCCTGGGTGACAGAGGAAAGCCCTGTCTCCAAAAACATTAAGTAAATAAATAAAATTACAGATCACTGGGCCCTGTCTGAGGCCTGTAGAATCTGAAATCATGAAAGTAGGATCCAGAAATCTTTCTGGTTAACAAGCATCACTTCTGAGTTGATTCTTAGGCAACATGAAAACAGAATAGCTGCTAGTAGCTACTTCTTCAGTGCCTCACATTCTCTCTTTTTCTTGCCTTTGATGGGATTGAAAATATGCTTGCCCAAAATATGGCACCTTGACATTTAACGAAACAGCAGAAGCAAGCCATAGAAACTAGAAAGAATTCCCTCTGCCCCTTCTTGCCTGATGTGGGCCATAAAACCCAGCTGACCTTCCCTGAAAATAGGTCATAAAACCTCATTCCAGATATTCTGCGGATAGACCCTTTCCTATACCCAGAGGAGAAGACTATCCTTACTCTGGAAGACACACAGAGATGCCAAGAAGACTCTGAGCAAACAGGCCTTGCTTACCTCCCCACAGTGCATTGCCATTGGCTCATACCTTCTGTCCTCTGATCATATTTCTGCACCACTGTCCATAAAAATATAATTTTTCCTCTTTCTTTGGGTCTTCATTTCTGAAGGCTTCTATGTCACATAAATTTATATTAAATAAATGTGTATGCTTTTCTCTTGTTAATCTGTCTTGTTATAGGGGCCTCAGCCATGAATTTTGTGATGGGTGAGGAAAAGCTATCACTGGTCCCCAACACCTTTCTTTGTGCTGTGTGCCCTGCACACAACACATGCTTCTTTGCCTGGCTGACTTTGGACTGTCTTTCTAGAATAGTTTAAATCCTCCCTAAGAGTCACCTCGGGAGGCCGGGCACTGTGGCTCATGCCTGTAATCCCAGCAATTTGGGAGGCTGAGGCAGGCGGATCACCTGAGGTCGGGAGTTCGAGACCAGCCTGACCAACATGGAGAAACTCCATCTCTACCAAAAATACAAAAAATTAGCCGGATGTAGTGGCCCATGCCTGTAATCCCAGCTACTCGGCAGGCTGAGGCAGGAGAATCGCTTGAACCCGGGAGGTGGATGTTGTGGTGAGCCAAGATTGCGCCATTACACTACAGCCTGGGCAACAAGAACGAAACTCTGTCTCAAAAAAAAAACAAAAAAACAAAAAGAGTCACCTCAGGAAGACTTCCCTGACCCTGCTAGGCTGTCTAAGGAACTAGCTTCTGCATTGCCCTTATCAATATTATCAAAAAATAACAATATTTGCTATTGTTGGTGATGATTCTTTTACCACTAGATTAGATGCTTATAAATGAGGACTGTTTCTTTCATCTCTGTCCACAGAGTTTGGCAGAGTTCTGCGGATGTTGTGGTTCCTAGTAAGTATTTGTACATTTGTGAATAAATAAACGTATAATTTTCAGATCTTAGTATCTTCAGTATCTTCACATAATTTGATACAAGAGGAAAAAATTAAGAGTTTCTTAAACTCAGGGAATTTTGCTTTTTTCTAGTAGACAGTCATTGATTGTAACTCATAGCATCAATAATTCCAATCACTGGTCGACAACAGTTTTGTAGATAAAAACACCTGTTTCTCTGAATTTTTCATTTTTTCCTGAGGATGCCCTGAGCTCTGATGTACTGTGCTATAGGAAAGACAGATGCATCTGGGAGTTGGACAGTCCTGGATTTCAATCTCAGCTCCGCCAAGCACTAGGTGTGTGACTCTTAGCAAGTTTTTAAATTTCCCTGAGTCTGTTTCCTCATTATGTGAGTCAGAGAAGCCTTTCTACACATGCACAGAAGGAATGATAATATGCAGTCATAGAGGGAAAATGATATGGAACAAAATACAGTGTGTAAGACAATAGCAGGTAGTGAAAAAAAATCATTCTCTTTTCTTTATAGTAAAAAAGGAACTTAAATTGTTATTGCATTTCTGTTGTTTGTTAAGTGTTTTGTTAGATATTGGAGATGGAAGAGTAATGGAGAAAAATAGAGAGATTATATACTTTCTAATTCAAGAGATAGTATTTTTGAGAGAGCTTATAAGGTATTGAGCGTTATAAACAAATTAATAAACCTATTTTATTAATTTTTATACACAAAAAAGTCTCAGCTACAAGGAGACTGCCAGTTGTCCTCTAGAATCCATTCCCTCCTTCTTCTACAGTAGTAGAATCCTTAACTTTAAGCCAAGTAAATGGCCACCTGGAATAAAAAGGTTACAGTTACATGTGACCATATGTCTTTCTTTTGGCTAATGCAGTATGAATATAATGTAAGGAAATTCCGGGAAGCATCCTTAAAGAGAAGAATGCTCTTCTTCCATTTTCTTATTTATTTATTTGTTTGTTTGTTTATTTATTTGAGACTGAGTCTCACTGTGTTGCCCAGGCTGAAGTGCAGTGGCTCAATCTCAGCTCGCTGCAAACTCTGCCTCCTGGTTCAAGTGATTCTCATGCCTCAGCCTCCCGAGTAGCTGGGATTACATGCACATGCCACCATGCCCAGCTAATTTTTGTATTTTTAGTAGAGGCAGGGTTTCACCATGTTGTCCAGGCTGGTCACGAACTCCTGACCTCAAGTGATCCGCCTGCCTCAGCCTCCCAAGGTGCTGGGATTACAAGCGTGAGCCACCTCTCCTGGCCCCATTTTCTTCTTTTTGCTGATAGATGGTGGACTTGATAATTGGAGTAAGAAAAGTCACTGGGGCCATAATGTAGAAGCTATGTGTTGAGGATAGAGAAGCAGCGAAACTCAAGGAGCTTGGTCCCTGATGGTCTCATGATGCCATCATATTAGACATATATTGCCTATGTTTATTTGAGAGACAAATAAACTTTAACCCACTGTTTGGGGGGCTTTCTATCACTCACAGCTGAAGTTAATCCTAATGCAAACTAATAGGTATTTACAAAACTTCAAGCTGCCTTTCCAGTCTGGTCTCGAACTCCTGGCCTCAAGCAGTCCTCCCACCTTGGCCTCCCAGAGTGTTGCGATTACAGGCATGAGCCACTGTGCCTGGCCCTTTTTTAGAGTTTTTAATGCAGAAAGGCTTATGTCATAATGATGAGTTAAAACAATGCAAGAGACAACGTTGTGTGTGCAAAAATACATAGAAGACATATAGGAAGGAAATATACCAAAGTATTAATTTGTTGGCTTAAGATAATAGAAAAATGTGTAGGTTTTTTTCCAGTTTCATATTTCTGTATTTCCCCCCCCAGTTTTTAATTAAAAATTATATTTTCCTTTTTTTTTTTTTTTTTTTTTTTTTGAGACGGAGTCTCACTCTGTCGCCCAAGCTGGAGTACAGTGGCGCGATCTCCGCTCACTGCAAGCTCCGCCTCCCGGGTTCACGCCATTCTCCTGCCTCAGCCTCTCCGAGTAGCTGGGACTATAGGCGCCCGCCGCCACGCCCAGCTAATTTTTTGTGTTTTTAGTAGAGACGGGGTTTCACCGTGGTCTGGATCTCCTGACCTCGTGATCCGCCTGCCTTGGCCTCCCAAAGTGCTGGGATTACAGGCATGACCCACCGTGCCCGGCCTATTTTCCATTTTTTAGTGGATATACATTTCAGTTCAATTAGTAGTAGTCATTGTACACATCTCAGTGCTTTTGTTATCTTGTAGTTCTAAAAACTTGACGTCATTTCCTATATCTGGAGTTGATCACAGCAAAGTGGTTGAGAGCATGACTCTTGAGTCAGCCAGTCCTGGGTTCAGTATTGCATTCTGGCTGTTTGACCTCTGGCAAGTTACTTATCTGGGCTGGTCGCGGTGGCTCACACCTGTAATCTCAGCACTTTGGGAGGCCGAAGCGGGTGGATTGCTTGAGGCCAGGAGTTCAAGACTAGCCTGGCCAAGTGGTGAAACCCCATCTCTACTAAAAATACAAAAGGTAGCCAAGTGTGATGGCGGGCACCTGTAATACCAGTTACTCAGGAGGCTGAGGCAGGAGAATTGCTTGAACCCGAGAGGCAGAGGGTGCAGTGAGCCGAGATTGTGCAACCGCACTCCAGCCTGGGCAACAGAGTGAGACTCTGTCTCAAAAAAAAAAAAAAAAAAAAGAACTCAGGTAAGTTACTTATCTGAACCCCTGTTTCTTTATCTGTAAACTAGGCATGATAATTTTACCCATTTCATAAGATTATGGCCTGAATTAAATAAGGTAATGGGTATAAAAACTGCTTAGCACCATGTGTGTAGTAAGCAGTCAATACATTCTGCATAATATAGTTATTATATCTATTTCTATGTGTCAATAGAGTCTACTTACTGGCATTTTCACCAGCCACATAATGTCAGTATTTTATAGCTTGCTTAGCTATATCCTTACTAGTAGAAATGGATGTTGTTTTCAATTTTTCATTAGTAGATGAAATAGACTTGAATTATTCAAGAGAAGAGGCTCTCCCTGGCCAGAGAGTCATGGGTGAAAGCTAAGGTGAGACTATCTATGATCTGCTAATAAGAAAACTGTAGCATTTAAAATCAGGACTGTTTCAGAAATCCTGGAATATTATTACTGATAACAATTTAGCAAGTGGTTAAAAAACAAATGGCGTGGTGTTCCAATAAATATGTATTAATTTGTTTTAAATAAAAAATTGTTTCAGTGAGAGCAAAAAAAGCCTTATTTTCAGAGCAGTAAGATAATAGGCTGGAGAAGTGTGTGTGTGTGTGTGTGTGTGTGTGAGAGAGGTGGCACGATTACTGAGGAAGGATCTTGAGGGGTAGTCTGAAGAGTTTGAATTAGATACAAAAAGAGTTCTGGGCCAAGTGTGGTGGCTCACGCCTATAATCCCAGGATTTTGGGGGGTCGAGGCAGGAAGATTCCTTAAGGCTAGGAGGTTGAGACCACCCTGGGCAACATAATGAGACTGACTCTCTAACAACAATAACAACAGAAGTGTTCTGGAATAAATATGAATTCAACTAGTAAGTTTTTCAGTTTTTTCTGATGTTCCCCTCAGGGTGGTCAAGGGTTTATTTTTATTGGAAATTATATTGTAACAGAAGTATAAAGTAATACATGCTCAATTATAAAAGAAAAATCATAAAAGAAACATCAGGAAGGTTAAAAGTAAAACAAGGAAAAAAATCAGCATGTATTCTTTTGAAACAATAAAAAGAATTCCTATCCATTTTAAATTAAATACTAATAAAATCTTGCTTTCCATAAAGGGATAAATAGATGTGTTACTATTTTTATTAAGAGACAATCTGGATGATTGGAGAGCTATACTTATTTAACCAGATCCTAAGATAAATTAGTAGTTGTTCACCCAGTATTTCATGTTTCCCAATACTTCCCAGCCTCCTTGTCAGTTTAGGGCCATATGACCAGTCCTTCCCAGTAGACTGTGAGCAGAAGTGATTATGTTTGGGCCACTACACTTAAGCCTGGGCAACATAGCAAGACACCATCTCTTTAAAAAAAAAAAAAAGATATAAAAGACTTTTATTCACTATGAATATTTCATCATATATATAATGAATTTCCTCCATTTTATAGAGTACTGGGAAAATTTATTGAGAACTTAATTCAGTGCCAAGCCCTGTTAAAAATATACCATTCTAATATAGTACATTAAACTCTAAGTGAATTATATGTATTAACATTAACTCATTATAGCCTTAAAATAACCCTACAAAATGGATGCTATTATTATCCGTTTTACAGATGAGGACAGTAGGCACAGATGGGTTAAAGACTTGCCCAAGAGTACACAGATGGTGAGTGGTGAAGCCAGAATTTGAACCTATGCAGTCTTTCTGGAGCTGCATGTACAGCTCCAGAAACAACAAAGAAACGTTGTTGCTTTGCTAATTCCAAGCAACAACGTTTTGAATCTATGAATTCTGTGGTTAGATTTTGTGGTTTGCTTTTTTTCCCCTATGTCTTGCATGCAGTGCTTGAGTCACGTTTCCTCTTTGATGCCTTTGAAAAGTGACTCTTTGGTTTGGAAACCAGTTAAAATTCTTGCCCTAAGAAATGATATATTTCAAAACATGAGTAAACGTAGTATGAGCTGAGGATCAGTGCTTTAATTGCAACCAATTCAATTCAGCAAAGTATTTGTTGAGTAACTACTATATGCCAAGCTCTGTATTGTGTACTGAGGATACAATAGAGACGCTATCCTTGCCTTATAGGACCAAGCCACGATTACTGAGGGTTTTATGGTATTTTCCTCAGGTGTGTTAGTGAGGAAAAAAATCAGGACCATGGTGTTTTCTATCTATACTAAGCTACTAAGAAGGAACTTAGAAATTAAAACCGAGAATTTAATAATGTTTATTTACTCGTTTAAAATACTAATAAATCAGCCAGGTGCGGTGGCTCATGCCTGTAGTCCCAGCACTTTGGGAGGCCGAGGCAAGTGAATCACCTGAGGTCAGGAGTTTGAGACCAGCTTGTCCAATATGGTGAAACCCCATCTCTACTAAAAATGCAAAAATTAGCCGGTCGTGGTGGCATATGCCTATAGTCCTAGCTACTCGGGAGGCTGAGGCAGGAGAATTGCTTGAACCCGGGAGGTGGGGGTTGCAGTAAGCCAAGATTGCACCACTGCAGTCCAGCCTGGGCAATGGAGGGAGACTCTGTCTCAAAACACTAAATAAATAAAATAAAATACTAATAAACCCATTATATTACAGGTTGACAATAATAATATGTTTGATGAAAACAATTATTTCCAAAACAAAAAAAAATTGGTGAAAAGAGTGGCATTGGTTTTCTCCTCTTCTTTTGGCTAGTCTCCATAATATCATACTTAATAGAAGACAGGTAGGTTCTCATATCCACTTCTGCATTCAATCTATTGCAATATGTTGTTTTAGTTGAAATATATGAAGAACATCTGGCCTCACACAGGTAGTTGGAAAAGGAGGGACATTTTAGTAGTCATTTCAGATTCAGGTAAGTGTGGATATTCTTATTTGATATTACACCAAAACTTGACAAGTTGTAGTTTCCTAAAGGTTAGTAGCAATTTGAGATCTGACCTTCACATGCTGTTATATTAAAATCAACTGATCTGGCCAAGTGCAGTGGCTCACGCCTGTAATCCCAGCGCTTTGCGAAGCCAAGGAGGGTAGATCACCTGAGGTCAGGAGTTTGAGGCCAGCTGGCCAACATGGTGAAACCCCGTCTCCACTAAAAATACAAAAATTATCTGGGCGTGGTTGTGCATGCCTCTAGTCCTGACTACTTGGGAGGCTGAGGCAGGAGAATCACTTGAACTCAGGAGGCAGAGGTTGCAGTCAGCCGAGATCACGCCACTGCACTACAGCCTAAGTGACAAAGTGAGACTCCATCTCAAAAAAAAAAAAATCAATTTACCTATCATGCTTTGAATAAGTATTTCACCACTGCATGATCGTATAATATCACACATTGTTCATTCAGAAAATATTGGTTTATTGAGTTATACAGATCTTCCCAATGTTGACACATCTCACTGTACAAAACCCAGAAAAATCATATTCATTAATATCACCACCAATCTCACTGGAAAGGACTTTAAATACTGTGAAGCTGTCAAGTTCACAGTAGCAAACACAGGTCTTCTAAAATTCAGATTTTTTACTTGAAAGCTGCAATTCAATCACTGGTAAATTTGGAAATACTGTCAATTGTTTTCCTTGAAGTGACAGGCCCACTTTGTTCATTTTTGAAAAAATATCTGCCATATACCCAAGCATGAATAACTGTAATTTGTCCATCAGTCATTGTTTTAAATCAAAATGGTGTTCCATTAAAAAACAGTTAGTTCACCTTGTGCCTCAAACCACAGGTGCTTTTCCTCAAGATAGCTCCCTAGCTCAGTATGCAGCATGAGGACTTGATGTGTACTTCCCATTTTGTCACACAACACATTAAAAAGACATGTACTTTAGGACCAAGGTTTAATAAAATTGAGAATTTTACTGCTTCCCCAAGTACTTTTTTTTTTTGGTTAGAGACAGAGCTTCGGTCTGTCACCCAGGCTGGAGTACAGTGGAGAGATCTCGGCTCACTGCAACTTCCGCCTCTCGGGTTCAAGTCGTTCTCCTGCCTCAGCCTCCTGAGTAGCTGGGATTACAGGCGCCCACCACCATGCAGGGCTAATTTTTGTATTTTTAGTAAAGACGGGGTTTCACCATGTTGGCCAGGCTGGTCTCAAACTCCTGACCTCAGGTGATCCACCTGTGTCGGCCTCCCAAAGTGCTAGGATTACTGGCATGAGCCATCGCGCTCAGCCCCCCAAGTACATTCTTAGGTGAAACTTGTATTTTAATTTTAATTAATTGTGTTTATTTACTACTAGTGCTTGGCAATAAACAATGTAATGACTGTTATTACAGTTTGGTGCAACTGCCTTCATTGGTGCTAAGGCACCAGCAGTTTAACCCACCATTGGTTTGGTACCATCAATGTTAATACCAACACAATGAAAAAGGCAAACACTGTTTTAGTATAAAGAATAGTTTTGACTTCATGGATTTCCTGAAAGTGTTTTGGTGGCCTCGAGGGGGTTGCAGACCATATTTTTAGAACTGTCATGCTAGAAAATAACTGTATTTCCTCACGAAGACTTTAATATCTGAAATAGAACACTGGGGTAGATGACTGATTATTATACATGCCCTTTTAATAAGATAAACACTATAAAATCACAGACATAAGAAAACAAAAGGATTTAGTACTCATTTAGCTTTTCTAGTGGATGTGCTTAGAAAGCAAACTCAGATTCAAAAGTTTAGAGACTTTAGGCCGAGCACGGTGTCTCACGCCTGTCATCCCAGCACTTTGGGAGGCTGAGGCAGGTGAATCACCTGAGGTCAGGAGTTCTAGACCAGCCTGGCCAACATAACAAAACCATGTCTCTACTAAAAATACAAAAATTAGCCGGGTGTGGTGGCAGTGCCTATAATCCCAGCTACCTGGGAGTCTGAGGCAGGAGAATTGTAAAAGTTTAGAGACTTTAAATTTAGATTAGTTAATTTTTTTTTTGTTTTTAAGCATTAGAAGATCTATTAGTGAGATGGTTTTCTCTCTCTTGTTACTTGTTCTCTAAAAAATGATTATATTAATGAGAAAGTATCCAAATGGACATTTCTCCAAAGAAGATATATGAATGGCCAATAAACATATGAAAAGATGCTCAACGTCACTAATCACGAGAGAAATGCAAATCAAAACCACAATGAGATACAACTTCCTACCCACTAGGATGGCTAGAAATTATGAAGTCAGACAACAATAAGTATTGGTGAGGATGTGGTGAAATTATAATCCTCATACACTGCTGGTGAGAATACATAATAGTCCAGCTACTTTGGAAAACAATTTGGCAGTTCCGTAAACAATTAAACATAGTTACTGGCTGGTTGCAGTGGCTCACGCCTGTAATCCCAGCATTTTGGGAGGTCGAGGTGGGAGGATTGTTTGAGACCAGGAGTTTGAGACCAGCCTGGCCAATATGGTAAAACCCCATCTCTACTAAAAATACAAAAATTAGCCAGGCATGGTGGCGCATGCTTGTAATCCCAGCTACTCAGGAGGCTGAGGCAGGAGAATCACTTGAACCTGAGGCAGAGGTTGCAGTGAGCCGAGTCATGCCACTGCATTCCAGCCTGGGTGACAGACCAAGACTCCATCTCAAAAAAAAAAAAAAAAAATAGAGTTACTATATGATCCAGCAATTCCATACTCAGGTAACATACCCAAAAGAAAGGAAAACATATGTCCACACAAAAACTTGTATACAAATGTTTATGGTAGCATTATTCAGAATAATACAAATGTGAAAATAACCAAAATGTTCATCAACAGACGAATGAACAAAATTTGGTATATCCATTCAATGACCTATTATTTAGCCACAAAAAGGAATAAAGTACTAATATATGCTACAACATTGATGAACCTTGAAAATATTACGCTGCCTGAAAGAAGCCAGTCACAGACCACGTACTAATATGGTTTGACTCATATAAAAGCCCAAAATAGGGAAATCTGTAGAGACAGAAAGTAGATTAGTGATTACTTCAGAGAAGGGTAGCGTGGGGGATGCGGGAGAATGTGCTAGCCAAAGGGACATGTGGTTTCTTCTTGAGGTGATTAAAATGTTCTAAACCATCTAAAAGATGGTTGCTCACATCAAAAAAAAAAAAAAATTGCATTGTACACTTTAAATGGGTTAATTGTATGGAATGTGACTCATATCTCAATAAAATTGTTAAAACTAATTACAGTATAGAAAAAATTAGCGATAAATTTTTTTTTAGAGAAACTTTTTTCTTTTTTTTTTTTTTTTTTTGAGACGGAGTCTCGCTCTGTTGCCAGGCTGGAGTGCAGTGGCGCTATCTTGGCTCACTGCAACCTCCGCCTCCCAGGTTCAAGCAATTCTCCTGCTTCAGCCTCCCAAGTAGCTGGGACTACATGCACACGCCACCATGCCCAGCTAATTTTTGTATTTTTAGTAGAGATGGGTTTTCACCATGTTGGCCAGGCTGGTCTCAAGCTCCTGACCTCATGATCCACCCCACCTCGGCCTCCCAAAGTGCTGGGATTATAGGCGTAAGCCACTGCGCCTAGCGAGAAATCATTTTATAGATGGGAAGACTGATCCCCAGAGAGATGAGGGGACTGACCCAAAGTCACAAAAACCTGGGAAAAGAACCCAGTTTTCTTTTTTTTTTTGAGACATAGTCTCACTCTGTCCTCTGTCGCCCAAGCTGGAGTGCAGTGGTGCAATCTTGGCTCACTGCAACCACTGCCTCCTGGGTTCAAGTGATTCTCCTGACTTAGCCTACTGAGTAGCTGGGACTACAGGCATCTGTCACCACGTCCAGATAATTTTTGAATTTTTAGTAGAGACAGGGTTTTGCCATGTTGGCCAGGCTGGTCTTGAACTCCTGACCTCAGGTGACCCACCCACCTCGGCCTCCCAAAGTGCTGGGATTACAGGTGTGAGCCACCTGAAGACTTAGAAAGAACGCAGCTTTCTAATTCCTGTAGTAGAGTACATTTCCTCCCTCAGAATAGTAATACAATGCCCTTTCTTTCACTCCTGCAGTGAAAATGACAGTGATCTTACCAAATGCATTCAAACTGGAGTCAGCCTAAGAGGTGAAAAGAAAGTGTCTACAAGTAATCTATCTACAATTCTGCTCTGAACAATGTCACCCTTTGTGGAAAGAAATAGGAAACCACAGAAAAGCTGAGCAGAATAAGAGAGGAAAAATGAACATCACCTTCTCACTTCAACACTAAACCACTTATGGGTGGTCTTATAAATGTTGTCATACCAGTGGCATAGGCTTTTGTCAACTCATCTTAAAATAGCTGTCCATAAAAGTAGTAGACAAAATGCAGCACAAATATTTTGGTACGTCCACTGGGCTAGTATCATACCTATTCATGTTCAAAGATGTAAAGGACAGCAATAGTGCTTTTCTCACAAATGCTTGGGTTGCAATGCTAGTCAGAACTACGGTAATACCTCTGATGTATCATACTTTGAGTTTCAACTTACTTTTACACAATCACATCTGACGCTCAAAACAGCCTTGTGAAATCAATAGGGCAGGTATTATTAGCCCCATTTTGCAGATAGGAAACTATTTTTAGGAAAGTAGAACAAGGTTTATTACCATCCTCATTTTATGAATGAGGAGACTTATTTTACATGAGCAACGTGCTATAAATAGCAACAGGAGAGAGCTTAAACCTGTAGCTGGTACATGAAATTTGGGGAACTATTTAAAACTGGAGACTAAGAGAACAGAGTATGCAGCTGGGATACTCATGAAAATGACAGGTTTATTGCTGCTTTTTATTTATTACGTTCCATAAACTGCTTTTAGGCAGATCAGAACCTGCACTTCCAAGCCCTGGCATGATAGAGAATGATTGACAGGGCTCTGCCTTGCACAACTTCAGGGGACAGCATTCAGATGAGGTGATGCCATCCCCGGAGCATTTGTTACTCAAGTGGAGACTTGACCCTAAATCAGAGATGCTATATAGATATCTCAGACACGAATCAGGAAAATCTCAGGACCCATCACAAATTGCACCTCCTCCATGAAATTTCCAATAACTTTTCCTGTCCTAACAGAGTCCATTGTATGCATCATATATTTTGGTATTCAAGTATATTCCATTTTAACTAAAATTTATCTTTTATATTTTTCCTCAATGTTTCATCTTTATTTGACTTGTAGTACAAGTTTTATCTTCTTCAAAAGATTCTACTCTTTGAGGGCAAAAACCACGCTATTTTCCATTTCTTTGTGCTTCAAACTTTCTTCTGCATAACGATAAGTACAGTAGTCAGTAATTCAGTTGAATTCATCAATTTGCCCTCAACAATTTAGTCATTTGATATCATAAGTACAGTAAAAGAATATAAGTAAATCTAGAAATATGTCAATTATTCCATGAATAATATTTGCCTTTGAATTTACTAATTTATTTATACTTCATTTGTATAGCTTTCTGGCGTTTAGATTACTGCCTTAAATTTTTGTGCCCTTATTGGTGAAGCATATGGACAAACAAATTTGAATTCTATTTACCAATGCTATTAAGTTTCAAGAGCCAACTGCTGGTAGAACAATTATCCAGTCATTCAAAGATATATCTGGATTTCATTTCTAAGTAAGGAGATGTACATAGCTTATAATTCCAAATAGCTTGTCTAAAAGCCATGACTTTAAGGAAAAGTCTAAATTAACTTGAAACAAATAACTCTTTTTAAAAAGTGTATCAGCGGCCGGGTGCTGTGACCACCTGAGGTCAGGAGTTTGAGACCATCCTGACCAACATGGTGAAACCCTATCTTTATTAAATACAAAATTAGGCGGGCATGGTGGTTGGCGCCTGTAGTCTCAGCTACTACTTGGGAGGCTGAGACAGGAGAATTGCTTGAACCCAGGAACTGGAGACTCCGGCTCAAAAACAACAACAAGAAAAATGTATCAGCTGGGCGCAGTGGCTCATGCCTGTAATCCAGGCATTTTGGGAGGCCAAGGCAGGCGGTTAGCTTGAGTCCAGAGTTCAAGACCAACCTGGGCAACATGGTGAAGACCTGTCTACAAAAAATTAGCTTGGTGCCATGGCGCATGCCTGTAGTCCCAGCTACTCAGGAGGCTGAAGTGGAAGGATTGCTTGAGTCCAAGAGGTCAAGGCTGCAATGAGCCATGATCATGCCACTGTACTCCAGCCTGGGTGACAGAGTGAGACCCCATCTAAAAAAACAAAGAGAGGCCAGGTGCGGTGGCTCACGCCTGTAATCCTAGCACTTTGGGAGGCCGAGGTGGGCAGATCACTTGAGGTCAGGAGTTCAAGACCAGCCTGGCCAAGATGGTGAAACCCCGTCTCTACTAAAAATGCAAAAAAAAAAAAAAATTAGCCGGGCATGGTGGTGGGCGCCTGTAATCCCAGCTACTTGGGAGGCTGAGGCAGAGAATTGCTTGAACCCGGGAGACAGAGGTTGCAGTGAGCCGAGATCATGCCACTCCACTCCCACCTGGGCGACAGAGCAAGACTCCATCTCAAAAATAAAAAAAAAAAGAGAAAAACAAAACGAAAAGTGTATCAGTGAGAGGTTGACTTCAGCTGCATCTATTATAAATTTGACGACACTGGTAATCCTAACCAAATAAGGTTTTAGTGTTTTCAAATAACAAGATGTCTAGAGGCAGACAGGGTAGCCAGCTTTAGGAAATAGAA
This sequence comes from Pongo pygmaeus, assembly GCF_028885625.2. Lineage (NCBI taxonomy): Eukaryota > Metazoa > Chordata > Mammalia > Primates > Hominidae > Pongo > Pongo pygmaeus. Next base: position 89,604,457 of record NC_072385.2, on the reverse strand, counting down.
AGCAGTGAACCCAGTTAAATTTGAATTTCAGATAAACAACAAATAATTTTTTAGTATAAGTATGTTGCAAATACAAGTATAACTGGGCAGCATGCATTTTATCTGGCAATCCCAGAAGCAGGCATGGCTGGTGCAGCTGTTCAAGGATGTCTGCAGACTTCTTTCATTCTATCCTACTGTCCTTTCTTTGTGATTTTACCCTTATAGTTGCAAGATGGATGCTCTACCTCCACATATCAAATTTGTGTTTTAGGTGGGGTGAATGGCAAAAGAATTATCAGAAGGACAATAGAAGTAAGCCAGGTTTTCTGACCCCAGAAAATAATAGATTCTCTGGAACTCTCTTTGAATCAGGAAAACAGTAGCTTCTCTGGAAACTCCATGCAGTAGACATCCACTTATATTTTATCTGCTGGAACTGGGTTGCATGGCCACTGCTAGCTGCAAAGGCAACCAGGGAGGTAAATATTTTTAATTGTGTACTCTGCCAATCTGAACGAATTGAGTTTTCATTAGGAAGAAGGAAGGGTAGATGGGGGTAGGCAACTTCCAGTATCTACAATGAAAGATGAATGTCATTTTCAATGTCCAGTTTCTAATGTTGTATTCTTATATTTTGTATTTTATATACACATATATGCATTATGAATTTTGGAAGATGAAAGACACCCCAAAGGTAGAATTTCCCATTTTTAGTCTTAACTAGCTTAGGACCCTCTAACTTTCTAAGAAATTATTGCCCACAGTTTTAAGGATAGTCTTGACTCTAGAACATTTGTGGGAGAGCTGGGCATGGTGGCTCATGCCTATAATCCCAGCACTTTGGGAGGCCGAGGCAGGTGGATCACCTGAGGTCAGGAGTTCGAGACCAGCATGGCCAACATGGTGAAAACCCGTCTCTACTAAAAATACAAAAATTATCCTGGCATGGTCGCACACCTGTAATCCTAGGTACTTGGGGGGCTGAGGCAGGAGAATCACTTGAACCCAGGAGGTGGAGGTTGCAGTGAGCTGAAATTGTGCCACTGCACTCCAGCCTGGGCAAAAGAGTGGAACTCCGTCTCAAAAAAAAAAAAAAAAAACAAAAAAAAAAACAACAACAAAACAAAACAAAAAATAAAAGAAAAGAAAGAAAGAAAATTAGTGGAAAAAAGATTTTGCTGGTAGGCATGACCCGGAAGTGGAAATGGGGTCTCTAGAACCATACTTCAAAGGCTATTGCTAGGAAGATGTGTCTGTTTCCTGGAAGATCCATAATAACTATGTTACTTTGCTGAAGTCTTTAAAGGAAATTCATCTAAAAAATATCAATTAATGATTCCAACTCCACGGTCAAAAATTCTTAGACTTGATAAACTGCAGTCCTCTTATCCTGCACAATTTTACGATGAGACTTTTTCCCTGATCTAAAAGTAGCATGTGTATGATTTTCTTATCAAGAGACAATTAACTAACACCAGACACCAGCTCCTCTCTCAACCTCTTTAAACAATTAGCATCAAATTATTTCTTTTCTTGTGGAAATTAAAAAGGAAATCACTAACAAATTCTACCCAATTACCAATTACAAGATTTTGTTTTTCCTATTTGATAGCGGGCTTACAAATACTAGTGGGTTTTTGTTGTTGTTGTTGTTTTTTCCTGGCTATACCATCAGGAGTTTGACAATTTTGATGGAATATTTTGCATCAACAACAAAAGTATTGGTTCACCTAATTTGACACTATCAAAAGCAGTATCATTTGATGACCTTAGTTTTGTTTTTCTGTACAGATAGAGAGCTACATGTAAAACAAGCATGTAATTTGTGCCATGAGCAATACATTACCATAATTATTACTATATAGATAAATTCTCAAAGAAAAATAGAAAATTCTTTTTATTAAGCTTTTGTTCATTTTGTTTTGTTTTTACAACTTGGCTGCCTGTCTGCCTTTATTAAGGTAATACTTATTCAATATCTAGTTAAAATAAAAGATTTATGTCTAACTGAATAAGCAGCATAATTATTTTGTCAGAGAGTCATGAAAATGAATATCTTCTTAATTTTTTGGAATGATATAGTTTTTACAAGATATCATTCAGATAAGGTCAGACCAAATAGAAGTTTTGCTCATTGGATTAAAAATAGATCAGCTCAGTGACTCAGCATGTAGCTTATTGCAGTTGCCTACTGAGAACATCCTAATTCTTCGTTGTACTACATTACAGTGGAGTACTCATGTGGCTTTATGGGGATTAGCTTATTTAGCTATTAGAAATAAGATCACAGTATATCTAGGACAGTTTGTGAGACACAACGACACTGAGTATTATGGGTCAAATTCTGGTTAAGTATACATAGGCGTATATTCAACCTACCTATTTAAATTCCTTTTATTAAGAGTGTCATGGGTAACATTCTGGTTAAGTATAAGCAAGCACATAGTCAAAATAATAATTTAAGTTTCTTTTAATAAATTTACAGTGATATTATGGCTAAATTAAAAGTGAAAGGTGGAATCAGGTTACAGAGAGAACTTGACTGTGCTCTGATTTCTAGAGCAATGCCTGCTTTATTATTTCATGAAACTTCCTACCTGATTCTGCTGCTGTGTGGGAAACTTTGGTAGGGAAAGGGGGCTTTAATGCCTCTCTTTTGTTTTAAATGCCACTGAAGGGAATCAGAACATGCCACCTCAATATGCCACTTTGGCATAAGGACTACTTGAGCTCAACACAATTGAGAAATAGCAGAAACAGGAGAAGCTCTTTGCCCTTCCCCTATCTGCCTAAAAGCAGGGCATTAAATTTTCATTTGTAAAAGTGTCCCACTCTCCCATATAAAGGAGAGGAGAATGACTCCAGAGACAACTCTTATCACCAGGGACAACTTGAATCTGCATAACAAACCTTACTAAACAACCCTTATCTACCACACATTTCCTAGTCACCTTCTCACAGTCTACCTCTCTATAACCCAAATGCCCTTTTTCTTTGTCTAGTCACTTGTCCACAATTTATTGCCCTTTGTTAAAATGGTATATAAGCCCCCAGGTGTAATCACCTGTTTGGGTTTTCACTTCTTTGCTGTGAATCCCCTTGCACATAAAATACAATTTGTAGGCCTTTTCTACTGTTAATCTGCTTTTGTCAGTTTAATTTGCATATTCCAAGTAAGGAACCCAAGAGTTCAGAGGAAAAGTTTTTTCTACTTCTATATCCACACTCAGGCAGTGACCAGGAAAAGTTATCTCTAGTCCCAATCAGATAGTCTTCTGCACAAATGGAAGTTCTCCTAAAAGGAGACAGGAGGAATAGAAGACCCATCCTCCCTCCAAAATATCTCCCTCCAAATTATTGGCTATCAATAGAGAAACACTGGGCCAGTCATGGTGGCTAATGCCTGTAATCCCAGCACTTCAGGAAGCCAAGGCAAGAGGATTGCTTGCAGCCAGGAGTTCGATACCAGCATTCACTTAAAAATCACCTTTGGGCTGGGTACTGTGGCTCACACCTGTAATCCCAGCACTTTGGGAAGCTGAGGTGGGAAGAACACTTGAGGTCAGGAGTTCAAGATCAGCCTGGCCAGCATGGTGAAATCCCGTCTCTACTAAAAATACAAAAATCAGGCAGGCATGGTGGCATGCGCCTGTAATCCCAACTACTTGGGAGACTGAGGCAGGAGAATCACTTGAACTAAGGAGGCAGAGCTTGCAGTGAGCCAAGATTGTGCCCTTGCACTACAGCCTGGGCAACAAAGCAAGACTCCATCTCAAAAAAAAAAAAAAATCACCTTTGTACAGCCATCCTATGTCACATGCCAAAGACAAAAAAGTGACGCTTCCTTTAGCTCCTGATTTATCAGATTCCTGAGTAAATAGACAGGTAAGTTGTGATGTGAGAGAAAAAAAAAAGTATGAAGATGAGAAGATGAGAAGCAGGTCTTGCATAGCCCTACAACGGAGCATCTTCTTGAGTCAGCCAGGACAGCAGGCCTAGAAGGAGCAGTTTGAGGGCTCTAGAGGCTTTGAAGGGAGGCATAAAATCAACACGGGGTTCTGAGAGGGGCAGAAAATGAGCTTCATTCTCACAAAAATTTGGCCTTGAACTAACTTTGGAAACATCATCTGGTTTAGTCCATCCTCTCTTAGGTTAGGCCTTCAACAAGAGAGGTAACTGAAACCTAACTTTGGCAGGCAGTCTATATTCCTTTAGTACAGCTATTTTTCCTCCAGAATTGAATTTACTGTAATTTCCTCCCACTCCCTGTCACATGGAGACCTTTCTTCTCTGCTACTATTATTAATTGATAGCAAGAAGTTATGGAAGACTTAATTGATAAGGACTTAAAGTGAGTTCCCTGCTAGTAATATTTGCATTTTAACTCTTCAAAGGAGACCCCTAAAACTGCAATCTAAAATCAGACACTAAGGTTAACTTATAGGGTTATTCTTACTCACTATCTCAAGTCTCTGTCCTAGGTCTTAGCCCCCTAAAGTTTCATTGAAAAATAACAGACATTGTTAAGTAGGTAGTTAGGCAGACAGGAGTAGGGCAGTAGAGAGCCTCCCTGACCCGCTACCCAGGAATGTCAGGTGACCATCAGGTGACGGTCAGGTGGTTGTTAAGCTGTCTCTCTGAAATAATAATTGGTTGCAGCCAGTCCCAGGGAAAGGCAGTCTCCCAATAGATAGAAAATACCTGAAACTGGTGATCAGCAACTTTCCGATAAGATCTCAGGAGCTGGGCAAATGGGCTCAAGCATGCGCACTGAGGCAAAATGGTGGAGTTTAAGTACTGTATGACATTCCTCTAGGAACACTTGACCAGTAAGGGAAAAATGCCTCAAATGAGCATGCACGCAATTTCAGTAGACACATTGCACATGCAGACAGCCCACCTCAAGTGAAGAATAAGGGGCAAAGAGATGTAAGACCTCGGAAGCATGCCAATGTATAAAACCCAAGTCAGAGGTCAAAAAGCCGCCGGGTGCAGTGGTTCATGCCTGTAATCTCAGCACTTTGGGAGGCCAAGGCAAGTGGATCACTTGAGATCAGGAGTTTGAGACCAGCCTGGCCAACATGGTGAAACCCTATCTCTACTAAAAATACAAAAATTAACCACACGTGGTGGCAGGCACCTGTAATCCCAGCTGCTCAGGAAGCTAAGGCAGGAGACTCGCTTGAACCCAGGAGGCAGAGGTTGCAGTGAGCCGAGATGGTGCCACTGCGGTCCAGCCTGGGCAACAGAGCAAGACTCCATCTCAAAAAAAAAAAAAAATTAAACAGCTCAGCTGAATCTCTCAAGTCACCTGCTTGGCCCTCTTCCAAGTGTACTTAACTCCTTTTGTTCCTGCTCTAAAACTTTTTAATAAACTTTCACTCCTGCTCTAAAACTTGCCTCAGTCTCTCACTTTGCCGTATGCCCCTTGGACGAATTATTTCTTCTGAGGAGGCAAGAACTGAGGTTGCTGCAGACCTGTACGGATTTGCCACTGCCAACAACATGAGGCAGATTGATTAACAGGAGAAAAAGCACACAAATTTATTTGACATGAATATGCATACACAGGAGTCTTCCCAGTAAAGACCCAACCCCCTAATGAGGTACAGAAGCTCATATACCATCTTCAAGTTATAGAAAGAATGTGGACTCAGAGTGTGGCCAAAACCAGATTTTAGTGGCAAGATAGGTAATGGGAGGGTGAAAGGAAGAGGTTTGGCTAGTAAAGTTGGTCTTGTTATAAAGATGAAGCCTCCTAGGTAGCAGCCCTCAGAGAGAACAGATGGTAAATCTTTTTTTTTCGGATTTTGAAAGGTGTCAGATTCTCAGTTAATCTCTCCTAGATCTGGGAAAGGCCTAGAAAGGAGGGCCTGGATGCAATAATGGAGATTCTCTAGAGATACAAATTTTCCCAGTGAAAAAGAGTTTCAGAGGGCCACCTTAGTTGGATGGCTTGCCAGCAGCCATTTCAAAATATATTTGGGGGCAAAATATTTTTATTTCCTTCAGTCTCCTAATTTTACTTCTTTCATTGTGTATCAGTTAGCTTTGTAAATGACTTAAAACAAAACAAAACAAAACAAAAAAACAGACAGGACCTTGCTGTGTCACCCAAGCTGGAGTGCAGTGGTGTGATCATACCTCACTGCAGCCTCGAACTCCTGAACTCAAATGATCTTCCTGTCTCAGCCCCACAAATATAGGCAAGCACCACCATGCTTGGCTAATTTTTTTGTTTTTATTGTTTGTAGAGGTGGTATCTCCCTCTGTTCTAGGCTAGTCTTGAACTTCTGGCCTCAAGCAATCCTCCTGCCTCAGCCTCCCAAAATGCTGGGATTACAGGTGTGAGCCACAGCTGTGCAGGGAAGAAAAATAATTTTCTTTCTACCTTTCATAATTATTAACAGGGCATCCCTGTAACAAAAGACAGATTAACAAGAGAAAATCAAACAGAAGTTCGTCAACATGCATGCCTCACTGATACACGGTGGGAGCTGGGGGCAGAATGCAGCACAAAACCCCGAGAAATTAATAAATCTTCAGAGTGGATCTCAAAGAAAGTTTAAACTTCAGGCTTAAATATTATCTTTTTCTGAAACAAAGAAAGAAGGGAAAAATGAGATGGCCAGGAAAAGTACATTAAACAAAGGTAGTATTTATTATGCAGATTTAAATCCATGCCTTTTCCATTGTTCAAGAGTCTCTCATGATTTAGTCATCCTTTTCTTCCTGGTGCAGAGGAGACAGTCTTACAAATGGAGATTTCCTTTACAGATGTAAATTTCTCTTACAAAAGGATAACTATGTCTATAGTTTCTCAAAATAATCAATATGCTCAAGAGACATATTTTGGGGTGGCATATGCTGGTCTTCTACATTTGTTGGGCTGTTGTGTCCTGAGCCCCATGAGTTAAGTGTAAAAAAAAATAGTTGAGTAGGTAATTTTCTAAACTGTATTTAAAGGTTTATCTATCTAACTTGCCTGGAAACTACTATTAAGGTAGACTTAAATATATTCTCTGCTCACAAATTCTTTGGGACAGAATTGCTCATAACCTCCAAAAGGCAGACTCATGTGTTGTCTTTGGGCCCCAGACCCTTTCTCTTGCCTGACTTTGGTCTGGTTGTCAATGGATTGAACGCCAACAACTTCACATTTTGCTCCTAAGTTCTTGGAGCTGAAAGCTGTAATCATTTCACAAGATTTTCTAAGTCCTTCTTCTTGGCAAAGGAATTACAAGTTTATATAAATAGAGTTTATATCAGTCCAAGAAAATGACTTGCAAAACTTTACAAAGCAACATAAAATTAGATATAAATAAATACAGGGAAAAAATAGCGTATGAAGTAAGTCTGAGAATATTGACTGATCTTTAATGCTAGATGAAGTGTAAGGGCAAATACAAAATTTCCTTCGGTAGAAAAATAAGGGAAGAGTATTTTCTCTCACTTCTTCCTTTTCTTTTGGAGTTTATTTCTCTGTCCTTGTCAAAAGTATGTAAATTATTTTAATGGCTAAATAAGCCACTGGCCAGTCTCACAACTCAGGAATGTTTCCTCAAGGACTTGGGAGTCATTGCTTTGAAATGTTATCATTTAAGATAACGCTCCACCTGATGCCACCCCCATCTTTCAGTTTTGTGGGAAATGATGGACCTGCCTACATTGTCACCTGATTCCAAATTGCAAAACCTATCTAACAGTTTGCATGGATTGGGCTACGGTTGGAATGTTTCCTCCAAAACTCATGTTGAAACTTAATTGCCATGTGACAGTATTAAGAGGAGAGACCTTTAAGAGGTGATTGGATCATGTGGGCTCTGCCTTCCTTCATTAGTGGATTGATGCCATTATTGCAGGAGTGTGTTCCTAATGAAAGGATAAAGTTTGGCTCCCATTCCCTCTCTGTCTCTCGTGCTTGCTTGCCCTTCTACCTTCCCTGGTGAGATAACGCAGCACAAAGGCCCTTGCCAGATCCCAGTACCATGTTCTTGGGCTTTCTGACCTCCAGAACTGTGAGAAAGAAATGTCTTTACTTTCCAATTATCCAGTCTCTGATATTCTATTACTGCAGCAGAGAACAGACTAAGAGAGTTTGTATCCACTTAGCTATAAAAAGAGTCAAATTCCTTTCTAACTTTGCAAACCCTTTAGCAGGTTTCCTATATTGTGCATCACATTCTGGTTTAATGCTTATTCAATAATAAAATAATTTTCTTTCTCTTCTACCTTTATGGAGAGGTTTTCTGGGTTGGGAGAAGATTTTGTTTTTAATTATATTTCTCTCAACACAGGATGAGCTGAGCTTTTCTGGCAGCTGTGATATTGATGCCAGGTAGTTTCAATCATGACATTAATCCTCTCTGTTTTCTCTAAGTAATAGAGAATAATTGCAGCATGGTGGTCAAGAATGTGGACTCCGGAATTAAAACCCTTGCCTTCAAATTATCGCTGTGATTCACCAACAATGTAACTGTGTGCCAATCAATTAGATGTTACGCTGAACTGTCCCCAGTCTAAATTTTCTCATCAGCTTTTCTTAGCTGCAGTTTTCTCATCTCTAAAATGGTGAATTATGAATAGTGCTCACTCTATAGGGTTGTTGTAAAAATTGGGTGAAATAGTGTATGCTTGGTACAGTGCCTGGCATACAGTAAGCACTCAAAAACATGTTAGCTGTTATTTAAATTCTGACAAAGGAATTCATATTAATTATTGCAGTATAACTAGATTATTCTAAAAATGACATTTTTATTCTTAAGAAAGTGTTTAAAATTCATTTTATTATTTTTAAATTTTAATTGTTAACACTGAGCACTAGTGTTATAAAAAGGAGTAATTGTTTCATCTAAGTAACAAATCTCTCACAGAGATTAATTAAAAATAGAAACAAGTTTTTATAGTTTTTCCCTTTCCTTTGTACTTTATTCTTAAAACAGGTCTTTTTTAAACCCCAGGTTCTAGAGGTAACTATTAACAGTTTGATGTGCATCCTTCTAGACATATAAGTCCAGTTCCCCACTCCACCTGGATCGTACTACACATAGCAATTTCCTTTAAAAACCTAGCAATATATCATTGATATATTTCCATGAGAGATGATATTGTAACTGTAATAGGTTCATTGCCCAATGCGTGGCAAGTCAGTACACTGAGACACCAGGTTGCAGCAGAGGAAATGGTTTACTCATAGGGCCACCGAACAAGGAGATAGAAGGAAACCTCAAATCCATCTCCCCAAGGAGTTTGGAGCTAGGGATCCTAAGGGTTTTGGAATGAGCCAAACTGTGGACATCATTGATTGGTTGAAGAATGCCGGGTAAAGTCATGGAACAGGGAAATGAACAAACTGTAGTCTCATGCTGATTTAGTTTCTCTATGGGGATCTTCAAACTGGTTGGTATCAGCTGTTCCACTGGATTTCAGAATCTGAAACACATTCTAAGTAGTTTTTTTTTTTCCTTCTTTCTTTCTCTCTTTTTTTTTTCTTTTTTCTTTTTCTTTTTCTTTTTTTTTTTTGAGAGTCTCTCTGTCACTTAGACTGGAGTGCAGTGATGCAATCTCAGCTCACTGCAATCTCTGTCTTGCAGGTTCAAGTGATTCTCATGCCTCAGCCTCCTGAGTAGATGGGACTACAGGCGTATGCCACCATGCCTGGCTACTTTGTGTATTTTTAGTAGAGATGGGGTTTTGCCATGTTGCCCAGGCTGGTCTTGAACTCCTGGCCTCAAGTGATCCGCCCGCCTTGGCCTCCCAAAGTGCTGGGATTATAGGCATGAGCCACTGTACCTGGTTCTAAGCAGTTTTCAAACAAAAGCCTTATGATTCCAGCATCAGACATCTTATCTATAGGAGAAATGGGGATCCAAATCATCAGTATCTAGTGCTACATGACTTTTACAAGGAAGTGGGCCAACTTGCAGCCTCATTAATACTTAATTATGGTATATTTCTGTCCAGAATTCTTGTTAACCCTGTGAAGACAGCTTCAATATAGATAAATTTCATTCTTTATGGCTATGTGGTATCCAATAAGACAAATGTACTTTGATTTGCTTAACCATTCAGTATTAACAGATATTAAGGTTATTTCCAATGTTTAGCTATTTTAAACCATGCTACTGTATGTCCTTGGAGGAGCATTTCCTTATTTTAGTTTCCAAGGCCGAGCATTTGAAACCATCTGTCAAATTTACACACCCACAAATTGTGTACGAACAGAGTAGTTTCCCTTATTGCCACTGCTCGATCTTGTTTATTTTCATTGTTGCCAATTGGAAAAACCAATAGTATCTCCTAATTTTTTAAATTTTCATTTATTTGATTATTCATGATTTAGAATTTATTGTATTTTTTGGTCACTTGTTCTTATTCTGTGAAATGCCTATTTATATCATCTGCTTTCTCTGGCTTATGATTTGTCTATTTCTTAATGATTTGTAGCATTCTTTTTTTTTTTTTTTTGAGACAGAGTCTCATTCTGTCACCCAGGCTAGAGTGCAATGTCTCTATCTCAGCTCACTGCAACCTCCACCTCCCGGGTTCAAGGGATTCTCCTGCCTCAGCCATCTGAGTAGCTGGGATTACAGGTGCCCGCTACCAGGCCTGGCTATTTTTTTTATTTTTTGTAATTTTAGTAGAGACGGGGTTTCACCATGTTGGCCAGGCTGGTCTCAAAATCCTGACCTCAGGTGATCCACCCGCCTTCACTTCCCAAAGTGTTGGGATTACAGGTGTGAGCCACTGCACCTGGCCTGTAGGATTCTTTATATAGAACATCATTAATGTGTTATCTGCCCTTTAGCTCTGTTTCTGGAACTGCTGTTTCCCTGACTTTGGATCTGTGCTCACCCCTATAACTTTGCAACCTACTTCTGGTCTTCACTTTTCCTTGCCCTCAACTCAGGTTTCCCAACTCTCCCCTCTTGGACCTATTTGGGGCACTCCTTGTGAATTCCCACTCTTGATCTTACCCTTGTATTTTTCTCACTGAGAACTGTGAAGAAGAGGGAAAGAGTGGGATTATAGAAGGTAGAGATGAAAGTACCAGGAAGGTGGTGAAGGTAGAGATTTGGAACATCTATACCATTGCTCATGTGACTTCCTTTTTTTATGTGCTTCAAAGATGGCACTTTGTTGTGGTGTCCTCACATGGCAGAAGCAATGAACACTGTGCCCTCATATGATGGAATGGGCAAGAAAATTTCTCAAGCCTCTTTTATAAGGGCACTAAATCTAGTTTATGAGGGGAAACCCTCATGACTTAATCACTTCCCAAAAGCCCCATATCCTATTACTATCACATTGGGTATTAGGTTCCAACATATGAATATTGAGGGGACACCAACATTTAGACCATAGCAGACTCCTTCCTGGAGGCACAGCCTAGAATCTGCATACAATCCCTTCCAATATTTTTGCAAGCATTTAGTTCCTTAGATTATGTTCCATTTCATGTACTACCATTTACTAGTAAAGTCACCTCAATTATCTGCAAAGTAAGTCCTGATTAATTCATCCCAATTAATTCTTAGAACATAGTAAGAATTTTGGATTTTATTTAGTGAAAAGATGGAAGCTTCTCTGAGGAAGCAATGCTTGAGCTGATTTCTAAAAGATATATATATGTTAATTAGTGAAATGAAAGGGGGAGAATATTTCTGGCAGAGGACTTAGTGTATGCAAAGACACTGTTGTTTAGGAGGGAACTTGGAGAGAGGAAAAACGGCTGTAAGAAGCCTATGTGGCTGGAGCATAGAGAGTGAAAGGGAGGGAGGCACAAAATGAGGATGGACAATAGGAAGAATGGGAAAGAAATAAGGGAGGAGGTAATAATTTGATGAGATTTGCATTTTGAAAATATTATTCTAGCTTTGGTGGAAAAGGAGATTGGATAGGGTCCAGAGATGATGAAGATACATCAGTGTGTTGGAGCCTCCCGAAAGACACATGAGAAGATTTTGGATTAGCAGCTCACTAGCAGGTGATGAAAGAAGTGGATGGTTGAGGGATTTTTATAAGACTTGGTGATGGGGCCAGGCGCATTGGCTCACACCTATAATCCCAGCACTTTGGGAGGCCGAGGCGGGTGGAATACCTGAGGTCAGGAGTTCAACACCAGCCTGGGCAACATGGTGAAACCCCGTCTCTACTAAAAACACAAAAATTAGCTGGGCACGGCGGCACGTGCCTGTAATCTCAGCTACTCAGGAGGCTGAGGCAGGAGAGTCGCTTGAGCCCGGGAGGTAGAGGTTGCAGTGAGCCAAGATTTTGCCATTGCACTCCAGCCTGGGCGACAGAGTGAAACTCCATCTCAAAAAAAAAGAGACTTGGTGATGGACTGGAGATGGGGGTAAGAAAGAAGCAAGTGTTCAGGATAACTCCTCGGGGTCTAGTTTGCCAGTTGTATGGAGAGCAGTGACATTCACTGAGACAGAAAACCCCTGGAGAGCGCAGTGTTGCTTAGAAAGGAATTTGGGGCTTAAATAACTAATAATTCCGGGAGATAATTTTGGGATTTACCTCAGGAATAACTGGCTCCAAGGGCTCAAAAAATTACAGTAGAATACACTATATCTGTCTGTCCCTAGGACAGGCTCTCTCTCCATGTGGCAGGGACTATTGCCACCAAATGTCCAAGACATGTTCTCTCTCGCTCTTTTTTTTTTTTTTTCTGTAGAGTTGAGGTCTTACTATAGTGCCCAGGCTGATCTTGAACTCCTGACCTCAAGTGATCTTTCTGCCATGGCCTCCTAAAGTATTGAGATTACAGGTGTGAGCCACTGCACCTAACTAAGACACGTTCTAACAGCTTGGTAACCCTAGTGCACAGCAGAAAAGTTCAAGGTTTGCATTCTGATTGGCCTGGCTTGGGTCACATTCCCACCCCTGGACCAATCAGTGTAGCCAGAGAAAGATGGTGTCCTTGACTGATCAGGCCTGGATTATGCCTGATTCAGCCCTTTAATGGTAGGAAGAGGAAGTTTGGGAAGGTCAGTCCTAGATGAATCTTATGGAAATTATTTTCCAAAATAGAAAAGTAGATGGGGATGCTAGACAGGCCATAGCAACTGTTGGCAAGACCACTGTTAATCTTCTACCACTCAATGTTAAGCTCCTTGAAGGCAGGAGCCGTGTCTCACTTAATAGCTTCAATGCCAAAAATAGTACCTAATATTTAATAAGTGTTCAATAAATATTTGCTGAATGAATACATAAGGAATAAATAAATATCATAGGCAAAGTTTCAGAGGTCACAAAGTTGGAACAAGTAGAGAGTAGCAGTGGGAAATATGACTGAGGTATAGGTTAAGGCCGTATAGTAGGAATGCTTAAAAGGAATTTGTGGATTACTATGTAGACGGGAGGGAACCACTAAAGGGAAATAATAGGATCAGAGCAAAATATTAAGAAGACTAAACCAGTAGAAAAGTCTGGAATGAATTGGTGGTAGGACCCCAACAAATAGGAAGATCTTTCTAATAGAAGGCTATGGCAATTATTTGGTTAGAGCAGTAGCTCTCAACTGGGGATTAAGATTTTTTTCCTCAGGGGACATTTGGCAATGTCTGGGGATATATTTGATTTTCACAACTGAGGGGGGTGTAATTATCAGTGGGTAGAGGTCAAAGATGCTGTTAAACATCCTACAATGCATGGAACAGCTTCTCACAATAAAGAATGATCTTGTCCAAAATATCTATTGCACTCTACTTGGGAAAACCCTGGGTTAGAGGTAATTAGAGTAGATAACAGGAAGTGAAAGAATGGAGCAAACCTGCATGGCACCATGGAAGTAGAACACACAGAGTTTTGAAAATATATAGGGCAGAGAGAAGGCAGGATTAAAAAGAAAATTCCAAGGGTTAGAGCTGATAACTGAGAAGATGATGGTGTCAGGAACAGAAACAGAGAAATTAGAAAGGGAATCAAATCTTAAGGGGGGCCAGGTGTGATGGCTCATGCCTGTAATCCCAGAACATTGGGAGGCCAAGGCAGGCAGATCACTTGAGGTCAGGAGTTCAAGACCAGCCTGGCCAACATGGCAAAACCACATCTCTACTAAATATACAAAAATTTTCCTGGTGTGGTGGCACGTGCCCATTCTCCCAGCTACTCGGAAGGCAGAGGTTGCAGTGAGCTGAGATGGTGCCACTGCACTCCACCCTGGGTGACAGGTCGAGAGTCCGTCTTAAAAAAAAAAATATTAAGGGAGGATGACGAATTTGTTTTGAGTTTAAGATGGCAACTGGATACCCTAGCACAGATCCAGAGGCAGTTGAAAATGTACTTGCAAAGCCTAGCAAGAGCTTAACACCAGAGATACAGATTTTAGGAGACACTGGCATTGAGTTATTGGATAAGGAAAGGGGAGCATATGAGAGGCTGAAAAAGAGCAAAGAGGAGAAGAGGTCTGAGAACAGACTTGTGAAACGCTGGGCGAGAAATGCAAAGATCTGTCAGTCAGTGTAAGGCAGTGACTTTTATAAAATCATACTGTTTTTCAGAATAATTCTTTGCTTCAGTGATTAATTTTTCCCCACAAATTTTTCATACTAATTAGACTACCTGGAAGTGAGTCTTTCCTAACTGTTCCTAAACTCTTGTTAAATCCATATCAAAGAGCCTCTTGTTCTCTTGTTTTTAAATCACGGTTTTATTAAATCCTCAAATCCTCTTATAAATCTCAAACATATTTTCAAGCTTGGCTCAATGGAACAGTGTTTTTAAAGCATTCTTTTCCTTTTTTTTCTGTGACTATCTTTAGTATTTAAGAATTGTTTCAAAATTATTTTTAAGGTCGACCCTCTGCAAAATTGGGAAGTAGGTTATTTGATTTCAGAGCATAACAAGCCTGAGGCTTTTTTCCTCTCCATAAAGGAAGGGAGTGTGAGCATGAGAGTTTCTATCTCAGTTCTGTCACCAGTAAGCTATGTGACCTTTGGTAATTTTTTCTCTCTCTCTCTGTTTTTTAAAGCTTTTAATTGAGTAATACCACACCTACAAAAAAAATCACAAGCTTTGTAAGAGAATGACATAAACATTTAATGTGGTAGTTTCCCACCACTGCGTAATTCATTCCTTGTCTCTTCAGTGTAAATTCCAAGGCGCAATTCAGAAGCATGACAGATTTTAACAAACTTTCCAAAGTATTTTTTGTTTGTTTTCTCTTTTCCTTTTTTAGGTCACCCAGGCTGGAGTGCAGTGGTACAATCATAGCTCACTGTAACCATGAACTTCTGGCCTCAAGGGACCCTCCTGCCTCAGCCTACCTACTAGCTGGGACGACAGGTGTGCACCACCACACCCAGATAACTTTATTTTTTCACTTTTTTTTTTTTTTTGAGATGAGTCTCGCTCTGTCCCCCAGGCTGGAGTGCAGTGGCGCAATCTCCGCTCACTGCCAACTCCGCCTCCTGGGTTCACGCCATTCTCCTGCCTCAGCCTCCCGAGTAGCTGGGACTACAGGCGCCTGCCACCACGCCAGGCTAATTTTTTGTATTTTTAGTAGAGACGGGGTTTCACTGTGTTAGCCAGGATGGTCTCGATCTCCTGACCTTGTGATCCACCCTCCTTGGCCTCCCAAAGTGCTGGGATTACAGGCGTGAGCCACCACGCTTATTTTTCACTTTTGTAGAGACAGGATTTTGCTATGTTGCTCAGACTTGTCTCAAACTCTTGAACTCCTGGTCTCAAGTGATCCTCCCACCTCGGCATCCTAAAGCGCTGGGATTACAGATATAAACCACTGCACCTGGCCTTCCAAATTTTTTATTTTGAAAAATGCCAAATCTATAAAAAGTTGAAAACAATAATAGAATGAGTACTGATATACCATTCACCTAGACTCACCTATCATTAACTTTTATAGCATTTGCTTATCTATCTGCCTCTAACTATCTGTATTTTTTTGTTAAATCACTTGAAAGTAGGTTAAAGATATCATGAAACTTTACCCCAACCACCGAGTATATATCTCCTAAGAATTAGAACATTTTACTATATAACCACAATATTATTATCTCACACAAAAAAATTGTGCATTAATAAAGTAGTATTATCTAATATGTATTCAAAAATTTTAAATTGTTCCCCAGATACCCTTTATTTATTTATTTATTTTTATTTTTTGAGATAGAGTCTCACTGTGTTGCCCAGGCTGGAGTGCAGTGGTGTGATCTTTGCTCACTGCAACCCCAGCCTCCTGGGTTCAAGCGATTCTCCTGCCTCAGCCTCCCGAGTAGCTGGGATTACAGGATGCGTGCCACCACGTCCAGCTAATTTTTGTATTATCAGTGGAGACAGGGTTTCTGCCATGTTGGCCAGGCTGGTCTTGACCTCCTGATCTCAAGTGATCTGCCTGCCTTGACTTCCCAAAGTGCTGGAATTACAGATGTGAGCCACTGTGCCTTGCCATGAAGGCACCATCTTTGAAGCAGAGAGCAGGCCTTATTAGACACCAAATTTGCTGGCACCTTGATCTTTAACTTCCCAGCCTCTAGAACTGTGAGCAACAAATTTCTGTTGTTTATAAGCTACCCAGTCTAAGGTGTTTTATTATAGCAGCAGAAATGGACTAAGACACTTGAGTGTGTTTGTTAATGTAATAGCTATGGTAGGCCAGACATGGTGGCTCATTCTTGTAATCTCAGCACTTAGGGAGACCAAGGGAGGAGGATTGCTTGAGCTCAACCAGGAGTTTGACTCCAGCCTGGGCAACATAGCAAGACCCCGTCTCTACAAAAATAAAAATAAATCCCCACTTGGAGTTATCTGCAGTGCTGTAAGGGACTGCAGATGCTAGAAGAGTTGCAGTCACCCTACATCCCCAGGCAGATGTTCTCTGGTGTCTTTGACTTCTTTGGCCTCACTGCTGCAAACTTCCACTTGTATTAAACATATTTATTGAATATATGTTGAGAAGTGCTACAACCTTGTACTTGAATATATGTTGATGAATGCTACATTTCACTGTGGCCTCAACTCACTCCTCTGCAAGATAACTTCAGTAATTTAGAAGCATTATCACCAGTTTTGTAATGTTTCTTTAGAAATGTTAAAGGCATCTATAGGTAGTCACTGAATTGTGAAGAGTATGAGATCAATTTTTAGATGAAGCTGAGGTCAGCATGTGTCATTATGAAAGTAATCCTATTCGTCATCATATATATATATATATTTTTTTTCGAGACAGAGTTTTGCTTTTGTTGCCCAGGATGGAGTGCAATGGTGCGGTCTCAGCTCACTGCAACCTCCTCCTCCTGGGTTCAAATGATTCTCCTGCCTCAGCCTCCCAAGTAGCTGGGATTACAGGCACCCGCCACCATGCCCAGCTAATTTTTGTATTTTTAGTAGAGGTGGGGTTTCACCGTGTTGGCCAGGCTGGTGGCAAACTCCTTACTTCAGGTAATTCACCCACCTTGGCTTCCCAAAGTGATGGGATTACAGGCGTGAGCCACCGTGCCCAGCCTCGTCATCATATTTTAAAGATCCTGTCCATGTGAAAACTAAGCCATGATAGCCAGTTACACCAAGATAACAAAAGTCATCGGGTCTCTTTCCAACATGAAGCGGTCTACTTCAGATTTCCAGAAGTATGTGTGCCCAGGAGAAAAGTGACACAGGTTTGGTGAGTAGTCAAAGGGCTGTAAAAGGTTTGATAAATCCCCACTTGGGGTTTTTCCTGGAACAAATGAACAAAAAGCAATATTTAAATATTTAAAAGGTCTTCCTGACTGCTGTGTTACAAGGAAATCTACTGAGGCCTAAACTGAAGGGAAAGCAGGAATCCTAAGAGATAAAGCGAGCACCAAAGATGGCTTAGTCCTAAGGTTTCTGAAGAACTCTGGAGACCTTGAACTTCTACTCTGATGGCTGCACAGCATTTGGGGGACAGAAGATAATACCTACGGCCTACCCAAGTAGACAGTCTACTACAGGATCCCCATAAAGCTGAGACCTCCCTGCCCCAAATCC
The DNA here is from genome assembly GCF_028885625.2 of Pongo pygmaeus. Taxonomy (NCBI): domain Eukaryota; kingdom Metazoa; phylum Chordata; class Mammalia; order Primates; family Hominidae; genus Pongo; species Pongo pygmaeus. Next base: position 89,586,496 of record NC_072385.2, on the reverse strand, counting down.
CAGAGAAATAGACTTACCACTTAGAAGTGAACAGCAGGCTGGGCGCAGTGGCTCATGCCTGTAATCTCAGCACTTTGGGAGGCCGAGGTGGGTGGATCACCTGAGGTCAGGAGTTCGAGACCAGCCTGACCAACATAGTGAAACCCTGTCTCTACTAAAATACAAAAATTAGCCAGGCACTGTGGCGGGTGCCTGTAATCTCAGCTACTCGGGAGGCTGAGGCAGGATAATCGCTTGAACCCAGGAGGCAGAGGTCACAGTGAACTGAGATCATGCCATTGCACTCCAGTCTGGGCAACAAGAGCAAAATTCCATCTCAAAAAAAAAAAAAAAAAAAAAAAGTGAGCAGCAAACAATTTGCCTATCTTGAACTTGACTCTGGGTAAGGAGAACAAGATAGAAAATTTCCCCCCTGGGCATTTGCTACCACAGACTGGCCTCCAAGTGGATTTTTAGTCCAATATCATGCTCCCTATGAGGTTTGAAAACCTAAAATGATCATTTATATGGTTTGGCTCTGTGTGCCTACCCAAATCTCATCTCAAATTATAATCCCTATGTGTCAGGGGAGGCAGCTGGTGGGAAGTAATTGGATCATGGTGGCAGATTTCCCCCATGCAGTTTTTATGATAGTAAGTTCTCATGAGATCTGATGGTTTAAAAGTGTGGCACTCCCCACCCCTGCCCCCACCACCTCCTGCCACCATGTAAGATGTGCCTTGCTTCCCCTCCTGCCATGATTATAAGTTTCCTGAGGCCTCCCCAGCCATGTGGAACTACGAGTCAACTAAACCTCTTTTCTTTATAAATTACCCAGTCTCAGGCCTGCCATGTTCTCAGGTCTGAGACTGGGTAATTTATAAAGAAACGAGGTTTAATTGATTCACAGCTGTATAGCAATGTGAAAACAGACTAATAGAGTCATATAACTTGAAGTGGTCCCAGGCTGGTAGTTCCTTCAGTCAATAGGCAAGACGATTGCAATTTCAACCTGGACCTCAAAGGAATCCTGCCAATAAAATGCTAAGGCTGGCCAGTCGCAGTGGCTCATGCCTGTAATCCCAGCACTTTGGGAGGCCAAGGCAGGCGGATCATGAGGTCAGGAGATCGAGACCATCCTGGCTAACATGGTGAAACCCCGTCTCTAATAAAAATACAAAAAAAATTAGCCGGGGCGTGGTGGCGGGCGCCTGTAGTCCCAGCTACTCAGGAGGCTGAGGCAGGAGAATGGCGTGAGCCCAGGAGATGGAGCTTGCAGTGAGCCGAGATTGCGCCACTGCACTCCAGCGTGGGTGACAGAGCGAGACTCTCTCAAAAAAAAAAAAAAAAAAAGCTAAGGCCAGTGATTCAGCTCACAGTAAAAGATCTAATGACACAAGGAAATAAGGCACTCAAAGCCAATAAATAGCCAAAACTAAAGAGCAAAATCGGCTGGGCTAGGTGGCTCATGCCTGTAATCCCAGTACTTTGGGAGGCTAAGGCGGGTGGATCACCTGAGGTCTGGGGTTCGAGACCAGCCTGGCCAACATGGTGAAACCCCATCTCTACTAAAAGTACAAAAATTCGCCGGGCGAATTACAAAAATTACAGGCACTCCCAAGTAGCGGGTGCCTGTAATCCCAGCTACTTGGGAGACTGAGGCAGGAGAATCTCTTGAACCTGAGGGGTGGAGATTGCAGTGAGCCATTGCACTCCAGCCTGGGCAACAAGAGAGCGAAACTCCGTCTCAAACAAACAAACAAACAAACAAACACACTAACCAGCAAAATCAAATCTGCAAAGACTTCACATATTGAAATTGTCAGATTCGACATCAAATTACTGTTTTGTATATTTAAAGAAAAAAAAGGGTGGTTTCAAAATATGAGCAAGGAACAAAAGACTATAAAAATAGTTAAGCCAATATGATAAAGAGCCAAAGAGAATTTCTAGAGATGAAAACTTTAATCATTGAAACTGAAAACTCAGTAGATGGATTAAGCCCCAAAATAGAAACAGCTGAGAAGAGAATTTGTAGAAGAGTCCAGTCCAGGCTTATAGTCACATAACTCCAGTTTTGTCCAGGGCAGTTTCAAAATTCCAAATGTGTTCAAAGCTAAATCTTCTCTGCTTCTCCAGCTCAGGGCTGCCTCAAGCATCAGAGCCAGAGGTAGGGGAGGCAGCCTTGTCAGCCACTCCTCTCCTCCCATACCACCTCCTGAACTTGCTAACTGCTGTTTCTGACCTCTCCACCCTGTACCAGTGGCGAGAGGGGATTAGGGGAAAAGGCAAACAGTCTTTTATACCTAGTACAGTGTCCTCTGGCATCAGTGCCCTCTGGGAATGGAAAATGCCCAAAGCTGACTCTCTCTCCCAGGTCACCCCTCTCTCTCCACCTACCCTGACTGCAGTTCCCTGATGCAGACAACACTTCTCTGGCTGTCAGCTTTTGATGACTTCCTCAATTTGGGCTTCTGGTGGTTCCTTCACTCCTTGAGGAGCGAGGAGGCAAGATTCCTCTTCAGATCATCCCAGGTGCAATGGTTTGAATGTCTCTTCCAACATTCATGTTGAAATTTAATTGCCATTAATCCAGATTAGGTCATGGACTAATGCCATTACCACAGTAGTGGATTAGTTATTATAGGCTTGCAGGCTCCCTTTTCTCTTTGTCTCTTGCACTCTCTTGCTCTTCCACCTTCTGACAAGCGATAATGCAGCAAGAAGGCCTTGACCCAGATGCAACTCCTCAGTCTTGGACTTCCCAGCCTCTAGAACCATGAGCCAAATAAATCTCTTTTCCTGATACATTACCCAATCTGTGGTATTCTGTTATAGCTGTGGAAAACAGACTACAAAAATTGGTACCAAGAAGTGGAGCTGTTGCTATAACAAATACTTGAAAATTTGGAAGTGTCTTTGGAAATGGATGATGGGTAGAGGCTTGAAGAATTTGGATGAACAGGCTAGAAAAAGCCTGGATTGCTGTGAATGGAGCATAAAGGGAGATTCTGATGAGGACTCAGGAGAAGAGCTGTAGAGAAACCTCTTAGAGATTAATCGATGGCTGTGATCAGAACGTTGGTAGAAACATGAATGGTAAAGGCCATTTTGATGAGGTCTCAGGTGGAAATGAGGAAGAAGGTGATGGAAACTGAAGTAAAGGCCATTCTTGTTATGCAGTTGCAAAAATTTGGCAAAATTGTGTCCGTGTCCTAGAACTTTATGGAACGCAGATCTTAAGAGCAATGAACTAGGATATCTGGCAGGAAAAAATATCTGAACAGCAAAGCATCTGAGCTGCTATGTGTCTGCTTTTAATCACATACAGTGAGATGCAAGAGGAAAGACATGAACTTAAATTTATAATTTTTTTTTTTTGGAGACGGAGTCTCTGTCGCCCAGGCTGGAGTGCAGCAGCACAATCTCAGCTCACTGCAACCTCTGCCTCCCAGGTTCAGGTGATTCTCCTGCCTCAACCTCCCAAGCAGCTGGGATTACAGGTGCCCACCACCATGCCCGGCTAATTTTTGTATTTTTAGTAGAGATGGGGTTTCGTCATGTTGGCCAGGCTGGTCTCAAACTCCTGACCTCAAGTGATCCATTCGCCTCAGCCTCCCAAAGTGCTGGAATTACAGGCATGCGCCACCGTGCCCAGCCAGGAATTTATAATTAAAAGTGAAGCAGAATAGAAAAATTTGGAAAATTTGCAGGCTGGTCATGTAGAGAGTGAAAAGGCATTTTTTAGGAGAGCAAACCAATGCTGTGGCCAAGCAACCATTTGCTAAAGAGCTTACCATAGATAGAAGGGAGCCAGGTGCTAGTTATCAAAACAATGGGAAAAATACCCTGAAGGCATCTCAGAGAGTTACAAGGCTGCCCCTTATAGCACAGGCCCAGAGCTGTAGGAGGTTTCAGGGGATAGGCCTGGGACACCTTCCACAAGCTCCTTCCCAGGGCTGCCACAGGTCTCTGATCCCAATAGCCTTCCTCAGCTGCCCCAGCTATGGCTCAAGTGGGCCCAGGTGTGGCTCCACCCACTGCTTTAGAGTCTATAACTGGTAAGCCTTGACAGCATCCACATGCTGCTAATTCAACAGATGTATAGAAGGCAAGAGTTATAAGGGCATAGCTTCCTCCACCTAGATTCCAAAGGATGTCATGGACAGTCTGTGGGTCCAGGCAGAGACTTGTCATAGGGCTGAGCCACCGCGGAGTCCCCACTAGAGTAATGCCTAGTGGAGCTGTGGGAGCAGGACCACCACTGAGGCCCCAGAACTGTAGAGCTACAAATGTACAATGCCAGCCTAAGAGAGTCATGAGCACAAGACTTCAACCTGTGAGACCTGCTGAGTGGACTGAGCACATGAAAGCCACAGGGGTGGGGCTGCCTGAGGTCTTGAGGGCCAACCCACACATCAGTGTGTCCAGAATGTGGGACATGAAGTCAAAGGAGATTATTCTTTAAGACTTAATGTTGTTTTTTTCTGATGGGTTTTGGACTTGCTTAGGACCAGTTAACCCTCCTTTTTTGTCTATTTCTTCCCTCTAGAACAGGAATGTATATTTTATGCGTGTCGCACCATTGTATTTTGGAAAAAGATAATGTTGTGATTTCCCAGGCTCACAGCTGGAGGGAATTTGCCTCAGAATGAATTGTGCCTTGAGTCTCATTCATATCTAATTTATTTCATTTTATTTATTTATTTATTGAGACAGGCTTTCAGTCCTGTCACCCAGGTTGGAGTGCAATGGTGCCATCTCAGCTCATTGCAACCTCTACCTCCCGTGCTCAAGCAATTGTCCTGCCTCAGCTCCTGCATAGCTGGGACTACAGGCTCACGCCACCACACCCAGCTAATTTTTGTATTTTTCGTAGACACAGGGTTTCACCATGTTGCCCAGGTTGGTCTCGCACTCCTGAGCTCAAGTGATGCACTTGCCTCAGCCCCCAAAGTGCTGGGATTACAGGTGTAAGCCACCACACCTGGCTTTCATTCATATCTAATTTAGATGAGACTCTGTACTTTCGAATTTTGAGTTGATGCTGAAATTAGGTAAGACTTTTGGGACTTTGGTGATAGAATGAAAGTGTTTTGTATATGAGAAAGACACAAAGTTTGAGGGGCCAGGGGGAGTGCTATGGTTTAAATGTCTCCTCCAAAACTCATGTTGAAACTTTTTTTCCAATTACCCGGTTTCGGGTACTCATGTTGAAATTTAATTGCCAGTGTAACAGTGTTGAAAGGTGGGAACTTCAACAGGCGTTAGTCCTCATGAGTTGATTAATGCAGATTACAGGAGTGGGCTCGTTATCACAGGAGTTTGGCTCCTTTTCTCTGTCTCATGAACTCTCTTGCCCTTTCACCTTCTGCCAGGGGATAAAATGGCAAGACCCTCCCCAGATGTGGCCTCTCCACCTCAGACTTCCCAGCCTCCAGAACCGTGAGCCAAATAAATCTTTTTTCTTTATAAATCACTCAATGTGGTATTCTATTATAGCAACAGACAACAAACTGAGGCTGGGTGTGGTGGCTCACGCCTGTAACCCCAGTACTTTAGGAGGCCGAGGCAGGCGAATCACTTGAGATAAATAGTTTGAGACCAGCCTGGCCAACATGGTGAAACCCCATCTCTACTAAAAATACAAAAATTAGCCAGGCATGGTGGCACATGCCTGTAATCCCAGCTACTCGGGAGGCTGAGACAGGAGAATCGCTTGATCTGGGAGGTGGAGGTTGCAGTGAGCAGAGATTGGACAACTGTACTCCAGCCTGGGCAACAGAGCAAGACTCTGTCTCAAAAACAACAACAACAACAAAACAGAGACATCCAGCACTTTTTGTGGATTCCACTTTGTTCCCTGGGAATATTTTCCTTTACCCACTGTAAATGAAAGTCCACCAGCCTGGCCAACATGGTGAAACCCTGTCTCTACTAAAAATACAAAAATTAGTTGGGTGTGATGGCAGGTGCCTGTAGTCTCCATTACTCAGGAGGCTGAGGTGGAAGAATCGCTTGAACCTTGGAGGCAGAGGTTGCAGTGAGCTGAGATCATACCACTGTACTCCAGGCTGGGTGACAGTGAGACTCTGTCTCAAAAAAAGAAAAGAAAAGAAAAGAAAGTCCAGTTTACACCCAATGTGACCTTGTGAACAGGTGAACCTTTGGCCGTTTTTTCTATCTTCATACTTGCCAAGGATCAGACCCAAGTCTTTCTTCCTGAAACTCCAGGGGACAAATTCTGGGAGGTCTCCTTGAGGCACCTTTCCTTTGGCTTGAGGTGAGGAGAGGAGGCACCTTTCTCCCTGCCTACATGTGAAAGTCAGGGGAGGAGAAAGCACTTTCTAAAAATTCCTCACTCTGGCTCTTTCTACCTCAACCTCCTCATACTTTGAAGGTCAATGATGGGTTCATGGAAGCCAGAAGTGTGTTTATGATCTTAACAGGTCCAGAGTGACTGTGGGAGTACTAGTCCCCAGTGGATTGATCTCAGCTTTTGGGGCCTGACTAAAACAGAGAGAGAGAGAAATGCCGTTCAAGCATATGGTTCCAGTGGATTTTATCCCAAATAATCAAAATCATTATGTTTTTAAAAGAAGTAGAAAAATGCAAATAAGATGTTTCCGTTTCTTTGAAGTCAAAAATTCAAAGCTAAAAATGCAAACCACAGAGGAAGAGAAGATATTTACAATGCATATTACAAAGAGCTTATGTTCAGAATACATAAAGAATTCCTATAAACTAATAGAAAAATGGGCAAAATCTTGAACAGGCTCTTCACAAAAGAGGATAGTCAAATGACCAATGAACATAAAAATGTACTCAAATTCATTAGAAACCAGGGAAAAGCCGGGCGCAGTGGCTTATGCCTGTAATCCTAACACTTTGGGAGGCCCAGGCAGGCGGATCACGAGGTCAGGAGATCAAGACTATCCTGGCTAACACAGTGAAACCCCATCTCTGCTAAAAATACAAAAAATTAGCCGGGCGTGGTGGCAGGCACCTGTAATCCCAGCTACTCAGGAGGCTGAGGCAGGAGAATGGCGTGAACCCGGGAGGCGGAGCTGGCAGTGAGCCGAGATTGCGCCACTGCACTCCAGCCTGGGCGACAGAGCGAGACTCCGTCTCAAAAAATAAATAAAATAAAATAAAATAAACACTGAAGCGGCTGGGCGCGGTGGCTCGCGCCTGTAATCCCAGCACTTTGGGAGGCCGAGGAGGGCGCATCATGAGGTTAGGAAATCGAGACCATCTTGGCTAACATGTGAAATCCCGTCTCTACTAAAAATACAAAAATTAGCTGGGTGTGGTGGTGGGCGCCTGTAGTCCCAGCTACTCGGGAGGCTGAGACAGGAGAATGGTGTGAACCTGGGAGGCGGAGCTTGCAGTGAGCCGAGTTCGCGCCATTGCACTCCAGCCTGGGCGACAGAGCGAGACTGCGTCTCAAAAAAAAAAAAAAAAAATCAGGGAAAAGCAAGTTTAAATTATATTGAGATATACCATTCACACTCACTAGGATGGCTAAAGTTAAAAGCAGAAAACACCAAGTGTTGATGAGAACATGGAGCAGCTGAAATTTTTCTATATCAGAGGCATGGAAGCATAAATTGATCTAACCACATTGGAAAACTGCCAGGAATAGCTATTAAGTCTGAACTTTTGACTTAGCAATTTCATTCCTAGGTATTTACTTAATAGGGCATATATGTGGTGTACTAAAAGATATATTCATGAATGACCATAGCAGTATCATTCATTATAGCCCCAAACTGGAAACAGTCCAAGTATTTATAGATAACAGAACGGATGCATACATCATACTGTATTCATAAAATGGAATACAATGTAGGAATAGACATTAATGTACTGTTACCCACTTAAATGCAAGCAAATCTCACATGAATAAAAGAAGTTGAACACAAAAGTATCCATAATGCATGATTCCATTTATTTATTTATATATATATATATTTATTTTTTAATGAATGCTTCATAAATTTGCATGTCATCCTTGCACAGGGGCCATGCTACTCTTCTCTGTATGCATGATTCCATTTATATAAAGTTTGTAAACAGGCAAATCTATGGTATTAAAAATCAAGAAGGTGATTTCCTTTGGGGAAGAAGGAGAGAATAGCTATTCGGAGGGGGCAGAAGGGGAGTTCTGGGGTGCCAGTCATGACCAATTTCATGCCTTGTTGGTGGTTACATGGTGTATACACTTTGCGATAATTAATTGAGCTTTATACACTTATGATTTGTGCACTTTCTGGTATCCATTTTATACTTCAATAGAAAAAAATAGTTTTTAAAGGGAAAACAAAAACCAGAACCATCTTAAAACCCCTGCTGTAAGAAGACAAAGATGAAATATGAGTACAGAAAGAACATTGGTTTTGAGTCGGTGTTGTATCCCTGCTGGATTAATGACATTAAACTTGATCAGTGTCACTGATCACTTGATCATACGTGATATCGCTGAGCCTCAGTTTCTTCATTTATGAAATAGGAATGATATCACAATACTTTCTTAGAGGACTATTGTGACGGTCAAGTGAGAGAATGTGTACAAATGCGCTTTGAAAACTAAAATATTTGTTTATGAGTAGTCATGCCAAAAAAAAACTAAAGCAAACATCACATATAATAATACATATATTAAATGACAAAAAATTCAAGGCCATTTTTCCTTCACAATTTGTTCTCTCAAGAAATCATCTATCCCAAGCACAGCTGCTTTTTTTTTTTTCTTTGTTTTGAGACAGGATCTCTCTGTGTCACCTAGGCTGGAGTGAGGTGGCACTATCATGGCTTAGTGCAACTTCCACCTCCCGAGCTCAAGTGATCCTTCCACCTCAGCCTTCCAAGTAGCTGGGACTGTAAGTGTGCACCACTACATCTGGCTAATTGTTTATTTTTTTACAGGTGGGATCTCCTAATCTTGCCTAGGCTGGTCTCGAACTTCTGGGCTCAAGCTATCCTCTCACATTGGCTTTCCAAAGGGCCAGGATTACAGGCATGAGCCACCACACTCAGCCGTCACGGTTGCATTTTTTTTTTTTTTTTTTTTTGAGACGGTGTCTGGCTCTGTTTCCCAGGCTGGAGTACAGTGGTGTGATCTCAACTCACTGCAAGCTCCACCTCCCAGGTTCACGCCATTCTCCTGCCTCAGCCTCCCAAGTAGCTGGGACTACAGGCGCCCGCCACTGCACCTGGCTAATTTTTTGTACTTTTAGTAGAGACGGAGTTTCACCTTGTTAGCCAGGATAGTCTCGATCTCCTGACCTCGTGATCCAGCGGCCTCGGCCTCCCAAAGTGCTGGGATTACAGGCGTGAGCCACCGCGCCCGGCCAACAGCTGCATTTTTAAAAAGAAAAGAAATAATCTAACATCCAACCAAGAATCAGGTAACAAAGGCCTCCCATACTATTTAATCCTCATGAGTCACCAACGGATGTACTGTATAGCCATGCAGATATGTGAGTCTACAGATAAATTGAGAAGATTTTCATGGCCATGAAATAGTGGCATCTTGATACAACTGACTTGTCTCAATGGACAAGTGTAGGAAGCCTTTTTCTTACTTTTAATCTGGATGTCTCAGTTACAACTATTTTGGTTGCAAATAACGGAAATCAACTCAAGCTAATTTAAGCAAAAAAAGAATGTGGAGATGTCTCACAAAACTCAAGGGCGTAAAGTAGTTGAGCTTCTAGAATCAGAAACTCTCAGCCTGGAAGAATCCAGGCAGAGCTGGCTCCTTTCTCTCAACCCTACTCCTTTAAGTCTCTCTGCTTCATTCTTCTCTGACAACTAACTGGCTCTCTCTCCTTCCCTGGACACAGAATGGGGAAAGGTGGCCTGAAAGCTGTCTGAGTTGACAGCATTTCCTCTCAAAAGACCAGCTTAGTCTGATGGACATTTTCTTGGTTTCAAATCAAATTTCCCAGGGAAAAAAAACAGTTTGGCCTGACTTAGGAAGAGTGACCACTGTGGTCTTTTCAAATGACCAGACCTCCAGTGTCATTTAGTACCAATGTGTTTGTTGGAGACCCATCCCACTGGGCAGTGGGTGAAATTCTCAGAGGAAGGGGGTTATGATCTGGGAATACACCCACAAAAGTTTTTTCTCTAGATTTTAACTGTAGTAGTTGCATCGATCAAGTTGCCTGCCTTCTGTGTCTTTTCTGTACTTTGAGGGTTTTTTCCACAACCCTTAAAGCCTATCAGATGGTAAAGGCCTTGCTATGCAGGTGATAGGTGATTGGGCCAGGGATTAATATATAACCCATTATAGGCCAATTATATTTTTTCTGCCAGAAATTGGAAATGGGATATGAAGGCTGGGTCAGTTACCCATGGGTCTTGGGTAAGGTAGAAAGTGGATGCTGGAGTAGCCATGCTGACACACATACAGAGGAGAGAAACCAGCCTCCATCTCTGTGTGAGGCAGAAGCAGCTGGACAGAGAAATGGAGAGAAGAGAGACTATGTCAGTTTTTAGAAAAAGAGACTGGTTTCTGACCTCCCAGTTCCCAGCTGCAGAGATATGCAGTCTTAATCACCAACCTGTAGTTGGGTTCTATCAAATCCTCCTGTCTGCTTATTATAGATGCCTATGTAGCTAAACCAACTTAAGTAGATTTATGCTCACTGTAAACAGAGGATCTGAATGAATTTGAAAACATCAATGCCTAGTGAGAGTCATTTCTTTTTTTTTTTTAGATGGAACCTCGCTCTGTCGCCCAGGCTGGTGTACAGTGGTAAAATCTCGGCTCACTGCAACCTCCACCTCCCTGGTTCAAGCAATTCCCCTGCCTCAGCCTCCCGAGTAGCTGGGATTACAGGTGCACGTCACCATGCCTGGCTAATTTTTTTGTATTTTTAGGAGAGACAGGGTTTCACCATGTTGGCCAGACTGGTCTCGAACTGCTGACCTCAGGCAATCCGCCCGCCTTAGCCTCCCAAAGTGCTGGGATTACAGGCATGAGCCACCGTGTCCGGCCTAGTGAGAGCCCTTTCTACCCCACACAGAAATGAAGTCATTTGCTTTGAGCTCTAGCCATAGTTGTACAAAAGCAATTGCTCTTTCTGGATTTTCCTATAAATAATCAACAAGATATGAATGGGTGCCCACCATGTTTAGCATAAAAAGCCATAACAGAAGTATAACACATGGTCCTAGCCTCTGGGACTACAGTCTAGTTGAGAAGAGACTACATAACATACCTAACACAATTAGAGACTAGCACAAAACAGTATATAATTAAGTATAAAATTGCACAGCACAAAAACATTACTACTGTAGCTCAGGAAAGAGAGAGGAGATCCTGTAATCTGTTGTGATCAGCAGAGATGATAGAGGAGGGAGAGAGGGGGCTATAGTGAGCAAACTAGTAGGATTGCAGAAGGTGGTTCAGGTTGTTAATTGGTAGGAAATTTGCTTAAAAATATTTCTCTTATGTCTGATTACTAGCTTCCAGTTGGTGTTGAGTTCTGTTGAAGTGTTGGGAAATTATAAGACACATTTCTTTAATTGAAGTTGCTCTTTTCTATAATCTTATAGCATTTTCTATCCAATATACTTTCACTCACTTCAACTTGAGATACAGAGATTAGGTTTCCTGGGGCCATTCAGCTGTTTGTCCCCATTGAGAAAGTATTTTGCAATAAATCTAGCAATCATGTCTAATACTTTATGTTGGTTATTCTATATTGTCCTGAATGATGGTGATTAATAGCAAACAAACCATAATACAGTTGCCCAAATATGAACAAACGTGCATATTCATGTAGCAACTGAAATTCACAAAAGTGCTTAACTTTATAATATAATCACCCCACAGTAAGTAAATAAAAGTAACACTGCAAAGTTATTGTAAAAGAAAATTGTTTCAGTGGTTGTATATAATCTTCTAAAGCACACAAAGAAATATGTCCAGGAGAAAGTAACAAAAATATAAACACATTCTTTTATGACTTATGAAATTATTATAATTATAAAATTGACCTATAAAAGTATGAACAATGACCTTTATTTGGTGTTTCCTTGCTATAAATTGTATGAATTTGGTATTGACAAAATCACCAAAATAGTTGTCCTTCGTGGGTAGAGACAACAACTATGATAGAGTTTGAAAATTATACTCAATTTATTGTTTTGTTTTTTTTTGAGACAGATTCTTGCTCTGTCACCCAGGCTGGAGTGCAGTGGCACAATATCGGCTCACTGCAGCCTCCGCCTCCCAGGTTCAAGCGATTGTCATGCCTCAGCCTCATGAGTAGCTGGGATTACAGGTGCGCACCACCATGCCCAGCTAATTTTTTGTAGTTTTAGTGGAGACAGGGTTTCACCATGTTGGCTAGGCTGGTCTCGGCCTCCTGACCTCAGGCAATCTGCCCACCTCAGCCTCCCTCCCAAAGTACTGGGATTACAGGCATAAGCCACTGCGCCCATGCCAATTTATTGATAGACAATTGAGTTCCAAAATAATACAATGAAAAATAAGCTTTAGCAGATGGCTTTCTCCCTCTCTATAGCTATTTACTGGGTCAAATTTAACCTTAAGCTATAGTGATAAATATAAATCTATGTAGATAATTTTCTCACCTAGTCTATCCATTTTGCATCCTTTTCTAAATAGTACTCTGAAAATAATTATTTTTTAATTTTTATTTTAGGTTTGGGATACATGTGAAGGTTTGTTACATAGCTAAACATGTCAAGGGGGTTTGTTGTACATACTATTATATCACCCAAGTATTAAGCCCAGTACTCAATAGTTATCTTTTCTGAAGAATTTTTTTTTTTTTTTTTTTTTTTTTTTAGACAGAGTCTTGCTCTTGTTGCCCAGGCTGGAGTGCAATGGCATGATCTCAGCTCACCACAACCTCCACCTCCCGCGTTCAAGTGATTCTCCTGCCTCAGCCTCCCAAGTAGCTGGGATTACAGGCGTGTGCCACCATGCCCAGCTAATTTTGTATTTTTAGTAGAGACAGGGTTTTGCCACGTTGGCCAGGCTGGTTTCAAACCCCTGACCTCAGGTGATCAGCCTGCCTTGGCCTCCCAAAGTGCTGGGATTATAGACATGGCCACCGCGCCCGGCCAGAATTTTTTTTTTTTTTTTGAATCAGGATTACGCTTTGTGATTTAGACTAGAGTGCAGTGGTGAAATCATAGCTCACTGTAACCTCAAACTCCCAGACTCAAGTAATCCTCCTGCCTCAGCCCCCAGAGTGGCTGTGACCACAGGTGTGCATCATCATACTTGGCTAATTTTTAAGTTTTTTGTAGAGACTGGGTCTCGTTGTGTGGCCCAGGATGGTCTCAAACTCCTGGGCTCAAGTGATCCCCCATCCTTGGCCTCCCAAAGAACTAGGATTACAGGCATGAGCCACTATGCCCAGCCTGAAAAGAATTTTTCTTTTTTTCTTTTTTTGAGATGGAGTTTCACTCTTGTCACCCAGGCTGGGGTGCAATGGCACGATCTCAGCTCACGGCAACCTCAGCCTTCCACACTCAAGTGATTCTCCTGCCTCAGCCTCCCCAGTAGTGGGGATTACAGGCACCCGCTACCATGCCTGACTAATTTTTGTATTTTTTAGTAGAGACAGGGTTTCACCATGTTGGCCAGGCTAGTCTTGAACTCCTGACCTCAGGTGATCCACCCACCTTGGCCTCCCAAAGTGCTGGGATTATAGGCATGAGCCACCGCACGTGGCCAAGAATTATTCTTTTAATCTTTAATGTCTTATTTTATCTTTCCACTTCAAAGATAATGAGGGCTATTTCAAGGCATTAGCCGGACAATTTTTTTTTTTTTTTTGAGACGGAGTCTCACTCTGTCACCAGGCTAGAGTGCAGTGGCATGATCTCGGCTCACTGCAACCTCCGCCTCCCGGGTTCAAGCAATTCTCCTGCCTCAGCCTCCTGAGTAGCTGGGACTACAGGCGTGTGTCACCACGCCCAGCTAATTTTTGTATTTTTAGTAGGGATGGGGTTTCACCATGTTGGCCAGGATGGTCCTGATCTCTTGACCTTGTGATCCGCCCACCTTAGCCTCCCAAAGTGCTGGGATTACAAGTGTGAGCCACTGTGCCCACCCTAGCTGGACTACTTTATTTTGGTTTTGCCACTAACAGTAATTGTGTTAGTGGAGAGAATGAAAAATTTGGAAGGAAACATTGACAAAACTGGCTAGATATGGGGAATTATATAGGAGGCTGAATGGGGAAACTCTTATATCTTGACAGAGGTAATAAACTAGAGTGAGCTTTGGGAAGAAAAAATTTTGGTTCCAAGTAACAGAAAATTCAACCAAAAATTCTGGGCACAGTGGCTCACACCTGTAATCCCAGCACTTAGGGAGGCTGAGGTAGGCTGATCACTTGAGGTCAAGAGTTCAAGACCAGCCTGGCCAACATGGTGAAATCCATCTCTACTGAAAATACAAAAATTAGCTAGGCGTGGTCCCAGCTACTTGGGAGGCTAAGATGGGAGAATTGCTTGAACCCGGGAGGCAGAGGTTGCAGTGAGTGGAGATCGCACCACTGCACTCCAGCCTGGGCAACAGAGAGAGACCCTGTGTAAAAAAACAAAAAAAAAACGAAAAGAAAATTCAACCAAAAGAGGCACATAAAATAAGGAAAATTACTATCACACTTAATGAGAAATTCAAGAGTAGAGTGGTTCCAAGGTTGTTTAATTCAATAGCTTGACAATATCATCAATGGTTAAGGTCCTTTCCACATTTTCACTCTTTCATGCATAGTGACTTGCTCTTTGTTCTCTAGTTTGGTCCCTTCATGGTCACAAATGGCTGTCATAGCTCCAAGCATCACATCCGTACAAAATAACCATAATAATATAGCTAAAATTTGCATAGTACTTTTGATAAGCAAAAGACTGCTCTAAGTGCTTTACATATATTAATTCTTTTGGTCCTCACAGCAACCCTATGAGTCGGTTCTATTATCCCATTTTACAGATGAGAAACTGAGGTACAGGGATATTAAATAATTTGCCCAGAGTCACTAGGTAATGAATGGCATAACTGAGACACACTGCAGGAATCTGGGTCCAAGAAAGGAAGAGTGGGTATCTTTTCTCATAGTCCTCATTCTTATGAGGACTATGAGGAACTATTCAGGATCCTCCACCTCCAGCATATTTCCTATCAAGTGTCATTAGCCTGACTTGCCTCACATGCACATTCCTAAACCAATCACCCGGAAGGGGGAATGATATTGTCATAGATAGCTTAGACTGATTAAGATTAATCTCTGGGGCTGGGGAGAAGCTCAGTCTCCCCCAGAGCATACCTCAATTGAGTGAGTCTCTATAGCAGGATACAAGATCGAGTTAGGGAGACTACCAAGAAGGCAACCAATAGGAGAGAAGTGCCATGGGATATTGAAATGGACAAATCCAATAGGTAGCTGAGGACACATCAAGAGGATGGAGCTGGTGCTCCACACTTGGGGCTCAGATGCATTGAGGCAGTAGTTGAAGTCATGAGAATGGGACACATTTCCAAGGAAGATATCAAAATCAGCAGACTAAAAACTGAACCTTAAAAAAATTGGTGGGAGGGATGGTTGAAGCAATAAAACAAAATGTTCAGAATTGTTTAAGCTATGTGATAGGTACACAGGGTGTATTATATAATACTACTCTCTGTAGTTTTGTGTGTGTCTGAAATTTGGAATAAAACGGTTTGAAAAAAACAAATTCAATCCCAGAGGCTTTGCAAACTCTCTCAATATGAAGGAGCCACCTGTCCTTGGTCCCCAACCTCTCGGTAGACTTGTAATTCAACCCTTGTATAAGGTTTATATCTACCCCCATATTTTGGGACAAGTTCTGGTCCCAGGCAGGGAGACAATAAGAAGCCCTAGCGTGCCCTCTTACTGGCTCATTTTCCAGCCGTTTTTGCTGCTGGTTGGTTCTGGTAACTCAGCTGGGAGTCTCTTGCATCCTCTCCTGTAACCATTTCTATCTGGCCTCAGAGCCTGAACTTTTCAACCCTGATCTCCAATCTTCCTATGCCCAGCTCCTGATAAGTTACCTGCCTCCAGACCAGTTACCTAATTGCGAGGATCTCTGCTTACTTGCCAGAATTAGGCCTCTATGTAAAGGACATTAAATATGGGCCTTAATATAAAATCTTTTTTTTTTTTTTTTTTTTGAGACAGAGTTTCGTCTTGTTGCCCAGGCTGGAGTGCAATGGCACGATCTCAGCTCACTGCCTCCTCTGCCTCCCAGGTTCAAGCGATTCTCCTACCTCAGCCTCCTGACTAGCTGGGGTTATAGGCACCTGCCACCACGCCCAGCTAATTTTTTGTATTTTTAGTAGAGATGGGGTTTCACTATGTTGGCCAGGCTGGTCTCAAACTCCTGACCTCAGGTGATCCACCCGCCCCAGCCTCCCAAAGTGCTGGATTACAGGCGTGAGCCACCCGGCCCAATATGAAACCTTTTAAATTAATTGCACTGAAGTCCTGCATGACTCTTTCACCAAGAATTTTCGATTTGCAGGTTTCCTACAACTATATCCCTGCATACTTGTCGAATAATAGACTTGTGATTTTACTCCTATGTTCATCTCCTTGATGTCTGCTCCAGTGTGAGTCCGCTGAGATTCCTTTTTTTTTTTTTTTGAGATGGAGTCTCGCTCTGTCACCCAGGCTGGAATGCAGTGGTGCGATCTCGGCTCACTGCAAGCTCCGCCTCCCGGGTTCACGCCATTCTCCTGGCTCAGCCTCCCGAGTAGCTGGGATTACAGGCGCCCACCACCACGCCCGGGTAATTTTTTGTGTTTTTAGTAGAGACAGGGTTTCACCATGTTAGCCAGGATGGTCTTGATCTCCTGAACTTGTGATCCGCCTGCCTCGGCCTCCCAAAGTGCTGGGATTACAGGCGTGCACCCGGCCGAGCACAGTTTCACTAGCAGGAGAAAAAGAGCTTTCAGACAAGTAAACAGGAAGAGTTGCTGCAGATATGGAAGGAACATAAGGGAACAGTAGCACAATGTTGCCTTTAGGTTTTTGAAGCATGAACAAACCACCATATTGCATGAGCAAATGGCAATGTTATGATAAAGCAAAAGATGAAGAGTTGGCAGAAATGTATACTTTATTGTAAAAAGAAAAAAATAACAAAGTGAATGAATAATGTAAATGAATTTGGGCATAAATGCTAAACTGCTTAAACAAATGGCTGTTATTAGAGTTTTCCACAGCCAAGCATATTTAAACATTTAGCAGTGTTGCAGCATTTATAGTTGGGCTCCACGTGAATAGTTTTCCTGATACCACCCACTGTGTTATAATCATAATCTCAATCATCTTATGTGTATGACACTCACTTTAAAACACAAAGGAGGATCTGGTTCTGAGGAAGCCAGTTTTGGCCTCCTAGGCTGTGGGGATTGCATGTAAGATGGTGATAGCTTGATCAACTTCCTCTCTAAGGAGGAAGCAGGGTTGGAGGACAGGCCCAGGCTTCAGGTCGTAGCACTGAGAAAAGGAAAAATGTCCAGCAAACTACTTGAGATACTCCAAATGCAATTCAAGAAATACTTATCAAGCATCTATTATGTATGATTTACAACAAAAGAAACGATGTCCTTGCTGAATTGGAGGTTATAGTCCACAGCAGGGGTACGACCTCCTCCATGCCTTTTTTTGGGCAAAGGGTCCCTTTGGTGAATCCTGTGGATTTCTTCTCAGAATAACATTTGAAAATACATAAAGCTCATTAAGATTATAAAGGAAAACCAATTATAATTAAAGACAGTTATCAAACATGTACATTTGTGATATGCTTCTTTTTTTTTTTTTTGAGACAGAGTCTCGCTCTGTCACCCAGGCTGAAGTGCAATGGCATGGTCTCGGCTCACTGCAACCTCCGCCTCCCAGGTTCAGGTGATTCTCCTGCCTCAGTCTCCTGAGCAGCTAGGACTACAGGCGTGTGCCTCCACACCTGGCTAATTTTTGTATTTTTAGTAGAGACAGGGTTTCACTACGTTAGCCAGTCTGGTCTCAAACTCCTGACCTCGTGATCCACCCGCCTCAGCCTCCCAAAGTGCTGGGATTACAGGCATGAGCCACCACGCCCAGCCTATGCTTCTTTATTAATGCATGAAATAACAAGATCTAGTGATGAGTATAATAATTATAATTTCAAAAGAGTGGTGAGTATAAATGACATCTAGAGAGATTGTGATGCTTGGTAAAGACAGGGAATCTCTGCTCTAAGCAACTTGTGCAGTTCCGTAATTGTTTGGCCTCCCTTGCAGCTAGTGGTGATCATGTGATTTCCTCACCCAACTTTTTCTACATTACATTTAATATTGTTTTTATTTAAAACTATATATTGGGGAGTGATTTGCATTACTAAGAGATTCTAAAGCTCTTCATGTGGCTCTGGAGAAAGATGTTATGATTCTCATTTTGCAGAACAAACCAAGGCTCAGAGAGCTTAGTTACTAGCTCAAGTCACACAGCTAGTTCATAGCAGAGCACATTATGATGGTACTCAGGGTTTATGACACATTATGTTTATGATGGTAAACATCAGTTTTCAAAGTTGTGAATCTTGTTGGGCTTTCTTTAATGGTTTAGTATTTTAAGCAAATAAAGCATACAACAAAGGTAACCTTCATATATGTTCTGGGGTGTCTCCATACTTTTCTTTTTTTTTTTTGCTCTTAGTGATT
Organism: Pongo pygmaeus; assembly: GCF_028885625.2. Classification (NCBI taxonomy): domain Eukaryota; kingdom Metazoa; phylum Chordata; class Mammalia; order Primates; family Hominidae; genus Pongo; species Pongo pygmaeus. Next base: position 89,567,796 of record NC_072385.2, on the reverse strand, counting down.
GAAAGTATGAATGACATGGAATTATCAGCCCACCTAAATGACTGAGCTTTGTATTTGTTTTTGGGTCAACCAAGGGAAAGTGAGAAGGAAGTCAAGCAAGCCAAGAAACTATTCTCATGCCTTTCTGTGGTTGCTTGTATTCACAGGACAAGGGTCCCTAAGTGTCTTCAGTTTTTTATCCTTAGCATGGTTCCCATTTTAGAAGCTGAGGTCTCAGACTCCCTTCTGCTTACATAAGGGGTGTCAGGCAATGGAGTGTGATTTAAGAAAATTTTTTTTATAAGTCACTTCAATAATACTTCCTGCGGACTGTATGATCTCATGCTGATAATAAAGAGAACGGTGGAAATGTGAGATATATATATGTTCTCCCAACATGCGAAAGTAAGGAAATTAATTTACTTTACATCTGCCTCCATTATCCTGTGCCAGAGGGTCTCAAACATTGATGCGCATAAAAATCATCTGCAGGCCACGTGCGGTGGCTCACGCCTGCAATCCCAGCACTTTGGGAGGCTGAGGCGGGCGGATCACTTGAGGTCAGGAGTTCCTGACCAGCCTGACCAACATGGTGAAACCCCGTCTCTACCAAAAATACAAAAATTAGCCAGGCGTGGTGGTGGGTGTCTGCAATCCCAGCTACTCGGGAGGCTGAGGCAGGAGAATCATTTGAACCTAGGAGGCGGAGGTTACAGTGAACCGAGATTGCACCACTGCACTCCAGCCTGGGCGCCAGAGTGAGACCCCGTCTCAAAAAAAAAAAAAAAAAAAAAAATCATCTGGGGAGCTATTTTAAAATTCACCTTTCTGAGCCTTGTCCCCAGAGTCCCTGATTTGTAGGGATGAGTGGACCTGGGAATTTCTATCCCAGAATCCCAGATGATTCGGATGCTGGTGGTCTATTCACCATGCTGTAAGAAACACCATTCTCACACAAACTTGATGAGTAGGTTTTAAAAATCTGAACTGCAGAGGCGGAGCCGCCACCCTGCCGCGACTTTCAGACTCTGACCATAGCCTCATGCTGGTGGCGGTGGGCCCGGCTCCCCCGGCCTTGCAGGGCCTCTGGGGCCGCGCGCCGCTGCCGGCGCCCGCGCTCAGGCTCATAGGCGGAAGGGATTTGGCTTGTCTCAGATACCCTATTTTAGTCTTGTGAAGCGCTTAACATCTGCCTGTCCAAATGTATATAGTATATCACGGTTTTATCACACGACCCCGGACAGTAAAACACACAGTGGTGAGAAATATACAGATCACCGATCCTTTCAAATTCGGTTGCAGAGACTTGAAAGGTCTGTACGAGGAGAGGACATTAGAAAGGAACTGCTCATATCAACAACAGAACTTCAGGAAATGTCTGAGTACTACTTTGATGGAAAAGGAAAAGCCTTTCGACCAATTATTGGGGTGCTAATGGCCCGAGCATGTAATATTCATCATAACAACTCCCGATCCAATGTCCAGTTTTCACAAGCTGATTGCTGAGAAGGTTGTAGGCGGCATCTGTTAAAAAGCATTGCTGTCTGTTAATTTGACATATGCAAGCCAGCCAGCGCGCCATAGCCTTAATTGCAGAAATGATCCACACTGCTAGTCTGGTTCACGATGACGTTACTGACGATGCAAGTTCTCGAAGAGGAAAACACACAGTTAATAAGATCTGGGGTGAAAAGAAGATACGGTTTTTTGGTTTTTTAAAATCTCTCTTACCGAATCGCATGCTTTTTGGACCGCGTTTGCTTTTCAGATTTGTCTTATTAAAAAGTAAAATATGCTTGCTCAAAAAACAAAAAAACCCGAATTGCAATTAAGTCTTTTGTTTCTGCCGTCCTTATGACGGCCTGGACAATTGTCCTATTACTAAATTTGCCCTTTTCTATAAAACATTGACAGCCCCTAACCTGAACAGCACTCTGTTGGGTCTAAGCTTAAATTGTCTGCCCAAACCAGTTTACACCAAAGTAGGAAATAGGTTTAAGTTCTTTCAGGACATTCGGATTACAAAAATATATATATATATATAAATATAAATTATATATATCCTAAGGGAAGTATTAGAATACCTCTATTACACTTTTGTTTTTCGTTTGGAGAATTAACATGGCAGCATCGTCTAATTTGATAGCTGGAGGAGTCATGTCCACTTTCCCCATCGGCCTGTTAAACCCCTATCATTCATTCTTGACTCATCCTGTGTCTTTGTGAAGCCTTTCTTGGTAAACCTATCCACAAGGAAGACCCTTTATGTCATCACCAGCCCTTGTGCATGTTTCAATTATAGTACCTATCATCTTGTACTGCGATTGCCTAATTTATTTTTGTATCTCCAGCTCTACATACAGTGCCTGGCAAACAGCAGGCGCTCAATAACTGCGAAACGAACAAGTCCATGTCAAGAGACTAGGCTGGGAGTTTTAAAAATCAATGCTGAGAAACAAAATACGGAAATGTCAAGGGCTGGTATAAAAATAATCTCTAATAGCACAAAATCCTCCTGAAGGGAACACCTGTCCCTCTTTCCCACGTTGATTTCCAGATTCTTCCGACACCCCAATTTCCCGCCCACTCTTCTCCCTCCGGGGGACAGGTCAGGCAGGTATCCCAGCTCGGCGGCTCTGATAGGTCGGCGATGATTTCATTGTCAGGGAACATCCGGGCCTTTCCCCTCCCCGCAACACCTCCCCAGAGCCCGGCCTTCCCAGTTTCCCACTCTCGCGTGCGCCCCACCCGCGGCTGAAGCAAAACAACCGCCTCTCCCCTGCCCACTTCTTGTCCTCGTCTGAGCCATCCCTTCCCGTCTCCACGCCGAAGAGAGGCGTTTAGCTCCTCCAATGAGGGCCTAGGAGGACTTTCTTAGCCAATCAGTAGCCAAGCCCCTGCAATTCCGGGTGGGACCAGGCGTCCACACCTATAGCTGGACTGCTCGTTGGTCCCTTATGGCGCTTCTTTTACGCAAGGCTTAGAGGTCAAATACAAGGGGGCACGGTCCTCACAGAACGGAAAGGATCCGTACAGACTCTGGGTTTGACCGTTTTCTAGGACGAACCAATCGCTTTCCAGATACTTCCCCGCCTTTTGCGCGTTCATTTGAAAAAAGCCGGTGTGACGGACTTGGAAATTGGCTCAGTGACTGACCCGCAAGAAAGCCAGTGACTGGGGGTTCGGGCCACGATTTGAACCAATAAGAAAAGACAACCGCTGGGGCCCGGGCTTTGCTAGGAGGAGCGCAGGTGGGCGTTATTTGATTGACGGAGGGCTCTACTTATGGCTGGTAGCGGGGGCTGGTCCCTGACGTTCGGGAGGTAGGACCTAGCGGAGGCGGGGCCGAATAAAGTAAATGGTAATAAAGGGTTGGGTCTCACTTAGTGGGCGGTGTTTAATGGACAGCTGACCTTGCCAATTGAAAGTAGCCACTGATGCCCAATGGGAAATTAGAAACTCAGAGGCGGGGCCGGGTGGGCGGGGTAAACTAAGTACGAAGGTGCCGAGGGAGCAGCACTGGGAGGGGGAGCGGTGATTGACAAGACTCCCAGCAAACCGGGGGCCGCGAGAGGGCGCGCGGCATCCCAGTGGGTGGCAGCTGGAGGCGGGGCTCCCTGAGGGGCGGGGAAGGACTAGGGTGCGGGGAGGGGGTTGCAGAAGGAGCCCAGCGGCTTCTGCTCAATGGCGGAAAAGCCGCCGGTGCTCTGACCGCCTGGTTCCCCTAGCATTTGCGGGGGAGTTTCCTGCCGGCGCGGCTGGAGTCTCTGATTCTCAGGGTTCGGTGGTTGGAAGATGCTCCAGAGAGACGAGGCTGCGGCGGAGGAGGTGGCGGCGGCCGAATCGGCAACGGCGCTAGGGTGGAGAGAAGGCGGCAGCGGCGGCGGCGGCGGCGTGAGGGGCCGGGCGGTGTAAACAGCCCCGGAGGCGGCGGTCGAGACCCCGAGGGGGAAGCGGCGGCTGAGTCAGGGTCGCGCCTCTGTTGGAAACTTGGGCTGAGTACCGCGGCGGGCGCGAGCGAGGCGCCCCAGACATCTTCTCCCTCCGTTGCCTCAGGTAAGGCCGCCAGGCGCCCCGCCGAAGGGGAAGCGGCTGACCCGCCGCGCCGCCGAGGCCCCGGGCCCTGGGCCGGTTTTCGCGGTGCTGCGGAGCCGCGGCCGGGGCCTCTGTCCTTCCGAATTCTTGCTGCTTTCCCTGCTGCCTCGGAGCCTAGGCAGGGGAACGCCGGGCCTGGCTCTCGGGTAGGCCCCTTCCCCGGCCCCCGCCTCCGCTCGGCTGAGGGCTGGGAGAGGCACAGGGAGAGAATGGGAGTTTGCTCGAACCCCTGGAAGCCCACTGATTCCCTCTTCCCTCCGCTTCATTTTGCAAGCATCTCTTTCACACGAAAGCACTGGGGCTACCCCAAGCCTTGGCGCTTCTCTTCCTGGTGCATGCCCTGTTTGAAAACAGTATCTTTTCCCATTCGTTTCCTCATCAGCTTCTGCCCTACTCTGCGCTCCACTTCACTTCCTTGTTAAATCGTCTTTCTCTGCTGTCTATGCGTTCTACCCTCGCCTTCCCTACTTAGTGGCTTTAAATTGTGTGTTTCTCTTTTCATCGTACCCCGGCATCTCTTGCCTGTCTTCCCTAGCACTATCCTTTTCGGATGTCATTCCTGACAGTGAAGTTCTTAATTGAAACTGCCACTTATTGTCAGTACCCCAAATCTCCCGGAGCCCCATTAAGAGTATAGACTGAGTAGCCGTATGTGGTAGATCAGTTTTTTATAGTTTAAGCCTAACAGCCTTAAAAACATTGTATTATTAAACGTAAAGTGTGAAAATAATACCGAAAATAATTTTTTAAATGAAGGACTCAGTGAGTGTTGGAAATAGTTATTTCTTCATTTTTTAAAATTGCATGACCTCTCATGTCAGATTTAGTAGATCTAGGACGTCTGCCCATCTTATTCGGCAAAAAAAGTGCTTCTTAGGCATTTGATAGCAGCCCAAATTCATCAATATTCAATTTCTTCTAAGAACAACTTGAAAACTTTTTAAAAAGAGACATTAATAACTAGGAAGCTGTTTTGATAGTCACAGTTAAAGAGCTTTTAAAATAGGCTCCACATGTTTAATGTATCAAAATAGAGTTGGCAGGCGTGTTGTAAAAGGATTATTTAGGAATTTCAGTAGTCTTAGTGTTATGTAGCTATTTTAGGAAAAACATTCTTTTTCTGTTAACAAACGTTTACAACTACGGTGATGTGAGAATTACTGAGGCTTATTGTGGGATTAACACAGGAACTGTCTTTATTTGAGCTACTGCATGGATGAAGAAGTGATAAATTGTTCAGAGTAGACAGTGTAAGTCACAGTATGTTCTAGGAGATGGAGAAACATGCCATGGACACTGAATGTTAATAGATGTTATTTCATTTACTTTCTCTGTTGTGCAATAGCAAAGTTCCTATTGTTGGCCTACTTTTAAATGGAGCATTTCTAAGTAAATAGTGAGACAAGTTATTCTAATTATTATGATAGTCTTTTCCAAGTGTACAGGCCTTTTAAAAATATAGTTGAAGTAATGGTGATTTTTTAAGGAAATGTTTTTGTAGGTCTGCCAAATGGACAGTGCGTTGTTCTAATCGAAATTTTAAAATTAAGTATTTAGAACAGAATATTTTAGTCAACACATTTTCAGGGATAATCTTTATTTTGTGCTTCTTCTCTCAATGTCTTCTTTGTCTTTTTTTTTTTTCTTAATGGTTATTGTGTTTTCGCCTCTTCATTTGTTTTTGCTCTCATAAAGTCTTATAACAGTTTCTGCAGTGGTTCTTTTTGTTGCTGTATATTAACACGCAGTAGTAGTTTTATTTGAGCTTTCATAATTTAAGATTTCCCCAGTTTCTAGTACATTATCCTCTGGATTTGCTGAATTGATTGTTCTCTTTGAAGTGACCAGCAGAGCTTTCAACACCGTTTTCTTACACTGGGTGTCTGATTTCTGTGAAGACTCTAGGAATAGGTGAAAGGCCTTTCAGTTTAGTCATGTCAGTAAATACTGTTTTATGTTAGTAATTCACCTAATTACTAAATTCCTTAAGATTACATCATCTGAAGGAATAGTGTAGTGTCCAAGTAACTGTGCTTCTAAGAACAGCTGATTCACAGGTTGACAAGGTCAGAAAAAGTGGCTCTTGTTGAAAGTTATCTTTTCTGTAACAAACATTTTTTATGGAATCTTTTGAATTAAAATATGATGCTGATTATGTCTTGGCAGTCTTGGAAGTGTAGAATTGGCTACGATATCACTTAGTGATTGTGGTGATTTATTAAAAAGAGGCTATATAGGCCAGGTGCTGTGGCTCATGCCTGTAATCCCAGCACTTTGGGAGGCTGAGGCGGGTGGATCACTTGAGGTCAGGAGTTCATGACCAGCCTGGCCAACATGGTGAAACACCATCTCTACTGAAAATACAAAAATTAGCCAGGCGTGGTGGCGTGTGCTTGTAATCCCAGCTACTCAGGAGGCTGAGGCAGGAGAATCACTTGAACTCAGGAGGTGGAGGTTGCAGTGAGCCGAGATTGTGCCACTGCACTGTAGCCTGGGTGACAGAGTAAGACTCTGTCTCAAAAAAAAAAAAAAAAAAACAAAAAACTGTATTTCATGAATATTTTTATATGTAACTATTTTAAAGTATTTTGTGACATTAGCATAGAAAGTAGTTAAGTAGTATAATTCTAACTCTCACTTTTAAAAATGCAACATACAGTATTTTATATTTTCTGTGAAATATGCCTTTCACAATTCACTGATTTTAATAAAAATTAGCAAACAAATAACTGATGGCATCAGAATAATAAAAGTTTGTTTAATCCAAAATTATAATAGCAAAATTTATTCAAGTAATAGCATAAAATGTGAAATCATGAATAATGGTAAGATAATTTTTGGGAGTGTGATATTCCTGGATTTTCAGTTATTCTTCACATTGTACCTGTTTCTTTTTGTTTTTCCCTTGCTGAATTAATTTCAGAATTGGAATGAAATGGAATACTGCTATTATATTAGCAGCTTTAAAGTTTTATTGTAAAATGTATCTTATATTAGCAGAATTGATGGTTAAGTGTACTGACATTTCACTATCCTATACTCAAACATTGATGGTAAAATAGAGTTTTGGGAAATATTTACTTTTTGTAGTTTGTAGTTGGCTGTCATAAAATTTGCAGAATGACAGAACTTATCATTGGCTTCTAGTGGCTGATCTAACAAGAACAGGTGAAGAAAAAGGTACATGAGCTTCATAATCTGTATTTTTTCTTTGTTTTTGTTGGTGTTTACTTACATCAATACATTGAGTTAAAAAATAGGTTTTCATCTTTTGGACTAATTTAAGTATGCTAAAGCTGTTTTAGAATCTTTGCAAGTAAAATGTTTCTAGGCCGGGCACAGTGGTTTACTCCTGTCCCAACATTTTGGGAGGCTGAGGCAGCTGGATTGTTTGAGACCAGCCTGGGCAACATAGCAAGACCCTGTCTCTATAAAAAATAAAGTTAGCTGGGAGTGGTGGTGTGCACCTGTAGTTAGCTGCTTGGGAGGCTGAGGTGGGAGGATCGCTTGAGCCAGGGAGGTCAAAGCTGCAGCGAGCTGTGATTGCACCAGTTTACTCCAGCCTGGATGACAGAGTGAAACCACGCCTCTATTTTTTGAAAAATTCTGGTGTGATTTAATCTCTTTGTGTCCATTTGATTTAAGATGATTGACGCTTTTGAACATTTCCATCCATATTCCTTTTCTTAAAGAGTACCTAGAAGACTAACAAGTGTGGCCAGGCGCGGTGGCTCACGCCCATAATCCCAGCACTTTGGGAAGCCAAGGTGGGCAGATCACTTGAGAACAGCCTGGCCTGGCCAACATGGTAAAACCCAGTCCCTACTAAAAATACAGAAATTAGCCAGGTGTACTGGCCGGCCAAAGAAGACTAACAGACCAGATACTTGAATCAGCGTTATGATGAAAAGAACCCTTTACTAAATTCTTGATGATGTTACAAAATTTTCCAAAAGCGTAATCTATATAGTGTATTTATTTCTCAGAGTATTTAAAGATTTTGAGATTTAGTTTTTAGTAATATATAATATCCTAGGAAACATAAATACTGTACGATAACTTATATACTTTTTTCTTTTTAGTTTTCTTTTTTCATTTCTTTTTTGCCCCTCAAGATCTTACACTTCGTAGTTTTCCTTCAAATTACAGGGTGCTTTATTTCTCCTCTTCGGTTTAACTTTAGTAACAACCATAAACACTTTACTTCTGAATTAATGGTAAACCATGACACAGAAGAGTGCTTAAATACATTTTTTTCTTTTTGTTTTACTATAACTAATCACATCTACAATGTCTTGTTATTGCTTGGCATAACATATACCTTTTGTAATAATACTCCTCATGGCCGGGCACAGTGGCTCATGCCTGTAATCCCAGTACTTTGGGAGCCCGAGGTTGGTGAATCACTTGAGGTCAGGAGCTCGAGACTAGCCTGGCCAACATGATGAAACCCTGTCTTTACCAAAAAATACAAAAATTAGCCGGGTGTGGTGGCACATGCCTGTAATCCTAGCTACTCAGGAGGCTGAGACAGGAGACTCACTTGAACCCAGGAGGCGGAGGTTGCAGTGAGCCGAAATTGCGCCACTGCATTCCAGCCTGGGCAACAGTGAGACTCCGTCTCAAAAAAAACAAGAGGGAACATAATTAATTCAAAGCACTCCAAATGTTAAGACTATATAGGAGATTTTGTTTAGGTTTGGGAGGCTTTCTGCTTTTATTTAGTCTGAGCTACGAACCCACTGAGAAGTAAAGAGTTCAGAATAGTCTAATAGTATTTAGTCTGTAACCCTCCACCCAATTCTTATGTTCACTGAGTGCCTTCTGCGTGCAAAGGCCCCCATTTCATGCTAGTATCTGAACAAAACAGACAAAATCCCAAATCCTTATCGTTGACGATCTTGCATTCTGTTAACCAACAACTCCCAGTTTACATTACAGCTGAACTCCTTATGTGGCTGGCTTAAAAACTTGAGTGGAAAATTTGGGGTGTGTGTGTTTTGTACACTAAACTTAAAAGCTGTGATTAGAGCTTTACTATTTTTAACAAAAGGAAAGGAAGAGGTTTTCTGTAATTGGATAAAAACTAGACTGAAAAGAGGAAAGGGGAAATATTGTTGTGCCTTAGAGAAAGACATTGGTTTAAGATTTTTTATTTTTTTGAGACGGAGTCTTACTCTGTCGCTCAGGCTGGAGTGCAGTGGCGTGATCTCAGCTCACTGCAACCTCCGCCTCCCAGATTCAAGCAAGTCTCCTGCCTCAGCCTCCCGAGTAGCTGGGATCACAGGCATGCACCACCACACCTGGCTAATTTTTGTATTTTTAGTAGAGATGGGGTTTCACTATGTTGGTCATGCTGATCTCGAACTCCTGACCTCGTGATCCACCTGCCTCGGCCTCCCCAAGTGCTGGGATTACAGGCGTGAGCCACCACACCCTGCCTGGTTTAAGATTAAAAGATGACCCAAGGAGAGAAAAAGAGATCCCTGCATTAGACAGACATGAGGGAAATTTGGGGGCTTCAGGTGTTTCCATTTACTATACAACCTTGGCTAGATGAGTTCCTGGAAAGGAGGATGGTAGTAAAGGTGGAACAATAGGAGGAGGGTGAACAGGATTTTTTAAGTCTGATTTAAATAATTGGGATATACCTATAAAATATATGTTGTCATTTATGTTTAAAAAGCTTTCTGTTCTTACGTGAGTATAGCTGAAGGATTAGTGGTTGACCAATAGTGCCTGGTACTGATTTGTAATGGATACTTTTGTGCTCTTAGCAAAGACAGGTAATGCAGCCAATTTGTCTCTTGGTTTATTGTGCACAACTTGGTCTGTATATTTATCACTGCTTCTCCTTCCATAGCTTTGTTGTATTACTTAACGTTGTGCCTTTGTTTTTTCTGCGTATGAGATTGGCATATTGCACTTAGATGTGTGAAGCAGGTGCTTAATTTTTGCTTTCTGTTCTTTATTGCTTTCCTATTGAACCAGTTTGGTAAAGAGGCCTCTTCTTCAGTTTATACAAACATTGCAAACTTAAGCATAAAAGATCTTTCATCTTTTTGTTCTTATTTTAATGCTTGGTGGTCTTGTGCTTTCATTTATGAGTCAGTTTCATTTGATCTTCATTGCTAAAGTGAATCAAGATTGATTTTTTTAATTTTAAAGTAAATCAACCAACTTGCATTTATTTCAGTGCCTCAATATAAAAATGAATGTTCTATTTTTGACTTAAGATTCCTCATTTATTATGCCCAAATACGCCTTCAGATTACTAGTATATTTGTTTGTGTGGGTGTATGTGTATTTTTATTATGTATTTATTTATTTTTTGAGACAAAGTCTTGCTCTGTCACCCAGGCTGGGGTACAGTGGTGCAATCTCGGCTCACTGCAGCCTCCACCTCCCAGTTCAAGCGATTCTCCTGCCTCAGCCTCCCAAGTAGTTAGGATTACAGGCCTGCGGCACCACGCCCAGCTAATTTTGTATTTTTCGTAGAGACGGGGTTTCACCATGTTGGCCAAGCTGGTCTCAAACTCCTGACCTTGGGTGATCTGCCCACCTCACCCTTCCAAAGTGCTGGGATTACGGGCATGAGCCACCATGCCCGGCCTAGTTTCATTTTTAATGTATTTTTGTAACTCTGTTACTTTATCAAAATGCTGATATGCAAGAGAACTTGAATTTTTGGAATATATTAAATTTAGTACTGTAATTCAGACCAGATTCATTAAGTTGTTCAACATTTGGCCATCTATCTTAGATTTAAAAATAACCAAAAGCAACCTTAGTTGAATTTTAAAAAATTATCTCTTGTAACTGGTTTTGTTTATATAATCTAACATTTTATTAAATCTTCGGTGGTTGCTAGTCCTAAACTTAAGGAAATTGAGTTTGTTTCTATTCAGCTGTTCTGGAGTGTTTTGAATTGCAATGTGAAAGTGAAATAACTTTTTTTTTTTTTTTTGAGACGGAGTTTTGCTCTTGTTGCCCAGGCTGGAGTGCAGTGGCGCAATCTTGGTGCACCACAACCTCCACCTCCCGGGTTCAAGCAATTCTCTTACCTCAGCCTCCCGAGTAGCTGGGATTATAGGCATGTGCCACCATGCCTGGCTAATTTTTTGTATTTTTAGTAGAGACAGGGTTTCTCCATGTTGATCAGGCTGGTCTCTAGCTCCCGACCTTAGGTGATCTGCCTTCCTCAGCCTCCCAAAGTGCTGGAATTACAGGCGTGAGCCTCCATGCCCGGGCATGAAATAACTTTTAGCTTAATATGTAAAATACATGTAGTCGTTTTCAGTTATGCCCCTCCCACCCTCCTTTTTAATAAACTCTAACTGTAGTTTGTAAGGGCAGGTTTGGAAAGATTAGTGATAATATTGACTTGCATTATTGTTCTTACTCTACATCTTGAATCTTCTTCCCAGTGACATAGGTTTATATTTAGGTTTAGGTTACTCTTCAGTGTGCTTTTGCTTTGAGTTGCTTTTTCTGCCTATGTCTTTGCTTACTTGATTTTTAAGTACAGGGTGGCCACCAAGTTTGTATACACAGGTGGATATACAATAATTGTATATTGATGTTGTATTGCAGAATATGAAAATAATATCTATGTTGGCCAGGGGCAGTGGCTCACCCCTGTAATCCCAGCACTTTGAGAGGCCGAGGTGGGCAGATCACGGAGTCAGGAGTTCGAGACCATCCTGGCCAACATGGTGAAACCCCGTTTCTACTAAAAATACAAAAATTAGCTGGGCATGGTGGTTTGCACCTGTAGTCCCAGCTACTCGGGAGGCTGAGGCAGGAGAATTGCTTGAACCCAGGAGGCGGAGGTTGCAGTGAGCCAAGATTGCACCACTGCACTCCAGCCTGGCAACAGAGCGAGACTCCATCTCAAAAAAAAAAAGTCTATGTTTTCAGACCTTATGACCACCCTACAGAGGGCAGTTCATGTAGCTGGGTCTTTTTGTCTTTGTTCAGGTTTATATTGCCAAATTATGGAGTCAAATATAAGGCATATTTAAATATAAAGTTATAGTAATAATTATAGAGAACTGTCTGGAATCACATTGAACCTGTTTTTAAGAGGACTGAAGGCAATCTCAAGGTAAAAATGAGTTTGATATTTAGTTGGTTGTCAGATACTTTGGTTAAAAAAAGTTCGGGAGATGCTAGATAGCAGTAGTTTCAGTTGTGTATTTGAAAGCTGGTTAGAGAGGTTGTCCATATGGTAATGATATTGGTATTGTTTCTGAAATGTGGATGAGGTATCTTCTCAACAGATTTAGATAAATATTTCTGAATTGCTGCTACTCTGTGCTTGCAGGTAATGCTGTAGGATGCTTAGCACTGTTTATAAGTGTATAAAGTGTAAGAAGCCTTTATACTTAGAGTGGGTTGTGTTTCTGGAAAAAGGAGGACAGTGATTGGGAACATTGACTCCAAAGTCATATTCTTGGATTTGAATCCCTGCTCCACCACATAGACAGGTTACCGACCCTAGGGTAGGTTACTTAATGTTTCTAAACTTCAGTTTTCTCGTTTGTAAAGTGAGAGTGTTCATAAGATTGTTGGGTTGGGATAATCTATGTAAAGCTTTTAGCATAGAGACTGGCACATTATAATGGGTAACCTTTATTCAGTGCTTTCTATTGCTGTTACTACTATTAATACTACTAAATGATATATGGTAAGTTGAAAGAGTACTGAAACTTGGAAACAGAAGATCCTGTTTGTGGTTCCCACTCAACCTTTTAATGGTTCTGTGGCATGTGTACTTATTCTTTCTAGGATTTAGTAGCCTTAACCTTCCATCTTAACATTTTTATCAGAGTTAAGGGAGAGGCCTGGACCATGTGATATCTTGAGGTTCTTTTGACTCTAAAATCAAGAGTCCTGTTCTGAGATTCTCATTTTCTACCAGAGCATAAGCCACATAAGGGCAATAACTGTTAGTTTTGTATGCTGATTTATCCATGTATCTATATTGTGTTCTGCAAATATTAGCTGAATAAATGAGTAAATAAGCTAAACAGCATCTTCTAGGGAGAGGAAAGGAGTAGTGCAGAGGTCCCCAACCTTTTTGGCACCAGGGACCGGTTTCATGGAAGACAATTTTTTCCACGGATGGTGTGGGGGTTTCAGGATGATTCAAGCACGTTACATTTATTGTGCACTTTATTTCTATTATTATTACATTGTAATATATAATGAAATAATTACACAATTTACCATAATGTAGAATCAGTGGGAGCCCTGACCTTGTTTTCCTGCAACTAGATGGTCCCATCTGAGGGTAATAGGAGACAATGACTGATCATCAGGCATTAGATTCTTACAAGGAGTGCACAACCTAGACCCCTTGCATGTGCAGTTCACAGTAAGGTTTGCAATCCTGTAAGAATCTAATGCCGCTGCTGATGTGACAGGAGGTGGAGCTCAGGCAATAATGCCAGCCATGGGGAGCAGCAGTAGCTTCACTTACTTGTCTACTGCTCACCTCCTCCTGTGCAGCCTGGTTCCTGAAGTCCACGGAGGGTACTGGTCTATGGCCTGGGGGTTGGGGATTCCTGGATTCATGGGTAGGAAGAGGGAGAAGGATGGTTGTTGAAAGTATGAACAAGCGGAGATTGTGGTGAGCCGAGATCATGCCACTGCACTCCAGCCTGGGCGACTGAGTGACACTCTGTCTCAAAATAAAATAAAATAAAATAAATGAATAAACACAAATTTCCTTCTATTCATTTTTGTTTAATCAATAAATATTGTCTATGGGCATTAGTTGCTTTGGAGAACAATGATAATTCAAAGTATCTTGTGATTTTTGCCTTGTCCTCACTTTTAGAAATCACATGCTTAAAAGGAAAAACATCAGGGTCATGAACTTTTGGAGAATTTATTTTGGGTAGATTTTGATATTTAACCTTGAGGACTCTGGGGGAGACTTAGGACTACTTTAATATTTGGGGGGAGAGTAACAAATTTAATAAATTATAAATCATCTCATACTGGATTTTTTGCTTTTTAATATGGAAAATTTTAATGCTGCGAAACATTATAGTAGTACACTGAGTGCTTGTATACCAGTCACCTAAATTCAACAGTATTTTGTATTTTTGCCTGTCTTAGTTCGGGCTGCTGTAAAAGAATACCATAGACTGGGTGGCCTATAAAAAACAGAAATGCATTTCTTACAGTTCTGAAAGCTGGCAAGTTCTAAGATGAAGGTGCTGGCAGATCTGGTGTCTGATGAGGTCTGTCTTTCTGGTTTGCACATGGCCATCTTGTGTGCTTACATGGTAGACAGAGCTAGAGAGCTCTTGGGGTCCTTTTTATAAGGGCACTAATAGTATTCATGAAGGCTCCAACCTGATGACCGAATTACCTTCCAAAGGCCCCGCCTCATATCACATTGGGGGGTTAGGATTTTAACATATAAATTGTGGGAGAGGAGTGGACACAGATTCAATCCATAACATTGCCATATGAGCCATTTAGAAATTACAGAGATGTCATGTCACTTTACTCCTAAATACCTAAGTATGAATCTCCAAAAAATGATTTTCCTCTATACCTGCAAAATTATCTTATCTGACAAAATTAATTCCCCAATTCATCTGATCCACAATCCGTATTCAGACTTCCCCAGTTGGGCAAAAAAAAGTCTTATGTAGCTTTCCCCCTGCAAACCAAGGTCTTTGAAGATTGTGCATTACATCATGTTTGTTATTGTGCCGCCATTCTCTTACAAATTTTTTTTTTTTTTTTTTTTTCGAGATGGAGTTTCACTCTTATTGCCCAGGCTGTAGTGTAGTGGCGCAATCTCAGCTCACTGCAGCCTCTGCCGCCCGTGTTCAATCTGTTGTCCTGACTCAGCCTCCTGAGTAGCTGGGATTACAGGTGCCTGCCACCGCACCTGGATAATTTTTGTAGTTTTTTAGTAGAGATGGGGTTTCACCATCTTGGCCAGGCTGGTCTTGAACTCCTGATATCGTGATTTACTTGCCTCGGCCTGCCAAAGTGTGGGGATTACAGGCATGAGCCACCATGCCTGGCCAATGCCTGACTTTAACATTAGTAGTGGTGCTAAGTTTGATCACTGGGTTAAGGGTGGTGGTAACTGCTAGATGTCTCTATGGAGAAAAGGAACATTTTCTCTTTTGTAATTATCGGATGATCATGGCATATATCGTTATTATGCAAATCCATTTCCCCTTCAGCCTTTCACTTAATAGATTTACTGATACCTTTTTTAAAGGTGGATCTAGACAGGTGTCATCAAACTGTAACCTCTCAGCCAAATTTGGCCTGATGCTTCTTTTTGTAAAGTTTTATTTGAAGATAGCCGTGCTCATTTGTCTATGGCAGCTTTCCCATTACTAAAGCAGAGTTGAGTACTTGAGAGAGGAACCATATGGCCTTGCAAACCCAAAAATATTTACCGTTTTGACCTTAAAAGAGAAAGTTTGTTGACCCCTGATCTAGGATGTATGTTTTGTTCCCTTTTTCTCGTTGTAGTGGTATACAATTGGTATTTACATATTTGGTGTTTATATTTTTGGTGTTTACTGCATCTCCTGTACCCTGGTGTTAGTCAAGGGATAACTGCTTTTAACATTGTTAAAATTGTGCAGTTACTGCTTCATTATGTCCCCCAAACCATAAAGTATACCCAGTTAGTGCTACACATGGTATGTAAAATCTTCTGTTAAAAGTTTGGAAATATTTGAGACATAGAGTTATAAATATTGAACAATGAAGTACCCACCACCCAGCTTAGTTTAGGTAGTTGAAGCTCTTCTGTAATCTTCCTGAATTCCATCTCCTTTCTCTGCCACTATCCTAAATTTCATGCCTGCCTTATAGATACGACCTTCATACATGTATCTGGTTTTTTTTTTTTTTTTTTGAGACAGAGTTTCCTCTTGTTGCCCAGGCTGGAGTGCAGTGGCATGATCTCGGCTCACTGCAGCCTCCGCCTTCATGTTTTAAGCAATTCTCCTGCCTCAGCCTCCTGAGTAGCTGGGATTACAGGAACGTGCCACCATGCCCAGCTAATTTTTGTGTTTTTAGTAGAGACGGGGGTCTCACCGTGTTGGCCAGGCTGGTCTCGAACTCCTGACCTCATGATCCGCCCGCCTTGGCCTCCCAAAGTGCTGGGATTATAGGCATGAGCCACCGCGCCTGGCCTACGTGTATCTGTTTCTAAATAGCATATAGTACTGTTTTAAGAGGCGTATGTACATGATCATATACAGAATTTTTTTTTTTTTACAATTTGTTCTTGTCACTTAATATTTTTGCAGTTCTTTTTTTGTTCTAGTCCCTTTTTTCCATAGTATTGCATATATATTGCATAGTATTCCATTGTATGATTAGAACGGTTCTTTTTTTTTTTTTTTAAATAAGACAGTCTGGCTCTGTTGCTCAGGCTAGAGTGCAGTGGCTCAATCTTGGCTCACTGCAGCCTTGCCCTCCCAGGCTCAAGTGATCTTCCTACCTCAGCCTCCCAAATACCTGGAACTACAGGCGTGCACCAACACATCTGGCTAATTTTTGTGTTTTTTGTAGAGATGAGGTTTCACCATGTTGCCCAGGCTGAGCTCAAGTGATCCACCTCCTTTGGCCTCCTAAAGTGTTGTGATTACAGGCGTGAGCCACCACACGCAGCTAGAACACATTTTGTCTAGTCTTTTTTGGAAGGACATTTGGATTATTTTTGTAATTTTAATCAATGGTCTAAAACCATTTACATGCCAGATATATATATATATATATATATATATATATATGCAAGAATTTCTCTAGGGAGTAAAATGGCTGAACTGTAGGCCATCCTTATCTTATAGCCCTAACTAGATATTTCCAAAATTCTCTCCAATGTTGCTATACCAATTTATAAAAGAAAGAGAGGTTTAAGAGTGGATCACCTGAGGTCAGAAGTTCAAGACGAGCCTGGTCAACATGGTGAAACTCTGTCTCTACTAAATATAAAAAAGTTAGCCGGGTGTGGTGGCGGGTGCCTGTAATCCCAGCTACTCAGGAGGCTGAGGCAGGAGAGTCACTTGAACCCGGGTGGCAGAGGTTGCAGTGAGCCGAGATCGTACCATTGCGCCCCAGCCTGGGCAACAAGAGCGAAACTTCGTTCCAAAAAAAAAAAAAAAAGACTTTAACCTCAAGTCAACTCTAAAATATTCCCCCAAAATGTGTATTTGGATTGAAATGAATGCTTGGAAGGACAGTACTTGAATGGCAATAATAGGGGTAGGAACAAGGCAATTGTTTAATACTTAAGGGAAACAATCCTTTGTATGTATTTCTTTTCCTTCATATATTTCTCCCTTTGTTTTGCTTAATCTTGATCTTTCTTTCCTCACTTAGGAAGAGTTGGCTGAATGGATCTGATTTAGAGCCAAAGATGTTCTCCAAAAGGGCTACAGGGATAGACTGACTTTGGGAGTTGGGGACACTCTATGCCCATCATCAGGAAACAAACCTAGTAATATAAATTCATTAGTGTGTCCTCTGTCCTCAGTAAATAGGTGTAATTGGCTAGGTGATTTAAATGAATCAGCACAAATAAAATTGCTGGAAATCAAGGACTGCTTGTACTTAATAAATGTTACAGTGGATATTAGAGGTTAATCAGCATTTCCAATAGATTTTTAGGTCTCTGCCAATTTAATATTTCTGGGAATGTTGAAATAGCTGACTAGGACATTCTTTCTTGAAGAAGGATCTTTTTTAATTATTTTTTTTTTTGAGATGGTGTCTCACTCTGTTGCCCAGGCTAGAGTGCAGGAGTGTGATCATATCTCACCGCAGCCTTAAACTTCTGGGCTCAAGCTATCCTTCTGCCTCAGCTTCCCGAGGAGCTAGGACTACAGGCGTGGGGCACCATGCCTGGCTAAGAAGTGTCTTTTAAGTTAACACATATTCTATTTAGTACCTACTAGATGACAAGGACACGAATTAGAGTAGGAAAGGAGCTAAGAAGAGCAAAAATGTTAAAAGGAATCCAAATGATTTTATAGGAGTGGTGAGATGGTGGTAGGAAGAGTTGGGATGACATCAAGGAGGAGGAAGTGTTTTGTTTTGTTTTGGAGACAGGGACTTGCTCTTTTGCCCAGGCTGGAGTGCAGATCACAGCTCACTGCAGCCTCGATCTCCTAGGCTCAAGCAGTCGTCCCACCCCAGCCTCCCAAGCAGCTGGGACCACAGATGTGTGTCACCATGCCTGGCTAATTTTTAAATTGTTTGTATAGACAGAGTCTCACTGTGTTGCCCAAGCTGGTTGGTCTTCGACTCCTGTGCTCAAGTGATCTTCCCATTTTGGCCTCCCAAAGTGCTGGGATTACAGGCATGAGCCACCATACCCAGCCTAGGAAATATTATTTCACAGGCACCTTGAAGGATTTGGCTAGCTAAATAAAATAAAGTAGAAAAAACTGACTGTGGGGTGGGAATGACCATGATGAAGTTGAGCTGTGTAGAGCCTAGGCATGACAAATTAGAGAAGGTTCTTGATAAGGTTGTAAAAAACCACTGCATCTTTTAGGGACATTTAAGGTGTGTTTTAGGGAAATCAAGCTCATGATAATCTGTAGGTGGATTAGAGGAAGATGAGATTGAAGTCAGGGAGATCCACTAGGAGGAAGTTAGATAATCAGTGCATTATGTGATGATGCTAAAATTAGGATGGTAGGATAAGAGAGACACTGAAAAACAAGAATGATGGAACATAGTGATTAGTGGTGGTTGAATATATATCAAAAGATTTATGGCTTCTGTCCTGGATTAATACTAGAGGAATGCTCTTACTAATACAAATAGGTAGGTAGGCATATGAACGTGGCTTGGGTACAGAGATGAAGTTTTTGATTATGTTATATTTGAGGAGAGATGTAGCACATTCAAGCTTTATGTTTAAAATCTAGAATAAAATTCATCTGAGAAGTCAGTATAGACATAGCCTAAGCCATGAGATTGCATCAGAGGGCAGATGCTGTGTTTTGGGTTGAAGGTTGATTATTATCTTGGGACCCCACTTCCCTCTTTCAGAGGGTGCAGAAAAAAGAATAAAGGCAAGTGATTTGAGAGTGTTTTGAAAGTCAACACAAGTGTTAAGAGTTTCCAGAATCGAGGAGTTACCAATAGTTTGAAATGCCGCAAAGTACCTTATTTTGGGAAGCCTCTTCTTAGGACTGATAGTTGGCTAATTCTACCCCACAGGACATCAGTGTTTGAGCTGTTTGGTCAGGAATATTGGTGTTTTGGGTGCTGAAATGGCTGTATGTTATATCGTGAGAAACATTCTCTATGGACGATACTCCAGACATACGGGAAATACTAGTAATTTCTTTTTTTTTTTTAATTTTAATTTTTTTTTTTGAGACAGAGTGTTGCTCTTGTTGCCCAGGCTGGAGTGCAATGGCATGATCTCAGCTCGTCGCCACCTCTGCCTTCTGGGTTCAAGTGATTCTCCTGTCTCAGCCTCCTGAGTAGCTGGGATTACAGGCATGCACCACCATGCCCAGCTAATTTTTTGTATTTTTAGTAGAGACAGGGTTTCTCTGTGTTGGTCAGGCTGGTCTCAAACTCCCCACCTCAGGTGATCCACCCGCCTCGGCCTCCCAAAGTGCTGGGATTACAGGAGTGAACCACCATGCCTGGCCAATACTAGTAATTTGTTATAATTACTTTGTTCTTGATTACCTAATTTTTAAGTTTTCTAATTGTGATTTGCTTTTCTTTTTTTACTTTTCTCTTTAGTTTGTTTTGAAATAATAGGTTACAGGTTTCCTCTGTTTAGTAGGCACTTTTTTCCTAGTATGCTTTCTTTGACTCTAGGGGCTTTATTTTTCATATTTTTTTTCTTTCTTATAATTACTTTGTATAGAATTGGACCGTGATGTTTTCCTGAACTTTTAGGAAGATAGGGTGTGTGTGGATTTTTTTGTAATGTAGATTTTCTTCTTAGCAGTTTTTCTTTAGTGTAGAGCTTCGTCTAACAAGGGAGCGTTTATTTCAGAGTTTATAGGATCTAGATTGCTCCAGCACTATCAGATCTTATTGTATATTGGTCCCTTTGCATGACCTCAGCAGTTGGGTCTTGCAGAATTCCCTTTCAGTTTTAGCTGTTACTAGATTATCCTGTCACACTTTTCAGTGAGTAGCTATTGGTGATGTTGGAGTTTCTCTCATCTCAGCATCTTCAGAAGCCTGTTTTCCTTTTGCTTCGTTTTGCACAAATGCTAATACCACTTGGATCTTATAACAGTTTGTAGCTTATGGGGGAATAATACCTTTGTTGTTGGATTGCTTTGTCTAGGGGAGATATTAAAAACCTCTGCTGTGACCACCACTACCATCTTAGACTGCCCATGTGCATGTTCTTAACTACTGTGTTGTATTACTTGCCAAGTGATATTTGATGAAATCAGGCCATTTAGATGAGGAATATCCACATTTTGCCTTGAACATTCTTCCCGTATGGTTTTGGGAACAAATATCTGCACAGAGTAGGATAAGTAAGACAGAATAATAGGTATTTAACTGGTTGGAGAGTCGGTCTCCAGAATCAAGTACAGCTGGATACTGGGATAAGGTTTACATAAGTTGTTAGGTAGGCCTGAATGACCTAAAACCAGAGGAAGCTAAAAGGACTGCCTCCTCATCACCACCCAGTAAAGCCCAAAGCTTCAGCTTCTTCATCACTTAAGTACATTGAAGGAAATACCAGTGAGCCCCAGGAGGAAGGGAGAGAATTAGCCAGAGAGCTTTTTGACCCAATTGTGAGCCTGAGGATGAGATTTGGCTTTGGAATTGGACTGCATGGTTTAGTATCTTAGTTTTTTTTTTTTTTCTTTTTTTTGAGACAGAGTCTCTCTGTCTCCCAGGCTGGAGTGCAGTGGCGCTATCTCGGCTCACTGCAAGCTCCTCCTTCTGGATTCACACCATTCTCCTGCCTCAGCCTCCCGAGTAGCTGGGACTACAGGCATCCGCCACCATGCCTGGCTAATTTTTTGTATCTTTATTAGAGATGGGGTTTCACCGTGTTAGCCAGTATGGTCTTGATCTCCTGACCTCGTGATCCGCCCGCCTCGGCCTCCCAAAGTGCTGGGATTACAGGAGTGAGCCACTGTGCCCGGCCTAGTATCTTAGTTTTACCGCTTGATAGTTGTGTGTCTTTGGCAAGTTCTTAACCTCATTGTATGTTTCCTTATTTGTAATGTAGTGATTATAATAGTACCTTCCTCATAGGATTTTTGTGAGGATTAAATGAGTTCATGCCTGTAAATATGTTGAAACAATTCTTAACATATAGAAAATGTCTGCTGCTCTAATAGGTATCCAGTGGTTGTTCTTTTTGATAGGACATTGACCTGTTAGCAGCATTTGACACAGTTCATCACTTCCTCCTCTGTAGCACATTTTTCTTTGTTGTCAGGGGTACCACACTGTTGGTTTTCCTCCCACAACTCTGGTTGCTGATTCTCAGTAACTTTTACTGGATTTTTTTTCATCTCTTGACCTTTAAATGTTGGAGTGCTCAAGAACTTAGTTCTTTAGTGTCTTCTCTTTTTAAATTATATTTACTCTGTTCTCAAGGGGTTTAAGTGGAGATTTAATTATCATATAAATGCCCCCAAATTTATGTCTTCATTCTTGATCCCACTCCTGAATGCTTTATTTCTAGATCCACCTTCCTGCAATATCTCCACTGGACATGTAATAGGCATCTCTAACTGAACATGTTCAAAGCTGACTACTTGATAGGTTATGCCTCCCTTCTTCTCCCCTAAGTTGCTGTTGGCACAGACTAAATCAGGGATTCTTAAGCTGGAGTCCACAGACCCACATAGGGATCTATCAATAAAATTCAGGAGGATCATGTTTTTATTTTCACTAATCTGTAACTGAATTTTAACATTTTCTTCAATTATCAATGTAGTATAGCAATTCTTTTTTACTTGTCTTCTTTAGAAGTCAGATATTTCTATATCATTTTATAGTTGTTGCAGGTATCTTAAAATATTATTAAACTCACCACTACTTCAGAATTACGACACTTATTAGACCTGCCACTAGATATTATTGTGTTAGTGAAGAAGACATGTATTACTGTGCCAAGTTTTAAAAAATATTTTGATAATGACTTTAATATTATTGGGTTTTATAGTAATCCTAATTATTGTATACATTTTATGCTTACCTGGCTTCTAACCTGTTTTGCCTGTTTTTACATTTCATTTAAATGGAATCATACATTGTATACTCTTTGACTTCTAGTTTCTTTCAGCATTGTTAATGAGATTCATCTAAGTTCCTGCCTATAGTTGTGTCTTGTAGAATTTGAAAAAGCATGACAAGTGACATTAAATTAATTCCTCTTGTATGATACCTTGCCCTATGTTGAGAACTGCTACTTTAAAGTTGATTAAGTGGTAATTTTCTGTTTTTGATATAGCCTGAATATATGCTTTTCATAGGTCTGCATGTAGTTTGGTTTTTAGAGCACACTGTACATGTTCAGTGTGATAGATTTTTTTTTCTCAGATTAAATTTGCAACTAAAGCAAAATACCACTGTCAACAAAGCTATTTCAGTTTTATGAACTACATTTTTCGTATTGAAAGGCTTGGAGAGGGATAAGTTATACTGTTGTCCTGAGTTTGAAATTTCTAGCTGAGCTTTTGATTTAGGACAAGAAAATCTAAATTATTCTTGTATCTGGGGTCTCTCACTTATGATTTCAGAGAATCTGATTCACTGAATAAATTTGTTTTCGTAATCTTGCTCTAATGTAGAGCTATAGTTTCCAGCTTTTGGAGAATTATTAAAAGTGACTAGCCTATTTTTATCAGTAACATCTCCTTGCCATTGGACCTGGGTGTGGTCAATGTCAATGTTATTCAGCAATTATAATGAAAACTGTAAAATATCTCTTAAACAATTATTCAGGCCCTTTTGAATGTCAGTTATGATTTTGAAAATCTTAAGCAAATGCCACTGATACTACAGTTCATCAGAATTGATTTGGAAGAGGGGAGGACTTAAATAATTTAATTCTGAAGATACTAAGAATTGGAAGAAAGGATGTGAGCTACATGTTCTGTTTCTGTGAGTTTACTGATGGGGTGGAGTTGTTTTTCTTTCGCTTCTCATTCAGGCAGTTTAGGATTTGATGCAGGTGTTTGTGAATGAGTATGTTCTGTAAGGTCCTGGCATGGTGTTAGTAGTATGTGACTTTTCAAGCATCTCTTTGAACATAAGCTGATTATTAGATTTTATTACTACTATCATTTATTTTAGCAATGTTTTATAATAATGAAAGCCATTAATCTACACATTGTCTAGGAACAGGCTGGAAGTGAAGACTTGGCTATATCATAGAAATATTTCTTGGTAACACTTTGGAGTATATGTGGCATCAGTTAAATTTTGAAGATAGAAGCACATTATTTGAAGTATTTCATGTGTACAAGCTTTTTTCTTTTGAGACAGGGTCTTGCTCTGTCATCCAGGCTGGAACGCAGTCCTATCATCTCAGCTCACTGCACCCTCCACCTCCTGGGCTCAAGCAATCCTCCCACCTCAGCCTCCCAGGTAGCTGGGGCTACAGGCAGACACCACCATGCCCAGTTAATTTTTGAAGTTTTTTTTTTATAGAGACAGGGTCTCACTGTGTTGCCCAGGCTGGTCTCAAACTCCTGGACTCAGGCGGTCCACCCGCCTCAGCCTCCCAAAGTGCTGGGATTACAGGCGTGAGCCATTGTGCCTGGCCTGATTTTTAACTAAAAGGTTTATACAACTATTTAATGATTTTTCATTTAGACATTATCATTTGATTTTCTGCTATGGAATGTCAAATGAATTTTCTGTGGTCTAGTTTTGTTGATGAGAAGTCTCGTGCTACTTGGATTCTTCTTTTTGTGTAGATGACTTTCTAGCTCTACTCTTACCCCAAAAGCTTAAATAAAATTTAATTGTAGTACAAAAAGCACATAATATAACATTACCATCTTAACCATTTTTAAGTGTACAGTTCATATCAGGCCATGGTTGCTGCAAAAAAGAAAAATAAGCATACAGTTCAGTAGTGTTAAGTATATTCACATTATTGTGCAACAAATCTCCAGAACTTTTTCATCTTGCGAAACTGAAACTCTATGCCCATTAAACAACAGCTTCCCCTTTACCCTTCTACCTCCAGTCCATGGTAACTGTCACTCTACTTTCTGTTTCTATGAATTTGGCTGTTTTAGATACCCCATGTAAGTGGAATCATGTAGTATTTGTCTTTTTGTGACTGACATGTTGTCCATGTTGTAGCATGTGACAGGATTTCCTTCACTTTTTTTTAAGGCTGAATAATAATTCATTCTGTGTATATACTACATTTTGTTTATCCATTCATTCGTCATTGGACATTTGGGTTGCTTCTACCTCTTGGCTGTTATGCATAATATGGGTACTACGATCATGGGCGTACAAATAGAAATGTCTCTTTGAGATCCCACTCTCAATTTTTTTGGATACATACACAGAAGTGGCATTGCTGGATCATATGGTTGTTTTATTTATAATTTTTTGAAGAAGCGCCATACTGCTTCCAAAAGCTTTTAAATTTCTTTTAATTCTTGGCCATCTGAAAGTCCATAATGATCTGTCTAAACATGGGATCTCTCCCCTACTCTGCCTCTCCGCCAAGCAGTAGGCTTTGAGTCTGAGTATTTGTATCTTCCCTCAGCTCTGAAAAATTATTTTTGTTTTATTGTTTCTTTGATAATTTCATTTCTTCTCTATTTCTGGAATATTTGGTCCTGCATTGCATTTCCTGGATTGAACCTCTGTGATGGTTCAATTTTTTTTTTTTTTTTTTTTTGAAACAGAGTCTCGCTCTGTCGCCCAGGCTGGAGTGCAGTGGTGCGATCTTGGCTCGCTGTAAGCTCTGCCTCCCGGGTTCACGCCATTCTCCAGCCTCATCCTCCCGAGTAGCTGGGACTACAGGTGCCCGCCACCATGCCTGGCTAATTTTTTGTATTTTTATTAGAGACGGGGTTTCACCGTGTTAGCCAGGATGGTCTCAATCTCCTGACCTCGCCATCTGCTCACCTCGGCCTCCCAAAGTGCTAGGATTACAGGTGTGAGCCACCACGCCCGGCCTTCACCTTTAAATTTTTAAATTTGATACACAGTCCAGGAGATTGCTTTGGCTTACTTTAACTTTCAAAAACCATCAAGAATTTTTGGGTTTTGTTTGTTTGTTTGTTTTTAAGAAGGGGGATGGATTGAGACAGTCATGTTTAAATCTGAAAAGCTGTTTTTTTGTACTGTACTGTGTTCCATTTGTTAACATCCTGTTATTCTATGGAAGCCAGATGAAGTATCTTTTTGAATCTGAGGATTCTGATTTCTGATTTAAAAGAAAAAATCTTCTTTCATTGAGTTTTTTCCTTCTCTTCTCCCAGTGTTTATCATGGCTTTAGTGCTGCTGTGTCTTTCTTTCTTTCTCTCTCTCTCTTTCTGAGACGGGGTCTTGCTTTGTTGCTCAGGCTGGAGTACAACAGTACAATCATGGCTCACTGCAGCCTCAACCTCCCAGGCTTAAGCAGTCCACCCATCTCGACCTCCTGAATTGGCTGGGATCACAGCCACATGCCAACATGACTGGTTAATTTTTTAATTTTTCGTAGAGATGGGACTTTGCTATGTTCCCTGGGCTGGTCTTCAACTCCTGGCCTCAAGCGATCCTCCTGCCTCAGCTTTCCAAAGTGCTAGGATTACAGACAGGCAAGAGCCACTATGCCCAGTTTGCTTGCCTGCCTGCCTGCCTGCCTGCCTGCCTTCCTTCCGCCTCCCCCTCCTCCCCTCCCCCCTCCCCCCACCTACCTCCTCGCCCTCCCCCCATCTCCTCCCCCTCCCCCTCATTTCTTTCTTTTACTGGGATCACATAGCAACAGAGGAAGCAAGATAGAGAGGGGAGGTGCCAGCTTGGGTTTTTTGTTGTTGTTTTTCCCCCAAGCACTTCAGCCTTGATCTCCTGGCTCAGGTAATCTTCCCACCTCAGTCTGGGTAGCTGGGACTACAGGCATGCCACCACCACACCTGGCTAATCTTTTTGTATTTTTTATAGAGATGAAGTTTCACCATGTTGCCCAGGCTGGTCTTGAACTCCTGGGCTCAAGCAGTCCACCTACTTCAGCCTCCCAGAGTGGTGGGATTACAGGTGTGAGCCACCATGCCCAGCCATGCTGCCTTTCTTTCTTCACATGCCTCATTATCCTTAGCTGTTTATACTTATTCTTAAATATGAATACAGAATTCATCTTAAGTTTCTTGAGAAAAGATAGAACACTTCTGCTTTTTGTCTGTATGAGAGGAGACTGGGGTTGATGGTTCTCCATAACTTAGTTTCACCCTCATTCTTACTTGCAGGCATGATCCTATCTTACTACATCTGTGAACGTACTGTGTCTGAGTTCTCAAACTGTCTAGGATTCCCTCCGCAGTTCTAACTTGCTAAGCTACTGGTCCTTCCGTTCTTTTTTATTTATTTTTTTAAATTTATTTTCGAGAGCCTCTGTCGCCAGGCTGGAGTGCAATGGCGTGATCTCAGCTCACTGCAACCTCTGTCTGCCAGGTTCAAGCAGTTCTCCTGCCTCAGCCTCCCAAGTAGCTGGGATTACAGGTGCCTGCCACCATGCCCGGCTAATTTTTTGTATTTTTAGTAGAGATGGAGTTTCGCCATGTTGGCCAGGCTGGTCTCGAACTCCTGACCTCGGGGGTTTCGCCGTGTTGGCCAGGCTGGTCTCGAACTCCTGACCTCGGTTTATCCACCTTGCCTCCCCAAAGTGCTGGGATCACAGGCGTGAGCCACCGTACCCTGCCCATTGTTTTTTATTAATCACTGCTTCATGGCTTCCAAAGGCTTTTGATATCTCTCCCCATTGATGGCATACCTCTCGCCCCCATTTCCTGCTCTTAATTTTTCATTGCTTCGTGTTTTACGCCTTTTTAAAATTTTTTCTTTACTAACATTTTGATGGCATATTGGGAGGGATTAGAGATAAATGGCTTTGTTCCACCTGTCTTGAACTAGAAACCCTTTTATCATATGGATTATATCGTATGAATGTGAATGTTTTCATTACAAAAATATTTCACAAAAGATTAAGCTACCATTGGGCATTGTGGACAGATCATTATTTGATACGAGTAGAGAAATTTGAGTATATTTGATTTTTTTTTTTTTTTTTTTTTTTTTGAGACCGTCTTGCCCTGTTGTCCAGGCTGGAGTGCAGTGGCCCAATCTCAGCTCACTGCAGCTTCTGCCCCCAGGTTCAAGCGATTCTCTTGCCTCAGCCTCTCAAGTAGCTGGGACTATAGGTGCCCACCACCACATCCAGCTAATTTTTTTGTGTATTTTTAGTAGAGACAGAGTTTCACCATGTTGGCCAGGCTGGTCTCGAACTCCGGACGATAGGTGATCTGCCCGTCTCAGCCTCCCAAAGTATTGGGATTACAGGCGTGAGCCACTGTGCCTGGCCAAGTATATTTGATTTTGAGAAAATATTGAAACTTACTCTCATGTCTTTTTTTCCTGTATCACTTTTTGAGGCTTTTCTCCCCTTTGCTTGTTCTTACTTTTTAAGGCATTTTTTCATTTCTTTTGAAAGTAATTTTAAAGAACTCTCAAAAAATTTAGTAGGCAGATACATTTAAATGAGTTGATCTTTTTATTTGTAAGCGTTAGACCAGGCGTCTGTTCAAACAGAAGTGACATTTATTTTGGCTAAACAGTTTCTGTTCTACATATGTGTTTACATAGCATTTTCACACTCCGTAAATTGAACAGAGCAAGTACCCATATTTTTGTTGACTAAGTTTTACTGTAATATTTGTCAAGGAAATGGGTATTTAATGACCATTTAATAATAAAAGAAATTGTATACAATTATTGTGTTGAAATAAGATTTTACTGAGACACGAACTGTTATATCAGTGTGTGCAGCTTATTTGAATAGTTTGGCAGCATGAACATTTTTGCTTCTTAACATAAGGATCCATGTTCTCATCACTAAGATTTAACAGACATTAACATTTTGCTGTTTGCTTCAAATTGATCTCATAGAGAAATGTTAACCAACTTTAAATATTACCACTTCACTATTTCCCTTGAAGTAAGTACTATCAAGTTGGTCTTAGTAGTTTTAGTGTTTATACTACTCAAGCGTGTTTTTAAATACTTTTGCCACATATTCGTGTATGTAAACTAATCTGTTGCTTTGTAAATTTTATTTGTTTGTGTTTTTGTTTTTTTGAGACGGAGTCTCATTCTGTTGCCCAGGCTGGAGTGCAGTGGAGTGATCTCGGCTCACTGCAACGTGCATCCCAGGTTCAAGCTATTAGCCTGCCTCAGCCTGCCGAGCACCTGAGATTACAGGCGCCCGCCACCATGCCCGGCTGATATTTTTCTATTTTTAGTAGAGACAGGGTTTCACCATATTGGCCAGGCTGGTCTCGAACTCCTGACCTTGTGATTCGCCTGCCTCAGCCTCCCAAAGTGCTGGGATTGCAGGCGTGAGCCACCGCGCCCAGCTTCTGCTTTGTAAATTTTATAACTTTGCATAATGGCATCACACTGTATGTATCATTTTCCAGCTACTTTGTTTTGATTTACTCATGGTGATACAAGTTAATGTAATCCATACTTTTAAATTCTGTAGAGATTTACATTGTATCAGCATCATTGTATGCTTCTGCTTGTATATATGTGAAAATTTCTCTGGGTGGATACTCTATAACCAACAATTCTTCAGGAAATTATATGCATTTTTATTCTACCAAATATCACTCTGGAGATTTCTCATGCTGTTTGGGTTCCTAATTCTTTATCTGTGACTTATTTTTTCCCCCTTTTTCCCTCTGGGAAATTTTAGGTTTTATCTTTATCATCAGTGTTTTGAAATTTCAGTTGCTTTTTGTGTCTCTGTGTGTGTGTGGTCGGTTCTACTTTCAATCCTGACACTTAGGGTGTTTGGTTCTCTTTCCTTTTCTTTTTCTCTCTGTCATAGCTGTTAGTTTCAGGACTGATCCTGTAGCTTTCTTAGTTTTATTCCTTACTACTTTGAGTCTGTTTGGTTTTTGTGAGGGGGAGGGGTCTGGGGGATTTTACTTTGGATTTTTTTTTTTTTCAGTTTGATTTTCTAAACTTCTATTGAAAATTTTTTGTCATTTTAATTATTGTTATGTTATGTTATGTTATGTTATGTTATTGTATTGAGATGGAGTCTTGCTCTGTCGCCCAGGCTGGAGTGCAATGGCGCGATCTCAGCTCACTGCAACCTCCATCTCCCGGGTTCAAGCGATTTTCCTGCCTCAGCCTCCCGAGTAGCTGGGATTACAGCCCACAACCATGCCCGGCTAATTTTTGTATTTTTAGTAGAGACGGGGTTTCGCCATGTTGGCCAGGGTGGTCTCGAACTCCTGACCTCAGGTGATTCGCCTGCCTCTGCCTCCCAAAGTACTGGGATTACAGGCATGAGTCACTATGCCTGGCCTGTCATTTTTATTTTTAAAATGTTTTCTTTAACTCGACATTATAATCTTACATATTTATTAGGTACAAAATGATGTTATAACATATGTATGCAGTGTAAAATGATTGAATCAAACTAATGAACATATCTATCACCTTAAATAATTATTATTTATTCCACCTGTCTAACCACAACTTTTTATCCTTTGATCAACATCTCCCCATTTTGCACCACCCTCCCAGCCTCTGGTAACTACCATTCTGCTCTCTGCTTCTATGAGTTTGATTGTTTTAGATGTCACATGCAAGTGAGAATATACAATATTTGTCTTTCTATTCGTGGCTTATTTTACTTAGCATAATATCCTCCAGGTTCATCCATGTTGTTGTAAATGACAGAATTTCCTTCTTTTTTTTAAGGCTGAACAGTATTCCATTGTGTATATATACACCACATTTTCTTTATCCATTCATTCATTGATGGACACTTAGGTTGATTGCATAACTTGGTTTTGGTAAATAATGCCACAGTGAACATGGGAGTGCAGATACTTCTTCCACATACTGAATTCAGTTCCTTAGGGTTGTATACCCAGAAGTGGGATTGCTGGATCATATGGTAATTCTGGTTTTAGTTTTTTGAGGAATAGATAGTTGTCCAGAATTACTGTAATTTACATGCCCACCATCAGTGTACAAGGGTTCACTTTTCTCCACATCCTTACCAATACCTGTTATCTTTTCCTAATAGCCATTCTGACAGGTGTGAGATGATATGTCATTGTGCCTTTAATTTGCGTTTCCCTGATGATTAGTGAGGTTGAGCATTTTTTCACATATCTATTGGCCATTTGTATGCCATTTTAATTTCAAAAAGCACTTTTCTTTCCTCTGAATTTTTTTATTTTGAAAAAAATTTTTTTTAGAGACATGTTCTCACTCTGTTACCCAGGCTGAAGTACAGTGGCCCATCACTACAGTCTTGAACTCCTGGGCTAAAGCAGTCCTCCCGCTGCAGCTTCCCTAGTAGCTAGGACTGCATGTGCTTGCCACTGTACCCAGCTAATTAAATTTTTTTTTTCTTTTTTCTTTTTTTTTTTGAGAGACAGAGTCTCGCTCCATTGCCCAGGCTGGAGTGCAGTGGCATGATCTCAGCTCACTGTAACCTCCGCCTCTCAGGTTCAAGTGATCCTCCTGCCTCAGCCCCCCCAGTAGCTGGGATTACAGGCACATGCCACCATGCCCGGCTAATTTTTGTATTTTTAGTAGAGATGGGGTTTTACCGTGTTGGCCAGGCTGGTCTCGAACTCCTGACGTAAGGTGATCCACCCGCCTTGGCCTCCCAAAGTGCTGGAATTACAGGCGTGAGCCACTGTGCCCGGCCTAAAAAATTTTTTTTTATAGAGACAGAGTTTCACTTTGTTGTCCAGGCTGGTCTCGAGCTACTGGCCTCAAGCAATCCTCCTACCTTGAACTCCGAAAGCGCTGGGGTTGCAGGCATGAACTACTGCATCACCCAGCCTGGTTTTGTTTATTTGTTTGTTTGTTTGTTTTTAATATCTTTTTGGTTCACGAATACAATACTTTTTTATTTCTCTTAAGAATGTTTTTCCCTAGTCCCTGCATGGTTTTTTCCTTCTGATTCCTTTTTGTTTGATTTATTTTGCTTTTCATGTTGTATGTTTCCTTTCAGTATCTGGTAATCTTTGGATAGCTCCTCATATTTAAGTGTAGCCCTGACAGCCTTGACAGGGATGTCATTTGATAGGCCTCACTGTAGGATGATTGTGGAGACCAGGCATTTTATGGAGTATTCCTGTGTGTAAGTAATCTGTGGGTACTTTCTCTGGGACTATTGAATTTCCTCAGAGAGCAATAGAGCTGTTGCCTGCTTGTGGTTTCCTTGATTTCTGGGAGTTGGTAAAGAAGGCTGAGCAGGCCGGGTGCATTGGCTCATGCCTGTAATCCCAGCACTTTGGGAGGCCGAGGCGGGTGGATCACGAGGTCAGGAGATGGAGACCTTCCTAGCTAACACGGTGAAACCCCATCTCTACTAAAAATGGAAAAAATTAGCCGGGCGTGGTGGCGGGTGCCTGTAGTCCCAGCTACTTGGGAGGCTGAGGCAGGAGAATGGCGTGAACCTGGGAGGCGGATCTTGCAGTGAGCCAAGATCACGCCACTGTACAAAAAAAGAAGGCTGAGCATATCAGCATTCATTAAGCAAATTAAGCAAATTTATGGTTTATATCACTGTTTTTCTGTAAGGCTTCTTACTCTGGTCCTCAGCTAAATCTGCTATCTCTAAACCCAGAGTCTCTATAGTTCACTCTTTGCAAGATAAACCTCCAGTCTTTTGCTTTTTTTTTTTTTTTTGAGACAGGGTCTCACTCTGTCACCCAGGCTGGAGTGCGGTGGCGCAGTCACTGCAACCTCCACCTCTTGGGTTCAAGTGATCTTCCTGCCTCAGCCTCCTAAGTAGCTGGGATGACAGGCGCGTGCCACCACACCAGGGCTAATTTTTGTACTTTTAATAGAGACAGGGTTTCACCATATTGGCCAGGCTGATCTCGAACTCCTGACCTCAGGTGATCTGCCCACCTCAGCCTCCCAAAGTGCTGGGATTACAGGCGTGAGCCACCCCACCTGGCCTTTTTTTTTCTTTTTTCAAGAGACAGGGTCTCACTCTGTCGCTCAGGCTAGAGTACAGTGGCATGATCATAGTTCACAACAGCCTCAATCTCTTGGGCTCAAGTGATCCTCCTGCCTCAGCCTCCCAGGTAGCTGGTGCTGCAGGCATATGCCACCATCCTAGGCTAATTTTTTCCCCAATTTTTTTTTTTAGTAGAGATAGGGTCTTGCTGTGTTGCCCAGGCGGTCTCGAACTCCTGGTCTCCAGTGATCCTCCCACCTAGGCGTCCCAAAGTGCTTGGATTCCAGGCATAAGCCACCATGCCCAGCCCAGACATGTATTAAAACTACCAAACAGGCCAGGTGTGGTGGCTCACACCTGTAATTCCAGCACTTTTGAGGTGGGAGGATTGCTGGAGGCCAGGAGTTCAAGGCTGCAGTGAGCTATGATTGTACCACTGCACTCCAACATGGGTGACAGAGCAAGATCCTGTCTCTAAAAATAAAAAATACATGTCTGCAACCTATTTAGTAATCTTCTCCTTTGAGTGGTGGGGTCTACGTTCCTTTGTCTTCAATCTGAACAAGACTTAGTGACTTGCTTGTAACCAATAATGCAGCAGAAGTGACTTCTGAGGGTGGGTCAGAAAATACCATGTAGCTCTGCCTGGGAAACCAAGTGACATGTAAGAAGCCTGACCATGTTGAGATCCTCAAACTGGAGAGGCCACATAAAGATACTCCTTGGGACAGTCTCAGCTAAATTCCTAGCCAACATCCCTCATCAGCTGCCTATCATGTTAAGTGAGCTTTCAGGTGACTTTCTCCCCATCCAATATTTGTGTGCAATAATATGAGAAAACCCAAGTGAGAACTGTCCACTTGAACCCTTACAATTAATGAGCCAATACTGATACATTGTTAGCTAAAGCCCATTATTTATTTGCATTTTCTTAGCTTTAACCTAATGTCCTTTTTCTATCCAAGATCCCATTAAGGATGTACCACATTACATTTAGTCATCATGTCTCCTTAGGCCCCTGTTGGCTGTGGCAGTTTCTCAGGCTTTCCTTGTTTTTTATCACCTTGACAATTTTGAGGAGTACTGGTCAGATATTTTGTAGGATGATTAGACTGGGGTTATTATGGATTTTGTTTTGGAGGAAGACCACTGAGGTAAAGTGCCTTTCTCATTAGATTATGCCAAGAATATAAACCGTTGATGTCAAGTTTGATTACCTGGCTGAGGTAGTGTTTGTTAGATTTCTCCACTGTAGAGTTATTCTCTCCCTCGTTTTCATTTTGTACTTTTTGAAAAGAAAATAACTGCCCATTCCACCCTTATGAGGTGGGAAGTTGTACTTGACCTCTTTGAAGGTGGAAGATCTACATAAACTATTTGGCATTCTTCTGCATTAAAGGTTTGTGTGGTATCCCCATTCATTTACGTATTCAATCCTTTATTTTTATCAGCAAAGACTCATGAATATTTGTACTATGGGTTATAATCCAATATTACATTATTTTGTTGCTCAGATTGTTTATCCATTAAAAAAGAAAATGATCTGTCATAGACCAAGAGTGGTTATAACATCTCAGAAATAGAATCACTGGATCGGAGTTTCCAATTATTATATAATCTTGGTATTTTTAGGATACATTTCTAAGCCACCTAGCATGATTTGCAAAATCACAGGTGGAGAGATTTTCCATAGCCAGTCCACCTTGCTTCATCCAACACTGTACTTGGAATGACTTAACTGAGGCTTACCTTTTAGTTTTCATTTTTTAAATAAACTTTTAATGTTGAAATAATTTCAGATTTACAGAAAAGTTTGCAAAGGTAGTACAGAGTCTTCCCCATCTACCCCCTACCCAGTTCCCACTAACGTTAACTTTTTTTTTTGAGACAGGGTCTTGCTCTGTCACCTGTCATACCACTGGAGTGCAGTGGTATAATCAGGGCTCACTGCAACCTCAACCTCCCAGGCTCAGGAGATCTCCCACCCCAGCCTCCTGAGTAACCCAGGCTACAGCCGTGTGCCACCATGTCTGGCTAATTTTTAATTTTTTGTAGAAATCGGGTCTCATTATGTTGTCCAGGCTGACCTCGAACTCCTGGGCCCAAGTGCTTCTACCTTGGCCTCCCAAAGTGTTGAGATTACAGGCATGAGCTACCACACTTGCCCACTAATGTTAGCTTTTTGCATTTACTGTAGTGCATTTATCAAAAACTAAAAAAAAAACTAACATTACTCTTCTGTTAACTAAACTCTAGTCTTTGGATTTCACCAGTTTTTCTAGTAATTCTGTTTATCTGTGTCAGTATCCAGTCAGGGATATGACATTGAGTTGCCTTTTGAACCCCTGAACATTTATATAACTATTATTTATTTTTTAAAAGGAAGAAAAAAGCTTGTAATACACTAGCCACTGAAGCCCAGAGTTTGAGAATGCAAGATTTAGGCTAGTCTTAATAGGTTCGATTTCTGATTTGCCACTTAGTTGTGTTGTCTGGATACCCTAGGTATCCCAGTTTTCTCAATGGTAAAATGAGAATATAAATAGTGCTAACCTTACTAAGTTGTTATTAGAATTAAATGATATAGTGTATATCAGTATCTTAGTGTAGTGCCTGACATATAGAACTCATTAAAAAATGAGGCATTGTTATTGCTATTTATGTTACTTTTCTAGTCGAAAGAGCAACATACTAGCCTTCAGAAACCTTTGGGAAAAATTTTATCCATGAGCCTGAAGCGTCCCTAACACCACCTCATTTTCTTTGATAGGAAGCAGATGGGATTGACAGATTGTGCTGTTCTTAAGCAAGGCTTGCCAATGTCCATGTGCCCCCTCTAAAAAAGTGTGCCAAGTGCAGTAAGGAGGAGAATTTTGAAGTATTTGGTCGTCTTTTTTTGAAGTTTTGTGATTTTTTTGTTTGTTTGTTTTTGAGACAGTCTTGCTCTGTTGCCCAGGCTGGAGTACAGTGGCACGATCCCGGCTCACCACAACCTCCGCCTCCCAGGTTCAAGAAATTCTCCTGTCTCAGCCTCCCGAGTAGCTGGGATCACAGGCACCCACCACCATGCCCGGCCAATTTTTGTATTTTTAGTAGAGACGGGGTTTCACCGTGTCGACCAGGCTGGTCTCAAACTCTTTGCCTCAAGTGATCAGCCCGCCTCAGCCTCCCAAAGTGCTGGGATTACAGGCATGAGCCACCGCACCCAGCCTGAAGATTTTTTATTAAAGGTCTCCCTGATAATTGTTTGCTTTTTTGTTATTTGTTTTTCTAAAGAGTAGAATTTAAATAAGTTAATGTTTGTGAAGCATTTAAGACAGAGCCTACCACAGAACAAAGCACTACAGAAGTATTTGCTTATTCCTTGGTCCCTCAAATAAGATAAAAGCGTAACATAATGTGCCTCTGGTGCAAAAATGAAATGAAATAATAAGAGGTACGAGGGCCATTAACTCTCTTAGATTACTTCCCTGGTTGTCTCTGCAGGGGCTTGGTTTTGGACCAGACCTATCTGCAGTCTGCCCCATCATGCTCTTAAGACTGTTGAAGATTCTTACTTTTGGTCATAGGGCTGGTAAAAGTGCAGGTAGTGTCTGGCATTTGTAATTACTAGGGAATAAAGGGAGAATGAATTAGTTTAAGCAGTTTTTTCACTACGTATTTTGCAGTTTAAAATTTCATTACAATCACAAGTATCCCGTATATGGCTACTAGAAAGAAATGGTCCTGGCCAGGCGTGGTGGCTCGTGCCTGTAATCCCAGCACTTTGGGAGGCCGAGGTGGGCGGATCACAAAGTCAGGAGTTCAAGACCAATCTGGCCAACATAGTGAAACCCCATCTCTACTAAAAATACAAAAAATTAGCCGGGTGTGGTGGCGCGTGCCTGTAATCCCAGCTACCCGGGAGGCTGAGGCAGGAGAATGGTGTGAACCTGGGAGGCGGAGGTTGCAGTGAGCCAATATCATGCCACTGCACTCCAGACTGGGCGATAGAGCAAGATTCCATCTCAAAAAAAAAAAAGAGCCGGGTGTGGTGGCAAGTGCCTGTAGGTCTCAAAAAAAAAGAGCCAGGTATGGTGGCACGTGCCTGTAGTCCCAGCTACTTGGGTGGCTGAAGGAGGAGAATCGCTTGTGAACCTGGAGGTGGAGGTTGCAGTGAGATGGCACCACTCAACAGAGTGAGACTGCATCCCCTCACCCCCCAAAAAAGAGAAGTGATTTAATAAATACAACCAACAATTCTGTTTCATTTGCATTTAAGTATCTTTTAAAGTTGTCTTTTCAGATGAAATAGCCTATACAAGCAAGCATATAAAAATGTACTTAGAACTAGGCTTTAAAATCATTGTATCACAGAGAATTAAACCAGCATGTTCAAAAGTAATCAAGCATATTCTGTTACATTGCTCTCAGTACAAAATATGACATTCTACTGATAGAATGAAAAATAATTTTTACATGATTTTAATCTTATCCTTTCAGGACTCTTTTTCTATAAATACATTTGTAATTTATTAATACAGTATCACGTATAACCCAGGAAAATTATAAAACTGGTATGTAACTTATAAATATTTACATATATATATCGAATGGTTCATCAGATTTTTTAAAATGGGGATATGTAATTTTATTGTAAAGTTCAATAATGATCATACCTGGAAAAAATCTCACAAAGATACGTAGACCCAAATGGAGGTAAATTGATCTAGACCAGTGTCTCTCAAAACCTTAAATCACCAGCATGCTTTTTTGGTGATTCCATCTAAGATCTAGTGAAAAAAATCCTTAGGTGTGGGAATAGGGCTATGAAGTGTGCATTTTGAGCAGATATAACAGCAAACATTTTATGGTGTTTATTGTGTTTTAAGTGCTGTTTTAAGCACTTTACATTGACTCATTCTTCACAGCAGCCCTATGAGGTATAGGTACAGGTGACTAAGAAATTTGCCCAAGGTCACCTAGTTAGAGTGTAGGGTTAGCATTGTATGTAGAAAACATACCAGAGAATTCTTTTGCATACTTTTGGGAACCATTACTCTAGTCTAAGTCATTTGAAATTGGGAAAGTTTAATTCTATAAAATAGTAAAGTTGGATAGGCGGGGAGAGGGTGATGCATAGTAGTACTTTCCAGTTCTAAGGATTTTAAGTCTTTGTCAGTCAACACCGGGTAGCTACTTCATGGATTTTAAGTTCAGCAAAGTGAAGTCCATTTTTTAGCACCATGTTAAAGGTATGTTTTTAACAGAATCAAAGTAATGATACGGTTTTCAGTTTTGTAGATACATAGTAAAAGTGATAAAACCAAATGTGTGTAGAATGGAGATTTTTATGTTTTAATTGAATTTTGGGGTTGTCTTTAGGTTCACTGTGAGGAGAAATCTTGATTTCAATACTTGCTTTTGAAAGTCTTCTAAAATATATTAGTATACCTTCCTGCCTTGATTTATTGAACAAGATGACTCACTGTTTTGAATATTCTCATTGTCCAGTCTTCTATAAACTTACATGTCAAACCCTAGACTCACCTTGTAAATTAAATCAGAATAAAATTATTAACGAAGTTTTATTTCTTGTTTTTCCTTTCTCCTAGAACAGTGGTCTCAACGTGGCTGCACATACAAGTCACCAGAGAGGCTTTTAAAAGATGATATCTGTGTCCCATCCCTAGGAATTCTGATTTAATTGGTCTGATTATTCTTACGCACTAGGGCTGAGAAACCACTGTTCTGTAGGATGTAGGGGAGGAAATTTCTTGGACTTTTGTTGTTGCTCCCGTAAATTAGGATAATACTAAAAAAAAAAAATACTTGAGGTAGGAGTTACTAGACTATAGAGGGAATATTGTAGATATATTTTCTGTCAAATTTAAACATTTAACACCTGCATTTTTTATTTCAGATTTATTGCTAAACATGGGTGCATTTTTGGATAAACCCAAAACTGAAAAACATAATGCTCATGGTGCTGGGAATGGTTTACGTTATGGCCTGAGCAGCATGCAAGGATGGAGAGTGGAAATGGAAGATGCACACACAGCTGTTGTAGGTATTCCTCACGGCTTGGAAGACTGGTCATTTTTTGCAGTTTATGATGGTCATGCCGGATCCCGAGTGGCAAATTACTGTTCAACACATTTATTAGAACACATCACTACTAATGAAGACTTTAGGGCAGCTGGAAAATCAGGATCTGCTCTTGAGCTTTCAGTGGAAAATGTTAAGAATGGTATCAGAACTGGATTTTTGAAAATTGATGAATACATGCGTAACTTTTCAGACCTCAGAAATGGGATGGACAGGAGTGGTTCAACTGCAGTGGGAGTTATGATTTCACCTAAGCATATCTACTTTATCAACTGTGGTGATTCACGTGCTGTTCTGTATAGGAATGGACAAGTCTGCTTTTCTACCCAGGATCACAAACCTTGCAATCCAAGGGAAAAGGAGCGAATCCAAAATGCAGGAGGCAGCGTGATGATACAACGTGTTAATGGTTCATTAGCAGTATCTCGTGCTCTGGGGGACTATGATTACAAGTGTGTTGATGGCAAGGGCCCAACAGAACAACTTGTTTCTCCAGAGCCTGAGGTTTATGAAATTTTAAGAGCAGAAGAGGATGAATTTATCGTCTTGGCTTGTGATGGGATCTGGGATGTTATGAGTAATGAGGAGCTCTGTGAATTTGTTAAATCTAGGCTTGAGGTATCTGATGACCTGGAAAATGTGTGCAATTGGGTAGTGGACACTTGTTTACACAAGGTATGTAAACTTTTTTGTCGTTAAAATAACATGTTAATTTTGAAAAGTTACGGTAGGTAAAGTTAAGCAAACTTAAAATTTTAAAACTTTTAATATTTTCACAGAAGCTGTATATTTTGAAATACTTTACCAGAAATGAAACCACTGTTTTCTTTGCCATCCCTGTTTGTCCCAGCCTTCTAATTTGAAAATTAAGCTTGATAAATGTGAGGCATTTGTTGTCATTTAAGTATTTGATAGCTCGTTGCTATAGCAAAAGCATTTACAGAGTGACTTTTTCTTGACATTGGCAGTAACCATCTTATGCCTGATTGTGAAGCAGCTTGATAAAATATGTATATAGTAGAATTCTGTACTAGATACTACTAAAAGATCAAGAGCCATGTGAAATATTGGAAGATGTACTAGATGCCTAGCCTATATAAAATTTAGTCCTGAGCCTCCTAGCAGTGAAGACAAAAACTGAAATAAAAATATGGGTTGTATATTTCTCATTGTCTTCTAAAAGCAGCTCTTATCTGGCAATACAATCTAAAAAGGATTTACATGTGGCTCTCTATGTAAGTAATACATGACTTGATGGATAGTATCTTTTGTAGAAGATAAAATTCTTTTCATATAGATGTTTTTATTATTTCTGATTAAAAACCAAAGGCTTATATAAAACATAATCTTGTGAAAAATTCCTGTGGAACGCTAAAGTTTATTTAGATTTGTAATTTTCTATGAATCATTGCTTGATACAGTAATAGAAAAAAAGACCAGAGTAATAGATAATTGGCAATCCTTTGAATGTCTTTAAAATACTCAGTTGTTTCAAGTGGGTTTTTGACAGCATCTATATATAATTCAATTAAAATTTGAGTTATCTGGCCAGTGTCTGGAGTGTGTAAGTATTTGACTGAAATACTTTTATTTATATGAAATAAATAAAAGGGTTTGACTTATTTATTATGTCTAGATTAGAACCATTGTATCTCCCTACTCCAAAATTTACTGTGGAAGGTATGGGCATAACCTTTTCAGAAAGGATCTCTGGGTCTCTGGAAATGCCCAGATTTTGGTTAAGTACAGATTTATTTTTAATAGAATGGAAAGAGACAGTTTTAAAAACAGAAGATTTAAAGGCCGTTCTTGTCAGTGGACAGCCTTTTTCTGAAAGGATTTTAATGATGGTACCCTCTAGCTCCTCTGATTTTTATTTTTAACACACTGTATCTTTTTACTTCTGGATGAGTTAAGAAGTATTGATGGTTGTCAGTGATCAAATAGTAAGTGGGTCTAAAATTAATGTATTTGTCTTTGAACTCTAAATGAAGCAATTCTGACCTGTAGATTTTTGAGACAAGCATAGGCGTATGTTTGTTGCCTGACTAGCTAATGAAAACAGCGTTTTCCCCAATTATAAAAAAAAAAGTATATACTTATTATTGGAAAAAAAATCCAGATGATAAAGAAAATATAAAGAAACACTCAAAATTTTGCCATCCACCTAAGTCAGCTACTTTCATTGTTGTGGTGTATATTGTTCCAGTCTTTTCTGCCTGCCTGCGAGTGTGTGTATTTTTGTAAAACCGAGATGATTATACTTGTTATTCTACAGCCTGCCTTTTCCAACAATATATTGTAGAGAGATCTC
Source organism: Pongo pygmaeus (assembly GCF_028885625.2). NCBI lineage: Eukaryota > Metazoa > Chordata > Mammalia > Primates > Hominidae > Pongo > Pongo pygmaeus. The sequence continues at coordinate 89,527,128 of NC_072385.2, read as the reverse complement.
CATGCCTATAAGTATTGATCGGTATCATTTTTCTTGGCTGCATAGTATTTTATTGAAAGAATGTGGTTGTGAGGGAGTAGCCAAAAAATCTATTAGGTCTGTAATTTGGACTAAGGAAAGAAGTTTGTGTTAGTAGATTAACTCACTTATCCATTGAAGGGATGCTAGTTTTTGAGGATTTTGACTCGACCCTTCTGAATGAGGTTTAAATATTTCTGGTGGTATATCTTCACTTGCTAGCTTTTATCAATTTAGAGTGATTAAATGTTCATGTTGATAGTGTTAAAAGATTCTAGATGGCATCCTAGAATCTCAGAAATGAAGAATGATAATAACAGACAAGAAGTTGGGGCCCATGATTCATTCAATGTTAATGGAAGCTGACCATCATAGTTCCTTCTAATGGAGCTGCATTCAAATTGAAATCAGTTTGGAGGTTTGAGTTGAAACAAAACAGACTTAAAATTATTTTTGAACCTTTGAAAGTTACTTATGGAAACCTTCATTTCTGTTTAACTTCGTAATTTTGTCTTTCCATTTATTTGTATTTGTAAAAGCAAGGGTTAGCAATAAGATCAAATATAATTACTTTGAATTTACTCAGAAAAATTGTAAGTTAAAAATTCATGGAAAGCACTTAGCGATTGCTCAGTAGTTACCTGCTTTAAGAGGAGAGGAAACATTAATAAGTAGATGTTTCCCTGATAAAAGATTTAAATGAAGTCTTAGTTTTTTCTAACACCTCCATCACTTGTCATACTTTCATGATTTATAAGCACTTTTATCTTAACTCATTAAATCTTGGGAGGTTATCATAATCATAATCATAATCGTGGTAGTATTAGTAAATTATTGCTTTCTGTAAGCCAAATGCTATTCTAAATACTTTACATATTTTAACTCATGTAATTTTCACAACCATATGAGGTAGTTAGGATCACGAGGTCAGGAGATCGAGACCATCCTGGCTAACACAGTGAAACCCTGTCTCTACTAAAAAATAGAAAAAATCGGCCGGGCGTTGTGGTGGGCGCTTATACTCCCAGCTACTCAGGAAGCTGAGGCAGGAGAATGACGTGAACCCGGGAGGCGGAGCTTGCAGTGAGCCGAGATCACGCCACTGCACTCCAGTCTGGGTGACAGAGTGAGACTCTGTCTCAAAAAAAAAAAAAAAAAAAAAGATAAGCATTTTTCAGGGTTGCCAATTAATATTAATCTGTAAGTATTGGATGACTATGGTCAGGTATTATCCTATTTAAATTAGGTATTTAACTCGAGGGGAGAATGGGAGCTAAGAAAGCAACCCTCCCATTTTATTTCTAATGCTGGCATTTATGGTGTTTACTGCCAACTAATTTCGGGTTGTTTAAAATATGTAACTGCCACTTGCATAGCTTTTCATAACTTGTAAATTATACATACTTATTAATCCTCATAGTAACTTTCTGAGGTGAACAAAATAAAAGTTTTTATTTTTTAATTTGCAAGTAAGGAAATGGAGGTTGTTTGATAATAAAAGATATCCGTAAGTCATATACTTGGTGAGTATTGAGGCTGAGACTAGTTTTCCGACTCAAGTTTAGTATTTTTGTTAGCAATATTTCCCAGAAGGGTCTGATAAAATAAAGAAGAGTGTGTGTGGGGGGGGTGGGGGGGGCAGGGTGGGTGTGTGTGTGTGTCTGTCTGTGTGTTTCGGTTTTCATGGTCTGAGAAATTTTTCCCCAAGGGAAACATTAAGACTAAATATTTTTTTGTAACAAATACAAAGATATTTGAAGTAAAGTGATTCCCCATGATGTTTCTGCTTTCCAGTCTCATCTCCCTTAGGGAACCACTGCTTATGGTTTGCTGTATATCTTTCCAAATGGTTATTTGTGATTATTGATAGAAATGTATAAACATAAAATAGGATTTTTTCTTTTTTTCTATTTTACAGAAAGATCATGCTATGTTTGTTACTTTGTCACCTGTTTTTTTCTTAAATTATAAAAGTCAGTATTCTTTTAAGTGGTTCTTTTAAAACATTATTTGATTCTCCAAAATTTCATTTATATACCATCTACCAGAAGCCTATTTATTTTAAAACATGAGATAGTACCTCATAGTTGGATAAAATTGAGGGAAATTATCATTTTCCAAAGGCAACATCATTCTATATTAATTTATATAACATAGAAAATGTAACCCCCTCAATAATTGTTTAGTTCTAAACTCAGGAGAATTGCTTGAACCTGGGAGGCAGACATTGCAGTGAGCTGAGATCGCGCCATTGCACTCCAGCCTGGGCGACAGAGTGAGACTCCATCTCAAAAAAACGAAAACAAACAAAAAACTGTATCAGATTATTTTCTGTTTAAGTTTAGGTGCCCTTATTTATGGCAGGGGCACTGGCTTCTTTGATCTAGTACTATAATTATTGAGAGTGTTAACTGCTATGTTGTAAAAAGTAAAAAGAACATGTAATAATCAATTTTTATATGCAGAGCTAATTTCTTTACTTATCCAAACTGGATTTAGAAAAAAAAAAAAAACATGTTTTATTTATGGACTTAGTGAAAACTTTGTACTGATTATACAAGGATGATTTGTCTCTAAAAAACAGAATGGCACAAAGGAAAGGACCTTTTCTATTGCTGTATAACAGCTACTGAAACATATTTATACTTGGTGTTAAGGGGAAAGCCATCTTTACATAGAAATAGAAGCAAGCCAGGCAAGGTGGCTAAGAAGCAACATCACTGAAATCACACATGCCTGACATGTAAATATAAATTATTTCCTTTAAATATCTTTGGAGAACCATAAATTTATTGGAACTCTCTTTCAATTAATTTTCCAAAAGTATTTATATTTTATAACTTATAAAAATCGAATGGAAATTAGATAAGGAAATGTTCAACAATGCTCATGTTGTTGTTACCAAAACTAAAAAGGGTTAAAAGAAATTAGATTTCTAAAAGTGTAAGGTTATTAATTCCGTTTATGCATAAAATTGCTTTATAAAATGTAATTATGCTTGATTCCTTTTTTGTTGTTGTTTTGTTTTAGAAGGGGTGTCTCACTATGTTGCCCGGGCTTGTGTCAAACTCCTGGCCTCAAATGATCCTCCTGCCTCAGCCTCCCAAACTGCTGGGATTACAGGCAGCCACCATGCCCAGCTGTTTGATTCTTGAATGTCCATGGTGTACTTTAAAATTATTTTTAATTAAAAAGTTTTGCTTGACCTGCCCTTATGACATTTATACAAGTATATTCATATAACCAAACACATACAGTATTTCTAATATAAAAGTTTTGGTGGGTTTCATTAAGGAATGAAATTAATTTGGCCAATTTGGAAATTCTTGTTCTTCCAGATAACCAGGAATCTAATGAAATACTCATGTTGGTTCCTTCTTCTAAAGCACAACAATCTGTGACAAGTTAATTTATTTTGAAGTCTTCTGAAGACCCAACCTTCACTGCCTTCAAACTTTACTCCCATTGAATTAGGAGGTGAAGGCAGAAGTTATTCAAGGCCACCTGTCTTTTGGGCTGTGTCATGTAGGTTCTGAAAGGCGCAAGTCTGAACCAAGCCATGCCTGCCTAGATTCTAACCATAATAACTGAAAAGACTAGAATGAGTGTGGTCTTGGTTTCTTTCACTTAAGTTGGCAAATTTGGCAAACTCCACTATCAGACAAAATAGCCTACTACCTCCATTGACTTAGTTTTTTAGAGTGAACAGAAAAAGAAAGTTTGAAAAAAAAAAATCATTATTCCAAGAACAGTTTCATCTGCTCCTGCTCTTAGAAACTGAGTTAAAGTAGTATATCTTTAGAAAAAGTAATGAGAAGATATTTTTAATTTATTGCACGTAATCTCATGGTACTAGAGTAGTGTGTATTATATGCTTTTTTTTTTTTTTTTTTGAAAGAGAGTCTTGCTCTGTTGCCCAGGCTAGAGTGCAATGGTGTCATCACGGCTCACTGCAATCTCCACCTCCCAGGCTTAAGCGATCCTTCCACCTTAGCCTCCCAAGTAGCTGGGACCTGGGACTACAGGTGTGCGCCACCAAGCCCAGTTAATTGTTATATTTTTTGAAGAGACAAGGTTTTGCCATGATGCCCAGGCTGGTCTGGAACTCTTGGGCTAAAATTAAAATGGTCTGCTCGCCGAGGCCTCCCGAAGTGCTGGGATTACAGCCATGAGCCACAGTGCCTGGCTTTATGCTTTTTTTTTTTTTTTTCCCAGGCTGGAGTACAGTGGCGCAATCTCAGCTCACTGCTCATTGCTCACTGCAACCTCCACCTCCCGGGTTCAAGTGATTCTCCTGCCTCAGCCTCCTGAGTAGCTGGTATTACAGGTGCACACCACCACGCCTGGATAATTTTTGTATTTTTAGTAGAGATGGGGTTTCACCATGTTAGTCAGGCTGGTCTTGAACCCCTCACCTCGTGATCTGCCCTCCTCAGCCTCCCAAAGTGCTGGGATTACAGGCATGAGCCACCATGCCCGGCCTATGCTTCCTTTTTAACATAGTAATTTGTGACAGTGTGGTTAAAAGGGAGAAATAAAATATGTCCTTAAATTAGCTATTTTAGCCACTTTATAAAGATCCTGAAACTATTTGCGACTATACAGCAATCTGATGTCTTTTCTTTAAAAGTTATCACATGACTACAGTTGGATCTCAGTTGTCCAGTTACAGTCCACCCTGTTGCTGTGCCCTCTGAATAGTTTCTTGTATTAATAGTTGTGGGGCTGGGTGCGGTGGCTCACGCCTATAATCCCAGCACTTTGGGAGGCTGAGGTGGGTGGATCACCTGAGGTCAGAAGTTCAAGACCAGCCTGGTCAACATGGTGAAACCCTATCTCTACTAAATATAAAAAAATTAGCCGGGCATGGTGGCGGTCACCTGTAATGCCAGCTACTCAGGAGGCTGAGGCAGGAGAATTGCTTGAACCTGGGAGGTGGAGGTTGCAGTGAGCCGAGATCGCGCCATTGTGCTCCAGCCTGGGCAACAAGAGTGAAACTTTGTCTCAAATAGTAATAATAATAATAATTGTTCAGTTTAGCATTTTGGGTATTCTGCCGAATAACAATTTTCAGCTATGTTAAATTCACGGAGTCGTAGCATTGCTCTGAGGCAGTTTAAAAGCTAAGCTGGAAAACATTTGCATATGTGTTTGGGAGGATCCATTGTGGACTTAAGCCAGCTTGGGAATAGACAGTCTTGAGTGGGAAATAGTTTAGAAGATTTAATATGTATTGAAGATATCTTCATTTCTCAGACTGGAATGGTTGTGGGTAAGAATAGTTCACCAGAATTAAGAATACAGAAATGCTTACAGATCTGCCCATACCTAGACACCTTGTTTCTTCAAGTTGTGTTTTTAGTAGTTCATTGGAATAAAAATGAATGTGTTAAACATAAACGTTCTGGATGATTAAATAAACTATAATTGCTTAAAGTATTTTGAAGTAAAAGTTGATTGTAGAAATACAATTTTTTTTCTTTTTTTTCTTTAATATACAGGGAAGTCGAGATAACATGAGTATTGTACTAGTTTGCTTTTCAAATGCTCCCAAGGTCTCAGATGAAGCGGTCAAAAAAGATTCAGAGTTGGATAAGCACTTGGAATCACGGGTTGAAGGTAAGACAGATGCTGTTTAAAAATATAGACGGGCCAGGTGCGGTAGCTCATGCCTGTAATCCTAGCACTTTTGTCGCCTGGGCGACACAGCAAGGCTCTGTCTCAAAAAAAAAAAATACAATTTAGAGAGGGAAAGTATTCTTTTTGTTTATCAAATGATTATTTTAAAATTTCCTGGTCAGGCGTAGTGGCTCACACCTGTAATCCCAGCACTTTGGGAGGCTGAGGCGGGCAGATCACAAGGTCAGATCGACACCATCCTGGCTACACGGTGAAACCCTGTCTCTTCTAAAAATACAAAAAATTAGCTGGGCATGGTGGCACACACCTGTAGTCCCAACTACTCGGGAGGCTGAGGCAGGAGCATTGCTTGAATCTGGGAGGTGTAGGTTGCAGTGAGCCGAGATTGCACCACTGCGCTCCATCCTGGTCGACAGAGTGAGACTCCGTCTCCACAAAAAAAAAAAAAAAAATTCCATAGGACAAACAAGTATTTCAAAACAAGTCCTTGAAAAAACACATCTATCTGTCTAAAATTTACTATCTTGGACCAATGTTTCGGGATTTATTGACAGGGAGAAGACAAATATGTCTGTTTTACCACCAAAGAGAAACATAATTTGAAGGTAGTTGGTTAGAGCCTGCTGCATTATTTTTTTCTTTCTTTTTCTTTCCCTGCATACATTCCTAATAGTAAGTGGAGAACCCAGTGAAATTTCCCCTAACAGTGTCATGAAAAGCAAGTACTCTTAATTCCACTAATACTAATTCTCCCTTCTCGGGTTAATTATCATTGGAATTCATTACGGTATCCTTTCCCTTTTATTGATAGAGTTAACATTAGTGTTTCAAAAGATTATTTTACATATTTTTTTAAACTTCATTTGGCAATAAATTTTTTTTTTTTTTTTTGAGATAGGGTCTTGCTCTGTTGCCCAGGCTGGAGTACAGTGGCATGATCTCGGCTCACTACAGCCTCAACTCCCTGGGCTCAAGTGATCCTCTCACCTCAGCCTCTCCCAAGTAGCTGGAACTACAGGCACGTGCCACCACAGCTGGCTAGTTTTCTTTATCTTTTGTAAAGATGAGGTCTCACTGTGGTGCCCAGGGTGGTCTCAAACTCCTAGACTCAAGCAGTCCTCCCACATTGGCCTACCAAAGTGCTGGGATTACAGGCATGAGCCACCACAGCCAGCCTAATAATTTTAAACATACAGAAAAGTTGCAGAAGTATTACAGGAGCTCCCATGTACATGTAGTATCCTTTACCTAGATTCCTTGTTTGTTTATGTAATACCACGTTTGGCTTATCTCTATATATACTTTCTGTAACATTCTCATTTTGTCTCTCCCTCCTTCCTTCCTTCCCTCTCCCCCTCTCTCTCCTCTTATTCCCCTGCCCCTCATATTACTAACCTTTTTCCTGAGCCAAATCAATTGAAAGTTGCAGATATATCAGTACTCCTTAATAAAACGAAGATTACATAACACTACATAACTGTAGTACATCCATAAAAATTAGGAAATTGGCCCAGCACGGTGGCTCACACCTATAATCCCAGTACTTTGGGAGGCTGAGGTACGCAGCTCACAAGGTCAGGAGTTCGAGACCAGCCTGGCCAACATGGTGAAATCCCATCTGTACTAAAAATACAAAAATTAGTCGGGCGTGGTGGCAGGTGCCTGTAATCCCAGTTACTCCGGAGGCTGAGGTGGGAGAACTGCTTGAACCTGGAAGGCGGAGATTGCAGTGAGCTGAGATCATGCCGCTGTACTCTAGCCTCGATGACAGAGCAAGACTCCCATCTCGGGGAAAAGAAAAAATTAAGAAATTAACGTTGATACAATATTACTATGTAATCCACAGATCCCATTTAAATTTCCCTAATTATCCCAGTAATGTCATATATAGGTCCAGGATGCAGTCTAGAGCTTGTGTGCTGCATTTAGCTATCATGCCTCTTTAGTCTCCCTCAATGGAAAAAGTTCCATAGTCTTTTTTATTTCTGTTGACCTTGACGTTTTTCAAGAGTACAGGTTTGTGGAATGTGCAGCTTGGGTTGGCTGATGTTTCCTCTTGATAAGATTTAGGTTATACATTGGCAGGAATACCGTGGAAGTGATTCTAGATTCTTCTCAGTGCATCACAATCAGGGAGGCACGCGATGTTGATTTATAATGTTAACGTCTTTTGTGACTTGCTTGGGTTGTTGTCTTTCAGGTTACTTAATTAATAATTGTGTTATACCTAATAAGTATTTAATAAATATGTTATACTTATTCATAAGTATTCTATGGGGAGACACTTTGAGATTGTTAATAACCTATTGCTCATTAAGATTTTAGCAGACAGTTTTAGCATCCATTTGCGATTTTTGCCTGAAGAATGATAGCCAACTGGTGATTTTCTGATTCAGTCATTTTTTTTTTTTTTGTGATGGAGTTTCACTGTTGTTGCCCAGGCTGGAGTGCAATGGTGTGATCTTGGCTCACCGCAACCTCTGCCTCCGGGATTCAAGTGATTCTCCTGCCTCACCCTTCTGAGTAGCTGGGGTTACAGGCATGTGCCACCACACCCAGCCAATTTTGTATGTTTAGTAGAGACAGGGTTTCTCCATGTTGGTCAGGCTGATCTTGAACTTCCTGACCTTAGGTGATCCGCCTGCCTTGGCCTCCCAAAGTGCTGGGATTACAGGCGTGAATCACCATGCCTGGCTCAGTCATTCTTTTTATATGTATTAGCATTTTACTGCACGGAAAAATTTTCTTTTCTGCCTGTTTGTTTATATGAGCACAGACTCACGGATTCCTGTTCTATTCATTGTATTATCAACTGTTTCAGCCAATGAGAGCCTCTTAAAACTTGTTGTAGCATCTTTTTGTCCTGCCTGCAACTATACAGTACTACAGGATTTATTGTAGTTTTCTCCCTTTTCATATTTATAACTCTCTTCTACAGAAAGAAACCTGTCCTCTACTGTCAACCCAACAAATCTGTCACTGCGAACCCTCATGCATATGCCTTCCTCACTCCACATTGCCCATTCCAGTTCACCCTATAGCCGTCCTAAAGCTATGCTTACTTGGTTAGGCATGAGTATCCCATTCTGGACCAATTTGTGGCCACTATTTCCCCCTCCACTCCCTGAAAGATTTGTTTAGCTTAGCTAAGCAAATCCAATCGTGTTGGACAAAATTATTCAGGAACAAGAGAAGGGAGAAGCTAGTCTGTTTATCTTTAACATAATTGCTGATATGTTTGAGTTTAAATCTGCCGTCTTTCGTGTTTCATCTATTTTTTTTTAATCCTCCATTCTTGCCTTCTTTTAGATGTATTCCAGTTCATCCTAGGATTTGCTTATTAGTTACACATTCTTTAAAAAATTCCATTTAGTAGGCCGGGCATGGTGGCTCACGCCTGTAATCCCAGCACTTCGGGAGGCTGAGGCAGGCAGATCACGAGGTCAGGAGATCGAGACCTTCCTGGCTAACACGGTGAAACCCCGTATCTACTAAAAATACAAAAAGAAATTAGCCGGGCATGCTGGTGGGCGCCTGTAGTCCCAGCTACTCGGGAGGCTGAGGCAGGAGAATGGCGTGAACCTGGGAGGCAGAGCTTGCAGTGAGCCGAGATCCCGTCACTGCACTCCAGGCTGGGCGGCAGAGCAAGACTCCATTTCAAAAAAAAAAAAAAAAATTCTATTTAGTAAAAAGGAAAAAATTTTGTGGTTACCCTGAGAAAATGAGAATTTTTCAGTCTTAAGGCCCTTTTCTTTTTTTTTTTTTCCTTTTCTACTTTCAACCCTGAGAAGCTAAGTATCATAATCTTAATATAACCTTTTGGTTTTATATATGCTGTTTTTAAGATATGAGATTACTGTTTATAAAGTTAGGTTGTCAATCTTTTTTCTTTTCTTTGTGGGAGAACTTTGATATCATACCAAGCTCTTCCACTCAAGGAGGTTACGTAGTTACCTGTATTTTCTCCTAACACTTTTATGTTTTGATTCTTTTTTTTTTTTGGAGAAAATACGTTTGAATGATATAACTTACGATGATGGTATAATAGCTTGTTGAATTTGGCCTATTATGAGTCATTTTGTATATAGTAGGTCACAGTAATTGGTGAGAGTTTTGAAGTGTGAAGATCTGTGATTTCTAATATATAATTACAATTAAAAGTATAAAACCAAGAAGAGAGTCTTTTGCAAATTTGGAGAATGGGGATTTATCTTTTCTGTCTCTACAACTATCTAGCTAGGCACCCTAAACAAGGTGCTTAAAGTTTTTTGTGCGCCTACAATTTCCTCAGCCCTAAATTAATCTTGTTTTTAGGTCTCAGAGCTTTTGAGTCTCAATGAGTCCTGCTTTGAGGGTGATGGAAACGTGAGAAACATGTAAGAACACATTGAAGATTATGTCAGATGCAGTCATATTCCTATTGATAATATCATTAAGAGGAGCTGTTTTTATAGAAGTTAATATTTAATGATAAATTGTAGTATATTGGGGTTGCAGATTGCTGACTGTAGTTCATCAGAAGGTGGGAGGAATTCTCTTAGTTTCCTTCTTCCTCATTCATAAAGAAACCAGGTAGTTTTTATTTTAGGAAGAGCTCTCTAGTTTGGTCAGCTGCCTGTTATGTGAACTTATCCAACTTGCTTAACCCCTCAAGCCTCCAGTTTCTTTATTGGAAACTAAAGATAAAAACACCAATCATGGAGTTTTTTGTTTTTTGTTTTTTGAGACAGTCTCGCACTGTCACCCAGGCTGGAATGCAGTGGCGCGATCTTGGCTCACTGCAGGCTTCGCTGCCCGGGTTCACACCATTCTTCTGCCTCAGCCTCCCGAGTAGCTGAGACTACAGGCGCCCGCCACCACACCTGGCTAATTTTTTGTATTTTTAGTAGAGATGGGGTTTCACCGTATTAGCCAGGATGGTCTCAATCTCCTGACCTCATGGTCTGCCCGCCTCGGCCTCCCAAAGTGCTGGGATTACAGGCGTGAGCCACTGTGCCTGGCCCCATAGAGTTTTTTTTTTTTTTTTTTTTAATAAATTGTTATAAAAAAAGCTTATTGATGACACTTGTTAAAGATGGTAAGGCAGATATTTTTTCAGGGGGGCCATGGCAGTAGATATAGGGACCACTATGATGGAATCTTGCAGTGGCAGAAAGAAATTAAACTCAACTTGGGGTCCCATAAAGATAAGTGGAATTTATAACTAAGGAGCTGAGTGCTTGAAGGGAGTGTCAGTGGATGGAAAATTATTACTAAGAGGAAGCATCAACATAAGGGGTTTCTGGCTAAACTGAGTTGATAGGATGGCAGGCCAGGCTAAAATATCCAGAGTGGTCATATATCAAGTGTGTGGGGGTTTTCAGTAAACTGAGCAAGATTCTCATTCAGCCTGGTTTCTACAAGGACAGAGAGGGAGCCTAAAGGTCTCCTAGTCAGAAAGAACTCAAGAGTCTTGCTGAAGGTTTGGTCCAAGCAAAGAGTTTTTGTCAAAATAAATGAGAATTATGTTTGTTAAGCACCGATTATGGTGCCTAGCACGTAAGTCCTCAGCAAACTGTAACTTTGTATGAACTCTTAACTTCTGTAATAGCCACGTTTTAATTTCTTAAAGTTGTGGTCAATTCAGTTTAACATGAGTTAATAATTTAATATTAATTTTCTTTTGCATAGGTTGTAACTTTCTGAAGTATATATTATATAGGCGAGATAACAAATATGTAATATGATCTCTAGGGCCTGTAGCAAATAGTTATTAATCAGGAGACAAAATTGTTAGCTAGGCAGCCACTACAAATCAATTTAAGTTGGTACTTAAAATGTAACTTCACAGTAGCTCACACCTATAATCCTTGGGATGCCGAGGTAGAAGGATTGCTTGAGACTAGGAGTTCAAGACCAGCCTGGGCATCATAGACCTACAAAAAAGTTTTAAAGATTAGCTGAGCATGGTGGTGCACACCTGTAGTTCCAGCTACTTGGAAGACTGAAGCAGGAGGATTACTTGAGTCCAGGAGTTTGGTGTTACAGTGAACTATGATGGCACCACTGCACTCCAGCCTGGGCCACAGAGTAAGAACATGTCTTTAAAAAAAAAAAAAAAAGTAATTTTTTATTCGTAAAGCAGTGTTCTTCAGGAGCATTGTGTTTCTTCTGGGGTTTTAAATCGTGTAATATGACATTAAATTTTGTGGTAAATACATTCTGGTGTACTTGGTAAATCTGTGTGTATGTTTTTAATGATGACTGGTAAGGTGGGAAAGGAATAATATTAAAATAAACAGGGAATAGTAGTTCACCTAAATTGATGAATTATATATTTAATGATTGCTTTCTACATATAGGTTTACTCAGTGTTTATTGAACATGTGTCACTGAGGATACAGCAGAAAAGGAAATCTCATGTAATTTGTATTCTAGTAAAAACCTATTTTTTTAATAGAGAAATAAAATAGAGTAAGTAGAGAGCAACAAAGAATATTGGTTAGAAATGTCTCTGTGAGGAAGGACATTTGAGCAGCCCTGCATGGAGAGAGAATATCTGAGGGAAGAACATTCCAGGCAATGAGAACAGCAAAGACTAGAAGGGAATGTTCTTAGTGAGTGCAGCTGGGTTAGAATGAGCCAGTAGAAAACTAGAGGAAGATTAAGAGGTTTGTAGGAGGCGTATCATGTAGCGTCCTGTAGACCAAAGGGAGGACTTTGGGCTTTATTTGACTTGTGGGAATTCATTGGAAGATTTTGAGTACAAGAGTGATTTGTTCTTTTTTCCAAAGGATCTCTCTTAGTTGCTGTATGGAGAAGAGATTGTATAAAGGGGACAAGAGAAGCCAAAATACCAATTAGAAATTATGCATTAATGCATGGTAGTGGTAAATTGGACTAGAGTAGAGGGGTGTGAAAATGTCTGGAGACATTTTGGGTGTCATAGCTGAGGGGGGTGCCACTGGCATCTAGTGAATGGAGGCCAGGGATGCTGCTTAATATTCTACAGCACACAGGACAGCCCCCACAACAAAAGAATTGTCTGGTGTAAAATGTCGGTGTTGTTGATGTTGAGAAGCCTTATACTATAAGACGCAAATTTAAGGTAGAAAACTTACAGTCCTGCTTTCATGAAGCTTGCAGTCTATGACCCAATAAACATCGTGTATATGGGAGTATATAGCATTATCGTATACAGTACATGTCATGCATATGGGAGTGTATTGCAGTGTACCTACTCAGACTTAGGTCAGAGAAGGATTTGAGAATGTGACATATAAAATTGAAACCTCAAGGATGAAAATAGGCATTCATAGCTGGGCATGGTGGCTCAGGCCTGTAATCCCAGCATTTTGAGAGGCCGAGGCGGGTGGATCACGAGGTCAGGAATTCAAGACCAGCCTGGCCAACATGGTGAAACCCCGTCTCTACTAAAATACAAAAATTAGCTGGGAGTGGTGGCACATGCCTGTAATCCCAGCTACTCGGGAGGCTGAGGCAGGAGAATCGCTTGAACCAGGGAGTCAGAGGTTGCAGTGAGCTGAGATAGCACCACTGCACTCCAGTGTCTCAAAACAAAAAGAAAAAAAAAAGGACATTCACCATACAAAGGGGTTGGATTAGAGTGAAAAGTGTTCCCAAACCAATGAAAAGAGTATGTGAAGATCTAGAAGCAAAAGTCTGAATAGATCCTTTGGAAATGAGGGAGGCAGGGGCAGAGTTGAAAGAGTAGTGAAAGTCAACATAAGGGTCTTGTGAGGCATGGTAAACAGTTGTTTTGAAAATAAGGCCTGGGCTGGGTGTGGTGGCTCACACCTGTAATCCCAGCACTTTGGGAGGCCGAGGAGGGTGGATCACCTGAGGTTGGGAGTTTGAGATCAGCCTGACCAACATGGAGAAACCCCATCTCTACTAAAAATACAAAATTAGCCAGGCATGGTAGCACATGCCTGTAATCCCAGCTACTCAGGAGGCTGAGGCAGGAGAATTGCTTGAACCCGGGAGGCGGAGGTTGCAGTGAGCCAAGATCACGCCATTGCACTCCAGCCTGGGTGACAAGAGTGAAACTCCATCTCAAAAAAAAGCTGTAGAATGTAACTATTTCAGGTAAGTATCAACTTGTAAAAATGATTTTTAATTTCTCCCCTTTTTCTTATAATTCTTATCTAGCTAAACTTTTGTTATCCTTTAGTAATGGCATTCATAACTTTTATATTGTTTTTACTTAATATTAGATCAGAAGTATTTTTCCATATAGCTGTTACTGTATTCATCAAGACACCTATTTCTTAATTTTTAGTGATTATAAACCATTTCACTCAATAGCTACACCAAAGTTTTTTTAACGTCCTCTTGTTGCTGAACATTAGTTTGTTCCAGTTTTTGCTTTAATGAGTAATGCTGGAATGAACATATATATGCAAATAACTGTTTTTTCTTTTTTCCCCCACATAACAGTGTTTCAGTCAATAAGTAGCTTCTTGTATTACTTTTTTAAAGTTTTTTGTGTGTTGATGGTAATTTTTTTTATCTATTTTAAAATAGGTATTACCAAATAGTATCTCTTGTTTCACTTCTTGGTGAGTACTGGCTTATCACATTAATTTAGGAACTTTTTTTAAAAAACCTACAGAGATTATGGAGAAGTCTGGCGAGGAAGGAATGCCTGATCTTGCTCATGTCATGCGCATCTTGTCTGCAGAAAATATCCCAAATTTGCCTCCTGGGGGAGGTCTTGCTGGCAAGTAAGTAGAACAAAAAGCTAATTTTGAGTTCGTTCATAATTAGTAATTAAATAATTTGGGGTAAGAAAACTTAAATCAGAAGTACATCAATTATCTAGAGGTGAAATGGGTTAGTGTTTCTTATACTAGAGAATAACTCGTAAAACTTTATCCAAAAACGATTTTTTTAAAGGAATTATCTATCATACTCTTTGAGTATGAAGTTCCTTCTTTCCTTGCTAAGGAGTACAAATGGATTACGCAAAATCAGATTCTGAGAGTAAAGTGTAGAAGGTATGTTCTTGACAAGTATAGAGTGTAGCAGTTACTTTTTTAGTGTGGTCAGGATGAAATATTGAGATATTCACAAGCTTAAAATTCTGTGTAATTTAATAAAACTAAAGCATGATTTTTTTTTTTAGGCGCAATGTTGTTGAAGCTGTTTATAGTAGACTGAATCCACATAGAGAAAGTGATGGGGTAAGTTTTATTTTATTTCATAAGCATTTGAAGTAATTTCACAATATAAATACTAAATATGAATATATTCACATTAACGAAGTCTATAATAAATTATAGTCTAGTAAATTACTACTGCTTTTCATTTTAAAGTGTCAGTTAAAGTTTAAGAAAATGTATTGAAATGAAGGTAGAGATAAAATTTTGTTTTGTAGATAGCTTTGTTGTCACTTTCTGGGCATCAAATGACCTTTTTTGTTTGGGCTGTCTTTTATTTCTTCTCTATATGTCTGCTTTTCCTTCTTCTCCTTTAAACCTTAATTTTGAGGCAAGAATGCTCTTTTAAATATCTCAATTTCTCCTCCAGCAGGCTGCTGCCATCACCAGAAGTTAGTGATAGTGAGTGAGTTGTTATTTTAATGACTAGACCTTTCAGTACCCCTGTATGCCCACTTGGAATACCCGAGGATAGTTTTTTTCTAATATTATTGTTGTATTATGGGTATATGAGCGTTGAGCTGAGATAACCATTTCTGTTGTACCTTGCTGTACTTCATCAGAGCAAGACTCTATGCCCTTACCTTTTATTTTGCTTTCCTTCGAAATGTCAGTGAGCTGCCAGCTGCTCCTCTATATTGTTTTGTTTTGTTTTGTTTTAGTACTATTACCATGAGACAGAAGTGTCTTTTTTTTTTTTTTTTTAATCCAAGTTAGTTCAAATAAGTATTTTTCTCTTGGGTTTTCAAGTTTTTATGTCTAAAAATAAATTATTTAATTTTTAATATATATGCTTCAAAGCTTTAAGGGAACCAAACTTAGAAATGAAACTGATTGGGAGGAAGAGCCTCCGTCCAGTCTCCAGCTCTTGGCAGGTTGAGAGAGAGAGTATCCATTGGCTAGAAATCATATGTCATCTCAGTTGCATTATTTGCTAGGATTCATTATTGCACAGCCATATAATATAATTTCTTTCCTTAACAGTATAAGTTATCCTGGCAAAAAGGAAAATTTAACAATTAATATAATTTTAGTGAGTCATATAAAAGTGATGCTATATATTGCTAATTATAATTTATATCTTGGTCTAGAGCAGTGATTCTGAGTCTTTTTTTGTGGCAGGTACCTCAAAGTATTAAGAATTGTACCCAAGGCCGGGCACGGTGGCTCATGCCTGTAATCCCAGCAGTTTGGGAGGCCGAGGCGGGCGGATCACCTGAGGTTGGGAGTTCGAGACCAGCCTGACCAACATGGAGAAACCCCGTCTCTACTAAACATACAAAATTAGCCGGGCATGGTGGCACATGCCTGTAATCCCAGCTGCTCGGGAGGCTGAGGCAGGAGAATCGCTTGAACCCGGGAGGTGGAGGTTGTGATGAGCCGAGATCATGCCATTGCACTCCACCCTGGGCGACAAGAGCGAAACTCTGTCTCAAAAAAAAAAAAAAAAAAAAAAAAAAAAGAATTGACCCAAAGCTGAGAAAATTAATTTAAAAATCCAAATATTTTATGTGATCCATCAGAGAACCCTCAAAGAAATGAGTATAGGATGTTGACATGACTAAAAGGATGGTTGGTGGTAATTTGGAAGGTTGAGAGAAGAGACTCTTACCTCTTCAGCTAGATTATAGATTCTTCAGGGCATCCACTACCTTGATTAGAGGAAATAAGCCCTCAGAAGACAGTTACTGATTCATTATTAGCCATAGAAGTACTCCCATTTCCTCAGGTGTTTCAAAGTGCCAAGCTTCATGTGTAATCTTTAAAAATACATATACCTTGCTGGATTTTGGGGTCCTTCAAGAAAATAGTCTATTTTTACTCCAAACAAGGTTTTCTGTTTAACATATACCAAGAATAACTTTTAAATTTTTTAAAAAGAAAAAATGATTACACATAGTAGCTACATAAACAGGGAATAAATAGGCAACAGAACTATGAAACTGGGGGGAAATGCTCAATATATAAACCTTACCTTAAATAGATTATTATTTGGCTATAGAAATGGGATATATGTACTTAATTACCTTTATACATAAATGTTCTGTCAACATCAGCAGATCAAACACTGACATTGTGTCGTATAGTGGATTCACAGAGGGAGAAGACTAGAAAACCTAAGACATGACCCCACCTGTGTGCCTAGTGCAGCTTACACTGCAGTTATAAACACACCTTAAATGATCAAAATATTTCATATAGCTTAGTAACAAATAAATGACAAAATCCAGAATGTGACCATTGCCATGTGACTTGGACAGTGATTGCTGTAAAAGTTCAGCTACTTAAGCAGGGGGAAAGTCAGCTTCTTAGAGAAAAGATAGGATTTGAAGAATGATTTGAATGGTAGAAATGACATGAGGATGATGACCTTTCAAGTGGACTAGAGAGGCAAGGACAAAGTGTAAGATATCTTCAAAAGAAAGGACATCTCTTGGCTAAAGCAGAGAACTGTTGTGGTGAAAAATAAGAATTTAGGTTGCAGAGGTACTTGCTAAGAGACCAGCCTTTTGAACATCATTTTAGAGTAATGGACCACCTTATGTTTAGAGCATAAGAATGATAGATTCAAAAAAATATCTGTGGTATTTTAATCTGTTAGAAACATTTACCGTATTAGATTAAAGAGATGCAGGCAGTCAGGTAGTTGTGAAATAATTACAGAGACCAAATGGTAACTGTAAACTTATTATCATTACATAGATATATAGATTAAAGGAACTTTCCTTGTTTACTGTGAAAACTGACTTTGCAGCCTAGAATTTTAAATGGGGAAATATTATATGCCTTTCACAATAATCACTAACTTAGAAAAATGTTGAACTATAATTGCAAGTAGCAGAAATATGCTGAAAAATACCGCAGAAGGAGAAAGAATGAAGAAAATACAGACATGTGATTAAATTCTGAGCTCTTAACTTGACCCACTGTAGCAAAAAGCTGGCCACAAAGGTGCTCCATAAATGCTTCTTAACAGTGTGGATGATGTCACCAGGAGCTGGATGTTAACTTGCAGGGTGGGAAAGATGAAAGTATGGTAGAATTACAGAAGAGGAGAAAGTTGGAAGGTATTATAAAAATTAAGTTTTTTTTAAATAACAAAATTATTTTTGTTTAGATATTTAACAAAGAATTCTAGCCAGAGTTAAATCAGAGGGTTTTTTAGACTCCCGAATGTCTGCTTTATATCGGACAGAATTGTTCTGTTGTAAATGATTATAAGTAGTACCACTAGAAATAGGGATTCATTCATTTTTCTTATAATTAAGACAAATCTTTTAAATAAATATTTTTCAGAAAGTAGAGTTGAGTATAAGTCAGAAATTAAGTAATTTTAATATATATTCAGAAAGGTTACTATTTAGGGGAAACTTCTTAAGTTGTTTACTAAATTTGTTTTTTAGTATGTGTTCCATCTTCTTACCACAAGCAATATTGATATTTTCCCAACTTTTAAAATATAAATTTGTAACAGAGTTTAGCAGGGATTCTTAGTCTAGGGATTCACGAATCCCCAGAAATCTTTTGGAAAATTTCCAGAAAAAGCAAAACTACATTTTGCTGTAAGTTGTCTTTGTATTAGACAGGGCTCTGGGATCACACTCCTTCCCTTTTTCTAAAATGCTAGTTTGTGTTTTATAATTAGAATATAAATTCTGTGAGATCTGGGACTTCATCTGATTCATTTGTGTGTATAGTCCAAGCACAATCCTGCCATACGGTGAAAGCTCAGTAAATATTTTTTGAATAGGAAATATTTGTATTTATTCATTTCTAGTAATTTGCTTAAGGCTGTCCTTAAGTCATATATTTAAAAATTAATTTGAAGTTACTAATTGGTATGAAAGTCTGTATTTATAGAGTTTTATATTTTCATGCAAAAAGTTCTTCCCTTGAAAAAGACTCACAATGCTTTTGAATTAGTATGCCACTGATCACGTAGTTGCATAAGTTGGTAATTTTCCAAGGGTAAAGTTGCGCAGGGGGGTGACCTGTATTTACCCAGCTCCTACTTGTGCCAAGCCCCTTATTTATACACACACAGAGTCATAGGTAATCTTCTCAGCACCCTTCTTTTACACATGAGACTTACAGAGATGAGGTAGTTTGCACAGGTCACAAAGCTAAATAAATCGTGCAGCCAGAATTTGAATTCGTCTGACTCCTATTCTCTTTACATTATTCCATGTGGCTTCTTTAAGGTAGTTAGAGATTATGTATGTCTGTACCCTGCCTCTGTCTACCATGCAGGAAAAATCATTTCCCATTCTTTGGTAAATATCATGTTTAGCAGTCTTAAGATACTCTATTGATTGAGACAGGGTCTCATTCTTTGTCCCAAGCTGGAGTGCTATGGCACCATCATGGCTCACTGTAGCCTCAACCTCCCAGGCTCAAGCAATCCTCCCAGCTCAGCCTCCTGAGTAGCTGGGATTACAGGCACACAGCACCACACTTGGCTAATTTTTTGTATTTTTTGTAGGGATAGGGTCTCGCTTCATTGCCAGGGCTAGTCTTGAACTCCTGGGCTCAAGTTATCTTCCTACCTCAGCCTCCCAAAGTTCTGGGATTACAGACATGAACCACTGCATCCAACCACAAGATAATCTGTTTTTAATGGTAAATATTTTATAAAGTTGTCGAAAGGAAGGAGTTAAGCCCAATTCCTTGTCAGTTATTTTTCATTTAAATACACATATTTATCTTAATCCAAAAACGGTTTAAGGCATTTTGATCTTAGAGAAGGGGAGGAAAAACAAGACAGATTAGTCTCTTTTTGAGCCCAAAAGAATCTCTGTATTGTTTTCACATTATTAAATTTTGCATGCATTTTTCTGTTTTACTTCAAACAGATAAATGCAATACCCATAGCTGCTTTTACATTTTTATATCACAGTTTTTAGAACTATGTGAATATTAGTTTTTTCATATTTACTTTTTATTCACTTGTCAAAGCATTGCTATGGAGAAGACCTACACTGTTTGAACATGCAGGCCAGGCGCGGTGGCTCATGCCTGTAATCCCAGCACTTTGGGAGGGCAAGGTGGGAGAATGACAAGGTCAGGAGATCGAGACCATCCTGGCTAACACGGTGAAACCCTGTCTCTACTAAAAATACAAAAAAAAAAAAATTAGCCAGGCATGGTGGCGGGCGCCTGTAGTCTCAGCTACTCGGGAGGCTGGGGCAGGAGAATGGTGTGAACCTGGGAGGCGGAGCTTACGGTGAGCCGAGATTGCGCCACTGCACTCCAGCCTGGGCAACAGAGCGGGACTCTGTCTCAAAAAAAAAAAAAGAGAAAATGCACTAACATTAGTCACTATGTTTTTAAGGTATGATTGACATAACACTTATCTTAGCTATGTGGTCTTGACCATTCAAATGACACTGTCTAAAATTATTCATTAAATTTGACATGATTCTTCAAGTAACATGTAATTTATTAGAATCTTCATTAGTCATCAATTGTATCACATTTTGTCATATTCGAGAATTTTTAGTTTAAAAATTTTTTTGTCTGACAAGCAGCACATAGGACTTCACAAGAAACGTTTTTACTAGTGTTTACTTTTTCTCTACTGTCATAAGTAGTCATTTTAAGAATTTTGGTTATGGGCCGGGCACAGTGGCTCACGCCTGTAATCCCAACACTTTGGGAGGCCGAGGTGGGCGGATCACAAGGTCAGGAGATTAAGACCATCCTGGCTAACAATGTTGATAACCCGCCTCTACTAAAAATACAAAAAATTAGCGGGACGTGGTGGCAGGTGCCTGTAGTCCCAGCTACTCGGGAGGCTGAGGCAGGAGAATGGCATGAACCCAGGAGGCAGAGCTTTCAGTGAACTGAAATCGCGCCACTGCACTCCAGCCTGGGCGACAGAGCAAGACTCCATCTCAAAAAAAAAAAAAAAAGAATTTTGGTTACGAGAGCTGTGTTTCAAAAGATAAATATTGCTGCAAATAAATATTAGCTGGTTAAATTTTCTTTTTTTAAATGTGCTTAGATTCCCTTCCTTCCCCCTCCTGTTACTACTCTCTGCTTGATTTATCTAATTTCTGTGTCTTATTTGGTGTAAGTTAGTATTTTCATCATGAGAGATTCGATTTTTAAGCTATGTTAGTCTAGCTGATAGCTGATAGTAAAAGCTTAAAAACTAGGGTGGGTGGGAGATGTCCTGAATTCTCATCTGAGTAATTGCCTTCAATTTACTTTACAGAATAATTGTAAACATCCCAGCTGATATGATAGTTTAATCAACATAACTAGTGTTCTATAGTTTTATTAATTTTACTATATTAAGGAAATATAAACTTCAATATGAAATAACCTGTGGTGTTCTATAATAATTTCACCAGTATTTCTTTAGTAAGAGTCTTATCTATATGAGGTACTTCCTATGCAAAAAAAGTCACTCGCCATAATGTATTCAACAGAGCGCAAAGATAGACATTGATGTTAATTATACCTGTGCACAAATCAGAGCTCTGCCGTTTACTAAGATTGTCACCCTGACAAATAACTTAAATCTCTCTGAGCCTTAGTTTCCTCACTTATAAAAATGATAACTGGAGTCCTTACTTTGTAGGGTACCTGTGAGGATTCAGTAAGATTATGTATATAAAGTTCTTAGCACAAATATTATTTTTCCTTCCCTAGATGGTAGGAGGACATAGAATGGAATATGAAATTGTCTTTACTCTCAAAGAGTTTGCAGTGTAAGTGGAGAGTCTTGTGAACCATTGCAAGGTAGAGTTAATTGCTATAATAGATGTGTAAAAATAGGTGTGCTATATCAACTGTATGAGTTCAGATAAAGAAAGTGCAGGAACCTAGATAATAGGTTTCTCTTCTAATATTAATGAAAGCCTATGAGAGAGTTACATAACAGTGTTTGGGAAAATCAAATGTAATGGCTGGGGAAGAGGTTTCAGTCCTCTATTGTCTATCCAGAGTGATGAGAAAATGTAATTTGCCATAAGATAAAATGACTTGTAAGTGTGGTCATTAGCTAAAGTTCTTCTCAATTTAGTGATTCTGTAATGTCAGCCATTGCAAATCCGTGTCTACTTGATTTATTGGTTTGGTTTTCTTTTGCTTTTTATTTTTTTGTTTTTCATTTTTTGAGACGGAGTCTCACCCTGTCACCGAGGCTGGAGTGCAGTGGTGCAATCTTGACTCACTGCAACCTCCGCCTTCCAGGTTCAAGCGATTCTCCTGCCTCACCCTCCCAAGTAGCTGGGACTACAGGCATGCACCACCACGCCTGGCTAATTTTTGTATTTTTAGTTGAGACGGGTTTCACCATGTTGATCAGCCTAGTCTCGAACTCCTGAACTAAAGTGATCCACCTGCCTCGGCCTCCGAAAGTACTGGGATTACAGGCATGAGCCACCGTGCCTGGCTATGGTTTGGTTTTAGTATGTCTTTTTTTTTTTTTTTTTTTTTTTTTGAGACAGAGTCTCGCTCTGTCGCCCAGGCTGGAGTGCAGTGGTGCCATCTCAGCTCAATGCAAGCTCCGTCTCCCAGGTTCACGCCATTCTCCTGCCTCAGCCTCCCAAGTAGCTGGGACGACAGGTGCCCGCCACCACGCCCAGCTAATTTTTTGTATTTTTAGTAGAGACAGGGTTTTACTGTGTTAGCCAGGATGGTCTCGATCTCTTGACCTCGTGATCTGCCTTCCTCAGCCTCCCAAAGTGCTGGGATTACAGACCTGAGCCACTGCGCCTGACCTGGTATGTCTTTTAAAAAGCAACTTCTCTTCCCCAACTATCACTACTATAGCAATTCACAGAAATACAGGTGATTAATAATGTAAATGTCAGTTGGAAAGCGAGAGGTACTTCATCTGTTGAACTTGCCAAAATTGACCCAAATACGACAAATAGAAAAACCTTACATCCAACCTTATTAATAAGTGCACCTCCAAATAGAGTTATGCCATTTAGTCTATATCAGTGATTCTCAACCCTGGCTGTATATCAGAATTACCTGTCAGGCTTTAAAAGAACAACCCAAATCCACTGAATCTGTGTATTTTGAAATGGAACTTTGGCATGTATGCAATTTTAAAAGCTCCACAGGTAATTCCAATGTGGAACAAGGGTTGATAAGCACTTTATGTGTAAATCTTTGAAGCAGATTTTATTTTAATGTCCTGTAATTTTTTTTTAATAAAATGGTAGGCTTTTTTTTTTTTTTTTTTTTTGGTTTGGGGGTTTTCTGGGGGAGAGGGTTGTAGGCCCTGCATTAAAAGGTCTTTGTGATATACCATAAAGTAGAAAATTTCCTCTTAAAGACTGACAAGGTTTATCATTAGAGTATACTTACCACACGTTGTTCCATCTCAACCCTTCCTGAATAGATTGAAACGGTAAACTTTTTATTTATTTATTTATTTATGAATGAATGAATGAATGAATGACAGGGTCTTCCTCCATTGCCCAGGCTGGAGTGTAGAGGCATGAACATGGCTCACTGTAATTTCAACCTCCTGGGCTCAAGTGATCCTCCCACCTTAGCTTCCCAAGTAGCTGGGACCAGAGGTGTGTGCTGCCACACCTAAATTTTTAAATTTTTATTTTGTAGAGACGGGGTCTCCCTGTATTGCCCAGGCTGGTCTCAAACTCCTGGGCTTTCACCTTGGCCTCCCAAAGTGCTGGGATTACAGGCATGAGCCACCAGCCCTGGCTGAGAAACTTTATTTAGGGAAACATGTTTTAAGTCCACATAATAAATTTTGCAATTAAATGACAGCTAATATGCTTGTTGTGGAAAATTGGAAAATTCAAAGAAAATAAAGTATCTAGAACTCCCTACCCATTATCATTATATTGCTGTATTTCCTTTCTTTGCAGGTATTTTTACATATGCTAACATGAACAGATACACAGACATATATGTACCCAAAAAGCATGAGCCATACACAGTATCACCTTTTTTTTTTTTTTGGAGATGGAGTCTTGCTCTGTCGCCTAGGCTGGAGTGCAGTGGGTGTGATCTTGGCTCACTGCAACCTCCACCTCCCAAGTTCAAGCAATTCTCCTGCCTCAGCCTCCCGAGTAGCTGAGATTACTGGTACACACACCATGCCTGGCTAATTTTTGTATTTTTAGTAGAGATGGGGTTTCACCGTGTTGGCCAGGCTGATCTCGAACTCCTGACCTCAGGTGATCCACCCACCTCAGCCTCCCAAAGTGCTGGGATTACAGGCATGAGCTACCTTGCCCGGCCCAGTATCATCCATTTTTTGCCATGAGGATACTTCCCCGCCCCATCCCCACCACCACCCCGTCTGAGGCAGGAAAACAAGCACTTTTTTTTCTTTTTCTTTTTCTTTTTTTTTTTTTTTTTTTGGAGACAGTCTCACTCTGTCTCCCAGGCTGGAGTGCAGTGGTGCGATCTCGGGTCACTGCAACCTCCGCCTTCCGAGTTAAGCGATTCTCCTGCCTCAGCCTCCTGAGTAGCTGGGATTGCAGGCATCTGCCACTGCGCGCTGCTAATTTTTTGTATTTTTAGTAGAGATAGGGTTTCACCATCTTGTCCAGGCTGGTCTTGAACTCCTGACCTCGTGATCCACTCACCTCAGCCTAACAAGCACTATTTTTTTTTTCTTTTTTTAAGAGGGTCTCACTCTGTCGTCCAGACTGTAGTTCAGTGGTACGGTCATGGGTCACTGAAGCCTCAACCTCCTCGACTTAGCTCAACCTCTCGCCTCAGTTCCCCAAGTAGCTGGGACTATGGGCGTGTTCCTTTTAAACATTTTTTGTAGAGATAGGGTCTTATTGTGTTTCCCAGGCTGGCCTAGAACTCCTGACCTCAAGCAATCCTCCTACCCCTGTCTCCCAAAGTGGTGAAATTGCAGACATGAGTCACTGCTCCTGGCCAATGAGGGAAACTTTTTAAAAAATAACATTCGTCTGCTCTCATTTTTCTAATAAAACATTGCCATTTATTATATGGCTTTATTAGTGTTATCTTTGTTGCAAAAGTGTAGTGTAATAGTCTCTAAAGATGGTCTAAAGATGGTTAAGAGTTTGTGTCAGATCAACTGCATCAATAACCTATTTTGTATTTTATTTTCCCAATATTTTAAGATGAAAACTTCCAAATGTATTTAAAAAGGGGATATGATATGTTGGAACAGCTGTATATCGTCTGTCTAGATTCAACAACTGTTAACATTTTGCCATAGTTGCTTTATTTTTCTTACTATATCTACTGTTTTTTTTCTTTCTTTGACTGAACCCTTTGAGAGAAAATTGCAGACATCATATTTTACCTGTAAACATTTAAGCATGCAGCTCTTAAGAATGAAGATATTTTTCAGCCAGGCGCGGTAGCTCACACCTGTAATCCCAGCACTTTGGGAGGCCGAAGCAGGCAGATCACCTGAGGTTGGGAGTTCGAGAGCAGCCTGACCAACATGGAGAAACCCTGTCTCTACTAAAAATGCAAAATTAGCCGGGCGTGGTGGTGCATGCCTGTAATCCCAGCTACTCGGGAGGCTGAGGCAGGAGAATCGAGGTGGAGGTTGCGGTGGAGGTGGAGGTTGCGGTGAGCGGAGATCATGCCATTGCCCTCCAGCCTGGGCAACAAGAGTGAAACTCCATCCCCCCAAAAAAAAGAATGAAGACATTTTTCTATATAACCATAATACCATTATTATACCTTAGAAAATTAATTTTTTTATTTTTAATTTTTGTGGGTACACTGTAGGTGTATAAAATAATAAATTGTATAATATCGAATATCAAGTTTAAATTTCCCTAGTTGTCACCAGAATGACTATTATAATTGTTATTTTGAATCCCAGTCTAATCAAGTTTATCAATCAAGCGCATTAAACAAGTCTTTAATCAGTCAAGCCCCTCACCTGTTTTTTTCCCCTTGACACTGACTTTGAAGAGTCTGAGCCAGTTTTTTATAATACGTCCTGCATTCTGAATTCATATGATTGTTTTCTCATGGTGTGCTCTAACTTGACCCTCTATTCTCGTTTTTCCTGTAAACTGGGAATTAGCATTATTAGATTCATTCTAAACATTTTTTGGCACGAATACAGGACATCACTGTACTTTATAATGCATCATATCAAGAGACACATAATGTAAGGATATCTTGATTTTAGTCTGTCAGCTTAACTGTGATCAGCTTGGATGATTAGAGCTTGTTCTGTACAGTATTAAGTAGTTACTATTGTAGAAACCTGTAGATTTTCCAAAATTCACTAAAATATTAAAGGATTGAGTAGTTTATTATTCATACTTAGAATACTTAATTTATTTTTATCTAGAGATGTTTTTATCAAAATAAGAGCAAAAAGTAAATACAGTTTTTATCCTTGAAAACTCTAAAATCTTTCAAAAATCTGTTTAAATCTATATAGTTTTATGTTTTGTATTTCCTACTTATTTAGCAGAAATGATGAAGAAACTGTTCTGATGGCCTGCTTTTCTGTCCTTTTCCTACTGCTTTAAGCATTAATTTTCTTTTGTACTAAATCATATAGCCAAATATTGTTTAAGTAAGTCAGTTTTAGGAAATGCTTGTGTTGCTGTTGAATTATAAAAGCTGAGTAAATTTCAGATTAAACTTTAAATGACTGAAATAAGACATGAACTAGTTAATGGTAGTTTGCTTAAAATGACTTGAGATTATAATTGGAAGTTTTTATTAATTGATACAGGTAAGAATCGATATTTAATAAAATGTTCTCATGCTTAGACTATATTGCTTTTCAGTAGAGAAATTAGTATTTTGCTGTAATGTGTTATGAAATACATGTGATATCCTAGTTTGTCTACTGACACTGGGGTCTTGAATCTTAAAAAAAGGCCTCCGATGAAGCAGAGGAAAGTGGATCACAGGGAAAATTGGTGGAAGCTCTCAGGCAAATGAGAATTAATCATAGGGGAAACTACCGACAACTTCTGGAGGAGATGCTGACTAGTTACAGGCTAGCTAAAGTAGAGGGAGAAGAAAGCCCTGCTGAACCAGCTGCCACAGCTACTTCTTCGAACAGTGATGCTGGAAACCCAGTGACAATGCAGGAAAGCCATACTGAATCAGAAAGTGGTCTTGCTGAATTAGACAGCTCTAATGAAGATGCAGGGACAAAGATGAGTGGTGAAAAAATATGACTTTCCTTTTTGGTAATATTTTTGTGATCTTTGATGGTTTTTAACCTAGGAAGTGTAATGTATGCATTTATATAACCGTTTTGTTATTTGAATCTTGGAAAACTAGTTTTATTATATTCAGATAGCCTTGTTTTTTAAAAAGGCCTTTGCATACACCTTTATGAGATAGTGTAAAATTGACTATTTATAGTACTATGGATTTAATGAAATTATATGTCATTTCACATTGTATGCCAGAAATTAGGCTACCAATTATGAATTAAAGTCAGTAGTTAAATTAATACTAGATAGAATTAGAAATTTTGATTAGAGAGATTACGCTATATTATGGAAAAACTTGTTAATGTAGAATTATACTGCTTCATATTATTTTACCTATTAGTACACTCATAGTTAGCTTTGTAATAAATTTATGTTTTCTTTAATAATTTTAGTTCTTCAAAGAATGGCTGATGCTGGCCTGTAATTTTTCTTTCAAGGATGATAATTTGTGTGTTGTTTGATTTGTTTATATTTTACATCTCTGTAGTTTTATTTTTAGAAGTTGTGAGATATTGGATGTGTGGCTATTTTTCCTTTCTCTGTATTCTTTATGAAACATAACTTTTGAAAAACCTATGTATTATTCATACAGCTTTGGTTTGTATATTCTGTATAGCCTAACTACACACATCAAAATGTATGTCAACCAAGTGTTTAGAATGAAATTATAAGTGTTTAAGTCCAAATAAAGCATGTGATGTGGAATAATCTATGCATGTTGTACTTATTTTTGAATTAATTTTTTAAAAACAACCAAGCTTGGTATATTGGAAGAATACCCATTAGAAATTCATTTGTATTTATATAACATTTAGAACACTTTTGGCCTACCTTTTTTCATTAACAAAAAGGAAAGAAGTTTAATATTAAAATATATGTGTTGCATACTTAAATCTATTCTTTTTCTTATCCATCTTTTGTGGTACAAAATATTAATCTTTGGACATTATGGGCACACATAGACATGTGAGAAAATTTGCCACAGTGAGCATTTTAAAGATTGCAGAATTGTCCATTTTGTTACAAATTTTTGTTAGTTATTAATAAATTGAATAATTATGGGCTATTTTTAAAATAGTGGCAGATGAGAGTTTTTGTTTAAAGGGATTTTTAAATTATAGATTTGTCACATGGGGGAAAATATTTTTTTAAAATTATTTTATGACTGTAGAACATTAACTTTTCTTCTTTACGTTTATATTTATATCATGTGTCTAAAGTTGCTTTAAGTTACCATAAATTGAAACTTTGGAATCTTTGGATGTTATAGCTGATGTTTTGATGTATTTTTCCAATGCCAGAATATTTTTAAGTGCTTTGAGAAAGGAAGGCATTTGATGGAGAGGGGAGGAAAATAACCCAACCCAGTTATCTATCTATATTAGATACACGTGTACACACACAATATGCAATACACAGCATCTCTCTGTAAAAGTACCCTTTTCAGACAAAGAAAGGAAGGTAATTTGTTCATCAATTTTGTTTTCTTTTGAAATTCAATCCAGTCTGGAAGTGATATAGGTAAATAATAATATTCTTCCTTTTCTCTTCCTGTAGGGTGCTGGAGATCTAGAAGACCCATGGTAGCCTTAAAAACCTTCTAAAATGCTTTTGATTCTGAAAATTGGGGGAAAAAACTTTTAATCACAATTTTCTTCAATACAAGGGGAAAATATTCTTGCGGATTCCCAACGTTTTGTGATATGAGCAGAAAATCATTAGCATTTCCCATCATTTGTTCATATTTGTGTTTTCTGACAGTTGCCACTTGTAGCATTGCCTGTACTACAGTATTTTTTGCCAACCTCAGGCATACTCATTACATCTGTATTGAACTTTTGTCCCTAGAAACCAGTGGAGTTATTTCACCACAAATCAACAATGTGCCTGAGGTGCATGGGAAATATAGTTAGCTATACTCTGAAAATACATTGTTTTTTTTCTTTAAACAAAACACACAACATGTAAGCATGTAAGAGTAAAGAATTGTATGATATGTTCCTTTTTTCAGTTCACCACGTTGGAAGCCTTTTGCAGCTCTGTGGCTTGGAATTTCATTTGAGCAATTTCTATAGAATATGTATTTATTATTGATTGTTATTTAATTTTTTTCCAATTTTACCTGTATTACCAAACTGGGTTCTCCAATAATGTCCAAATTGTAATGTTGCCTTGCTTCAAGATAAAGTGTATTTGGGAATAATATTATAAACCCTTACAAATTTTATGCATGTATCTACTGCATCCTTCAACTCTCACTAGAAAATCTTTTGAAACCAAATGGATTAATTTATGGCTATTTATAATTTGCTTTGACATCTCACTGTTGGAAATTTTTTAAAGATGAGATTTGCCTTTATAATGTAAATTGTGATTTTTGTTTTACATGTGGGTTTCTATAGTTTTATTTTTTTCAGCTTTTAAGATACGAGTTTTGTGTAATTTGGTATTTTTAATCCTTTATGTTATTTTAAAAGCTCAGAATATCACATTGAAATTACTATAAATACATTTAAAATTATCTATTTTAGATCTAAGGAAATACTACAGAGATATTTTCATGGGTTCAGTAACCTTTCATTTTATAACATTGGGCACGGTACAGAGTCGTTGTCACATAAGGTACTTGAAGATTTATTAGTTTAATTCTATTTTTACAGTAACCTTGAATTCTTCTGAGTTTTGCATGTATTAAATTCAATTAATGCTGAACATGAAGAGTAAAGTATTTATCTGAAGTTTCTGGGTTAGGAGAAGTAATGAATATATCCATTTGTACATGGTTTACATGTTGTGGATGCTTTGTAAACATTTTCCTATATGTTTAAATTGTGTTTCAGCAGGATGTAATTGCCCTTGTGTGTAGTTAAAATGAGTCATCATCTGGTCCTGTGTGAAATGGAATTCATGGTATTTTCTGTAACATTTTCCTGAAGCTGTTTCTGTAGAGCCACACGTTTAAATACAGACAGCTTTCCTGATCATTTGATTTATTGTGCACCTGATTTTTGGTCTAAAAGGAATTATTGCCACAGTATATTTTATTTATTCTTTAGATTTTAGCCTTGTAAGTTAAAGTGCTTTACATGATGATGTGAAAAGCTGTTTGTCCCTTTACTGGGTTTGGGGGATTGTTAAAAGATAGGGAATGAAGAATGCAAAATGGTTTATCGTTCAAACTGTCCACTCTGATCCAACCCTGTGCTGATAGTACTTTCCAGTATGATATTGTGATGTTTCATACAATGCAGTGAACATAACCAACTTGTTACCTAAATAAAGAATTGATAAAAACAGTGTGACATATTACTATTTGGTATGATTCAGTTTTTAATGTTATTTTAAACTTCTTATGTGGTTGGCATATTTGTGAAAATTAATTCCAAAGAGGAATTAACCAAACTGTACAGGACAATATTAACCCCTTCTCTACTCCAGAAATATTTATACTCCTTTTAAAAAAGCCTGCCTTTGGCCGGGTGCGTTGGCTCACGCCTGTAATCCCAGCATTTTGGGAGGCCAAGGCGAGCGGATCACGAGGTCAAGAGATGGAGACCATCCTGGCCAACATGGTGAAACCCTGTCTGTACTAAAAATACAAAAATTAGCTGGGCGTGGTGGCGCTTGCCTGTAATCCCAGCTACTCGGGAGGCTGAGGCAGAAGAATTGCTTGAACCCAGGAGGTGGAGGTTGCAGTGAGCTAAGATTGCGCCACTGCACTCCAGCATGGCGACAGAGCGAGACTCCGTCTCAAAAAACAAAACAAAACAAAACACACAACTTTTTCGGCAGGGGGCAGGGTGGGGGTTACTGGTACTTGAAATAGAAATAATGTATGAGTTAGTAAAAGAAAAACCCATGTTCAGTGTTGACTCATCTGAATTTCCTAGCCTGGCTATTCTCAAGTATTTTGGTCTGAGGACCCACTTATACTCTTACAAATTGTATGTTGCAATGAACTTTTGCTTTTGTGGATACTATCGATATTTACTATATTAGAAATTAAAGCTGAGAAATTATACATACTGTTTTAATTTGTTAACAAATAAAACAATTACATGTTAATATATAAACCATTTTATGAAAAATAATTGTCTTATAAGTTAAGATAGAAAAATTCAGTGTAAAAAGGACCGTTTTTCATTTTTGTGAGCCCTTTAATGTTGGACTGAATTCTTGTTTGTGCTTCTGCATTCAGTCTGTTGCAGTGTGGTATGGCCCGGTGGTTGAAGTATATGAAGAAACCTGGCCTCACACAGATAGGTAGTTGGAAAACAGGAGTATTTTAGTCACTTCAGATAATTGTAGATATCAAAACTTGACAACTGATAGTTTCTTGAAGGTTGGTTGCAATGTGAAATTGGAAAGTTTATTAGAGAACTTTTCTTTGTTAAAATCCACTGGGTCTGTCTTGCATTTTGAATGGACCTTCTGGCTATGCATGATTTTGTCACATCATGAATTAGTCATTTGGAAAATACTGGTTCACTGAATTATGCAGTTCTTCTAAATATTGATCTGTTATTTTGCAATGATTAAAGTTTTTTGTTAAGGGTAGGCACAGTGGCTCATGCCTGTAATCCCAGAGCACTTTGGGAGGCCGAGGCAGGCAGATCACCTGAGATCGGGAGTTTGAGACCAGCCTGACCAACATGGAGAAACCCTGTCTTTACTAAAAATACAAAATTAGCCAGGCATGGTGGCGCATGCCTGTAATCCCAGCTACTCGGGAGGCTGAGCCAGGAGAATCGCTTGAACCCAGGTGACAGAGGTTGCAGTGAGCTGAGTTCATGCCATTGCACTCCAGCCTGGGCAACAAGAGCAAGACTCCATCTCAAAAAAAAAAAAAAAAAAAAAAAAAAAGCTTAGCTGAATGTGGTACCTTATGCCTGTAATCCCAGAGGCTAAAGCAGGAGGATTGCTTGAGGCCAGGAGTTCAAGACCCGCCTGGACAACATAGCAAGACCTGGTTTCTACACACAAAAAAATTTTAAGTATTCTAGCATGCCTATAGTCCCAGCTAGTTGGGAAACTGAGGCAGGAGGATTGCTTGAGTTCAGGAGTTCAAGGCTGCAGTGAGCTATGATCCAGCCACTGCACAGCAGCCTGGGCAACAGCAAGATTCCATCTCAAATTTTAAATATATGTCTCTTTTATATTAAAAAAAACTATCAAATTTTAAAATAACATTGTGAAGGAATAAACAATCTAAGCAACAAATGCTTCCAAGCTGCTTCACCATTAGTTTATTAACCTGAGTAGAATTTACCACCAAGAGTCATAATTTCTTAATGCTAAAAGTAGAAATCCATTGGGAGTTGCATTGTCATTCAAAAAAAATTACAATGAAGGCCAGGCGCAGTGGCTCACGCCTGTAATCCCAGCACTTTGGCAGGCCAAGGTGGGCAGATCACTTGAGGTCAACAGTTTGAGACCAGCCTGGCTAAAATGGTGAAACCTGTCTCTACTTAAAAAATAAAAATAAAAAAATTAACTTGGTGTGGTGCTGCGTGCGTGTAGTCCCAGCTACTCGTGAGTTTGAGGCAGGAGAATCGCTTGAACCTGGGAGGTGGAGATTGCAGTGAGCCGAGATCGCACCACTGCACTACAGCCTGGGCAACAGAGGGAAACTCCGTCTCAAAAAAGAAAGAAAAAAGGTGTAATGAACTGGTCTTCCTATATGAAAATAATGGCGCTGCCTTGCCAGTTGTTATTCTTCTTTCTATCCAGGCTTTAAAATGGTTTTTAATAACAGGAGAAATAATATTAGTTGGGGAAAAAATGTTTATATAATCATATTAGCTTTATATTTGAGCCAGGAATTACAGCCTCATTAGTTTACTTTTCAAACTGCCTGATATATTTTCTGAAACCTTGGAAAATACGCAAACCAGAGCAATATATGGTGCCCAAGTCTTTATCCAACTTCAGTACTTGAAATTAACTGGAACATGTCCATCAAATATCTTTTGCTGACCAAATATTATTATTCCTTGTCTTGAATTTAAGGTTATATTTTTTAAATGACATCTCACACTGACATTTCCTCTTCCAAATTGCCTTCATTTGTGTTTTGAAGTTCATCTGGTTTAAGTATTAAGGGAAAACGTGATAAGATTTCTTGTGGAACACATTTTGTTTTGAGAAGCTAAATAGTATTTAGTGAAAAACAGCAAAGTGATGTTTTTCACATATTAGACAATTCCTAGTTGTGCAAAAAATCCATTGTATATGTAAAATAGTCAAATGCTAACATAATTGTTAAGATGAATTCAAGCGATGATTTAATTTCAAAGCAATTCTGAAGTTACTTTTTAAATTCTGTACTAGAAAATGCACTGAAATGGAGTTACTTGCTTTTAGTTCATAATGGGCATTATAACAGTTTGCACTGTGGTTTTTATGCTAAATTGCTTTTAAGTTTTTTTCTATTCAACTTTGGGAGTTATTTTGTAAACCCTAAAGAAAATGCTAAACAAGTGTTTGTTTTTGCCCGTTGTTTTCATGATTTGTGTATGTTACATTATGGTCTAGAAGTAAATAGGTGTAGCTAGTAATAGAGAATACATTGCTTTTCAGGCAGCATCACTGCCATTTCTCACTTCCTGCTGGCTTTTCTGGCTGTGGTATTTTCTCCCCCTTATTTCCTGTTTCAGTTTTATTTTACCTGCGAACACCACTTACTAGTACACTGTTTTGTGCTCAGATGTAACTGGTGGATATGCTCTTCTAATTCAGAGGTGAGGGGCACTTAGGAAGTTAGTATTTCTGCTGTCTTGTAAGTATCCACAACTCCAGTGGGACACAATAGAGCCATCCCCTTTATCGAAGGGGAGAATGAAAGATTGGGCTTTACTTCTTTTAACTAGTAAACCTAGTCTATAATATTGGCAACAGTGATGTTTTTAATGATTAAATCTGTACAACAAATGTATTCTTTCCATGTAACATTCACCTATAATGCATTTAAGATGAAGAGGACCAGTACCACCCAGGAGTTACTCTAATAGTGGGTCTGATACCTTCTTTCCTTCTCCTGAGTCGTTTACACTTACTTTTTTGGGCACCGATTATGAAGAGGTGGTTTTGCTTCATTCCTTAGTCTTGAAGTTATGAAATGCAATTTATTATTTATTATTATTTGAGATGGAGTTTCACGTTTGTTGCCCAGGCTGGAGTGCAATGGCACGATCTCGGCTCACTGCAACCTCCGCCTCCCGGGTTCAAGCGATTCTTCTGCCTCAGCCTCATGAGTAGCTGGGATTACAGGTGTCCACCACCACGCCCAGCTAATTTTTTTGTATTTTTAGTAGAGATGGGGTTTCACCATGTTGGCCAGGCTGGTCTCGAACTCCTGACCTCGGATGATCCGCCTGCCTTGGCCTCCCGAAGTGCTGGGATTACAGGCGTGAGCCACCGCGCCCAGCCTGAAATGCAATTTATCTTAACAAAATTCCACAGTAACATGATATAGAGTACCATGGGGTTTATTTTCATGAGATTTTGACTATGAATAATCATAATAAATCTATATAGTATAAAGTTTATTTTAAATATTTAATATTTGCTATTAAAATTGCACTTAAGACTGCTTATAATTGATATAGCACTTTGGTTCTACTGAAGTATACTCTTGAAAGTTACTGGGTTCTGCTGGGCACAGTGCCTCACGCCTGTAATCCTAGCAGTTTGGGAGGCCAAGGTGGGTGGATCACCTGAGGTCAGGAGTTAGAGACCGGCCTGGCCAACCTGGTGAAACCCCGTCTCTACTAAAAATAGAAAAATTAGCTGAGCCTGGTGGCGGGTGCCTGTAGGCCTAGCTACTCAGGAGGCTGAGACAGGAAAATCTCTTGAACCTGGGAGGCGGAGGTTGCAGTGAGCCAAAATCATGCCACTGCACTCCAGCCTGGGCGACAGAGCGAGACTCTGTCTCAAAAAAAGAAAAAAGAACATTTTAGGGGGAGCTTGAACTACATAAACATTCTTAAGTCTAGTGTACTTCTGATTGTAACTAATTTTAAAATGTGAAGTCTTCATGAAAGTTCTGTAGGCTCCTAAAGATCCTATACTCTAGGAGTTAATTAAATCCAATAACTTTAAAACGTATTTTAAATGGTTGTAATAATATATTTTACATGTACGATCAAAAACCTTAATGTAAACAAATTATTTCACTAAAAATCCTAACTGAAAAAAGGAGGGGAGAGGAGGGAGAGGGAGAGGAGGAAAACAAACAAACAGAAAATTGGCTGGACATGGTGGCGTGTACCTGTAGTCCTAGCTACTTGGAGGCTGAAGCTGGAGGATCCCTTAAGCCCAGGAGTTCAAGTCTGCAGTGAGCTACAAATGGATCACTGCATGCCAGCCTGGGTAACAGAATAAGACCCTGTCTCTAACACACAGAAAAAAAAAATTGGATAAGCATGAAATAGTATATAATTTGCATTTCTGATTACATGTGAGAAAAACATCTTTCCTGTATATATTGGCCATTTGAGTTTCCTCTTTTCTGAATTGAATGCTCACACCACTTGTCCATTTTTCCATTGGGTTTGTCTTTTTCTATATAGTGTAGATACTAATCCTTTGTTATGCGAGCTGCAAAACCTCTCAGACTTTTTTTTTTCTTTACTTTGTTTATGCAGTCTTGCTATTTGTCATTTTTTTGCTATATGGTTTTCTTGTTTAGGAAATCATCCTCATCCCAAGTTCATATAGTCTCTAATTTTTTAAATTTATACATTTTCATTTTCATATCAGGTGGATAATGTAACAAGGCTGAGGGGAGGCACATCTCACACGTAAGTGTGAAAACCCAATCATCATGCTTGTGAACTACAGAAGGATCTCTAATATTACCTTCCAGCCATTTTAGAAGTCTTCTACCTCCCAAGCACATATATTTAGGTTTTTAATCATTCTTGAATTTCTTGTTACATAATATGTGAACTAAGGAATCTTTTTTTTCCATCCAGCTAGCTAATTGTGCCAACACCATGCCACCCCTGTCAGATTCCCATTCCCCAAGTATGTGTGGTCCATTTCTAGTTTCTTCTGCCCTATTGTTTTTTTTTTTTGTCTAACCCTGTGGAAATATCACATCATTTTGATTACTATAGCCTCCTAAGTGCTGACATCTGGCAGGTATACATTGTCTTCACCATATTTAAATTTAGTTCCTTTTATTTTTTATTTTCAAGACAAGGTCTCACTCTGTTGCCCAGGCTGGAGTGCAGTGGCATCATAGTGCACTGCAGCATCGAACTCCTGTCCTCAAGCAATCCTCCTGCCTCGGCCTCCCAAAGTACTGGGAGTACAGACATGAGCCACCGCACATGGCCTAAATCTAGTTCCTTCTAATAAAATACAACTAATAATCCACATTCTAATAGTAAGAGCTTGCATCCATTTGGGGATGTAATATTGAAAATTGTTCGCCTTTCCTATAATTATTTTGTGTGTTTCTGTTGTACATTTACATTTTTAATTGTATTATGGGACCATGTTGCTTACTCATTTTAATCTGTCACTCCCTTTCCTCCCCCTGTAAAACAGGATTAGTAACTGTACCATGCCAAGCCATGTGGGAGCCTAAGGCAAATGGAAAACTCTGTAATGATTCTTTTTTTTCCCTTTTTCTTTTTAAAATTTTTATATTATGTTTGTCATTTTGCATTAGTTTTTTTTTTAATGTTGCATTAAAATATCTAAAATTAAAAAAATAAAATATTTATCTTGATTACTTGCCATTCCTTAAATTTTGTCCCCAAAAGTGCTTCACCCTGGTCCCAGATGATATGTGAATTCCTGGGCCTTTGAAAAGACCATTTTCCTGATTTAAGGCAGATGTTACCAAGAAGGAATAACTCCTTAGCCTACTAGTACCCATTAGCATGAAACAGCGTTTTCTGGGGTGGCTCAGTAAAATGGAGGGAGCGCTGAGCTAAGAGAGTCCCGAGCTCCAGCAGCAGCCAGGTGCTGTTGGCTTCCTTACGCAGTGAGCTGTCTTTTACTACTTTGAAAACATGATGCTGAGAGAAAGCAAGTTATAAGGGGATGTCTTGTATGTAAATTTGTCTCCAAAATTAATTCCAAAACACACTGCATATTTTAATTTCTTTGAAATTGGGAAGCATCTTTATTTTTATTTTTTTATTTTTGAGACGGAGTTTCACTCTTGTCACCCAGGCTGCAGTGCAATGGCACGATCTTGGCTTACTGCAACCTCCGCCTCCCAGGTTCAAGCGATTCTCCTGCCTCAGCGTCCCAAGTAGCTGGGATTACAGGAATGCGTCACCACGCCCGGCTGGTTTTGTATTTTCAGTAGAGTGGGGGTTTCTCCATGTTGGCCAGGCTGGTCTCGAACTCCCGACCTCAGGTGATCCACCCCCCTCAGCCTCCCAAAGTGCTGGAATTACAGGTGTGAGCCACCGTGCCTGGCCAGGAAGCATCTTAAATCAATGGCATCTTAGCAATTGTCTTTGACTAAGGCAGCCATCATGCCATAGTTGCACCAGCTTGGTCATATCTCAATTCATAATTGGGTTTTGTACTGTGTCGGGAATACATGTGTTAATATTTAAGTGCTGTTTAAAATGTCTTCAAGGCCAGGCGTGGTGGCTCACACCTGTAATCCCAGCACTATGGGAGGGCGACGTGGACAGATCACTTGAGGTCAAGAGTTCGAGACCAGCCTGGCCAGCATGGCGAAATCCCATCTCTACTAAAAATACAAAAATTAGCCAGGCGTGGTGGTGTGCACCTGTAATCCCAGCTACCTGGGAGGCTGAGGTAGGAGAATCGCTTGAATTCAGGAGGCAGAGGTTTCAGTGAGTCACTGCACTCCAGCTTGGGTGACAGAGCATGACCCTGTCTCAAAACATAAAATGTCTTCAAAATGATTATATTATGATTTGGCATATAACACAGAAATAACAGCATATGTAAGATTAAAAAAAGATCTGTCCTAAAACCCT
Organism: Pongo pygmaeus; assembly: GCF_028885625.2. Taxonomy (NCBI): domain Eukaryota; kingdom Metazoa; phylum Chordata; class Mammalia; order Primates; family Hominidae; genus Pongo; species Pongo pygmaeus. The sequence goes on along the minus strand of NC_072385.2, from coordinate 89,489,151 downwards.
GTTATAATAAGTATTAGAAAATAATCTTTTTTTTTTTTTTTTTTTTTTTGAGATGGAGTCTTGCACTCTCGTCCGGGCTGGAGAGCAGTGGCGCAATCTCGGCTCACTGCAAGCTCCGCCTCCCAGGTTCACGCCATACTCCTGCCTCAGCCTCCCGCCTCAGCCTCCCGAGTAGCTGGGACTACAGGCGCCCGCCACTACGCCCGGCTAATTTTTTGTATTTTTAGTAGAGACGGGGTTTCACCGTGTTAGCCAAGATGGTCTCGATCTCCTGACCTCGTGATCCACCCGCCTGGGCCTCCCAAAGTGCTGGGATTACAGGTGTGAGCCAGTGCGCCCGGCCAGAAAATAATCTTAAATGTTAACAAAACATTATTTCGTAGTTTAATTGGCAGCATTTTTTCTTAACATATAAAAGAATGGTACGTAAAATGATAGAATCTTAGAGTTGATGAAATATGATAGGTACAATTTATGGATATGTAGTATGTACATATAAAACACACATGAAAATAATACACATTAACTTTAGAACAGTGGTTACTTTTTTAAAGACATTGGGAAAACGAGCTTTTTATTTTCTCCTTAAAGGTAAAGATGTCAAAATGTTAAATCTGGGCAATAGGTAAAATTGTTGTATTTTCTCTAATTTTCCATATGTTTGAATTTTTCATAAAATCTTGAGTTAAATAAAATACAGAAACAAAATTCAGTGTCCCAAATTGCGTTTCAAGAAGAGGGTACACATTTACAATCTTAATAGTATACAAGAGTACCCATGTTTTTCACTTTCTTACCAATGTTGCACATTGCCAAGCTGCTGGGTAAAATATTGTAACCTACATTTTCTTGATTTAATTCCCAATTATTTGATTACTAGTGAGTGAAAATGTTTTTCTCATATTTGCTTATTCTTTTATTATAAGCCTGTTCACACATGTTAATTGGAAGCATTTTTTCTTAACATAAAAAGGATATTGTGTTTACATATTTATAATTTTTCTTGATTTGTGAGAGCTCTTTATATATGTAGGATTTTAACCATTATTCTGTTACATATGTCATGAATTATTGTCCTGAGTTCACCATTTGCCTTTCAATACTGTAATACTGTTTATGGTTTGTTGTTGTTTTTAAAGAAAGATATTCACGGATTGGACTAAGACCAAAGGACATCTAGCCATACTGAAATGACCTAATTTTTGAAAAAAATACAATCTCAACCTCATAGGGTATTCCCCCCCAAAAAAATCACATCATGCAACTTCTGAGCTTTTTCTTACACAATAACTTTTTGTTTCGATGCCAGATTTTCCTACAGGCAGAATAAGGGCTTTCTACTCACTATGACTGGAGTGGTACTAGAGAGAGGGCTAAGATGCTGAGAGCTGAAGAGTATAAGAGAGCTCTCCTTGGTCACAAATATTCCCTTTTACCCTTCATATACCCTTTGAAATCAATCAGGGTTTATTTTGTTTTATATTACTTTAAAAGAATTGAAAATTTACATACAGTAAACTACAAAGACCTTTTGTGTTAAATTTGATGTTTCAACAAGTGTCATACTTTTACATTCAAAATTTTCAGGATTTTATTTTCTTTAACAGTTTCATCAACCTTCAGTTGCATACAAAGACGATTTTTTATATCCTGAGTAAGTAAATATTTACATATATTTTAAGACATTGGCCTTTTGAATATTTGTACTTTAATACAACTGAAACTTATTTCTGAGGTAAAAATCTAATATAACATTTTCCTATAGATTTTTCCATTATCCCCTTATACCAGCTATTACATAAGCCAACCTTTTCTCATTATTTGAAGTTGTCCTTTATGACATATTCATGTATATGCTTGTATTTTTATAAGCATTCTATTTTATCGTTTTGTGTTGTGTGTCAGTACCATGTCATCTTAATTATCATAGTTTTATTATACATTTTATTATCTGATAGGGGAAAATGCCCCTTATTATTCTACTTTTACAAAAATTGAATGTGTTTATTCTTCCAGATGAATTTTTCAATAATTTGGCCAAGATTTCCCTGCCAAATAAAAATCTCATTAATGTGTTGATTGAATTGTTATATGTGTAGATTAATGTAGGGGTCATTGGTATCTTTAGCCAAGGTGAGTTCCACCAGGAAGATGCTACATCTTTCTATTTATACAAGTGTTTTTAATGTCCCCGGTACAGTTTTGTAATTTTTTCCATATGATCTACACCTTTCTTAAATTAATTCCTTGTTATTTTATATTTCTTATTGCTGTGATGAGTGAACTCCCCTCCTCAGTATATTTTAAATGTATACCTTATTAGACAACTAGTTTTATTTACTTACCACCCCCAATCCTGCAAGAAAAAAAACCCATATATATATGTTTCAATTTCTATCATATCCACCAGATGGCAGTCTTGGGCACGTCCATTTGTAAACCTGCTGAGAGCTCTGGTGACAAGAAAGGCAGTGGCTGGCAGACCTTCCAAGCACTCAGAAACACACGGACAAAAAGGTTTTTTTGTAAACCCGAATGAAAAATAAACCCAGCATTATATAATTATAGTATTTGTACTGCTGTTAACCTTTAATCTTATAACCCATTAGTGGAGACAGAGAAGAACTGTCACTGTGCCCTTCAAAATCATATTTTTTCCTGTCCATGTGATAAACACCTGTGGCTTCTTGGCAGCACTTTTGGTTTGATTCCAGGGACTCTTATGGTTAAAGGCAGGCTTTAATCTGGCGTTGTTTTCCTTCTTCTAAAAGCACCATTTAAATTGGAAGTTACTGGATTTCTAAACAGTTAAGACCATCTTCCGACTGGTTTTTATCATTCCCAGATCTCTTCTGAAAGGAGGTGGTGTGCATAGTTAATATGAAAGGAACTGGCTTGTTCTACACGAATACAAATCTGAATAACTCTTCTATATTAGACCTTTTTTTTTTTTACTTTAGTGACTTCCAATATCTCTATTTAGAAGTGTATAGTGAATTACTTGAGAGAGAGATATATATATATACACACATATATATAGTGTGTGTGTGTATCTATGTGTATATATATACATATACACATGTATTTTTAGGGCTTTTGGCTTTTTTAGGGTGGGACACGTGAATCTGGCAGTTGAGACAGAATTTTTCCTATAGCGGTGTAACAGTGTACAATAATAAACTAATGAAACGTCTTTCACTATCAACAATTTACGTATCCATGCTGATTGCTTTAACACTAGAAAAAATATGCCAAAATAAACTACATTTTCTAGACTGCTTTCACATCAAAAAAACACACACACAGCTGCTTGCCCATTTGAGAACAGCCAATAAAGCAAACTCTTTGAATGATTTGTGGTTTTGTGTCCCCAGAAGTTTTAACATAGTAGTTCTGAAGATTTGTCATTTGTGTGTGCTTCAAAGATAGAGTAATATATTTTATAGCTGGGCAGATCTTTAACTATATAGTTATAAAATCTCAAAGCTGAGAAAACCCTGAATGCCAGATGATCTTTCAGCAGCCTCTGGTGTGAGTGTCAGGAATGAGTTCATTTTCATCTTTGATCACCTCTGCCTGTCCTGTTGCATCTCTGCTTCTTCTCCTCAGTTGTCTTATTAACCCTTGGGGCTATGAAAATAAGTATTTAAAAGCTCCTGGAACCCACAAAAAACACTAAGCCTTGAGAGAGATGTAGTTGATCTGAGTCACATATGGTAACAACTTTTTATTTCCCTGATTATTCTTCCTGTTCTGTACAATGACTTAGAATAAAACTACATCAGGTACAAAAACCACCTGCCTTCTTAATTAATGACCTTTGTTATAGATTAACTTCTCCTTTGTTGTCCTGCTTCACTTAGATCAGATGACAGAAAACCCATGACTTCACCCTCTGTAAAAGGTGTTCAGTGTACCTTTCCCAAGAGAAACACTGCCTGTAACCAAATTGCTGTAACTATGTGCCAACCTTGTAAGAAAAATGTAATCCTGCCAAAAACTCCTGTCTCTGCCTATGGAAGTGAAACCTTGAGCTTCCTTCCTTCAGCACACTGACTCCATTCCTTTGGAGCTGGTGCTCCTGGGTGGGCTGTCCTCAAACTCTGCGCTTGAATAATCTCTGTTTAAATTAGATTCTGACCGTTTTGATTATTTTAGATTGATAAGGCCAAAATTTAACCACAGCTATTAGGATGACTCCTAGCATATTCTCTTTTCTGTCCCCCATTATTTCATTGATTACCATTATATATCCTAACGCCAACTGTATTCACCATCCAGGACCCTTTTCTCCCAATGTGCTCTCATTTTCTTGATCATTCTTAAAGTATGCAACCCAGAACTGAACATTTATGGGTAGCAGAACTGTCTCATCCTTTATTCTCGTTAATACTTTTCTGTTCTTCTATTTAACACCCAAATATTGAACTAGATTTTTTTGCAACTGCACGATACTGTTTGAGTCCTTCGAGCTTATTTTTACTGCTTTTAAGCAATCTTTTCCCATCCCATACTTGTGTGGTTGGTGTTTTGGTTAACCTATTTTGCAGGACCTTTATTTGTTCCTATTAAGTTTTCTTGGGTAAAATTTATTAACCTTTTGAGTTGGTTGTGGATTTATCTAAGATATGTTAGCTATCTTCTTCTTTCCAGTAACTCCAAAATTTCATACATAAACCTCCCATACTGAATGAAACAGGTCCAAGTACTGAGGCCCTGTGGGAGGCCTCAGAAACTTCTCTTCAGTAAGATGCAAATTGACCAATCTTTTACTCAACATCCATTAGGTAAGAATTTCAGCAATGTACTGATCCACTTATTTGCTCATATTTCTCCAGTTTATCTACAAGGATATCATAGTATTTTACATTCTTTGCAGAAGTCACTTGCATATAACCCAGCTTATGCGGAGGTTTCACTTTGACCTATTCCTCTAGGTCCTTGCAAATTTTTGGTGTTGGTTTTTGCTTGTGGTATTGCTTGCATCATTTATGCATTTAAAAAAATCCTGAGCTTGTTACAACTCTTCCTGTGTAACTGCTGATTTCTTGGTTTTGTTTTTATTGTTGTTTTATTATTTTTAGGTACCTCTGCCTTTTTATTCTGTATGTATATTATACTTCAATTAAAATATTTTTAAAAAATATCCCTGATGCACTGAAAAAAATCAAAACTACAAGTTGCTCTGCAACCTGAAGGCCAACTGTAGCCGTGTAGGTTGGTTAAGGTAGAATAGTGCCTCATCCACAGACACCAGTCACATCACAGACACATGGACTTAGACGTTGCAACCACTCTCCAGCAAGTGGCAGGAAAGTGTTCTAATTCTAATGAAACTAGTATAGTTATATTGCAACAAATACCGGACAGGTGGAAGTAACGTGACTTGCAAAAAAAGTGCTTTTTTTTGGAAGCGGTTTTTCCAATTTACCAAATCTGCCACATGGGCCAGCAGCAGCCCTGGAGCCTTGAATTCCTCTGGGAGAAGAGACGAGGTAGCTCTGCACCCTACATTCTCCCCTACCTGATATATATCCTCTTTCTTAAAAAAAAAAAAAAAAAAAGAACAATGGAAAAAAGCGACACTGTAGGACTGTGGCACAGGAATTAAGCAGCATCTGAGCAATCTTAAAGGACCAGCTTTGGTTTCCTAGGCTGGAGTTCAGCCTTTTTGGGAGGGCCTGTGACACACTCAGTATGTCCTTCTACAACTCTTATTCTCTTGACTTCCTCAGTCACCAGGCTGAAAAAATAGCAAATGAGAAATAGTGGAAAGGAAGGGAATGCCCCAGATGTAAATAGCGTTGTAAATTTCTGCAGATATATGTATTATTTATAATGTGTATATAGATAGTGTATATTTTTGTGCACATTTCGGTATATATGCTATACTTCAATAAAATTTTATTTTAAAGAACCTTGAATAATGCAATAAACCTTCATATATATTTATTTATATGAGGTTTCTGGTAGTGGAAAATGAAACAGTTGAATAGATGTGGATATGCTTTGGAGAATATGGATTAAAACATAGATTACATGTATGAAAAAGTCACTTTCAGGGAAGGAGGGCACACCTTCCAAGAGACAGGCAACAGTTTAGTCAGGGTGAGCTAAATTGCTATAACAGAACCAAATCTGTAATGTTCAAACATAACAGAAGTTTATTTCTTGTTCATCTATAGACCAGGCTAGGTGTTCCAGGTCAGAGGCTTCTTCTCTTCCATGTTGTGACTCAGGTTTGAGGCATTTTGCATCTGGTGGCTACCTATCACCCAGGGCCTTATTGTTACATATATCCCACCAGCGCAAGGGGAAAGAGAGCAAGAGAAGGGTACCCCTGCTTCTTCAAAGCCTCAACCTGAAGGTGGTGCACTTTGTTTCTATTTGCACTTTGTTGATGAGAACATGGCCACACTTAGCTGTAGGTGCAAGGTGTGGGGCTGAGAAACTATTCCTGGTTAGTAGCTGCATCGCAGCTACAACTCAGTTACTATGGAAAATAGGAAGCACAGTGTGAGGACAACTCCTGTGTCTGCCACAGGCAGCCATTCTCCAGAGCAGGTAAACAGGGTCCACCACTTCAGAGAGATGAGGCATACATATTAAGGCACTGTGGACAGAGAAAACGAACGATTCAAACACAACCTTCAAAAATGAGATACTCCACGCACCCACCAGAATTACTAAGATTAAAAACACTGATAATACCATATGTTGGCGAGGGTGTATAACAACCAGAACTGTTGGCATTATTGGTGGAAGCATAATGACACAATCATGTTGGGAAAAGTTCTGGGGTATCTTTTTTTCTTTTTTTTTTTTAAATTATACTTTAAGTTCTAGGGTACATGTGAACAACGTGCAAGTTTGTTACATGGGTATACATGTGCCATGTTGGTTTGCCTTACCCATCAACTCATCATTTACATTAGGTGTTTCTCCTAATGCTATCCCTCCCTCAGCCCCCTACCCCCCGACATGCCCCAGTGTGTGATGTTCCCACCCTGTGTCCATGTGTTCTTGTTGTTCAGCTCCCACCTATGAGTGAGAACATGCTGTGTTTGGTTTTCTGTCCTTGTGGTAGTTTGCTTAGAATGATGGTTTCCAGCTTCTTTCATGTCCCTGCAAAGGACATGAACTCATCCTTTTTTATGGCTGCATAGTATTCCATGGTGTGTATATGTGCCACATTTTCTTAATCCAGTCTTTCATTGATGGACATTTGGGTGGGTTCCATGTCTTTGCTATTGTGAATATTGCCACAACAAACATACGTGTGCATGTGTCTTTATCGTAGAATGATTTATAATCCTTTGGGTATATACCCAGTAATGGGATCGCTGGGTGAAATGGTATTTCTTATAAAACAAAACATACACATACATTATGTCCCATCATTTCCATGTCTAGGTATTTACCTAAAAGAAATAAAAACATATGTCCTGCCTAGTGCAGTAGCTCACACCTGTAATCCCAGCATTTTGGAAGGCAAAGGCAGGCAGATCAGGAGTTTGAGACCAGCCTGGGCAACATGACAAAACTCCGTCTCTACTAAAAATACAAAAAATGAGTCAAGCATGGTGACATGCGCCTGTGGTCCCAGCTACTCAGGAGGCTGAAGCGGGAGGATCACCTGAGCCCAGGAGGTCGAAGCTGCAGTGAGCAATGATTACACTACTGCATTCCAGCCTGAGCGACAGAGCGAGACTCCATCTCAAAAAAAAAAAAAAAAAAATTAGCCAGGTGTGGTTGTGGGCACCTGTAATCCCAGCTACTTGGGAGGCTGAGGCAGAAGAATCGCTTGAACCCGGCAGGCGGAAGTTGCAGTGAGCCGAGATCATACCATTGAACTCCAGCCTGGGTAACAGAGTGAGACTCTGTCTCAAAAAAAAAAAAAAAAAAAAAGGAAAGGAAAGGAAAGAAAACAACATATGTCCACAAAAAGACTTGTACAGGAATGTTCCGAGCAGCCCTATTCCTAACAGTATCAAAAGGAGGACAGCCCAGCTATCCATCAGTAGGAGAATGGATCACTGCAGTATAATCACAAAATGGAATGCTACTCAACAATAGAAAGAAAAGAACTATCACTCTATGCAATGGCATGGATGAATCCCACAACATTAAGCTGAATAAAAGGAGCTTTACACAAAGAGTGTACAGCATGTGACTATGACTACATGACTATTTAAAAGAGGCAAAACTATGACAAAAAAGAATCAGCATGGTGGGTGTCTCAGTTGGGCAGGGGAGCTGGAGGTTGACTAGGAAGGGGCATGAGGGAACTTCCTGGGATGACAGGAATGTTCTGTATTGTGATAAGAGGCTTGGGCTACACAGGTAGATGCATTTGTCAAAATGTAGCACATGTTCACTTAAGATGTATTCATTTCATTGTATATAAATTTTATCTCAAAGGATAAAATTTATAAATGAATTTTAATCATATGCTTGTTGAAGTATTTAGCGGGGAATGCATTGTTATCTGAAATTTATCTTGAAATGCATAAAGAAATAAGAGGGCTGGGTGGATAGAGGGATGCATAGATGGATAGGTCTGTGATAAAACGTTATGAGACATCCAGACTGCTCAAAATGGAGAAACAGGAGCTGGATTGAGTCTTTCACATTATGCAAATAGAAAACCAGGCAAAAGACCTGAAACAAAGGCTTATAGACACTGGGCTATAGGCAATATGAAAATGAGATTGCTGATAGAAGGTTAAAAAATGAAGTGTGCCCTTTGGTTTCACCAGCTTCCTGTCTAGAAGCAGTTTCCAGGCCATGGCACAGAGTATGGGAACCCAGACAGAATTGGGTAGTCTTACTGAGTTAGCAAAGGGAAATCCGAGTTTAGAGAGCCCACAGTGCTATATTTCAGCCAGACAGCAGTGAGCTGCATGGAGAGAAAGGACCCTAGAAACCTGCAGAGGTTTCCTTCAAGTTTTTACTTTTTTTTTTTTTTGAGATGGAGTTTCATTCTTGTTGCCCAGGCTCAAGTGCAATGGCACAATCTCAGCTCACTGCAACCTCTGCCTCTTGGGTTCAAGCGATTCTCCTGCCTCAGCCTCCTGAGTAGCTGAGATTACAGCCACCACGCCTGACTAATGTTTTTGTATTTGGGTTTCACCATGTTGGCCAAGCTGATCTCGAACTCCTGAGCTCAAGCAGTTCTTCTGCCTTGGCTTCCCAAAGTGCTGGGATTATAGGCATAAGCCACCATGCCCAGCCTCCTTAAAGTTTGGCTGAGTACTGAGATCCTATACGGGTGAGAAGAAACCCCACCCGAGGCCTGACAACTACAGGCAGACCTTGTTTCCTTGTGCTTCACTTTATTGCACTCCACAGACCCTGCATCAAGCAAGTATTATGAATGAGCAAAGAAAGTGGTTTCTTGAGATGGAATCTACTCCTGATGAAGAAGCTGTGAACGCTGTTGAAATTACAGCAAAGAATTTAGAATATTCCATAAACTTAGTTGATAAAGCAGTGGCAGGGTTTGAGAGGACCGATTTCAATTTTGAACATTTTACTTTGGGTAAAATGCTACCAAACAGCATTGAATGCTACAGAGAACTCTTTCATGAAGAGTCCAATGATACAGCAAACTTCATTGTTGTCTTAGTTTAAGAAGTTGCCACAGCCACCCTAACCTTCAGCAACTCCAACCCTGATCACCTAGCAGCCATCAACATCAAGGCAAGACCCTCCACCAGCAAAAAGCTTAGGATTCTCTGAGGGCTCAGATGATAATTAAAATACGTTAGCAAAAAGCATTTTTAAATAAGATATGTACTTTTTTAGACATAATGCTATTGCACACACAATAGACTACAATATAGTGCAAACATAACTTTTATATGCACTGGGAAACCAAAATGTTTGTGTGGCTCCCTTTATTGTGATATTCACTTTATTGTGATGGTCTGGAACTGAGCCCACAGCATTTCCAAGGTGTGTCTGTACTTGAAAGGAGTAGGCATAACAATGAATAAAATATACACAGGTCTAGGAGGAGTTTGTGTCCCCATAAGCCAGAGTGAAACAACTTCATAAGACAAGGGGCATCGAGAAGAATCCTTAGAAGAGTGTGGACTTAATAGTGGGACTAAGTTAGCCCTAGACTAAGTGTATCTCTGGATCCATCCTAACAATTCTTTTTTTTGAGACGGAGTCTTGCTCTGTCACCCAGGCTGGAGTGCAGTGGTGCGATCTCGGCTCACTGCAACCTCCGCCTCCTGGGTTCAAGTGATTCTCCTGTCTCAGCCTCCCAAGTAGCTGGAATTACAGGCATGTACCACCACGCCCGGCTAATTTTTGTATTTTTAGTAGAGACAGGGTTTCACCATGTTGGCCAGGCTGGTCTCGAACTCCTGACCTCAGATGATCCGCCTGCCTTGGCCTCCCAAAGTGCTGGGATTACAGGCGTGAGCCACTGTGCCCGGCAGATCCATCCTAACAATTCTTAAAGTCAAGTCTCAAAAAGTTCAAACCACTGTGAACCAGAACCAAGTCTAACACTATTTAAAAGAATACTACAAAACCCAGCAACTACCATTGTAAAAGTCTCCATTTCCGGCATCCAATAACAAACTACCAGGCATGCAGAGAAGCAGAAAAAATATGACCGATAAGCAAGAGACAAGCCAGTCAATAGAGACTGAGAAATGGCAAAGATGATGGAACTATCAACAGGTAAGTTAACACGGCTACTATTAAATATGGTCCTTTTGTTCAAGAAGACAGAGGAAAATATAAGCATGATGAGGAGAGTTGCAGAAAAAAATTTAAAATATAGTATTAGAAATTCTAGAGAAGAAAAATATAATATCTGAAATAAAAATCCATTGGAATGGATTAACATTAGATTAGATACTGCAGAACAAAAGAATGGTGAGCTTGAAGAAATAGCAATAGAAATTATCCAAAATGAAGCACAGAGAAAAGTGATAGGAAAAACAAAACAAAAGAAGAAAACATTAGCAACCAGTGAGAAAGTATCAAGTGGTCTAACATATATGCAGCTGGAGCATCAGAAGAAAGGACGGTGAAAAAATAAGGCCTAAAATTTTGTCAAAGCTGAGAACTATAAACCCTCAGATACAAGAAGTCCGAAGAACCATAGCTGGATAAATAGGAAGAAAACAACACCACATCACATCATAATCAAATTGCTAAAAACCAGTGATAAAGAAAATTCCTTAAAAGACAGTGAAAGACAAATTATGTATAGAGAACAAAGGAAAGAATGACAGTATATTTCTCATCGGAAGCTTCGCAAACCTGAAGACACTGAAGAGACATGTTTAAAGCCCTGAATAATCTGCCAGTGTAGAATTCCTTACCTACCAAAAATAACTTTCCAGTGTTATTTGGACAAAGACTCTTTCAGATAAACAAAAGCTTAGAAAATTCAAAAACTTTATAATTTTTCTCATTTTTGATTATTTAAAAGAAAATTCTTGGCCAGGCACAGTGGCTCACGTAATTCCAGCACTTTGGGAGGCCAAGGTGGGTGGATCATGAGGTCAGGGGTTCGAGACCAGCCATGACCAATATTGTGAAACCCTGTCTCTACTAAAAATACAAAAATTAGCCAGGTGTGGTGGCATGCACCTGTAATCCCAGCTACTCAGGAGGCTGAGGCAGGGGAATTGCTTGAACCTGGGAGGCGGAGGTTGCAGTGAGCCGAGATCACACCACTGCACTCCAGCCTGAGCAGCAACAGAGTGAGACTCCGTCTCAAAAAAAAAAAGAAAGAAAATTCTTTGTTCAAACAAAAATAATAATGTAGGTTGTATAGCATATTTATAAGTAAAATGTATGACAAAAATGACAAAAGATAGAAAAGAGGAAATGGAGGTGTGAGATTCTTACACAATACATGAAGTTGTATAATATTATTTAAAGGTGGAATGGATAAGACAAAAGTGTATATTGTAAAATTCAGAGCAATTGATTAAAAAATAAAGAGATATGGCTATAATTACATTTAATGAAGATCAAATTAAATCATACAAATCAATTCAAAAGAAAGCAGAAAAAGGAAAAAATAGAGAGCAGTTACAAAAATGAAAAACAAATAGATTCATAGTGGGCATAAACCCAACCATATTCATGATTAGACCAAATGTAAATGGTCTAAACACTTCTGTAAAAGGCAGAGATTATCAGCTGATGCAGTGGCATGTCCTGCAGTCCCAGCTGCTGCAGGTGGGAGGATTGCTTGAGGCTGGCAGTTCAAGGCTACAGTGTACTATGACTGTGCCAGTGAATAACCACTGCATTCCAGCCTGACTGACATAGCAAGACCCAATCTCTTAAAAAAAAAAAAAAAAGGCAGAGGTTATCTAGTTAGATAATATAATCATTTATGGAAAGTTCAACTATATGTTACCTACAAGAAAACTTCTTTAAAAATAAAGACACAGATAAAGTAAAAGGATAAGAGAAAATGTACCATAAAAAATACTAATCAAAGGAAAGCTAGAGAAGAAGAAAATTGAAGGACTCATGCTAATTTCAAAAACTTACAAACAAAGCTAACAGTAATCAAAACAATGTGATACTGATATAAAAATAGGCATATAGGCCAGGTGCAGTGGCTCACTCCTGTAATTCCAGCACTTTGGGAGGCGAAAGCAGGGGATCACAAGGTCAGGAGTTCGAGACCAGCCTGGCCAATATGGTGAAACCCCATCTCTACTAAAAATACGAAAATTAGCCAGGCTTGGTGGTGCGCACCTGTAGTCCCAGCTACTCGGGAGGCTGAGGTAGAAGAATCACTTGAACCCGGGAGGCAGAGGTTGCAGTAAGCCGAGATCATGCCACTGCACTCAAGCCTGGGTGACAGAGCAAGACTCCGTCTCAAAAAAACAAACAAAAAAAAAAAGGGCATATAGATCAATGGAATAGAATTCAGAGTCCACAATTAAACCCATACATCTATGGTCAATTGATTTTCACCCAGGGTGAAAAGGCCATCCAATGGGGGAAGAATACTCTGTTCAATAAATGGTGCTGGGACAACTGGATATACACATGCAGAAGAATGAAGTTGGATTCCTATTCACACCATACACAAAAATTAACTCAAAATGGATCAACTTAAATGTAAGAGCTGAAACCATAAAATTCTTACAAAAAATACATACGGGCAAATCTTTATGATCATGGATTTGACAGTGAAAGATAGGACATCAAAACACATGAAACTAAAGAAATATAGATAAATTGAGCTTCATCAAAATTAAATACTTTAGTGCAACAAAGGACACCATGAAGAAAGTGAAAAGAATCTACATAATGAGAGAAATTATTTGCAAATCATATGTCTGATAAGGGTCTAACATCAGAATATATAAATAATGCTTACAACTCAACAAAAAAACAAAACAGGACCATTTAAAAACAGGCAAAACCCAGTTAAAAATTTAAATAGACATCTCTCCAAAGAAGATATTAAATGGCCAATATGCATACATAGGAATGCTCAACATCATTAGTCACTAGGACAATGCAAATCAAAACCACATTGAGATATCACTTCACACCTACAAGAATGGCTACAGTTGAAGTGGGGAAAGTGTTGGAGGATGTCTTAGTCCATTTGTGTTGCTATACAGGAATACTTGAGGCTGGGTAATTTATAAAGAAAAGAGGATTATTTGTCTCATGTTTCTGCAGGCTGTACAAGAAGCATGGTGCCAGTATCTGCTTCTGGTGAGGGCTTCAGACTGCTTCTGCTCATGGTGGAAGGTAAAGCAGAGCTGACATGTGCAGGGATCACAAGGAAGCAAGAGAGAGGGGAGAAATGCCTAGTTTTTTTTTGTTTCTGTTTTTGTTTTTGAGACAAAGAGCAAAGTCTTGCTCTGTCACTCAGGCTGGAGAGCAGTGGCATGATCACAGCTCACTGCAGCCTTGACCTCCTGGGTTCAAGTGTTCCTCCTGCCTCAGCCTCCTATGTAGCTGGGACCACAGGTGCACACCACCATGCCCAACTAAGTAAAAAACAATTTTTTTTTTTTGCAGAGATGGGGTCTCCCTATGTTGCTCAGGCTAGTTTCAAACTCCTGGGCTCAAGTGATCCTCCCACCTTGGCCTCCCAAAGTGCTGGGATTACAGGCATGAGTCACCACACCTGGCCCCAAGTTTTTTTTTAACAACCAGCTCTTGCGGGAATTAATAGAGCAAGAGCTCATTCATTACTGCAAGAAAGACAGCAAGACATTCATGAGGGATCTGCCCCTATGACCAGAAACACCTCCCATTAGGCCCCACCTCCAGCGTTGGGAATGAAATTTCAACATGAAGCTTGAGGGGACTAACATCCAAACTGCAGCAGGAGGATGTGGAAAAATTGGAACCCTTGTACATTGCTGATAGGGATGGAAAACTGTGCAGCCACAGCAGAAAACAATGTGATGGTTCTCAATAAGTTAATCGTAGAATTAACTGCACACTTACCCAAAATTGTAGAAAACATTTTGGCTATTCACAATAACCAAAAAGTGGAAATAATACAAATTTTCATTTACTGATGAAGGGGTAAACAAAATGCAGCATATATATACAATGGAATATTATTCATACATAAAAAGGAATAAAGTACCAATATGTGCTACAACATGGATAAACCTTGAAAACATTATAAGTGAAATAAGTCAGACATGAAAGGCAGAATGCTATATGATTCCGTTTTTATGCAGTGTCCAGAAGAGGCAAATTCATAAAGATAGAAAGTGAATTAGTGCTTGCCAGGGGAAGAGGGGAGTGGGGAAGGGGAGTGGCTGTTTAAAGGGTTGTGGGTTTCTTTTTGGTGTTATGAAAAGATTCTGGAACTAGATAGTGGTGATGAGTACACAACATTGTTAAAGTACTAAATGTGACTAATGGTAAATATTACATATATCACAAGAAAAAATAAAGCTAGGTAGCTATATTAATATCAGATGAAGTAGATATTAAGACAATGACTGATACCAGGGAGAAAGAGAGACATATCATAATGACAAAAGGCTCAATTAATTGGCCGGGCAGAGTGGCTAACACCTGTAACCCCAGCCCTTTGGGAAGCTGAGGCGGGCAGTTCACATGAGGTCAGGAGTTCAAGACCAGCCTGGCCAACATGGTGAAACTCCATCTCTACTAAAAATACAAAAAGTTAGCTGGGCATGGTGGTGCACACCTGTAGTTCTAGCTACTCAGGAGGCTGAGGCAGGAGAATCGCTTGAACCCGAGAAGCAGAGGCTGCAGTGAGCCAAGATTGTACTACTGCACTCCAGCCTGGGCGACAGAGTGAGACTCCATCTCAAAAAAAAAAAAAAAAAAGGCTCAATTAATCAAAAGGATTATAAACATAAACATGTATGTATCTAATAACAGTTTCAAAATACACAAGGCAAAAGCTGATAGAACTAAGAAGAGAACTGGACAAATTCACCTTTATAGTTGGAGGTCTCAACACTTCTCTCTCAATAATTGATAGAACAAGTAGACAAAAAATGAATAAGGATATAGAAGACTTGGCTGGGTGCGGTGGCTCACGCCTGTAATACCAGCACTTGGGGAGGCCAAGGCAGGTGGATCATGAGGTCAGGAGTTCAAGACCAGCCTGGCCAACATGGTGAATCCCAGTCTCTATGAAAAATACAAAAATTAGCCAGATGTGGTTGTGGGCCTGTAATCCCAGCTATTCGGGAGGCTGAGGCAGGAGAATTGCTTGAATCCAGGAGGCAGAGGTTGCAGTGAGCCAAGATCGCGGCACTGCACTCCAGCCTGGGTGACAGAATGAGACTCTGTCTCAAAAAAAAAAAAAACAAAAAAAACCACCACCAACCAACTTGCCTAAAATGACATTTATATAATACTCCACCCAACAACACCAGACTACATATTCTTTTTAAATGCCCACAGAACATCTACAAAGACGGACTATGTTCTGGGCTATACAGGGAGTCTCACTAAATGTAAGGAAGGTTGAAATTATACAAGGCATGTTTCTGGTCATGGGGCAGATCCCTCATGACTGTCTTGTGCCTTTCTTGCAGTAATGAATGAGCTCTTGCTCTATTAGTTCCCACAAAAACTGGTTGGTTGTTAAAAAAAACTTGGGGCCAGGTGTGGTGACTCATGCCTGTAATCCCAGCACTTTGGGAGGCCAAGGTGGGAGGATCACTTGAGCCCAGGAGTTTGAAACTAGCCTGAGCAACATAAGGAGACCCCATCTCTGCAAAAAAAAAAAATTGTTTTTTACTTAGTTGGGCATGGTGGTGTGCACCTGTAGTCCCAGCTACATAGGAGGCTGAGGCAGGAGGAACACTTGAACCCAGGAGGTCAAGGCTGCAGTGAGCTGTGATCATGCCACTGCTCTCCAGCCTGAGTGACAGAGCAAGACCTTGTCCTTTGTCTCAAAAACAAAAACAAATGAAAAAAACTAGGCATTTCTCCCCTCTCTCTTGCTTCCATGTGATCCCTGTACATGTCAGCTCAGTTTTACCTTCCACCATGAGCAGAAGCAGTCTGAAGCCCTCACCAGAAGCAGATACTGGCACCATGCATCTTGTACAGCCTGCAGAAACATGAGACAAATAAGTCTCTTTTCTTTATAAATTACCCAGCCTCAAGTATTCCTGTACAGCAACACAAATGGACTAAGACATCCTCCAACACTTTCCCTACTTCAAATGTAGCCATTCTTGCAGATGTGATTTCCATGTTAGAATTAACCTAGTAATAACTGAAGGATAAAAACAACACACTACTAAATAATTCATGTGCAAAGAATATATTACAAGTGAAATTAGAAAATACCTTGACTAGCATGAAAATGAAAACAATTTATCAAAATTTGTGGGCTGCAGCTAAGGCAGTGTTTACAGGAAAATTCATAATTTGAAACACATATTAGTCCAGTTGTGGTGCCTCACGCCTATAATCCTAACACTTTGCAAGGCCGAGGCAGGCAGATTACTTGAACTCAGGAGTTAGATACCAGCCACGGCAACATGGCAAAACCCCATTTCTACTAAAAATACAAAAAATTAGCCGGGCATGGTGGCACGGGCCTGTAATCCCAGCTACTCGGGAGGCTGAGTCACGAGAATTGCTTGAACCTGGGAGGTGGAGGTTACAGTGAGCCGAAATCATGCCACTGCACTCCAGCCTGGGTGACAGACTCTGTCTCCAAAAAAAAAAAAAAAAAAAAGTAAAAGAAAAAACACATATTAGAAAAAATGTGGTGCCGCTGTAGCTATAAATGACTTTGATTGGCATAAGCACAATTGTTTCACATATGCACTTGTCAAAATTTAATTAACTGTACATTTTATTTCTGCTAGCGAAGTTTCCTAAAAACAACAAAAAAGTACACTTTAAATATATATAGCTTATTATATGTCACTTATGCCTCAATAAAGTTGTTTAAAAGAAAAAAAAAAAAAAAAAGAAAAAATGTAAGATCACATATTAATGATTTACCAACTTAAGAATTAAGTACAAGTGCAAGAAAGGAAGGAAACAATAAGAGTAGAAATGGATGGCATAGAATATAGAAAATGAGGAAAATCAAAAACTGGCTCTTTGAAAAATATGAATAACATTAATAAACCTGTCTAACCGACCAAATCGGGAAAAAAGAAAGACACACATTATTAATATCAGGAATGAAAGGGAAGATATCACGACAAACCTGACAGACATTTTTTTTCTTTGAGACAGGGTCTCACTCTGTTGTCCAGGCTAGAGTGCAGTGGCACCATCATAGCTTCCTGCAGTTTTTCTTTTTTTTTCTCTTTTGAGATGGAGTTTCCACTCTTGTTGTCCAGGCTGGAGTGCAGTGGTGCAATCTCAGCTCACTGCAACCTCCACCTCCCAGGTTCAAGCTATTCTCCTGCCTCAGCCTCCCGAGTAGTTGGGATTACAGGCACGCACCACCACACCTAGCTAACTGTATTTTTAGTAGAGATGGGGTTTTACCATGTTGGCCAGGCTGGTCTCAAACTCCTGACTTCAAGTGATCCACCTGCCTCGGCCTCCCAAAGTGTTGGGATTACAAGTGTGAGCCACTGTGCCCAGTATAGCTTCCTGCACCCTTGACCTCCCAGTCTTGAGTGATCATCCCACCTCAGCCTCCTGAGTAGCTGGGTCTACAGAAGTGTGCACCCACTTCTGGCTAATTTTTGTATTTTTAATATAAACAGGGTTTCACCATGCTGCCTACGCTATCTTGAACTCCTGGGCTCAAGGGATCCTCCTGCCTCGGCCTCCCAAAGTGCTGGGATTACAGGCGTGAGCCACTGTGACTGGCCTAGACATTTTTTTAAAGTTAAAGGAATACTATGAAAATGTTTATACTAAATCTATTACAAGGAGAAAAAACTACAGACCAATATCTCTAATAAATATTGTTGCAATAACTTTTAACAACTTTTTTTAAAGTTAAAGGAATACTATGAAAGTGTTTCTACTAAATCTATTATAAGGAGAAAAAACTATAGGCCAATATATCTAATAAATATTGTTGCAATAATTTTTAACAAAATTTCAGCAAACTGAATCTAGCACAATACAAAAAGAATAACAGCTTATGACCAAGTGGGATGCATCCCAAGAATGCAAGATAGGTTTAACATTTGGAAGTCAATCAATGCAATTCAACATGTGAAGTTGAAAAAAATCAAAAAACAAAACCATTTCATTATCTCATTAGATTCAGAAAAAGCATTTGACAAATTTGGGACCTAGTCAAGATAGAAATTCTCAGCAAACTACCAATAAAAGAGAAACTGCTCAACTTGATAAAGGCTAACTATGTTACACCTAAACCTAACATCATGCCGGGTGGTGAATCCATAAGGGTCTACAGCAACCTCAATTCTTGCCTCCTCAGATGAAAGAATTCGACCGAGTGACAGAAGGCGGAGTGTGAGACTGAGGCAAGTTTTAGAGCAGGCGTGAAAGCTTATTAAAAAGCTTTAGAGCAGGAATGAAAGGAAGTAAAGTACATTTGGAAGAGGGTCAAGTGGGTGACTTGAGAGGTCAAGTGCAGTTTCATCTTTGACTTGGGGTTTTATGCACTTGTGTGCTTCCGGGGTCTTGCATCCCCTCTCTGATTCTTCCCTTGAGGTGGGCTGTCCACGTGCGCAGTGGCCTGTCAGCGCTTGGAAGGGGTCACATGTGCAGTGTGTTTACTGGAGTTGTAAGCATGCTCACTTGAGGCGTTCTTCCCTTACCAAAGGTTCCTAGGTCATAGGCCAGTTAAATGCCGCCATTTTTGCCTTCAGTGCGCATACGTGAGCCCACGGGCCCTACTCCTGAGATTTTACTGGGAAGTTGCTGATTGCGTTTCAGGTTTTTTCTGTCTTTTGGGAGGCTGCCCCTCCCTGGTGCCAGCTGCAACCAATTATTATTTTAGAGTGACAGTTAACAACCACTTGACCATCACCTGATGGTTGCCTGACATTCCTGGGGTAGGGCAAGGGACCCTCTCCTGCCCTGCTCATGCCTGACCAGCTACCTACTGTAACAATACTTAATGGTAAAAGACTGAATGTTCCCTCTAATACAGGGAACAAAGCAAGAATGTCTGTCTGCTCTCACCACTTGTATTCAGTATTGACTGGAGATCAATTGCCAGTACAGTAAGGCAAAACAAATAAATAAAAGGAAATAAAAGGCATAAATATTGGAAAGAAACAAAATGGTCTTGATTTGCAGATGACATGATTATGTAAATAGAAATTCATAAAGAATCTATAAATAAGGTATTAATAAGCTTAGCAAGGTCACAGGATTCAAGGTCAATGTACCAGTATACATTTCTATATATTTGGATCAAACAGTTAACAATTGAAATTAAAAAATCAATACCATTTACGATAGCATTCAAAACTATGAAATATGGCCGGGTGCAGTGGCTCATGCCTGTAATCTCAGCACTTTGGGAGGCCGAGGCAGGTCGATCACCTGAGGTCAGGAGTTCAAGACCAGCCTGGCCAACATGGCAAAACCCTGTCTCTACTAAAAATACAAAAATTAGCTAGGTGTGGTGGTGGCCGCCTGTAGTCCCAGCTACTCAGGAAGCTGAGGCAAGATAATCACTTGAACCCGTGAGGCAGAAGTTGCAGTGAGCCTAGATCACACCACTACATTCCAGCCTGGGTGACAGAGCGAGACCCCATCTCAAACAAAACAAAACAAAACAAAACAAAAAAACCCATGAAATATTAAAGATAAATTTAACAAAATATGTGCAAGACCTGAACCTGGGAAACTACAAACCATTTTGAGAGAAATTAAAGAAGACCTAAATAAATGAAGAGAGATACCGTTTCTTGGATTTAAGATTAATATTGTTAAAGATGTCAATTATCCACAAATTGATTTATAGATAAAATAAAATTCTTGACAGAGTCTCACTCTGTCACCGAGGCTGGAGTGCAATGGCATGATCTCAGCTCACTGCTACTTCTGCCTCCTGGGTTCAAGCAATTCTCCTGCCTCTGCCTCCTAAGTAGCTGGGGTTACAGGCACCTGCCACCAACCCTGACGAATTTGTATTTTGTATTTTTAGTAGAGACAGGGTTTCGCCATGATGGCCAGGCTGGTCTCGAACTCCTGACCTCAAGTGATCCGCCCGCCTTGGCCTCCCAAAGTGCTGGGATTACATGAGCCACTGCGCCATAAAATCTAATGAAAATTCTACTAGCCATTTTTTGGGGATAGAGTTTGACAAGCTGATTGTGAAATTTATTTTAAATCTTAAATAATGCAAGTGACCTTGATAGCCAAAACAACTTTGATAAAGGGATTAAATTGGTGGATTCATATTACTGGATTACAAGAATTCCGATAAAGTTGTGGCAATTAGGATAATATGGTTTTGGTGTCAGGATCTATATATCAAGGGAACACAACAGAGAATCTTGAAATAGACCTGTACATATATGGTCACTTGAGTTTTAACAAAAATGACATGGGAATTCAATAGCGGAAAGGAAAAGTTCTTTATTTTTTAATTTTTGAGACAGAGTCTTGCTCTATTGCCCAGGCTGCAGTGCAGTGATGCAATCTTGGCTCACTGCAGGCTGGACCTCTAGGGTTCAAGCGATCTTCCCACTTCAGTCTCCCAAGTAGCTGGGACTACAGGCATGCACCACCATACTGGCTAACTTTTGTATTTTTTGTAGAGATGCATTTTCCCTTTGTTGCCCAGGCTATTCTCAAACTCCTCGGCTCAAGTGATCTGCCCACCTCTGCCTCCTGGAGTGCTGGGATTACAGGTGTGAGCTACCATGCCCAGCTGAAAGTCTTTTTAACAAATGGTTTTGGAACAAATGCATAGCCATATGCAACTACAGCAGTAACAGCAAAATCAACCTTGACCTTCTTATCTCATGCCACACAAGAATTAACTAGCAATTAGTCACAGACTTAATGATAAGAGCTAAAACGAAAATTTCTAGATGATAACAGTGGAGGAAATCTTTGTGACCTTGAGTTAGGCAACACTCAGATAAGATACAGAAAACATAAGAATAAGTACCATAAAAGAAATTACTGGTGAATTTGATTTAATAAAAATTAGAAACTTCTACTCTTCAAGAGAAACTGTCAAGAAAATTAAAAGGCAAGCCTTAGGCAACACATATCTGATAAAGGACTAATACTTACAATAAACAACTTTTACAACTCAGTAACAAAAAGCAGAAATAGGTAAAATATTGCAAAATTGAATGGACATTTCACTAAGGAAGATAGACAAATGGCAAATAAATGCTAATGGTCAAAGTTATTGGTCTTTAAGGATGCACAAATTATAATTTTGCTCACTAGAATGCCTAAAGTTACAAAAACTGGCATTGCCTATTGTCAGCGAGAACGCAGAGCAAATGGAGCTTTCACACGTTGCTTATGGGAAGGTAAAAAGGTCCCAACCTTTTAGGAAACAGTATGGCAGTTTCTTGTAAAGTTGAACATTATACTATATATTGGTCTTATGATCCAGTAATTCTATTCCTCAGCATTTACCCAAAATAAATAAAAACATAGCCAGGCACGGTGGATCATGCCCGTAATCCCAGCACTTTGGGAGGCCAAGGCAGGCAGATCATTTGAGGTCAGGAGTTTGAGACCAGCCTGGCCAACATGGTGAAACTCTGTCTCTACTAAAATTACAAAAATTAGCCAGGTGTGGTGGTCGGTGCTTGTAATCCCAGCTACTTGGGAGGCTGAGGCAGATGAATGGCTTGAACCCAGGAGGCGGAGGTTGTGGTGAGCTGAGACTGTGCCACTGCACTCCAGCCTGGGTGACAGAGTGAGATACTCTGTCTCAAAAAATAAATAAATAGCTGGGCGCGGTGGCTCACGTCTGTAATTCCAGCGCTTTGAGAGGCTGAGGAGGGCAGATCACAAGGTCAGGGGTTCGAGACGAGCCTGACCAACATGGTTGAAATCTGGTCTCTATAAAAATACAAAAATTAGCTGGGTGTGGTGGCGTGCACCTGTAATCCCAGCTACTCCAGAGGCTGAGGCAGGAGAATCGCCTGAACCCGGGAGGTGGAGGTTGCAGTGAGCCAAGATCGCGTCACTGCACTTCAGCCTGGGTGACAGAGCGAGACTCTGTCTCAAAAAAATAAAATATAAAAATAAATAAATAAATAATGAAAACATATGTCCACACAAAAACCTGTCTGTACATAAATGTTCACGAGACCTATTATTTATAATAGTCCAAAATTGGAAACACCCCAAAACACCATCAACTGGCGAATGAATAAACCACATCTATAACAAGGAATGCTATTTAGCAACAAAATGGAATCAATTACTACAATAATTAATTCAACAACATGGGTGAATCTCAAAAGCATCATACTAAATGAAAGAAGACAGGCAAAAAAGACTACATACTATTTGAATCCAATGATCTGAAATTCTAGAAGAGGCAAAATTAGAGTGACAGAAAGCTGGTCAATTGTTGGCAGGGGCTGGATTTAGGGGAAGGACATGAGGAATCTTTGGTTGGGGCTGATGGCACCATTCTGTATCATGATTGTGGTGGTGGTTACATTTATCAAAACCCATCAAATTATATGCTGAAAAATGGTGAGTATGCATTTTATGCCTCATTAACGAAGAAGAGGAAGAGGAGGAGGAGGAGGAAGATGTTAATGTAGATGTTGGTTTATTGGTATTTATTGTAAAATTTTTTCAAATCTACTTTATACATGGTAATTTTTATTTTAAAATATGCCAAAGCAGTCAGGATGGCCGAGCTGTCTAAGGCGCTGCGTTCAGGTCGCAGCCTCCCCTGGAGTTATGGGTTCAAGTCTCACTTCTGACAAAGCTGAATTTCCTGCTGGGTGCGGTGGCTGACACCTGTAATCCTAGCACTTTGGGAGGCCACGGTGGGCAGATCATCTGAGGTCAGGAGTTGGAGACCAACATGGAGAAATCCTGTCTCTACTTAAAAAAATACAAAAATTAGCCAGGCGTAGTGGTGGGTTCCTGGAGTCCCAGCTACTTGGGAGGCTGAGGCAGGAGAATGGCTTGAACCTGGGAGGCAGAGGTATATATATTATATACATATATGAATGTATTTATTATCTGAGTTATTTAATGATTTAATGATTTTCCTGAACAACTGCTGGGTGATGGTGGTGATGGAGTAAGGAGGAAAGCTAGTATAAAATACTTTGCAAAGTAATCCATTTATATAGGTTGAATTATGTCATATGAAATTGATCAAGCCTTATTTTATTTTATTTTATTTTATTTTATTTTATTTTATTTTATTTTTTGAGACAGAGTCTCGCTCTGTCACCCAGGCTGGAGTGCAGTGGCACAATCTTGGCTCACTGCAACCTCCACCTCCCGGGTTCAAGCAATTCTCCTGCCTCAGCCATCCAAGTAGCTGGGACTCCAGGCATCTGCCACCAAGCCCGGCTAATTTTTTTGTGTTTTTAGTAGAGATGGGGTTTCACCATGTTGGTCAGGCTGGTCTCCAACTCCTGACCTTAAATAGTCTGCCACCTCGGCCTCCCAAAGTGCTGAGATTACAGGCATGAGCCACTGCACCCGGCCAGCTTCTTTATTTTATAATCCCATCTAATACCCTCACCCAACAATCAGGAAGACCTATTAATAGAATCTAACTTTGGAATGTTGTAAAAGTTACTAAAGCTTTATTGAAATCCAACTATAGAAGATGCTCGTAGTTTTTTTTTGTTTTTTTTTTGCTTCTCAAAATCACAGTTTTGTAACCTTTTAGAACAGTCCCTTTTGCATGGCATTCTCACTAATGCAGCTGATGTGGTTTGGCTGTGTCTTCACCAAATCTCAACTTGAATTGTATCTCCCAGAAATCCCAGGTGTACTGGAAGGGACCCAGGGTGAGGTAATTGAATCATGGGGGCCGGTCTTTCCTGTGCTATTCTCGTGATAGTGAATAAGTCTCACAAAATCTGATGGGTTTAGCAGTGGTTTCTGCTTTTGCTTCTTGCTCGTTTCTCTCTTGCTGCCACCACGGAAGAAGTGCTTTTCGCCTCCTGCCATGATTCTGAGGCCTCCCCAGCCATGTGGAACTGTAAGTCCAATTAAACCTCTTTTTCTTCCCAGTCTCGGATATGTCTTTATCAGCAGCGTGAAAACAGAATAATACAGTAAATGTTGCCAAAGCCATGCACACTTTCATTTGCTACTTATAAGGTGTAGGGTGCCTCCATTTTAATTTCGACTTCTATTTTGATGCCTCTTCAAGCTTTAGGAAAGCAGGCGTCTACCTTTTAAGCAAAGATGATTGCCTTTCTGGTAAAAAGGTATGCTATAGGCTTAGGATGACATCCTTTAAGGCTCTGGAAGTGGTAACATTGTTAGTAATGATCCCTTAACATATATGGTTATTGTTCTTTATTCTATAGATCAGAGTCAACAAACTTTGTAAAGGGCCAGAGAGTGAATATTTTAGACTTTGAAAGCCATGTGGTCTCTGTCTCTCAACACTGCTGTTATGACAAACAGCCATAGACAACACATCAACAAATTAAAGTGCTTGTGTTCCAATAAAACTTTATATACAAAAACAGGCTTGGAGCTGGATTTGACTTGTGCTGAAGTTTGTTGACCCCAGCTGTAGATTGTAAACATCACTGAAAACAAATGTGCAGCTTGTTATGATAGACTGTTTGTACAATCAAATAACATAGGTACTTCTATGAAGAGAACCAATATTGAATAGTGAAATATCCATCAGGAAGTCCCCATATCCGAAAATTAGGGTGTGCATCTTCTGGGACTCTGCATGATTAACTGGTATGCAAAAATCTCTGATTTATAGAAAATATGAAGATATTTATCCAAGATAGTTTAGAAATGTTTCACAGACTAACCACTTTGGTTGCTAATCGAAGTATACTTTAGCTACAAATGTAAAATTCAGAGTAGGTTTTACTTTTACTTTGTCTTTCTAAAAGATTATACTTTTTTATATTTAGCAAGTAATATAAGGTGACCATTATTCTTGTTAAAACATTCCAACAAATCAGATTGACTCCTATTGAAGATTTAGCTCTACAATTTTTTATTCTTGGCTATAAGGAGTAGATAAAGACACAGCTACCATCTATGACTATAATTTATGCAATTTGCAGTGTTCCCTTGTACTAAGATCATTTCCCTTGACTTAAAACAGAATTATTACTTAAGAACTTCTGAACAATCATGATTTACGCAAAGGTACTATTATTAAATAGAACTTAGGGCCGGGCGCAGTGGCTTATGCCTGTAATCCCAGTACTTTGGGTGGCTGAGGCAGGTGGATCACAAAGTCAGGAGATTGAGACCATCCTGGCTAACACGGTGAAACCCTGTCTCTGCTAGAAATACAAAAAAATTAGCTGGGCATGGTGGCATACACCTGTAGCCACAGCTACTCGGGAGGCTGAGGCAGGAGAATCATTTGAACCCAGAAGACGGAGGTTCCAGTGAGCCAAGATCATGCCACTGCACTCCAGCCTGGGAGACAGAGCGAGACTCCATCTCAAAAAATAATAATAATAAAAAATAAAAAAAATTAGCTGGGCATGGTAGTGCACTCCTGTAATCCCAGTTACTTGGGAGGTTGAGGCAGGAGAATCACTTGAACCCTGGAGGCAGAGGTTGCAGTGAGCTGAGATTGTGCCACTGCACTCCAGCTTGGGTAATAAAGCAAGACTCCATCTCAAAAAATAAAATAAAATAAATAGAACTTAGAAGAGCTAAGAGTCTTTGTCCTCATGGTCATATCATTTCTATTAAACAAATACATTTTAAAGGATGGAAAGGAGGAAAGAGAAACAAAAAAGATATTATGGTGAATATATATTGTTTTGTTGTTCTAGTGTCTTCCTACTCATTGTTTACTATCAAGTAGAGCTAGTATTTATTTCTTATTTAGTGAGAGAATATTCTAGCTGCCTTTTGGGATAAGTGAGGATAGAAAAATTACTTCCACCAGGCGCTCACATCTGTAATCCCAACACTTTGAAAGCTGGAGGCGGGAGGATCGCTTGAGCCCAGGAGTTCAAGACCGGCCTGGGCAATATAGGGAGACCCGTCTCTACAAAACAAACAAACAACAACAACAACCACAAAAAACAACTTAAAAACAATTAGTCAAGCATGGTGGAGTACCCTGGTGGGATGATCACTTGAGTCTAGGAGGCAGAGGTGCAGTGAGCCAAGATCACACCACTGTACTCCAGCCTGGGCGACAGAGCAAGACCCTGTTAAAAAAAGAAAGGAAAGGAGAGGAGGGAAGGAAAAGTAATAGGAAAGGAAAGGAGGAAAGGGAAAGGAAAAGGGAAAGGGAAATTACTTCCAAGGAGATCATTCTTATCTTGTGAAGAATAGAGATGTTCCCTTTAGTTCTGTAAATGTAGTGAGTAGACCCCATTGTCCTGAGAGATAGACCTTAATACTGACTGTAATTTTATTGTCATACTTATTTTAACAATGACAACTTTTATCCATGATATAGGCCTTGCTATGCAAAGCTCTTTGCTGGCGAGGGAGCTGACCAATTTTTACAAGAGGAGCCCATTACCACTGGTAGGTAGTTTTATATGCCATTTTATTTAATCTTTATAACAACCTTATAAAATAAGTGTAACAGGCCAGGCGTGGTGGCTCACGCCTGTAATCCCAGCACTTTGGGAGATGAAGGCAGGTGAATCACCTGAGGTCAGGACTTTGAGACCAACCTGGTCAACACGGTGAAACCCCATCTCTACTAAAAATACAAAAATTAGCCAGGCGTGGTGGTGTGCACCTGTAATCCCAGCTACTTGGGAGGCTGAGGTAGGAGAATTGCTTGAACCCAGGAGGCAGATGTTGCAGTGAGCTGAGACCAGGCCATTGCACTCCAGCCTGGGCAACAAGAGCAAAAATCTGTCTCAAAAAATAAAAATAAATAAAAATAAAGTAAGTGTAACAGATGGAAAAGTAAAGAGACTGAGTAACTTATCTAAGACCACAAAGCTCGGAAGTTGCTGATCTGAGATTCACACCCATGTCGATCTGGCTCAAAACCTGTACTTTCCCATTTCAACATGCTGAGTGAAGATGAATTACCATGAAACTATAACTCCATCAGAGAGAGCAGAGGGAGCACTAGGCGATGCCCTTAAGGCATGAGACTCTGAGCAGGTCATGGAGTCTTTCTGTGTCCCACTTTTCTTAACTGTCAGTAGGATGACTCTGATAATCAATGGTTCCCCAAAACCAGAACTCGGGTCAAAGTTTGCACATGTCCATCATACAATTACAAAAATAAGGACTGCCAGGTGTGGTGGCTCATGCCTGTAATCCCAGCACTCTGGGAGGTGGGTGGATTCCTTGACCTCAAGAGTTCAAGACCAGCCTGGCCAACATGGCAAAACCCCATCTCTACAAAAATACAAAAATTAGCCAGGCATGGTGGTGTGCTCCTGTAGTCCCAGCTACTGGGGAGACTGATGGGTTGAGCCCAGGAGGTAGAGGTTGCAGTGAGCCAAGATTGAGCCACTGCAATCCAGCCTGGGAGACAGAGCCAGAGTCTGTCTTAAAAAAAAGAAAAAGAAGAACAATGTAGATTTTCCATAAAGCTACCATTTATTCTACTTAAAAGAGCTATCCTTTGATGTAAGATTATGTTTTTTTCCTGCATGTTTTACAATGTCCTTCACAAAATAAAATATTGGGAGGAGATGATAGATTATTTTTATTTTGTATTATTATTTTTTTTTGAGATAGAGTCTTGCTCTGTCACCCAGGCTGCTTATTAGCCTACAGGGCTCCAAATACAAAATTTCATTTTCACATGTCTTCTAAGCCAAGCCTAGAATTCTCTTCTGTATAAATTCCTGGATTCCTATGTAGGAGAATAAGGGAAAAAGTTCAAATTTAGCAAGTTCAAAGGCAGTCTGAGAGTGGAAACAAAGACTCCTCAAATATTGGCACAAACTTACGTTCTGTGTTGCAGTTGCACTCCTTCTCGACCCCGTGTGCCAACATTTCTCACCCTTATTTATTTATTTAGTTAGTTAGTTTTGAGATGGAGTCTTGCTGTTGTTGCCCAGGCTGGAGTGCATTGGCACGATCTCGGCTCACTGCACCTCTGCCTCCCGGGTTCAAGCAATTCTCCTGCCTCAGCCTCCCAAGTAGCTGGGACTACAGGCGCGCACCACCACACCCAGGTAATTTTTGTATTTTTAGTAGAGACGGGGTTTCAGCATGTTGGCCAGCCTGATCTCGAACTCCTGACCTTGTGATCCTCCCGCCTCAGCCTCCCAAAGTGCTAGGATTACAGGCATGAGCCACTGTGCCCGGCCTTTTTTTTGTTGTTTTTGAGATGGAGTCTTGCTCTGTTGCCCGGGCTGGAGTGCAGTGGCACCATCTCAGCTCACTGCAACCTCTACCTCCCAGGTTCAAGCGATTCTCCTGCCTCAGCCTCTCAAGTAGCTGAGATTATAGATGTGCGCCAACACACCTGGCTTTTTTTTTTTTTTTTTTTTTTGAGACAGAGTTTCACTCTTGTCACCCAGGCTGGAGTGCAATGGCACAATCTCGGCTCACTGCAACCTCTGCCTCCCGGGCTCAAGCGATTCTCCTGCCTCAGCCTCCCAAGTATCTGGGACCACAAGCGCCTGCTACCATGCCTGGCTAGTTTTCATATTTTTAGTAGAAATGGTGTTTCACCATGTTGACCAGGCTGGTCTTGAACTCCTGACCTCAGGTGATCCACTCGCCTCGGCCTCCCAAAGTGCTGGGATTACAAGTGTGAGCCACTGCACCCAGCTAATTTTTGTGTGTATATGTGTGTGTATGTGTGTGTGTGTGTGTGTATAATAATAATAATTTTTTTTTTTGAGACAGTTTCGCTCTTGTTGCCCAGGCTGGAGAGTGCAATGGTGCGATTTCAGCTCACCATGATCTCCACCTCCTGGGTTCAAGCGATTCTCCTGCCTCAGCCTCCCGAGTAGCTGGGATTACAAGCATGCGCCACCATGCCTGCCTAATTTTGTATTTTTAGTAGAGATGGGGTTTCTCCATGTTGGTCAGACTGGTCTCGAACTCCCGACCTCAAGTGATCTGCCTGCCTTGGCCTCCCAAAGTGCTGGGATTACAGGTGTAAGTCACCACGCCCAGCCAATTTTTGTATTTTTTATTAGAGAAAGGGTCTCACCGTGTTGGCCAGGCTGGTCTCAAACTCCTGACCTCAACTGATCCACCCACCTCAGGCTCCCAAAGTGCTGGGATTACAGGCATCAGCCATCACACCCAGCCAGATTATTTTTAAATGTCTTTATTGAGCAAAATAAGATGTTGACACCCTACTTTGGCTTCTAAAATATTGTTGGACTTTTTTTGGGAATTTTCCTTGCCTATGAAATCACAAAATTTGGGAACCATTGTTCTAATTGAACACACAAACTGGCCAGGCGTAGTGGCTCATGCCTGTAATCCCAGCACTTTGGGAGGCTGAGGCAGGTGGATCACCTGAGATCAGGAGTTCGAGACCAGCCTGACCAACATGGTGAAATCCCATCTCTACTAAAAATACAAAAATTAGCCAGGCGTGCTGGTGGGCGCCTGTAATCCCAACTACTAGGGAGGCTAAGGCAGGAGAATAGCTTGAACCCAGGAGGCAGGGGTTGCAGTCAGCCAAGATCGTGCCATTGCACTCCAAGAGAGTGAGACTCTCTCAAAAACAAAACAAAACAAAACAAAACACACACACACAAACTAGCAGATTGACTATTTATTGATTAAGGGACAGATTTTATTTTTTAGTTAATTTCTTTTTTCAGTTTAAAGAATGCTGTTGTATAAATAAACCCTGGTATAGAGAGACTGTTATAACCGCAGAAGAGCAAGGACTGGGAGTATTACCCCATCACAGAAAAGGTCATTTAAATCAAACATGGATTTGAGTGTATTGGCAACATTTAAAATGTGCGGAATTTTACTTGTTAATACAGATTTCCAGCTTCCCTAGAAAAATTAGATCTGGCCATCTTGAGCCCACATGTTGCTGGAGCACAGTGGCTGTGGCCCTGTGGGCATGGCATGAGCCTCTGGTTTGCCATCATCCCCACCATTTTCTACTGCATCTCACCCTGCCTGCTTCATTCACGTGAGTGTGCCATCCCAATCCTGCAGGTTTTTATGTTTGCAACCTCGTGCAAGTGCAGTCTAGGGACCACAGCACTGATGTCACCTGGGAGGTGGTCAGAAATGCAGAATCTCAGGCTCCACCCAAAATCTACTGAATCAAAACCTGCATTTTAACAAAATCTCCAGGAAAATAATATGCACATTACAGTTTGAGAAGTCCTTTGAGAAGAACTGGAACTTCAAGAGCCTTTCCTCAACCAGATTCTGTGACCATGGGCAAAACTCTGAACTATTCACTGTGGCAACAGGTACAACTCACAGTGCCTAGGGTAGGAAGACAGAACAAAATCACATATTAAAATAGCTACCGCCTGGGTGTGGTGGCTCACATCTGTAATCCCAGCACTTAGGGAGGCCAAGGTGGGCAGATCACGAGGTCAAGAGTTCGAGACCAGCCTGGCCAATATGGTGAAACCCTGTCTCTACTAAAAATACAAAAATTAGCTGGGGGTGGTGGCAGGCACCTGTAGTCCCAGCTACTCAGGAGGCTGAGGCAGAAGAACTGCTTGAACCCGGGAGGCAGAGGTTGCAGTGAGCCGAGACTGCGCCACTGCACTCCAGCCTGGGGCTCACGCCTGTAATCCCAGGACTTCAGGAGGCTAAGGCAGGCAGATCACCTGAGGTCAGGAGTTTGACACCAGCCTGGGCAACATGGTGAAACCCCGTCTCTACTAAAAATACAAAAAAATTAGCTGGGCGTGGTGATGTGTGCCTGTAGTCCCAGCTACTCAGAAGCTGAGGCAGGAGAATTGCTTGAACCTGGAGGCAGAGGTTGCAGTGAGCCAAGATCATGCCACTGCACTCCAGCCTGGGTGACAGAGTGAGACCCTGTCTCAAAAAAAAAAAAAAGAAAAGAAAGAAAAAAGAAAGCTACCATTATAAGGATGAATGTAGAAATACATGACGCAGACTGGGCTGGATCAGTGTCTCCTGGTCTGATGTTGGTGGTAGGGGGTGGAGGCTGGAGCTGGGCCTCAAAGACAGGAGGGAGAAACCGTCTAGAATGAGGTGCTCACGGTCTGTAGTGAGGGAACCCTCGGCAGTGCTGATCGGCTGGAGCACAGAGCCTAATTTGGAAATACTAAGAAAGCAAAAAGATTGGAAATATATTTTGAGCATAAACTGTAGCTTAGACTTCTATGCAAAGATATTGGCATTTGTTCTCTTTATAATGAGAAGCCATTGATAGCTTTAGAGGTGTGAAATGAGTGTTTTGAGGTTAATAGTCTGACAGATTGTACAGGGTCAGTGGGTTTTATTTTAAAGAGACACATTCAGAATGGTTTTATACACAAGCCTAGATGTGAATAAAGCAAATTCCTTAAGGTATGACACATTTTGTGTCTTTCCTACCTATATTGGCATGCGTTTCTCTGATATGTGTACTCAGAGTCCCTGACCCAGCACCTAAAGTCATGATGAATCTTTCCTGGCTTTTTGTCAGGCCTTGCCAAGAGTGACCATTAAAGGTCAGAGAGTCATACGGCCTCTCCCAGGGATACTGGGCTGGCCTGGGAATTGAGGAATTCACTCCGCATCCAAGAACCACATTTCCCCAGCTGTAAGATGGCAGAGAATAATGTTTGTGTCCCAATGAAGTTCTAACACACAGTGTTCTCAGATGACTGGCAGCATTTTGAAAGTAACATGTGACTGTGTAATTTATGCTCTTTGAATTTGCAGTGAGACTATTTGTGGCAGTACAATGTCTATCCATGCTCCTAATTAGAAGTTTTCCAGAACAGCTCATGTGTCTGAATTAGAAATATTTGTCACAGGGCATTAAATGTGGTATTTAGCTGTTGGGTGATTTTTTCAATAGAACTTTGTTAAAGACCAGATATAATGTGTCATTGTTTCTTTTGTGATTCTGGATTCTTTTTGAGAACTAAATGTTTAAGCAGTAAAGAGCTGAGACACCCTATGGGTAAGATCCTTTATAAATCAGCCCATTACACCGCGAATTCACTTACATTGTTGGTCAATGACATCATGTAAGGATCAGATTATGGTTTTCTGTTTGGGTGTGTTTTGTGTTGATTTGTCAAGCCTGGAGGGTTGGCCACCAGGAAGAAGTTGAAATGGCCACTGAAATCCCCTGGCTGTGATTGTCACAAACTTGAGTCTGAGATACACAGAAACACTTGCCTGTCATCAGGCTGAAGCTTTCAGCTCAGGCTGTACCAGTGCCTGTTGGAAATATAAATGAAAGTATTTTTACAACTCTGCAACAAAATATCCAGTAGCCTAATAAAAAGATGGGCAAAGGACTCAAACAGACATTTCTCCAAAGATGATATCCAAATAGCCAATGAGGACACATGAAAAGATGCTCAACATCACCAATTTCATTAGAGAAATGCAAATCAAAACCACACTGAGCTATCACCTCACACTCATTGGGATGGCTACTATCAAAATACAAAACAAAACAAAACAAAAAACGGAAAATAACAAGTGTTGATGAGGATGTTGCAAAATTGAAGCCCCCGTGCACTGTTAGTGGGATTGTAAAATGGGGTAACTGCTATAGAAAACAGTATGAACAGTCCTCAAAAAATTAAAAATAGAACTACCATATGGCACAGCAATCTCACTTTTGAATATATATCCAAAAGAATTGAAAGTAGTGTCTCAAAGAAATATTTGCACACTCATGTTCATATCAGTGTTATTCACAATAGCCAAAAGATGGAAGCAAACCAAGTGTTTGACTGATAAACAGATAAACAAAATGTAGTATATACATACAATGGAATATTATCCAGCCTTAAAAAGGAAAGGCCAGACACAGTGGCTTATGCCTGTGATCCTAGCACTTTGAGAGGCCAAGGCAGGAGGACTGCCTGAGGCCAGGAGTTTGAGACCAGCCTGGGCAACATAGTGAGACCCCCAAATCTCTACAAAAAACAAAAATTAGCTGGATATGGTGGTGCATGCCTGTAGTCTCAGCTACTTAGGAGGCTGAGGCAGGAGGATCGCTTGAGCCCAGGAGTTCAAGGCTACAGTGAGCTATGACTGTGCCACTGCACTCCAGCCTAGGCAACAGAGCAAGATCTTGTTTAAAAAAATAAATAAATAAAAAGGAAATCCTGTCACATGCTACAACATGTATGAACCTTGAAACATTGTGCGAAGTGAAATAAGCCAATCACAAAAAGACAAATGCTATAGGATTGCACTTATATATCTACAGTGGTCAATTCATAGAAACAGAGTAGAATGTTGGTTACCCTGGGCTGAGGGGAGGCAAGGGGGAGTTGTTTAAAGGATATATACAGTTTCAGATTTGCAAGATGAAAAACTTCTGGAGATTGGTTTCACAGCAATGTGAATATACTTAACACACTGAACCATTTAATTAAAAATGCTTAAGATGATAAATTTTATGTTTCTACTACAATAAAAATTACACAATAGATAATTTCATTAATAGCCCAATTTGTAGCCTCCTGTATTTATGCCCTTTGCCTTATAACTTCTTAGTCCCTTCACACACTGTCTCTGGGCTTGGCATATAAAGTACAGTCAAAAACAAGCTATGTAACTTCTGAGGCTAGGTCACAAAAAGGATATCGTTTCTGCCTTGCCTGCTTTCTCAACTGGGACACTAACATTTGGTACCAAGCCAGCATGCTATGAAGACGCCCACAGTAGCCCACATGGAGACTACACTGAAGCAATACAGGTATTGAGAACAGAGACACCCCCAGCCCCACTCCCCACCCAGCTGGCTGCCAGCATCAGCTGCACCAAGGAAGATATATGGATGGCAAATAAGCACATGAAAAGATACTCAACACCATTAGTCTTTAGAGAGGTACAAATTAAAACCACAATGAGACACCACTACTTACCTACTAGAATCCCTGAAATTAAACAGACAACAGAGCAAGTGCTGGCAAGAATGTGGAAGAATTCACACACTCATACACCAATGAAGGCAACGCAAAATGATACTGTCACCGGTAGAGGGTCGTGACTGCAAATTGTCTAGGTTCTTGGTGTTTTGAAGAAAGAATTGGACAAAACGCCCAGCAAAGAAAGAATGAAGCAACAAAAGAAAGAAAGCAGCTCTCTCGGCTTTCGGCTCGGAGGAGGCCAAGGTGCAATTTTCTTCGGTCGTCTCGAATCCGGGTTCATCGACACCAGGCGCCTCCACCATGCCGCCGAAGTTCCACCCCAGTGAGATCAAAGTCATATACTTGAGGTGCACTGGAGTTGAAGTCGGTGCCACTTCTGCCCTGGCCCCCAAGATTGGCCCCGCGGGTCTGTCTCCAAAAGAGGTTGGTGATGACATTGCCAAGGTAACGGGTGACTGGAAGGGCCTGAGGATTACAGTGAAACTGACCATTCAGAACAGACAGGCCCAGATTGAAGTGGTACCTTCTGCCTCCTCCCTGATCATCAAAAGGAACCACCAAGAGACAGAAAGAAACAGAAAAACATTAAACACAGTGGGAATACCACTTTTGATGAGATCGTCAACATTGCTCAACAGATGCGGCACCGATCCTTAGCCAGAGAACTCTCTGGAACCATTAAAGAGATCCTGGGGACTGCCCAGTCTGTGGGCCGTAATGTTGATGGCCGCCACCCTCAGGACATCATAGATGACATCAACAGTGGTGCTGTGGAATGACCAGCCAGTTAAGCACAAAGGAAAATATTTCAATAAAGGATCATTTGACAACTGGTTAAAAAAGAACGAAAGCAGGGATTTATTGAAAACGAAAGTACACTCCACAGTGTGAGAGCGCGACGAGCAGCGGCTCAAGGGCCCCAGATACAGAATCTTCTTGGGTCCAAATACCTTCTAGAAGTTTCCCATTGGCTACTTCATGTCCACCTCAGGTAAATGAAGTGGTAGCCCACAATCAGTCTGATTGGTTGCAGAAAGCAGCCAACCAGAGGATGACGTGGTTACAAAAGTTACACTCCTGTGCAAACATATGATTGGTTGCAGAAAGCAACCAATCAGAGGCTAGGGTGAAGTTACAAATTTATACTTGTATGCAAACGAAGACTCCGTCCGCAATCAGTCTGATTGATTGTGGACAGCAACCAACCATTCGGAGGCTGGAGTGAAGTTACAAAGTTGCAAAGGAAGACTCAACCCGCAATCAGTCTGATTGGTTGCCAATTTCCCATGCCTGGCAGAAAAGGTGGGGGGTTTGCAAAGAGAGTAGCCTCTGGTCCTTTTGTGATTTAGGCATGTAAAGTTAGGGTTTTCCTTTCAGTTTAGTTCTAGGAACGCTGCGTGAAACAGCCTTAGGTTCCCTGCCTCCAAACCCTATTCTCCTGCCTCAATACAACTACTTTCCAAAACGGTTTGGCAGTTTCTTAAACATTAATTATACACTTACCATATTATCCAGCTATTTCACTGCTAGTTGGTTCCTAAGAGAGAAGGAAGCTGTATCCTTAGAAAGAGTTGTACATGATTGCTCGTAGCAGTTTTATTTATAATAGCCAAAAACAAACGAAAAAAATCCCACATGCCCACTTATAAACTGTGGTGTATATTCTTTTTTTGTTTTGAGCCTCACTCTGTCACCTAGGCTGGAGTGCAGTGGGGTGATCACAGCTCACTGCAGTCTTGGCCTCCTGGGCTCAAGCAATCCTGCCTTAGCCTCCTGAGTAGCTGGGATTACAGGAGCACGCCACCCCGCCCAACCAATTTTGTATTTTTGAGTAGAGACAGGGTTTCTTTATGTTTGACAGGCTTGTCCTCAACTCCTGACCTCAGGTGATCTGCCCGCCTTGGCCTCCTAAAGTGCTGGGATTACAGGCCTGAGCCACCGCGCCTGGCCAGGAGCAGAGGTTTAATAGGCAGAAGAAGGAGAAAGACAAAGAAAAATAGCTCTCTCTCTAGTGAGAAAGAAGGGACTTACAAGAGGAAAAGGTCAGCTGGTAGATACGCCAGATTTTATAGTCCAGCTTGAGGAGGCCGTGTCTGATATAGGTAGGGCTCACAGGTTTTTTGGGTCAGGTGTGACGTTTACATAGCACACAGGGAAGGCTGGTGGCCCCACCCTAATCTTATTATGCAAATGAACTCTCCCCTTGGTCGGTGCCATCTTGTCTGCTCCTTACTGTACACGTGGCTGGCAGAGAAGGGGAGATGCAGCCGCCATTTTGAACATGTCTAGTCCCAGGTAGTTCTTTCCTGTGGCATCCACCTGTGCAAGTTAGCAGCTTGCTTGTCTATGTCTGCAGCTTGACTTTACTGGCTGCTCTTTGTTAGAAAATGATTTGGGGCCTGGCACAGTGGCTCACGCCTATAATCCCAGCACTTTGGGAGGCCAAGGCAGGTGGATCACCTGAGGTCAGGAGTCGGAGAGCAGTCTGGCCAACTTAGTGAAACCCTGTCTCTACTAATGCAAAAAATTAGCTGGGCGTGTTGGCGGGCACCTGTAATCCCAGCTGCACAGCAGGCTGAGGCAGGAGAATCGGTTGAACCTGGGAGGCGGAGGTTGTGGGTGAGCTGAGATCACGCCATTGCACTCCAGCCTGGGCAATAAGAGTGAAACTCCATCTCAAAAAATAAAAATAAAAAATATTCAATGGGCATAATTAATAATAATGAGAGGTATCACTGGGTGCATTCAATGAGCCAAGTATTAGTATTTACTCATTTTAAAATATAATTTGTCCAAGATCAAGTAGCTTATTCCTCCATACCTCTATACTATACAATGCTTCTAAGCCATTCCACAAAGAGACACTAAGATTAGGGCCCCAGATAACTATCATCATTTAAAAGAAAAAAAAGTCTCATTATCAGATCAAATGATTCATAGGACTGTATGTGCTCCTGATGAAAGGGACATCATAAATCATTACATTCCTTTTTGTTGTTGTTGTTGAGACAGAATCTTACTCTGTCATCCAGGCTGGTGTGCAGTGGCGTGATCTCAGATCACTGCAACCTCTGCCTTCTGGGCTCATCTCAGCTCACTGCAACCTCTGCCTTCTGGGCTCAAGTGATCCTCCCATAACAGCCTGCCTCCTGAGTAATTGGGACTACATGGGTGCACCACCATGTTCAGCTAATTTTAAATTTTTTTTGTAGAGATGAGGTCTTACTATATTGTCCAGGCTGGTCTCCAACTCCTGGGCTTAAGCTATCTTCCCACTTTCTCTATTTAACCATGTATAAGAAAAATAATTCCCCCCAAAGTCATTTTTCTTATACCTGGCTAAATAGAGAAAGCTTTAAGCTTTAAAAAAAGTTGTGGTAAAACATATATAACATTTCAGTGGCATTACGTATGTTTATACTGTTATGCAACCATCACCACTATCCATCTCAGGAATACTTTTCATCATCCCAAACTGAAATTCTCTGCCCAATGAACAATAACTCCCCATTATCCCCTTCCTCCAACCTCCAGTAACCACCTTTCTATTTTCTGTTCCTGTGAATCCTACTACTCCAGATACCTCATCTAAGTGAAATCACACTTGCCCTTTTGGGTCTGGCTTATTTCACTTAGCATAATGTCCTCCAGGTTCATCTATGTTGCAGCATGTGTCAGAATTTCAGTCCTTTATTTATGTATTGGAGACAGTCTCACTCCATCACCCAAGCTGGAGTGCAGTGGTGCTATCTCAGCTCATTGCAACCTCTGCCTCCTGGGTTCAAGCGATTCTCCTGCCTCAGCCTCCCAAGTAGCTAGAATTACAGCATGTGCCGCCATGCCCAGCTATTTTTTTTTTTTTTTTTTTTTTGAGATGGAGTTTCACTCTTGTTGCCCAGGCTGGACCGCAATGGCATGATCTCCATTCACCGCAACCTCCGCCTCTCGGGTTCAACTGATTCTCCTGCCTCAGCCTCCCGAGTAGCTGGGACTACAGGCATGCACCACCACACCTGGCTAATTTTGTATTTTTAGTAGAGACGGGGTTTCTCCATGTTGGTCAGGCTGGTCTTGAACTCCCAACCTCAGGTGATTCACTGGCCTCGGCCTCCTAAAGTGTTGAGATTACAGGCGTGAGCCACCACTCCTGGCCTAATTTTTGTATTTTTAATAGAGATGGGTTTTGCCATGTTGGCCAGGCTGGTCTCCAATTCCTGACCTCAAGTGATCCACCCGCCTTGTCCTCCCAAAGTGTTGGGATTACAGGCGTGATCCACCATGCCCAGCCTTCATTCCTTTTTAAAGCTGAATAATATTTCACTCTATGTATAACCACATTGTTTATCTGTCCATCTGATGATAGCTACCTGGGTTGTTTCCAATTTTTAATTTTTTAATTTATTTTTAGTTTCATTTTATTTTTATTTTCTTTCTTATTTATTTATTGTATTTTTTGAGACAGAGTCTCCCTCTGTCACCCAGGCTGGAGTGCCGTGGCTCGATGTCAGCTCACTGCAACCTCTGCCTCCTGGGTTCAAGTGATTCTCCTGCCTCAGCCTCCTGAGTAGCTGGGATTACAGGCATGCACCACCACGCCCGGCTAATTTTTGTATTTTTAGTAGAGATGGGGTTTCACCATGTTGGCCAGGCTGGTCTTAAACTTTTGACCTCAGGTGACCTGCCTGCCTCAGCCTCCCAAACTGCTGGGATTACAGGTGTGAGCCAAGGTGCCCAGTGGAGATTTTTTTTTTTTTTTTTTTTTTTTTGTGGGATGGAGTCTCGCTCTTGTCACCCAGGCTGGAGTGCAGTGGCACGATCTCGGCTCACTGCAACGTCTGTCTTCCGGGGTCAAGTGATTCTCCTGCCTCAGCCTCCCGAGCAGCTGGGATTACAGGCGCACACCACCACGCCCGGCTAATTTTTGTACCTTTAGTAGAGACGGGGTTTGGCCATGTTGGCCAGGCTAGTCTCAAACTCCTGCCCTTGGGTGATCTACCCGCCTCGGCCTCCCAAAGTGCTGGGATTACAGGCGTGAACCACCGCGCCAGTCCCACGATTTTTTTTTTTTAAACCTCTGTACTTTTACCCTTTCTTCCTTGGCTGGACTTTGTCCAGCCAGGTTCATTTATAAACCACACAAAGTTCATTAACAAGACCAAGCACTCAGCAAGCCACTCTTCCACCTCCCTTACTGCAGGAAGGCACTCTGAAGACATAAGTTGGTGAGACATGGCTGAAGATAAAAGCAAGAGAGACTCCATCGAGATGAGTATGAAGGGATGCCAGACAAACAACGGGTTTGTCCATAACGAAGACATTCTGGAGCAGACCGCGGATCCAGGCAGCTCAGCAGACAACCTGCAGCACAGCACCAGGAGCATCCTTGGCTCCCAGGAGCCCGACTTCAAGGGCGTCCAGCCCTATGCAGGGATGCCCAAGGAGGTGCTGTTCCAGTTCTCTGGCCAGGCCCGCTACCGCATACCTCGGGAGATCCTCTTCTGGCTCACAGTGGCTTCTGTGCTGGTGCTCATCGCGGCCACCATAGCCATCATTGCCCTCTCTCCAAAGTGCCTAGACTGGTGGCAGGAGGGGCCCATGTACCAGATCTACCCAAGGTCTTTCAAGGACAGTAACAAGGATGGGAACGGAGATCTGAAAGGTACATGCCCAGAGATCGTTCAGGGTGGGTGCCAGGATGAGATTGGTTTATGGTTCTTTTGTTCTTCAGAACCAAATTATGCCTGGGTTGTTCAGTAAGCACATTCCATTATGACTGGTCATGCCAAGTTGCTCCTTGTTTATGATATTCTTAGAAAATCACTCAGCAGAACCCAGCAGTTATTTTACTAGCTGAAGGGTTATTTGCTGAAGGCCTTTGAGCCAAACGAGTTGTTTAATTTATTGCCCACTAATTACATATAGTTGTTCAGTCATCAATTCTAACTTCTTAGAGCAGCCTTCCTTCTAAAATCTATGTCTTGTTTCTGGGGACTTTATAGTTGAATATGTCAGGGCGGCAGCTGGGAATTGCTTTCCCAGTATATGATGCGGCTAGTTTGGCTGTGTGGCTGGGAGTGTATTAGTGAATAAAGCATAAATAATATTTTTTAAAAAATCAAGTGATATCTGTAAAAAGTATAGGCTGAGTCTTAAAGTTTAAATTCTAAAAAAGGAAGGGAAGTAGAAAAGGTGTAGCAGTATGCGTTTGTTATTACTTGAATTAAGGATTGTTTAAAACCATGTCCATATTAGTATAAAACAAGTAAAGAATTAACCAGGGGTAGTGGCGCATGACTGTAGTTGCAGCTACTTGGGAGGCTGAGGTGGGAGGATTGCTTGAGCCCAGGAGCTCTCAGCCGGCCAGCTTAGGCAACATAGGGAGACCCCATCTCCAAAAAGAAAAAAAAAGTGAAAAATTATTTTTTAAAAGCTAAGTTAATTTCTTGGGGGGTTATGTGTAAAACATCCTTACAATATATCGCTCAAACCAGGACATACTTCAGAGTAAAATTATGCCAGATGGCAGGCATACACTGGGAACTTTTGAGCAAATTGGTTGGTATGGTCACTCTAGTTCAAGGCAACAATAGGAAACAAATAAGGAAACTAACAAACTAATGTTTTACAATGATAATTGGTTTGAAGAAAACAAAACAGGATGATATGAATGTGGAAAGTAGGAATGGGCTTAATGTATCTTTAAAATGCTACAAATGAATTCTTGAAACCTGCAGCTTTCCTTAATCACTAGTAGAAGGCTTTTTTTTTCACGCTCCTATCATTCTCTCTCTCTCTCTCTTTTTTTTTTTTTTTTTTGAGATGGAGTTTCACTCTTGTTGCCCAGGCTGGAGTGCAATGGCACGATCTCAGCTCACTGCAACCTCCATCACCTGGGTTCAAGCAATTCTTCTGGCTCAGCCTCTCGAGTAGCTGGGATTACAAGCATGCGCCATCATGCCTGGCTAATTTTGTATTTTTAATAGAGACGAGGGTTCTCCATGTTGGTCAGGCTAGTCTCGAACTCCTGACCTCGGGTGATTTGCCCGCCTCGGCCTCCCAAAACTCTGGGATTACA
This sequence comes from Pongo pygmaeus, assembly GCF_028885625.2. Classification (NCBI taxonomy): domain Eukaryota; kingdom Metazoa; phylum Chordata; class Mammalia; order Primates; family Hominidae; genus Pongo; species Pongo pygmaeus. The sequence goes on along the minus strand of NC_072385.2, from coordinate 89,447,517 downwards.
GGCGTGAGCCACCGCATCCGGCCATATCATTCTTTTTTAAAAAATCATCCTGCATTGTCACTCATTGAAGAAGAGTGTATCTGTCCTTCACGGTGCAGCTCAAACCCATTGCCTTCATTACTCTTTCTTTAGCCTCCCTAATCAGACCATGGGCTCCCCACCCCAGACTCTTCGGCTTTGGATGTGTTTCTAGCATCCTTTAATCCTGCCTTGAGTGACTCCCTTTCCCCTGACTCATGACCTATTACCTGCTGCCTTTTGCACATTGAGTGCTTAGCAAAAGCAATGTTCTGACTGAATAGACCTAAAGCCCTAAATCCAGAGATACGTTTACCGCTTCCTGGCCCTGCCTTCCTAATAATCTCCTTCTGGATAGGTCCAACATTCCCATAAGCATGGTGGTTTCCAATCAACTCTGATGTTTGTCATTTCCAATACCTGTTCTTGGAGGGATGTTTTACTTCCTGCAATCCATAGGCATTTGTCTTTGAGGCTGAAGGGATTTCGTTGTTGTTATTATGAAGATCCCATTCCAGCTTTGAGTCTGGTTTTGGTGATTGCCCTCTCTCCTCCTAAAATGTGGGGTGGGATCCCTTGTTTACTTTCTCCAGCCACTTTGTTTTCATCCTCATGTTCCTTTGTGTCTCATCATAAGATATATTGTGTTGCTGTGCTGGCTTAGATCAAAACCTTCTTGTTGCCTGTTGATACTGTGTGAGATCTTGCAGCTACCCATATGGGGGAACTGGGGTACAGAGACAAAAATAAGCAGCCTGGCGGACCAGGCGCGGTGGCTCACGCCTGTAATCCCAGCACTTTGGGAGGCCGAGGCGGGTGGATCACGAGGTCAGGAGATTGAGACCATCCTGGCTAACATGGTGAAACCCCGTCTTTACTAAAAAAAATACAAAAAATTAGCTGGGCGGGGTGGCGGGCGCCTGTTGTCCCAGCTACTTGGGTGGCTGAGGCAGGAGAATGGCATGAACCCAGGAGGCGGAGGTTGCAGTGAGCTGAGATCGTACCACTGCACTCCAGCCTGGGTGACAGAGCGAGACTCCATCTCAAAAATAAATAAATAAATAAATAAATAAATAAATAAGCAGCCTGTTATAGGGGAAGAGCCCAGATCCCAGGTGTCGAATGACTCTGTGCTTTGGAATTAGTGACCTTCAGCCTGCGGTGTGGCCTCTGACAGTCTGATTCTAGGAAGCCACATCAGGATTACACAGAAAGTTACTGGAGATTGAATACTAGACTCAAGTTGCTGAATATGCATTTGGGACTCTGAACTAGAAGGAGAAAACATATTATCTGCTCATTATCCTACAAAGTTCCAAATACAAAGTTTCATTTCCACATGTCTTCTCAGCCAAGCCTAGAATTCTATTCTGTATAAATTCCTGGGTTCCTATATAAGTGAACAAGGGAAACAGTCCAAATTTAGCAAGTTCAAAGGCAGTCTGAGAGTGGAAACAAAGACTCCTCAAATATTGGCACAAACTTACCTTCTGTGTTGCAGTTGCACTCCTTCTCAGACCCCGTGCACCGACAACATTTATCACCTTATAAATTAATTGATGCATTTACTTATTTATTTATATTTATTATTATTATTTTTTTTTGAGATGGAGTCTTGCTCTGTCGCCTAGGCTGGAGTGCAGTGGCACAATCTCACCTCACTACAACCTCCACCTCCCAGGTTCAAGCAATTCTCCTGCCTCAGCCTCCCGAGTAGCTGGGATTACAGGCGTGCACCACCGTCCCCAGCTAATTTTTGTATTTTTTAGTAGAAATGGGGTTTCACCATGTTGGCCAGGCTGGTCTTGAACTCCTGACCTCAAGTGGTCCACCTGTCTCAGCCTTCCTAATTGTTGGGATTACAGGCATGAGCCACTGTGTCTGGACTTCTCACCCTTTTTTAGACATGCCCTGTCTATGCTTGCTCCCTCCTTTCCTTTGCTGTGCCTGGAAGCCCTTCACTCTGATTCCCCTTGCCCACACCATCCTGGACCTTCTCTGTCCTTACCCTCAGGGGTCATCAGCTTCCTCTGCCCCTGGGGATCAAGGGCCAATGCCCTGATGCCCTTAAAGCACTTTCTGCAGCTCTTCCTTAGCTCTTCAGTCTGGTCATCATCCCACCCCTACCTGCAGACACTTCCGAGACCAACACTGCCCAAAAGAAATACAATGGGAGCCACATAAGAAATTGTAAATTTTGTAGTAGCCACATTAAAAAAAGGAAAAAAGAAGCAGGTGAAATTAATTTTCATATGTTCTGTTTAATCCAATGTACCATTTCAACACATAATCAGTATAAAAATATATACTTTTTTTTTTTTTGTATTTTAAGACGGGGTTTTATCATGTTACCCAGACTGGTCTCCAACGCCTGAGCTCAAGCAATCCACCCACCAAGGCCTCCCAAAGTGCTGGGATTACAGGCATGCGCCACCATGCCCGGCCCAGTATAAAAATATTAATGAGATTTTTACATTCTTTCTTTTTGTACAGGGTCTTCAAAATCCAATACATGTTGTTCCCTTACAGCACATCTCAATTCAAATCAGCCACACTGCAAGTGCTCAGTGGCCACATGTGGCACTTGGCTCTTAGACAGAACAGTGCAGTGTAGACCACGTGACCAACGGGGGCCATGTGTTACTCTGCTCTGTTCCTTGACATTTAGCCCAGCAGCTGGCGTAGATTAGCTGCTTAAAAACCATGTGTAGAATAAATGAACAATACCACAGTCTTGGTTTTAAATATAAAATATGAGTAAGTCACAGATTTTTTTTAATGCTATGTTAAAGGTCATCGATTACTGCTAGATGACTAATTTGATTTTCTTTTTCTTTTCTTTTTTTTTTTTTTTTTTGAGAAAGGGTCTTGCTCTGTCGCCCAGGCTGGAGTGCAGTGGTGTGATCTTGGGTCATTGTAGCCTCCGCCTCCCAGGTTCAAGAGATTCTCCCGCCTCAGCCTCCCAGGTAGCTGGGATCACAGGCATGTGCTACCGCACCCAGCTAATTTTTGTATTTTTAGTGGAGACGGGGTTTTGCCATGTTGGCCAGGATGGTCTCAAACTCCTGACCTTAGGTATCCTCCCACCTTGGCCTCCCAAAACGCTGGGATTACAGGCGTGAACCACCACACCCAGCCTAATTTGATGTTTTTTTGTAGAGCTAGATCTTCCTATTTGAATTATACTCAAATTCAACAAAATTCTAAGTATTTTTGCCTTCATGTAAATATTTCTATCTTAGGCATATTTGTTATATTTTTTGTCCTTTAACTAAAACAAAGTAGGATTTATTCAGGACTTTGACTTTTTTCTTCAGGTATTCAAGATAAACTGGACTACATCACAGGTTTAAATATAAAAACGGTTTGGATTACTTCATTTTATAAATCGTCCCTTAAAGATTTCAGATATGGTGTTGAAGATTTCCGGGAAGTTGATCCCATTTTTGGAACGATGGAAGATTTTGAGAATCTGGTTGCAGCCATACATGATAAAGGTAAGTTGAATGGAAAGTGAGCAGGATGGGGGTGAGGGTTGACAGAAGCACTTTTTCAAATGTTTGCTTAAAGCATTTCTTTTCCTTAACTGTCATATACTATTTCTTTTCCTCCCTCCCTCCCTCTCTTCCTTCCTTCTTTCTTTCCTTCCCTTCCCTTTCCTTTTTTTCTTTCTCCTTTCCTTTCCCCTTTTCTTTTTCCTTCCCTATCTCCTTTCTGCCCCTCCCCTCTTCTCCCCTCTCCTTTCCCTCCTTTTTTTTTTTTTTTTCCAGGCAGGGTCTTGCTGTGTCTCCCAGGCTGGAGTGCAGTGGTGCAATTATGGCTCACTTCAGCCTCCACCTCCTGGGCTCAAGCAATCCTCCTACCTTAGCCTCCTAATGTATTGGGGTTACAGGCGTTAGCCACTACTGTGCCTGGCCTGTCATATGTTATTCTAATACAATCTTTCCCTAGCATTTGAAATGTCTTTTACTCATTAGGTTTAAAATTAATCATCGATTTCATACCAAACCACACGAGTGATAAACATATTTGGTTTCAATTGAGTCGGACACGGACAGGAAAATATACTGATTATTATATCTGGCATGACTGTACCCATGAAAATGGCAAAACCATTCCACCCAACAACTGGGTAAGTATCAACCTGTCTGATTTACGAAGGGGTAAAAGGCAGATATGCAGTGATTGAACTGATTTAGTAAAACCCTTCTGAGGGAAAAATTAATGAACATAGTTTATGGGAAGGGGGCAAGTTTCTGAAAGAAATAGAAATAAGGCTTCCAGTTATTATTTACCCAGGCTTCCAATTATTATTTAGATTTCTGATTTCATCATAGAGATGATGTGTTCTAGCAAATTCAAACCTATTTTCTCTCCTTCCACCCTTCCTTCACTTCCTACCCGATCCAACTTGGATTCCATGTCCCATTAGTTCGATAACCTTTTTTCTACTATCCATACCTCTTTGCATTTTTTTTTCTTGAGATGGAGTTTTACTTTTGTCTCCCAGGCTGGAGTGCAATAGCACAATCTCGGCTCACTGCAACCTCCACCTCCTGGGTTCAAGCAATTCTCCTGCCTCAGCCTTACCAGTAGCTATGATTAGAGGCATGCGTCATCATACTCGGCTAATTTTTGTATTTTTAGTAGAGGTGGGGTTTCACCATGTTGGCCAATCTGGTCTTGAACTCCTGACTTCAGGTGATCCACCTGTCTCGGCCTCCCAAAGCGCTGGGATTACAGGTGTAAGCCACCGCTCCCGGCCCCCCTTGCCTTTCTGACTTTTTGTCTCCTCTGTCTGACAAGACCCTAGCCATGAATGAACCCAATTATCTACTTTCTTTTTGCCTAAACCTTAGTAGTCGAGTCTCTGGAGACATCACACCTTCACTGTCCCCACCTGAACTGAGCCATCCAATCTTCTTGGGAATTTTGCTAATTCCAACCAATCAACTTTCCCTCCCTCTTTTCAAACATCATATCTGCCTCTACCCCATCTTATCACTGTCAGCAGCAAACTCGACTTCACAGAGAAAACGGAAGCCATCAAGCCTGCCTGCCCCATTCCCACCCTCTTCCTACTCACTCCTTTTACAACAGAAGCCAGATCCCTCCTTTCTGGGGTGACCAGATTTAGCAAATAAAAATTCAGAATGCCCATTTAAATCTGAATTTTGGATAAGCAGTGCATAAATAATTTTTTAGTGTGGACCATACCTTCTTTTTTATTTTTATTTTTCAGAGACAGGGTCTTGCTCTGTCTCCCAGGCTGGAGTGCAGTGGCTTGATCATGGCTCACTGCAGTCTTTGCCTCCTGGGCTCAAGCAATCCTCCCAGCTATTCCTCCCAAGTAGCTGGGACCACAGATGTGTGCCAACATGCCCAGCTAATATTTTATTTTTTTGTAAAGACAGGGCCTCACTCTGTTGTCCAGGCTGGTCTTGAACTCCTGAGCTCAAGTGATCCTCCCGCTTCGGCCTCCCAAAGTGCTGGGATTACAGGTGTAAGCCACTGTGCCTGGCCACATGAGTAATACTTATACTCAACAATATGCATGTTGATCTGAATTCAGATGTAACTGGGCATCCTGCACTTCATCTGGCAGCTCTGCTTCTGTCCCAGGCCAGAGCTTCCCCTTGCCCGGGTTTGTGTTCTCTCCTGCCTTTATTCTGGATCATCCCTCCCTCCTCCAATCCCTCCTTCTCTCTTCTGGACCTTCTCCATAAATATTTAAACATCAACTTTTAGGTGATCCAAGGACACTCAGAATTGATATATTTCCAGGTCAACTTTGTGATGTGTGATCTTCTCCCTACAACTTTCCATCTCCCAGGTTCAGTGAATGGTACCACTATGCAGCCTGAGGAACAGGCTGTCAGCAAGTCCTGGCAGTTTCACCTCTTTAATTTTTTCCTCCAGTTCACTGACTTGTTAAAATTGCAATGACATTAGCAAACATTTACAAAATACTTACTTTGTGCCAGGCTCTGTGCTAAGTGTTTTATATTCATTAATTTAGTTAATCCACTCTATAATCCTATGAGTCAGGTGTAATTCCTGTTTTGCAGATAGGCAGACTGAGGTTACTCAGCTAATAAATGACAGGGCTAAAGATGGGATCTAGTCATTCCAGCTCCATAGTCTGCTTTTAAAAATTGCTGCCATACTCAAACCATATCATTTCTTGCTTATAGAATGGTCACAGCTGCCTTTTTTGTCATCCAGTTTTTCCATCGCTTTGTTAGTTCTCCACTATAGTCAAGGTTACATTTTCTAATGTAATAGTTAATATGTTCAAAAATACGTATATGTATATGATGGATAAACACCTTGTAGTATAACCATATATTGCAAGACTTCGACTCTAAAAAAATTATTTTTTGGTTTCCTCTATTTTGAACTTCAGAAAAGTGTCATGCTAGGTATAGTCTTCTTAACTAACTTTTTCATGATTTATTCATGTAGCTTCATGTAGCTATGGTTCATACATTTTCATTGTTGTATATTTCACTGTGTGAACAATCCATGGTTTACTTATCCACTCTTCAGTTGATGGGAAGTTGGGCTACTTCCGTTTTTTTTTTATTATGAACAATGTTACTATAAACACTGTCATTAATCTATCTTGGGGTACATGTGCGAGGTCTTCTTTTTTTTTTGAGATGGTCTTGCTCTGTCGCCCAGCCTGGACTGCAATGGCACGATCTTGGCTCACTGCAACCTCTGCCTCTCCAGTTCAAGCGATTCTCCTGCTTTAGCCTCTCAAGTAGCTGGGACTACAGGCACCCATCACCACGCCCACCTAATTTTTGTATCTTTAGTAGAGACAGGGTTTCACCATATTGGCCAGGCTGATCTTGAACTCCTGACCTTTTGATCTGCCCACCTCGGCTTCCCAAAGTGCTAGGATTACAGGCGTGAGCCACCATGCCCAACCAAGGGCTTCTTTAAGGTAAATAACTAGGAGTAAAATTGCTGTGCAGGATGTTGCATGCTCAGCTCTACAGGATAGTATCAAATTCATTATCAAAATGGTTGTACCAATTTATATCCCCCACAGAAGTATAAAAAATACACATTCTCATTAATTCCTGGTATTGCCCAACTTTGTAATTTTTATTTAAAAATTATTATTACTTTGTGTCAAGGTCTCACTCTGCCACCCAGGCTGAAGTGTAGTGGCTCAATCATAGCTTACTGCAGCCTTGAGCTCCCAGGCTCAAGCAATCCTTGCCACCTCAGACTCCTTAGTAGCTGGGACCACAGGCATGCACCATCATGCGTGGCTGAGTTTTTTTATTTTTTTGTAAATATGGGGTCTCGCTATGTTGCCCAAGCTGGTCTTGAACTTCTGGCCTCAAGCAGTCCTCCCGCTTCAGCCTCTCAAAGTGCTGTGATTACTGGCTTGAGCTACCATGCCCAGCCCAGACTTAAAACAATATTGCATTGCGATCTTAATTTTATATTTATTTAATTACTAATGATGATGTGTCTAATTCCTAATACAGTAATTATCTAATTCCTAGTGATGTTGAACATCTTTTCTTACATTTATTCACTTCAGTGTCCATTTCTGTGAAACACCTCTTTATGGTTTCTTTCCCCTAGTTTCTTTTGGATTATTTATCCCTTTGAAATTGCTTTCTTCAGTTCCTTTTGTATTCTGGATACTGATTTTTTATTGTTTACGTACACTAAAAATCTCTTGCCCTGGTTGTGTCCAGGTGGGCTGTGTGTTGAATTGGAAAGGGTGCATGTCCTTGAAAGGCAGCAGCTACTACTCAGCATCTGCCTGGTGTTGCCATGGACATGTGGACTCAGTGTAACTACGTCTTCCAACTCAAAAAGATTTATGTAAAACCTCCCAGTTGTTAAATGTTTTCCAGATGTTCTCTTTAACATGAAATGGACAAAAGGCCTAGGACAGAGCCCCATGAAACTCTCACATTCAAGGGCCTACAGCATTGACTTAAGGAGTGGCCAGATATGTGGGAGGGCAGCCAGGAGAGTCACGCCATGGGGCCATAAATGTGAGCATTTCCAGACAGAGGAGACCAGCGACAGCGTCATCTGTTGCTGAGTACCAACACTTGAAGTTGCTTTTTATTCTTGGAGACTGGTAGAGATTTTAAGTGAAGGATTCTAATAATTTTCTGGGGATACAATTTAAATATTCAGTCTCTCTGGACTCAAGCTCCAAGATGAGCGGAATGTGTCTTTCTTCCAAATTGACTACCATTTTGCTTCTCTTCACAAACAAGAGTTCGGATCCTGGACAGAAGATTCAAGAAAATACATTAGTAATGTCTGTTCCTTAAGTTGACCTTGTCTTGGGTTTAAGAACATTTGTTTGCTGTTGCAGTTGTTACAAACAGCCTCTACTGTAAAAATACATTGCAACCATGTTTGTGAGGCATTAGGCCAATGGGGTGGGGGGTATTTGGAAGGGGTTACTTTAACCTGCTGCTCTTCGTAGAAGGAAAACGCTCAGGATTTACATACTCTGCCTGCAAAGGATCAGGGAGGGCAATGATCTTTATTTGTGGGCAATACCATTATATGTCACTGATGTGCTGTTTTCTTTGTTTGCCAGTTAAGTGTGTATGGAAACTCCAGTTGGCACTTTGACGAAGTGCGAAACCAATGTTATTTTCATCAGTTTATGAAAGAGCAACCTGATTTAAATTTCCGCAATCCTGATGTTCAAGAAGAAATAAAAGTGAGTATAGATACCCCCACAGACTTCTCCATTAATAGAGGTTTAGGTAGTTATTTAAAACTCTTTATATTGCACAGTAATTGTGTAGGCAAAATCAAGTCTTTAATTATTTGAAATACTCTATAGTTATTTGAAACACTTTATATTGCACAATAATTGTGTAGGCAATAGTCAAGCCTTAATTAAATCCCAGAATTAAGCTCTCTGGTGCAAATGTAGACTCTCAGATGTGTCTGTGGCTCCTTCCTTCATCTAACCCAGAGTACCCTAAATGGAAGGAGTCAGAAACACCTGCCACCCTAGCTCCAAGTTGCCCTGCCACCTGTGACAGTGAGCTGTATGGTGCCTGTGACAGTGAGCTGTGCAGTGTCTGTGCAGTGCCTGTGACAGTGAGCTGGTTCAGGGAGGTGGGTCATTTGGGGTCTGGCTCCTGCATCTAAAATGGGCTTCTTGATGAGTTATTTGGCTTTCATGTCTTAGCTGTCTCATCTATGAAACACAGTTGGTGGCAATATTTGTCTCATAGGACTGTTTGGAAGATTAGATGAGATAACCCATGCACGACACTTCTCTACTCATTCAGTAAATATTAACATATTGCCTACTCCGTGCCAGGCCCTGTTCTAAGCACTGGTAACGCAGTAGTGAATAAAAGAAGCCTTACCCTCAAGGAGTCTCCAATATACTGAGGGGAAAGCAGGCAATTAGCCACTAAATATATATATATTTAAATATATATGTATAAAAATATATATTTATATATAAATATATATATTTAAATATATATATAAAATATATATTTAAATATAAATATATATATAAAAAATAAATATTTAAATATATATAAATATATATAAATATATATAAAAAATATATATAAATATATATAAAAATATATATATTTAAATATATAAAAATAAATATATAAATATATAAATAAATATATATAAATATATATAAATAAATATATATAAATATATAAATATAGATAAATATATATAAATATATATAAAATATAAATATATAAATATATAAATATGTATATCATATATAAATATATGTATAAATATATATATCAATATATATAAATATATATAAATACATAAATATATATAAAAATATATATAAATATGTATAAATATATATATAAATATATAAATATATATAAATATACATATAAATATATATAAATATATATAAATATATATAAATATATAAATATATATAAATATATATAAATATATATAAATATATAAATATATAAATATATAAATATATATAAATATATCAATATATAAATATATATAAATATATATAAATATATATAAATAGATATAAATAGATATAAATATATATATAAATATATATAAATATATATAAATATATAAATATATAAAATATATATATATAAATATATATAAATATATAAATATATATAAATATATAAATATATATAAATATATATATAAATATATATAAATATATATAAATATAGAAATATATATATAAATATATATAAATATATATATATATATATATATATATGTGTCAGGTGGTGGTGAATGCCAGGGGGAAGGGGCATCAGAGTGCCAGGTAAAAGTGGCTCTTCTATATAAGGTGTGTAGGAAACACCTTCTTATGATGAGATGCTGTTTGGACAAAAACCTGAAGTGAGAAGGGAACCATGTGACTATCTGGGGGAAGAGAATTTTGGGCAGAAAGAAGAACAAATGGAAAGGTCCCGAGGTGAGAGTGTGGTTCGTGTGTTTCAGGGATGGCGTGGAGGCCAGAGTGTAGGATTGCCAAGTTTAGCAAATAAAAATACAAGATGTCCAGTTAAATTTTAAATGAATGATGCAACATTTGAGACATACTGCTACCAAAAAATTGTTCATTGATTACCTGAAATTGAAATGTAATTGAGTGTCTTGTATTTTATCTGGCAACCCTACCAGTATGCTGGAGTGAAATGGGTTAGGGTGCTGAAGTAAGAGGTGGGGCCTGATCAGTTCTCACAATACAATTCACAAAACATATCAGCTGTGTTCTTGTTCTTGTTCTTGCTGCTCCTATGGCTACAGTGGGCAGAAACTTAGGTGAGTAAGGGAGTCCTCTGAGCCAATTAGGTGGGGAGGAGACCCTAACAGAACAGGGAGCAGTGGGTGCCTTTCCACAGCTCACCACATCAGCCAGATAGAGTGGATGCAAGCTGTCATGTTGGAGTCACTAGGGGCACCTAGAACCCTTGGTTTAGTTTAGTTTTATTTTGAAATAACAGTTTAATTGACATATAATTCACATACCATAAAATTCACCCCTTTTCAGTGTGTAATTCAGTGGTTTTAGTATCTTCACAGAGTTGTGCAATCACTACTAATTTCAGAACTTTTTTTTTTTTTTTTTTTTTTTTTGAGACAATCTTGCTCTGTTGCCTGGGCTAGAGTATAGTGGCACAATCTTGGCTCACTGCAACTTGTGCCTCCCAGGTTCAAGCGATTCTCCTGCCTCAGCCTCCGAGTAGCTGGGACTACAGTCATGTACCACCATGCCCGGCTAATTTTTGTATTTTTGTAGAGACAGGATTTTGCCATGTTGGCCAGGCTGGTCTCAAACTCCTGGCCTCAAATGATCCACCCGTCTCAGCTTCCCAAAGTGCTGGGATTACAGGTATGAGCCACTGTGCCCGGCCTAATTTCAGAACACTTTTATCTTCTCAAAAAGAAACCCCATATCCATTAACAGTCACTCCTTATGGCCCACTCCCTTTCTTCCCCCACCCCCTGGAAACCACAAATCTACTTTCTTTTTACCCACCTAAGCCTCAGTTAGATAGGTTATGCCTATTCTGGACACTTTATACAACAGAATCATGCTGTATCTATATATCCCCGGTAGGTATCTGTATCTATGTTTATTTGAGAAACTGCCCAGTTGTTTTTCAAAGCAGCTGCACAATTTTACATTTCCATTAACAATGCATAAGGGTTCTAATTTCTCCACATTCTCACCAACACTTGTTATTGCATGTATTTTTTATTACAGTCACCCTAGTGGGTATGAAGTGGCATCTCACTGGTTGTATTTGCCAAATGGCTAAAGACATTGCACATCTTTTCATGTGCTTATAGTTCATTTGTGTATCTGCATTGTAGAAATGTCTATTTAAATCCTTTGCCCATTTTTATTTTATTTATTTATTTAGTTTTTTGAGATAGAGTTTCACTCTGTCACCCAGGCTGGAGTGCAGTGGTGCAGTCTTGGCTCACTGCAACCCCCGTCGCCCAGGCTCAAGTGATTCTTGCGCCTCAGCTTCCTGAGTACCTGGGACTATAGGCACGTGCCACCATGCCCAGCTAATTTTTGTATTTTTTGTAGAGATGGGGTTTCTCCATGTTGGCCAGGCTGGTCTCGAGCTCCTGGTCTCAAGCAGTCCTCCCCCCTTGGCCTCCCACAGTGCTGGGATTACAGGTGTGAGCCACCGCACCTGGCCCTTTGCCCATTGTTAAATAGGGTTGTCTTTTTATTATTGGGTTGTAAAAGTTCTTCACATATTCTTTTTCCTTTTTCTTTTTTTTTTTTTTTTTTTTGAGACAGGGTCTCACTCTGTTACCCAGGCTGGAGTGCAGTGGCGTGATCTCGGCTCACTGCAACCTCCACCTCCTGGGTTCAAGCGACTCTCCTGCCTCAGCCACCCAAGTAGCTGAGATTACAGGTGCACATCACCATACCTGGCACATTTTTGTATTTTTAGTAGAGACGGGGTTTCACCATGTTGGCCAGGCTGATCTCGAATTCGTGGTCTCAAGCAATCCTCCTGCCTCAGCCTCCCAAAGTGCTGGGATTATAGGCATGAGCCACCACACCTGGCCTCTTTTCATATTCTTGATACATGATTTACAAATAATTTTTCCCATTCTGTTGGTTGTCTTTTTACTTTCTTGATGGTGCTTTTTGAAGCACAAGAGTTTTTAATTTTGATGATGTCCTATTTATTTATTTGTTTTTTGAGACAGAGTTATGCTCTTGTTACCTAGGCTGGAGTGCAGTGGTGCAATCTCAACTCACTGCAACCTCCGCCTTCTGGGTTCAAGTGATTTTCCTGCTTCAGCCTCCTGAGTAGCTGGGATTATAGGTGTGCACCACCATGCCCAGCTAATTTTTTGTATTTTTAGTAGAGACAGGGGTTTTATCATGTTGGCTAGACTGGTCTCGAACTCCTGACCTCAGGTGATCCACCCGCCTCGGCCTCCCAAAGTGCAGGGATTACAGGCATGAGCCACCGCGCCTGGCCCAGTTTATTTATTTTTTTCTTTTGTTGCTTGTGCCTTTAGTGTCGTATCTAAGAACCATTGCTTAATCCAAGGTCGTGAAGATTTACTCCTATGTTTTCTTCTCAGTTTCATAGTTTCAGTCTTACATTTTAGATTGTCTGTTCCATTTTTTGTTAATTTTTATACAGGGTGTGAAGGTAAGGAGTCCAATGTCTTTTTTTTTTGCATGTGGCTATTCAGTTATTCCAGCCACATTTGTTTAAAAATACTATTCTTTCCCTGCTGAATTGTCTGGCAACTTTTGTTGAAAATCAATTGACCATAAATGCGTGGGTTTATTTCTGGACTCTCAATTCTGTTCCATTCATCTATATGTCTGTCCTTATGTCAGTACCACACACTGTCTGAATTACTAGCGCTTTGTAGTAAGTTTTGAAATCGGGAAGTGAGAATCCTACAACTTTGTTCTTTTTCAGTATTGTTTCACTATTCCAAGTCCTTTGGATTTCCATATGAATTTCTGAGTCAGCTTGACAATGTTTGCAAAGAAGCCTGCTGGGGTTTTGATAGCGATTGCATTGAATCTGTGGTTTACTCTGGGGAATATAGCCATCTTATGTTAAGTCTTCCAGTTCATGAACATGAGATGTCTTTCCATTTATTTATGTGTTCTTTCATTTCTTTCAACAATGTTTTGCAGTTCTCAGAGTACATGTCTTGTACTTCTCTTGTTAAATGTATTCCTATAGACTACTTAGTTTTAAGACTTTTTTTTTTTTTTTTTTTTTACTATGTATGTTAGTTTTTCCAGAATTTGTATGAAATGTTTTGGAATCTGTTCCGGAAGTAAGCACCATGAGTGAGGGCACCTTGCCTCCATGGGGTTGTGGGGTTGTGGGGTTGTGGGGTTGTGGGTTGGGTAGTTGTAGACATGGTCAGCAGACTAACTAGGGGTTAGTTTTAAACTTCTCTGGTAGCCTGTGGACTCTCCTCTTCTTCATCACCAAAACTCCTTAGCACACCCACGCCTCATGCTCTCCCCACACATTCTATGTGCTAAGTGCTGTTCCTGGATAATTTAATGCTCAGAATAAGCCTAATTTACAAGGTTTTGTGATCATTTTACAGAGAAGGAAATTGAGGCTTAGATAGGTAAAGTCACCATCCTTGGGAGTCATGGAGCAGAATTGAAATCCAGACACTAGGACTTGAGTTCATGCTCTTAACCACAATCCTACACCTGCTTTGAGGCAATGTATGTGTTTCCCTCTCCACGCTTCACTTTTTCTGCACGGTTTTTTCAAGGAGGTTTTCAGTTATACATTGATAAATGTGAGTGTAAACCAGCTGGTTTACAGTTGGTTTATCAGGCAGTGGATTTTTCCAGGCTCCTTGTGGCAATAATGATGAATTGTCTGGGGATGTTTAGACAAGTGTGATAAATTCTGCCAAAATGTGCCAGCCAATACATTAATTATTTTTTTGACTAACCCAGCTGTGCTCTTCCAGATATCCAAGCCGTGGAGTGTGTGGATAGGATACTTATTTACTGGTCCTCCGGCTGAAATCCCTCATGTGATGAATCATTACTGCCTCCGGTTGAGAGATTAGACTTTATTTGCAAGACTGGTTTAGAAGATTTACTATTAGAAGTAAATAAGAAATGCTGAGAAGCTGAGACAAAAGTGTCTTTGTTCTTGGAAAGGGACTTTGGCATGAAGGAGACTTCTGTCACCCTCCTCCCCACCTTACCCCCAGCAGCGCTTGTTTCTGCAATAGAGTTAAGCAGGTTAATAATTTGCAGCTCAGAGGGTTTGTGTGGAGGAGGCGTTTGGAATGACTTGCTTGCATACCAACTTGTACTCCTGGAGCCTGAGCCCACTTCCTCCCCGCTCCTATCAGATTTTGCTTTATCTGTACAGTGGGAAGCTGGCATGCTGGGGAAATCCAGCGGAGAGCACCCTCTGCTCTCCTTCTCTTTCTCCTCCTCTTTGCACTGGCCATCAGGGGACTTGGCTCTGCTCTGAACCTCTTGGGGCTTGAGTGCTTTCAGCTGAAGAAGTCAGAAAACCTTCTTTGAGGTATCAGGGGTGTATATTTGTATAATATTTCATACTTTCCCAATCACTTTGGTTTTTACTGGTCCTCCAAATTTCTTATTTGACAAATGAGGAAAATGAGACACAGAGAGGTGAAGTAACCCAGTGGGTTAGCAGCATGGCAAGGAAGAGACTCCAGATGGCCTGGCCTTGTATCTGGGGTTTGGAGTGATCCTAGACCTGCCGTATGGGAATGCTGAGCCCCAGGGTAGGGACTGCTGGGGAGACCCAGCTGAGAGGGAACCCAGAGCACAGGTGTAGGCTCTGTTCTGTCCCTACTAAGCATGATACTGCTGGAGGCAGCAGCTCAATTCAAAACACAATTCACTCACTACCTGCCTGATTAGCCAGCTCTATGTTTGATAATAATAATTGTGCCATTTATTGCACCTTCTCTATGCCAGGCACTTTATTATAATCATTCACTCATTTAACAATAGGTATTGTGTGTCTTGACCATGTGCTAAGGGTGTAGGGGCTGGTAAGATACATATGTCTTGTAGCCACCCTGGGGCTTATATTCTGGAGTGGGAGGTGGACAATTAAACAGGCAATTGCAATAAAATGTGCCCAGCGGTCATGACAGTAGGAGGTAGGAATACACAGGGCAAGTGCCTAACCTGGACACATTTGAAGAGGAGGTGAGATACCAGAGGAACAGGCATGAGCTAAGCGAACAGGCATGGGTGGCAGTGTTTCCAGCAGAGGAAAGCATGGATCGTGACACATTAGAGGTGCTGGTAGCTGTCCAATATCTCTGGGATGTAATATATAGAGCAGGGAGTGACTCGATGAGACTAGAGAGGTCACTGGGGGTGAGGTCAGGAGCACCACTGAAGGCCTTGGTAAGGATTTGGGCTTAAAAGGTCTTAGGTATTTATTTTTTATTTTATTTTTTTTCAATTTGAGAAATCAGTCTGGTTTTTGAGAAGGGGTTTGAGTAGGGCAGGTTTGGAGGCTTTGGGGCCAGGGAGGAGGATGGTGCAGTAATTGGGAAAGAAATTCTGGTGGCTTTAGGCCAGTGATGGAGGCATAGAGGTGCAGAGAAATCATCAGGGCTCTGAGAGGAGTCCCCTGTGAATCCCAGGTTTCAGATTTGAATATGGGGTGGGTGGCAGAACCATTGTCTGAGATGGGAGACACAGGGAGAGACAGGGAAATATCTTAGGTATGTAGAGTTTGAGCTGCCTGTGACACATCCAAGTGTTCAGTGGACAGTTAGATATAAGGACACTGGGCTGGGCACAGTGGCTTATGCCTGTAATCCCAGCACTTTGGGAGGCTGAGGCAGGTGGATCACGTGGTCAGGAGTTCAAGACCAGCCTGGCCAACATGGTGAAGCCCCCATCTCTACTAAAAATACAAAAATTAGCCAGGCATGGTGGTGGGCACCTGTAATCCCAGCTACTTGGGACGCTGAGGCAGGAGAATTGCTTGAGCCCATGAGGAAGAGGTTGCAGAGAGCCGAGATCATGCCACTGCACTCCAGCCTGGGCGACAGAGCAAGACACCATCTCGGGGAAAAAAAAAAAAAGATATAAGGACACGGAGCTCAAGGAAAAGTCTGGTCTAGAGATAAAACTTTGGGACTTGTTGACATGGCTGATGTCTACAGCGCTCAGGTAGGTGTTTGGTGAGAGAAGCAGGCTGGGTAAGGTGAGCAAGAGGGCCAACTGCAACGTAGCTGGAGCAAATTGCTCACATGTGAATGAGGGCCAGGTGTTGGTAGACCTTCCAATTAAAAGAAAAAACCAAGGGAGCCAGGCTAGCAAATAAGTCAGGGCGCCCTACAGTTGCAATTCTGCTGCCACCACTTACCAACCATGACCTTGTCAAAGGCACATCATCTTCCTGAGCCACAGTTTCCTCACTGATAAAGGGGGAACAATAATGGTACGTACTTAATGGGGTTACTTGAAGATTAAATGGTTTAACCTTTGTAAAGCACTTAGGATGCTATGTTTTTTACTGTATACAGTACTTGTTAAATAGTCAGTAAATTGGTAAGTAAATAAATACTATTGTGAAGTGAAATGTCCAGACGGTGTAAGATGGAGCCCCAAGGAGCACTGACATCAAAGAGCTGCAGAAGAGACAGAGAAGGGAGGCAAACCAAGGGGCAGGGTATAACGGAGCTAAGGTATCTGAGTGTTTCTAGAAGACGAGATTGGTCAACAGTGTCAAATGATGCAGAGAGATTGGGTAATATAAAGACTGAAAGGGGTCTGGGTGTGGTGGCTCATGCCTGTAATCTCAGCACTTTGGGAGGCCGAGGTGGGTGGATCACTTAAGGTCTGGAGTTTGAGACGAGCCTGGTCAACATGGTGAAACTCCATCTCTACTAAAAATACAAAAACTAGCCAGACGTGGTGACAGGCACCTGTAATCCCAGCTACTCAGGAGGCCAAAGGAGGAGAATTGCTTGAACCGGGGAGGCAAAGGTTGCAGAGCTGAGATCACACCACTGTACTCCAGCCTGGGTGACAGAGTGAGACTCCATCTCAAAAAAAAAAAAAAAAAAGAAAGTCTGAAAAGTCAATTGACTCTGGCAGCAATACCTTATTTACTCCATACAGAAACCCTCCATACTATGTTATTGATGGAGACACTGAGGCTTAGCTAGTCTTGCAGATGCCCTATGTCATGCAGCTGGACAGTGAGAGAGCTGGGTTGTACCCAGAGGGTCAGATTCTGAAGTCCTTGATCTTTCCTCTACTTCTTGCTTCTGGAGGAGTTAGCAAAGAATTTTTCCAAGATTTCTGAACATGAGTAGGGTCAGTTTTCTTTCTCTTGCCTCTAAGTAGAGGAATAGTTTCCTCTGTGCTCTGAAACATCCTTTCTCATTCTTTCTTGAGATGGACAACCTGGGATTGATGACATTTTCAAGAGGATGTCTTCTGTTTGTGTTTTTGGTTTGTTTTCATTTTTGTTTTTTCATTGAGACAGGGTCTCACTTTGTTGCCCAGGCTGGTCTTGAACTCCTGAGCTCAAGTAATCCTCCCACCTCGGTCTCTGAAAGTGCTAGGATTACAGGCATGAGCCACCACACCTGGCTGAAGAGGGTGTCTTCTTTATCATCCCATGTAAGAGTAGACAGCTTTTCCCAAACATGGCTTTTTAGTCAACGGGCCCCCAAATGTCAGCCATCTGAAAAGGAAAGGCTTGGCTCAAGGTTCCATGTATTTGGATATGTTAACTTGCTTCCTTAATGCTGACTTGCTTTCTTTTCACTCAGAGCAGTGAGTTATTTAAAGAGAAAGGAGTTAAAATGTGCCCAGTGGAAAAACCAGGAGTGCGTGATGTCATGGGAGTCAGACAGGAGTCAAGGACATAGTGTATAGTCCAGTTCCCGGAGTCCACGGCACCTGCGTGGGTCATATACCCAGCCGACCCAGGCTCTGTGCCCATTTTTCATCTGGAACCCTGGGAGACCTTCACTGGAGTAAAGAGGGTTAACAATTAAAATCTGAAGCTCTCTTTTCCCTCCTGGTTGACAGAATAAATAGCATGAAGCAAATATTTTTCAAGATCAAACTTTGGATTATCTTGGTGATAATGTGAATTATCAGCATTTCAAATGACTTTCAGAAAATGTCCATCAAGCTTTTACTGTTTTGTCTCATTAAACGATGATAATATTTCTGATTATGCTAGGGCCATAAACCTTCTATGGGGTACAAGTTTCTCATGTTTAATGTCAGGTCAACATTTCACAATGCTGAGATCCGGACTCCGTAAAGAAAAGGACTGGCTTTATTTTAGGAAATCAGTGCCCAAAACTTGATGTTTACACAGAATGGTGCTTAATGTTTTCCCACATTTTTGTCAGAGGCTGCTTGGATGCCTTCAGTTATTCGTGCTCTGCCCCAAACAATGTTCACACTTTTAAAGAACAGCACCACCTGGGGGCGGACCCAGGTTGCGCGGGGTTTGAAGCTCATAGTAATTTAGGGCCTTCTTAAAATAGAGCACAAAATGAGCAAAGAAGGGGAGTTAGATGGGTGCAAGTGAGAGGTCTTGAAGCTTAAGTTTGGTTAGCTTCATAGTAAGGTCACTCCTGAAGCCACTGAAAACCTGTTCTAGAAATGAGGTGCCTTTCTTTGCCCCACCAGACTTCTCTAGCCCATTCTCTGATGAATGGCTGTCACTTCCTGTTTGCCAGCTGCAAACCCTCCCCAGGGCGAATTGCTGTTTTACCCTCTTGTATTACCATGTTTCTCTCCTTTGTCTCAGCTGTGATTTAAATATTTTTGTGTTGCTATTTGTCTAGCTGGAGATTCTAAAATAATCCGGGAGACCTAGGACTGTGTCTGTTGTATTTTGCTTGTGGTTGTAGTTCCAGAGCTTTGCCTAAGTGCCTGGTATACAGTAGGAGTTCAAATACTTATTGAATGAATGAATTTGGTAAAAGATAAAGGCACTAGTAAGAACAAATTTGTTTTTTATGCCCCAGAGAAAAATTCCACTGGGTAGAGATTACTGGAGGTTATTTGGGTCACCTGTGCCCATGATAAGAGTTATTCGCCCCAGAACCTGCTCTTAGGCATAAAAAATTGATTCAAGCTTCACCATTCAAAATCTCAGCTTAAAGTGAATTGACATGAGCGGTATTAACCCTTGCATTTAGCTGTTGAGACCCTTGACTTGACTTGAAACCTCCATATTCACGTGCAGATAGAAACACACTTCAAGTCAAACAAGTTGATATGGTTTGGCGGTGTCCTCACCTCAGTCTCATCTTGAATTGTAATTCCCATAATCCCCATGTGTCGTGGGAGGGAGCAGGTGGAGATAATTGAATCATGGGTGTGGTTTCCTCCATCCTGTTCTCGTGATAGTGAGTTCTGATGGTTTTATAAGTGGGAGTTCTCCTGCACAAACTCTCTCGCCTGCTGTCATGTAAGATGTGACTTTGCTCCTCATTCGCCTTCTGCCATGATTGCGAGGCCTCCCCAGCCCTGTGAAACTGTGAGTCAATTAAACAGCTTTACAAATTACCCAGTCTTAGGTCTGTCTCTATTAGCAGCATGAGAACAAACTCTAATACACAAATGAACTGTGGGATAGTTGTCATTTGGGATCTGTGGCTCTGTTTCCCTCCATAGGTGAAAATTGGCTGTTTAGTACTTTACAGATGGTTCTGCTCTACAGTGATATATACTTTCCTGTGAAACCTTCCATACAGCAAGGGATGAGCCAAGAGAAAAGTAGGGAGAGCCACTGTTCCTTTGCAGAGCTTGTGAACAGGTGCCAGAGCAGGCCTTGCTGGGAGAGGCTGGCTGGGGGATTGAGGCAGGTAGCTGAGGCTCAGGCCCTCTGCTTTTCAAGGTCACCTGGTCCTCCCACCTGTCCCAGTACAGGCCAGCCTCTGCCTCCACGCTTGGCTCATGTTGTCCCATTCCCACCCTCCACTGAAATCTCACCAGGTCATCTAGGTCAAGTTCAAGCTCTAGCTCTTCCTTCTCCTGCTGTGCCAACCCACATTATTTTGAAATGTCTTGAAGCTCTTGCAGCCCTGTAGGCAGAGGTGTCTCCTCTCATGAGGACCTGCATTATTAGGTGACCATCCCTTGTCCCACATGTCCCCAACTGTTCTGTAGACCTGAAGCCAGGGAACATGCTGTACTTCTGTAATGTTTGGTCATTCAGGCTCAATATGTCATTCTTTCATGCTACAATTGGTTCACTAAGTACCAGGTGCTGTTTCAGAGGCCTACAGATGTGTACCATCACACTCAGCTAATTTTTCATTTTTTGTAGAGACAGGGTTTTGTCATGTTGCCTGGCTGGTCTAGAACTCCTGAGCTCAAGCGATCCTCCCACCTCAGCCTCCTAAATTGCTGAGATTACAGGTGTGAGCCATCACACCTGGCTAGAAAAATCTTTTCAAGGTTCATCCATGTTGTAGCATGTGTCAGCACATCGTTCCTTTCCATGGCCAAATATTCATCATATGGATAGACCATTGGGTTGTTTCCACTTTCTGGCTATTATGAATAATGCTGCTATGAATATTTGTGAACAAGTTTTTGCGTGGACATAAGTTTTCATTTCTCTTGGGTATATACCTATGCATGAAATTGCGGGGTCTTATGGTAACTTGATGTTTAACCTTCTGAGGAAATGCCATACTATACAGTTGATCCTTCACACATCAGATCTTTAAAAAACATGTAAGTCAGCTCACAGCCTTTTCTGCTTAAAAATCCCTCCAGGGGTTTCCCATCACCCTCACACAAATCCCAGATCTTTCCTGTTAACTACAAAGCTGAGCATGATGAGTTAGTTCTCTTTACCTCCTTCTACTCTTACTTATGCTCCTCTGGCCACACTGGCCGCCCCCCTATCCCCGCCACTGCCCTTTTTTTTTTTGAAACAGGATCTCCTTCTGCCACCCAGGCTGGAGTGCAGTGGTATGATCTTGGCTCACTGCAACCTCCGATTTTTAGGTTCAAGCAATTCTCATGCTCAGCCTCCCAAGTAGCTGGGACTACAGGTGCATGCCTCCACGCCCAACTAATTTTTGTATTTTTAGTAGAAGCGGGGTTTTACCATGTTGGCCAGGCTGGTCACAAACTCCTGGCCTCAAGTGATCCACTCGCCTTGGCCTCCCAAAGTGCTGGGATTATAGGCGTGAGCCACCGCGCCCGGCCTAACCATTTATTTGCACCAGTCTTCATCTCTCTAATCTTTGGCTTCAGCATTAAAAATGCCTGGGAACAACGCAGCCCACGATGATGCTCTCAGGAGCAGTTGAGGCAGGGGAGAGGCTGAGCAGGCAATGACTACCTTCTCTCTAGCAAGGTGTGTTGGAAGAGTAGGGCAGGAGAGGAGAGCGAGCCAGGGGCATTCATACAATAATCGGGTTTCCAGCACACACCTTTGGAAGAAAGTCTGTCACCAAAGAATAAAATGAAATGTATGAGAACCTGGATTTTTAGCTTAACAATTTGTGCTTGGGATCAATTTATCTGTGAAATTAAAGCCAGTGGAATAATGTACGTTCCTTATTTTTTCTTTTTTTTTTTAAGACGGAGTTTTGCTCTTGTTGCCCAGGCTGGAGTGCAATGGCCCAATCTTGGCTCACCACAACTTCCGCCTCCCGGGTTCAAGCGATTCTCCTGCCTTGGCCTCCCGAGTAGCTGGGATTATGGGCACCCACCACCATGCCTGGCTAATTTTTGTATTTTTAGTAGAGACAGGGTTTCATCACGTTGGCCAGGCTGGTCTCAAACTCCTGACCTCAGGTGATCCGCCTGCCTCGGCCTCCCAGAGTGCTGGGATTACAGGCATAAGCCACCGCGCCCAGCCCATTTCATCTTTTATTATCTGAGTGTATTCAAGACAACACTTGTATCTGAGTTTTACCACAGGATTGTCACTATTCTTAGCTATTTACTTGGTTGATGGTTGATTCTATTTTTTTGTGTGTGTTCCTTCCATATTACTCCTAGCAGGTGATCCTTTAATATCTAAGCACTTCACCTCTCATTTGCCTTCCTAGTAAGGAGTGAAATATTTAACTATTGAACAATGTGTTATTTTCTTTGAGTTTGCAGTGACAGTTAATGACTTGGGCATGAGGGAGATGAGAAACTTTCCCAGTTTATTCTGAGTCCTATCTTTTTTTTATGGTTTCATTCTTTCATTTTTAGTAGATTCTCTAAACTTTGAAAACATCCTCATAACATCCATTACAAATGTAACTAATGGTAATTCTGAATTCAAATATGAAGGAGGTGTGGGAGTCGCCAAATGCAGTTACTTGAGAGTGTATTATAGTAAGACAGTTATGCTAAATAGATAAAAATAGACTGTGAATACTGTGCTTGTTCTGTATATAGATATCTATTTTATGATGCCAAGTCGTTAACAGTCAAAACTTTTATTAAACGTTGTGATAATAACATGTAGTTAATGTAACCAAGCATTTTGCTTCTTCATCTTTAGGAAATTATACGGTTCTGGCTCACAAAGGGTGTTGATGGTTTCAGTTTTGATGCTGTTAAATTCCTCCTAGAAGCAAAGCATCTGAGAGATGAGATCCAAGTAAATAAGACCCAAATCCCGGTAAAGTTTTATTTTAAACGTTTTTCTTTTGCCTTTTCTGAAAATGTCATCAGAGTGTTTTCTTTCTCAGCCTGAGATACCAATTACAAAGATGAGTTTTGTCCTGTGTCTAGCAAGTGCCTTGATTCATTTCTTTAGGAAATGCTCAAGAGTTTCAAATGCATATGCATTAGATGTTTTTTTTCCACTGGTTCCCTCCAGAGCGAGGGATCCCTTGAGGAGTCCTTCAGTGACAAGGGTTCTGAAGACATGGACAGTGTGGGCTCTACCAAGGGCCACAAAATAGAGGACATTTACTCCTGCAATTTTGTCATCTGACATAGGCTTAAGTGAGGAGGCCTTGAGTTGTATGAGATGTAATTTTTTGTTTTGATTCTAGGAGATTATTGTCATCCTAGAAAGACATAGAAATGAGACACTGACATAGAAATCCTACAAAGATACAGAAAGTAGGAAAAATTTACTGAAACCCCGAGAAAGTGTAACAGTAAGGAGAAAGGATAGTGATGGTAAAGAAACAAATTTAAGTGCATGATGTCAATAGTTTTGTGAGCAGATAAAGTATATGTGTAATAATGAGCTCTATAACCACTAAGATCTTTTTTTTTTGTCTTTAAAAGTGTCTGAAACATTTTGACAATTACGTGTTGAGGAAGACTTTGTAATCAGTGTTTTGCTTGGTAAAATTTATTTGCTAAAATGGGTGACAGTTTATTAGAGAAATATTGCTTAGTAGATTTATAAAGTTAACAACTTGAGCATCAAATGAAGTATTCTTCTCCATCCACAAAACCATGTTTGAGTGTGTGCCTTGCTTGGCTTGAGCCCTTTGAAGAGGTTGACTACATTCACATAGAGCCAGCTGTGGGCATGCGATGTATGAAATGAGGATAACCATGTTGTCCTGGTTTTCAAAGGACATGCTCACACAATACTCGGAGCTGTACCATGACTTCACCACCACGCAGGTGGGAATTCACGACATTGTCCGCAGCTTCCGGCAGACCATGGACCAATACAGCACGGAGCCCGGCAGATACAGGTGACCATGGCATATGCTCTCATTTCTTCCCAGGCTTAGTGTGTGATCTGCAGTGTATCCCTCACAACCAAGTGTATTTGGAGGTTCAAGTAATAATGTAACAAGCCTGCATAACTCTAATTGATTACAGTTTGGTTATACCAGGGCCTGCCATATTCCTTTCCTGTTTGCTTACTTTGCTGACTTTCAGTTTCCTCTTTTGTAAAATGATGCAGATCACACTACTTACTTCACAGGAGTTTTGTGAAAATTAGGTTAATTAAAAAGAGATTATATTAGCTAAATGTTAGCCATGAACTATTATTTTTTCTTTTTCAAAAACCAGCTCCAGGCCGGGCACAGTGGCTCACGCCTGTAAACCCAGCACTGTAGGAGGCCAAGGTAGGTGGATCACGAGGTCAGGAGTTTGAGACCAGCCTGGCCAATGTGGTGAAACCCCGTCTCTACTAAAAATACAAAAATTTGCTGGGTGTGGTGGTGGGTGCCTGTAATCCCAGCTACTCAGGAGGCTGAGGCAGGAGAATCACTTGAACCCGGGAAGTGGAGGTTGCAGTGAGTCAAGACTGCACCACTGCACTCCAGCCTGGGTGACAGAGCGAGACTCCATCACAAAAAAAAAAAAAAAAAAAAAAGAAGAAGAACCAAAAAAACACAAAACCAGCTCCAGCTGGGTGCAGTAGCTCATGCCTGTAATCCCAGCACTGTGGGAGGTCAAGGCTGGTGGATCACCTGATGGTGTTCGAGACCAGCCTGGGCAACATGGTGAAACCCCTCCTCTACTAAAACTACAAAAATCGGCATGGTGGCACATGCCTGTAATCCCAGCTACTTGGGAGGCTGAGGCAGAAGAATTGCTTGAACCGGGGAGACAGAGGTTGCAGTGAGCTGAAATCATGCCATTGTGCTCCAGCCTGGGCAACAGAGCAAGACTCCATCTCAAGAAAATAGTAAAAATACCAGCTCCTTCTCTGCAGCATTATTTTTATCATTGTTATTGGATCTATAGTTTCCTTGTACAGTATAAATCCATATGTTTCAGCTAAAGTATCAGGAACACAGCTTTGGAATCAGGTAGGCCTGAAGGAGTCCTGCTCTGTAGCTGTGTGACCTAGGGCCGGTTAATTAATGTAAGTCTCAGTTTTCTCATCAATAAAAAAGTGATAGCAATAACCTCTATAAGGCTGTTGTGAGATTAAATTAGATAATATATATAAAGTACTTAAAGTAGTGCCTGGATCATAGTAAACACTCAATAAAATTACCCATCATTAAGTTTACATAGATCACTCAACAGAATCAATAGGAAGGAATTAAAGAAATTTCATCTTCTTAAAGTAGGTACTCCGATTACTCTGTCTCCATTTTATAGACAAGGAAACTGAGGCTCTGAGCATGTAGGTAATGTCCACAGGTAGGAGTGGCAGCTATGGGATTTGAACTGAAGCAGTTGGGCTCCAGAGACCATGCACTTATCCATAAATATGCTGCCTCAAATAGCTAAAGCAAGCATTGATCGGAGTCATTTCAGGTGAATGTGTCTTCCCCAGGGTTTTGCTTTCAGTAATTGAGAGTGCACACCAATAATAAGGCAAGATGTTACAGGGACTCAAATACAAGGGGAAGTTCTTTTGAAGAAAATACCCCACCTTATTTGCAGACATAAACTTTAGATCCTAAATGGAGTGATGAGAATTGCTAAAGAAAGTCTTCCTGGATGTCAATGAGTTTTAGTGTCAGGATGTTACTAAATTTTGATTCTAGGAGATTATTTCTCCTAGGATTCTAGGTTTAGAAAGAAAAGAACAGGCTGGGCGCAGTGGCTCATGCCTGTAATCCCAACACTTTGGGAGGCTGAAGCGGGCAGATCATCTGAGGTCAGGAGTTTGAGACCAGCCTGGCCAACATGGTGAAACCCTGTGTCTACTAAAAACACAAAAAAATTAGCTGGGCATGGTGGCGGGTGCCTGTAATCGCAGGTACTCAGGAGGCTGAGGCAGGAGAATCGCTTGAACCTGGGAGGTGGAGGTTGCAGTAAGCCAAGATCATGCCATTGCACTCCAGCCTGGGCAGTAAGACTGAAACTCTGTCTCAAGAAACAAAAATAAAAAAACAACCAATATAGACTGAGATCCAATTTTTTTTTTTTTTTTTAAACACAGATTCTCACTTTGTTGCCCAGGCTGGAGTGTGGTGGCATGATCTTGTCTCACTGCAACCTTCACCTCCCAAATTCAAGTGATTCTCCTGCCTTGGCCTTCCGAGTAGCTGGGATTACAGGCGCATATCACCACACCTAATTTTTGTATTTTTGGTAGAGATGTTTCTCCACGTTGGCCAGGCTGGTCTCAAACTCCTGACCTCAAGTTATCCACCCGCCTCGGCCTCCCAAAGTGTTGGGATTACAGGTGTGAGCCACTGCGCCTGGCACCCAAATGTGTTTCATTTTTTTTGGGGGGGGGGGGTGGATTTTTCTGCCTTGTGTTATTTTTTATTATTATACTTTTAGTTCTAGGGTACATGTGTACAACATGCAGGTTTGTTACATAGGTATACATGTGCCATGTTGGTTTGCTGTACCCATCAACTTATCATTTACATTAGGTATTTCTCCTAATGCTATCCCTCCCTCAGCCCCCCACCCACTGACAGGCCCCGGTGTGTGATGTTCCCTGCCCTGTGTCCATGTGTTCTCGTTATTCAACTCCCACCTATGGGTGAGAACATGCGGTGTTTGGTTTTCTGTCCTTGTGTTAGTTTGCTTAGAAGGATGGCTTCCAGCTTCATCCATGTCCCTGCAAAGGACATGGACTCATCCTTTTTTATGGCTGCATAGTATTCCATGGTGTATATGTGCCACATTTTCTTAATCCAGTCTAACATTTGGTGACAGCTTGATTATGCTTTCTAGAAGGTGCTAGTCCTATATGGTTAATAGTGTGCATTCAGCCCCTACATCTTGTACATGCAAGATAAGCAGCTGTGGAGTGCCTTCCCAGTCTTCTGACAGGCCCCGATGACATTGAACCTTATCAACTCTTATAGGTTCATGGGAACTGAAGCCTATGCAGAGAGTATTGACAGGACCGTCATGTACTATGGATTGCCATTTATCCAAGAAGCCGATTTCCCCTTCAACATTTACCTCACCATGCTAGACACTGTTTCTGGGAACAGCGTGTATGAGGTTATCACATCCTGGATGGAAAACATGCCAGAAGGAAAATGGCCTAATTGGATGGTAAGTCCTCATGACAGCACAGTACATAATGTGCTGCTGTTGCCTTTGCTGTCCAGTTACCTCTAAAATACAATGCACCTTTGTCTCTAAGTGACCATCACCTCTGCCTTATTTGGTGATTGTTCAGTGGTCAGGCCTGTCACAGCCTCTGCCAGGTTCTTTTCGTTAAGGGAGAGACACTGCCCACTGAATGGAATGAATATTGAATGAGTGCTTGTCTATGCTCAGAACACTGCTAGGCTTTTTGGGGATGGATATCAAACCATAATTTCTCCCCACATATCTCAGAGTTTATGATGTCAATGGGAAGAAAGAGGATTTCGGGTGTGGAAGAGGTACAGAGCAATTCAGGGCAACATAAAACTGTGACAAAACGCCAATTTGTGGGGCAGGATGCACTGCAAAAAGCGTTTAAACTACAGAGATTCTCGGAGAAAAATTTCTCCCCCTTCTGCACTACACTCTTCAAAACAATTTTTTTTTTTTTTTGAGACGGACTCACTCTGCACCCAGGCTGGAGTGCAATGGTGCAATCATGGCTCACTGCAGCCTCGACCTCTGAGGCTCAAGCAATCCTCCCACCTCAGCCTCCTGAGTAGCTGGGACTACAGGTGCATGCCACCATGCCTGGCTAATTATTTTTGTTTTTGTATTTTTAGTAGAGACGGGGTTTCACCATGTTGGCCAGGCTTGTCTTAAACTCCTGACCTCAAGTGATCTGCCCACCTTGGTCTCCTAAAGTGCTGGGAATACAGGCATGAGCTACCACGCCTGGCACTAACATTTTTCAAGACTGGCAATACATTACTTCAGTGAAGAACAGAAGATATAGCGATACATACCTGTGGTAACAAACCAGTATTCTCACTTCCACACCCATCAGGGTTGCTTTCCCTGATCTGATTTTTCTGTCTTTGGGTTTGAGTTAGAGGTCAATATTAGGCTCCTTTATAAGGTGTCTGTAGTATTATAGATGTAAGCCCTGCTGCTTCAAAGTCCCACGGTAACAGTGGTTTAAACAAAATGCAAGTTTCTTTCTCTCATATAAAAGACCACCTTTCTTTTTTTTTTTTTTGAGCGGAGCCTCCCTCTGTTGCCCAGGCTGGAGTGCAATGGCGTGATCTTGGCTCACTGCAACCTCCACCTCCCGGGTTCAAGCAATTTTTCTGCCTCAGCCTCCTGAGTAGCTGGGATTACAGTTGCACGCCACCATGCCTGGCTAATTTTTTTATTTTTAGTAGAGACGGGGTTTTACCATGTTGGTCAGGCTGGTCTTGAACTCCTGACCTTGTGATCCACCCCCACCTTGGCCTCCCAAAGTGCTGGGATTACAGGCGTGAGCCACCACTCCTGGCCCTTCCTTTCTTTAATATATTATAAATGTAAACTCTAAAACGCCTCTTTAGTCTCGATAATCCTCCATCTTTCTGTATCTCTACCACCTTAGGCTGTTTCTGTGGTCTCATCATTTAGGTCTCAGGTAGGTGTCACCACAGGAAGCCTTCTGGAGCCCCCAGATGAGGTGTCAGGTCTACCTATTGTATACTATAGCACCCGTTCATTCCCTTTCCTTGAAGTCCACACAATTCCACGATGTCTGCTTTCCCCACTAGACGGTTCACTGGTTGAGGGCAGAGGCAGGTTCCCAGCATCCTTGCACGGTGCCCACCTCACACCGACGTGCTCAGGCTCAGGGTTTGTTTGTTGCTGGTGCTGTTATTAGTATGCAGTTTAGCGATTTACCAAAGGTGTGCCTTATATATAGAGAGAGTTGCCTTACACTAGTCAATATCTTCTGTTGTACCCCCACAATACCTGTAGGTTTGATCTGAGCCCTGAAAAGTGGTATGATTTTGATACTTTTCGCACAGATCCTGCCAGCTATCTTACACAGCCTGATGAAAACCTGAAAGGATAAAGGAGAAAATGCAGCCTAGGCAGAAAAACACTGGCAGAATCTGTGAACGATGATTAAGCTTATTTCAATCTTTTCTGACGCTTTAATAGGCAGGAATGTGTGTTTCCATTGCCAGAGCCTTTCTCTGTCTGGTGAGGGGAAAGAGGCTCAAATTTAGGCATGGTAAAAGCTTTAATTTGTTAAATCTAAGTATTAAAACTATACTACAATTTTAAAATAACAGCTTTGTTGAGATATAATTCACATACCATAAAACCTTTTTTTTTTTTTGAGACGGAGTTTTGCTCTTGTTACCCAGGCTGGGGTGCAGTGGCATGATCCCGGCTCACTGCAACCTCTGCCTCCTGGGTTCAGGTAATTCTCCTGCCTCAGCCTCCAGAGTAGCTGGGATTACAGGTGCCCACCACCATGCCCAGCTAATTTTTTGTATTTTTAGTAGGGACACGGGGTTTCATCATGTTGGCCAGGCTGGTTTCGAACTCCTGACCTCAGGTGATCCACCCATCTCGGCCTCCCAAAGTGCTGGGATTACAGGTGTGAGCCACCGAGCCCAGCCAAAATTTACCGTTTTTAAAGTATGTAATTAAGTGGATTTTTGGTATATTCACAGACTTATGCAACCATCACCAATGTCTCATTCCAGAGCATTTTCATCACCCCCAAAATAAACCACATCTCCATTAGCAATAACTGTGCATGGCCCCTCCCTCTCTGTCCTCAGTCTCTGGCAACCACTTACCTACTTTCCGTGTCTATGGATTTGCCTATTCAGGGCATTTCATATAAATGGAGTTATACGATATGGGCCTTGTGTGTCTAGCTTCTTTCACTTAACATAGTGTTTTCAAGGTTTATCCATGTTGTAGTATGTATCAGTACATCATTCCTTTTTATGGCTGAATAGTAACTTCCATAAAGCACATTTTGTTTATCTGTTCATGAATTGACATTTGTTTTCACTTTTGGACTATTATGAATAGTGATGCTATGGACATTTGTGTACAAGTTTTTATAAAAACATGTTTTCAGTTCTCTCTGGTATATATCCAGGAGTGGAATTGCTCCACTGGGCATATGGTAAGTCTACATTTAACTATTTGAGGAACTGCCAAACTGTTTTCCAAAGTAGCTACACCATTTTACATTCCCACCAGCAATGTTACGAGGTTCCGATTTTTCCACATCTCATCAAGCCTTGTGATGGTCTGCTTTTCTGATGATGGCCTTCCTGCTGAGTGTCAAGTTGTTATCTCATTGTATTTTTTTTTTTTTTTTGCATTTCCCTGATGGCTAATTTTGTTGAGGGTATTTTCATGCACTTATTGGACATTTGCATGTCTTATTTGGAGAAATGTCTATTCAAATTCTTTGCCTATAATTAAATTTGGTTGTCTTTTTATTGTTTAGTTTTAAGAATTCCTGATATACACTGGATAGGTGATTTGCAAGTATTTTCTCCCATTCTGTGGGCTTTCATGTCACTTTCTTAATAGTGTCCCTTGAAAAGCATAAAAGTTTTTAATTTTTATGAAGTCCAATTGTTTTATTGTTGTTGCTGCTTTTACTTTTAGTGTTACATTAGAAACCATTGCCTGGTCCATTTATTCCAGCACCACATGCTAAAAAGACTATTCTTTGCTTCATTGGATTATCATGGAACCTTTGTTGAAAAATCAACTGATTGTAGGCTGGGCATGGTGGCTCACACCTGAAATCCCAGCACTTTGGGAGGTTGAGGTGGGAGTTGAGCCCAGGTGTTCAAGGTTGCCGTGAGCCATGATCACACTCCAGGGTGCACTCCAGCCTGGGTGACAGAGTGAGACTCTGTCTCTAAATGTAAAACAAAACATAAAAAAGAAAATCAGTTGATTTCCAGACTCTCAGTTCTGTTCATCTATATGTCAGTCTCTATGCCTCAACACCCTGAGTTGATTAGTGTAGCTTAGTAAGTTTTGACATAGAGAAGGATGGGTCCTCCAAATTTGTTATTTTTCAAGATTGTTTTAGCTGTTCTGGGTACCTTATATTTCCATGTAAATTTTAGGATTTCCATATAAATTTTAGAGTAGCCATCTGGGATTTTGATAGGGATTGCATTGAATCTGTTTATCATTTTTGGCAGTCATGCCATCTTAAGTCTGCTAATCCATGAACACAGATGTATCTTATTTAGGTCTTTAATTTCTTTCGATGATGTTTTGTATTTTTCATTGTATAAGTCTTACACTTTTTGTTCAATTTATTCCTAAGTATTTTGTTCTTTTGATATTATTGTAAACTGAAGTGTTTTCTTAATTTCATAATTGGATTCTTCATTATTATTGTATAGAAATACAATAGATTTGTGTATATTGATCTTGTATCCTAAAACATTGCTGAACTTGTTTTTCGTTTCTAGTAGTTTATTGTGAATTCCTGAGGATTTTTTTTTTTTTAATTTGAGGCGGAGTCTTGCTCTGTTGCCCAGGCTGGAGTGCAGTGGTGCGATCTCAGCTCATTGCAAGCTCTGCCTCCCAGGTTCACACCATTCTTCTGTCTCAGCCTCCCGAATACCTGGGACTACAGGTGCCTGCCACCATGACTGGCTAACTTTTTGTATTTTTTAGGTAGAGACAGGGTTTCACCGTTAGCCAGGATGGTCTTGGTCTCCTGACCTCATGATCTGCCTGCCTCAGCCTCCCAAAGTGCTGGGATTACAGGTGTGAGCTACTGTGCCTGGCCTCCTGAGGAATCTTTTGTTTTAAAATTATTGCAAAATATACATAAAACATAATTTTAAACATTTAGAAGTGTGTAATTCAATGCATTAAATACATTCAAAATGTTGTACAACCATCGCCATTATTAGTTTCTAGAACTTTTATCATCCCAAACAGAAAATCTGTACCCACTAAACAATAATTCCTCACTTCCACCACTAACCCCTGATATCCTCCATTCTATTTTCAGCCTCTATAAATTTGCCTATTCTAGGTACCTCATATAAGTGGAATCATAACAATATTTGTCCTTTTGTGTCTGCCTCATTTTACTTAGCTTAATGTTTTCAAGTTTCCTTCATACATACAATAGCATGTATCAGATCTTACTCCTTCTTATGACTGAATAACATTCCATGGTACCTATGTAACACATGTTATCTATTCATCTGCTGGTGACATTTGTGGTTTTGCCTCCTTTTGGCTATAGGAATAATGTTACAAACCAATGGTGTACAAATATCTGTTTAAGCCCCAGATTTCAGTTCTTTTGGATCTATACCATGGAGTGGAATTGCTGGATCACATAGTACTTTCTTGTTTTTGTTTTTTGAGATGGAGTCTCACTGTATCACTCAGGCTGGAGTGCAGTGGTATGATCTCGGCTCACTGCAACCTCTGCCTCTGGGTTCAAGCAATTCTTATGCCCTAGCCTCCTGTGTAGCTTGGATTACAGGCATGTGCCACCATGACTGGCTAATTTTTGTATTTTTAGTAGAAATGGGGTTTTACCATGTTGGCCAGGCTGGTCTGGAACTCCTGGCCTCAAGTGATTTGCTGCCTTGGCCTCCCAAAGTGCTGGGATTACAGGCATAAGCCACCGTGCCCAGCCTTTTTTTTTTTGAGACAGGGTCTCACTTTGTCAACCAGACTGGAGCACAGTGGTGTGAACATGGCTCACTGCAGCCTTGACCTCCTGGGCTCAAGCAATCCTCCTCCCTTAGCTCCCACCAAGTAGCTGGGACTATAGGTGCATACCACCATACCTGGATAATTTTTGTATTTTTTGTGGAGATGGGGTTTCGCCATGTTGTCCAGGCTGGTCTTGAACTCCTGAGCTCAAGTGATCCTCCCACCTTGGCCTCTTAAAGTGTTAGGATTACAGGTGTGAGCCACTGTGCCCAGCCTTGGATCATATAGTACGTCTATGATTTTGAGGAACTACCAAACTGTTTTCCATAGTGCCTTCTCTGTTTTACATTCCCATCAGCAATGTACGAAGGTTCCAATGTCTTTTCATCCTCACCAACACTTTTGTGTCTTGGTTTTAAAAATTATACTCATCATAGTACATATGAAGTAGTAGCTCATTTTTTCATTATTGAATAACTGTTTTGCTGGATATAGAAATCTTGGTTTACAGTTCTTTCTTTCATCACTTCAAATATGTCATCTCATTGCCCTCTGGCCTTCATGGTTTCTGATAGGAAGTCAGTTGCTAATCTTATTGAGACTCCTTACATGTGATGTACCAATTTTCTTTGCTCCTTTAAAGATTCTGTGTCTTTTAACAGTTTGACTGATACGTCCAAGTGTGGGTTTTTAAAAATTTTGTCCTACTTGGAGTTCATTGAGGTTCTTAGATACACAATTTTTAAAAAAATCAGATTTGGGAAGTTGGTGGCTATTAGTTTTTCAAATATTGTTTCTGACCATTTCTCTCCCTTCTCTCCTTTTGAGACTCCCATTATGCATATGTTGGTATGCATGATAGTATCCCACAGGTCTCTGAGAGTCTGTTTTTTTTTTTGTTTGTTTGTTTGAGACAGGGTTTTGCTGTTGCCCAGGCTGGAGTGCAGTGGTGTAAACATGGCTCACTGCAACCTTGATGTCCTGTGCTCAATTTTCCCATCTCAGCTTCCTGAGTAGCTGAGATTACAGGTGCATGCCACCATGCCTGGCTAAATTTTTAATTTTTTTGTATACATGGGGTCTCACCATGTTGCCCAGGCTGGTTTAGAACTCCTGGGCTCAAGCATCTTCCTGCCTTGGCATCCCAAAGCACTGGGATTACAGGTGGGTACAGCGCCTGGCCTCATTCTTCTCTTTCTTTCTGGTTCTCAGGCCAGATACTCTCAATTGAGTCTTCAAGTTTTCTGATTCCTTTGCTAGTTCAAATTTCTCAAGCCCCTCTAGTAAATGTCTCACTTTAGCTATTGTACTTCTTAACTCTAACATTTTTATTTTTTCATAATTTCTCTTATCTATTTGATAACTGTTCATATACTTTATTTAAATTCTTTAGGCACAGGTTTTTTCTTTGAATATCAAAATATTAGCTGGTTTAAAGTCTTTGTCTAGTAAGTCCAATGTTTGGTCTTCCTAAGCAACATTTGCTATTGACTCCCCCCACCATTATATAAGCCATATTTTCCTGTTTTGACTGTTTTGTAAATTTGTTGTTGTTGTTAAAAACTGGACATTTTAAGTAGTATAATTCTGGAAATCACATTCTTCCTTTCCCAGAGTTTGTTGTGGTCTATGTCCAGAAGTCTTGAGAAATCAAAGGGTTTCTTGTCAGAAGATCTCACGACAGTGAAAAGAATAAAAGGATGGAGGCAAAAATTGACCTAATTTTCTGGCCATAAAAATAGAAAAATACTTCACAATGGTCTACAAAAACATAATTATAAAGATCATTTTCATACATCTAAGGAAATTAAAAAAAAAAAAAGCAACCTCCTATTTCTTGAATTGTAGCAATTAAGTTTTGTCCTAAGACTCAAGTTCAAATGCTAGTTCTGTCTCATACTACTACTTGAATAAATGATGTAATTTCTCAGAGCTTGTTTCCTCATTTGTAAAATGGAGATAGTACTTGCTAGCACTGTTGTGTGAAGGAGGGAAATATAGGTGTGAAAGTACTTTTTAAAAAGTAAAGTGCCATGCTCAGCATATGCACATGAGGGTTTGAGTTGTGGGTTATGGAGAGAGTTGTCAGGTGATTTAAATAAATTCTTATTTAAACAAACTCTTTTTAAAATAAGGGCTAGAATATACCTAGAACATTTAACATGGAAATATATTTACAAATAGAAAACACTTGATAAAATTTCATCTTGGACTATGTAAATTCTTCCTAAAAGTTGATTTACTTTAAAAATTTTGTGTAAATAGTTCATAAGTCAAAACAAAAGAGGACACATCAGAAGTCTCTCATGCCTGTCCCTTTCACCTTATTCCCTTGTCTTGCTCTCTGCCAGTTTTGTTTCCTTTCCTGTCAATATTCTTATCCAGATATGAGAAAATATGACTATGTACCCTCTGAGTTTTATTTGCAATATCATTGTAAAATAAATTCTTATCACCCTTTTCTTGCTCATCAGTGGCCGAGATAATAAATTGGTCAGTTACACAGCAAATAGCAGGCCTAGGACTCAAGTCCAGGCTTGCTAGTACCAAGGTACCACATCTACTTTGTTTTGCTACGTTGTGAACTTCCTGTGAAATAGGGTAAATCTTTCAGAAAACTGTGTATACAGATGTGTTCTTAAAAATATCTGCCTTTCAGATTGGTGGACCAGACAGTTCCCGGCTGACTTCGCGTTTGGGGAATGAGTATGTCAACGTAATGAACATGCTTCTTTTCACACTCCCTGGAACTCCTATAACTTACTATGGAGAAGAAATTGGAATGGGAAATATTGTAGCCACAAATCTCAATGAAAGCTATGATATTGTAAGTTGAATACAACTTGACTATTCATCACAGCTATAAAACCAAGTACTCATTTTTTATTTTTTGCCAAATCAGAGAACTTACTATCTCTCTATTCCATTGCTGAAAATCATGGTTACTTTGCTTTTCTTTCTTACTGTAAGAATTCTCAGCTTTCTTGGTGGTCTGAGAGCTTATTTTAAAAATGCTTTTGGAGCCACACAACTAAATTTCTTGGGTAGGGCATTTTAAAGATGTTTTCTACCTGATAGGCACATTAAAATTTATTTATTTATTTATTTATTTTGCCAGGAATACTGTGTTGTGAGGCACACTAAAATTGGAGAACCAGTGGTTTAGTTTATTATTCATTTCCCTCTACTTGAAATGTGGTGTTAGGAACACTTATTTCTTTAGTTCTCATTTGTCCTGTTTGGTCTTGGGTGACCACAGCACAAGGACCCTTTTCTGTTATCAGGTGCAGTGCACAGCCTGAGAGTTAAGCAGTTTTCATTTTGTAGCTACAGATTTCAGAATTGTGTTGCTGGGTAGACGACTATCTTGCAACTTTAATTTGCCTGGTTAGCTTTCAATTGTATGAGATCCAATTTCCCTAATATTTGATTAAGGTGAAGCTTTTTTTTCCTCTATCAGCTCCTACATTTGTGTGTGCGCACTCATGAGCAATAACCAGGCTGAATAAATGAGTAGGACAGAATTCACACTCACTTGTACATGGCAGTGTTCTTAAATTCACCATCACTGTACCATAGTAGAAGTCGTGTAAATTGGCAATAGCACATTTTGAAATCCTATATTATTGATTTTTAGGAAAAAGCAAAGATTTCAAGCATGTATTAAAGTTCGATTAGTATTGTCTATTCAAACTCAAAATGTTATTAGGTACTTTCTAGTTAAAAGGGTGAAACTGGTTTGTGTACCAAATGTTAAGGCCTTTTCATCACAAATGCTAATGAGTACAAACACTAGCTAAGAACTACAGGGAATTAAATAATTATGAAGTAAATCAGGACCAAAGTACATTTCTTTTAATAACCAAACCACTGTTTTCCCTTTCTGGTCTTTTGACATAGAATACCCTTCGCTCAAAGTCACCAATGCAGTGGGACAATAGTTCAAATGCTGGTTTTTCTGAAGCTAGTCACACCTGGTTACCTACCAATTCAGATTACCACACTGTGAATGTTGATGTAAGTATCAGTGAAAATTTTATGTTGATTCTAGAAACAAGAAATGGGTTTCTACTGAAAGTACACACTCACCCTGAATGTGTCTAAACCTTAACGGATACTCTTTAAAATCAATCACAGACTTCCTTGCAGTTTTCAATTTGTAAGGAGTTTGTAAATCATGCCTTTGTGAAAATACAAACTGGTACAAATCTACCAAGTGAAGTGAAGTATCATATAGAATATACAAGTCTTCATTGCGATGACCTTTACTAAGGCCTTTGAGCTATGAAGGAAATTTTATGGAAGTTTTTTAGCTAGCCCAGCTGCCCTTCCTCCTCTCTTCCTCTCAAAAGGCACGGAGAGAGGCGGGTGGATAGGCAGCCATGCAGGCAGGAAGGAGATCAATCCTCAAATCCACACTACTGTTTTGAAGAAACAGAAGCCATACATGATCCTTAAAGTGGTTGCTCTGGCATACTAATACCACTTTGGCTTTTGCCCTTTTTTCTGTTCCCATAGTGATCAAGCACTAATGTCATTCACTAGTGAAAACTTCACTGGAAAACAAACTAAACCAATTTAGGGGAAATGAAATTATAGATGCCACATGGAGATACTTAAGAAATGCAAAGCACCCTCCACCACACACCATGCCCCATCCCAGTCTACTGAGTAATCTGAGGAAACTCCCCAGGATATTCAGATATAGAAAGCCACACAAACCCTCCTGCTCCCACAGCTCCCTGCTACAAGCACCACTGAGAATTCCTGGATAGTATAAGCTTTGTTTTATATAGTTGTAGGTCTTGAAGACACAAAACATATATGGGTTGAATGCCTCTTGAGTCTCATGTCTAAAATATTCCCATAGGCCAATATGAATACAGTATGTAGGAAGTCCTACATAAAAATGCATGCCAGCGAAGATAGAGAAAATGCAAATTAAAACAGTTATTTTATTTTTTATTTTTTTTTTGTGATGGAGTTTCGCTCTTGTTGCCCAGGCTAGAGTGCGATGGTGTGGTCTTGGCTCATAGCAACCTCCACCTCCTGGGTTCAAGTGATTCTCCTACCTCGGCCTCCCAAGTAGCTGGGATTACAGGCACCCACCAGGCGCCTGCCACCATGTATGGCTAATTTTTGTATTTTTAGTGGAGATGGGGTTTCACCATGTTGGACAGGCTGGTTTCAAACTCCTGACCTCAGGTGATCCGCCCACCTCGGCCTCCCAAAGTGTTGGGATTACAGGCGTGAGCCACCGTGCCCAGCCAACAATGATACTTTTTTCTATCAGATTAACAAAGTCTTTAAAAATGATCATGAGTGATGACAGATACTAAGTCATAAATCCCAGACAATGCCGTTTTAATAAAATACATCCAAATGACCCTGGAAAGGAACAGAAAATTTAAGTAATTTCTAAAATATATAAAGTAAAATTAGGGCTGGGCACCATGGCTCACACCTGTAATCCCAGCATTTTGGCAGGCGAAGGCCAGAGGAATGCTTGAGCACAGCAGTTTGAGACCAGCCTAGGCAATATAGTGAGACCTTGTTTCTACCTTCCCCCTAACCTCGCCAAAAAAAAAAAAGGGAAATTAGCTGGGCCTGGTGACATGTGCCTGTCATCCCAGCTACTCAGGAGGCTGAGCCCAAGAGATCAAGGCTGCAATGAGGTGTGATTATCCCAATGCACTCCAGCCTGGGTGACAGAGTAAGGCCGTCTCAAAAAAAAAAAAAAAAAACCAGAGGCTAGAAGTGGGAGTCTAAAACATACAGGAGAAAAACAGTTCTAAGGGAGAGAGCACTGTAGGAATTTCCTGAACTCCTGCAATTTGCCATGGCATAATTTCCCTGAGGAAAAAACATTCCAGAACTGTTTGGTGATCACATGCATGGTAGAATTAGTAGAACAAAGCCTGAAGCTTCTAAAAGTGCATCAGAAGAAAGAAAAGAAGG
Organism: Pongo pygmaeus; assembly: GCF_028885625.2. Classification (NCBI taxonomy): domain Eukaryota; kingdom Metazoa; phylum Chordata; class Mammalia; order Primates; family Hominidae; genus Pongo; species Pongo pygmaeus. Next base: position 89,408,573 of record NC_072385.2, on the reverse strand, counting down.
AAAACAAGACCTAACTCTAGCGCCGTCCCTGGCGAGAATTCACTGTGGAATGCTCTCAGAAAGGAGAGCTTTTACTACTCAGCTCAGAGTCACAGAGGCCAGGAGAAAAAAGGTGGGAATCTAGCAAGCTTATCACCTTCAAGTAGGAAAAGAACCCCACATCCCAATGTCCCAAAGACAAGTCAGACCCACATCCAACTTGGCTTCCCATTATGAGAGGCAGGCAACCAAAGACAGGCAAACAAGGAAGGTCAAAACACAAAAGCAAACAGATCAAGAATCACACAGTATCTGAGAAAAACCAAGGCCATGAAAGGAGACACCATTCCTAACAGAACACTGTAGAAAGCAGAGAAAATATAGCAAACATAAGACTTAAATATAAGTATAAATACCCCCAGTAGATTGCTGTTTAATGGAGCTCCTTGAGATTCTTTCAAGAAGTGATTAGATATCTCAGAAGTATAAAAGACTGTCAAACAATGAAATAAAATAGAACATAAGTGCTAATTAGTATGCTGAAAAACTGATCCAGGGGCTTGTCCAGAATGTGCTGAAAAAGACAAAGAATTAAGAGCATAAGAAAAAATTGGGATACATGGAAGATAGATACAGAATTCCAACATGCAGTAAAAACAACTGCACAGGAGAACAGACTGGAGGAAACATACAAAGAAATAAAACACATAACCCAGAGATAAAGGAAGACTTTATCTTCTTTCAGAACAGCTAGGATAAAGAGAACTCCAAAACTACTCAGAAAGAAACCAAACCTGAAAACAGATTGCCTGAGAAAAGGGTTGAGAATTGGACTAGCATCAGAATCCTCAATTGGATACTACACCACATTAGAACTCTATCTTCAAAGTTGTAATGGAAACTGAATTCTATATCCATTCAAACTAGCATGTAAGAGAGCAAAACAGAGATGGAAAAGCAAGGACCCACATTTTACCATGTGTGGCCACTTTCTGAAAGAATAGTCAAGGGACTATCCAACAAAACAAAACATAACAATTCTAAGAGATACAATGTATTAAAGAAAGAAAAGGAAATAATATAACTTGATTTAAATAATTTTTGATACACAATGTAAAACAAGGTATTCTGGAACAAACATCTTAGTGATTTGATTCTATATGGGAAATGTTAGCAGGGAGGGTGTGTGGGTGGGAGGGGGCACACAGGAGCAAGCAAATAAGAGAGCAGTGTTTGTTTTGCACAGGAAAGAGAGTAACTCTAGATTTGAGCTGTTCAGTAGCCATTAACCACTGTGACTATTACATTAAATAGAGTTAAACATTTAGTTCCTGCTGGGTATGGTGGCTCAGGCCTATAATACCAGCACTTTGGGAGGCCAAGACTGGAGGATCACTTGATCCTAGGAGTTTGAGACCAGCCTGGGCATCATAGTAAGACCCTATCTCTTAAGAAAAAAATTAGCTGGGCATTGTGGCACACACCTGTAGTCCCAACTACTCAGGAGGCTGAGGTAGGAGGATCACTTGAGCCCATGATGTTGAGGCTGCAGTGAGCCATGATCATGCCACTGCACTCCAGCTTGGGCAACAGAGGGAGATTTTGTCAAAAAAAAAAAAAAAAAAAATTAGTTCCCATGTCATAGTAACACTTCAAGTGCTCATTAGCTGCCATATTGGATAGCTCTGATACAGAACATTTCCAGCATTACAGAAAGTTCTATTGGCCAGCATTTTTCTAGACATTGAGAAAAATTATTTTAAGGTGGTCATAATTTTAATGGTAAAATTAGGACAGACATAAAAATAATTTTCAGAGAATTATTTTCAAAGAACACTAGACATAATATAAAAATTTTCAAATTTTCAAAGAATACTAGAAGAAAAAAATTATACAGTCAATCCAATAAAAAGCTTAATAGAAAAAAACCCAAACAATAGTATAACCACAAATAAAATAGGGCTTTGGAATTATGTCTAAATAATACAATAATTACAAATATGAATGGGTTAAATTAGCTTATTAAAAGATAAAACCACTCAGATAACAAAAACAGACATAAACACTAACACAAAACACAAAGAATTAAAATGAAGATATAGCAAGCAAATAATAGAAAGCTTGCAACCCAGCTATAGCTATAAACACAAAAAATGAGGTTATCTTTTGACTTAATAATTCCATTCCTAATACTTGTACTTAGAAATATTTGCACATGTACGCAATAATACTTAAAGGATCTCAACACTTTTTTTTTTTTTTTTTGAGACAGTCTTGCTCTGTCACCCATGCTTGAGTGCAGTGGCATGATCTCGGCTCACTGCAGCCTCTGCCTCCCAGGTTCAAGTGATTCTCCTGCCGCAGCCTCCCGAGTAGCTGGGATTACAGGTGCACGTCATTATGCCCGGGTAATTTTTGTATTTTTTAGTAGAGATGGTGTTTCACCATGTTGGCCAGGCTGGTCTTGAACTCCTGACCTCTGGTGATCTGCCTGCCTTGGCCTCCCAAAGTGCTAGGGTTATGGGCCTGAGCCACCTTGCCTGGCCTGCAACACTTGTGTTTAGTAGAAGACACAAGAAATGATTTAAATATTTTATCAACAGAAAACCAGTTCTATCAACTATGGGCCCAGTATGCAGCTTTTAAAAATGAGAGCTCTATATACGTTGATATGAGACCATTTCAAACATGTATTCAATAAAGTATAGAATGGTAACATGTCACCAATTGTGTAAAGAAAAATATGTAAACATGTTTGCATAGGCACAGAATGTATCATTTCATGATACATAAAAACAAAAGAACATATAAATAGTTATAGTGCCTGTCTCTGAGGGGAACTGTGAAGCTATGGAAAGGTGTTGAAGAAAACCTTTTTATAGTATGTACTCTTCTTGTAATTGAATAAAAAATAAAATTACAAAAATCAGGCTCGGAAATATTTAATAGCAGACAAAATATAGTTCAATATGAAAAGCATTATATTGAGACAAAGGCAATTTTCAAAAATTGATAAAACATTCCACTAAAAATCATGACTATGCATCTAACAGCTTCAAAATATAGAAACTACTCAAATGCAAAATCAACAAATCTGCAATTACAGAAAAAGACTTCAACATACTTCTAGAAAGTAGTAACTCAGGTAGACAATAATAGCTAACACTTACCGGGCACTTCTTATGTGAGCGGCACTGAAACATGTGCTTTCATGCATTACCTAAGGCTAGAGAAAATGTTAATAACTTTGACAAGTCATACATGTATCATAAATATCTTTGTACCTAACAAACAGAATAAACATCTTTTTAAACACCATTAGATAATTATTTAAAGACCACATATTGGGAACCTACCCCTAAAGAACAATAACAACCACAATAACAACTATCACTCCAGTAAACATGGCTGGCAAGAGTACAGTTAAATGAACATTATCACTGATTTGGCAACAGCTCTTATGAAGAATAATTTGGCATTATGTATCAAGTGCCCATACTCTTTGACAAAGTAACTGTCTTTCTGATAATCTATCTTAAATAATACAAAAATTGGGGGAGGGGAATAAAAATAGAAAATATTAGAAACACTACCGTCAAAATGAAAAGGCATGGTTGAGTATGGTACAACCGTTCAACAGAATATTGTCATTAAAAACATTTATGGAGGCTATATTATACAGTCAATAACAGAAAATGCTTGAAAGGTTAGAAGTATATCATCAAATTATGTTTTATATAGCTGTAAAATAAACCCAAATCATCTTTAATGAACACATACTATTATGGTAAAAAAAAAATCTACAATTTCTAACTTTCACCTTAGGCAGCTTTTTATTTTGCATCCTTTTCTCAACTTTCTCTTCTATTAGCTGTGCAAGAAATACATGTCTGCTAAAGTTACGTGGTCTTCGCACAACAGCAACTTACACATTAGTCTACAAAGGGGAACAAATCCAAATTCCTCAGAAGTCTGAGTCCACTGTTGCTTTCCTTCTGGCCATCTGGCAGTTACAACATAGCACAGAGTGACTTTATGCAAGTTAAATATTCATCTTAGACATGGACATTTGTTTTGGAATTCCTAAAGTGGAGTCAAATTTGATCTCTACAGACTCTACAATGTAGCAGAGCACTGTGCATACTTATTGACTCCCAGACAAGCTGAAACCCGAATTTGTCATTTCTATCAGTTTTTATATAAATTGTTCTTACCTACTTATTGATGCTTACAATTTGGCAATTATAAGGGGCAAAACTGGAGCAAGTGTTTTGGGTAAATAACTGCTTACAATATATTAAAAATACTTACAAACAATTCTTAGAATCAAACACTTATGTAAATACTTTTTTTAAAAAATAGGTCCAAAAGACTCAGCCCAGATCGGCTTTGAAGTTATATCAAGATTTAAGTCTACTTCATGCCAATGAGCTACTCCTCAACAGGGGCTGGTTTTGCCATTTGAGGAATGACAGCCACTATGTTGTGTACACAAGAGAGCTGGATGGCATAGATAGAATCTTTATCGTGGTTCTGAACTTTGGAGAATCAACACTGTTAAATCTACAGAATATGATTTCGGGCCTTCCCGCTACAATGAGAATAAGGTTAAGTACCAATTCTGCCAACAAAGGCAGTAAAGTTGATACAAGTGGCATTTTTCTGGACAAGGGAGAGGGACTCATCCTTGAACACAACACGAAGAATCTCCTTCATCACCAAACAGCTTTCAGAGATAGATGCTTTGTTTCCAATCGAGCATGCTATTCCAGTGTACTGAACATACTGTATACCTCGTGTTAGGCACCTTTATGAAGAGATGAAGACACTGGCGTTTCACTGGGATTGTAAAGCATTTGTAATAGCTTCATGTACAGCATGCTGCTTGGTGAACAATCATTAATTCTTCGATATTTCTGTAGCTTGAATGTAACTGCTTTAAGAAAGGTTCTCAAATGTTTTGAAAAAAATAAAATGTTTAAAAGTAAATTATCGCTTATAGGAGCTTATAACTTTATTCAGATAGCATCAATCAGGGATGATCAGAACACATTAGGACCCCAGATTATTCAAAAACTAACGAATTTTAAGAGGAAGAATTTTATCTTTTCCCTTAAAATGCAGTCATAGAAATTAGAGGATGACTCACTGCCACAGTATCTAAAAGCATTTGCTAGCAAAGAGGCAGGACACTAATTTGTAAACTGCTCAACTGTTCTGACTGGAAGGGAGGCCTAGAGTTCTGCTATCACCAATCTTTGCCTTCCCTCTACTCCATGTCCTTCTAAGGAGCATGATTTGAAAACTACTTTCCTAGGTCAATGGGCATGTGCATCAATGGAGAGAATAGTATAAGCAAGTGAGATGTAGACTAAGCAAAATTTAGATGGAGAAGCACATTTTAAAAAATTAATAACTTAAAAGTCTCAAGTTATTAATTTTTTTTTGCTAACTCAATTGGAAGTAAGACTATGAAATATTTCAGTGTGTTTCCAATTCCCAGTTGAATGTAGTGTTTCAGAATTTCAGGTATTTCTTAAGATCCTCGAAAACACTGGTGCTGTCAAGTCCAAGTTCCTCGTACAGGAATTTAATTTGGGCTGTAATCTAAAAGAAACACATTAAAAAAATTTAATAGAAGGCCTTTGTAGTAAAATGCCACTGTTTAAGCTTCTCTTTATCTATTCATCTTTACCTAACCCTGAAGTCAGCAATTTATGGCAAGAATACTTTCATTTGGGACAGAGGCAGAAGGCTTCCAACAATTAAGTTATTTTCTTTAACAGAGCTCACTTATCAAGTACAAGAGAGAGACATTTCTCTTGACTGACACAGTGTCCCTCCCTCCCCTCCTGGGTCTCACCCACAGATAGGACATTTGTGAAGTAGCTTTGTGATAAACCCTGCTGCAACCACTGAAAACGTAAAAACAACATATATCTAGTTCGGGAATCTGTCCACTGAGAGGGCCTTGATAACATACCTTTTTGTGAGAATCCTCAATTACATGATTGCCTCCAGGCTGAATATCCAGAATAATATTAGGGGACTGATAGCCTGAAAGAGTTAACATGTAGAACAATTACAAGATTGTATGGGATCTTCTTTGGAAGATCGAGACCCATTCCTCCCCTCTTCTTTGAGTACTCAGTTCAAATAACAGTAAAGGAATAAAAAGCAAAAACCACCATCATCAACAAAAAGATGGGAGGGGACAAGCAGCAGAAGACAAACTTCTGACACAGGGAAAGCAGGAAGAGGCCGTATGGAAAAGACTATATGGTGCCACATGGAGAAGGTTGAAACCCAGGTGATCATCAACCCACCCTGTGGAATCTGAGAGTCTTATGCCCTGAAAACAGCAACTACAACAATGGATGGGAGTGACAAATGGAGATGAATACAGGGACACTGACTTGGTATGTAGTTTCAAGGCAAAAAGGAGGGATTCTTATCTCATAAAGCTGAAACAGCTAGCTAGAGGAAATTCATGCAGCTAAACAGTTTGGGCACTGATGGCCCAAAACAAAAATCTCAGAATCTGTCTTTTAGAGATTCCCAAGAGTAACGGCTCAATAAATATTGTTAAATGAATTAATAATTGTATGGCAGTGCATCTCCAAGTTATATCTGATTCTTAAATTTCCTGTTTCCTTTGTGTATTTTAATACTGTCCTTTGAAAAAGAGGTGAGGCAGTGTTTGTATAGTTATGTAGTTATGTACACTTTAACTGGGGAGTCAACATAGCAAAATAATTGTTTGCCCTAAATCCTGGGCAGATGATTTGGCTGCAGCCTGAAATATATTCCTCTGAGCAGTGTGCTGTGGGTAGTAGTCTGTTTGGCCATGTTCCCTGCTTCTAGGGGGGGTCTCCTACCTTCACCTGTGTCCTTAGCATGCTCCGCAATGGCTTCCTTGAGTTTCTCAGTATAACTTACAATTCCTTTCAGAGGTACACGTTCATCGTTTTCATATGCCGTTATGTGAATTGAAGGATAATGCTGAAAGAAAATACATGCACAAAAAGTTTACATTATTTCTTATGGTCCCTTTCCACTACAGAGACTATGAAAAATAATTACCTCCAATTTTTTCCCTCTAAGTGCTCTATGCTTTTTCTCACTTGCTATCTTGAGACAGCCTCAGTATTACAGTAGTAGACTACTTGTTATCTGGAATAGCCTTTTCTTGACTACAGGACCTTAGCTAATTTAGTAATTAAGGCATGATAAGTCTATTCTCCCGAGGTATTAAACATGTAGCATGAGCAGAGATGGTGCTGAAGATATTTGGGCATCATAAGTAGAAACATCTCAAAAGCTCCTATTTTTGCTTCAGCTTGGATAAGTTTTTTTTTATTTTTATTATCTTCTATGTAAATTCAGGATAGTCTAACACAATTGTCTTTCACTACCTGAGGTTTAATATTTTGATAGGGACAGTAATGTTTTATGTAGTTCTTGTGTTTTTCATCAGATGAAGGATTCCCCCATTCTTCTAATTCTTCTAATGTCAGAGGAAGTGTAGTGTCCATCATGGTGTTGAGAACATCTAAGAAAGGTGCCTAAAAAAAAAAAGGGAAAGAAACTTATACTTCAAGTAAGAGGTTGGTAAGTGAGTTTCAGAAAAACATTCTATTTTATGAATGTACATACTGATATGAGAGAGAATAACTCAAGAAGCCATGTAGATTCCTAGGAGCTAGAATACTCAGTCCTTAACCAGGGCCTGTAATTTATAACCTACTTTTAAAGTCTTCAGACTCCTTAAATGACATATAACAAGAAATGGTTTTATCTTCTAATTTCACAATATTTATTTTTGGCTTAGTACCTTTTATTTATTTATATTTTTTCTTATATAAAAGCAATAAATGCTACTGTCTCATACCAATTAGGACAGTTAGTTATTATATTAAAAAACAACAGCAACAAGTATTGGCAGTAATGTGGAGAAACCGGAATCCTGATACACTGGTGGTTGGAATGTAAAATGGGGCAGCTGCTATGGAAAACAGTATGGTGGTTCATCAAAAAGTTAAGATTACCATATGATCCAGCAATTCCACTCCTGGCATATAATCCCCAAAACTGAAAGCAGGGTCTTAAAGAGATCTGCATACCTATGTTCACAGCAGCATATTCACAACAGCCAAAAGGTGGAAGCAACTCAAGTGTCCATTAACCGAAGAACGAATAAGCAAAATGTGGTATACACATGCAATATTACATGGAATATTATTCAGCCTTAAAAAGGAATAACATTCTGATCCATGCTACAATATGGATGAACCTCAAGGATATAATCTAAGTGAAATAAACCAGTCACAAAAAGATATACTTTGTATGATTCCACCTATGTGAGGCGTTTGAGTAGTCAAATTCACAGAGACAGAGGCTGTGGGAAGAAGCAAATGGAGAGCTGTTTAATCGGTACAGGGTTTCAGTTTTGTTAAGATGAAAAGCGAGTTCTGGAGACTGACTGCATAAGCCTATGAATGCACTTACCACTACTGAACTATTCACTTAAAAATAGTTGAGATGGTAAATTTTATGGTATTTTACCATAATTAAAAATTTTTAAATGAAAAAAACACACAACAAGGAATAAAGTCTTTTTCACCAGTTGGACGTTTATATTAAAAGCAAAAAACGCTAAGTAAAGAAACTCTGGAAAATATCCAAGGTGAAAGAAGAGAAAACAACCCATTGGCTTACAATTAGTGTTACAAAATTTAATAAAATGAAGGCTGAGTCGCACATGGTGGTTCATGCCTGTAATCCCAGCACGTTGGGAGGCTGAGGTGGGCAAATCACTTGAGCCCAGGAGTTTGAAACTAGCCTGGGTAGCATGGTCAAACTCCATCTCTACAAAACAACAACAACAAACCACAAAAATTAGCAGGGCATGGTGGCACATGCCTGTAGTCCCAGATACTCAGAAGGCTGAGGTGGGAGGATCACCTGAGCCCCAGAGGTCGAGGCTGTAGTGAGCTGTGTTCGTGCGCCATTGCATTCCAGCCTGGGTGAAAGAGCAAAACTCTGACTCAAAAAACAAAACAAAACAAAACAAAACAAAACAAAACCCCCACAAAAACAACAAAACAAAAATGAAGGCTGTATTTTTCACTTAGCTTTATTTTCTTCTGTTAACATACTTTTTAGCTTTCCCTCGTATTAACATTAACCAAGTATAGTGAGTCATCTGTAATTCTTTTTGGCTGCCTACCATATGAACTTTTTTGCATTTGAAAAACCTCCAACCTTAATCAGCTAGAGCCTGCCTCTCACTGTAGAGATACTAAGTGCTAGACATTCTCTTTCCCATTTTTCCCTGCAGCTTGGGAGTAGCTGTGTGACCCATGTGTGACTTGGGTCTATCAACCAGACACATGTGCTTTACACTCAGCATGGGAAGTTAGTGATTCAAAGAAGCAGTGATCACAGATAATTTATTCTGGCAAAAGTGCCACAGCTATATCCAGCTCTAGAAGTTACACTGGCAGTGTGAGGTGATTTGTGCTTGGCAGTGGCGGCAGTAATAGTTTCATTGGGCCAATTCTATGCCTTTGGCTCTGAAGCCTCTAACACTGGTCTGAAGATACCTACATTTTCCTAATGCCCTTTAATCCCTTTTCTGCTTAAATTAGGGTTGATTTTTGGTGCTTATAATTAAGAATTTGACTTATACACGTATAAAAGGTTGTCTCCTATTCTTCACTGTAATAAGCAACCTAGGATAAATATCCTTCTCATTATTTCCTTTCAAATTTCTAAAAGTCAAAAGCTAGTTGCTTTTTCTTTAAACTGTAAATAATTCTGCCATTATCTTTGTGCATAGGTTTTTTTTGTTCTCTACATTTTTCTGTTTTTAAAAAACAGACTTACAGGTGACTACTATTTAACACTTATTTACAAGCCCACAGTATAAACTCTCCAACCTCAAAATAAAAAATCCTGAAAATAATTTACTCTCTCCCATCTCAGTCATTATTTTTCAGAGTAACCAGGAAGTAGGAGAATGATAGCAGTGAAACCAACTGCTATAATGGAACTTCATAATTTCTGACACTGGGAAAAGATAATCATTTTCAGAACAGGGTAAGATATTTCAATTAAAATACAGAAAAACTATGCCCAAATGACCATTAAGAATGGACTAATCTAAAAATAAAGAGCCTATATATCTAGGACTGAAATGTTGATGGGCAGTAGACTGTCAAGGTGACCAGGAGCCAAAGGACTCAGTGCATTCCAGAGTCACAGCGTGCTTTGCCTGGCTTTCTCAACTGGGACTCATATATGCTTCAGTGCTTTTTCACCAATTCTAAATGTGCTTACAAATACAAATGAACAATGGAAATAGCCATTAATATCTTTCAGTGGAAAGCCTTAAAGATAATAAAGAACACTGTCAGAGAATAAGGGTTAATAGTTGGATTAAAATAACTTTAGAAGTTCTCCTCGAGCTATAATTCTGAGTTTAAAACTTAAAAGCTTTGTTATACTCCTGTGCTATGGTAAAACTGTAACAGAAATGTTTTTCTTTCCTTTTTTTTGACAACCTCTCACTCTGTTACCCAGGCTGGAGTACAGTGGTTCACTGCAGCCTCAACCTCTTAAGCGATCCTCTTACCAACAAGCCTGGGTAGTTTTTGTTTTTTGTTTTTTGTTTTTTAATTTCTTGCAGAGACAGGGTCTCGCCATGTTGCCCAGGTTGGTCTCGAGCTCCTGGTAAGCAATCTGCCTACCTTAGTTTCCCAAAGGGCTGGGATTACAGGCATGAGCCGCTGCGCCAGCCCAAAAATGTTTTTCTTAAGAGTAGCCTATGGCTTCACACCTCCCCCATTCCATAAACAGTAGAGACAGAGCGTACTCACCTCCAAAGTCACCGCTCTCAGCAGCTCTGGATTAGAATTACACAATGCTCCTGCAAGCACCCCTCCAGCACTGAAAGCAGTCAGGGTTGTTAGACTTGGCTGAGAAAAGCCTTGGCCATGAAGCGTCTTAATGCAAGCCTCTAAGTCAGCAAGGCCATTGAGTTTTTTAGTTAGGCGGCCATCAGCGTGCCACTGGAGGCCTAACTCACCACCACCCCTGAAATTGAAGGGCAAAAAAGTTTTAGTGGAAAAAAAAAGTTAATGATGTAGGCTGGGGTCAGCAAACTACACCTGGAGGCCTGTTTTTGTGTGGCCCTGGAGCTAAGACTGGTTTTTGCTTTTTAAAGGCTGAGTGAAAACAAGGAATGTGCAACAGAAACTGTATGCGGCCTGCAAAACCTAAAATGTGACTATGTAGCTCTTTAGAGAAAAAGGTTTGCCAACTCCTGATATAGACAATCCAGAACTGATTCAACAAATACATTTTGAGTGCCTGCCCATTTATTAGGGATTAAGTACAGACCTTAAAAGTAGAAACAAACGAAAATCCCCTACCCTGGAGAAGATAGTAATTCTGTGGGGGTAAGAAAACAATGACTTACGCAGCAATGTGGTCATTGCTGTAACACAAGTGTATTTAAGGTATTACAGGAGAGAGGAAAGAACATCCATCTGCCAGATGAGGGGTATATATACGAGTCAGGAACACAAATGCTTTTAAGGAGATGATACCTAAACTAAGTTGTGAAGGAAAAATTTGAGTTTCCAGAGGGCAAAGAAAAGGCATTAAGACACAGATACGACACAGCATGTATAAGGGCAAGGAGGTGACAGAGCATGTCATTTAAAAGACATGACTTTGGGGGCTGGGCCCAGTGCCTCACGCCTGTAATCCCAGCACTCTGGGAGGCTGAGGTGGGCAGATCACTTGAGGTCAGGAGTTTGAGACCAGACTGGACAACATGGTGAAACCCCCGTTTCTCCTAAAAATAGAAAAAATTAGCCAGGTGTGGTGGTGCGTGCCTATAATCCCAACTACTCAGGAGGCTGAGGCAGGAGAATTACTTGAACCTGGGAGGCGGAGGTTGCAGTGAGTGGAGATCGCACCACTGCACTCTAGCCTGGGAGACAGAGTAAGACTCCGTCTCAAAAAAATACAAAACAAAATAAAAAAAAAAAAAAGGACATGACTTCGGAAGGCCGAGGCAGGCGGACTGCCTAAGCTCAGGAGTGCGAGACCAGCCTGGGCAACATTGGAAAACCCTGTCTCTACTAAAATACAAAAAAATCAGGCCGGTGCGGTGGCTCATGCCTGTAATCCCAGCACTTTGGGAGGCTGAGGCCGGCAGATCACTTGAGGTCAGGAGTTCGAGACCAGCCAGGCCAACATGGTGAAACCCCATCTCTACTAAAATTTCAAAAATTAGTCGGGAGTTATGGCAGGCACCTGTAATCCAAGCTACTTGGGAGGCTGAGGCAGGAGAATCGCTTGAACACTGGAGGCAGAGGCTGCAGTGAGCCAAGATCATGCCACTGCACACTCCAGCCTGGGCGACAGAGAGAGACTCCATCTCAAAAAAAAAAAAAAAAAAATTCAGATGGTGTGGTGGTGTGCGCCTGTAGTCCCAGCTACTCAGGAGCCTGAGGCATGAGAATCACTTGAACCTGGGAGGCAGAGGTTGCAGTGAGCCGAGATTGTGCCACTGCACTCCAGCCTGGGCGACAAAGCAAAACTGTCTAAAAAAAAAAAAAAAAAAAAAGGATCTGATGTTAAATGCCACTACAGAGATCAATCAGACTATTAGGAGTATTATACTGGGGAATCTGGACTTTGTTCTAGAGATGGGGAGGTGGAGAAGAATTTTAAGCAGAAATACAAAATAATATTTGTGTCTTGAAAACAGCTGAAATAAAATGGAGGTTAAATGGAAAACAGGAGTTCAGATTGAGAGGCTACTTAAACCTAAATTCAGGAGAACTGAATGGAAATAATAATATTACTAAATAACTACAGAGTCTGGTACCTCTATGCAAAAATCCTAAAAACCTATCCTTTTGCTTTTTGGATCAACTAATCTGTTACAGAATCAAGTTTCACCTGCACTGGTTTAGGAATACATAAATTGAATAATAAAAATCAAAAAAATAAGCTTTTGTTCCCTGATATATTGCTATTCTTGACATCTGTCACAATGGTCTAGCACTTACATGCCAGGTAAAATATACTGACTCACCGAACATGGCAGTATGCTAATATCCATCCATCATCCACCAGGACCCGCCTCTCAGGCCTGAAATTCATTTTCAAATCTATTCCATAAGCTCCATATACTTGTACCAAGAGAGGTTTCTTCTGCAAGTCCTCAGAGTCAGTTTTGTGGAAAACAGTCATTGGCACTAATTTTCCATCCTAGAAATGAAGAATTACTATGTATGTAAAGAAGAGTCTTTTATAATAACAGTTTTATCCCAATTTAAAATACATTGAGGTGCACTGTCTCCACTTATGTGCTACCTACTGATGTTGAGCACAAATTGGTTTAAGAAAAAGAATTATGGTCTCTAAAAATACATCATGGCTTTTGGTTTCAGCTACCTTGCTGTCCTACAGTATTAACCAGAAAAGAGCAGCAAGATTGGCCTGAAAACATTTTATTAAATGCAGCTTTTCATGATAATAATGTAATTTTAAAGAGTTCTTCACTATCTACTATAATTTTAAATTTTCAGATGAAACCAAAATACTTACCAAGGTTAGAAGTCCTAGTATAGCATTCTTCCTATGCCTAAGAGCTAGATATTGGCATTTTTCACTTTTGAGTATCTACAAATATGCTGACTAAAGTCTTACCAGCTCATTTTTCTCTCCTCTGTAGTCGGAATTCTCAACCATTAAGACTTGAAATCTTACTGATGTTACTGATAACTACCACAATCCTCTTCAAAGGCCTATTTAACTTTATTAAAAAAAAATTTAAAGTGGTGTTAAAATTTTTAGGTAAAATTCTTTGTAGGGTTAAAGTAAGTTAAATTATTTGTATAGTTACTAAGTTACTTGTAGGTTATGTAACCATCCCCCAATGTAGCTCAAACTCATCAATTCCAGTTGACTGAAACTAGGCAGTCTCTGAACAGATGAAAGAACTAATTCTGATCTACCTTTCATAGAAAAAAGATAAAGAAATTGGTTTTCACTCTGCTTAAACTAATGAAATAGTACCAGTTTACATAAAGAAAATAAATAATATATCCAAGTCACTCTTCGTATTTTCATTCTCATTTTGAAAACTTCACTTTGGGGCAATAACTGGAGACAGCAAAATGTTATCAAATAAGGAGGAAATTCTCCTCTCATTCTTCTTTAAAATACCCAAGTTGTTATGACATTGTTAACTTTCACTTTTAGTAAGATTCACTTTTATAAAACTTGATGTAGATTAATTTCTATAAAACAATCTTGGTCTTTTCACCTCCCAACTCTTCCCCAACTTCAGTTATACAATCAGAAAAACTTGCTTGTTGAAAAGTTTTGAAAGGAAGAGGTAAAACAGTAGCTACTCCTGTGATGGGCTGGATGTGGCTTTGCCAGCAGTACTAAAATGCCTGTGGAAAGGTGTAGCGCTTCCATTCAGCAGCTGCTTCCCTTGTCCCCTCTTGGCTCTCCAAGAACATGGCACTTAACTGTTCTTTCCATTTCGGGTCCAATAATTACAACATTTTGATAGACTAGTCTAATTCCATGTTTGTAAAACCAAACAAAACCTATCTAAAAGATAATACACTAAGTGGGTAACAATGATTATTTCTAACAGGTGCAGCAAGCAAATGGTACTGAGAAGTAGTCATTTAAGATTTATTTGTTCTGTATTTTTGCATCTGTTCAACAAGCATGTATTGCTTTTGTAATATAAAAATATTAATATTTACTTAAAGATTTTCAGAGAAAAATAAATGAATTAAAGAAAAAAAATTCCTAAGAATAAAAGGCTTGTGTTGCAGTTCATTGTGTCAGCACATGTGAAATTATCTGATATATGATATGCTAAAGTCTGATGTTTCCTTAAATTCAAGGCTATAGTTTACATATTAATTTGTTCCCTACTTGCATAAATTTGTAAATTCTGTATATTGAGTATACCTGGAATATGGATATTTGTTATTTCCTTTTCTATGTCTCATCTCTCTCTACTCCTCACCCTGCCAATCTTCCCTATTCTACTTGACTCTGGCCATAATGGCCTCCTTTATATTTGTTTTTTTTCTGAGACAGGATCTTACTCTGTCACACAGGCTGGAATGCAATGGCGCAATCACAGCTCACTGCAGCCTCAAGACCTCCTGGGTTCAAGTAATCCTCCCACATCAGCTTCCCAAGAAGCAGGGACTATAAGCATATGCCACCATGCCTGGCTAATATTTTTGGGTTTTGTAGAGATGAGGTCTCACTATATTGCCCAGGTTGGTTTCTAACTTCTGGGCTCAAGTGATCCTCCCAGCTTGGCCTCCCAAAGTGTTGGGATTACAAGTTTGAGCCACTGTGCCTAGCCCTACACTTCTTCTGTAGGCTGGAGTGCAGTGGCGAGGTCTTGGCTCACTGCAACCTCTGCCTCCTGGGTTCTAAGGATTCTCCTGCCTCAGCCTCCTGAGTAGCTGACATTACAGGCACCTGCCACCACGTCTGGCTAATTTTTTGTATTTTTAGTAGAGACGGGGTTTCATCATGTTGGCCAGGCTGGTCTCGACCTCCTGACCTCGTGATCTGCCTGCCTCAGCCTCCCAAAGTGCTGGGATTATAGGCGTGAGCCACTGTGCCCGGCCAGCCCTACACTTCTTGAATTGTATAATTTCTTCCCAAATTCAGGGCCTCTATACAAAATGGAATCCCCTGTCTCCTTTCTAGTTTACTCTTAATCATCCTAGTGGTCTTGAGACATAACTTCCTTGGAGAAAACTTCCCTGATCTCTCTAGAGTAGGTAAAATCCCTTTGCTCTATGCTCCCACTGTACTCAGTATGTCCTCCTTTGCAGCAGTCAGTACATTATTAATGACTTTTTAAACATGTCATCTTTCCTGCTATATGTAAGCTCCATGAGGGCAGGGACTGTATCAGTCTAGTTTACTCTAGTCAACTACCACCTTCACAATTTTTGCCATAAACTACATACCAACTCTATTAATTTTTTCTTAAAATCAACTTTAAAAAATCAGACATAAACAACATGTAAAATAAAAAGCTTGACATGCTATAAATTTTCTTTTTCTTTTTTTTTTTTTTTTTTGAGACGGAGTCTCGCTCTGTAGCCCAGGCTGGAGTGCAGTGGCACGATCTAGGCTCACTGCATGCTCCGCCTCCCAGGTTCCCGCCTCAGCCTCCCAAGTAGCTGGGACTACAGGCGCCCACCACCACGCCCGGCTAATTTTTTGTATTTTTAGTAGAGACGGGGTTTCACCGTGTTAGCCAGGATGGTCTCGATCTCCGGACCTCGTGATCCACCCACCTCGGCCTCCCAAAGTGCTGGGATTACAGACGTGAGCCACTGCACCTGGCCGACATGCTATAAATTTTCTAATCCATGTTAAAACAAACATGAATATTAAGGTTAAAAAAAATTCACGTACCCCTAAAGTCATTTCGGTATTACTATGGTCTAAGAAATCTACATTAGGAAACCGTGCTAATGTAACTCCAACAACTGCATGGCATCTGGCAAACGGTATGCTTTCAGTAAATGGGAGCTGAAAGTGAAGATTATTAAGACCTACCTTGCTTTTCGCTTCTAGACGTAAAACACGACTAGTCTTTGTGATTGGGTCTTCATGCCCAGTTTCCTCAAACAGTTTGCCTTCTGCAAACTTGTATGTGTAATATTTTGGGGGACGTATTGGAGAGCAAAGTTGAAAGGGGCAGTTCTTTGGGTCAGAATTTGTATCCATTATGAATCCACAGGCCCAAGGAGGGAGCTAAAGAAATAAAACAGCTATTTTTATTCTTTATTTAGGCCAAGTATCATTAATTAAATTTCTAAGTCTTCTCCAAACAAGATGATGTGGATATCTAGTTTACTTTTTTTATCACAACAACATATATTTCAAATAAAAAACAAAACTGTACATTAATGACCAATAAAATAAGACAAACTATAGGAAAATGATTTATCATGATTCTAGCTTTGTATGAAATTGCCTTTAACATAAAACTTTATTTTGGGGTATAATCTTGGATAATAAAATAGTAAAATGGAAGAATAAGAGCAAATCAAATAGTAATTCCAGAACCCACCGACACTGCCAAGATCTCTGTTCTCAAAGAACGTGAAATCCCTCACATGCGTGTGTTTTTCATAATTTACCCACTAGTCCTTACCCTGCTGCCTGGACAGCCACAGTGATGACAGTTATTATTTCAGGGCTATAAACGGGCTCAGCAGCATTAAGGCATTTGCAATTTGTTTCTAACTTTTAGCTCCTAGGCTAACCATTGTGCAGAACAAAACCTCTTCTGGCACATCTACTCTGAGAGACTCACAGCTATTATACTCAAGGTTCTTAACTTTAAGAAAAAAGGAAAGGAATCAAAATTTATTCTCTTAGAGCAGCAGGGTCCAGCTTCAAGCCTTGCACTAACATCCCTCTTACACCTTTTAAAGAACTCTGGTAAGCAGGTTGACAGAGTGTTAGAAATGGTACCGAGAGGCAGAACATTAAAAGAAAATTGCCTTTCTTTTCCTGAGTAATTGTAGAAGGAGCAAATTCCTTAGAAAATCAGAGGCACAGAAACATCACTGGTGGGCACTATTGAAAAAGGGCAGCTGGGGATTTGTGCATAAAGAGGATACCATTCCACCTGCAGCAACTACAGCCAGAGTTTACGTTCTCTGAGCAAATCTCTTCTTATTAATAAAAAAAAAATCTATTTTCATGAAACACTAATAAGGGCACACATCTGCAATCTCTAAAAGCTCCTAATGTATGCTTCTCACATTGAGGGTTGTTTTAAAGGATAACTTGTCTATTTAAATGTAAGCCATAACTGCAGAGTAAAATGTAAACAAAAATTGAGAAATCTGGTAGCATAGTTATAAGCAAGCAAACTGAGACTTGAGAGGGAAGAAAAGGAAGCACTGCTACAAACCTCATAACCAGGCCTCAGAGCGAGGGTACAAGGTTCCTTAGCCCACGGAAGCTCAAGTTTTTCTGCCCTTTGGTGAGACTTCAGGACAGTCTCTATGTGACCTATGTAGTAAGCTGTCTTAGCTTTAGACCAAGTGGTTCCAATAAATCAAAAAGTATTTTTGGTGTTTTTCTAAAACTAATGGGACCAACATTAATGTTTTAATCATAATGAAAACTGTTTCAAGGCTATGGACTTTTAAACGTTCATCCAGCTAATGCAGATATAAGTATTAACTAACTCAAGGATATCTTAAGCCACATTTCCTATTGAGATAAGCCTGCAGTATATCTGTGTATATTAATGGACAGCACCAGAGAGTAAGTAGGCCAGGAGATAGGGAGACATTCCTTAGATACCTGACAGAAACAGGTTCAGTTTTAGCACTCTACCAGCAAACTATAGTTATTTCATCAAAAGAATAAGACATACATGCCGAAAGAAAATTGGCCTGAATATGCAGACTCCTCCTCTAAATAAAACTGATGTTAGCATACAGCAAAAAATGTCCCAACTGGCCTAAGTTAAATATCATAACTTCTTTTTGTGACAAAAAAAATACTTCCAGAAAACACTGATGGCACGATGACCAAGGATACGAGGCAAGTATGTGAAGGGTTTTACATTTCTATTGCTAAGATAGAATTTATTTATTTATTTAGAGACGGAGTCTCGCTCTTGCACCCAGGCTGGAATGCAGTGGCATGATCTTGGCTCACTGCAGCCTCCACCTCTCGGCTTCAAGCAACTCTCCTGCTTCAGCCTCCAGAATAGCTGGGACTATAGGCGCCTGCCACCACGCCTGGCTAGTTTTTGTATTTTTAGTATTCTTTGTATTTTATACTTTTTGTATTTTTAGTAGAGACAGGGTTTTACCATGTTGGCCAGGGTGGTCTTGAACTCCTGACCTCAGGTGATCCGCCTGCCTTGGTCTCCCAAAGTGCTGGGATTACAGGCTGAGATTGAATTTAAAAATATCTTCTAATCAAGTGCCCACCAGGCAGAGATACTGCATAAAGAAATATTTTATAATGCACTCATGCTTTGGTTAAAGATTTTGTCTTTTGTGTATAGCACTGTCTATGGATATTAATTAATATTATTCAGGTTCATAAAAAGGGTCTGACCTATAAAATTCTCTTTATTATATACCACGTACTAACCAGAAAGATCAAGTAGTATTTAATTCCACTTGATGATGACTAGAACATTATAAAAGTCGTAATAGGTACTATCATTTGGGAAGGGTCAGAAAATGAAGAGATAGAAGATACAGAATAAATTAAAGACATAATGTTTGTTCCAGTGGAATTTAAAACCATGGAAACTTGGGCATATCTTTAAAATAAGAATACTTACAAAAAATATAAAAGGTCATATTTACTTAGAAGTCAAATCATATAACGGAGTAAACTCCACATGACATTTCTAACTTTCCTGACATAGAATTTTGTTGTAACAAGTGCATTGCTAGAAATTACATATTCTCTCCCATTCTTATTCATACAGACTGAAATAAGAATAGCTGCTCCACCAGTTTCCCAACTGAAGATGTCTAAATTTGGCACCAGTTAACATGTAAATGGTTAGCCACAGGCAGAAGATTGAAAACTGGACCCCTTCCTTACACCATATATACAAATCAACTCAAGATGAATTAAAGACTTAAATGTAAAACCTAAGACTATAAAAACCCTTGAAGAAAACCTAGGAAATATAATTCTACAGAAAGGCAAAGATTTTATGACAAAGATGCCAAAAGCAATTGCAACAAAAACAAAAATCAGCAACTGGAAACTAAAGAGCTCCTGTACAGCAAAATAAACTATCAACAGAGTAAATAGACAACCTACAGAATGGGAGAAAATATTCACAAACTATGCATCTAACAAAGGTCTAGTATCCAGAATTTATAAGGAACTTAAATTAACAAGCAAAACAAACAAACAAACAGAAACAGAAAAAAACCCCAACACCATAAAAAAGTGGGCAAAGGACACGAACAGACATTTTTAAAAGAAGACATGCATGCAGCCAAAAAGCATACGAAAAAAATGCTCAACCTCACTAATCATTAGAGGAATGCAAATCAAAACCACAATGAGATACCATCTCACATCAGTTAGAATGACTGCAGTTAAAAAGTCAAAATATAACAGATGCTGGTGAGGCTGTAGAAAAAAGGGAAAGCTTATACACTGCTAGTGGAAATGTAAGTTCAGCCACTGTGGAAAGCAGTTTGGGAATTTCTCAAAGAATGTAAAACAGAACTACTATTTGACTCAGCAATCCCATTATTGGGTATATAACCAAAGGAATACAAATCGCTCTACCATAAAGACACATGCACACATTATGTTCATCACAATAGCAAAGACATGGAATCAACCTAAATGTCCATCAATGATAGACTGGATACAGAAAATGTGGCACATATATACCATAGAATACTACGCACCCATAAAAAAGAGATAATGTTCTTTGCAGCAACATGGATGAAGCTGGAGGCCATTATCCTAAGCAAGCCAAGAGGAACAGAAAATCAAACACCACATGTTCTCACTTATAAGTGGGAGCTAAACACTGTGTCCATATGGACACAAGGAAGAGAATAACAGACACTGGGGCCTACCTGAGGGTTGAAGGAGGGTGAGGATTGAAAAACTACCTATTGGGTACTATGCTTATTACCTGGGTGACAAAATAATAGGTATATCAAACCCCTGTGGCAGACAATTTATCTATTAAACCAACCTGCACATGTACCCCTGAAAGTAAAAGTTAAAAAAAAAGAAATGCTATCTAAAATAATAATATTAAAATTTTTTAAATTAGCAAGTGAAAAGAAATACTTTGCACTCCAGCAGATGAAGACAATAAGGACATCCCTCAAGTCAGTCACCATTTTGGTTTTAGGACCTTACATAGCGTTCTAAAAGACTGGACATTACATTTAATCTTTTGATTTTAGGGAGTAGCTGGAGAATTTCAGTTATTTCAGGCCCTTGTTATTTCTTATTTATACCAATAAAACAATCTCAGAACTAGCTTCCTGCCCCTTACTTCTTTTTGGTTTAGTGTATCCTACTATGGCTGCCACTCCTCAAACCATTCCCCTGCTCAAAAACTTCAAATGTTACCTTTCCTAATTAATAAATTCCTCATACTGACACTCACAAAAAGTCAAATCATGGCTTCATCCCCCAGAAATGTATAGCGCTTTAATAAAACAGAACAATTAACAGTTTCCTGAACATTTTCTGAATGTCAGAGCATACAGCTTCATTTGATGGCTTTCTCATCTTGGAATATCATCCCCTCTCCACCTGTCAAAATCCTATCTCTCCTCTTTGGTTTATTTCACATTCAACCAACTTTACCAAAAGCTTTCCTGGGCCTTCTTCTCTAATTTGAGCCCCACAGCACATTTTATGTTTTTGATACTACTTATTTAAATCCACAATAAACTTAATCTTTGTGTACTAATCTTATGATTAACTGTATCTTCCTTAAGGCTAGGATATTCTGCTTTAACAGCTTTTGACTCTATAATGTCCAATACAATATTGTGCACATAAAAGTTCAATAAAAAGCCACTGAATTGACTGAAATTGCATTTTTACAGGAGTTTTAAGAATATTGGAGTTAGGGAGGTATAAATGGTCTATGCTGTTTGCTCATCAACTGGCTCAATAACTCTTTTCATATCAAACAAAATGGAAGCCATCCTCTTCCCTTCAGTGCCTACTACCTCAACTCACATGTTAATGCTGCTTTAAAACTAGGCAATAAGGTTGTCATTCACCAATTTTAGGAAGTTCACTTGTGAAGGCAGGTTATCTTTCCTGGTAGCCACAAGCAGTATCAACTAGTCAGCTTGCCAAGCAGTCTTGCCACTAGTACCCTTCTGTGATGCTGTGGAGACCACGCTACTCCTACATTGAAAGAAACCAAAGTTTGCTCCCTGCATCCCCCGCGGATAAGAAAACTGGCAGAGAGAAGACGATGCAGACAAAAGCATGTAGTGGCTAAAACACAGTGGATACCACTACTGTTCCTGTTAGGGATGTGGGATGGGGGAGCAGCGGTCAGTGCTTAGGCACTAGCTACCAAGTTTGGCCTGAGTTTTTGCTATATCTAAAGTTGTAGAGATACGTGAGGTAGAGAGATATACAGAAAGAGAAATATTAGCACTTAACTCTACTTGTGAAGTCCATGCCATAAGACACTATTTTAAGTAAAACTGCATAAAAAGCAAGATCCTCTAAGTAATTCTAAGATAACCCTCCTAAACCCGACAGTGAGTTTGCTAAATTCCATTTAAGTTGAATTCCTTTTAAGAAAAAGAACATTGCTGCCACTATTCAAAATGTGATGTTCTGTTAAGCTAAACTGCATATATATTTTGATTAACAGTATTAACTTCTGAAAATTAAACATACCTTTAGAGACCGAACTGAATCATCAGCCAGACCAATCACATTAACATAAAGGAGATTGCTGTGCTTCAGAAATAGAACACAGTGATCCTTAAACATGTCCAAGTCTATCACTTTTGTATTTCTCTTCATTGTAAAAAATAAATCCCAATTCATAATTGCAGGGGTATCAGCCGCTGTTCTCATTAGCTATGTGGAAGAAAGTTAGAAGACATATAGGTAAGAAAACACGAAGGCTACAGCATCCAGAGATGCAATCACTGAGAACTAGACCATACTAGTCCTCACTGTTTTAAGAAGAGCTGAAGGAACTAACGCTGCATCAGGGATAAAGTGTGACCATCAACCATATGAATGAGTCCTGACTAGCCTGCTGGGTGGCGAGACGGTATGTTCAGTGCTTAGCCAACCACTGGACATTTGAGTGAGGGCATTGACAGCTAGCTGACTATAGATACATCAGTGAGGTTAGCTGATACCAGCAGAAGAACTGCCTAGCTGAGATCAATCCAAATTGCCAACTCATAAAATCACGAGTTTATAAGTTTGCTCTTTTAAGCTACTAAGTTTGATTTTGATAACATAAACTCAGGACAAAATATGTTTTATTTACTAACTTTTTAGGCACAATTAAAATATGTAGAGGCATTAGCTCTAAGGGAAAAGAAATGGGATTGGTTATACATAGGAAGGTGGCATCAATTTATAAAACAATGAGCTCTTGGAGCAAGAAATGTTGTTGATCGAAGTGTGACACTTCTTAACAGCCCAAATAGGAACAAAGAGCATGCAGGATTACCTTAAATTCTGTAGGCTCTCCAACATTAGTGAGAATGTATAATTCATCATCTCTGTGTTC
Source organism: Pongo pygmaeus (assembly GCF_028885625.2). Taxonomy (NCBI): domain Eukaryota; kingdom Metazoa; phylum Chordata; class Mammalia; order Primates; family Hominidae; genus Pongo; species Pongo pygmaeus. The sequence goes on along the minus strand of NC_072385.2, from coordinate 89,385,244 downwards.
AACATAGTAAAGGACCCCATGTATTCGCTTCTGGATAAGTACTGGTGGGTCCCAAGGGCTCAGGCCATCTATCAACCACACTTCAGAAGTAGTCTTGTTCATAATATTTATGGTGAGGAAACGACTGTCTTTTGTAAGATAAAGGAAAACAAAGTAGCTAGAGAGAGAGAGAGAGAGAGATGAGATCACAGTTTATTTCAGATGGATGCTACCTTGTTAAGGACAGTATCTCAGAGGTGGTCAGTATACATGTTGATTTATAATGCAGATAGGAAATAAAAATAATTCCTTAGTGAGTATCACTTGTAACTTTAACAATTAGCTATTATTTTTCTCATTTTCTCCTAAAGGGCATTCAAAATCATTTACTTCTAACATTTTATCATAAATGTTTTTCAAAAATACAGAAAAGTTGAAAAAACCATCTTGATTCCATCATTGCTAACATTTTGCTATATTTACTTTATCACATATCTATGCATCTATTAATCCATCTTTATTTGGATGCATTTCAAGGTAAACTACAGACATCATTTCTCAATCACATGAGTAGATAATACAGCTTTTTGCTGAGAAGAGGAAATAAGCTTTCTATAGGAGACACAAATAGGGAATAAAAGGGACACGGAGTTATTTTTATTTTCTTTTTTCTCTGCATGAATCTTGGATTTTTTTTTCCTTTCTCCCAGTTTTTACAACAAAATAGAACAGGAAGAAAACCCCTCACAACCTTACTAATGTAACACATTTAAAACATTAACATAGCTATTTTACTTTATTTTTCCTTCTAAGGTATATTTATATTTCATGCGTGTCTTTAAATAGATGTAATTATAGATACAATTTTTGATTCTGTATTTCTTACTTCATATATCAATTTTCTCCCTACATGAGTTGAAAGTCTTTGTGATTATTATTTTTAATGGCTACCTAATATTATAACAGGTTTAATGGCTACCTAATATATCATAATTCTTAAAAATTTAGATTTTAATGTTTCATTATAATAAACAATATAACAAGGAACATATTCATGAAGATATTTTCCCCTTCCATGATGTTCACAATTATTTTCCCAAGACAAATTTTTAGAAATGGAAATACTAATTTAATAAGTGTATTTTTATGACTTGATGAATATAATCAAATAATATCCTAGAAGCTCTATACTAACATAATGGGTGGCTTTAAATGTTATATTTATATTTTTCCTTATTATAAAAGTAATTTATACTGAAACTACTGAAAAATGTAAAGAATCCCAATGCCCCCAAATAACAACTGCTTATAGTTTGGTAAAATTTCTTCTGTATTGGATCACATTACCATGTTTATTTGTCAATCGTATTTCTTTTGTGAAATGTCTGTGTCTATTTTAAACTTTGAATGTAGCTTAAATTATTAGTATGTAAATAGCTCTTTAAAAATTAAGACTATTGGCTGGGCACAGTGGCTCACAACTGTAATCCCAGCACTCTGGGAGGCCAAAGCAGGCAGATCACCTGAGATCAGGAGTTCAAGACCACCCTGACCAACATGGTGAAACCCCGTCTCCACAAAAAATACAAAAATTAGCCAGGCATGGTGGCAGGTGCCTGTAATCCCAGCTACTTGGGAGGCTGAGGCAGGAGAATCACTTGAACCTGGGAGGCAGAGGTTGCAGTGAGCTGAGATCACGCCACTGCACTCCAGTCTGGGTGACAGAGTGAGACTCTGTTTCAAAATAAAAAAAAATTAAGGATATTAACTTGTCTTTTTGTTGAAAACACTTTCCTCCATTTTGTTATCTAGATTTTAACTATTTACAATAGTTTTTGTAGTTTTTGACTTGAGTTTAATATTTTAGGTAATCAAGACTGCTACTACCCTTTGTAATTTCTTCTATTGATTTTATGTTTCAAAAATATTCCAACCAAGTTGAGTAAAAAGCTTATATTTTCATCTTATTAAAAAATTATTTTTCTCAATGGATTCTTTAAATCTCTTAGGAATGTATGCTGACATAAACAATGATGAAAATTATTTTTTCCCAAATAGTATTTCCCATTGCATTATAAAATAACACTGATTCATTTTTCATTAGTTTGTGATGCCTTTTATCATATAAATTTTCATATATACTAGGATCTGTTTTAGAGTTATTTATTCTAGGCTCTATTATTCGTCTATCAATTTGTATTATTTTTACTGTTATTGCTTTATATGCTTTAATATTTAATTGTAGGGCAAATCCCCTACCCTACTTTGCTCTTTATTTTCAACACTTTCTTTGCTGTTTTTATATATTTTTGTTTGCTCGGTTTGGTAATGACAAATCAAAAATAAACTACTTGAACAAATAGTTGGTAGATACGTGGTTACAGGAAGTGAGAACACAAGTGGCTCTAGGGTAAAATGTGTCTAAGAGAATATAAGAAATATAAAGAACTAGAGGTTAATCTTTTTTTCCAATTATTTCTAGCGACAATTATTTTTAAATTTAAAATGTATTTTCTCTATGATTATAAAAATAATAATGCTTATTACAAAAAGAAAAAAAGAAAAGTAAAAAAAAACCATTGTTAGTATTTTGGGTATATTTCCTTTCAATCTTTTAAAAATGCATCTTTTTTCCTTGATACCCAATTGAAACCATAGCATATATTTAATTTTTTCACCTAGCACAATAATACATTTTTGAGTTAGTTTTAATTTATAATTTAGTAGCAACACATACTTTAAATTCTTCTATATATTACTAAGAATTTAATGGTTAAAAGGTACTCAACAATCATCAGGAACAAGGGGTTTTAGTTTGAAAGAGAGATACCTATCTAAGTATACCATTTATTTAAGCAATAGATACTGACTAAATAGCACTATACAAACCTGGCACCCTGCTTATCAATTAAGATGCAAAGGTGAAACAGACTCAGTCTGTTCACAATCTAGCAGTTCTATGTCGTCTTTATGAATTTACATGAATGAACTATGTTGTAATTCACAAAATCAATTTCAGTTTTTAATAAAATGTTAGTGATATATTTGTATTTACTCTGATTTTGAATATTACCAGACTCCAATTTTGAATACAAACAACTAATAAAAGAATGATCGTTTTAGCCTTATTATTCCTGGTTCCAACCAAAATAAACATTTTAAGTCAACCAAAGTCAGTACTTTAAATAACTGGAGAAAGGTTCTGGAGAGAAAGATTTAATTATATTATTCTAGTACCTTGGGTCTTTTTCTGTGTAAAAGCGTTCATTACGTTTGTTATCACCAAAAGTGGCTCGATATACGTCGTGACAGCGAAGGTTCCTCTGGAAGGTGTAGAATAAAACATCTTCATCTTCCTCGTCCTTTACCCATTCTGAAAGAAAATAATGAGATAATTATACATAATCACCTACATTCCATAAAAAAAAAAAAGGCACAGCACATTCTAATTTGGAATGCCAGTGAGAACATGTGCAAGTTTATCCCTGGAAATCTAAATATTTGACTGTATCTAATCTGTGCTGTATATAAGCCAGAGAGCTTTCCTGAGAATAAACCACTACTACATCATTCCAAGGTTTCAAGTAGTTATCATTCTCAGGGTACTCAAGTTTCTAAATAAGAGCTAAATGCTCAATATTTAGGAAAGACATTGGTAAAGTCACATCTGCTTTTAGGAGGTGAATTCTGTTTCAATCTACAACTCGAAACTGTAAGTCTGAAGAAATATTGCATCTTTCTCTCATGTGTAAACCTTCTCCGTCTGCTTTCAAGCCACAGGATATCTCCAACTGCCAAACACAATTTAATGCTGATTCTTGATCCCACCAGAAGCTGTCAACAGAAGTTTGCACACAATTACACCATGACTGCCACCTGGCTGACAGTGATTGTAAGTCATCATTGTATAATATGCACCATGATTTTAAAGGTTAAAATGTACAAAATATATGTCTCAGAATTCAATAGTTAGGGTATAATTTCAATTCACTGCAACAACATTTAGTTAAACAATGGAGAAAATGATGGCAGAAAATGAAAAGAGAGGACAAAATGTGACATATGTACCACTCAATGATAAATTAAAAGTTAGTTCTATTACTAAAAATGTCACAGCTTCCATTGATAAACAGGTTAGTTCAACATATACCAAGTGCTTTGGTAGTGACTTTGGGCAATTTGCTGTAACAGCTCTATAGGATAACATGAAATTAAAAAAATACATTCAAGCTTAAAGTTGAATAAAATATTAAGATGCACCTTACGTGTAAAAATTTATTCTAGATAATTTGGCAAATTACTGATAAATCAAAACATATTGTATGACATGGACTCTAACTCTTTTAAAAACATGAGTATTTTAAAATTACCCATATAGATATATAATTAAATAAGGGAAGGTCTCCTGAATAAGAGGTACATAGGAAGATGTATAGTCCATAGGGATATATGAATCAGGCATTCACCTTCTCCCTCACTCACATGGGCTAAAAAAATGTTTCAAAACTGTTACTGTTGCCTTTCAACACAGAGGACTATTTTGGTTGGTGGCTTACCAAAACTGGACACATTTGGGAAAGAAGCTTCCATTACAGGCTGATCGCTGAGCTTTATAATTACACAGGTAGATGCTTCAGAATCTTCAGTTCTTATCTTGGCAGCCACATATTTTTCATCTGGAGCAACTCTGATGCAATCAATGAAGGGCTGGTCTAACTTAAGTTCCTCCAAATTGAATAAAACTTCATAATTATCATTGTCTGCTGTATAAAGAAAAATACGAAAGTGATAATTTCACAGGATGTACTTTAAAAAATTAAAACTGTATTTTAATGTTTCAAATTAGAATTCCCATTCTGTAAGAGGCCATATCCTAGCTTCTTTCAGCAACGATGGCAGCTTAACTTGCACATAAACTGACAATAAGTTTTTTAATATTACCTTATGCTATTCAATACTATTCTGTGCATCAACCTATGAGACATTATTTGATATTGTTATAGTCTAGTTTAGTATTTACAGACCATACAGAACCTAGAAAGTAAGTGAATATAAATGACAATCAACAATATATGCCAAGTGCCTAGCATAGTACCTAACACACAGCAGATGCTCAAAAAATGCTGGATGCCATCTCCATTCTCCCTGCCAAAGCTTCTGAGTCTAACTATGTCTTACACAAACCCAAAGATTAAAAACTAGTCATTAAAAAAAAATTCAGAAATAATCTTTAAAAAAATCTTTTCTCTATCTTTGAGAAATTAATAAATTTCCTATAAAAATATGAAATCTGAAAATTAGAGCATGTAAAAAGAAAAATTGTGGTGTACCTTCTTCATCTTTGGAACGAACCAAGCAACAACCTTCTTGGTAATAAACAAAACCACCATGTTTAACCTGATAAAAGAAACATGCAGTTTACTTAATAATAATTTAATTAACCTTTTCATAGTCTGACTATTCAAGATGAAGATGAAATGAAGCCTCTTATAAAAAACAGACCTGTTGAAGTATATGAATGAACACATATGAAATATAAAATTGACCATTTTTACAATATAGTTGATAAGATATGGTTTTCATATGTTCATAACCACTAGAGGGGTTTTTAATACATAAATACAAGAGGCAATAAAGAAAAGGTATAAAAAAATCTGTCAGTTCTCACAACTGTACAAACTACTTCTGCTACATTTTAGAAACATCTGATACCTGCACAGTGGGAGTCAATTAACAGAAATCAAATGGCATCTTTAAGATAATCCAAAATGATGCAGATGAGGAAACTGTGGCTCAGACTAGCCTGAAAACCCAGTCAATAACTTTCTGAGACTCTTTCCTTTAAAATATGCTGTCACCAACAACTATACACAGTCTTGATTTAACACAAATTATTTCACCTGCTGTAAGGTGACAAATACAATTTGAAATTGAGAGAATTAATATTACCAAAATATAAATAGTGTTGTTGTCTAATGCCTACATATTAAATGTAATTGATTGGTTGATATGATTTCAGTGGCTTACAACACATTTATTATCTGTTAGTTAGTGGCGTAATTTGAATCTGGAGATCCTTATTCTTAACCTACTATTTCCACTCTACTATGTATGTGATTTTCACCTATTGCGGTTCAATTTTCCAATCTTATTGAAAAATTCAATTCATTTCTTTCTTTTTTTTTTTTTGAGACAGAGTCTTGCTCTGTCGCCCAGGCTGGAGTGCAGTGGCACAATCTTGGCTCAGGGCAACCTCTGCATCCTGAATTCAAGTGATTCTCCTGCCTCAGCCTCCTGAGTGGCTGGGACTACAGGCGCCCGCCACCATGCCTAATTTTTGTATTTTTAGTAGAGATGGGGTTTCACCATGTTGGCTAGGCTGGTCTTGAACTCCTGACCTCAGGTGATCTGCCCACCTTGACCTCCCAAAGTGCTGGGATTACAGGCGTGAGCCACTGCACGCACGGCCCTCAATTCATTTCGATTGAATATTTATGATTGTGATAACCATAAAATGGTTAAACAGATACTTGGCTTTCATGGTATTATACTACTTGAAGTGAATTCCTTTTATTAAAAAATTTAGACAAAACAAGTAATTTTCAAATAATAACAAAGTATGAACTACTTTCATTTGAACTTCTCCTTAGAATCATTAAAAAATTTTTAAATCAGTGCTGGGCATGGTGGCTCACACCTATAATCTCAGCACTTTGGGAGGCTGAGTGGGGAGGGTTGCTTGAGCCCAGGAGTTCAAGGGGGCAACATAGTGAGACCCTGTCTCTTGAATTTTTGTTTTTTAAATCAGAACTGATTGTTTGCAAAAACCAGTATTAATATATTACAGTTGAAAATTTATCTTAGTTTCGATCTTTACATTTATTGAAAGATGTAAAGGATCACATTCTGTGATCACAATCTGTGAAGTCTTTGCTTTTTAAGTTTTTCAGCATATTTTAAAGGCCAAAAGCAGTATAATCTTGATGTGGACTATGTCTCTAAATCACCAAGTATATCATTTGCATCTTGATTGGTAATATCAAAATTTTTTTTTAAAGACATGAGATATCTTACTTCCACATTGATGATTTCATATTCTTCTTGTGGCTGTGTTTCTAATTTTGTTCTCACTTTTTCAAATGCATCCATGTTTTCTGGAAGGGGTTTTTCGTTTTCTTGTTTAACAGGCTGAAGATCCTGGAAAAAGTTTTGTTATGATCAAAATATTTCAAACTAGGGAAAAAAAATTTTTGCTTTTTAAAGATAAGTAGGTCTATAACATAGACTAACATTGTACAAAAAAGAAATAAGATTAAATAGTATGCATTTCACAGATTTTAAATGTTCTTTCCTAGGCTCATCAATAAAATGATCTTTTTCATTAAAAAAAAGTAAAGAAAATAAGATAGACATTTGATGGTTATACTATTATTTTAGATGAATAAGTCCTTAAGAAGCAGGAATACTAAGAAGCTCAGAAGAACGTTCAGAAATACTATGGGGAAAATTGATACACAATTAAGGAGAAAATAAAATTCCATGAACTTTTACATATTTAATAGGAAAGTCAGGTAGAGAAAAAAATCTTTCGCGTTTTATAAGTACTGAAGTACCTCCTAAAAGAAGGGAAATATCAAAGAAGTGGAAGACATTATTACTACTAATAAATGTTCACTATTATTTTACTCACAGCCAGAGTGATAAGAAATATTTCCCTACTTCATTAACTATAATTTTTTACTTTTTAAATTTTTTAAATTTAAATGGGTCTGAGAACCAAGGGATATAATTTTCTTTTCTTGTGGGAATAACTACGCCCCAAAACAGAACTGTTTATCAAATCAAAAAGTGAACTGGCGAGGCGCAGTGGCTCACGCCTGTAATCCCAGCATTTTGGGAGGCCAAGGAGAATGGATCACTTGAGCCCAGGAGCTCAAGACCAGCCTGGCCAACATGGCGAGACCCCGTCTCTATAAAAAAATACAAAAAATTTTAGCTAGGTGTGGTGGCACACGCCTGTAGTCCCAGCGACTTGGGAAGCTGAGGTGGGAGGGATCACCTGAGCCCAGGAGGTCGAGGCTGCAGTGAGGCGTGATCATGCCATTGCTCTCCAGCATGCAGAGTGAGACCCTGTCTCAAAAAAAAAAAAAAAAAAAAGGGAATTAATGCCTAATGAAACAGAGCTTCTTTTTCAGTTTCTTTGAGGAATAATAATACGTTCACTCTATGAAAGGAAGAACCAGGAAAAATAATAGAAAACTAATGAACATGAGTGGAAATATAGATGAAAGCTAAATAAGCATTCACTGTGTCTTATCAAGAGTGACTAATAAGCTAAGAGCTTTATTTGAGTTCTGGTAAGCAAATTAATATCATATAAATCATTACAATTTGGATAAAGCAAAACCTGTTATCAAATTTAAAAGCTTTAATAATTCAACACTCCAATGGTTTGCCTTGTTTAAGCAAAAGAATTCCGGCCAAGATGTTTTACTTCAGCTCTCTGCCAAAGATGACAATTGTACAGTGATTTGTACCAGAGGGGGGACTTAAGTCTTTGGTAAGGATTGCCAACAGCTGGAAAGTATTTATTGCATAAATATGTCCATGATACTTTACTAACATTGTAGAGAATGTAAGCTATAAATACAGTTTATATTACAAAGAGTTTACAATCTAAAATTAAACACAAAAATATAACGGAAAAATCACCAAAACAAATTAAATGGAAAATAATCATTTTCACAAAGGTTTTCCTTTTAGATTTTTTTGGGACACATTATTATTTGAATTAGATTAAAATTATTAATAATGGTTGTTATGATAGTCTCAATCATTTAGCCTCTACTTACAATCACATAATTTTCTGAATTTTTTTTAAGAGACAGGGTCTCACTATGTTGCCCAGGCTGGACTCAAAGTCCTGGGCTCAAGCAATCTTCCTGCCTCAGCCTCCCAAGTAGATGGGACTATAGATAGGTGTGTGCCTCCTCATTCCATACAGTTAATTTTTTGAGTAATTATTCGAAGATCAAATACTGGAGGCTTATATATTTATTTTTCATTCATTTTTAAAGCATTTCTACAAAATCTATGGTTGATCTTTAAAGTGGTGAGACACGATATCTGTATCAATAATCCCCTCATATCACCATCATAAGTCAGTAGATGACTAAAAATCTATTCTGAAACTGTAAAATAGCAATAAGAGCTGCCTTTGCATTTCTAGATTCAGGATTGTCTGTTCTGTAATTTCCATTAAAACTTTTGAAGTAGAGTCAGGATTATCTCTCTACTACCCTGTAGCTTCTAGCACATTCTAGGTCATGGAGCTGGGTTCTGTCACTTTTAAATACTCATTCTTACTGAGAGTCATAGCCAACACAGAGCCAAAAGCAACAGAGCAGGCTCCAAAACTCACCTTCTTAATTTTACATTCCTGATTAACATTTTTTCTGTCATAAATCCAAATAAACTGAACTTATCTGAACCAAAATAACTCTGAAAGCAATAGGATTTTTGACTGCCTTAACGAAATTCAAGCAGAACTCAACAGCTTTCTAAGTAACTCTTCCAAAGGAATTACTCCCATGGAAACTGAGATTTTATATAATATTCATTAAGTACTCCAAGTTACTTTTGGTTTTTGTTCTGTCCCAAGGATACCTGCTAAGTGTTTTAAGCTTTCATTTCAATTTCAGCTAGCAATATCATTAGGGTACACAGCTAAAGCCATCCATTTTAGCCAGGTATCTTAATATTTTAAATAGTCCAGTTGTTTCAAAGGCATATACTACCCAATGGAGCTGAGGTAAGGATGGCTTTACCTTCAGATTTTAAGAAGGTTACTGGTACAGTATCACTCCATTAGTGGTAAAAAGAAGCACTCCTTCCCACTTCCCAAGTGACCCACCACTAAATCATTTTAACAATGAAAGCTGTTATAAAATAGAAGGAGAATGATATGTGTTAACTTTATCATGGCAAAGATGCTGAACTCTAAAGATAGAAAAAATGGTGAAGTAGAAAGACACTGGACAGCCCTTCAGTCAAGACTAATTAGCCAAAAGTAAATGGCTAATTCTAAGGCTAGGGCAGGGAGAAAATACATGGTAGGTTTGGGAAATCTTATGCCAGAAAATAAGGAAGTGCTCAAAGTTTAATGGAGACATGCCAAAAGAATACAAGTGTCAACTGAAGGGGTTTCTACTGGCCACATTTTGGACAACTGGAGCATCAAAAAGAATAATAAATAATAAATAATACATTGAAAAAACATAAATCCACAGCAATTGAAAAACAGAATGCAATATGAAGCATTTCAATTTAGGAAAACAGAAAAAGAGTAAGTCTTAAGGAAGTAGAAGAAAGGAAAGAAAATTAATTTTTGAAATTAAATTGATAACAAAGAAACTAAAGAGAATCAAATTAAAAGTTGGTTCTTTTAGAAACCTATTAAAAAACAAACATCGCAAAACTGATAGAAAAAAGAATACGAGGCCGGGCGTGGTGGCTCACGCCTGTAATCCCGGCACTTTGGGAGGCCAAGGCGGGTGGATCATGAGGTCAAGAAAAAAGAATACGAGGAGAGAAAAAGGCATAATTACAGATACAACAGAGATTTTTAAAAATTACAATAAGCTTTATGTGAATCTATTTGAAAATAAATGAAATGGGTAATTTTCCAGAAAGAAAAAAGAATTACCAAAATTGACTCAAGAAATAGAAAAGCTATATAAGTCACTAACTCTTAAAGAAATTAAATTGGTAACTAAGTGTCCCCTTCTTGAAAGAGACACCAAGCCCAGATGCTTTCAAAGGTAGCTTTCTTGGATCTTCAAGAAACAGCTAATCTTTTCATATGTCAACTATTTAAAAAAATAGTAAAAGAGGTAAAACTACTCATTTTATTAGGCTAATATAACCTTGACATCAAAATTAGACAATGATGATATGAGACAATTAAAAAAATCAATCTTATTCTAAAATAAAATGTGATAAAATCAGTTAATTTTAAAAAGCACAAAATAAGAACAGTAATAGTAATACTAATTAAACTTAATGTGACCAAGAAGGATTTTTTCCTAAGAATGAAAGGATGGTCCAACATCAGAAAAAAATCTATCAATGTAATCTAACACAAATAAAGGAGATAAATCTTAGAGCCATTTTTGATAAATGCAGGGAAAAAACAAAAAATAATCACCATGCTTTAAAAAAATGATAAAACCTTAAATTAGGAATAGAGAGGAACTTCCTTAATAGTTTCTGTCAGTTATCTTAACACAGAAATATACTAAATCTGTAATCAAAATACCTGAAATTAATTCATATTAGCATACATGCTATTTAGCAACCATGAAACACCAATGAGATTTCCAAAATTTTAATTATGTTCACGTAAAATAACTAATTGTATTTGCTGTTAACTCATTTTGTTTTTTAAAAGCAATTGTTAAATGAAGGAAACGTGTTCCTTTCATCTTCTGCCTCCAATTCTTCTCCTTACCCCCTCTCTAGAGCCCAGACTTTTGCCCTTCTTATGCCACTGACTGCTCCTGTCAAGGTCAGTGAATGGCTACCACATTGCAAAGTACAAAAGTTAATTTTCAGTATTCATATTACTTGACCTGTCAGGATCATGATACAATTGATCACTTCCTCCTCCTAAAAACACTTTTCTTTACTTGGCTTCCAGGACACCTCATTCTCCTTGTTTTCCTCTTATTTCACTGGCCCTTCCTTCTCAGTATCTTTAGCTAGTTCCTTCTCAACTCCCTGGCTTTTTTTTTTTTTTTTTGAGACGGGATTTCGGCTCCCTGCAACTTCCGCCTCCTGGGTTCAAGTGATTCTCCTGCCTCCGCCTCCTGAGTAGCTGGGATTACAGGCACTTGCCACCACGCTGGCTATTTTTTTTTTTTTGTATTTTTAGTAGAGACGGGGTTTCACCATGTTGGCTAGGCTGGTCTGAAACTCCTGACCTCAGGTGAACACCCGCCTCAGCCTCCTGAAGTGCTGGGATTACAGGCGTGAGCCACCAGGCCCGGCATCTCCCTGGCTTTTTAACACTGGCAGGGCTCAATTCCTGCACTAAGTACTTCTCTTCTTTGCAGTCTGCACTAATTCCCTTGGTGATCTCATCCAGTCATGACCTTAAATACTATTTATATGCTGAGGACTCCCAAATTGACAGCTGTAGCCTGAACAACCCTGAACAAGATGGACTTGTATATCCAACTGACTACCCAACATTTTTACTTAGATGTCTAATATGCCAAAAAATGTCCAAATCTGAACTTTAAATCTCCCCATATATCCCTTGCCCTATTAAAAAAAAACAAAACCCTGTTCTCCAGGCAACCTTTCCAATTTACATAAATGACAAATCTGTCCTCCCAGCTACTCAGGCTTAAAAGCATTACAGTTGGCTTTGTCTTTTTCTCTTGCCACAAACAAGTAGTCTGCTAAATCCTGTCAATTCTACTTTCAACATATATCTAGAATCTGACCACTTCTCACACTTGGACTGGACTACTCGGCTAGTACCGTCATCATTTCTCCCTTGGATTACCGCAAAAGCCCAAAAGCTTTCTCTGCTTCTGCGCTTGCCTCCCGGTCTATTTTCAACAAAGGAGCTTGTGTGAGTCTAAAGTCAGATTATGTTACTCCACTCAAAACCCTCCAATGGTTTCCCATCTTGCTCAAGAGGAAAAGCAAAAATTCTTACAATGGTCTACAAAGTCCTAAAGAATCTTGTCCCATTACGTTGCTGACCTAATCCACTACTAGACGCCAAGCCCACTTATTCCAGTTAATCCATACTTGATGCTTCTTGAACATATCAAGCTTGCTCCCACATCAGTTTCTTAGAACTTGGGCCCTATGCCCAAATACCTCCTTAAAGCTATTGCTCAAATGTCATATTCTAAGTTAGGCCTTTCCTAACCATTTTACTAAAATAACACCCCTCCCTATCCCCACACTGCCTATTCACATCTTTCCTGTCTTTTTTTTTTTTCTTCTTCACCATACCTATCGCTTCTGACACACTTTGTATTTCATTCATGTAATTCTTTTTATTTTTTTGAGAGATGAGGACTCGCTTGTGTCCACCTCAGCTGGAGTGCAGTGGCATGATCTCGGCTCATTGCAACCTCTGCCTCCTGGGCTCAAGGAATTGATCTTTGATCTCAGCTCTCAAGTAGCTGAGACTACAGGCGCCACCATGCCCAGCTAATTTTTGCATTGTTTGTAGAGACAGGGTTTTGCCATGTTGCCCAGGCTGTTCTTGAACTCCTGGGCTCAAGCAATGAGCCCACCTCAGCCACCCAAAGTATATTACAGGCATGACCCATTGCACCTAGCCTTGTTCATGTAATTCTTTATTCTTTCTCTTTTCCTTTCTCAAGTAGGATGGTAAGCTTCACAAAGGCAGGGATTTTTATTTTGTTCAGTGTTATATCTCCAATGCCTAGAATGGTGCATAGCAGGTGTTCAACAAATATTTGCTGAGTTGAATAAAATTCAGACAGCATAAAACATAAAATGAAAAAAACATATTTAACAAAAGATATCATAAAGTGAAAAGAAATACTAATAGGACAAATATGGAGAAGATATCTACAGCACATGTAAAAGACAAAGGACACGTAAAGAAATCTTATGAATCAGTAAGAAAAGGACAGACAATTAAAAGAAGGTCAAAAGACAAGAATAGGCATTCAAGAAGAAAAACCAATAGGATCAATAAATGTAAGAAAAGATGCTCACTGGCCATGAGTGGCAGCTCATGCCTGTAATCCCAGCACTTTGGGAAGCTGAGGCAGGAGGACTGCTTGAGCCCAGGAGCTTGAGACCAGCCTGGGCAACATAGCAAGACTGTCCCTATTTAAAAAAAAAAGTTTTGGATTTTGGAGCATTTCAGATTTTGGATTAGGGATGGTCTACCTGTACTACAAGATATTAAAAAAGAAAGGTACTGTGAATTAGGCTAACTTAGGTCTACTTCTGACTCTACTAGTTTTCTTACTTAACTTTAGGCTCTGTGGCTTTAGTTTCTTCATTTGTTTAGAAAGAATTCACACGCTTCCTGATTTTAAAACTTATTACAGGCCAGGCGCAGTGGCTCATGCCTGTAATCCCAGCACTTTGGGAGGCCAAGTCGGGCAGATCACCCTGAGGTCAGGAGTTTGAGACCAGCCTGGCCAGCATGGAGAAACCCCGTCTCTACTAAAAATAAAAAAAAATTAGCTGGGCATGGTAGCAGGCACCTGTAATCCCAGCTACTCGGGGGGCCTTGGCAGGAGAATTGCTTGAATCTGGGAGGCAGAGGTTGCAGTGAGCTGAGATGGCACCACTGCACTCCAACCTGGGCAACAGAGCTAGACTCCATCTCAAAAAAATAAATAAAACTTTTTACAAAGCTATATTAATTAAATGTGTAGTACTGGCATAACGACAGACATATAGAAAAATGAGATAAAAGTGAGAGTCGAGAATAAACCATTGCATTTATGGTCAGTTGATTTTCAGAAAGGACACCAAGACAATTCAATGGAAAAAGAACAGTCTTTTCAACAAATGTTGCTCAGACAATGGATATCCACAAGCAACATAATAAAGTTGTACCCCAATCCCTTGCACTATAAACAAAATGAACTCAAAATGGGTCATAGGGCTGGGCATGGTGGCTCACACATGTAATCCCAGCACTCTGGGAGGCTGAGGCAGGAGGATTACTTGAGCTTAGGAGTTTGAGACAAGCCCGCACAACAAAGTGAGACCCTGTCTCCACACACAAAAAAAATTCAAAAAATTAGCTGGGCATAGTTGTGGGCCCAGCTACTTGCAAGGTAAGGCAGGAAGATAGCATGAGCCCAGGAGGTTGAGGCTGCAGTGAGCCATGTTTGTGCCTCTGCAGTCCAGCCTGAGCAAGAGTGAGGCCCACTCTCAAAAAAAAAAAAAAAAAAAAAAAAAGTATCAAAGACCTAAAGAAAGAGCTCAGATGGGATGATTTCTGGGGTATGTTTTCTAGCAATAAAGTTTATGGTTATATGAAAAGAAAAAATGCAGTAATTTAACTATTAATTCATTCTATAAACACATTGCTTATCTACAATGTGGCAGTCATTATGCTATGTGCTGGCAACATGTGTACTATAAAATTCTTGTCTTTAAGGACCTCCCAATATAATGGGGAGACAGAAAAAGTTTAAAATGATGTAGTAATAGCAGAGAGGTAAATATAGTGATATGACTCCTATGGCTTCAACTGCTATCTATATGTAACGACTCTCCCCAAATTCCAGACTCATATATCCAACTGCTACTGAAATCTCCACTTTACTAGTGAGTTATATTTATCCTTTCCTCTTCTTCTTCTTTTTTTTTTTTTTGAGATGGAGCCTCGCTCCCATTGCACCAGGCTGGAGTGCAGTGGCGCGATCTCAGATCACTGCAATCTCCACCTCCCGGGTTCAAGTGATTCTCCTTCCTCAGCCTCCCGAGTAGCTGGGATTACAGGCATGCACCACCAGGCCCGGCTAAAATTTTTCGATTTTCAGTAGCAATGGGGTTCTGCCATGTTGGTCAGGCTGGTCTTGAACTTCTGACCTCAGGCGATCCACCCGTCTCAGCCTCCCAAAGTGCTAGGATTATAGGCGTGAGGCACCACGCCCGGCCTTCTTCACCCTTAACATCTGAATATCAGTAAGGTTACATACATGACTGTGAAATAAGTCCATCTGAAACATAAAGATAAACCAGGTATGTTTTAAAATTTTGAGATTTTTACAGGGGAACAACACTCTAATCAAATGCAGTAACATTTTAGAGCTAAACATCTACTAATTGGGATAAAGGTCATAATAGCTTTGTGTCAGTTTAGGTCAGGTTTTGCCCATTCTCAATACCCTCCAATCAGTTAAAAAAAATCGTTTGTTTTCTAACAGGCTTTTGGATTTTAGAATCCAAAGAGATGAGGAATTATCACTCAAGCTCTCTAGTCTTCCATTAAGATGTCTCAAATAAAATGTAATCAGGGCCAGGTGCGGTGGCTCATGCCTGTAATCCCAGCACCTTGAGAGGGCAAGGCAGGTGGATCGCTTGAGGCTGGGCTTCCAGACCAACCTAGCCAATATGGCGAAACCCTGTCTCCACTTAAAATATAAAAAAATTAGCTGGGTGTGGTGGCACATGCCTGTAATCCCAGTTACTCAGGAGGCTAAGGCACGAGAATCACTTGAGCCTGGGAGGTGGAGGTTGCAGTGAGCAGAGACTGTGTCACTGCACTACAGACTGGGTGACAGAGTGAGACACTGTCTCAAAAAAAAAAAAGCAATCACCCTCATCTTCACTCATCTGAGTTACTGACAAGGCTTCCTACTTCCAATTTATTCTCTATTCTGTCAGAGTGATTCTTCTAAAATGCAAATCTGATTGCGCCTACATTTTTCAATAACATTCTATTGCTTAAAAGGATGTAGCTCAAACTTTTTGCAAGATATACAAAACTACATATATATATATACATATGAATATGAGACTATTGCAGGAGCTGCTAATCTGTACTGTAGAAATAGGCAAATGACATGTTTAACCAAAGGATTTAGTCTTCTCTCTTTAATTATTCAATTTCATTTTTGTATCTTGTTCAAATTATCACTATTAAAGATTTTGGGAATTATTTTTTAGGCAGAGCAGAGCAGGATGATGTGGAAGATAAAGAAATGTGATATCTGGATGGATGCTAGTCTTTGAGTATCACTAGCTGGCTTGTAAGTATAATAATTTCATCTTGCCATCTGGCTAATGTAAAATGGAAAGCTGAGGTACTTGCCAATAAGAACTGCAGAACTGAATGAATTCAATAAGGTTTAGATCAGCAACACTTGATCATCAAACATTTCCAGTTTCTAAATACAGGTCCACTGTCAGTCAAGTTGTGAGTTCCAGAATTACCTGATGTGAACTTCAAAAAAACAGATCTGGGGCTGGGCATGGTGGCTCACTCCTGTAATCCCAGCACTTTGGGAGGCCGAGGCAGGTGGATTACCTGAAGTCAGGAGTTTGAGACCAGCCTGACCAACATGGTGAAACCCTGTCTCTACTAAAAAATACAAAAAAAATTAGCCGGGCATGGTGGTGGACGCCTGTAATCCCAGCTACTTGGGAGCTGAGGCAGGAGAATTGCCTGAATCTGGGAGGCAGAGGTTGCAGTAAGCTGAGATCATGCCATTGCACTCCAGCCTGGGCAACAAAGCAAGATTCCGTCTCAAACAAACAAAAAACAGACGTGTAGGCCTCAACCATAGAGATTTTCATTATGCAGATGTGGGGTGAGATCCAGGAATCTGCATTTCTAAAAAGCTCTCCAGGATTTCTGATATACAGTTAGACTGCAGAAGTTGATACTGAAGAGTCCCCAAACTTATAGGCAATAATTCGTTGCTAAAGTAACAAGAGGTATAGAATCACAAAATTTTAGCACCTGTAAGACTTTCTCGAGAATGACAAGTTGAAACTCCCTATTTTTTTTTTTTTTTTTTGAGACAGGGTATCCTTCTGTCACCCAGGCTGAAGATCTCACTGTGCCTCAACCTCACTGCAACCTCACTGCAGCCTCGACCTCCCAGGCTCAATCAATCCTCCCACTTCAGCCTTCCAAGTAGCTGGGATTACAGGCGTGTGCCACCACGCCCAGCTAATTTTTAGTCTTTTTGGTAGAGATGGGGTTTTGCCATGTTGCCAAGGCTGGTCTCGAATTCCTGAGCTCGGACAATCCGCTCGCCTTGGCCTCCCAATGTTCTGGGATTACTGGCGTGAGCCACTATGCCTGATCAGAACTCCCTATTTTTTTCAGTCAGGAAAATTAGGAGTCCTGATTAGTTCAGTCACACCAATCATGGCTAGATCTTTTGCCTTCTAACATTCCCATTACACATGCTACTTTCTGTTCCTTACTTAACTTATATAAGTAATAGCTCTTTAAGCAGACACATTTTAATTTACCTAAAAGCATTAACTACTTTTTCTACTTTATTGCACCCTATAAAAGTGGACAGAGTTGGAACTCAGTGGATGCTTGCTGAAAGAAGGAAGTGTGCATTCTTGTCTACAGGTGTTTTCACAGCTGCAGGGGCATCTTTATAAAGCTTCCCCAGGTCTCAGTGATAAAGACCATGGCTTTTATATTACATCATTTCTCATAGAGGGAATGGTTGATACATGACATGTGAAAGCAGGATTACTTTATCAGGTAAAGGAATTACTAAAAGAACTATTAATACTTGGAGTCACTGAGTCAGGTTAAAGTTTCCAGGTAGTGGGAATCTATAAAAGAGAAAACTGAAAAGTTGCTTCAGGAACAAATGGAGGGAAAAAATAGTCAACCTTCTGTTTAGAATGTGAGCTAATACCACAGCTGTTACTCTGATGGTAATTCCTGCCTACTATTTATAAACTAAGTGTTAAGACAAAGTACGACATGACAAAATGTTCTAAACACAATGCAAAATAAAATCACCTAAAGGTCCAAAATTTAGTTCAATAGGTGAAATTAAAAATTTTATCTTTCTGAAGTAGGAATGATGTACAAAAAACACAAAAATGAAATAAAAAGAAGATATAAAGAATTTCTAAATGAGTAAAGAAAGTACTAAACTAAGGCAAGACACTACGAAAAGGAAAAGAATTTCAAAGACTAAAACATAAAAAGTCTAGGAAGACTAGGGGGCTACATATAAAATGTTAAAAGCAAAAGAGACACACACAACACCTAAATAGGTATCAGCTAAGATAATGGCAAAAATTGAACAAAAACTAGAAAAACTGCGTAAAATTGAAAAGTAAGATTGAAAAGATAGTTTCTAAAATGAGAAGAATCTGCCCAAGTATCCATCAATTAGAAGAATGGATAAACAAAATGTGGTTTATACACACAAAGGAATATTATTCAACTATAAAAAGAAATGAAGTTATGATACATGCATACAACACAGATGAACTTTGAAAGCCACTGAATTGCATACTTTAAAATGGATCAAGTGGAAAACTTTGTTATACATATATTTTACCCGAAGAAAGGAGGAAGCCAAAACAGACTAAAGGAAAAATCAGTATGTGACAAAACCAGAAATTAAAATAAAAAGATATATTAAAATCATAAATTTGTGAAACTATTGCAAGAATACCACCCCCAAATATCATTAAGGAACCTAAGGAACATAAGAAGTAAAAGGCAGGAGAGGGATGTCAAAGCAGCAGCAGCACAAATAGATCACTTAATCCTACTTACTGTAGGATGA
This sequence comes from Pongo pygmaeus, assembly GCF_028885625.2. Classification (NCBI taxonomy): domain Eukaryota; kingdom Metazoa; phylum Chordata; class Mammalia; order Primates; family Hominidae; genus Pongo; species Pongo pygmaeus. The sequence goes on along the minus strand of NC_072385.2, from coordinate 89,365,961 downwards.
CCATATAATTTACCATTCTAACCAGGACACTTTTGAGAGGAAAGGGGACACTATTAATAATTACACAGGGACAACAGGTGTAGGCTGGAGCTGTCCCAGGCAAAAGTGGATATGTGGTCACTCTCTATATAAGGGCAATCAGGTCCTCAAGGTTGAGTTCACGCCCACAGCTTGGGGTCTGGCAGAAGTACAATACTCTGACAATGTCTTCCTGAATGACTCAAGTGGTCAAAAACGCAAGACTATTTTTCATTTTTTTACAGAGAAATAAAATACAATTCATGGCCTTTACTGACGTTTACTGATTCGTGATTCACAAAACAATTAGCGTATCATTAGATTTTATTAAGAGCTATAATTTATTGTTCTAGGAAGTTTAGAAGGCTCAATTATACTTTGAAATGCACTGGCAGGCATACTAAGGAAGTCCTGAGGTGAATCATTTTTTATAAACCTACATTTTTATATATTACATTAGAGCCCTATAAATATATGTATACACTTTTTTTTTTTTTTTTTTTTGAGACACAGTCTCCCTGTCACCCAGGCTGGAGTGCTGTGGTGTGATCTCAGCTCACCACAACCTCTGCTTCCTGGGTTCAAGAGATTCTCTTGCCTCAGCCTCCCAAGTAGCTGGGATTACAGGTGGGTGCCATGACACCTAGCTAACTTTTGTATTTTTAGTAGAGACAGGGTTTTACCATGTTGGCCAGGCTGGTCTTGAACTCCTGACCTCAGGTGATCTGCCTGCCTCGATGTATATATACTCTTTTATACTTACTTTTGACTAGAGACAATTGAGACTTGAAAATTAGAAAAATCAAGTTAGAATTACTGAGAAAATTAGTAGCTCTGATAGTCTACTCATTCTTTATTTTTAAATTAAAATTAATCTTAATGACCTACAAATAGGTTAACTTAAACAGTCCATACCTTACATGAGAAGCTCCGACTTGGGATGTTTCTTGCTAACTCTGATATCTTGGGTTTATTCTGAAGACACTTGGTTAGGTGATATTTTTTCAATTTTATTCTATTGTAATAATGATCAGCGAAGTTATAGTGATTCAAATGCTGTTTCTGCATGCATTTTCCAAGGTGAGGAATACTATACTTCAAAGCTTGGAGAAATAATTTGGTCTTCTGCTGCATGATATCAAAGTCCCTGGTTTATGCTCCTTTTGGGGCTGCCAGTACATGAATGATTTTATAGGTATGATTACAGAGAAGTGGGTTCTCAGAGTATCTAAGATCAGCAGTTCTCCTCCCTCCTTTTCAGGGCCATGCCCCGCTTAGGTTATGAATAACTTCAGACAGCTGATAACTTAGGCTAACTAAATCTAAAAACCTGTGTAATTTAAAGTTTCATTCAAATCATAATTCTTGGCAGATGTGACTTAAATGTCTCATTTGTAAAGTTAATCCTATCAGGCTCAAACTATGCAGCACTGATTCTGGCACACATAGGGGTTAAACTAAAACAAAAAACAAAACAAGAAACAAAATAAAAATTTGCAAATAAGTACACAGACTTAATGGGGTATCTCAGGAACTCAGGGCTGTAAAACGTAAAAAGCCCTTTGGTCTTACATAATTATGAACATATCTTTGGTATATATGTGGAAGATAAACTGAAAAAGCCTAATTATTTAATAAAGGTGGGGGAGGGAAGATTAATTATTGTTGAGTGTTAACTAAGTGCCAGGTGCTTTTATCTTCTTTAATTTAAATTTTATATGGACTTGATAAAGTAGATATTACAATGCACATTTTACAGGCTGCCAAACTGTGGCTGTGGGAGGTTGTAAGCAACTGTTACAGGTCACTTGGACAGTAAGCTGCATAGCAAAAAATCCAATTTGGTTTGGTTCCAAATATTGGACATACTCAACTTCGGATTTTTAATGTTAAAAAGGTATTTAGCGCTTTAATTAAAAACAACAAAAAACCCCTGCAAGATGCACAAATAAAACGTAAGGCCATCTCTGGTTTGTCAGGAGGTAGCTTTTATTAACCTTGATTGCTAATAAGTAGTTAAGAGTCAGAGAGACTTGGGTTGAGGTCTTAGCTCCTACACTTAACTGTCTCTGGGCCTCAGTTTCTTCATCTGCAAAAATGAAATGACATCATTTACCTTCTAGGGTTGTTGTTGTAAAGACAAAATGAGACAGTTTAATGTTAAGACCATACAGTGCCTGGCACATAGTGACCACTCAATAAATGGCAGTTGCTATTATTTACGACAGGAATAATCTAGGTATGTTGCACACCGCTGAACGTCATTATGGAAGTCTTCCACAAAATGCCCCCTGGTATCAAAGGTAGAACGCTGCGTCAAATTTACCATACATCAGATGCGCTACGACGCCTCCGCCCCCCTTAATCTTTCCATGTCGCAGCAAAATAATGGGCGATTGGGGGTAGGGGAGCAACACTAGTTTACTAGCCGACACTAGTAAAAAGGGAAAAAAGACCCGAATAACAAGGGCCTGCAAAGGTCCTACATCACCACGTTTCCACAGCCTTTATCCATCCATCTTTCATCCTTAAGGAGAAGTATGCGAGGCTAGGATGGGGGTGGGGTAGATAAATGGGTGTTCTCAGGAGAACTTATTCGTTTTCCCCATGCAACTCTCCATCCCAGGGATGAGGCGATCTGAATGCAACAGGGAGAGGGACCAGGTGACACGCACGCAGTGACGGGACATTAGTCAAAAAGCGAGGACCTGGGGACTGAGGGGTGGGTGGCTAGGCGGGGGGAGAAAGGGGAGAAGGAAAGAGACCAGCACATCCCCCATACATACGCAAATTGAGAGAATCAGTCCAGCTCTGGACACAAACCAGTGAAGGCAGGCCGGAGAACCTGAAGCTCTCAGAGAGGAGCAGGTGTCACCGCAAGCACGTCCAGCCGAAGTCTGCGTTCCGCAGCTCACAGAACGACAACCTACCCAGAGCCGCCTAGAGCTGGTTTGCAGCACGCCGATCTACGTAACCTCAATCTAGCACGAAACCGGCAGATTTCGCCATCTTTGTTGTGGTCAAGGATACTTCTTGGGTTCCTGGGTTCTTTAGTCTCGAAATATATAAGACTTTTGGTTTTTTGCTAGTCTTCTGAGCTCGAGATGAAGCACAGAAGGCTAAAACAATGAGGGACAGCGTTCCAGTAGCCCTGCCACAGCTCTCTCATCCTCTGGTCCACCCTCACTCAAGATGGCTACCAGCAAAATGGTGCAATGACGTGACAGCGCGGCCCTGGTTGCCAAGGAGATGCGAGTACAGGAAATGCGGAATTCGGGGAGAACGCGCATGTCTGGTCCGGTTGGCGGGAGGGGCCGAGCGTCACAGGTCCTGACAGGGAAGAAGTTGGCAGGTCCTGGCAGGGGACGAGCTGCGGCGGCCGCACCTCCGGGTATGGAAGGCTCCAGTGAGATGGAGTCGCGAGTCGCGGACGCTGGGACCGGCGAGACTGCGCGAGCAGCGGGCGGGGGTCCGGTAGTTGGCTGCACCACTCGGGGGTCCGTAGTCTCGGTGCCCCTGGGAGCCGCCCGGTGGAAGCTCCTGCGGCAGGTAAGGGAGAACCTGCTCGCCTCACCTTTGCCTCTGGTCACTTCTCTCTCACGTACCGGGGGAGCGACTGTTCGCAGCTCTTTCCTCTTGGCAGCTCTGGGAGACCCTTCTCAGTTTGCCGGGAGCCACCTGCGAAGCTCCCCCTCGCTTCACCTAAGCGTTCCATCCAAGAGGAGGAATCATGTGGGGTTGGGTGGGGAGCGGGACAGCCAAGGCTGAGCTCCTGGGAAACTCAGATGGAAGTAGAAGAACCCCTTCTAGACATTTTTGTGCGTCTGGGGGACTTTTCCCCTTCTTGCCAGTCTCTGGTGCGCCCACTGCTCCCCACTGCTCTTTTCCTGCTTCTGTTTTGCCTCCTTCCCCAGGTTTCTTCCAGCTTAACTTGCAGCCTGGTTCGAGTTACCGATATTCGTCTGCACCCTCTGGCCCCGTCTTTTGCCCAGCGTGGTTGACTGTGCCGGGACTGAGACACGGCACGCGTTCCCTCGGCATCTTCCGTACAGCGGAGCGTGCAAGGAGTGGGAAGAGCTGATCCCCTCTCTCACTGAGGTCTCAAAGTTAAATGATTATCTTGTAGTTTATAGTGATCAGCGAGATTCTTCGTGTCCAAGGTGGGCTAGTCAAAGTGTGTTCGTTTTTGAATGATGGTATCTTCTGGTACTTAAAAGTTTCTGCTGTTACTTACAACTTTACTCGTGCAAGCTTGATGGAAGTTCTGATTTATGATCACTCACATTCTTCGCTCACTTCTTGAAGTGAAGTCTGGTTATTGTTTTTACATACCAGTGTTATACCTCTGCCTGAAGTTTTCTGCCGAAAACTTTACTCAGGAGGACATTTTTCCATTTCTGACGGTTGTATTTGGAAAAGAGTTTCCCAGCTATTGCCACTTTACTTGAGATTGTGCTTTTAGTGTTTTGGGGGTCACTTTGTTTGCAGTTGCCTTGAGTCACCTTTTCATACAGTGGTCTTTTAGTGCTTTTAGAGTTATGAGTTAAGTAGATCATCAGAGTTAATTAAGATTTATTTGCTGATACATTGACAGTCTTTCCAGACCATTAATGATCTGGTTTTGCTATTGTTACAAATGGTATTTACAGGATAAGAAAATGCATGTCCTCACAGATCATCATAGGAAGTATCTATAATAAAGTAAATATCTAATTTTTTTTAATAGTGACCACTGAAATGAGATCTTGCGTGAGCTGGGGAGAGTGGACTCAACCCCCCTTCCCCCCTCCTTTTTTTTTGAGATGGAGTTTCCCTCTTGTTGCCCAGGCTGGAGTGCAATGGCTGCAATCTCCACTCACCACAACCTCCGCCTCCCGGGTTCAAATGATTCTCCTTCCTCAGTCTCCCCAGTAGCTGAGATTACAGGCATGCACCACCACGCCTGGCTAATTTTTTTTTTTTTTTTTTTAAGTAGAGATGGGGTTTCTCCATGTTGGTCAAGCTGGTCTCGAACTCCCCACCTCAGGTGATCCACCCACCTCGGCTTCCCAAAGTGCTGGAATTACAGGCATGAGCCACTGTGCCTGGCCCCTCCCCCGCCTTTTTTTTGTTTTTTTGATACAGAGTCTTACTGTGTTGGCCAGAGGTGAGTGCAGTGGCGCAATCTCGGCTCACTGCAGCCTCCACCTCCCTGGTTCAAGCAATTCTCCCGTACTCAGCCTTCCAAGTAGCTGGGATTACAGGCGCTTGCCATTATGCCCAGCTAATTTTTGTGTTTTTAGTAGAGACAGAGTTTTGCCATGTTGGCCAGGCTGGTCTTGAACTCCTGACCTCAGGTGATTTACTTGCCTCACCTCCCAAAGTGCTGGGATTACAGGTATCAGCCACAATGCCTGCCACGCCCACCGCCCCCACCCTTCCTTTTTTTTTTTTTTTTTTTTTTTTTTTTTTTTAAATAAGATAGTCTTGCTTGTTGCCCAGGCAGGTAACTCCTGGGCTCAAGCAATCCTCCCACCTCAGCCTCCTGAGTAGTTGGGATTACAGGGGTATGTCATGCTGCCTGGCTTTCAGTGATTCTCAGTATAGTAAAAACTACAGCACTTATGTTCATTCTAAATTGCGGTCTAAATGAAAACAGTGACAAGTTTCAGCTGTGGCTGTTACATGAACTCCCCACATGTTCTGACATCGAAACGTTTGGTATACATCTGCCTGCTTAGAGTCTTTTTATCTTCTCTCCTTGGTGAATGATTGTTCATTCTTCACACTTCCATTTCAAACAACTCTTCTGTGAAGCCACCCCTAATGCCTCTGGGCTAAGTTAGACCCTCAGCCCACTATACCAGTGAACCCCTTATATTATTTTATGATCATGTGATCAGGGTCTCTCTTTCTTACTAGAATGGGCATTCTCCCTGGGAAAAGGTGATGTTTTATTAATTTACATCCTCTGCTCCTAGCACAGGGCCTGGTTAATTTGTTTTTAGTAGATGTTGTTGTCTGTGGAAAGCCTGAGAGTAAGGACAGTCTTTAAGTGGCGCATAGCACCTAGTCCTTAGTGTATTTTATCAGTAAGCTATTGCTAAGTAAGAACCGCAACATCACAGTGGCATACAACAGTTAGTATTTATTTTGTTGGTGCATCTGGGGGCCACCTGGGAGCTGACTGACAGGCTGTAGTCACCTGGGTATCTCTATGATGCACATGTGGTCCATATGTCTCTAATCTTTGGACTAGTGGGCTAAAGTCCTCATGGTGATAGCAGAGGTATAAGAGCAAGCCCAACCACAGAAACACATTTTAAACCCCTGCTCACATCATGTGTTTATTTCCTATTGGCCAAAGTAAGATATTTGGCAAAGGCCAAATTCAAGGGGCAGGGAAATACAACTCCTTCCTTGGAGGTGACAAAGAGGAAGTGAATCTTTTTCTATTATAATTTAATCGATCACATATATTAAACATTGACAAGCTCTTAGTAAATGTATTTCAAATGAATGAACCATTCCTATCTTATATGCATCTAGTACTGGAAAACTATAAGGAATCTAAGCAGTGCTAGAGATATGTGACTCCTTTTCCTTCTTGTGGGACATCTGAAGAACATCTGCTCTGTCTACTTGTTTTTTCCTTTAAAATTCTGTCTTTCCTTTACCCTATAGAGCTCCAATGCTGTCTCATGGCCTTTTACTTTATGTTAACTATTCAGTATTTTCTGTGTTTTGTAATTAACAAAACACAGGTTTTGAGAGAAAACCTGGTTGACCTAGTGCATCTTTTGGTTCCAGGTTACGTGGTAAGTTGCCAACATTTGAGTCAAGCGAGTACTTAAATTAGATGAGGTCTGAAAGTTTATGAATCAATATCAGTAGAAGTTATGGATGTTGTTCTATTTTCCTGTTTGTTGAATCTCATTACATGTTGACGAAGATGGCCACTGGCAACTCCAGGCTTTCATATCCATCCAGCTAGTAATACAGAAGAAATAACTCTTTTCCCCAACATCCAAATCATTTCCTCCAAAGGACTCTGATAGGCCAAGGTTGGACCAATTGCTGTGTCCAGAATGGGGCACTTTGGCTAACCTGGGTCATCAGCCCACCCTGTGGCAGGTAAGGTAACAACCTCACTAGAATTACATAGAGTGAGGGAGGGACAGTTCCTAAAAGGAGGCGATGTAGGGCAGATGAAAAAGTAGCAATGACTGTTACACACGTATTTACAAACCACCTACCGAATGAAAAATGTTGCCTGGAGATGTGAATACTTGGCTGAAGAATCTGATTATGGAATATTTCACAGTTCAGTTTATATCAAAGCAGGATGCTTTTACCTGGATTGGCTAATTGAAAAAGTTAGTTAAGAGGTGAATTGTAATAACTATACATATTCCAAGTGAAGTTATTTTCTGAGTGTCAGATCTTTCTAGATGTTTATAATTCTTCAAATGTTTATAGTTGGCTTCCAACACCTAAATTGATAGTAAACTTTTAAGCAACTTACCTTTATCTTTCTCAAACATTCAACTTGGCTTTTAGGGTAGCGATAACTCTCTTTCAGCTGCTATTAGTTTTGTAATATTTAATTAATGACAAGTTAAATATTTAATTGATGACAAATTTAATTTGTTATTTTGAAGAACAAGTAGAATAAAAAGGTTTGTGAAGAAGCACAGTTAACTTGGCAAGCATACAACTTGACACTGGCATCAGATGCATCTAAATCGTGATCCAGTCCTAGGTCTACTACCATGTACTGGATGCTCTTCACTGATCTATATCAAGTATTTAGATTGTTTTGGAATGTATTTTTGTTGCATCTTTGTTTTATATCCTTACTTTTGCTTTCTCTTTTTCTTCATAAATGTTATCTTGTTGTATTGTTCATCTTTTTAAGCCATCTTAAATCCTTTTGGTAATAGGTGTGATATAAGTCTTCTATAAGTTGTCGGAATTTGGACAACTTTTTACTTTCTAACCTCAGTTTTCTCTTCACTTAATGGGAGTGATAACACATACTTTGGAGGGTTGTTTTGAGTATTTGACATAATATTTGTAAAATGCTTAGCTTGGAATCTGCCACATCATAGACTCAAAATAAATAGTAGCTATTATTATTATTATTATTATTATTATTATTATTTGAGACAAAGTCTCACTCCGTCACCCAGACTGAAGTACAGCAGTGTGATCTCGGCTCACTGCAACCTCCATGTCCTGGGTTCAAACGATTCTTATGCCTTAGTGTTCCGAGTAGCTGGGACTACAGGTGCACACCACCACGCCTGGCTAATTTTTGTATTTTTTTTGGCAGGGATGGGTTTTGCCATGTTGCCCAGGCTGGTCTCAAACTCCTGAGCTCAAGCAATCTGCCCACCTCAGCCTCCCAAAGTGCTGGGATTACAGATGTGAGCCACCGTGCCTGGCCTGTTGCTGTGTCTTAAAAACGGGAAACACTATAGCTTCTGCATGTAAAGGATACGGTTTTCTGGTTTTTATTTGCATCCCTGAGCATAGATTCATATATAAATATAGGGATTCAGAATTCTGTTAACTGTCCTCTTAACTGTAGGGTAACTGGAATTGGTCATTTTTGTTGGGTGGATCCCAAATGTCAGTATCTACAGGTCTTTTTTTCTTCTTCCAATATCCCAGAAAGGAAACCAGGTTAAGCATCCCTAATACAAAAATTCAAGATCTTAAATGCTTCAATATCCGAAACTTTTTGAGAGCCAACATGTTGCCACAAATGGAAAATTCCGTGCTTGACCTCATGTGACAATTCGCAATTAAAATACAGTCAAAACTTTGTTTTATGCATAAAATTATTTTTAAAATTATGTAAAATTGCCTTCAGGCTATGTGTATAAGGTATGTGTGAAAAATAAATGAATTTCATGTTTAGACATGGGTCCCATCCCAAGCCTTCTCTTTATGTTTTACAAATATTCCCAAATCCAAACAAATCCAAAATCTGAACAAATTCAAAATCCAAAACACTTCTCGTTCCATTTTGGATAAGGGGTACTCATTCTATATTGCAATCTCCTCTCTGGCAGATATAAGACTAGCTGCCTATTATCTGGAAGCTAAGTGAAGGAAAGGGATATTGATCAGAATGAAGAGCCTGTTATACTACTTTAAGCTGTACTTGATGTTTAAGATCAGAACTGTTACTCATCTTCTCTAGAAATGTACCTATCAAAGTTCCATTGTGGGGAAGTGTAGTTGCCTGGTGTTGATGATGTAATCAGGGCATCTAGCTACTCTTCTAAAAGATTTTCAACCAATACTTTTGTGTTTAGCCTTACTCCTCTACCCAACTGCTACATCTGGTCTTCATAAGTGTTTCTGTATAGTTATGATCAGTTTAGTTAGTTCTGGAGTAAACAAACATTTGAGGTTAATAAATGGGTCTTTGACTTCCATTGTGTTCAGTTGCATACGTTGTTTACCTAATGGGTTTAGGGACCTTAGGACTTGATATCTTTTTTTTCTTCTTCTGATACTTAATCTTTTGACATGAACTTATTTGGTATAGCATTGATATTTGACTCAATAGCTCATTGACTTACTTAGGAGAATGAGAAAATGCCTTGACTATTCCTTCACCCCAGATAATTTCATTTGAATATTATTTAATTATATAACATGGGTATTTGAAGGAGGTCTTCTAAAAGTGGTAGATGATAAGGTTATAACTTGATGGGAGATTTGAGTATCCTCTCAGTTCATTAAGCTACAAATATTATTGATGGCCTTAAAGTAACTGAATCTTCTTTTTAAAGAAATGTCAAAAGTAATTTGACTTGATCTCCTATTGCAATTACTTTTACCTAACGTGGATTATATAAATGTCTTATTTGTTCTAAATATGTTACCTGTTACTTTCATTGAGTATTAGCTTGTTGTCATATTGTCAATCATGTAGATCTTGTTGTCATACTGTAGATCATGCAGATCATACTAAACTATGAAAGCCCCTTCCAGTATTATACATGTGGTGACTTAAATTATTTTTTATATTAGTGGTTTATGGTGCCATTACCTTGACATCAGAGTACCTTGGTGCCATTACCTTGACAACAGAGTAATTTAGACTATTAAAAGGTGTTTACTGTTTGAAGTTTAATTGGGCAAGATTGAAGACAATTTATAATATCTACATTTTATATTTTTAAAAATTTGATACTTTGTTTTTTCCTAAGAGTAAGCTCTGTTAAGTAGTTTGTTTTTCTTCCTGTTGCCCATAGTTGACAGACTATAATAAGACCCTGTATTATTATTATCATTATTTTTAAACAGAATCTTGCTCTGTTGCCTGGGCTGGAGTGCAGTAGTACAGTCTGGCTCAAACAATTCTCATGCCTCCTGTGCCTTCTGCCTCCCAGGCTCAAGCAATTCTCGTGCCTCAGCCTCCCAAGAACCTGGGATTACAGGTACATGCCATGCACCGCCTAATTTTTGTATTTTTAGTAGAGATGGGGTTTCATCATGTTGGCCAGGCTGGTATCAAACTCCTGGCCTCCAGTGATCTACCCACCTTTGCCTCTGAAAGTGCTGGGATTACAGGCATGAGCCACCATGCCTGACCAAGACCCTGCTTTTCATTAAGTCTTTTAAATAATTAAAAATAAATAAAACCTTCAAAGAGAGGCTACCTTTTCTGATCCTCCATTTAAAAAACTAACCTTCTAAAACTTCTACATAGTATATAAAATTTAAACATATTTTTCCTATGAGATATATTCATACTGATATATTTTCTTGATTGTTTTGATCTCAGTTTGCCCTTCTACACATAAGAATTATGCATCTTTGGAATAAGGGTTCCTTTTTTGAAAATGGAAACCACTCTAGCTACTTTAAGCAGAAGGGGGTTTAGCATAGTGAATTCAGTACTTACAAAATCATTGGAGAAACAGTCTAAGAGTGAATCCCAGAACAACAGAGTCCCAGAACAGTATAAAGCTGAAACTGGCCAGCCAAGTGAAATACTACCTCTACCACAATGAAGAACCTGAAGCTGTGTCCAGGATTACATCACTTTAGCTGTGATCTTTGGTGAACAGGAAGCTGCTGTGCCATAACTATAGATTCTAGAAGCAAAGTATGCCATAACTAGATTCTAGAAGCAACCAGGAGAAGTGATGCCACTTGTGCTCCCTCTCACTCTCCATTAAATTAGAGAGTCAACACTGGGACCTCTGTTAAAGCTGCTTCAGAAAAACCATATCTTTACAACTATTCTGACCAGCACAAGTTGGTTGTGAATTATAGTTAACACCATCTTTTCTTCTTTCAAACTCATGTTAGTGCATCTGATTAGTTAAACCAAAATCACATCTGAAACTCTAACTGCTAAGGATTCTGGGAAATACAGCTTCTAGCTTTCCAACTCTATAAAATAGAAAGGTATCTTGGGATCTGGAATGGATAGGTGATGCCAGTTTATCATATTCTCTACAAGCAGAGGTGTTAAGAGTTTAAGGTCTGTAGTCAGGCAGCCTGGATTTTAACTTTGGGTTTGCCTTTTGTGAGCTCTCTGACGTTGGGCAAATTGCTTAACTGCCCTGTGTTCTGGTTTTTTTCTCTCACATAGCAGGTATCTACCTCATAGTGTTGTTTGAGTATTTAATGAAGAATGTGGTAAGACTTGCATTAATTATTACTCAGACATTTAATGTAATTTTCCGGTAAGCAGTCTGGGCCTGGAGTTTTCTTTGTGGTAAGTTTTAAATTTATGAATTCAGTTTTTGAAATAGTTTAGACTATCCGGATTTTCCATTTCTTCTTGTGTCAGTTTTAGTAGTTGTGTTTTTCCATTTCATCTAAATTTTCGAAGTTAGTTTTCATAAATATCTCTTTATTATTATTTTTTAATGTCTACAGGATTTATATTATAGTAATCTCCCTGTATCACCTTGATACTTCTTCCTTTTTTTCTTATTAGTCTTATTAAGGATTTATCAGTTTTATCAATCTTTTCAAAGAAACAACGTTTAGTATTATTGATCCTCTCTCCTATGTTTGTTTTCTACTTCATTAACCTGTACTCTTTTAGGGATCTATTTTGCTTATTTTTCAAATTTTTGCAATGAATGTTTATTAACTTTTGGCCTTTCTATATTTTTTTCTGTAAGCCTGGATTTAGCTGCATGTCATATGTTTTGAAATGTATTTCTATTATCATTCAATTCAAAATACTTTATAATTTTCTTTGTTTTTTTCAGAGATAGAGCCTCACTCTGTTGCCCAGTTTGGAGTGCAATGGCTTGATCATTGCTCACTGCAGCCTCAAACTCCTATGCTCAAGTAATCCTCTTGCCTCAGCTTCCTGAGTAGCTAGGACTACAGGCACACACCACCACATCCTACTAATTATTTTTATTTTAAAATTTTTTTCAGGCAGAGTCTCGCTGTTGTCACCCAGGCTGGAGTGCAATGGCACAATCTCGGCTTACTGCAACCTCTGCCTCCTGGGTTCAAGCAATTCTCCTGCCTCAGCCTCCCCATTAGCTGGGATTACAGGCCCTGGCCACCACACCTGGTTAATTTTTGTATTTTTAGTAAGGATGGGGTTTCACCATGTTGGCCAGGCTGGTCTCGAACTCCTGACCTCTGGTGATCTACCTGCCTCAGCCTCCCCAAAGTGCTGGGATTACAGGCGTGAGCCACTGTGCCCAGCCTATTTTTATTTTTTGTAGATATGGGGTCTTGCCATGTTGCTCAGGCTGGTCTGGAATTCCTGGCCTCAAGGAGTCCTCCTGCCTCAACCTTCCAAGGTGTTGGGATTACAGGCATGAGCCATTGCACCTGGCCTATAGTTTTTATTGTGTGTTCTTTTTCTGGTTCACAGGTTATTTATAAGTACATTGCCTAGTTTCCAAATATACTTGGCTTTTCAAATATCTTTTTCTTTATTTTTGTTTGCTTATGAGTCCGAAGTTATTTTATATCTAAGATTTTTCTATCATGGGAAATATCAAACATATAAAGCTAGAGAGAAGAATACAATAATCATTCAGGTACTGATAAGCTTCAACAATTTTAACTCATGAATAGCTGTGTTTATTCTCACTTTTCCCATTGCCCCCCCACCATTATTTTGAAGCAAATCTCAGATGTCATTTTTTTCTTTAAATATTTCATTATGAACTTATAAAAATGACATTAAAAAATCACAATACCACATCAACCCAGAATAATTAATTGATGTCATGAAATATCTGATCAGTTTTCAAATTTTCCCCATTTTGTCATAATTTTTCTTTATAATTTGATTATTTTGGAAGAGGATCCAAAGAAAATCCAAACATTATTATTGGTTGATGTGTCCCACACTTAAAAACCTGGCTTTCAGCAACACCAGCAAAATTATTCATTATGCTAAAACATACATACCTTGCATACTCAATATACCTCCCCATTCCTAGGTAAGCTTTGAAACTCAACTTTTCTCTCCTAGCTCCATAGGCTGTTAAAGATGCAGCTTATCTTCTTGGTTCTTTCTTTTGGAATGGACAAATATCCCCAGGAGAAAAGTGGTTGCAAAAGTCAGAGTAACCTTTGTAGGTTTTCTGCTTTTAAAGATATAAGACTGCAAGCCAAGTGCTGTGGCTCACATCTGTAATCCCAGCACTTTGGGAGGCCAGCTTTGAACATCACTTGAGCCCAGGAGTTTGAATCCAGCCTGGGTAACATAGGGAGACCCCATCTCTACAAAAAATTTAAAAAATTAACCAGGCGTGGTGGTGCATACTTTTAGTTCCAGCTGCTAGGGAGCCTGAGGTAGGTGGATCGCCTGAACCCAGGTGGGTGACAGGCTGGGTGACAGTGAGGTTGGGTGACAAAGTAAGATCCTGTCTCAAAAAAAAAAAAAATCAGACTTGTAAATCTTCACTGTCTTTGCTCTCTGATGTCTTCAAGTAATGTTTTAAAATATTTTGTTCATCTTTTATAGTTATCTTCAGTAGGAGATATATCTGAATTACCTAATCTGTCATTATTGGAAGGGAAAGTCCCCTTACCACTTAAATTTTGAACATTTTGAACACTAAACTTACTATATGTTTAGATAACATGACTGCAATATTTGGTTTTATTTCAAAGGTTCTGAAGCAAAAACACCTGGATGATTGCCTGCGACATGTATCTGTAAGAAGATTTGAATCATTTAATCTGTTTTCAGTAACAGAAGCCAAAGAAAGGGAAACTGAAGAGGAGGTTGGTGCATGGGTCCAATATACAAGCATCTTCTGTCCTGAATACAGTATCTCCTTAAGGTAACCATTATTCTAGTTAAGATTTGTAAACACTAGATTTCTCTTGCATAAGAAAAACAATCTAATAAGAATCGTCATTATTTATTCTATTGAGTTTACGGGCAGTCTTTTTCAGAACTTAGGTTTTACAACTTGTTTTAGGAAATCCTGCTATTTTAACTGGGTCTTGCTGTGTTGTGAGACTAAAGGAAAAAAATTCTCACAAATATAGTGGCATTTGAAGATAAGGTGGTTGCAAATCAAAGGGTTCATTTAAGCATTCTGTCATAGCATTTGTTTATGACAAAAAGCCATGTTTGTTTTGAGGCAAAGAAGGGGCTGAAAGTGAAAACAGAATTTTTGCAAACTACCCTTCAAGTAGTAATCTGAAAAATCAAGCTTTGGTTTTTTTTCCATTTATTTATTTTTTATTACTTTCAGAATAGAATCAATCTTAAGACTAAAGGAGAAAATTCAACTGAAAACACTGATATTGTAAGAAGCATATGGACTGTTCTTTAAAAATCATTAGAAAAGAGACAAGAGAGTTACAGACTACAATAACAAGATACCATTTTACTGAATTAATTTTCTCTCAGTTATATTCTAGCATGTTGCAATATTACTGTAGGTGTTTGATTTTATAAAATCTGCTTTTTCTGACAGGATTTCACATTTTGAAAGGGAGGGAGGAGCACATTTACAGTAACTATAAGAAGAGCAAAAAACATTTTAAGTGTAAATGTGACTGAATAAGGTTTAGGTGAGGCTAGGAATAATTTTAAGAAAAAAATTTTCACAAAGCGTATCTATTTATAGTATATGTTTCTCGAGCTATTTTAGTTTAGAATATCTAAGCTTTAAAAGATATCATAATAGCTAAAAATTTGGGATTTGGATAAAAATTGACTAGGTTGGGCAGGAAAGAACAATTAGAATCTGGTTTTATAATATTATTTTACTGAAAATGCCGGCTGGGCGCAGTGGCTCATGCCTGTAATCCTAGCACTTCAGGAGGCCAAGGTGGGTGGATCACTTGACCCTAGGAGTTCAAGACCAGCCTGGGCAACATGGCAAAACCCCACCTTTACAAAAAATACAAAAATTAGTTGGGCATGGTGGCATGTGCCTATAGTCTTAGCTACTCTGGAGGCTGAGGTGGAAAGATTGATTGAGCCCAGGAGGTTGAGGCTGCTGTGAGCTGTGATTGTGTCATTGCACTCTAGCCTGGGTGACAGAGTAAGACTCTGCCTCAAAAAAAAAAAAAAAAAAAATCAAAGTAAAGAAAATGCCGAATAAAACATATAAACTTACAGATTTTTGGGTGTACCTGTACATTCGTTATGAGATTCTAATTAGGATACCCCAACTGCTTTGCATTTTGATGGAGATAATCAGTTTTGTCCTTGGTTAGAAAGGAAAGAAAGGTATATGCTTACTCTGTGTCAGGTACAGAGCTAGGTGTTTTGATGTATTCCATTTCAAGTGATCCTTACAATAACTTTGTGAAGCAGGAATGGAAATGATTAAACAGTTAGAAGGAAATGAAAGACAAGAAAGGACAGAGTGATCCAGTAGGGGTCTTTAGGTATAAAGTTCTAAAAGTTATCTTCTACATCCACTGGTGAAAAGAGACAATAAGTATAAATTGTAGCAAGAATAATTTCCTGACATCTTCAAGGCCCTGGTAAGGGTTAGCCAGTGAGAATGTGAAATAGTCTCTTCTTGAGAACTTTCAAAGCAAGTCATGGTTATCCACTTGTGGAGATGATCCTCATGTAGTACTATCCAGAGCCCAGGCTATAGAGTAAACTGGGACTCCTCTCCAACAGCATTGTTCTTCGTGATATATCTTCTTGTGATATATGAAAGAATAAATGTGTATCTATATAAATATGACATTGAGTTGGAAAAAAGACAGGTGACTGAGCTAAAATTTTGGCTTCATTGGCTGCCAAGATTTTTTTTTTCAAACTAGTTAGTATCTGTCCACATTAGTGCAAAAATAACAGTACTTTGGGAGGCTGAAACAAGAGGATCACTTGAGGCCAGGAGTTCAAGACTAGCCTTGGCAACATAGGGAAACCCTGTGTCTACAAAAAATTTTAAAAATTAGCCAGGGGCGGTGGTATGTGCTTGTAGTCCCAGGTACTCAGGAGGCAGAGGCAGGAGAATCCTTACAGCCCAGGATTTCAAGGCTGCAGTGAGCCATGATCATGCCACTACACTCCAGTTTGGGCGATAGAGCGAGACCCCTTTAGGGGTTACAGGCTTGAGCCACCATGCCTGGCCAGGGTTTCTGTTTTTTTGTTGTTGTTGTTTTTTAATATTACTTGCAATATCCCAAAGCAGTGGTTTAGAAGTAGTTTTGAAATGAAGTGGAGTACTCTCATCTTCCTCTATATTTTTTAAGTTTGTTTAATCAGCAGTAATGATGATTGAAAAAAAAGTGATGAATAGTGTTAAATTCAAACCAATAAATATTTAATAGCACCTTCTCTCTCTATATATAAACAGAAGGAAATATAAATATACAATACTATGCTCAAGGAGCTGAAATAGATAAAAGTTAAATAATAAAAATAATTAAATAAGGAAAGTTAACTATTCAGTCTAAGAACTCTCACCAGGCTGTGCATAACTACTTTCAAAATGAGTGGAATACTCACACTTAATAGAAGTTTAGAGGTCTTAATAGAAGTTTAGAGGTAGGAGTGATTTTTGGAAATGATTTTTTAAAAAACTGGATCTGGAAGTACTTGAAAGTTCTGGGAGAAGGGGATGCCCAGATGATGGCAAAGGTACTAGAAAATACACAGGGTGAGAAAGAGCAAGACAGAATCATCAGAGGCTACTGAGAAGAGGCCATTGCAGTCTTTAGCTGGAGGAATGATTATCGATACATATTATATGGTGGATCTGCTCCAGGTTCTTGGTTTTTTTTTTTTTCTTTTTTGAGAAGGGGTCTCAATCTGTCACCCAGACTGGAGTGCAGTGTCCCATTCTCAGCTTACTGCAACCTTTACCTCCGGGTTTCAAGTGACTCTCCTGCCTCAGCCTCCTGAGTAGCTGGGATTACAGGTGTGTGCCATCACACCTGGCTAATTTTTTTGTATATTTAGTAGAGACAGGGTTTCACCATGTTGGGCAGGCTGGTTTTGAACGCCTGAAATCAAGTGATCCACCTGCCTTGGCCTCCCAAAGTGCTGGGATTACAGGTGTGAGCCACCATGCCCAGCCTGCTCCAGGTTCTATTAAGGGGCTAAGCATTGGAGATGTTGGGCTGGGCACAGTGGCTCATGCCTGTAGTTTCAGCACTTTGGGAGGCTGAGAAGGGTGAATCACTTGAGCCTAGGAGTTTGAGACCAGCCTGGCCAACATGCTGAAACCCTGTCTCTACTAAAAATACAAAAAAAATTAGCCAGACATGGTGGTTCATGCCTGTAATCCCAGTATCCCTGTTACTCGGTGGCTAATACATGAGAATTGCTTGAACCTGGGAGGTGGAGGTTGCAGTCAGATGAGATTGTGCCACTGAACTCCAGCCTGGTGACAGAGTGAGACTCTGTATCAAAAAAACCAAACCAAAACAAAACAAAACAAAAAAACTGGGGATGTTACAAGTTCCTCACAAATCATAATTGTAAACCCCATTTTCACTTTCTCAGTTCTTATCGCCTAAGATCACCTGTCACAGCTTAACAGAGTTAACACACACAGGGTGATCAGCACTTGTTATCAATACTTATTAGTTTTGTCTATCTTAAACTTTTGCTACCCATTCATTCTGTCTCCTTAAAGTTTTATTAGAGTTGAAATGAATACCCCCAAGAGGATTAATACCTAGGTATTTGTGAATTCAAAATGCCTAGTTGTATCTTGTTTATATAAGCAGTGACCTTAAAAACTTTGACCATTATTTTCTGTCAGCCTTATATGATAATACTTAAAATGAAGGAATAATTTTCCCTTAGTGACTTTTCATCTGAAGCTAAAGTGTAAACAGTGTGAAAGGTAGGTTACAAAATTCCCAAGGTTTGTTGTCGTCTTTGTCTACCTGTGGATGGTCGACTCTTTGTTTCAAATTATGTGTTGAGAGTTTTGAAATGAAAATCCAGGGTATGACTCCTGGATTTTGTTCCTTGACAAAATATTCTTACCTTTCTGGTACTTTCTTTCTTTTTTTTTGAGACGGTCTCACTCTGTTGCCCAGGCTGGTGTGCAGTGGCATGATCACAGCTCACTGAAGCCTTGACCTCCCAGGCTCAAGCAATCCTCCCGCCTTAGTCTCCCAAGTGGCTAGGACTACAGTTACAGTACAAGTGGCTAGGACCACAGTTACAGCTAATTTTTGTATATTTTGTAGAGATGGGGTTTTGCTGTGTTGCCCAGGCTGGTCTCAAACTGCTGGGGTCAAGGGATCTGCGGGCCTTGACCTCCCAAAGTGCTGGGATTACAGGCGTGAGCCACTATGCCTGGACTTTGGTACTTTATTTCTTAGAACTTTGTCGAAGAGGCTCTTGTTATTAGATAGATGCAAGTATGTAAGCTAAGAGATACCAGGAGATGTTTATGCTAAAATTCTTTAATTAAAATTTCCTTTTCGCTGTCTCATAAACTGTAATCTATTGTTGTATAAAGCTTGCTGTGTAGATAGAAGAAATTGTTCCTGTCTCCCATATTTCTACTTAATTTCAGCACATCAGGAATTTGCATATTCTGGAAGCTTTAAATTGCTTCCATTATATATGGAACCATAGAAGTGCCTGAGGTATTCATTTATAAGTGTATACATGTCTTAGGTATAGAAAAAGCTGAGAAGCCTGAACTGTCCTTCTTTGTTTGAATAAGACTACTGTTACTATGGTAATTGCTGAATTAGAAGGCTAGAACTCTTGACTTTTGCCTTGTCCTGGGAACTTAGAATGGGCAAAAAGTCAAGAATGACTTTGTCTTTGACTGTGTTGCATCTTTCTGTTATAACAAATGCGCTACACAGAGATCATACCTTCCATTTCTAGGGAAAGAAAAAGACAAACCAAACCCTCACCTCATTATTTTAGTTATATAGCTTGTGAATGTTCAGTAAATAAAAACTAGTGATTAGATGGTTTGCTTATGAAATTAGATGTGTGGCAGATTATTTTTGTATGTGTGATATAACCTAGGTACGTATATAGAGCTTGGCAAGGCTGGCATCTAAGACAAATATGAATACTGTATCTATATTTAAAAGCATAGTTTTATTGTTAGTAGTGATATTAACAACAGAGGTGATTATAGCAATAAAACAACGGTTTTTAGGACCCTTAAAATATGATCCATAGTTTCCCAAAAACTGTGAATTCCATTGTGTCACATTTTTATGGATCTTAAATCATAGATATGGGTTACTATAACTTAGTTTTCTAATTTGTTTTAAACTTCATTGCAATTTTTTATGTAATGTGCTTACATATAAATATACTGTTTGAGTAAATTGAAATGTTCCCTTAAACATTTTCCAAATCCTAATATAGAACATGTAGAAACCATCTACTAATTTCCTAAAACTCGTAGATATGAGACTGGAAAACATCTCTTTAGCTATTTTTAAAAATTTTAAATTTTTAACTGCTTATTTTTGAAAGAACTCCAAAGCATCTAGAATTAAGTTTGTTTGTTTGTTTTGAGACAGAGTCTCGCTCTGTCACCAGGCTGGAGTGCAGTGGTGCGATCTTGGCTCACTGCAACCTCCGCCTCCTGGGTTCAAACGATTCTTCTGCCTCAGCCTCCTGATTAGCTGGGACTACAGGCATGCACCACCACGCCCAGCTAATTTTTGTATTTTTAATAGAGACGGGGTTTCACCATGTTGGCCAGGATGGTCTCGATCTCTTGACCTCGTGATCTACCCGCCTTGGCGTCCCAAAATGCTGGTATTACAGGCGTGAGCCACCGCGCCTGGCCTAGAATTAAGTTTTTAAAACCTTCCGAAAACCTCTCCTCTTTGTTCTTCTGCAGCCTTTTAGGACCCATTCCACTCTCTGGCTTACTTTGTATTTTTGGATCAATTTTCTTTTACTCACAATACAATTTACATAACAAAATTTGCTATTTTAATCACTTTAAAGTATGCAATTCAGTGGTTTTAAGTATATTTACAATGTTGTACAGCCTTCACCACTGTTCCAGAACTTTTTCATTACCCTGAAAAGAAACCCCATATACATTGGCTGTAATGCCCCATTCTCCTCCTTCCCCTAGTCCCTGGCAACCAGTACCTGACTTTCTGACTCTATGTATCGTCTGTTCTGGGCACTTTATGTAAATGGAATCCTACAATATGTGGCCCTTTATATCTATCTTCTTTCACTGAGCATAATCTTTTTAAATTTAAGATTCAGCCATATTGTACCGCATACCAGTACTTCATTCCTTTTTTATGGCATCCCCATTGTATGGCTAATGTATTTTGTTTATTTTTTCATCAGTTGATGAACATTTGGATTGTTTCTAATTTTTGGCTATTATGAATAATGCCACTATGAATATGCATGTACAAGTTTTTGTGTGAACGTATGCTTTTAATTCTCTTGGGTATGCACCCAGGAGTGGAATTGCTGGGTCATATGGTAACTCTATGTTTAACTTTTTGAGGAGTAGCCAACTATTTTTCATAGTGCTGTACCATTTTATATTCTAGGAATGTATGAGTGTTTTAGTTTCTCCCTATGCTTATCAGTGAAGCACTTGTTAATTTTTCTTCTTTTTTAAAAAATATTATAACCCTTATAGTGGATATGAAGTGATATCTCACTGTGGCTTTGATATACATTTCTCTATTGTTTAATGATGTTGAGTATCTTTTCATATGCTTATTGGCCATTTGTATTTTTTTTTTTGAGAAATGCCTATTCAAGTTCTTTGCCGTTTTTTTTTTTTTTTTGAATGTTTTATTTTCTTTCCAATGGGACTTTTGCACTCCTGTCTTTGCGTTTTTAATTGAGCTGTCTCTTTTTATTGTCAGAGTTATTTTTATATATTCTGGATATTAGACCCTATCATACATGTGGTATTTGCAAATATTTTCTCTTAGCCTGTGCATTTTCTTTTCACTTTCTTGATATGTAGTACCTTTCGATGCACAAAATTTTTAATTTTGATGAAGTCTAACATATCTATTTTTTCATTTGTTATCTATAATTTTAATGTCATATTTATCCATGGCTTGCTTTTCACCTCTAGTTTCAACCTCTTGGCACGTTTAGGCTTCAGATTTTTCCTCTAGCAGCTTTTCTTTTTCCCTCTTCAAATAATTATCTGCCCCAGTGACTCATTCCTCAGTCCTTACTCAGCAGGCCATTTTTAGGAAGAAACTCAAAGTTCCTCAGTTCTAGGATAGCTTTAGGTGCTTGTGAAAAAAATGGTGTGGCCCTGGGGAGAAGAATCTGGCCATTGTTAATGGTTTGGGATAAAGCTTTGAAGTTTAGGACAAAGATGGAGTGAACTTTTTATACTCTGAATATGTTGGCAAAAAATCGTCGTTGTCACATAACATTAATTACAAGTATAATGCTAAGACTGAAGTTTTTAAGAATTTAAGTTTGAGAAGTTTCTTTTGTTATAGGCAGTACTAGCAAACCACAGAGATCAGACAGGACCTAGGTAAATAGTTGAAAAACTAAGACTAGACAAGAGCTTGTAGAGTTGAGGCTTGAATAAAATAGATGACTCAGTGAAAAAGAACAGTCCTTAAGTTTGGAACAAATGAAATGGAACTTGAATCTTTGTCATACTATATTGATAGCAGTTTTCCTATAATTAGAACTAACTTCTTATAGTTTTGAAAATAGTGATTATTAACATTATTCTTTCATAAGATGCCATCTTTTAGGTTTTTAAACCCTGATAATTTCATGGATAATTGATTTTATTTTTATAAATATCTTAGAGGTATAGGATGAGGTTTACTGTTTCTCCACTGCCTACCCCCTTAAAAAGGTCATAGGGGAAGCATTCTGTTTCTTTAAGAAATAATGCTTTCGGCCGGGCACGGTGGCTCACGCCTGTAATCCCAGCACTTTGGGAGGCAGAGATGGGCGGGTCACGAGGTCAGGAGTTTGAGACCAGCCTGGCCAACATAGTGAAACCCCATCTCTACTAAAAATACAAAAATTAGCCGGGTGTGGTGGCAGACACCTGTAATCCCAGCTACTCAGGAGGCTGAGGCAGGAGAATCGCTTGAACCTGGGAGGCAGAGGTTGCAGTGAGCCGAGATCGCGCCATTGCACTCCACTCTGGGCAACAGTGCAAGACTCTGTCTCAAAAAAGAAATAATGCTGTCAAGAATGACAAGTTTTGCTTCAGTGATAAGTTGAAATCAAATTTTTTATTTTGAATAGTGTTCTTAACTTTTAAAACATGCACTTCACTTCTATTATCTCAGTTTGTTTTTTAGAAATATAAAAAAAATTACCATTATTACAAAATATGTGCATGTTATTTCTACTTGTTTCAGATTTAATTACAAGTATTTATTTCATCCTGATATATGAGAGACAGAGACAGAGAGAGACAGATGCAAGAGGAAGAGAATATTCTTATTAAAATTAGGCCATAAAACAATTCCCCTTTTAGCAATGTATCTTAAGTAAACAATCAGAAATAGATCTGATGTTTTCCACAAGAATGTTCATTGCAGCAGTGTGCACAATAGCACAAAATTGGGCACAATCTTAAAATCCAACATAAAGTTCTGGTTCAATAAATTATGGTGCAGACATCCATTGAACTTGGCAGCCATTAAAATCATGTTATGGGATATTACTTAATGATGTGGGAAACTGTTTATAATGCATAATTTGTTATAATTGATGAATAACAAATTGCAAAACAATATGGAAAAGTGCTTTCAGTTCTTTAATAAAAGGAATATGTGAACATAGAATAAGATTTGAAGGCTGCGTACCAAAATTCTCATGTTATCTCTCCATGTTAGGATTATGAGCAGTTTTTTCTTGAAGGAACCATATATTGCTTTTGTATTAAAACTTTTTTTGGATTTCAATACTGTCTTGTTGATAATTTTAATAGTTTCATCTTACTTTTTTTTTTTTTTGAGATGGAGTTTCGCTCTTGTCACCCAGGCTGGAATGCAATGGCACGATTTCGGCTCACAGCAATCTCTGCCTCCCGGGTTCAAGCGATTTTCCTGCCTCAGCCTCCTGAGTAGTTGGGATTACAGGTGCCTGCCACTACACCTGGCTAATTTTTGTATTTTTAGTAGAGACAGGGTTTCACCATGTTGGCCAGTCTGGTCTTGAACTCCTGACCTTAGGTGATTCTACCTGCCTCAACCTCCTAAAGTGCTGGGATTATAGGTGTGAGTCATCTTGCATTTTGGAGGTTAAATATTTTGCTCCTTTTCATCTTTTCTCAGTATTTACTGTAGTTTTCCATATTAGTGTAAATAACCTCATCTATACCTAGAATCTTATAGGCCCAGAGAAGACAAAGAATCATTATGTTATTATGATTGTTTTATTTGTGATTGGTGACTTTGTTTTTTTAGATTATGATACTTTGGGGCCTAGTGCTTATTTGATCAGTCAGATTGCAAGTAACTTTTTTCTTTTTCTTCTTTTTTTTTTTTTTTGAGACAGAATCTTATTCTGTCGCCCAGGCTGGAGTGCAGTGGCACAGTCTCCACTCACTGCAAGCTCTGCCTCCCGGGTTCACGCCAATCTTCTGCCTCAGCCTCCTGAGTAGCTGGGACTACAGGTGCCTGCCACTACGCCCGGCTAATTTTTTTGTATTTTTAGTAGAGACAGGGTTTCACTGTGTTAGCCTGGATAGTCTCGATCTCCTGACCTCATGATCTGCCCGCCGTGGCCTCCCAAAGTGCTGGGATTACAGGCCTGAGCCACCAGGCCCGGCCAACTTTTTTCATCTCATTTAATTACCCTGTCAAAGAACTGGGCCTCTGTGACAGAAATAAAGAAAAGCTCTATTTTTATGGAAAGGGTAATACAATTTACATGTATTCTCTTACTATGTTTTAGTTTGCTTGGCTGCCAAAACAAAACACCACATACTGGGGGGCTTAAACAACAGAAATTTAGTTTCTTGCAGTTCTGGGAGCTAGAAATCTGAGATCAAGGTGTTGGCAGGTTTGGTTTCTTCTGAGGCCTCTTCCCTTTGGCTTGCAGATGGCTGCCCTCACACTGCCTTTTCAGAGGCCATTCCTCTGTGCATGCATGACCCTGATGTCTCTCTGTGTCCTACCTCCTCTTTTTTTTTCAGTTGATAATTTATTTTATTTTATTTTATTTTTATTTTTTGAGACAGAATCTCACTCTGTCACCCAGGCTGGAGTGCAGTGGCATGATCTCAGCTCACTGCATCCTTCGCCTCCCAGGTTCAAGCAATTCTTCTGCCTCAGCCTCCCGAGAGGCTGGGACTACAGGTGCATGCCACCACACCCAGCTAATTTTTGTATTTTTATTAGAGATGAGGTTTCACCATACTGGCCAAGCTGGTCTTAAACTCCTGACCTTGTAATCCACCTGCCTCGGCCTCCCAAAGTGCTGGGATTACAGGCATGAGCCACTGCACCTGACCCCTTTTTTTAATTTGTAATTTTAATTTTCATTTTTTCCCATAAGTTATTGGGGTACAGGTGGTATTTGGTTACATAAGTAAGTTCTTTTGTGGTGTTTTGTGAGATTTTGGTTCACCCATCAGCTGAGCAGTATACAGTGTACCATATTTGTTTATCCCTTGTCCCCCTCCCACTCTTCCCCGCAAGTCCCCAAAGTCCATTGTATCATTCTTATGCCTTTGCGTCCTCATAGCTTAGTTCCCACATATCAGTGAGAATATATGATGTTTGGTTTTCCATTCCCGAGTTACTTCATTTAGAATAATAGCCTCCAATCCCATCCAGGTCACTGCAAATGCCCTTAATTCATTCCTCTTTGTAGTATTCCATTGTGTATATATATATATACCACATTTTCTTTATCCACTCGTTGATTGATGGGCATTTTGGTTGGTTCCACGATTTTGCAATTGTGAATTGTGCTGCTATAAACATGAGTGTGCAAGTGTCTTTTTCGAATAATGACTTGTTTTCCTCTGGGTAGATACCAAGTAGTGGGATTGCTGGATCAAATGGTAGTTCTACTTTTAGTTCTTTAAGGAATCTCCACACTGTTTCCATAGTGGTTGTACTAGTTTACATTCCCACCAGCAGTGTAGAGGTGTTCCCTGATCACAGCATCCACATCAGTATCTATTGTTTTTTGACTTTTTGATTATGGCCATTCTTGCAGGAGTAAGGTGGTATTGCATTGTGCTTTTGATTTGCTTTTCCCTGATCACTAGTGATGTTGAGCATTTTTTTCATATATTTGTTGGCCATTTGTATATCTTCTTTTGAGAATTGTCTATTCATTTCCTTAGTCCACTTTTTGATGGGATTGTTTGTTTTTTTCTTACTGATTTGTTTGAGTTCATTGTAGATTCTGAATATTAGGCCTTTGTCAGATGTTTAGATTGTGAAGATTTTCTCCCACTCTCTGGGTTGTCTGTTTACTCTGCTGACTGTTCCTTTTGCTGTACAAAAGCTCCTTAGTTTAATTAGATCTCAGCTATTTATCTTTTTTTTTTTTTTTTTTGCATTTGCTTTTGGGTTCTTGGTCATGAAATCCTTGCCTAAGACAATGTCTAGAAGAGTTTTTCCAATGTTATCTTCTAGAATTTTGATAGCTTCAGGTCTTAGATTTAAGTCCTCAATCCATCCTAAGTTGGTTTTTTATAAGGTGATATGAGGATCCGGTTTCATTCTCTGCATATAGCTAGCCAATTATCCCAGCACCATTTGTTGAAAAGGGTGTCTTTTCCCCCACTTTTTGTTTTGTTTACTTTGTCGAAGATCAGTTGGCTGTAAGTATTTGGATTTATTTCTGGGTTCTCTATTCTGTTCCAGTGGTCTCTGTGCTTATTTTTATACCAGTACCATGCTGTTTTAGTGACTGTGGCTTTATAGTATAGTTGAAATCAGGTAGTGTGATGCCTCCAGATTTGTTCTTTTTGCTCAGTCTTGCTTTGGCTATGCAGGTTCTTTTTTGGTTTCATATAAATTTTAGAATTGTTTTTTCTAATTCTGTGAAGAATGATGGTGGTATTTTGATGGGGATTGAATTGAATTTGTAGATTGCTTTTGGCAGTATGGTCATTTTCACCATATTGATTCTACCTATCCATGAGCATGGGATGTGTTTCCAGTTGTTTGTGTTGTCTGTGATTTCTTTCAGCTGTGTTTTGTAGTTTTCCTTGTAGAGGTCTTTTGACTCCTTGGTTAGGTATATTCCTAAGTATTTTTTTTTTTGCAGCTATTGCAAAAAGGGTTGAGTTCTTGATTTGATTCTCTACTTGGTTGCTGTTGGTGTATAGAAAAACTATTGATTTTTGTACATTAATCTTGTGTTTGGAAATTTTGCTGAATTCTTTTATCAGTTCTAGGAGCTTTCTGGAGGAGTCTTTAGGGTTGTCAGGGTAAACAATCATATCATCAGCAAACAATGACAATTTGACTTCCTCTTTACTGATTTGGATGCCCTTTATTTCTTTCTTTTGTGATTGCTCTGGCTAGGACTTCCAGTACTGTGTTGAAGAGCAGTGGTGAGAGTGGGCATCCTTGTCTTGTTCCTGTTCTCAGAGGGACTGCTTTCAGTTTTTCCCCATTCAGTATTATGTTGGCTGTGGGTTTGTCATAGATGGCTTTTATTACATTAAGGAATGTCCCTTGTGTGCCAGTTTTGCTGAGAGTTCTAATCATAAAGCGATGCTGGATTTTGTCGAATGCTTTTTCTGCATCTATTGAGATGATCATGTGATTTTTGTTTTTAATTCTGTTTATGTGGTGTATCACATTTATTGACTTGCATATGTTAACGCATCCCTGCATCCCTGGTATGAAACCCACTTGATCATGGTGGATTATCTTTTTGATATGTTGTTAGATTCAGTTAACTGATATTTTGTTAAAGATTTTAACATCTGTATTCATCAAGGATATCAGTCTGTAGTTTTCTTTTTTGGTTATGTCCATCCCTGGTTTTGGTATTAGAATGATGCTGGCTTCATAGAATGAATTAGGGAGGGTTTCTTATTTCTTTAGCTTGTGGAATAGTGTCAAAAGGATTGGTACCAATTCTTCTTTCACTGTCTGGTAGAATTCTGCTGTGAATCCAGCTGGTCCTGGACTTTTTTTTGTTGGTAATTTTAAAATTACCATTTCAGCCTCGCTGCTTGTTGTTAGTCTGTTCAGGGATCTAATTCTCATGCTGTACTGACTGGGCTAGCTGGGTGCCTCAGGGTGTCTAATTTTTCCTGATTTAAGGTAGGAGGGTTATATTTTTCCAGGAATTTATCCATCTCTTCTAGGTTTTCTGGTTTATGTGTGTAAATGTAGTAGCCTTGAATGATCTTTTGTATTTCAGTGGTGTCAGTTGCAGTATCTCCTGTTTCCTAGTGAGGTGATTTGGATTTTCTCTCTTCTTTTCTTGGTTTATCTTGCTAATGGTCTATCAATTTTATTTATCTTTTCAAAGAACCAGCTTTTTCTTTCATTTGTCTTTTGTATTTTGTTGTTGTTTCAATTTCATTTAGTTCTGCTCTGATCTTGGTTATTTTCTTTCTTCTGCTGTGTTTAGGTTTGGTTTGTTCTTGTTTCTCTAGTTCCTTGAGGTGTGACCTTAGACTGTCAGTTTGTGCTCTTTCAGTCTTTTTGATGTAGGCATTTAGGTCTATGAACTTTCCTCTTAGCATCACCTTTGCTGTATCCCAGAGATTTTGATAGGTTGTGTCATTATTGTCATTCAGTTTGAAGAATTTTTAAATTTCCACCTTGATTTCTTTTTTGGCCCAGTGCTCATTTAGTAGCAGGTTATTTAATTTTCATGTATTTGCATGGTTTTGAAGGTTCCTTTTGGAGTTGATTTCCACTTTTATTCCACTGTGGTCTGAGAGAGTGCTTGATATAATTCCAGTTTTCTTAAATGTATCGAGGCTCATTTTATGGCCTATCATATAGTCTGTCTTGGAGAAAGTTCCATGTGCTATTGAATAAAATGTTTATTCTGCAGTTGTAGGACAAAATGCTCTGTATATATCTGTTAAGTCCATTTGTTCGAAGGTATAGTTTAAATCTATTGTTTCTTTGTTGACTTTCTGTCTTGATGACCTGTCTAGTGCTATCAGTGGAGTATTGAAGTCCCCTACTATTATTGTGTTGCTGTCTATCTCATTTCTTAGGCATTAGTAATTGTTTTATAAATTTGGGAGCTCCAGTGTTAGGTACATATATGTTTAGGATTGTGATATTTTCCTGTTGGACAGGGCCTTTTACCATTATGTAATGTCCCCTTTCGTCTCTTTTAACTGCTGTTGCTTTAAGATTTGTTTTATCTGATATAAGAATAGCTACCCCTGCTAGTTTTTGGTATCCATTTGCATGAAATGCCTTTTTCCACCCCTTTAAGTTAAGTGTGAGTCCTTATGTGTTAGATGAGTCTCCTGAAGGCAGCAGATATTTGGTTGGTGAGTTCTTATCTGTTTTGTGGTTCTGTGCCTCTTAAGTGGAGCATTTAGGCCATTTATATTCATTGTTAGTATTGAAATGTGAGGTACCCTTGCATTCATTGTACTCTTTGTTGCCTGAGTACTTTGTTTTTTTTGTTTTTGCTTTTTAACTTGTATTTTTGTTTTATAGGTCCTGTGTGATTTATGCTTTAAAGAGGTTCTACTTTGATGTGTTTCCAGGATTTGCTTCAAGATTTAGAGCTCTTTTTAGCAGTTCTTGTGGTGGTGGATTGGTAATGGTGAATTATCTCAGTATTTGTCTGAAAAAGACTATAATTTCCTTTATATATGACACCTACTTATATGATGCCTAGTTTCACTGGATACAAAATTCTTGGCTGACAATTGTTTTGTTTGAGGAGGCTGAAGATAGGGCCCCAGTCCCTTCCGCATTGTAGGGTTTCTGCTGAGAAATCTGCTGTTGATCTGATAGGATTTTCTTTATAGGTTACCTGGTCTTTTGCCTCACAGCTCTTAAGGTTCTTTCCTTCATCTTAACTTTTGATGATCGATGGCAATGTGCCTAGGTGATGATCCTTTTGCGATGAATTTCCCAGAGCTTCTTGTAGTTGGATGTCTAGGTCTCTAGCAAGGCCGGGGAAATTTTCCTTGATTATTCCCCCAAATATGTTTTCTAAGCTTCTTCCTCAGGAACACCGATTATTCTTCAGTTTGGTCGTTTAACATAATCCCAGACTTCTTGGAGGCTTTGTTCATATTTTCTTATTCTTTTTCTCTTTGTCTTTGTTGGATTGGGTTAATTCGAAGATCTTGTTTTTGAGCTCGGAATTTCTTTCTTCTACTTATTCAATTCATTGTTGAGACTTTCCAGAGCATTTCACATTTCTAAAAGTGTGTCTGAAGTTTCCTGACATTTTGACTGTTTTTTCTTTATGCTGTCTATTTCCTTGAATGTTTCTCCCTTCACTTCTTATATTGTTCTTTTGGATTTGCTTGCATTGGGCTTTGCCTTTCTCTGGTGCCTCCCTGATTAGCTTAATAACTAACCTCCTGAATTCTTTTTCAGGTAAATCAGGGATTTCTTCTTGTTCCGGATCCATTGCTGGTGAACTAGTGTGATTTTTTGGGGGAGTGTTAAAGAGCCGTGTTTAGTCACATTAACAGGGTTGTTTTTCTGGTTCCTTCTCATTTGGGTAGGCTCCGTCATACGGAAGGTCTAGGGCTGAAGGCTGTTGTTCAGATTCTTTTGTCCCACTGGGTGTTCCCTTGATGTAGTACTCTCCCCGTTTTCCTATGGATGTGGCTTCCTATGAGCAGAACTGCTGTGATGTCTCTCCTGGGTTCTAGCTACCCAGTGAGTCTACCTGGCCCCAGGCTGGTACTGGAGGTTGTCTGCACAGAGTCCTGTGATGTGAACTGTCTATGGGTCTCTTAGCTGTGGATACCAGTGCCTGTTCTGGTGGAGGTGGCGGGGCAGGGGGGTACAATGGAGTCCGTGAGGGTTCTTAGCTTTGGTGGTTTAATGCTCTATTTTTGTGCCGGTTGGCCTCCTGCTTGGAGGTGGTGCTTTCCAGAGAGCATCAACTGTAGTAATATGGAGAGGAACTGGTGGTGGGCGGGGCCTTAGACCTCCCAAGAGTATATGCCTTTTCCTTCAGCTACCAGGGTGGGTAGGGAAGGACCATCATGTAGGGGCAGGGCTAGGCCTGTCTGAGCTCAGAATCTCCTTGAGTGGGTCTTGCTGTAGCTGCTGTGGGGGATGGGGGTGAGATTCCCAATACCTCCTCTTCTTATAAAGAAACCAGTCACATTGCATTAGGGCCCACCCTAATGACCCTATTTTAACTAAATTACCTTTAAAAGCCCTATCGCTAAATATAGTCACCTTTTGAGGTACCAGGGTTAGGGCTTCAGCATAAGAATTTGAGGGAAGTGGGAGGCACACTTCACCATAATTCTATATATCACTTATGACAAGTTTTAAATGACAAAGTGAATGTTGAAGTAAATTTTTATGAATTATCAATGGTTATTATAAACTTTTATAACATTCTAAAGAACTTCAGCTGTAAATTATATGGGAGAGAATGTAGAGGATTGTAGATGGATTAGCACTAATTTTTTTTTTCCTGAGAAACTCAAACTCTATGACCTATTGCACAATTGAGTCTATTTGTATATAACATATAGTATTTTTCATAGGTATTAATAAAATATCAGTGTCAAGTCAAATATTTAAAAGAGTTGTTAACTGAAGAGAGATTAGAATTAAAGGCGTTAGAATTAAGATTAGTGGGCAAAAGATACAAAAACTTTGCTCCCTGACATTCATAACTGTCTGTAGATGGAATAGCAGACCTGATGATTGGCTAGTTCTTTGTGACTGAAGTTCTGAATTTTTTGTGCTGTTATAGAGTAAATTTATGTATTGTTGAGTGTGGTTCTGGAAGGTGATGATTTTTCAACTTGATTCTCTAAGTATACTGTGTGGGTTTTTGGCTTTAAAAAGGTTAAGAACTTCCCTTTACATAATGAAAACGCAACAAGTAAATATTATTTGTTAGTACTTTAAGATGTAGATTAATCATTTAAAAAGTCATTATGTTAAATATTCTGAGGACCATACTGTTATTTCTTTTCCTTCTCCCTCTAGTGGGCAGAAAATATTCTTAAAATATAGCATGGAATAATTTATTGCTATTGGGTATGCCATAATATACAGTCTCAGTCTCAGCTTTTTTGAAAACTAAAAATGTTAACATTTCAGAATCATTAAAGCAAACGCTTTACTCCTTTCTAGGCATAATAGTGGATCCTTGAATGTTGAAGATGTCCTTACCAGCTTTGACAATACAGGAAATGTTTGTGAGTTATACATTCACTGTATAGAAATATATTTAGTGTTTTACAAAGTGAATTTATAGTTGATGTTTTCTTCTCACTAATATTTATTATACTCACTAAATGTATGCATGTATGTATATATAATAGAAAGTTTTACTGTCTTTAGCTGAAAAATAAGCCTTGTATAAGGTACACCGACAAAATGGGATACTGCAGTTTCTACACTTTGCAGGTGTGTGTGTGTGGGGGGGGAGGTGGGGGAGGGAGAGAGAGAGGGAGAGAGAATGTAGGTCAGAAAGAACACTGGACACTGAAGTACTGTCCCTTTTATTTTTGTTTCCATTTTGACCTCAGTTAATTCAGTAGTGGGGCTGTTTCTTCCTTCTTTGCTTTGTTTTGGGTGATTTCTTTGCCATTCCCTGCTTCTTTACTTTCACTGTAGAATAAACCCAGAACATATTTTTCTTGATGCTACTATACATTAATACCAGAGTGTTTTTGTTTGATGCAGTATTACAATATTATAGAATATATTGCCTTTTCATCCAAGCTTCTGATTAAGTGGTGATAGATTTGTCCACTGAGAAAATCACTTAAATATTTCTTATAATTCTTGTAATTAATTTCATGTGATGAAAGAAATCAGCCAAGAATACCTTTGTGTCACTGAGTTAAACAGCATACCATCATAGGAGCTATGGACTTTGTATGTTTTTTGTATAGGACATTTCTCTTAAGATAGTGAATTGTCAATGAAATATGAGCATTTTAAATGTAAAAATAGTACTCATACTCTTTCTCAAAGAAAATATCAGTACTGTTAACTATTGTCTGAATTTAGGTAGTGTCTTTTGCTTAACAATACAGCTTTATCAAATGAATAGATTTGTTTGATAAAATAGATTTGTTTGAATAGAATTATGTTCAGTAATACTCAGACAACACTTTTGTTCTTATGTCCACATTATGATAAGCTTTTGATTTTATAGAAAAATATTTGTGGTTCACTAAGGAATCTATAAATGTCCTTAAATTATCCTAAATACCTAAAATAATGTAGGTTTCTTTTTTGTGGATAGTGACAGATGTACCTTTTAGTTTCTTTCTTCTTTTTTTTTTTTTTAATTTTCCAAACACCAACTTGAACCCAAATGCCTTTTACTTTCTCCATGTTGGCATTTAGTGAATTCTTTCCCACTTAGGCATATCTCATGTTTTTATTAGGTCTAGGCAAGGACTGGGCAAAGCATACCAATGATGGTTGAGGATACATACTCTTTTAGTTCTGGGGTAATGTTAAATATCATTAAGTCAGGCTTACACATATGTAATTTCAGAAAATGATTCTAGAATGTTAAATGTGGAATTTTTGATTCAGTAATGTAAAAGTCAAGTATTGTTCCCAGTTGATTCAGTATGAAATAGGGCCACTAGCTGGCAGCATTATGTAAAATAAAAATAATTTCCTAAAGGCATCAATTATTATTTTAGGCATGAATAACTGTCTTATCCTTCTCTAACATTTTTTCCCATCAACTTGTTCCATACCCCGTGTTGTTGTTGCATGAACAAACGGAAAGATTGCATATTCAGGGTGTTTTTTCACTGTTGTCTGTTGTTTGGTAGAAAGGTTTAAGACTATGGAATGATACTCACCTGCGTTTGACTTCTGGCTCTGAAATTCATCTTGAGCAATTTGTATCATCTCTATGAACCTCAACTGTTTTCATCTCTTAGGAGTGGCTATATTATAAAGAAAGTACATACATACTGCATGGCTCAGAGTTGATATTCGATAAATGGAAGTTATTAATTATTACTGGCGATGAGTACCTATATAACCTCTTTTGGTTTTTTCCTAATAAAGAAGATAATATTATTAGGATTATTCTGTCTTATACTATTTTAATTGAACTAACAGGGCAGAAAAATTAGGTAAAATTAGCGAAATAGCTGTTTATTAAAATGCCTCGTTATAAATATTGTCTTAAAAACCTGAATATATTGCTAAGTGATAGAAGTGGTGACAAAAATAAGACCTCTTAAAATATGTTGTTTTGTGTACCTTTTATGTTTACTCTTTTTATTTTAACAGAAAAATCTATGTAGATGTTTCATTTAATGATAAATTGGTAAAGTCCTGTTCCAATAAAGTAAATATTGATTATGACTTTTATATAATCTTGGATGTAAAGTAACCACGGACTGGAAAAGTGATTTTTCACTTGATGCCTCAAAAATTTGATTTTATTATGCCAATAGTGATATTGAGTTTGTGACTGGAAAACCCAGCAGAGGGCGCCACAATCATAATTCTTTGTCATAGCCCAATATAATTAGGATAAATAGCTCAAATAATAACCCTAAGCTTTTACCATGTAGGCATATAAAGATGTGTCTAAACATTTCTATTTTATTCATTTATAATATATTTAATATATTCAGTCTTTCAAAAATACAAAAAAATAGATTTTTCCTGGCTGATTGTTTAGTTTAATTTTTTAAAATATCAGTTTAATTTTTCTACTTCTAGATTTAAATAAAGAAGTACTTTTGATAGCGAAAGTTCCATACAAGAGTATCAGTTCGTAAATCACCACCATGGTAGTATGTTAAAGGACAATTAGAATGAGGAAAAAAGTTTCTAATAGATGAGAGAACCAATAGATAGAATTATCTATTTATTTTAGGAATTTGTTTCTAGGTTAATAGTGCTTCCTAGTAATAGAAAAAACAGCTTAATTAAAACATTTTCTAGTCACAAAAACCTGATATGTGTAGATACAGTAAAAAAAAAGGTATGGTCATGGTTTAGTAGAACCATTAATTTCAATTTTAAGTTCATTTTGAATATCAGGGAGTGATTGTATTCATTGCAAATTTTCAGAGATGAAAGGATCAGTCTTACCTTCTGAATTGGTTTATGCTGTAAGTGAAAAGACATGGAAAATTCTCTTTAATTTTGGAAAATAAATGAAACCTCTAGATAACTTATTTCCTATTAGAAAAGATAATTTTTTTGTATATACTTTTTTTGTTTAGAAGTCTTGTGATTTTAAATGTATGAACTGCAAAGTGTTTTATATTTTTGTGGTAACTTTTCATTGCTTGAATTTCTTCGAATGTTATGGAAAGAAATTAAGAGGAATCTCATACAGAATGAATCACGTCTGCGTATTGATTTATTGCCGTGTGATATACGACCCAACCTTCTTTTTATATATTTATATTTACTATGGTGGAAAACAAACCATTTTGAAAGTGCTTACCTTTAACTAGGAATAGGTATGTATATTTAATTATTTGGTTTCTACTACTTGAGAACCTACTTTCTTTTGAGATATCAAAGCTTCTTGGTCAGGAGGTTGTGTCTACTATTGATTCATTGTGCCTAGAAAGACATGCTGGCAAGCTACCTAGGGAAAAGTATAGGATGACATCTTTCACCTCAGATGAGGTACTGGCTGCTTCTGTGTTTCCTTTGATATGTTGCTCAGATACCTTGGGTAATGAGGGAGTGCTCTATAAGCATTGTAGCAGATTTCTTGCTTCTGCTTTTTCTGTGGGCAGAAAAAGCTAGACTCCTTTCTAGCTTGTCCTCTGACCTCTGGTCAAAGAAGCTGCACCATGCTGTCTCTTCCAAAATCATTTTCCTCTTCTCCAAAGTCATTTCTTTCCACTACTGAAAGGAATTTTTAAAAATGTAGTTTTCAGTGTTTACTTGATCCAAATTTGGATATCATAGTATCTAATATAACTATTTGTTGTTTATAACATCTCTTCTTATGCTTGGGTCTGTAATAGATTTATTGGGACATTTTTAGCACATCATCCTTTGTTGAGTAGTATGAACAGAAGTGTTAGTACTTCGTATAATTTATTATAAACTATGTACAATATAATGTATATAATCCTTTAAAGGATAGGAGGTGAGCAGTTATATCATTTCAATAATATCATTGTGAAGCAGGATTCCTGGCAAATGTTGCAGCTTAAGTCTGGGGGATGTATTGGTAAAACTTCTCTACTATTCTTTGAAAAATTTTTTTTTTCTTGGTTGAGCTCCATGACAGGACCCTGTGGTAGTTGGTGTTGCATTATCTCCTGGAGGAATTTGTAGACCCTCTGCCATATATACTCATACATGTGACAATGGTGATTTTTTTTTCCCTAGTGAATTCTAAGACTGACCAGGGTTTTTTTTTTTTTTTTTTTTTTTTAATGGAGTTTCACTCTTGTCCCCCAGGCTGGAGTGCAATGGTGCAATCTTGGCTCACTGCAACCTCTGCCTCCCAGGTTCAAGTGATTCTCCTGCCTCAGCCTCCCGAGTAGCTGGGATTACAGGCGCCTGCCACCATGTCCAGCTAATTTTTATCTTTTTAATAGAGACGGTGTTTCACCGTGTTGGCCAGGCTGGTCTCGAACTGCTGACCTCAGGTGATTTACCCGCCACAGCCTCCCAAAGTGCTGGAATTATATGCAAGAGCCACTATGCCTGACTTGACCAGGATTTTTAATGCACACAGCTATAGACTTTGCTTCCTAGTGGTCTGCTAGCAGGATCTGTTTGTCTGTTTGTGATGTATCTAAAACTGATCTCTTCTGGGGTGGTAATCAGTTATTATTGAAAGAAAGACTCATTAAAATAAAAGTCAGGTGTGGTGGTATGTTCCTGTAGTCTCAGCTACTCAGAAGGCTAAGGCTGGATGATTGCTTGAGCCCAAGAATTTGAGGCAAGCCTGGGCAATATAGCAAGACATTTCCTGTAAAAAAAGAAAATCAAATATTTATCTTCCTGGTTTTTCTAGAGGAAAAAAATTATGTGTTTTCACTTTTTACTTGTATTTAGGAAACCAAAGGTAATAGTTTCTTTGGAAATATGGTCTAAATTTTTAGTTTTTCTGTTTCATTGTTGTTATGTTATAAAGTTAGGGTTTGGAATGTTGGTGAAATTATCAAAGCTTCAAAAATGTCAGCTTGGATTTTAGAATGATATTCTTATTCAAATAAAGATGTCTATATATGTAATGTATATGTATGTATATATGTATATGTAGCTATATATTGCATAAATGTAGCATATGTGTATACATATGCATGTATACATATATGTAGTATATGTGTATACATGTACATATGCAGATATATAATGCATCTATGTAGTATATGTGTATACATATGCATTATATATCTATATATATGCATTGTATATTTATATTTATATACAGATATATACATATACACAGTACAGTAGTTTGATTAAAAAATGAAAAAGTTGGGCTTTTATGGGTCATTGCTCTGTTTTTAATTTAGAGTGGTTATGGAAGGTACCTGGGATATGAAGTTCAGGTTTTAGCTCTGCTGGTTATTAGCTGTGTAATTGTAGACAAGTCTTTGTACAAGTCTTAACTCCTTATGTAAAATTGAATAGGAAACAATAAGTACTTTATAGTGAGGTGAACATAATATTAGATAATGTGAAAGTACAAAGTAAACTGTAAATAGTATTCGTATTTTTTATGGTTAGTAATATCATCTGCCTCATTCTTGAATTTTTTCAGTACTGTTGTTATTCAAAATAATACAAGATAGAAGGTATTTTTGGTATGTGCCATTCTGTTTTAATATCGCACATTATTTTGTTATTTGAAAACATTGTAAAGCTACACAATTAAAATAGTGTGGCATTATTGTAGAAATACACATATAAATCAATGTTTTAGAATAAAGGGTTCACAAAGACCTAAATATATGTGACTTAACATATGATGAAGATACAATTTTAGTAAGAGAGGAAAGGATGGATTCTTCAATAAATAGTATTGGGACCATTGCCTAGGAATTTAGAAAACTAATAAAGCTGACTCCCTCCTATATACTATATGCCAAAATAAATTTAATATGGATTAAGTATTTAATTAAAAATCATAACACTCTTAGATATTTCAGATGAATAATTTTAATATATTGAAATCAAGAAGGTCCTTCTAAGTGTGAGTCAAACACTGTGAATTTAAAGATTAATAGATTGACTAATTTAAGATTTAAACACCCTTTATTCAAAAAGCAGCATCAAAAAAATTGAAATACAAATTACACACTGGCAATTGTTATTTATGACATATATTCAGATGAAGATGTATTTTCTTTATTTTATAAAGAGCTCTCACAAATCCATAATAAAAAGACAATCTGAAAACCTGTAAGACAGAGAAAAATATAGCCAAAAATTTAAGAAGAGGTATTTCACAAGAGAAATAGCAATGTTCTATATGTACATCAAATGCTTATTTTACTAGGAATTGAGGGAATGAATTTTAAAAGTGAGATAGTTTTTGTTTATCAGGTTGGCAAAGATGAAAGAAGTTAAGCAGTAATCAGTAAATTGTAGGGAACTGGGTATTCTCATACACTATTGGTGGAGGAGGGGAGGTAAATTAATTCTACTTTTCCAGTGGCAGTCTGATTGTATCTTTCATAATTTTAAATATCCATATCTTTCAACTAATGATTACCTTTCTAAAAAAAAAAAAAAAAAAAAAAAGAAACCAGGATGGGAACTGTGGCTCACACCTGTAATCCCAGCAGTTTGGGAAGCCAAGGTGGGTGGCTCACTTGAGGCCAGGAGTTCGAGACCAGCCTGGCCAACATAGTGAAACCCTGTCTCTACCAAAAATGCAAAATTTAGCCAGGCTTGGTGGCAGGCATTTGTAATTCCAGCTACTCTGGAGGCTGAGGCAGGAGAATTGCTTGAACCCAGGAGGCGGAGGTTGCAGTGAGCTGAGATCATGCCACTGCACTCCAGCTTGGGCAACAGAGTGAGACGTGTCAAAAAACAAACAAACAAAAAAACCATGGCAAAACCCCATCTCTACTAAAAATTACAAAAATTAGCCGGGCGTGGTGGCAGGCGCCTGTAATCCCAGCTACTGGGAAGGCTGAGGCAGGGAGAATCGCTTGAACCCGGGAGGGATTGGCATGTATTCCTTTTATAACTAGAAAAAATAATGATATTTTCATTTGAAAAACTACTCTTTAACTTCCAAACTGAGTATTTTTTTTTTTTTTTGACCGAAAGCTATGATACAATCTCAAATTGCTTAGGACAGCATTGTGAAAAAAAGGAGCAGTTCATTTTAGCAGTGAAAAAGTGTACAATATTGCCTGGGCATGGTGGCTCACGCCTGTAATCCCAGCACTTTGGGAGGCCAAGGTGGGTGGATCACAAGGTCAGGAGATCGAGACCATCCTGGCCAACATGGTGAAACGCTGTCTCTACTAAAAATACAAAAATTAGCTGGGCGTGGTGGCATGTGGCTGTAGTCTGAGCTACTCAGGAGGCTGAGGCAGTAGAATCGCTTGAACCCAAGAGGCGAAGGTTGCAGTCAGCCGAGATTGCGCCACTGCCCTTCAGCCTGGGCGACAGAGTGAGACTCCATCTCAAAAAAAAAAAAAAAAAAGAAAAGAAAAAGTGTACAATATTTTGTTTTAAAATAATACTTTTTTTGAAGGAGCTCACAGCATGTTAGATGTTAATGTATTAGTCCCCCATTACACGTTCAGAGATCAAATCAGTTTAACCCTTTTTTAGGTTGGGAAAGTACAAAGAGGTTAAAGTCAGTCAGTGGCAGAATATTGAGCTTTGGGCATAGAAAATGTATAAGTTGTGTTACAAAATAAATATTTAAGGTTATCAATGTGTTATGTGGTTAGAACACATGGGTAATGATCAGCAGCCCTGAGATTATAGGGGACCTGAAAGCCAGTGGAGTGCTGATGGTATGCAGCCTAGCACTGGATTCTTAGTCCCTCTTTAGCATCGTAATGTACATGTAGTCTTTGATTCTTAGTCTGTGTTAGAATTTTTGGAGGTTGGCTTCGGTTGCTAGATGGTAGTTTCCCTAGCCATGTGTCTCCAACTTCTTAGCTCCACAGTTGTCAGGACAGTTTTTTCTTTTGGCTCAAAATTGGGTAAGCATGCCCCTAATTCATAAACAGAGCCCTACACATTTGTTATCAATTACCAGAGAAGGAAAAAGAAGTCTCTTTTTAATGTATTTTAAAAATTTCTATTTGAAATAAGAAACCGCAGAATTGGAATGATTCTTTGACAGTAGAACTTGGTAGTATCATGGGAACCGACTGAAATAAACCCTATAATCCTTTGTAGATTCATATGCCTTAATCAGTGCAATAATATAGAGAGGTAGCTCATGTCTTTGTCATAAACCTGCTAGTTTCTCCCTCCTTTAAATATCTAAAGGGATGTTTCTAATTTAGGTACTTCCAAGTTTTAGCACAAGATATGTCAAGAAAGTCTTTTTATTTTTCCCCTGAGCAAATACTGAGTAGTTTTCCTTTGTCTGTCTTTTAAATAGCTACCATTACTTTTGCATCCTTTACAGTATTTGTCAGGAACTTTGTAAGTACTGTCCCGTTTAATAATCTTAACGACTTTACAAGGGGTGAGGAAACTGATGTCCAGAACAAGGTAATTTGCTTAAAGATTTAGTAGGTGGTGGCACAGGAATTTAACTATTCTACTTTATTTCTTAAAGGCTACATTTCTCCAAAATGGCGAGAAATGAATTTTAAAAGTTTGTGATGGGAATTGAAACTGAAAGTGGTAACTTGAAGGGCTAGAAAATAACTTTGGCAAATGGAATTCTGTGCAGCAGATTGTGTCTCAGAGGAGACTGATTAAAGGTCAAGAAAAATGGGCTCTCCAGGGTTTCTGCAAGGTAGTTGACAATCTAATGGAGTGGGGATTTGGGGAGTGTGGATAAGGGACAAAGAATGCATTTTCTTTTAATAGTCTTAAACCAAATGCAGGCTTTGTTTTACTTCAGTTTCTTTCTTTTTTCTTTTTCTTTTCTTTTCTTTTTTTTTTTTTTTTTGAGAAGTGCTGATTTTTGTAACGGTCATACAATAGTAAAAACAAGTTATGTTTTAACATAGCTCCTTCTCTAAGGTACTTCTGAAGCTTATGGCTATATATTTTAAAAGTGCTTACATAAACATAAATCATGCAAAGAGCTCAACTAAAAGGATGTTTTTGATTTTAACAAAGTTGTTTGGATTGTGGATAGCCTTTCCACAGAGAATTGTTATATTTGACATTTGTATGAACTGCGTATATTGCACTACTCTTGTTAATGCTTGATAAGAACAAAATATTTGATGATTGAATGAATTTAGTGTTTGTGTGTATATACTCCATGTTAAAAAAATTTTTCTCTTCTCTGAACTTTTACTCTCCACTCAGCCCTCAGTCTGAATATTTTCATTATATTCTGGGAGGTGGGAACAGTTTGCAGGAAGGAATAAGGAAAAGTTTCCAGTCATTCTGTGTGTATGAGATTGAAAAGGTGCATGTTTTGTGTAATTATAGATATGCCACATGCTCACAATCTGCTTGTCCTAGTATGCTGGATCAGGTGTAGTCTTTGCTGCAGATGGTAAATTCATAGTTTGTCTTAAGCCTTTGCCCTTCTAGGGTTTTGAAGATCAGACTTCTGTATCACTTAATTTCTGGTTGATTTTCTACAAAAAAGTATTGTTTTTAATTGTGTGATAGTCAAACACAGACAAATAATATTTTGGTTAATCCTGGACTTTGTTTTTATTTTAATACTTGGTGACTTAATCAGAATTCAGTGGGGATTGACTGGACTGCCATTAGATACAAGTAAGAAATGATATGTGTGGGATGAAAACCACAAGTTCTCCTCTGCTTGTGCCTATCCTCTGAATTTCTTTAAAAGAGAAATTAATGTAACAAGAAATTTGTTGGGGGAGGGGGCATTGATTCTTATTGCCCTCTTTGATCTTTCTCTTATTTCCCACAGATTTGTTTACATTTCCCTTTTCTCCCTCTCTCATCTACTGCCATCTCACATTGCTGCTGGTTTTCTACACCTCTTAAATACAAAATAATCTAGAAAAAAAAAAGCTAAGAAAAAATTCTAACTCTTGTATCCATCATGAGAAAACTCTTCTCTTCCATTTTACCCCCTTTCCTTCTGATTTTGTCATGATAGAACTGAGGAACATGGCTGTCAAGGTAGGATTTTTCTTGCAGGAGGTGAGCCTGGGGTAGGTAGACTGGAAGAAGAAGAGACAGAAACAGACCAGGTTCTTTTAGTTAGGGTGACTGTACAGCCTTGTTTGCCTCCGGTGGTCGCAGTTGTTCTTATCATAATTATTAACAGTGCTTACTTTCACTCCCAAAAGTGCTCTGATTTGGATGATAAATTATATGTATATGTTTAGAAGACAAGGAAAGAGAAAGATTGGAAGCTTAATTATTTATAGTCATTTATAACTCTTTATCCCAGCATAGTACCTTTCACAAAGCCTGACCCAAGTGGTATTCAGTAAGTATGCATTGATTCATTTGAATCCCAAGTCATACCCAAACAAATCTGTTCATTCTACACAAGTGTATTTATATTTGATATGTTAATATATTCTGTATAATGGAGAGGTAAATCTAAGTTTCAATTTTAGAGGACATATACCACAAGCCCTATAAACTAATAGAAACTGAGTTCAGAACACATACATTTTTTATTTAGGTAATACAATAATTTTTAAAAAATTACAACCAGGATTTAAAAATCAGAAATATTCACATAAAAACATCGATTTTTCAGTTTCTTTTAGAGAAAAAAAAATGATCTAGTGGCCTGAGTCTGAGCTCACATGGTAATTATTATATGGAATGAGCAGGATCTTTATTTTGCCTTGGCACTCACTGCTCTACCCATGGACATTCAGATTTGCAATCGCTGATGCATATTGTATATTTGGAAGCATTTAAGATGTTAAACTTTGTATATTTAGTTATCTACTTAAGATGAGCCAATTCTCATTAGTCATGTTGTTTATCAAAGCTATTTAAATGAAATACTTAAAAATTCTTTTGGTGATAAGCCTTTTTAAAAAATTCAACGGGTTGATCATTAATCTTTGGGAAATATTTTTTTCCCATACCGTCCATGAATGGCAACAGCTATTAACAAATATTTATATTATTTAATAAAAAATAAGCTAACACTATCTTAAATATTTTTCAACAGCCAGTATCTTCGAGAAAGCGTATTTTTGAACATACTCATTTGAGTTAAAATTGTGAAATGCATTTAAAAATGGAAACTGAAAGTAGAACTACTGAAGAAATTTTAAATATTTGTGAGTACATGTATGTGTGTATGTGCATGTATACTTATGTGTGTATATATATGTATGTACATAAAATACATAGTTAACTTGATCTTCATTTGGTTCTTGTTTATTTATAGATTGGAACAGAAAGAGCAATCTCAACAAGTGTTTATTAAGTTCTATTATGTGCTGTCCTGCATTTTCAATTCTCAAATGATTTATCAACTTTGAAGTACAAAGGAGTAAAACATTCTTTCTACACATGTTGAAGAAACTACTGCATGTTAAATTTGGATAAATATCTCAGTATCTGATGCATCCAGGTACTTGGATGATTTCTGTGGACTATATCTGACTTCTCACCAGCAAACATGTTTTAAAAATAATACAAAGACCGGGCGCAGTGGCTCACGCCTGTAATCTCAGCACTTTGGGAGGCTGAGGCGGGTGGATCGCCTGAGGTCAGGAGTTTGAGACCAGCCTGGCCAACATGGTGAAACTCCGTCTCTACTAAAAATAGAAAAATTAGCCAGGCATGGTGGCGGATGCCTGTAGTCTCAGCTACTCAAGAGGCTGAGGCAGGAGAATCTATTGAACCCGGGAGGCGGAGGTTGCAGTGAGCTGAGATTGCATCACTGCACTCCAGACTGGGTGACAGAGAGAGACTCTGTCTCAAAAAAAAAAAAAATTAAAATAGCTACATTGCTTCACCAATGAAGAATTTACCCTGCTAACAATTTTTAGAATTTTGGCAAAAAAAAAATGGCTTGACTAACTACATTAAATATGAATTTAATGGCATGAACATATTGCCTCAGGACATGATTTTATTTGTACATTTTTAAGGTTTAATATATTTTCAGTTAAAATTATCTATATGTAGATCAATTTCTTGCTCTTGGAGTCTTTTCTGAAGCCTTCTGACCTCTTCCAGTTTGACCTCTACACCTGCAACAAACATCTTGACATCTTCCTTCACTATCATCTTGAGGATTCATTTCATTTCTTTTGTTTTGTATCTCGTTCTAAATTCCATGGCTTCCTTTTAGTTTACTCTGTTGTTTTGGAGGATTATAAACTCCAATAGCTTCCTGAGAAAGTAAGGGGAAGTAATTTTTTGAGAACTTGTGATACTTTGGTTGGATATTAAATGATAGAATTTAAAACAATTTCC
The DNA here is from genome assembly GCF_028885625.2 of Pongo pygmaeus. NCBI lineage: Eukaryota > Metazoa > Chordata > Mammalia > Primates > Hominidae > Pongo > Pongo pygmaeus. Next base: position 89,321,906 of record NC_072385.2, on the reverse strand, counting down.
CCTTCAAAGTTTTACAGTAATGTGTCATAGCTTCTAGAGTTGCATTTGAGTAGTCCAATGCTATTCTAACTTATCATTTTTATGAAACTTGTTAATTCTCTGTTGATTGAATCTTCTGTTATTCCCATTATTCCAATATTTTATGATAAAATATCTTTGTGTGGCTGTATTTTCAAACATTGTGTTGGACATTTCTTGGAATTTTCAAACATTGTGTTGGACATTTCTTGGGCACTTTCAGTTTAGAAAGTCGTATTTTTCAGTCTGGAAAATTTTTTTGAATTACTCTTTTAATGACTTTCTTCCCTCTGTTTTCTCTGTTTCTTTCAGAAACTTCCATTTTTTGAATATTGTACATCCTGGACAGTTCTCTAATTATCTTTTCATCTTTTGTTTTGCATTTTTTTTTTACTTTTTCTTTACTGTCTTTTAACCTTTCTGTTGAGTTTTTTATTTCTATTTTTATGCTTTTTAATGTCCAAAGTTCTTTTTCTCTTTTCTTAGATTTTTCCCCCATAGCGTTCTTTTCATATTTCTTAATTGCCTTTCTTGCTTTTTTTGAAGATATTACTGAAAGTTTTTTTTTTTCTGTCTTTATAGTCTTTGTTTCCTATAAATAGCTTCTTCTGTTTCTTTTCTTTGGTCTCTGTCTGTTACAGTAGAAGCTTTCATTACATTTCTGATGATCCTTAAGAGATGTATACTGCAAAACTGATTGGAAGGGTCACTGATATTATAGTTTCCTCTGTGGGATAATCTGGTTGGGTTGTTTCTTAGGGAACCCTGGATGTCCATATGGTGTTTCCCTTGAGCTGGCCAGTTTATCAGAGAAAACACTTTTGAGTTTGCTGCTTTGGGCAGTATGTATACCTTAGCAGCTAGCATTTTGGAAGATGGATAGGAAGAAGAGTCCTCAGTTACTCAACCCCCTGATTCAGTTACTCAACCCCCAGTTAAAAAGTATTTTACCTTCCCTACCACCACCCTCCTTGAGCTGCATGAATGCCCTCCAGTCTGGAGAGACTAGACCCGAAGACGTCTGACAGGATGGAGCAGGGGTAGTTGCACATATCTTTGGAATAAGAGATGAGATTTCAAGATCTAATTGTTTCGTAAGTAGATTTTCAAGAAATTCTTCTTTGTTTAGTCCATCCTTATCTGTACTCACAGACATGTAACTCCGGTTGCTTCTTAGCTTCTCACCACTGCTGATGTAAGATTCAGCTTTTTGTGCCTTTACGAACCTTCATTTTATTTTTAAATGTACTTACTTTTATTTTAGGTGGGGTATCAGGAAGAGAGGGAAGCTAATAGGTAGATTCACTCTAACATCTTTAGCTACCATCTTTAACACATACACACATTTATGCACTCATGTACATTAATTTCACATAAATGCCATAACCACTTAAAAATAAGGTAATCAAATTTTTAATACTTCATTTAATTAGACTACATATGGTTCTTGTCAAATCTACACTAGAACAGCATTTCCAGTTTACGTGTATTGAGATAAATCACCAAGGCTTTGCATAAATTTTAGAAATTCTTTCTTCCCTAATTTCTTCAGCCTTCAAGATTCAACTCAGATGTCACCTATAAAGCTTTTCCTGACTCTCCTAAGTTACAGTTTATTGGTCCTTTCTGTGTTTACCTATAGACTTTTTAATTTAATATACCATTAAAACATATCACATTGTGTTATAACTATGTCTAAATCACTTACCAGACTGTAAGCTTCCAGAAGGCAGGAGTGATGTTTTGTTTGTACAGTGCCTGGCATATAATGAATACTCAATATATGCTTTGTGGATTAGTGAACTTATTATTTAAAAAAGGAAACCACACTTTAAGTAAATAAATTAGGATATGATTATTTTAGAAAATATTCACTATACAAAATAATTTACAATGCATTTAAAATTTCGTTACATGGCTTTTTTTCCCCTCCAGGAACATGTTCATATTAGTGTCACTTTTGCATATGTGTGTACATATGTATGCATTTTGCATTGGTCTTCTTTAGTAGGTATGTTACTTGTCTTTTAAAAGACATACATGTTATTTTGTTACATATTGGTGATATTTTCCCCTCCAGATATCTTTTGCTAGGAGAGCACTAAGTTGCAATTCATCTAGTTTTTTGATCAGTGCAATATATTTTAAGCAACTAGTTCAAAAATACATTCAAATAGCATGCCCTATTCCTCATGAATTGCTATTTCTTTGCTTAAATTTCCCACTCAGACCACCAGCAATCCCTTAAGTACTTTTCCTACCAGCTAATGCTAGCTTTTAAAAATCTACTTAATGTTTCTCTTTTCTTTCTCTTTGTTGCCTCTGTCACTTAATATACCTGTGTGCCTGCCTGATATTGTTCCTTCTCAAGGTCTTTTTATGCTTTTAGGACGATCTTTCCTAGTTTCTTTTTCTACTATCTTAGATGCTTTGATTCTGCTGTTTCTCCATTGTAAAGAGCTTAGTGGAAAGAGGAAGCGAATATTAAGAGTGTCTTTTTAAAAAAAGTTGTTATGTATAATATTAAAGAGAATATAAATGCTGGTGGTTACTATATAACTAGTGCTCCAAAAAGGATTTTGATAAACTTTTAGAGTCTTTCATGGAGTCAGAAATACTAAAACGTGTTGTGTTTAAATTTCTTAGATAAGGGGAAAAGGGAGCATTGAAATTGGGCAATTGTAAAAAATGAATGATAGATAAATGGGAGTTCATTATTTTCTATTCTCTATGTTTTTGTGCATATTAAAATCTATCTAAATACAAGGTTTAAAAGAGGTTAAGTATCATTTTTCATTTCTTTTGACCCAATAATCCCACTTTTGGGTGTCAGTCCTCTAGCTCATAAAGACATATGAGCAAGGATGTTAAATATAGCACTGTTTGGATTGGAAAGGAACATAACTTGAAAACAGTCTGACAGCTGTACTTCCATTACTAATGGAATTGTTGGATAAATTATAGTGTGTCCATACAATGGATTATTATATAGCAATCAAAAAGAATGGATTGAGTTATATGCTATATTCTGGAGGGATGTCCACGATGTATTTTTAGGTGTTGAGTAATGCATAAAATGTAATTTCATTTTAATAAAAAGAAACTATGAATATTGCAAAAAGCTGTGAAGGCATATATACCAATTTATCAAAGTTACTTATTTTAGGAAATTGGAACTTGAAGGAATGGGGTAGAAGAAAAATTAACTTTATCTCTATTAATCTTTGTACTTAATTTGTTTCAAGTATGTGTTACTTTTGGGGAAAACGTAATGAAGATTTGAAAAAAACGTAAAAATAAAATATTTTAAAAATGAATGTCAACTCATCCAAGATAATAATAACTCATTTTTATAGCTGTAAAGAGACACAGAAAGTGATATGCATAAGAAACTAAATGATGAATTAGATCATAATTTGCCTTTGGAAAGAAACATAGATGAATTGATAGCTCATGCCTATGAACTATATATTGAACTCTGTTTCTATTCCCAAACTTCTAATAGAAATTGCTGGGTAATAATTACAAAGAAGACTTTGGCCTTTTATATATTAATTCAGTATTCTCCTAAAATCTGTGCCTAACTTTAAGCCTTTTTGTTATGGTAACTGAACCAATCAATTTCATAGTTAAAGATGCCCCATTTTCAATAGACCATATTTAACTTGGAACCAAGGGTATCTAGTTATATCAGTTAGGATTCTTTGGTTGTGAGCAACAGAAACTGAGTCTGGCCAACTTAGACAAAAAGAAATGTATTGGAAAGATACTAAGCAGGTAATAGAATTCATGTTTCACCTGACAGTTGGGCATTTCATTTTGTGTTTTAGTATGCCTCTAATTATATTCTCTGCTTTCAATTACAGCATTGCTCCAAATGTTCCTAACCAAATGCCTTTGTCATTTTGCCTTAAGTCTTTTTTTTTTTATTACCATTTTTTAAAAGGGAAATTTATGTAACATCTATTGTTCAAATTGTGCCCTAGTAAATGATGAGTTTGGAGTTACAATATGTTTGATTTATTATAAGAGATATTCCTATTCAGATACTTACAGATAGTTTCAACCTACATATTTTATTTTAGAATTGTCACCCTTGAGTTTCTCTTTAATACCACCCCAGTGTCTTTGTGTGTGTTTAGCACATTTGTTTTGTTTATCTTTTTTGTTGTTGTTGTCTTATTGGTAAGTTTTCTGGGGAGATTAATTATAAAATGTTTATTAACATTAAATTATTATTATTTTTGAGACAAGGTCTCACTCTGTTGCCCAGGCTGGAATGCAGTGGCACCATCATGGCCTACTGCATCTGCAACTTCCTGGACCCAGGTGATCCTCCCACCTCAGCCTGCCAAGTAGCTGGGACTACAGAAGCGCACTACCACGCCCAGCTTGTTTTTTGTATTGTTTTGTAGAAATGAGGTTTCTCCATGTTGCCCAGCCAGGCTGGTCTAGAACTCCTGGGCTCAAGCAATCCGCCCACCACACCGCATCTTCCCAAAGTGCTGGGATTACAGGCGTGAGCCACTGCGCCCAGCCAAATTATTTTTATATACCTATGCTATTCTTTATAATTTCTGTCTACTTAACTGGAACAGTCTCTTGTGCTTTTTAATTGGATTCCAGACATTGTGTGTAAAAGGACAGCAGGGACTAAGGTAATAAGATTCATGCCCAAAAGTGGTCATGCCTCTTCTGTTAGGTCATTAGTGTAGGAGATTAAGTCAATTTAGGCAGTAGTGAAACTGAGTTTGGTTTTGTTGTTGCTGTAGTTATCTTCAATTGTTCTGGTGGGCTATCATTACCTTCTGCTTAGCTTAGAGCCTGGAGTCTTAGAGAGTTTTTCTCAATAATTTTGCTCCCTTCACAGCTTTCAGCAGGCTTTGCACCGCTATATGACAGATCTCTGTGCTCCTGAGCCTCTCTAGAAGTAGACTGTTAAGTTGGTTCAAGGCTTGTGGTAGGGCCTGGAGGGCTCATTCTTGGCCATACCCTGTGCACCTGAGTCTCAAGGGTCAGACGTTTTCAGTGTTTGTGCTTCTGCCCAGATGGCAATACACTTTTGCTTTGTATTAGTGCAGGATGCTTGGCATGAGTGGGTTTTCTCCCCTTTTACAGCAGCAGGTGTCTTTTGCCACCTGCAAAAGACAAGGTTGCCCTTTTTGTCAGGGCAAGGTAAGGATGAGGTGGAGATTGCCTTGGCCAAGTTAACCTTATGAACCTCTGCAGTAAAATGGAAATGATACTACTATCAGATGTAGCAGTGAAACATTTAGTGTACTTTATTTGGTACTATACAGATGTTTGTTAATTAGGTAATATTTAATGCAGAAGGTATAGGTTGAGCCATGGCTAAAAGGATTAGGACTTAGATGGACAGACTGAAGGCAAGAGGGCATCTTGGGTAGCTTAAGATAAAATAATGATAGGCAGCTGCAATTTGATGTGAAAGTATTTTTTCTTAAATCAGTTATTCTGTACCTCAAAATTTCATTCATTCATTCAGTTAGTCAGTCATTGTCTCTTGCTGCGCTTTACTAGAAGTTGGGGCTTCAGAAGCATATGGCTCAACTGTAATAGTAAGTTGTACTGATAGATTTCCCAGTATACTGGGAATGATCAGGGAAACTTAATTGAGGCCTGGGTTGGTTTAGAGGCAGAGGACAACAGTAGAGCATGTCTTTTTGTTTTTCTTTTTTTTGAGATGGAGTCTCGCTGTGTCCCCAGGCTGGAGTGCAGTGACGTGATCTCGGCTCACTGCAACCTCCACCTCCCAGGTTCAAGCGATTCTGCTGCCTCAGCCTCCTGAGTAGCTGGGACTACAGGTGCACACCACCACATCCAGCTAATTTTTGTATTTTTAATAAAGATGGGGTTTCACCATATTGGCCAGGATGGTCTCGATCTACTAACCTTGTGATCCACCCACCTCGGCCTCCCAAAGTTCTGGGATTACAGGCATGAGCCACCGCGCCCGGCCATCTTTTACTCTTTATAGATTGCTATAAAGAGTTACTTGTAAGTAAAGTAAAGATAATGACAATAACAGTAAAATGATAATAGTAGCTCTAGTTTGTAGAAAGTTTTCTTGTTTTTTATTGTTTGTTTTTGTCTAGGCATTGACCTCTTTTATTAAAGCCCTGCAATACATAAATTATTATTTCCTATTTATTTCTTTACATCCACAGATGAAGAAACTGTATCTCAGAAAGGTTAAGTGAGTTGCTCAAGGCCACTCAGCTAGTTTAAATTAGTGCATGACTTTGACTAAAGTTAGTCTAACTTCAAAGTCTGAACTCATTTTGTTTTATTACTCTGCCTCCCAAGACTCAGATATCTAGTAAGGAAAGCTAGTATTCAGAAACATCCAATCAAAGAGCTCCTATATTAAAGTTAATTAATTAATTAATTTTTTTGAGACAGGGTCTCGCTCTGTCACCCAGGCCAGAGTATAGTGGCATGATCATGGCTCACTGCAGCCTCAACATTCTGGGCTCAAGCAATTCTGCCACCCCAGCCTCCTGAGTAGCTGGGACTACAGGTGCACACCACCACACCTGGCTAATATTTGTATTTTTTATAGAGACAGGGTTTTGCCACGTTGCCCAGGCTGATCTTGAACTCCTGAGCTCAAGCGATTTGCCTGCCTCAGCCTCCCAAAGTGTCAGGCTTACAGGCGTGAGCCACCGCACCCAGCCTGCTTCTATAGTTTTAATTTTTAGTTGTTATTTTAGCCGATATATATATATATATATATATATATATATATAGCTACATAAAGACAACTAGCCAAAATTCAATGAAGTATCCAGCCAGTGCTTTGTTATGAATCCAGCATTCTTGCAGGTATGTACTATCTTAGTAGTTAGTTGACATTTGGACTCCTAGAGACAATCATGACTTACTGGTGATATCTACCGTGACATTTGTTATGTTCTTCAGGCTCAGAAACATTTACACTTTCATATCATGTGGGGTTATATGATGTACAAATTAGGTATTGGCTGGTTTTTTATCTCCTCTTGAAATTTCACATGAATCTTGGTTTGATTCTAAACGTAGATGTTATTGTGTTATCACAAATAAGTAAATTTGGAATTTTGTCAAGTTTTTATATACTTCTTTGGCCTCAAAGCATATCTTAAAGCCATTTTATAGCAACTATTACAGTGGCAGATTTGGATGGCTAAATATTAAAAAACATAGAAGACTTGACATTGTTGTAAAAATGTGATATCATACATTATGTCTTAAGAAGTTAATAGAAAACATTTTATCTTTAATTGTGGAATACTCTAATTTATAGAGATTTTAATAAAATAATTCATATGGAAAATCACTGTTTTTTTAATTGTTGTCAAAATGCAAAGAAGCAATAGGATAGAGATGTATGTAAGGACTGTGTCGTTTGTTCATTCAGTAATTCAGTTAACCAATATTTACCATGCTAGACAATCTGTTAGGTCCTGGGGTATAAAGAGAAATAATATCTGGTCCTTGTTCTCAAATGGTTTAGAGTTTAATGAAATAGACAAATAATTTGATGAACTATAATATGTTTTAATAAAAGTAGGAAATAACTGCTGTGGAAGTATAGAGAAGAGCTGAGAGCTGTGTATAGTTTTTAGTACGTTTTCTTTATGTAGCATGGTTTTTATATTTCTGTAGAAAAGTCTGAAACTGGTAGGGAGTATTTTTCAGCAGTTTCTTACCATGTACTACCAAAGAAGCAGAATGTAAGAGACCAGTAATCCAGTAGTAATATGTGTATCCTGACAAACTTAAGTAATTAGCTTAGCATAAACCATAAATGGAAATGTCATCAGTAGATTAGTAAATACGAGTCAGGTATCAGTATATATATAGGATATATACTATGTATATATATTTATATGTATATGTATGTGTGTGTGTGTGTGTATATATATATATATATATTTTTTTTTTTTTTTTTTTTGAGACAGAGTCTCGCTCTGTCGCCCAGGCTGGAGTGCAGTGGCGCGATCTTGGCTCACTGCAGGCTCTGCCCCCCGGGGTTCATGCCCTTCTCCTGCCTCAGCCTCCCGAGTAGCTGGGACTACAGGCGCCCGCCACCTCGCCCTGCTAATTTTTTTGTATTTTTAGTAAAGATGGGGTTTCACCGTGTTAGGCAGGAAGTATATTTTACAAGACTCTTTTTGTGATTTATCAGCATACTTTCATGCCAATGTAAAATGTGGGAGATCTTAAAATTGAGAGCTACAATCAACCCTGAAATTGCAAGTCTATTGAAAGCCCAACGTAGACTCTGATGACTGTCATTTCACCTAAAGGGAACATACTCTAATTAGTTCAAAGCAATATGTCAGTTGCCTGTTCTTTAATATGCTAAAATATGGGTACAGTAATTTGGAGAAATAACTTCATTAACAAGTGAAGGATTGCTGAGGCAAAGAGTAATTGTCTGATACTAATGGGATAGCAATATACCCAGAGATTAAAGAGTTTTAAGAGGTTGAAAACAAACAAATTCTGTTTAAGGATTGGTGAATTTTAGCTTCCCACCCCCCATCTGAAAATGAAGCAATTACTTTTTAAAATGAAATGTATCATTATGTATAAAATTAATTTTTAAAAGTAATTGATAGTTCTAAAGTAATAAATAACTTTTGGTTAAGATGTTCCTATTGGGATTATATACCTTGATTAAAGGAAATGTAATCTTTTGAATACCCATCTTGAGTGTTATCAGAAATGGCCTTTACTGTCATATCCATTAGTTCCTACTTGTAGAATTTCTAAAAGTCGAAAATTTGATTTAGTTTTTTAAAATACTTCTCTTGTTTGAGCAAATGTAATTTGCAGTCTTTATGGACAGAACCTTGTACATTATATTCCTGGGCATCCAGATTTGTTAGGATAGGTATTTTTGTGAGTAATATTCTGGCTAGCTGAGCATTCATTCGTTTATGCATTACATATTTGAGTGACTATTGTGTGGCAAGTACTAGGCTAAGCACTGGGGATACAAAGGTAAAAAAAAGACATTGTCTTATAGAAAAGTGACATTTGGTTTATAAAGTTTCTGAAGATTTAGACTCCAGGGAAATGTATACTTTATACTCAATTGCATGTATTAGAAAATTTGACTTTGGTCATATGGTATCTCTAGATTTTAGCTCCCTCATTTATGAAGTGAATGCATCTGGATTAGGTAATCTACAAATTCTCAGAGAGATTTTAATAGTCTGTCAGTGCCTCATGATTCTGAATAAGGGTTAAAATTTAGAAAAAAATCCTGAGTACCAGACTTTTTTTCATATTTTATTCATTAGTATATTGAATATGCAAATAAATACTGCTTTGGACAATGTAACATTATTGTCTTTCTCTTATATATTGTATCCTTTCCCCAAGTTTTGTCTCAAGTATTTTTGTAAAATTCCATTCATCAAACTATTTTTTAAATGGTTTCCACCAGTTGCCTTAGTTTTTTAAAAGTCATCGTTCAAGGTAGTCTTTTTAATTTTTTTTAAATTGGCATCCTAGGGGCTTCAGTTTCAGCTAATTTAACCTCTCTTTCATTGTTGATTCATTGCCCAAAGTATCATTAACATTATTAAGAAACTTTGGCTTTGGATACATAGCCAATTAATATTTAACATGAACATTCTTTTCAATTTTTTTTTTTTTTTTTTTTTTTTTTTTTAGCAGACAGTATAGATTTGCACTGAATCCTCCGTAATTCTTCTGCCAGGACTCTTCAAGGATAAAGACATTATCGGAGAAAACACAGCATATAAAAGTAACCACAAGGAGATGGAACTGCTTGTCATGGGCATTATGTTTCAATGGATTGACTCCAATAGCTAGTGATAACCCACAAAGAGTCTGTCCATTTATTCTGTACACCCCCTGCAATGCCTGTTCTACTCCTGTACATACAATGGGGGTTCAAATATTTGTTAAATGAATGAGTGAATAACCAAAATAATGGCTAGCATATCTTTGACACAAATTGTTTTTGGGCCATTATAATGTTTATTTAAGTTTTTTTTGTTTGTTTGTTTTTGTTTTTGAGACAGAGTCTGGCTCTGTCGCCTAGGCTGAAGTACAATGGCACAATCTTGGCTCACTGCAACCTCTGCCTCCCAGGTTCAAGCAATTCTCCTGCCTCGGCTTTCCGAGTGGCTGGGATTACAGGTGCCCGCCACCACGCCCAGCTAATTTTTTGTATTTTTAGTAGAGACGGGTTTTGCCATATTGGCCAGGCCGGTCTTAAATTCCTGACCTCAGGTGATCCACCCATCTTGGCCTCCCAAAGTGCTGCGATTACAGGCGTGAGCCACTGGGCCCAGCCAGGTGAGTCTTTTGAATCAATACATTTCATTGAATTACTTACAAGCCTTCTAAACTATTTTGACAGTGAATAAGTAAATAAGCAGTAACTTAAGCAATAGGAAACATCCTCAAAATATCCTAAAAATTCAATTTGGAATGTAGTTTAAAAATAAAGAGGCTGGGCATGGTGGCTTACGCCTGTAATCCCAGCACTTTGGGAGGCGGAGGTGGGCAGATTACCTGAGGTCAGGAGTTTGAGACCAGCTTGACCAACATGGTGAAACCCCGTCTCTACTAAAAATACAAAAATTAGCCAGGTGTGGTGGCGTGCGCCTGTAATCCCCACTATTAGGGAGGCAGAGGCAGGAGAATGGCTTGAACCTGGGAAGCAGAGGTTGCAAGGAGCTGAGATTGTGCCACCACACTCCAGCCTGGGCAACAGAGCAGGACTCCATCTCAAAAAAAAAAAAAAAAAAAATTAATTAAATAAATGAATAAATAAATAATAAACTAATGGTGTTATCCATTCTGTACAGTTCTCTGGGGGCTGATTACAAGTGCTGAATGGCAGTATTAATCTCTGTTGTTTTTCACTTGAGTGATCCTATACATTAAAGTCACAGTGTACATTGTTTCTCTGCTTGATTTCTCCTCATCTCAAAATGTAGGGTCAAATGAAAGAGGTAGGTAGATATTTAGAGAAGAGTATTTTAATCTAAATATAACCATCGTGTACTATTAGTAAAAAAATTAAGAGGCCAGGAATGGTGGCTCATGCCTGTAATCCCAGCACTTTGGGAGGCCAAGGCAGGTGGATCATGAGGTCAGGAGTTCAAGACCAGCCTGGACAACATAGTGAAACCCCGTCTCTACTAAAAATACAAAAATTAGCCGGACAGGTTGGCGTGTGCCTATAATCCTAGCTTCTTGGGAGGCTGAGGCAGGAGAATCAGTTAAACTGGGGAGGTGGAGGTCGCAGTGAGCCGAGATTGCACCGCTGCACTTCAGCCAGGGTGACAGAGTAAGACTCCGTCTCAAAAAAAAAAAAAAAAAGAAAAAGAAATTTAAGAAATGGATCCATGGGAAATATATACATTTGTTGAATAGAAAATTATTTTTCAACAGTTAGCTCATATCTACTGTGTTGTTCACTTAAAAAGCAGGCAAAATGAAGATGATGCTTTAAAAGGAGTTATAATTAGAAATTTGGAACTACCATACTGTTCCAGAAGACTTGATTTAATATTTGGTCATGAGTTGCACAACTAATAAATTTTAGACCTCATTAAATATATTTTCATGCCTGATTTATCCTTGATTGAGAACTCAATACAAGATTCATAGTGATATTTTAGCTTTCTAGACAGGATATTTAGTAGCCAGGCTCAGGGTGGCATTGTATTGGTATGGCAGTTGGTAGGCCTTTTGACTATATGTTGGCAGGATAACTTGAATGATACCCTCTCCCAAACCTGTCCCACATCCTCATATCTCTGGCAACTCTATTTTAGAGTAGTTAGCCAGAGGTGATTGCTTGGAGGGGAATATAATGGTTATTTTCTGGTTGTTCCAAAGGAAAGAAAATATTATCTCCATGTATTATTTATTGCTATATAGCACATTGCCCCAAATTTAGCAGCTTAGAACAAATATTTATTATCTAACGAAGTTCCTGAAGATCAGGAATTTGGGTATGAATGGTTCCTATGGTTCTGGCCCAGGGTGTCTTTATCAGGTTTCAGTTAAGCTGTCAGCTGAGGTTGCCGTTATCTCAGTGCTTGACTGGGACTGGAAAATCTTTCCAGGGTCACCCACATGGTTGTTGGCAGGCCTCAGTTTCTTGCTAACTGTTGATTAGATGCTGCAGCTTTTCACCCTGTGGGCCTTCCATGAGGTTCACAATATGGCAGCTTCCACTAGAGTGTAAGATCAGAGAGACAGAGTGGACACCCAAGATGAGAGTCATAGTCTTTTATAACCTAATTTCAGAAGTGACATACCATTACTGCAGCCATGTGGTGATCATACAGACCAACCCTAATCCCCTGAGAGAGGGGACTGCACAGGGTGGAAATATGAGGATGCAAAGATCATTGAGGACCATCTTGGAGGCAGGCCACCAAACTCCTCATGATGGATATCATCATTGGTAGTTCTCTAGCTGGCTATCTGTAAGTCTCCAAAGCTACATTTGAACTGTCTAGCATTTAGATTAATACAGCTAGAGGAGCTAAGTTTGAATTTTTTGAAAAATCAGCCAGGCTTGGTGGCTCATGCCTGTAATCCCAGCACTTTGGGAGGCCGAGGCAGGCGGATCACAAGGTCAAGAGATCCTGGCCAACATGGTAAAACCCCGTCACTACTAAAAATACAAACATTATCTGGGCGTGGTGGTGTGCCTGTAGTCCTAGCTACTCAGGAGGCTGAGGCAGGAAATCACTTGAACCCGGGAGGCGGAGGTTGCAGTGAGCTGAGATGGCGCCACTGCACTCCAGCCTGGTGATAGAGTGAGACTCTGTCTCAAAAGAAAAAAAAAAAAAATTCTGGGTATTATTCTTATTAGATATGTGTCAGATTATCAGATCACTTGGTGTTAGGCCTGGTATCTACAACTGAGTTACTAAAAGATTTCATCAAGTAGGTAGCAGATATTTAGGAAGAGTACTTAAAGAAAATGACTTGTTTTTAAATTTTCCTTCTTTATAGGCCTCAAGTTTAATTCACTACAGAGGATAATTTTGTTTGCTTTGCAAGACAGCCGGACTAGAGGTTAAATGTTTTTTTTGACAGTATGTGGTTACAAATCAGTCTTGCCAGTCGTATGTTAATTAGTTATTTCCACTGTCTCCAGACTCTGGTGATAGTGATACAAATTAAGATAATCACATGAATAAATTAGTGGCAATAATTTCTTTGAGTCTTTTTCTTGGCCTTTAAGTTGGTCACTTTGCATTACTTGTATAAATTTCTCATGTAAACAGAGAGCAAATTGTGTGTGTGTGTATGCACATGAGTGAAATCTATAATGAAATCACAGTTTAGAGAAGGAATTATACGTTTAAAGTCTTCAATTTTATGAAAACAATGATTCCACATTTCTTCAAGTGGCTGCCATAGAATGGAAATTGAAATCCCTGGGTGGGAAGTGTGCTAGAAATCATAGTATTCCTTTTCAAAGTATTTTGCATCCCCTTATACATATATTCAGTACTTCATTTCTAACCCCTACACACTAAATCATGCTGTGATTCATAATACTCTGTTATGTTTTAAATTCAAATATTGTTTTTAAAGGGAAATTGCTACTAATGTTGGCTAAACTGCACATAATAGTTTAGTAAATGGTTGTAGGTTTGATTCTTCTCATGTCAATCTAAATGTGAACTAATATTATTCAAAATCCTTTTAAGATACTGCATAATTGTTTCAGTTAACTAAATGCTTCATCAAGTAATATCAATTTATGAAGTACGGTTGGGTTTAGGGCGTTTATTATTTAAAGAAAAAAGCAATAGGTACATATCTACATAACAATGTTAATGGATATCTTTTGAGTGCTCATGTGTTTGAAGAAAGAGGGATTTTCATATCTTAACAGAACAAGTATAGATCATTGAAAAAATTTAAAAGTAATGTATGATTTAGTTTACTCTTATTTAATTTGTTAAAATATCAGCTTTATTGAGATATAATTTACAGAAATAAAATGCACCAATTTTGGTGTACATTTTGATGAGTTTTGAAAATTTTATACATTCGTGTAACCTGTGGAACATTTCTATCACCCCAGAATGTCTTCTTCTGTTTTTTTTTTTCCAGTCAATTTTTTTTTTTCCAGTCAAATACTGATCTACTCTCTGTCACTATTGATTAGATTAGACTCTTCTAGTGTTTCATATAAGTGCATTCTTATATGTGCTCTTTTTTTTCCCTAACATGTTTCACTTAGCATGATTTTTTTTTTGGAGATGGAGTCTTGCTCTGTCGCCTAGGCTGGAGTACAATGGCGTGATCTTGGCTCACTGCAACCTCAGCCTCCTGGGTTCAAGTGATTCTCCCTGCCTCAGCCTCCTAAGTAGCTGTGATTACAGGTGCCCACCACCACACCCGGCTAATTTTTGTGTTTTTAGTAGGGACAGGGTTTTGCTATGTTGGCCAGGCTGGTCTCTAACTCCTAACCTCAGGTGATCCACCCGCCTCGGCCTCCCAAAGTGTTGGTATTACAGGCGTGAGCCACCACACCCGGCCAGCATGATGTTTTTGAGATTCATCCGTGTTGTGGTGTGTATCTGTTGTTCGTTTCTTTATTCTTTTCACTTTTTTTAGAGACAGAGTCTCCCTCTGTTGCCCAGGCTGGAGTGTAGTGGCCTGATCATGGCTCACTGAAACCTGAAAATCCTGGGCTCAAGTGATCCTCCTACCTTAGCCTCCTGGGTTGCTGGGATTACAGACATGTATCATCATGCCTGGCTTTGTTTCCTTTTTATTTCCTAGTAGTATTGTGTTGTATAAATATGGCCACACTTTGGGAGGCTGAGGCGCGGATCACGAGGTCAGGAGTTCAAGACCAGCCTGACCAACACGGTGAAACCCTGTCACTACTAAAAATATAAAAAAAATTAGCTGGGCGTGGTAGTGCACACCTGTAATCCCAGCTACTCAGGAGGCTGAGGCAGGAGAATTGCTTGAATCCAGGAGGCAGAGGTTGTAGTGAGCTGAGATTGTGCCACTGCACTCCAGCCTGGGTGAAAGAGGAAGACTCCGTCTCAAAAAAAATAAAAAATAAAAAATAAATATGCTCACAATTCATTTATGTGTTCATCTATTGATAGACATTCGGGTTGTTTCCGGTTTTTGGCTGTTCTGCATAAAACTAGTGTGAACATTCATATACAAGTTTTTGTGTGTATGGATATGTGTTTTTCTTTCTCTTGGGTAATACCTAGGAGTAGAATTGCTAGATTGTATAAGTGTACATTTAACTTTGTAAGATATTACCAAACTGTTTTCCCAAGTGGTTGTACTATTTTACATTGCCGCTAATAATGTATGAGAGTTCCAATTGCTTCACATTTTTGCTAATGCTTGGTACTGTCAATTACCTTTAACCATTCTGCTAGGTGTGTAGTGTATCTCATTGTGGTTCTATGCAGATTCCTGATGATGATGACGTTGAACATCTTTTCATGTGCTTATTGGCCATTCATATATCTTCATCTGTGAAGTGTATATTTTGCCCATTTTAAAAATCAGATTGTCTTCTTAATGAGTTGTAGGCCGGGCATGGTAGCTCATGCCTGTAATCCCAGCACTTTGGGAAGCCGAGGCGGGTAGATCACCTGAGGTCAGGAATTCGAGACCAGCCTGACCAACATGGCGAAACCCCGTCTCTACTAAAAATACAAAAAGTAGTCGGGCATGGTGGCACGTGCCTATAATCCCAAATACTCTGGAGGCTGAGGCAGGAGAATTGATTGAACCTGGGAGGCAGAGGTTGCAGTGAGCCAAGATCGCGCCATTGCACTCTAGCCTGGGCGACAAGAGCGGAACTCTGTCTCAAAAAAAAAAAAAAAAAATGAATTGTAAGAGCTCATTATATACTCTGAATACAAGTCTTTTGTCAGGCATGTACTAAGAGTATTTCCTCCTTTGTGTATCCTGTCTAAAAAAATCTATGAAATTTTTTTTTATGTGTTCTTCTAGAAGTTTATAGTTCTGGCTTTTACATTTTTAGTCTATGGTCCATTTTGAGTTAATAAAAACATATAGCATGAGGTAGAAATTAAGGTTCTTTTGTTGTTGTTTTTGTTGTTGTTGTTTTTCACGTGGGTATTTGGTTGTTTTGGTATCATTGATTGAAAACACTGTCATTTCTCCATTAACTTACTGTTGCATCCTTTTTGAAAATCATTTACTCAAATATGTATCGGTTTTTTCTAGAGTCTGTATTCTGTTTCATTGATCCATCTTTTATGCCAACGGCACTACATTGTCATGATTATTATAGCTTCATAGTGAGTCTGGAAATGGGATAATGTAAGTCCTCTGGATTTGTTTTTGTTTTTTCAAAATTGTTTTGTCCATTCTAGGTTCTTGCATTTCCATACAAATTTTAGGCTAAGCTTTTCAATGTCTACTAAGAAGTCTACTACAATTTTGATTGGATAGCACTAAATTTGTAGCTGAATTTGGGGAGAATTGACATTTTAACAATATTTGGTCATCCAATCTATAAACCTGATATGCTTCTCTCTTTATGTAGGTATTCCTTAATTTCTCTTAGTAAAGTTTTGTATTTTTCATTTTACAGCTCTTGCATATATTTTGTTAAATTTATTCCTAAATATTGCATTTTAAAAATAATATTTTAAGTAATCTTTTGAACATTTTAATTTCCTGGTTTTTGTTGCTAGAAATCAGTTATTGAAACAAGGAAATATGTTTCAAGCTAAATTATTAGAAAAAGCCCTTTTGATTTAAAGTATGTGCTGTTTATGAGATCTGAAGAAGCAGGCAAACTAAAACTACTTTTCCAGATTCCGTCGCAGCTAAGGTGCTAAATATGAATTAGGTTGTACCACTTAGATGCACTTAGATGAGATTTGAAATGTGGACCTAAGATGATGCCTTGGCCAGCTCTTTCTGCTGGAAAGCACAGTGATGGACATGTTTAATGTTTCTACAAAAGCATTCCGGTGTTTGGTCATTAGCTTCATGGGTGAAAGTGGAAGGTACAATGGCAGCTTCCTGATCCCTAAATCTCAGGTATGTATTCTTGAACTCAGCAGTTCTAGTGGTGGCCTCCTATTCCCCCATCTGGAAGAGGAAAGAAGGCACCAGTGAGCCAAAGGATGTTCGCAGCTTCTAGAAGCTTGTAATGGCAAGGAAATAGATTCTCCTCTAGGCCTCCAGAACAGATAGCAATTTGCATACATCTTGATTTTAACCCACTGTTGTTGTTAAAAGACAGTCTTGCTCTGTCACCCAGCCTGGAGTGCAGTGGCACAGTCATCACTGTAACCCTGAACTTCTGGGCTCAAGTAATCTTTCTGCCTCAACCTCCCAAGTAGCTAGGACACAAGTGCATGCTAAAAATGTTATTTTTCCAAGAGGCAGAGGCTGAGGTAGGAGGATCACTTGAGCCCAAGAATTCAAAGCTGTTGTGCACTGTGATCACACCTGTGAATAGCCACTGCACTCTAGCCTGGGCAATATGGTGAGACCTCACCTCTTTAAAAAAAATTTTTTTTTCTTCTGTGGTTGCTAATATCTTTTTTAAAGTGCAAAGAGTTGTCTCACAGTCATTAGACACAATAGATGATGTAATGCCATTGTTTCTTTTTTTAGTATTTAGAGCTTTTTGCCATCTGAAAAATACTCATACAAGATCACTAATCGCCTAAGTTTAGGTGAATACTCAGGAGAGGAAATTACACAATTATTTTAGATAATTATATGTAAAGATTTATTAATTGTGTAAATGTAATGTGAGTTTAATAATAGGATATAGCTTAAATCTCTGGCTTCTATTTGAAAAATTTCTAAGGATCACATCCAGGCATATGAAATAAAAAGGTGACATGTTAATCTGTGTATAATTTGTATATTTCTGCATAACTATATGGTCAAGTCTCAGACTGTTTTCTAATTAATATTTACTGTTGCTTTCATATTGTTTTTATCTTTCTTTAATCTTAGAATCCAACCAATACTTTTCTCTATATTGCTAGAGGGGGAATATATATGTAGAGATAAATAATAAAGTTGACTCTTGAACAATGCAGGGGTTAGGAGTGCTGACTCCTCCCTAATAAAAAATTTGCATGTAACTTTTGACTTAATAAACCTACAGTTGACTTTTATTGGTGAAAATCCATGTATATGTGGACCTCTGTAGTTCAAACATGTATTGTTCAAGAGTCAACTGTACATATATATTTTTTTCTCTTCCTTTTGTGAAAACTGCCCAAGAGTCAACTGTGTATAAAACCTGGGAGCAGTGAGGCACCTCCCAGACAATATCTGCATTATTGCTAAACCCTAGAAGATAGTGTGGATAATTTGGAGCTAAAATAATTTAATTATATTTTTAAAAATATTAGTTGATAGGTTTGTACCCAGGCCTGTCATTCAAGATAGAGTATCATTTATTTCATAGCCTATATTCTACTAGCAGAAGCTTACTTTTTTTTTTTTCCCCTTGGGTAATTTTTTTTAATTGTCTAAGGGATTAACTATCACCTCATTATCTTTGTTAATCACTTCCAGAGCTTTTCGCTATCGTTCACCACAGTAGTCAAGAGGATCACAAAGAAAGTGCTAAATCTTTATTTACAAAGAAAATTGATTCTCAGCTTTGCTTATATCTGCTATATATTTCCTTTGAATATTTGTTAGGGTAGCAAATGGTTAAAATTAAATATTTATTGAGAAGTTATTTTTAATGTTGTGGGAAAAGATTTTATGTCAGAAAAATATTGAATCTCAAATAAAACCATAGAAAATAGAAAAAAATCATTAAGAGACTTGACTAATGTCTCCTCAGAATGGTTTACAATATTCTGCTATTCATTTACTTTCTTCGTGAGCAGTGTTCTTGAAAGTTTTGAAGAAAGACTTTTGTCTTTTGTTAAATACTTTGGAATTTTTTTGACAATGTGAAGAAATTTTATTTACATGTTTGATAAGAACATCCACAGACATCTCTTTTAAAGATAAAAAACTTCAATATGAAAATTGAAGTTATAAACTAAAGATCCTCTCTCAGCTAAGAATTCCTTTTTAGAAATGTATAAATACAATTATCCTTTAATAAATAAACTTATCTTCAAATTTTCTCAGTAATGTGTCACTGAAACACATTAAAAGATGACATTGCTACTCACAATAACAGTACAAAATGAAGAAAATAATTGAAACATAGATCAAGAATGTTAAAGATGGGTGAAGAAATTATCTTGCTTTTTATAACTAAAGTTTGTTTAATATTCATAACAGGCTTATAGAATTCTTAGTTGTTCCAGGTAAAATACCTAATTTTCTTTGTTTTGAAAGCATTCTCTTTTTCTTACTAAATCAAAAACAGAGAAAACTTAGAGTACACCAATCAATTATGGTTTTTAGAACAAAAATGGATAAGAATGTTTTAAAGATTTAGGAATCTTTTAATCTCTCTGACGTTTCATCATTTCCATTCTGTATCGAGTTTTCGGTTGCAAAGTAATAGAAACTGATGTTGAATAACTTGAGTAGAAATAAATTCATTGGATATCAAGCAATTCTCAGAGTCTATTTTGAAGGCTGGAAAAATGGGGCTTGGGAAGTAAAGAGGAACCGAGGCAGGCTAGGCCCAGGAACCTCTACACAGATCAACCTGCATGATATAGTTTGGATATATGTCCCTGTCAAATCTCACGTTGAAATGTAATCCCCAGTGTTGGAGGTGGGGCCTGGTGGGAGGTGTTTGGGTCATGGAGGTGGAGTCCTCATGGCTTGGTGCCGTCCTTGTAATAGTGAGTACTTGCAGAATCTGGTTGTTTAAAAGTGTATAGCTCCTCGCTTGCACTGTCTCATGAGTAAAAGCTCCCTGAGGCCTCACCAGAAGCTGAGCAGATGCTGGTGCAATACTTATACAGCCTGTAGAGCTGTGAGCCAATTAAACCTCTTTTCTTTATAAATTACCCAGTCTCAGGTATTTCTTTATAGCAATGCAAGAATGGACTAGCACATTAATGTTGACTAACTTATGTAGAAATAAATTTGCTGAATATTGGGCAATTCTCAGAACCTGGGGAAAGCTAGAAAATGGGGCTTGGGAAATTAAGAGGGACCCAGCCAGGAACCTCTACACAGATCAACGTGCAGGATTAGTCTTGTTGTATGGATGCTCCTCTCAGACACATATCAGTGCTATCACTACTGGATTTTTAATGCTACTTCTGCTGTTGCTGCTGCAAATACTTTATCACCTGCGTCTGTATTTTGCCTTACTCCCTCAAGATTCAAAGTCCAGAACTGGAGTATCCAAATATATTGGTCATTAGTTGGAGCATAAATTTCTTTTTTTTTTTTTTTTAAATTTTCAAACATCTCAACAGCCAGATGGAGCATAAATTTTATCTTGTAGATCAGTGTTTTACTCTCACAAAGTTTTGTCTCCCAGTTGACACTCTAATGGAGTTTCCAGTTCAGCTTCTCTAAGAGGTGAGCTGCTTTTTGATGAAGAGATACATAGAACCAGTGAATTCCCTGGGTTATCAGCCCATGGCTTTATTTTTATCACTGTAAAGTGAGCTCCTTGTTCAGAATCAACGTGGTATGGTATACCAAATGTCCATTACACCTTTAGTCTCAGATTTTCTTTCTCATCTTCACTCTATATCTTCCACCTGCAGCAGTAATAAAGGTATCACAAACAATTATTTTTTAGAATTCCTTAAGAGGAATAATATTTATTCTGCTGATCATCCTGGTTTCAATGGAATTATCCTAGGAGTGAGCAGTAATCATATGCACAGATTCAGACATCAGGACTCTATTTTATTTATTTATTTTGAGACAGAGTCTCCCTCTGTCACCCAGGCTGGAGTGCAATGGTGCGATCTCGGCTCACTGCAACCTCTACCTCCTGGGTTCAAGTGATTCTCCTGCCTCAGCCTCCTGAGTAGCTGGGATTACAGTCATGCACCACCACTCCTGGCTAATTTTTGTATTTGTAGTAGAGACGAGGTTTTACCATGTTGGCCACACTGGTCTCAAACTCCTGACCTCAAGTGATCCACCTGCCTGCCTTGGCCTCCCAAAATGCTGGGATTACAGGCATGAGCCATCGTGCTGGGCCAAAACCCTTAACTCGAATAGCACTTCAAGCATCAGTTCTCTGTCTCCTCCCTTTCTGTTTTCCTGTGCTGCAGAGATGCCATCTTATAAATAATTCTATGAGCCTAGTTATCACAATGAATTGTAATTTTGTTTTGTATATTGTCTTCCCCATGGACTATGAACTGCTGGAGAGCAGGAAGTTTTAATTTGTGTTTGTGTTTTCTGCACTTAACACTACATTTGGGACACAGTAATGGCTCAGTTTTTAAAATCAAAGTAACATATACATACAGTTAAAATAAAATATATTGAAGGCTTTATAATGAAAATCAACAGTCTCCTTTTCTAACCTGTCCTGCTTCTTAGAGGCCAACATTTTTAACTTTTCTAAGTAGTCTTCTGGCAGTTATTTCCATATTTCTTTAAAAATATGTTTATCATGGTATTTCTTGATTCATCAATTTTAGAAAATTTATTGACCACCCACCAACATTCCTGAGATATGTATGTAGTGGGTGTATATATAGCTGTTTTTGTTTTTATGAATAATTAGCATGTCTATTATTTGAACTATGCAAATTACATTCATTACAGAGCCAAGTAGTGTTTTGTAATTATATTTTCCGTCTTATACAGCTTTCTTTTCTTGTCCTCTTGTACTATTTGCTATTATATTTCCTTTCTTATACCACTTCTATGCCTTATATATTATCTAATGTTTCTGTACCGTATGTATTTCTTAATTTTTTTCAAGCCCTCCTGTAGCAGGACCGGTCGCAGACAAAACCTCTTGGACACCGGTTTTAGGAAGGAATGGGCTTTAGTCAGCTGGGAGCATCGGTAGACTCGCATCTCAAGGTCCAAGCTCCCCAAAGTAAAGATTCCTGTCCCTTTTATGGGCTTACAACTCTAAGGGGTCCATGTGAAAGGGCCGTGATACATTGCGCAAGTGGAGGCTATGTGACTGAGGGCTACATGCATCAGTGATGGGGGCTAGCAGAACAGAACAGAAGGTTTCACAATGTTTCCTCATACAATGTCTGGAATCTATAGATAACACAAGCAGTTAGGTCAGGAGTTGATCTTTAACTACCAGGCCTGATGGAATACTACTCAGCCATAAAAAGGAACGAATTAATGGCATTCACAGCAACCTGTATGAGATTGGAGACTATTATTCTAAGTGAAGCAACTCAGGAATGGAAAACCAAACATCATATGTTCTCACTCATAAGTGGGAGCTAAGCTATGAGGATGCAAAGGCATAAGAATGACACAATGGACTTTGGGGACTTAGGGGGAAAGGGTGAGAAGGGAGTAAGGGATAAAAGACTACAAATAGAGTGCAGTGTATACTGCTCAGGTGATGGGTGTGCCAAAATCTCACAAACCACCACTAAAGAACTTACTCATGTAACCAAACACCACCTGTTCCCCAATAACTTATAGAAATAAAAAAATTAAAAAGAAAGAAAAAGAACACAGAGTGGAATGGGGACAAAGCTGTAAAGTTTGGGGGATATACATGATCTAGAACATGAAACAAAAAAGTACCTGTTTTGGTAAATAGATTTCATATCCTGTAATATTCACAATTAGAACACCTTCAATATTGTGACTCAAAGTTAAAGAATAAAATGTTGCATGTTTTCAAATTGCATGGACTCCTTTAGAGATTCTGAATCAGAATAATAAAATAATTAAAAATAAACATAAAGAATAATGAAAAATAAAATAAAGCTATCTAACAATAGTTAATGGCTGGGTTTTTAAATGAATAAAACATTATCTTATCGTTATCTTACCGAAAGACAACAATATTTCAAATCTACTTATGAAGACATTAATGATATGACTATCTAGTGTCTACTAACCATTATTATAACAACCATTTTGGTGGAGATTTACTGCATTGTTAGAAGAATATCATGACTAAAAGAAGAGAAATAGCAATTGCAAGTTATCGTAGAAGTATAAAGACAAGGTCATTATAGACTGATAGTTAATAGAGCAATAAAAAAATGACATTTGATATGAACTGTTTTGATTACAGAAAAGGCTGTGACTCATTTTTACATTCATATATTTATAAGAAAATTCCAGGTTTATAAGATTGATCCTTCAATTATTTTTTTCTTTTTTGTAACATACAATGAGTAATTGATGTTACATTTTTCAAAGAGCAAAAGAATTGTTAAATCAAAAGCCGTATGTATAAGGTGGAGACTATTTCAGGGAGACCAGTGTATTATCTCTCTGGTTCTATGTAGGATTGTATCTTTTTTTTTTTTTTTTCCAAGACAGAGTTTCACTCTTGTTGCCCAGGCTGGAGTGCAATAGCATGATCTTGGCTCACTGCAACCTCCACCTCCCGAGTTTAAGCCATTCTTCTGCCTCAGCCTCCCAAGTAGCTGGGATTACATGCATGCCCCACCACACCTGGCTAATTTTTGTATTTTTAGTAGAGAGGTGATTTCACCATGTTGGTCAGGCTGGTCTCGAACTCCTGACCTCAGGTGATCCACCCGCCTTGGCCTCCCAAAGTGCTGGGATTACAGGCGTGAGCCACTGTGCCCAGCCAGGATTGTATCTTTTAAGCAGAAAACTTAATAGCTTTGTTCATGACTTAAAAAAAATACCATGAGAATCATTTTACCAAGTAATTTACCTTATACAAATAATTAGAAATTATGCTATCACTAAAACATAGTTTAAATATTTTTGAAAATAACTTAGTGTTGTTATAAAATAGAATTGGAAAAGGTGGGCAAATCAACATAATTGGTAACTGGCAAAAGTTTCAAGCATTCTGCCTAAGAACTGGAGCAAGACAAGGATGCCCATTCTTACCACTCCTATTCAGTGTAGTACTGGAAGTCTTAGCTAGAGTAGTCAGGCAAGAGAAAGAAATAAAAGGCATATAGATGGGAAAAAATGAAGTTAAATTCTCTCTCTTCATTGACCATGTGATTCTGTACCTAGACAACCCTGAAGATTCTGCTCAAAGACTCCTAGACCTGATAAATGACTTCAGTAAGGTCTCAGGATACAAAAGCAATGTACAAAAATCTGTAGCATTCTATGTACCAATAACATTCAAGCTGAGAACCAAAACAAGAATGCAGTCCCATTTACAATACACATACCTAGGAATACTTCTAACCAAGGAGGTGAAAGATCTCTATGAGGAGAACTTAAAACACTGCTGAAAGAAATTATAGATGACACAAACAAATGGAAAAACATTCCATGCTCATGTACTGGAAGAATCAATATCATTAAAATGCCCATACTGCCCAAAGCAATTTACAGATTCAATGCTATTTCTATGAAATTACCAATGTCACTTTTCACAGTATTAGAAAAACTATCTAAAATTCATATGGAACCAAAAAAGAGCCTAAGTAGCCAAAGCAAGCCTAAGCAAAAAGAACAAAACCAAGGCATCACATTACACAATTTTAAACTAAACTACAGGGCTACAGTAACCAAAACAGCATGGAACTGGTACAAAAATAGACACAGAGACCAATGGAACAGAATAGAGAATCCTGAAATAAAGCCACATACCTACAACCAACTGGTCTTCTGCAATGTCAACAATGGGGGAAGGATACCCTATTCAATAAATGGTGCTGGGAAAACTGGTTAACCATGTGCAGAAGAATGAAATGACATCTACCTCTGACCATATACAAAAACTAACTTAAGATGGATTAAAGATTTAAATATAAGATCTTGAACTATAAAAATTCTAGTAGAAAACCTAGGAAATACTCTTCTGGACATTGGCCTAGGTAAATAATGTACGACCAAGTCCTCGAAAACAAATGCAACAAAAAAATTGACAATTGATCCTAATTAGACAAAAGAACTTCTGCACAGCAAAAGAAACTATCAACAGATTAAACAGACAACATACAGAATGGGAGAAAGTATTTGAAAGCTACACATTTGACAAAAGACTAGTATCCAGAATCTATAAGGAATGTAAACAAATCAACAAGAAAACAAATGCCATTGAAAAGTGGGCAAAGGACACGAACAGATACTTCTCAAAAGAAGACATCCAAGTGGCCAACAAACATGAAAAAATTCTCAACTTCATGAATCTAGAGGGATGCACATCAAAAACACAATGAGATACCAAACCTTAGCACCATACAATATACTCATGTCACAAACCAGCACAAGTCTCCTCTGAATCTTAAAATATGTATATGTATTTTTTTGTTAGGCTTCAAATGTAAATTAACATGGAGCCCAAGAGGCCAAAAAACAGCTGCTACAAAATATACTAGATTTGTATTATATTGAATTTGTGGCCCAAACCAGACCATATATTTTCCTGCTTGGTAAAAATGTGATAGTGAAATGGGAGAGTTCCTTTGACCCCGTCATGGGACTTGGGACAGGGGTGGCTCGTTTGCTCGGCTGCCATGCCCAAACCCCTTGTGGGAAAGGGAGCATACAGGTGAGGGGGTGCAGTCTCTGGGGCGAATGCCTTTGGGCACTGGCAGGAACAAACATCATACTGGCCTGCAGCAGCCTCTAGGGGTTGCCCACAACCTCTGGAGCCCCTAAGGGTGTGTGTTACAAAAAATGCTCTTTTAGCATTTGCCTTCTGCAGTTGGCTAAGCGTTAACCAGCTCAGTGGAGGGTCAGGGTGACAGCTTTTTACACCCTGCCCCCTTGGTACCCAGGTTCTTGTCCGGTGTCCAGGAAGAATCAGATCACATGGACTTGAAGGATGGTGAATGCGGAGATTTCATTGAGTGGTGGAAGTGGCTTTCAGCAGGATGGAGAGTTGGAAATGGGATGGAGTGAGAAGATAATCTTCCCCTAGAGTTCAGTCATTCCCAGCCCAACTCCTCTTTGACCATAGTCTCTGATGTTCAGCTGCCTCTTCTCTTCTTTCCTTCTGTGTTGTGCTGCCCTGCTCCTCTGCCAGTGGAGGTTGTGATTTTTATGGGCACATGATAGGAAGTGTGGGGGGCAAAAAGGCAGCACTAGGGTAGGAAAGCAGAGATGTGAAGTTCTCATTTAGGGCCGCAGGTCCAGGCTTGAGGGTGGAACCCTTGCCAGGGACCCCACCCTTTTCTACTCAGTATTTCCCTGCCTCCTATCCATATCAATAGATGTTGGCAGTTCTTTTAGTTAACATAGTCCAAGGTTTTTCTTGAATTTTTGTATGTTTGTGTATATGTATATTTTATATGTATGTATGTCTGTATACATATATATCTTCAATTTTCTCAGGCTTCATACCACAGTTTAGAGTTATGCAGTCATGTTAACCATAATAACTCAAATTCTACTGGATACAACTCCAAATGCAAGTTTATGATGACTCCATGAGTTTGTAAAACTGTTACAGACTTTCAAGGATCTCAAAACACGGGCAGAAGGCATTTGTTTCTGGGCAATGTGCTCTGCTTGTTGGAGTGACCCAGCTAAACAGAGCAAGAAGTTATTTTGCCTTTTCCTGCCATTTCTCCTCCCATTTGGGGGCTTTATGAGTGCTTTGAGCCTAAGAAATATATTTGAAATATAGATTGTAATCATCTTTGTTCCAGTCATGTTGAACTTAAGGCTAAAGTCAAAGAGCCCAACTCTTCTTACAGGGCTCCTTGAGCCCCACCAGCAAAATTGTTTCTTATCTGACCAGCCTAGACATACCAGAATCTCACTTAGACTCAAACTGACATCCCTACCCTACAAGCTATGAAGCTGACTTTGAAGCAATGTGGAATGTGTTTGCTTTGGTGACTCAGGAGGTTTTATATATGTGTGTGTGTGTGTGTGTGTGTGTATATCTATCTATCTATCTATCTATCTATCTATCTATCTATCTATCTGTCTTATGGATGGTGAATTATACTGTTAATTCAAACTAATATTTCTAGATAATACATATTATATTCGTACTACTGTTTTGGTTTGTTCAATCTGAAATAGCCCTAGCTGGACCTGTATCTCTTTGCTTCTTTCCTGGTCTCTATGTTATACTTACTTCATCATCATTTAACATAATGGAGCTACTAATGACTCTTCCAAGGTTTTTGTTGTTGTTGTTTGAGAGTGTTACTTTAATGGGACCAAAAGAAGAACATATGACAAAAGAATAAAACCTATCACAGTTAGGTGCTAATTTACCCATAATTATGTAGGGTCTCATTATATGATCTTTTTAAAATTTGTGATAGTGATTATATATGATATATGTGTATATATATGTATTAAGACAAAAATCTCTAAATAATAAAAATAATTAGTCATCCAGGACTCTTTATAGAGAAGCTCTCTATAAAGATGAGAGAATTTTGGGGGGAAATTATGACTTCTTGATATTTTCAGTGGGCTTTCAGCTATGAATGTTTGAGATTCTCATGGTGCTGGATTAAGTCAAAGTATTCCACCTAAAACAGTGGTACTCTTGGTGGAAGCTAAAGAATAACCTGCCTTGTAGTCTCTGATGTTTCAAAAGAATCTGCCCAAACATATGATCTCCATCAAATGTAAAGTTAGGGCCTGGAATCACACCTTTCATTTTCTTTTTGTCTCCTTTAGCAGCCCTGAAGAGTTTTCACCAAATTGCAAACTGGAGTCAGGTAATAATGTTTGTTTCTGAGCTTTCAGAGGAAGCTGTTTATTTTAGTAGGCAATTTTCATGTGTGATGAAGTGAAATGTTGAGAAGGCAGCCTCTCATCAGTGGACAAACAATGCCTAAGAATTTAGCTAATGGCCCCCCTTCAGTGCAGAGAATAGATGGCAACAATTGTACTTGCATACTAGACCCAGAGCTACTTGTTTGGCTGCTAGGTGTTAATGCAAATTTGTTCTTCAGCTCATTCAACCCTGGGGCTCCCATCCTTTGATTTAATTAAATGTAATTGGTTACATTGCTCCTCCCAGGCCCCTGAGGTGTTTTTGTTTATTGCTTACTCTTTGCAATAAAGCTTCAATTCATGGCACAAAATGCTGGATAAATAAGAGTCTTTTTTTCCTGTGTTGGATTTGTTGGGAGATTATTTCTTTCAAATAGTTTGGCTTTACTGTTAAAAGCAAATGACCAGTGAAATAAACTCATTGGGTGGCAAATGTAGCATATCCAGAAGCAAGGAATTAAGTAGGGTAAATTACATGAGATTAGGAAAAGATATGAAGTTGTAATGTTAAATTAGTAAAGATTTGCAAAAGTACTAAAGAGCTATCAACACTGTAAACAAAGCTTTAATAAGTGAGATTATCATTTTTGTAGCATGTTATTAAAAAGTTTAAAATTTCAGTTATGAAATACTCAATTTATTTTGTAATCATACATAATTCTCTTACAAATATGCAGGTGGCATTGGTTCAAGATAAAAGTGAGAATAATATTGATTTAAATTAGGTCAGCACAATTAACCTATTCTTTTTACTGAGAGATATTTTCCCTCTGAATTAAGTATATATATTTTTTCTACCTGAAGATATTATAAATAACATTTTTTGGTAAACTGATACTTTTTTTCCCTTTCAAGTTTTAATCTTAATTTGAGAAGTGGGGTAAATTAACTTTGTATTAACTTCTGAGGAATAACTCAGAAACTTAGGAAAATTAAGAAAATATTATTAGCACTTCCCAATTCAATTTTAAGTACCAAATTGTATTAAATGACTTTTTTCCCTTTTTGTTACTGTCAATGGGATAAAATGGCCTCTAGAAGCTGCCATTTATTATAGTGCTACCTGGTTAGTTCCTTTGTTGCTTTCTTCTTTCCCTGGTCTTTATTTTTCCCTTTTTTACTGTAGAGGTAACATCAGTGACATTTTCATTAGTGCAATAGACTTTCTAAATCTTGCTGTGTCACAGGCCTAACTCATATCTCTTCTGATGGAAAAAATGAAAAATCCATGATAAGAACCTAGGTATTCCCAGTGCAATATAAAGCTTCAGTTTCCTACAATAGGATTGTTTTGCAGAAATTTTTTTCTAGGCTCCTCTCACATTCTATTGTTGAGATACTGGGGTTTTAGGCTTATCATCTTGTGCTGTCGGGTTAGGCCTTTCTTCTGGTGGATGCCCATGATGAAAACCAAGTGGTAATAGACAACTAGAAAACACTCCCATTGGGAAATGGGGAACTAGTCTAAGATGTTAGCTCAATGGTAAGTGTTCAGAGAAGAAATCAAGTACCAAATTTACTTCCTGGAAATGAGCTGCTAAAAAGGCTGTGCTTCACTTTCAGAGGAAGCTTTGTTTAGCCCCTACCAGCTCAGGTATAGGCAGAAAACCCAACTGTGGTCCTGGGTCCAGAAATCTTGGATGGAAATTACAGGCTTTCTTGACAGCAAGGCCAGGATGATTTAACTTCTTGGCTGGTTTAGTCACATCTTAAAATAACTCTTGCCCCACATACAGAGAAATAAGAATGTTTGAAATATTATAATGTAGTGGTTACTGAGGGTTTCCTTTGTGAATGAATGTAATGTCATAGACAAAAGGGAGAGAAGTGTTCCAGTGGTCTTTTAGATAAAACCAGATGCTCTTGTACTTGAGTAATTTTCCTCCCTTCACATGGGCAATAATAAGCCCATTGCCCATCCCCTGACTGTGACTCTCCTGAATCCACAGCTTTGATTGGAAACTCTCAACCCCTGACCAGCCTTGGGAGCACTGATTACAAAGGCACCCCACACACTTCCTTCATAAACATTTGGCAGATCAGGAAGTGCTGAAAAGCAATGCCCCTGGGTCTCAGAAGAGAATACTGGTGGGAGAAGAAATAGAACATTTTCCCTCTTGCAGCTGTCAAAGAGTGATTATGTCAAATGGGTTTTCAAGGAGCCACGAAGTAATTACAGGGTAACTTCTTGACATTATTTTCCAATGTTTGACTCAGCAGATGATGATTAATTGATGCGTATTATTTTATGGCTCTCTGAAACTTTGTTTGATACTTCAGATAGAGGCGGGGCTAAGTCTTCACTTAGACTAACATAACAAAGTTGCCTTAAATTTTAACATGTTAACTCTTTCTTTGTAATAGATGATTTCCTAAACTAACTGGTCTTCTGGTTGCTAATAGAGACTGTGTTTGAGCTAACTTTTCATGTAAATTAAAAAAAAAAATCATGTGCTTTCCAAGTAGTGTTTCATTCTTTTACTAAGATGTTACTGTTAATTTTCCATGGCTATTGTGAGAATTAAATGAGTTGAATAATGAAAAGAGCTTAATAGTTGGCACATGGTAAATGCTTAGTAAATATCAGCTATAATAAAACATGACATAGTAATCATTAAACTCAGAAAGGTATTTCCTTATATTCTATCTCAAATGTGGTCCTTTTGGCAGAGAGGAATTTGAACACCCAGCTCATTTTCTTGTGTAGTTATATTACATTAGAGCTGGTTTATCTATTGGTTTATATCCTTTTACAAATTTTAGTTCAAGTTAAAATAGTTGGGAGTATTTAAATACAGTGGACTTGAAATACACATATATATATATCCTTTTCCAGGGTGTATTTTATATATGAATGTCTAATATTATTTGATTCCAAGCAAGTAATTGATTCAGGTAAGCCAAGATCTGGACATTTGTGACTGATGCAATAGAAGTGAAGAAAGATTAATTAACTTAGTAAATAATACATATCGTGGAACTTTTACTGAGTTTGTAAGCTTTAAGTGTATTATTTTTTCAAATCCAACTTGTCAATGATATAAGCGTTTCGTGATCTTAGGGTTTTCATAAATTTTATATGAAAAGATGTTTTGTAGCCAGAATGTTTCTTATAAGAAAAATGGAAGTGTCTGACATTATGAGAATTTGTATCACTTTGTGCTTAGTCTAAATTTAAAAAAGTCGTAAGTTTTATTTTTGCCTTTGTTTCATGCAAAATAAGTTCTATATGCTGACCCTAAACTGTTCATTAAAAAATAATTATACTGAGCATGATGTCATATGAATGACTTGTTATAGCATGAACCATTGATATTTGATTAACTTTTGAAAACATGCTTACATATAGCTTATGCAAGTAAGTGCTTTTAAGTGGAATTTTTAAAAAATTAAGTTATCAATATTTATTCAAAGTATTATTTTTCCTCAATTTAAGAGAAATCTTTTAGAATCAAAGATCTTGCTATAGTGGGATCCCACCATGCCCTTTTACATACCAAATGCATTCATCTGTCTGGTGGTGTGTCTGTGTGCCGTGGTTTGTAAATAAATGTGTGTTTTGTAAACAAATGGAGTAGGTGAGTTGTTTGTAAGCTGTGCTGCTTCTGCCTGCCAACTAGATGTATCATCAACATTCCAGGTACAAAAGATGTTTAACCAGTTCAACTGAATAGTCCTCCTTTGTCTCCACATGTATTTCACAAAGAAAAGATGCTGCTCTCATGGTAACAGAAGGATGGTAGTCTAGGGTTTGCAGTGCCATCTTCATTATGTGTATGCTGAATGAAAGGAAACCAAGTATTCAACTGTGGGCTGCTGTATGGTTGTGAGGGATTTTTTTTTTTTTTTTGGTGTTGGTTGAGGTTTCCATTGATAGAATATTTTAGACTTTTAAAAAACCATCTGTTTATCGGAAGCACAGGGAGTGCATCCGTGTGTTGACTTTAATAAGTGTATTGCAAATAACAGATGGCTTAGTATTAGGTTTGCTCTTCTGTAGGAATTTGTTGCTTCTAAAAGTAACAAATTTTTGTCTTTCAATATTAACTCATTTAGGACATTTGGACTGAGGTTTGATTTCATTCTAAAGTAAAGCTTTCATTGACAATCTGACCTAAGCTCTCCATTTATACCCTAATTGTAATATTGTCCTATTGTATGGTAATTATCTGCTTATTTGGCAATGTCCTTAGCAAACAAGGTAGTGATTTTGTCTTATTCAATGTTGTCTCCCCAAGATCAATTAACACAAGTATGTTGAATGAATGAAGTAGTTTTGTGTGTGTGTGTATGTGTCTGTGAAAATCCAGAAGAAACATCCAGAGATGCTGTAAATTCCTCTGATTTAAGGATTGGTGAAATTCAGTTATTTTGTGAAAGCTCTCCTCCCATTTTTAGATAAAGGTTGCTAATAGGTTTCCAACAAAAAATGGCAGAAACCTAGACTGCTAATTTACTGTTTATGTTTGCATATATTAAGCTAGGACCCTAAATGAAAATATCAGAGTAGCATGTTAATCACAATTTGAGGTCAAGTCAATTAGAAAACATTATAACTAAGTTTGCTGTTATTTCCAACTTCATATAATGGCATTATTGTCTCTGGGGTATGTATGTTTTCAAATATGAGCATCGTTAGGTTCTTTTGAACAACGGTGCACCATCTAATGAATTTACATACATAAATACTACTAATTAACATTCGTTTATTATTTTGCATTTCACTGCTATTTACTAACAGATTTCAAGACAATAGACAATTTTGTAACCTCGATTTTATAAAAACCACTAGTATTTTTGGTCCCTAGCAACCATTTAGTATGTAAATTAGGTATTCTCAGGCTTAATGTACTTCATTTTTATAAAACAAATACATCATTAATCTGATTAAGTTCTTGGGTGGGAGTGCTGTCCTCAGATCATTGTGGATCATTTATTGTTGGGCATGCATCCAAAAAAAAATTCAAGCATGGCACTTACAGTCTAGATTTAGGAGAATTGTTGAAACCCCCTAAATGACATTTTCCAGAAGAATAGAAAGGCACTGCTTACTTAACAATTGCAAGCATTACCTAAAACTTAATGATGTTCTTATCCTTAATTACAACTCAGTTTGATGATGATTCAGTGCCTGAAATTATGCCATGTTTTGCTTTGATGTTATAAAATGTATAATGAAATAAAGGTGATCCGAGTGAATCAAAAATAGATTCTGGCTTTCCAGTAGTGACTTAATCACTATGTTTCTGAATTCACAACTTGCTTGACTGTCATGGCTATTATTTGGTATGTCTTTAGCTTTTAGTCAAATTTACTACTTAAGAAGTGAGAATGTTTAATTTTAAGGTTAAGGAAAGTTCATGATGTTCTCATTCACATAGCAGAAGGACCTTTTAAAGAAAACTTAAAATTATTTGAATTCTGCCTTTTTAGTTCATAGTTTACCAAGTTGTGTATCTTCCTTTTGGAGGTAGTCTTTGTCTAATGGAGCACGACATAATAATGGTTTTCGTTTACTGAATGTCTCCCATAGTACTTCATTCATTTTGCCTAGAAATCCTGTGAAGTTGGTTATGTTTATACCCATTTTACAAATGATTAAACAAAGGCTCTGTGAGGTTAAGCAGATACCCAAGGTCATTATAGATAGCAGGTGCTTAATCTAGGAATCAAACTCAATTCTTTTTTTTTTTTTTTTTCTTTTTTTTTGAGACAGAGTCTCCCTCTGTCACCCAGGCTGGAGTGCAGTGCCTCGATCTCAGCTCACTGCAACCTCCACCTCCCAGGTTCAAGCGATTCTCGTGCCTCAGCCTCCTGAGTAACTGGGACGACAGATGTGCACCACTATGCCTGGCAAATTTTTTTGTATTTTTAGTAGAGACAGGGTTTCACCATGTTGGGCAGGCTGGTCTCTAACTCCTGACCTCAAATGATCTGCCCGCCTCAGCCTCCCAAAGTGCTGGGATTACAGGTATGAGCCCCTGGTCCGGCCAAACTCAATTCTCACTCCAGAGCCTCTGCCTCCTCAGATAGGGCAGATAAAGAAAGGGGACACCAATTTCCAAGGCGTGCTAGGCTGGGATCATTTCAGACAGGGATTGGGAAACTTTTTCTGTAAAAGGTCAGATAGTAAATATTTTAGGTTTTGAGGGCCACACAGGGTCTTTTTCAAATATTCTTATTTTTAATTTTTTTTTTTTTTACAAACTTTAAAAAATATAAAACCACTCTTAACTCCAGGGCCATACAAAAACATTCTGAGGGCCAGATCTGACCAAAAGTCCTTAGTTTGCCAAACTCAGATTTAGGACAGTGTCAGTAAGCCCTATAGGTATCTGTTCTCTCAGGACTATGTGATTACAGTCAACAATAAAATAATTTATATCCATAATAGTGACTTTTAAACACTAAGAAAATGGATAAATTATGGTTCTCTATGCCCTATTTAAGAAGGCTTGCAAGTATTACATCTTAGATTTTCATCAAAAAAATAAAAATATGGTTTTGGTGTTTATAATGATATTTTAGGTACCTGAAAGATTCAACTTTTTGAAACACTTCATTTCATAACAGATAAAATGAAAGGTATTATTACAAGTGGATTTTGACAGTTACAGAATTTATAACATGCCATTTTAGTTTCATACCTGAGTGTTTAATTTTATTTTTAAAAATCTTACCTCCTTGATATTTGAGTGCTTACTATTCTGTCCACAGATTTTTGATATTGCAGACTGTTAGTTCCTTACCCACCCCCCAACACTATACATTTTATTGAAGAATACAAAGGAGTAGCAGAGAAAATGGTTCTTTATCCTTCTTAAGAAAAAAGCATTTTATAACAATAGGTATCAGTTATCTGAGATTTTTGCTGATAGATTAATGTTTATATACATATGAATGTTTCTTTCTCCAACTCCTTAATTCATTAACAATCTATTTTTGACAGGCTAAAGTGAATCAGACTTCTGCTTCAATCCCTTTGCTTAAAGAGGCCCCAAGCAGGGTTACTGGGGGATAGTTGTTCTGTTGGGGAATAGGGGATGGCAAGGGACCTGGGGCTGTCAAACCAGTAGTTGAAAATGTTTTTTATTTAATTCCTTTATGTCCATGTTTTTCTAATTTCTTTGTTTTTCTTCAAGCCATAAGCCATTAGTAGTGTTCTTTTGAAAAAGTCAGTATTGGCTGATCACGGTGGCTCACGCCTGTAATCCCAGCACTTTGGGAGGCTGAGGTGGGTGGATCATTTGCACTCAGGAGTTCAAGTCCAGCCTGGGCAACATGGTGAAACGCCTGTCTCTACAAAATTTACAAAAATCATTTGGGCATGGTGGTGCATACTTGTAGACCCAGCTACTCGGGAGGTTGAGGTGGGAGGATTGCTTGAGCCCAGGAGTTTGAAGCTGCAGTGATTCAGAAACTGTACTCTGGCTCAGGCAACAGAGCAAGACCCTGCTACAAAAAAAAAAAAAAAAAAAAGTATGATCAAACAGGATTCAGATTCAGAGAACTACTACCTTCTCTGAGTCTTCTTTTCTGTGTTAGCTCCTCCAGAGATCCACCAAGTAATGTGTGTTTGTTTTTTCCTGCCACTTCTGTTGGTTTTTTAATAAAGTAAAAAATACAGACAGCTTCTTATTCCATTGTTCTAAGCTCTTTATATGTATTAATTTACATTATCTTGGCAGTAACTCTTTGAGAAAGGTACTTATAGCCCCATGAGAAAACTAAGGCACCAAGAGGTTAAGTAATTTTTTAACTAGATCAAGGTCACTCAGCTAGTAAAATGGGGAGCTGGGATTTGAACTCAGGCAGGCTAGCTCCAGTGTTCATGCTCTTAACCATTCCTCTAAACTCTCTCTCAAATATAATACTAGACTTGCATCTTCCTACTATTAAATTCAATATCAGTGAATTTGTTTCAGTAAAACAACATTATTCATTACATTAAATTGATGACTTAAGTTTGAATTTAATTGGTTTTGAAATTTCGTTTGTGTTTAGTTTGTAAACTTGTTTTGGTTTCATGGTTATCTAAAAGCTATAACTTTGAGGAAGTTTTACTCGTGTTTGTACATAATAATTATAATTACAAAAATAATAAGAGTTAACAGAGTAGTCCTCAACAACTATAAATTTTTTCCTATTCATTTACATAACATTACTTAAGTTTAGGAAACACCAGTCTGTGACATAAAGTTAGGCTCTTAATGCAGTATAGAGTTCCTTGAAGATATGATCCCTACCTGTCTTCAGTTTGATTTTTCACCGTTTCCACCTTTATACTTTTTGACACTGAACTACTCAGGTGTGTGTTTTTGTTTTTTTGTTTTGTTTTGTTTTGTTTTGTTTTTTTTGGGATGGAGTGTCACTCTGTCGCGCAGGCTGGAGTGCAGTGGCACAATCATGGCTCACTGCAGCCTTTGCCTCCCAGGTTCAAGTGATTCTCCTGCCTCAGCCTCTTGAGTACCAGGCGTGCTTTTTGTTTGTTTCAACTCACCCTTGCATAGGACTGTCTCCTCTTATCTGCCCCTCCTACTGGGAAAATGGACATGGCATCCCCTTAATCCCTTGCCTGAGCTTGGTTGGTGCCCTTTTTTGGTAACCGCTTAGTGTCCTGTGCACCCTTCTCTCATTTTACTCACCACATTGTTTCATAATTGTTGTACCTGTTTTAATTAAACTGATGACTTGAGCAAAGGGACAGGTATAGAAGAAACAGCTATAGTAAGTAAAGTAACCATACTTTCCTGGCCAGTTAGTTTCATTTTCTTGAAGCCACCATCTTTTTTTTTCACTGTCTTTTGGAACCCAAATTGAAACCACCATCACTTGTTATTAAAACATTAAGAACTCTCATTGGGACACAGTTTATTATACTACATTCTTTCTTGTATAACTAGATCCTTCTCCTACCACCCCAACGACGTTATCCTACAATTAATCCTCTCTCTCTTCTACATCCTTAATTCCTCCTTCTTTGTAGAGTCATTTCCATCAGCAAACAAACATGTAGTACTTCCCTTCTTGAAAATAGTTCTCTCTTGACCCCATTTCCAATCTAGTTGTTGTTCCACTTCCCTGCCACCCACCTCCTCTTTTGATTCCTTTTTATAGAAAAACTTTTTGGTAGAGTTGGTTCTAGTTGCTTCCCCTCACGTTCTTTCTGCTGGTACTGGATTCAAGAAATGCCAATATGGGCCAGGCGCAGTGGCTTACACCTGTAATCCCAGCACTTTGGGAGGCCGAGGCGGGTGGATCATGAGGTCAGGAGATCGAGACCATCCTGGCCAACACGGTGAAACCCCGTCTCTACTAAAAATACAAAAAATCAGCCGGGCATCGTGGCGGGTGCCTGTAGTCCCAGCTACTCGGGAGGCTGAGGCAGGAGACTGGCATGAACCCGGGAGAGCAAGACTCCATCTCATAAAAAAATAAATAAATAAGAAATGCCAATATGCTGGGAGGACTTACATCCATCTGAAAACATTTCCAGGGCTTATGAGTGCTGTAAGTCAGGAAATGTCAAGAGCCAACGACAGAGTTACTGAATGAAACCCCTGAAGATAAATATTTTCTACTTGGAGACAAAGGTCTCATTGGCAGGCTCAAGCCTCTCATCTTTTCTGACAGTGCCTCCATCTCATGGGATATGGCTTCTTATGGCGCAGGTCAGAATGAGAAAGGAGAGTGCTTAGAGGTAAAGAGTGTTGAATTGGAAAGGGTTTTGTTTGTTGTTGTTGTTTGTTTTTACTTATACAGGTCTTATAAAAATGTATTCATTTGAGCTGGACTTGGTATGCTGCATCCTCTAGTCCCATGATTCTAGTGCAGCCCATGATTTCCTTGAGTTTCCTGAGGTTCTAAAAGCCAACTTGGGCTCTTGATGTAACCTCGGGACCTCAGGGAAATCACACAAAGAGTGGGTCTTGATAGCAGTAATAGAAAATACGGTATTATTTTATTTTTTGGATGAAGAACCCAACATTCAGATTGTCCCCAGGGCACCATGCTAGTAAATACTAGTAAATGTCAATGCTGGCATTTGAAAACCAGATCCTACTTCATAGCATGTGCTCTTCCCACTCTTTCACCTGTAAAAGATACACAAACACTTTAAGTCTTAAGCTGCACTATCCAGTATGGTAGCCACTAACTCTGTGGCTTTTTAAATTCCAAATTTAATGAATTATGATAAAATTTAATAAATTAAATCAAAATTTCAGCTCCCCATTTCACATTTCAATGCACATTTCAAGGGCTCAGTAGCCACATGTGGCTACTATATTGGACAGGAATGATATAGAGTATTTCTATCAGAAAGATGTATTAAGACAGTGCTACTTCCCTTCCAAGACATTAGTTTTCCACAGTAGTATCACATACTCTTAGAATTCTGTGCTATTGGTATTGATTGTAATTGTAGAACCTTTTATCCCTTATTTTTTTATTATCCATTTTGAATATCGTGGCATTATTTTTCACAGAATCCCTCTTTTACTTGGTGTAGTCAGAATTCTCCATTCATCTTCTTAACTTACATTTTCTCTTTTCTTAAAATGGCCTGTTTTAAATTAGCCTTGCCACCCCTACTAATTTGAATTCCACATCATGAAATGAAAGTTCATACTTTGTGCTTACCTGGCCAGCACCTGGGGGAATTCACCTATTAAATCATATTCTTCCCTTTAATATATTCCTTTGGTTCCTCTTCCTTAACAATTTTTTTCTCACTTATTTGGTGTCTGTTAAATATCAGAACACTTTTCC
Source organism: Pongo pygmaeus (assembly GCF_028885625.2). Lineage (NCBI taxonomy): Eukaryota > Metazoa > Chordata > Mammalia > Primates > Hominidae > Pongo > Pongo pygmaeus. The sequence continues at coordinate 89,283,308 of NC_072385.2, read as the reverse complement.
TGTGACTCAATATATGTTTATATGCCAAGTCTTTTTTTCAGTTTGAGGTGTCTGGATACTTGAAGTTCATGCCTTTTCATTTGACTTGCTGGGAAATAGTTATTCCTTCCCTACATCATGAGTTTTCAGGATTAAAAGGTTTTTTGACCTTTAAATTATAACTAATAATTTGCCTAAATCAGTGTTGCTCGGTGATAACATCTAGGATAACAAGTGAGTTACAGGTTCACAGTGATGACTCAGAATTAATCATTAGCCTGTGTCATCAAGCTTGCAAATAGAGGAGTCTTTAGAATTAAGACTTTATCTGCTTTCTCTCATGGCACACGGCATAGTACCAAGCATTTCATCTTGTGCACTCAATAGATGTAGATGATTAACTGTATAAAAAGGCTGCACTATCTTAGGGTAGGGTTAACTATCTCTTGATACTTCTTTTTTTTTTTTTTTTTAACCCAACACAGAATGAATAATATAGTGCCTTCGAATATCTTTCAGATTGGTGCATTGATATTCGTAGATATAATTTCAAATTTAGAAAGTGCTTGGTCTTCTGCCATATCACTCTGTAGGTATGTATTCTCCTTATATAACTAGTTGTACTGTAAAAGGTGATTTGGAGCCTTACAGCTTTAAATCATTCTTGCCTTTTTAATATTTATTTTATAAGGAACCACAGTTTTGTGTGCATTTTGACATGGTAGCTTTTATACTTGAAATAATATAATGGCAAGGAAAATATCCTCTTTTATCTAGACTTCTAAGGCTTAAGCTTTGTTTTTTGTTTTTCATTTTCTTTCGGCACCTGCAGTATGAAGCTATATACAAGGCTGATGGAGAGCAAAAGAGGCTGCCCTATAGCACTTTAAAGAAAAGGTATTAGCCTGGTCTTCAAATTGGCCCTTGAGAAGCAGGTAGCTCCCTTGCTACTAAACAGATGTGCTGGTAGCAGCTTGGGAATAAAGAGCAGCAGCAGAGTCTGGCCCTAATACTCATTTTTACCCAAGCAAGACTCCAGTCTGAGAGAAAAAGAACTGCTTAGATAAGGTGAATGAAAGAGAAGTATGTATGACTCAGTTCTTTCATTTGCCTTGCAAACCTATCAGTGGCTCTAGTAGAGCGTAGGTCAGAAGCCCAAGAGCACTGGTTGTCATTTCCCATAGAGTTGTGTGTGTATATATATATATATATACACACACATATATAAAGCAAAACTATATACATAAAAATGACATATATCTCTCTATACATACATATACATATATATTTTTTACATCTGCTCATTTTGCTTTGTTAATCTAATGCCAAGATTTCTATGAGTATGGCACCCTTGTAGTCCTTCACAGAACAGATTTGAAACCTATGATTTCTAGGCACTAAACATTATCTCTTGCTACTAAGCCATATTGTATTCCTCACATTCTCAGGTCAAACCTTTTGATGACTCCTTGCATTTCAATATAATGTTACCTCTGTCTTCAAGGTCTCCCCTTAATTCTCTGACAGACTTCTAATGTTTCTAAGTACAACTGAAATGCTACCTTCTTGTTAAAGCCTTTCCAAATTCCTTCAGGCCAGTGGTTCTATCCCTTGTGCTCCCAAAGTACTTAGTTCATCCTGCTGTTGTAGCACTAGGCACCTACTGTAATTACCACTTTATTTGTCTGTCATCGCTCTCTCTCATGAGATGCTGGAGCAGGGATTGTTTTCATAACCTTAACGTCTAGCACAGACCTAGACTTCATAATAGGTGCTCAATAAATGAGTGACTGCAAGAATAAATGAATGAATAAAATATACCACCTCATGTTTGAAACGTACTTGAATTCTTCCAACCAGCCTTTTCTTTTGTGCTGCTTTTCTTTATCTTCTTCCCGGCAGCACGTTCTTCTGTCCTACCTGGTAGATTTTAGAGCTTAGGAAATACGTGTTTGAAGATTTAAAATATAGTTCTTTGAACTCCTTAGAGGAAAAGTCTATGAATAAATAATTAGACTCATTTCACATCAAAATCTAAAGTGTGAAAAAATGTTCGTATCATTTGGTGCTTTATTCACTTGTATGGTAATCTAATGGCATATCCATTGTTAACACTGAACTATACTGAAATATTTTACTCTCAGGGCTTTTCATCTGACAAAGGAGGCTTTTTGAAAATGAAAAAGCACAGCTCCTGTCCCTGGTATGCTATGGGGAAATTTATTAGTTTTGTAATGCATGGGTTAATATTACCATTTTTTATATTGAATATTACTTGAAAAAACTACTATTAATATCACTGCAGCATGTATGTATATAAGTCCTGTCATCTTTGGGGTATGTAAATCAGGAATGTTGCTGAAGAACTACTTAGCATTTTCTTGGGGGTGAAGTGCTTAGTTTTGGAATTTAATTGTAGGTTTTACATTTAAGCTGTTCAGTATTACTCTTCTAAAGGTTCTATAAATTTCTTGCTTTGTAGTTTAACAGGTTTAGTCACCACAGTTGAAAGGCATCATCCTCATAATGAAGCCAGAGAAGAATAAAGGTTGATCATGCAGGGCTGGCTGGCTGTGACATTGAACAATAGAGCTTGACTTCTTCATGTCTGTTAAATTAGACTATGGGGTGTGCTTATCTTGCTGCAATGATACTGAATTGTAACAAGAAAATGTTATGTTGTGCAGCTCTGCGAAGGGGGTGCATCCGTTCTCACCTCATATGTATGGCAAAAGCTTTAAAACACTACTGAAGCTGCCTAGTGGGCTTAAAGTCTAATGACACAGAATTGGGCATAATAATGAAACAAAAATAAAGAAAAAGTGCAAAGGCTTTTAAATGTCTTGTAAAATTTTATTTATAGTAGTCTTTTAAGGGTCTAAGGCAGAACACAAGAAGGGTATGCTGGAAAAATTCCATTTGGAAGAGGTCTTTGAAGGAGATAAGTGTTACAGCCTGAAGGAAAAGTAAGAAGATATGTTGCATAGGTGAATGATTTATTCTAAACTTTTCTACACGTGTACTTGATACATACAACTAAATTCTTTAAATATTGATAAAAAACCTACTATGTTCCCAGCACCGTGTTGGATACCATAGGAGATTTTGAAAGAGCATTAAATTCAGTCCTACCTTGAGGAATTTACTATTTTTTGAGGCAACAGAAATGAAATCCATGAAATAATTTCTTAGAATTGTTGGATATGTGAATGACAGTATTATAAGCTGTCAAGATCATGTAAAATTTTGATTCTGTTATTATATGTATCATTCCCAGATGTGTCACATGAGCTTTTGATAGGCATACCTTTTATGTTTTTAAGTCTCAGATAAAAATGTTGAAAAATCAAGGCCATGGTTAGGTTAGGGGCAAGAAAGAGCCTTCTGACACTTCCCATACTTGTTCTTCATACATGCTTTTTGTCTACTTTTGAACCTGTGTTATTTTCTAAATGTGTATAAGCCACAAATTAGTAATCTGTTACAAAATTTTATCGTGGATGTTAAGCTACTGTTCAAGTTATACACACATACATGTGTGTGTAAAAATCTGGATTAATATTCTGGTTCTTTCAGAGCAATTATCATGCAAATCCTGCCAGGTGATGGGAATAAATAGGGTACCCATCACCCAGAGGTTTCCTTTTTGGGAAAGTAAGAGCATGGGAGCTAACCAACGCCAAGCACCATGTACCCAAATCTTAGCAAGCATAACTATAGCTACCAGTTATCTGGGCATGTCACAAGACATCCAAAGAGGACTCAATTCCAGTTTCACCTTAGCATTCGGCTTATGATAAGGAGTCCATGCAAGCCCCCAAGACACATTTTTGTCCCAAATTCAGTTCCAAGCTTCGGGTCAAAGCCCTAGGAAAGAAAACTGTATCTAAGGGATCTAGAGGCAGATGATAATAGAGGTTAAAAGGCACAGTGCAGGTGAGCATGGCTAGTTTCTGCCAATTAAGCCAAGCCTCCCACTTCATGGATAAAGGTCAAGCTAATATTCATGGCATAAATGAGGTCCTGGGAACTCCAAGGCTACTGACAGTAGCAAGGATAGAGACATAGGTGAGAGCAGATAATTCCTATTCTCTAGGCCCTCCCTGCTTCATGGGTACAAACTGCTTTGGCACCCATGAGTGGCACCTGTTATGGTTTCCAGGACTCAGGGATGCAAGGATGGAAGAGGGAAAGAGGACTCACTTCCTTCTTTCCCTCACATACCCCAGGTATTTGCTAGGAAGAGAAGGGAACCAGGGATGCCTGCTCCCCTCTTTCTAGATGAGTAGCCATTCATCTTCAGTTTGTATCCCTTTCAAATGCATCCTGAACCCCTGGGACTCCCTTGAAAAATGCCCTCTTTTTTCTTTTCTCCTTCTTGGTTCTCTCTTCACAGATAGGTAATTGTGTCTCCATACTACGGGACATTCCCCTAAGATGCACCCTCCAAACTGGGAAAAGTTAATTTCCCAAACCTTAAACTGGTTGGCTTAGGATTGGGCTCAGGGGAAGTCCAACATGTTGGCAAAATGGTACTTTTTTTTTACCAGTTGGGCTTTTGGTCTTCCTCTCCCCATGCAAACTGGTAAAAGGCCTCAGGATTTTTGAGCTGTCCTCAGCCCCCTCCTCTTGTTTCATTTTAATACATGTTTTCTAATAACCCAGTTTGTCTCTTCTCACTTTCAGACCATCAAACTCCAAATGGTCATGCAACCAAAGTCTTGAAGTCTTGGACAATGACCCCTTCTGCCAGGAACTCTTAGATAGGCCTCTGACTGCCGTTTTCCCCAAAACAAGACCCTCTGTCAGCAGGAAGCAGTTAAGATCTGTCTTCATCCTTATCTTTATCCTTATTCTAATGTCAGTTAGACGTACTTCTTTAGAGGGGGGAATGTGACAGCCAAGTATAAAGGGGTCGCTGGAGAACCTCTGGGACTACAGGCATGTGCTACCACACCTGGCTAATTTTTTGTATTTTTAGTAGAGACAGAGTTTCACCATGTTCGCCAGGCTGGTCTCGAATTCTTGACCTCAGCTGATCTGCCCACCTTGGCCTCCCAAAGTGCTGGGATTACAGGTGTGAGCCTCTGCACCTGGCAACAGATATTTACTGAATGCCAGTTACGTGTCAGGTTCAGTTGCGTTGATTATTCACTCTCAGAGCCTCCCAGATTTGGTCTTTCCCTTATATTCTTTTTTTTTTTTTTGAAACAGAGTCTCGCTGTGTCGCCTAGGCGGGAGTGTAGTGTTGTGATCTCAGCTCACTGCAACCTCTGCCTCCTGGGTTCAAGCAATTCTCATGCCTCAGCCACCGAGTAGCTTGGATTACAGGCATGTGCCACCACGTCCAGCTAATTTTTGTATTTTTAGTAGAGACGGGGTTTTGCCATGTTGGCCAGGCTGGTCTTGAACTCCTGGCCTCAAGTGATGCACCCCCTCTGCCTCCCAAAGTGCCAGGATTACAGGCATGTGCCACTATGCCCAGCCTTTTCCCTTATATTCTCATTCACTTCAACAACTTAAGTTCCGATCCAGAGGCCTCTATCTCGGTCTTCCACCACACTGTATACCTTGTTGTGCTGCCACAGGGTTTGTGGTGTCAAAGCAGGCATCTCAGTCCAGCATTGAGGCCTTTCATCATCACAGTCTTTCTATCTAAAGTTTATCTTCTGTCATTCCTCATCATACCCACAAGATTTGGCCATACCTGTGTCATTACCTTTGTTGTTGTTATACATACACATATTATGATTTACATTTGGGCTTTTCCTTATTCCTTTTCCACATTAGCATTTATGAAGGTAGTCTATACTTGATTACCCAGGTGTTCTTTATTTAATGTAACTTGTATTCCTGACAAGCTTATGTGCACAAAATTTTGGTACATTGGACCATTTAAGAAAGAGTAAATAATCAATTTTAATTTATCTTTGTTTAAAGTTGGAGTTTTATTTAGTGGAGATATGATGCATCTTTATATTGCTTTGTGCTTTGTTAATGTTCAGATAAGGAAACTGAGATTCCTAGTGGTTAAGAGATTGGCATAGGACATTTGGCTAGTAAATAGAGAGAGTAGGATTAAAACTCACATTTAATAACTCATTGTCGAGTATGCTTTTCACTAGAATAGTTGATTCCTTTTATTCTCCTCATTTTATGTAATTCTGTTATAATATCCCTAAAGGTAGGAGCTGTATTTTGTATCACACCCCCTCTTCCAAATATTCATAACATTAGTGCCTACAGTAGTTTTGGATAAAGAGATTTAACTGCCATGTTGATATATGTGAATGTATCAGTCATAGTGGGATAGGTTATGTTGCAATAATAAACAGCCCATCCCCCCCAACCTCAGTGGCTTACAACACTAACATTTCTTTCATGTTGCATGTTTATCTTGGGTTTATTGTGGCCATGTTTCATGTTGTCTACAATCTGCAACCTGGGATCAATAAGCAACTTCTTGAACACTTGTAGTGGATAGAAAAAGGGCACGATAACCCATGTACTACTTCTCAAACAATAATGTTTTCACATCTTATTGGCCAGAGCAATTTACATGGCAAAGCCTGTTGTCAGTAGAGCATAAAAGTATAATCCTTCTCTAGGTAGGGGCAGCAAATATTTTTGAAAAATAATACTCCCCCCAAAAAATCTGTGACCTTACATACAGAGCATTGAGCAACTTGTATTTTTCAGTTTATGGCACACTATCATCATTGGTCGCTATCTGGCCACTTTATTTTTTAATTCATTTGTCTCTCTGTTTTAATGTGTTCTTATAAAATGCATTCTATTGTTTGGGATATGTATTTTAAATTTATAAGTGGTATTATGCTAGAGATTGTATTCTGTTTCTTGATTTTTTTTCACTTAACATTTATTACAAGATTTATTCACATTGCTGCACATTCATCCAGTCTGTTGCATCTGGTGAATATAGTTGTCCCTTGGTACATGTGGGGAACTAACCAGTTCTATACCAAAATCCACACACAGTCACATCTGAAAGTTGACCCTGCAGAAACTGCATATATGAAAAGCACCCCACCACCCACTGCTCCTTATGCACGGGTTTGCATCTGGGGAATGTTGTATTTTCCATCTGCCTTTAGTTGAAAAAAATCCACATATAAGTATATCTGCACAGTTCAAACCTGTGTTGTTCAAGGGCCAGCTATCTATAGTATTGCATGATAAATATCCACTACACTTTACCTGTCCACTTCCCTAGAGGGTCTTCAATTCTGTACTACAATAAATGGTGCTGTGTGAGAATTTCTTTGGGCTGTACAGCCAGGTATAAGATTGCTGGGTCTTGGGACATACATATATTTAGCTATTTAAGTATTGCTTTCTTATTATTTTTACTAAGTCTTCACAGCTATTAAGCTTTGGTATTATGAGAGTTTAGTAATTATGTATTCTATCTTGTAAGTTAACCTTACTAATTCTGTAAATAAAGTCCACCCAACTAAGAACACACGAGTAACTAATGTGACATGTAATTCACCTCTGTAAACAGATTTTTCACTAATGATTATGTATATGCATATGTTATAAACTTATTCTGAGGCATTATTTTGTATTGCTGTAAATCAGTGAATGGATAAACAAAATGTGGTATATTTATTCAATGGAATATTTTTCAGCAATAAAAATGAATGAATTAATGATACAACCTGGGTGAACCTCAGAAACATTGTGCTAAGTATAAGAATCCAGTCACAAAAGATTATTTTAAGATAACATTTATATGAACTGTCTAGAACAGGCAAATCTGTAGAGACAGTAGATTAGTAGTTGCCTCGTGCAGGAAACTAGGGAGTATGGACGGAATGGGGTTTCTTTTGGGGGTGATGAAAATGTTGAAAAATTGATTGCGACGATGTTAGCACACCTGTGTAAATACACAAAAAAACTATTGAGTTGTACCATTTAACTGGGTGAACTTTGTGGCATGTAAATTATGTCTTAATAAACCTGTTAAAGACAAAACAAAACTTCAATCAGATCATTTTCCAAGAAGCAGGTTAGAAATGAGTTAAATGTTGACCCCTTCATGTAGGGGGAGAATTTTCTCCCCTTGTGAGAACCTGAAGGGGAAAAATTGGGACAGTTTTATTCCCAAACTCTGTCCTCAGGTTATTTGAAAATAAACCCATGCATGTTATTTCAACTGACCATCTCTGTGCTGATATACCCTCAGCCCTGATAATTTGTTTAACTGTTTAGTTATCTTCAGAATATTTTTACTTGTATAACCCACCACTAATTTTCTTCCCAATTATCCAATTTCTGCTGTCCTTTCAGTTTTTATATCTCAGTAGTTTATATCTCAATAAATCTTGGTGATCTCTTTCTTTTTTCTCATTTCTAGATCAACCTTTTATCGTGTCATATCATATTATCTTAAAATTATTTTTCACATATGCTTCTTTTTATTCTTTAGACTTTACACTGCCCAAAAGGAGAAAATAATTTCTTTCTTCAATGTTTTAGACACAATAGCATTGGCAGATGTATGCTAATTAATACTTGCTTAAAAACAGCAAGGAAATTTCTTTCAACACTATTAACAAGTATCTGACATGAAATAACACTTTCACGAGTAAAAGAGATTCTGATCTTTTATGTTCCTTAGTAAATCTTTGGAGGGGGTTAGTACTAGAAATTTTTTTCCTTTGGAGGACTGGTAAATTCAGTTCTGATTTTTACATTGTTTTACATATGTCCTGTTATGATCACTATAACATTTGTGTTTATCAAATGAGTTAAACTATAGTAGTTTTTAAGTTAAGTAGTGAAATCCATGATAATCCAGGGATGCTCAAGTGACTTGAATGCTTCAACTTGAGATGGGTCAGCTTTAGGGGTGAAGTTGTGAAGAGAAAGCCATCACACACACTTCATCAACATTGTGGAATGAGGGACCGATGCTTTTACTGAGCAGTGGATTTCCAGTGAGCATATAAACTAATTGGTGGGTGAACATACCCCAGGAGCAATGATTTTAAGGTCATAGCAGGCTCAGTGAATAATGCTGACTTACACTGCGTCTCACTGATAGCTGATCTTACCAATGAGCAGTTTAGAGGCATTCAAGCCTGAGCTCTCTTCCATGTGCCTTGAATGGCATGTCAGTGGTCACTGTTTTTGACATCCTTTATATTTGTCCAGTCAGCTCTAAATCTTTAGGTTCAGCTTCAGAGTACTCAGGAAAGAAAAGAGAGAAGCAATTATTTTCAGTCATTGAGTTTTGAAGATCTTAGCGTTAATTATGCCAAACATTGTTGGTTCATCAACAAATACAAACCTTAAAAGGGGTTATGAAGCATTGTAAACTTGCTTAAACATAGTTTATGGTGATTAAGAGAGTCTTGTATACACTAATATATTTTTAGGTACACTTTCACCCATATATTTTCATATATAGTTTCAAAACCAAATATTCAAATTAAAGCTAATTTCAATTTTGGTTAATAAATTTTGAAATGCTTATTCACTTTTAATTAGCATTTCTTTCATATTTGAAAAAAGAGGAATAAAAAAGTACAATTCACTATTTCTCTGTGGAGTCCAGAGTAATTTTGGGTGTGAAAAATATTTCAATAAAACAAAAATCACAATGTCATAGCTCTAGTAATGCTTTTTAAAAGTTGATTTAATAGTGGGCTTTGAGATTTAGAAATTTTCTCCTACTTAAATCTTTAATTTATCAAAGATTATTTGAGCATTAAAAATGTGCTTTGCCTATTGTTTTCCAACTCTCTGTGCTCTCTGACTTGTTGAAGTTTTGCAGGAAGTGCCCAATCAAAGGATTTGAGGAAGCAGTAGTGAACATTCTTTGGAAGTGTTCATCTGAGAAAATGAAAGTTAGAGGCAAAACTAGTTTTCTTGTTTGCAACTCAAATTTTAAATCTAATTTCCCATGTAAATAAGTGAAAAGCACAAAGGATGTAAACTTCCTAAATCTGCCAGAATCTTGTGTGTTAATTAAAAAATAATTTTACTGTAGCAAAAGAAACACATTTAGTTCCTAAAGAAAATACCATGGGTGGTATTCTTTTGTTGTATTAGAGGTTTGAGGTAGAATAGTTGTTTCTCATGTACATGTATTACAGTAGACAAAGTGTTGAACTTGAATAGTTTTCATTTCTGATACATTAATGATTAGAAAAATCACTACCCTAATCCTTTTTTTTGTAACTCAAAAACAAACTAAAAAGGTTTTTGTTTTTTGGAGGATCTGTTCTTTCCAAGGCTGGTGTTTTTCTACCTTTACCGTCCTAACCTTGCCTTTCAAATTAAGATATAATAGTTAGAATCTACTATAGAATTAATTTAGATTCAGTTGTCTCTATTAACAGAAAGTGATATAGTTTTAAAAAATGCAGATGATCATTTATGAGAATCTGGCTGTAATCAAAAGCAGTAACTACTATCCTTATAAGTTCTTTATTCAGTAAAGCATTATCCTCTTTTTGATGTTCTTTATTTCATTTATTCTTGTAAAATATGTTTACCTTTTTATCAAAACTTTCTATTTTACATGGCTAGATATGTGATAAAACAAGCATGGTAAAATGTTAAGGATAGAATCTAGGTGGTAGGTATATGGTCTTCTCTGTAAAATTTGCTTCTCTTTCACGTTTGCTGTATGTTTGAAATTTTCATGAGACAATTTTAGAGAACAAAAGCTTTCTATTTTGATTGTAATAGCCAATAGCCAAAAACCTTATTCCATTTTCGAAAAAAAACCTAGGTATTTTAAGTTTCTTTTACTTATCTAAGCATAACAATGCAAATACCATATAATATATATTGATAATATCACACATTTAGTGAGTTAGAAAATACAAAACTGGCTTTTAATTGTTAAATATGTATACTATATACCATTCATATTTTAGCTGGTGGTTTAAAAAGCTAACTTAGGCATTATTTAAACTGAATTAGGGTAATTACATCAAAAGTAGATTTTTAGCCAGAATAATTTTCCACTTTGTTAAAGGAGCCACGATGAAATGAAGTGTTTGGAGAGTTTTAGGAATAAAATGTGGGTGTGTATTCTTTAACATAGAATGAATATGCTTTCCAGTGGACTTTGGAATGGGAAAAGTATCAATAAATAATGCTTATTAAGCTTCTAACTAGGCATAGGGCCAGTTATCTCATACTTGAGAGAGAATTTTTTCCTTAAATAAATGCAACCATTGCATTTTGGGGGTGCTTTTCTTACTGTTTTCATTCAACTGTTTGCCACATGTGTGCCTGATATATTATTGAATCATAGAAATAATGTTTAAATATATGTGGGCTCCCCACCCACCCACTCCTTTTTAAAAAAATAGATATTAAACACACAAAAAATATTACTATTGTTTCTTCCCTGAAATCTTTCATGGCAGACTTGGCTGACAGAGTTTAATTTTGCTGAAATAAGAGTTTATAAGTCATTTTACCTTTGATATTCCAAAGTTAGAAACCTAGAGATAATTTTTAAGTAAAATTTGTCTTTAACCTTTGTATTATAATCTCTTTTTACATGACTCTGCAAGTAGCCTCTCTTTATTAATGAAAATAAAGACTAGTGAAAAAATTTTATAAATCATTAACCTAGTTCTTGCATTCATTAGATATATTTACAAGTCATCTGTGATCAGTTTAGTTACCATCTCTTTGATATCCTGCAGCCATTATTGGATGCCTTTGGGGTTATGATATCATGCTGGGGAAGAATGGTTCAGCTGCAGGTTTTATGTGTCTTTTTATAGTTGTTCACAATATCCCATGCTAAATTATATGGTGAATTATTATACATTAGCTAGTTTAAAAGATGTCTAATTGATTTACTATGCTAAAATATCAAAGACTATATGCTGCAGGAGTGATGCTTCCAGTTAACAACTTATCATGTATTCATGGAGACGACAATGCTTGCTCACATATTGGGACTATTGTCTAATTTGGTGTGCCTTGTGTTGTAATTGAATCATCTATTATTAAAAGTAGATGTGGCTGTAGGGAGCAAAACCACATACAAATCCATAAACATACATATGTGCATATTTACTTATACTCACATATATGTTCAATAAGTTTTTTGTTTTACCTGCTATTAATGTTTGTACTAGCGAGTCATAAATGGAAAATATCTATTAGCTCTAAGGTAAAATAAAATAGGTTTTGATTTAGTCAAGTGAACCATCTCATTTAAAATTAGCCCAGGGGTCTTGTAAAGAATGCAAGTAATCTAAACATAATAATGCACATTGCCCAATTGCTTCTGTGTATGATACAGGTTCAGTGCTGTAGTGCTTTGACAGCCCATTACTGAATGTAATGAACAGCTATTTTTAAACAGAAGAAATTCAAGTTGACAGCTTGGCAATGAAATTCAGCTAGTGGGATAATTTTTGTCATCTTTAGAGAATGGATTCAGTTTGGTTTAAGCAAATTTGTATCATGTAGTTTATAGGGCAAACATTTTTATTAAAAGATAATTTTATTGTCCATTTTATGGAGAGGGGCAGATGTTACTGTTAAGAGTATGTAATCAGCTTTTAATGAATATTTTAATGAATTACTGAAACATCATTTCTAGAACCTAGGTTTAAAATGAAATTTCTCATTTTTCTTTCCTGCCATGGGTGAAACAGTCTAATAAAATGACTATAAGATTAACCCTAAGAGGTGTTTTTCAATGCTGCTTTTTAGTCTTTCAGAGTTTAAAAGAAGTAGCTTTTAAGAAATAAGATAGTCTTTGGAAATGGATATAAAGCTTGAGGCAGTATTGTCTTAATGGAAGTAAGAATTAGACAAAATACCATTGAGAGAGAGAAGGAAAATGTCTGCCTGACTATATTTTAGAGAAATTCTTTTACTAAGAATAAGGAGACGGTAACATCTGATTTTGACAACTCTTAAAAAACAAGATGGAGAAGCTTCGTCTGCAGTTCTTAAATAAAACATATATTTTTAACTCATACTATGAAAAATAATAGGGTAAGTCAGAGTGAGTTATTTCATTCTTTTCTGTTTACAGCAGAAATTGTTTGAGAATTCTATTTGCTATTTTTTCTAAGTTGAGCTAATTGCCAGAGCTTTTAAAATAGAGACTTCAGGTTCAACGTTGTGCATTGTGTTAAATGTGGCTTGAAAAATACGTTACTCAACAAAATCTGGGTGAACAAAGTAAGTAAACTGAGTACTTTACCCAGTATCCAATAATGTTTCTGACCCTACCAGTAAAATAAACTAAATATATAGCAGGGGTGAAAATTTTAAAATTGTCAGAAATCCCCCTCCAAATGCATTGCCAGAAAGCTTTGTTCATGGGTCTTCATTACCCCTTCATGCTTCCAGGGCACCTCCTCTGGGTTCCCAAGGCACTGGGAACTTAAGAGTTAGCTTTGCTTAGTAACTATGCCTTAAAGTAGGATAATAAAACAAATCATTTTTAATAGCCAATAGATTTTTTTCCATTTCTGATCTGTTTCTCTATTTTACTTATCTCTTGGAAGGCATAATGGCCCCAAACCTAATATAGCAATGAATCTGTGTAGAAGTCAAGCATTTTTGGAGAGGCTTTCATGTTAGGTCACTACTGTACTCTTTAGAATTGTATTGTATCAGTGAATCAAAAGAATTTCTTGACATGAAAGAATTGGTACACCTCTATAAACATTTTATTTAAACCTAGAGAGGATATTATTTATCTAACAGAATCCGGCTTATTTCTAGCAACAGTACCATCAGTTTGTAGCCTGGTCTTTGAACTCTTGATTTTGTTGTGAAGTGACCCTCTTGAAATCTTAATTTACCCATGGATAGAGGACGTTGTATGAGGCAGAAGGGCATCATCACATTAGCCCTGCTTCTTTATGGCATCATGAGATGCTAGGATAAGCACTTGAAAGGTATTTTAACTTTCTTGATCTCAGAATAACTTGAGAAGAAATTCATGGTACCCACATACTGGGTTAACAAAATAATTAGTTGCATTTGGTTATTTGTGAGGAGGAAACTGTGAAAAGTGAAAGTAGGACTGGGGATTCCAGAACAAAGCCTAGAGATAGATTTTTTTTAGAAGGAGGCTTATCTCTGAAGATGGGCAAGATGAAAGAAGTCACCAGCGATTCCAGTGGATGCTTTCTGTGTTATGTGACTTCATTTTTCTTTCTGCTTGCCCTTTGAACTTTGAAGTCTGAGCAGTGCAGGAAGAAGAGAAGAAATTGCGTTGCCATGATACACTGTAAGGGCTTCAGGAAAATGGGATATGGCAGTGGTTTGAAAGATATTGAGAAGGTTTCCAACCCAATTGTCATTCATTGCAGCTGTAAGAATTTAATGGGATATGGTCTAATGAAGCATACCCATTGAAAAGTTCTTAAACTAGTGTCTTGAGAGTCAAAATTGTTTGCTGGTTAAGACACATTCTGTCTGGAGCTTGACTGCCTGGGCTTAAGCCCTATCACTAGCTGTGTAACTTTGACCAGGTTATTTAACCACTTTGTGCCATTGTTTCTTTATTTGTAACAAAAATCACAACTCCCAGGGTTAGTATAAGGATCACATGGGGTAAACATTTAAAATTCTTAAAAAGCTATTTTTTTAATGCAAAAAGAGCTTAATTTGTGTAATCTATTGTTGTTGTTTCAGAATTCATTGTAGTTGGAATGCTGTGTGTCAAAGACGTTGGTCCTTAACTGAAGGTTAAAGTTATCAGGAATCCTAACTTTGAAAAAGGAAAGTCTAAATGAGAATTCAGTTCCATTTGGTTAATATTTATCAATCATAAATATTAAGTAGCATGGGATGGGATTTATAAAATATTGAAATCATAGCTTCTACCCTACTAGTAAACTCTTTGAGGATAGGGAACATGCTATATGCTACCAGTCTTGTAACCTAAATGGTGCCTTGTGTAATTCAAATATTTATTCAGTAAAAGTCAGGTCAACATGAATCCAAATATATTGCTAGTACATATTAGATTCTTAATATGTGTAACTTAAGTGAAAGGATTTATTTATGTGTGTGAGTATGAAAATAAGTTTTCATTTTCACTAGTGATGAAGGACTTGAATTACAACAAAAGAGTTATAGGTTACAAATAGAAGTAATCTGACTATAGGGTTGGTAAACATCCTAGTTCTTTCCTAAGAGAAATAACAGAATCTATATATTGTAAAGAATAGGTTATCAGGTGACATTTAACTGTTTTTATTTGTTGTAGAAGAATATTTAGGTCTTTTAGCCCTCTTACCCTCTATTTCTCAGAATTATTATATAAATATATACATTCTTATGAAAGAAGAAACAAAAAGACTTTGGAATGAAAAGCTTTAACTACAGCCAAGTTTACCTTTTCTATACATGTCATACTTTCTCTTTTAGGGGAAGCAACCAGG
Organism: Pongo pygmaeus; assembly: GCF_028885625.2. Taxonomy (NCBI): domain Eukaryota; kingdom Metazoa; phylum Chordata; class Mammalia; order Primates; family Hominidae; genus Pongo; species Pongo pygmaeus. The sequence goes on along the minus strand of NC_072385.2, from coordinate 89,267,913 downwards.
GGAAAATGAAGATACCACCATCAGTAACTCTTCCTTTTTTGTTTAAATGGTAAATATGCCTGGGGAGATGGGACTTATAAGAAAAGATATTTTGGCCAAGGCAGCCTACCTCTCCTTGTCTTCATGATCTTCATTACAATCATCGCAGAAATCCTCATGCTAAATGTTTTTCTTTTCCTTCTTTTTTGGGAGATCATTAATCAGCTATCCTATTTTCCTATTTTACGATTTCTCCTTCTCCAGCCCAATTATGTTTTCTACAAAGCTAGTGTCTGGGATACTAACTCTTAACTCATTCAAGCAAGCTTCTCAGCTATATCATTACAATAAATTCTATTTAAAATACTTAGTGAAGTACAGTATTCATAAGCCAGTTATTGCTTTAGGTGTAGCTGCAGTGACACTGGTTAGCATTCATCATAAAGTTAGTTGAATATGATTTATTTATATTTGTATGTAAGTATATATATTTTGAATATGTACTATGCTCATATGATTCAAAGTTCAAAATGGCCTCAAGAATATAAACTGTGAAAAGTCTCCTTTCCATCTCTGTCCTTCATCAACCCAGTTTCCCTCTCTGGAAGTAACCACAATGACTAATTTCTTTTGTATTCTTCCAGAGTCATTTTCTGCATACAAATAAAAACATGTATGGTTGCATATATTTCTGTATACTTAAAAAATGGAGATGACTCTTTTTTATTTGGTTAGCATCACTTTCTGGAAGGCAAAAGATGATCATAAATTCCTTCTGAGAGTACCAACTTGCCAACTTGCCTTAAGTCATATTTCTTTCTTTTTATTTTCTTTCTCTTTTTTTTGAGACAGAATCTTGCTCTGTCACCCAGGCTGGAGTGCAGTGGCATGATCTTGGCTCACTGCGACCTCCACCCCCCGGGTTCAAGCAGTTCTCCCACCTCAGCCTCCCGGGTAGCTAGGACTACAGGTGCGTGCCACCATGCCCGGCTAATTTTTGTATTTTTAGTAGAGATGGGGTTTCACCATGTTGGCCAGGCTGATCTCAAACTCCTGACCTCGTGATCCGCCCGCCTCGGCCTCCCAGAAGTGCTGGGATTACAGGCATGAGCCACCGTGCCCGGCCCTTAAGTCATATTTCTTAAAAGTGCCTAGTGTACAAGAGTCTTTGAAACTAGAAATAAGTAAGAAGAGAAAGCAAAGATAGATTAGAAACCCTCGATATTTGTTTTCTTCTTTTGGAAATTCTCAACAGAAATTCCAGATGTTACAAAGTTGAATTAGCTAGTTCTGCCATGGCTGCTTGCTGATGGATAAGCCATTCCCCTGCAAATGAATAGTGAACCCTCAGATTCTCTTGGAAGCATGGAACAGCCTGCACATTAGTGTAAAGAACATCCCCCATTTTGGAGTCAGATTAATCTGGGTTTGGAGACACAGATCTAGCATTAGGACTTTGCAGCTTTGTGACTTTTTTTTTTTGCCAGAGTCTCGCTCTGTTGCTCAGGCTTGAGTGCGGTGGTGCATTCTCGGCTCACTACAACCTCTGCCTCCCTGGTTCAAGCGATCTTCCCACCTCAGCCTCCCATGTAGCTGGAATTACAGGCACGTGCCATCATGCCCGGCTAATTTTTGTATTTTTGGTAGAGACAGGGTTTCACCATGTTGGCTAGGCTAGTCTTGAACTCCTGATCTCAAGTGATCCGCCCGCCTCGGCCCACCAGAGTGCTGGGATGACAGGTGTGAGCCTCTGCGCCCTGCCAGCTTTGTGACTTTTAGCAAATGACTGAGTCACCTTGTGAAACTCTGTAAATAGAGAGTAATCAAACCAAACCTGTGGTATATTTCAGATGGTTAAATGAGATCATGTAAGTGAATACTGTCTGGACACAAAGTAGGTGCTCAATAAATGTCAGCTTCTTTATTCGCCATTCTGCTAGTACATTCAAGATGAAAAGGTCTACTTTCAGGGGTTTGTGTTGTTCGGTCTTACTGTGCTTCTCAGAATTGAAAACAGCATTTAGAAAGACGTTTTTATATAATTATTCATCTTGTAAGGACACAAGTGTCAGAATCTATTTTTAATCTAACAACCAGCTTTTCTGTAGTGTTTTAACAGTTTACAAATGTTAACTTTCCATTCTCTCTCTAGGGAGATGAGAGAAATCAATGAAGGGCGAATACAGATGAATACTCCTGTAGCAATACTTGATAGATTAAATTATTTAAAAGTGTTTTTTTTCTTCTTCCTCTTCTAGTTGCAGTAATACCAGGTTTCTAAAGGCCGTACGTAACTATGTACATAAAGAGGAAAGCTACTTGGGATAGAAAGACTCTCAGATTGGGTTTTAACTTCTCAAGTATAAAAATAAGACAAGTAGGCAAAAATATCACATTCTGAAGTTTTAAGTGACAGATAAACAAATTGAAAATGCACCACCAACTTTTTGAGTTTTAGGTACACTAACTTATTGTGGGATCTGGGCCAGCTGCTCTACCTCTGTAGACATTTCTAAGTGGGGGAAAAAAAAAAGATTTAGGAATATTTCCCTTTTCAGATTCTCTCAGAATTATAGTTGTAAGCACTATGTAAATTCGTAGAAAATAGTTTTGAAGACCAGCTTTAGAATTTCAATAGTTATTGTATATTCAAAACAGCTACACAAGCACTTTATTTTCATTTTAAAGATTTACAATTAAAGTCATTTTATGTATACCTCAAATGCCTGATTATATACAAACCCATTACAGGGTTTATACACACATTAAATCCCTTCTTATTATGGGGTTTTGTGCACATTAAATGCCTGGTTGTTATAGATTGTTGTTTTTCTTGTTACCATTAAATGTAACATTTCCCTAGGTGATGAAATGTATTAATATTTAGAACATTTATTTTAGTGTGTGTTCTGTATTTTAAAAGAGAAAGGTATTTAAGCAGCAAAGATGTAACTGTTATGAAATTTATTTTTATAAATAGCTTTCAGCAGAAATCAGAACAGTGCTTTAAAATTACAGTTAAAAAATCATTTAATCATCACACTCCTTGATGGCTAATAGAGTAGTAAGTGACTCCCCCATATCCCCCGCAATAGGCTATTCTCGATATGCTCACTAAGTGGCCCTAAGAATAGTACTAGTATATTTTATGTTAGCAAGCCTTGATAGCAAAGTGCCCAAAGTTCAGGGGGCATTTGTCTCCTTTCTCACAAATTCATTTAAGTCTTTCTGGAGCTTTAACTGGGGCAGACAACCATACAAATGACTTGAGATAAAATGAAAATAATGGACTGAGCTGGGTGCTGGGGATGGTAGTTATGCTGAGCACACATCAATAAGCTTGGAGTGTGATTCTATGCTAATGCAAGCCTGATGGATCAGCTTTCTCTTTTAGCCTGGAGGACCATTAAGCTCTGGAAGCTGAGTCAAACTGATAGAGTTGGCAAATACAGCCCATCAGTTAGCAGCAATTGTTAACTGACTGTGATTCCTAATATGCGAAACTAACATTGCTTAAAAACCCTCCATGATCAGGACATAGATCAGAAAGGAGATAATAGATTCTGCTTTAATTTACATAATCAAAGCTTCTCATTTTCCCACCTATAGTTAACCTAAGAGGGAAAAAAAGCCATGGCTACTTTCATTTTGTTGTTAGTCTTGAATCATAGCAAATAATTTTCATAAAAATGTAAATAACTTGTTTCAAAATAAAAGAGTATATTTGAAAGATTCTCTGTGTTATTTCTTTGGAATTAAACTGTAGACACAGTTACACGGGTTGGGTAATAAGTGTCTTGGGGATATGAAAAGTAACAAAGTTTTAAAAAATTGTGAGTCTTTTTAGTGATTGATTATTTTCATATATAATTTATAAAGTTCTATACTTTTACTTGAGGATATTGGCTTTGCAAACTTATCAAAAACACTTAGTTCAAATTCTGTTGAATTCATATTTTTGTGTTGTGAGGACTTTCTGTTCATTTAAAAACATTTATTGAGCACCTATTTATTTCAGGCACTGCATTGGACACTGGTTGTGTCCAATTGTGATGTGGTTGCTCTCTTGGAGCTTACTTTTTTTTCTTTACAGGGGAGGTAATAAACTGGTAAACAAAGACATAATACAGTTTCAGTGAGTGATAGATTCTTTTTTTTTTTTTTTTTGAGACAGAGTCTTGCTCTGTCACCCAGGCTGGAGCGTGCAGTGGCATGATCTCCGCTTACTGCAACCTCCACTTCCCAGGTTCACATGATTCTCCTGCCTCAGCCTCCCGAGTAGCTGAGATTACAGGTGCATACCACCACACCCGGCTAATTTTTGTACTTTTGGTAAAGATGGGTTTTTGCCATGTCGGCCAGGCTGGTCTCAAACTCCTGGCCACAAGTGATCCGCCCGCCTCAGCCTCCCAAAGTGCTGGGATTACAGGCATGAGCCACCATGCCTGCCCTGAGTGATAGATTCTTAAGTAGAGCCTTCTCCATCTGAGAGATTCTACTCTGACCAAATTTTTGCCAAATAGACTCAAACATTAAATATGCTGTTTTCAATCACAGGTTTCCAGATGGTCTAAAAAATTTCTAAATGTAAGGAAAATAATAAATAAATTTGTGTTGAAGAAAAAGTAAGGGCTTTTGTGTATACCTCGTTGTAATCCAGACTGACATCTCTGTGAAAAACCTAATAAAAGTCTATATGCATGGCTTTCTGAGTGTTTAATGTGTGCTGGCTCTCTTCTAAACAGTTTACTCATTAAATACCTCATTTAAAAAAACCTCTAAAGAAGGTACTATTATTCCCAGATGAGGAAATCAAGACAACAAATGTTAAATAACTTGCTCAAAGTTATATAGCTAGTAAGTGGGTGAGGTGGGATTAAAACCTAGGCAGTTTGGCTCCAGAGTAAGTGTTCTTAATCACTGTTACTCTATGGCAACCTGAAGAAATTTGTTTAGCTGAAAATGTGTTGCTACTTTAGAATGCAAGGTTTGAGAGGACAGGGGATGCATCTGTCTTGTTCACCTCTAACTCTGCACTTAGCACTGAACCTGGACTATAGAGGGTGGCCAATAAGTATTTGTTGAATAAGTGAGTGTAAATGACTACTATTATATGTTTAAATTGAAAGTAATATTTCATACAAATCCTTTTCAAAATTTATTTTGCTACATATGATTTGCTGGTGCCCTAAATTAGTATATGCCTTATATGTACAATCCAGCGCTAGTTAGAGTAATAATATGATCAGTTCCTATGGATGGGGTAAGGGTAGGGCCAGAATTCCTACCTACCCTATATAGATAGATCTATAGCCTATCTACCCTACATAGATAGATCTATAGCCTATCTACCCTAGGTATATGGGATCTATAGCCTACCTACCCTATATAGATAGATCTATAGCCTATCTACCCTAGGTATATGGGATTTCTCAGTGGATCACATCACATTGAGCTCATACTGTGTTCTTGCATAATACCTGCTACCCTTGACTCACAGAATGTTTTGTGTGATGTCAAGTAGCAAATGCTTACATATTTCTACTTCCACTTATGTTTCCTTTCTCCTTATATCTTTGGAGAAGACAATAACATTATTCTGTAAGTATCAAACTGATATTAAATGATTGAATGAATGGGGGTTTCTCCTGTACCTGGTTTGTTTTTAGAATATAAAAATGAAAAATAATTTTTCTAAATATGATACACAGGAAAACTCATGTAGAAAATTCAAATAATAAAAGGGTAATAAAGTAAAAATAAATCATATTCTCATTACTCAAAATAATTTATGTATCACTTAAATGTATTAATTCTCAGTTAACATTTTGGTAATCATCCTTTCAGATAACTCTATGTATACATAAACACTTACACATGATTTTAAATACATGAGTTTATAATGTGCATATGATTGGATAACCCGCATTTTTTCACTCAATAATGAAACTTGGGAATTTTTTTTCATGTCAATGAACATTATTATAGTTTTTAATGACCTACTCTGTTGTTTGGATTTATGATTATTTAATTGGCCTTATAAAGATCTAAATTCCTTTTTTTGCTTTTATTTTTGACGTTCTAAACAAAACTGTAGTGAATATGTATTCATATATCTATATGAATTGTTGCTGGGTCAAAGGTTTTATTTTTTGGGTCATGTATAATCTGACAGTTTAAAATTATACAAAAATGTGCTGAAGTCCTTGCGTTCATTGCTTAGGGAGTATCTATGTGCAAGAGGAACATTATGTGAATGAATAGAAATATAACTTAGGTCTCAGCTATTTAGAAAAAAAATGCTTCTCAAGTCTCTTAATCTAAAGATTTCTTCTTTATCTCCTTTTGCTTTTTCTCCTTGCACTTTGTTAAAGAAACTATTTGTTCTGTAGGTTTTCCTATAGAGTCTGAGTTTTGCTGATTGCATCCCCATATTGTCATTTAACATGAACTGCTACCTTCTGTATTTCCTATACATTGATAGTTAAATCTAGAGGCTTGAGCCAATTCAAGTTTGATTTTATTTACTTATTTATTCAAAGCTACTTCATAGGGAGAGCCTTTCTTCTCTGCCAGAAGGCCACAGTATCAATCTTATTGTAGTATTGTAGTACTTACAGCCATTCTTTATCAATGCCATCAATACCTATGTTAATGTCTTTGCAGTCCTTTAAGTTGTTCCAGTTTGGATTTGCATAACAAACACTTCAAAACTTAATGGCTTACAGTAATGTCAGCAAGAATAGGAAGCCCTAGACCTTGTTTTCCCACAAAGACACTGATTTAACAATATATGACCCAAAAACATTTAGGATAGCTCCAGAAGCCAGTTGTGAATTCACAGCACCCTAGGCAGGATCAAAGCCATGAATAGTTCTATTGAAAGAGATAAGAAAAGTAGTTCCATTTGAATGATGTCAGCCCCTCTCTTAAGCCAGCGTAGCTCATAATAGGGAGGAAAAGCCCAACTCATGGCTTCTGCCTTGAGAGGAAAATAGAAAAGTGAAATGTACATGCAATATACTAGCTTTTTAGGGGGTGAAAAAGTAAGGGGTTGGGTGGGAGTTGGGCTGCCCAGAATGTTGATTTCAGTCTTGCCTGACTCAGAGTGCTAGCTGAACCAGCATACCTTGGATACCTGGGGTCTGCAGCAAACAAAAGAGAGCTTAGTAGCTTTTTGCAGCACCAAGAACCCCGCAAGTACCACAGACAGGCACAAGAGGGAGGAAGAAACTATAAACTGAAAAAGAAACTGACAAACTTCTCTAATTGGGAATTTACATGCAGAGGGTGAGAGAAGACACATCTCCCCATAAAAGGATTGAGAGGCTGTCAGATTCTCTGGCTGTGCTATTTGGTGAAGATCTTCCCCTATACAAAGCCAGTATGTAAAGATTGGGAGAGGTGGCTGTTTTTCAAATTCAAAAATCACAACAAAAAATAACAAGGCACACAAAGAAACAGGAAAATCAGTCAAAGAAACAAAATAAATCTCCATTAACTGACTCCAAAGAAATAGAGATCTACTAGTTACCTGAAAAAGAATTTATGATAATCTTAAAGAAGCTCAATGTGTTACATGAGAATACAGATAGACAGCTAAATGAAATCAGGCAAACAAAGCATGAACAGAATGAGGATATGAACAAAGATATAGAAACTATAAAAAAGAACAAACTAGAAATTCTGGAGCTGAAGAAAACAACTGGCTAGGAAAGTTCACTGTGGAAGACCAACAAGAGACTTGATCAAACAGGAAAGAATCAGCTAACTCAAAGACAAGTCATTTGAAATTATTGAGTCAGAGTAACAACAACAGCAAAAGAATGAAGAAAAGTAAAGAAAGCCTGAAGGACTTATGGTATACCATCTGGCTGACCAATATATACATTATGGGAGTTCTAGAAGGAGAAGAGAGAATAGGACAGAGAGCTTATTTGAAGAAATAATGGTCAAAAACTTCCAAAATCTAAGGAAGAAAATGGACATTCAAATTCAAAACACTCAACAGACTGTAGATATGATGAATCAGAAGAGGTCCACACTGAGACACATTATAAACTGTCGAATGTCAAAGACAGAATCTTCAAAGCAGCAAGAGAAAAGCAACTTGACACATACAAGGGAGCTCCCATAAGTTATCAGTGGACTTCTATCAGAAATGTTACAGGTCAGAAAGAGTTGGAAGATATACTAAAAGTGCTGAAAGAAAAAAACTGCCAATAATACTGTATCTGGCAAAATTATCATTTAAAGATGAAGGAGAAATAAAGACCTTGGATGAACAAAAGCTGAGGGAATTCATCATTTATCACCACTAGACCTTCCTTACAAGAAATGCTAAAAGGAATCCTTCAAGTTGAAACAAAAGGATGCTAGACAGAAACACAAAAAGATATGAAAATATAAAGCTCTCTAGTGAAGGAAAATGTATAGATAAATACAGAATCCTATGATCTGTTATGGAGTGCATAAATCACTTAATTCCGAAGTGATTCCAATTTAAAATTGGATATTTATCTTTTAAATTGGATTATCTTTTAAATTCCAATTTAAAAGATAAAAGCACAGAAAATAGCTAACTATAAAACTATGTTAATGAATATAAAATATAAAAAGATACATAATTTGTGACACTGGTAACATAGAGGGAAGAGACGTAAAGGAATGAAATATTTATATGTGATTTATCAGTTTAAAAGAGATCATTATAACTATGTTTTATGTAATCCTCATAGTAACCACAAAGAAAATACCTACAGAAGCTGCACAAAAGAAAATGAGAACAGAATAAAAGCACATCACTAAAAAAAATCAATGAAACAGGCTGGACGCAGTAGATCACTCCTGTAATCCCAGCACTTTGGGAGGCCAAGGCAGGTAGATCACTTGAGGTTAGGAGTTCAAGACCAGCCTGAACAATATGGTGAAACCTCGTCTCTACTAAAAATACAAAAATTAGCTGGGTGGTGGCACATGCCTGTACTCCCAGCTATTCGGGAGGCTGAGGCACGAGAATTGCTGGAACCTGGGAGGCAGAGGCTGCAGTGAGCCAAGTTTGTGCCACTGCACTCTGTCAAAAAAAAAAAAAAAAAAAAAAAAAAATCAAACATAAAGGGAGACAGCAAGAGAGAAAAGGAGAGACAAAATAACTGGAAAACATAGAAATAGTAAGTTCCATGGGAACGGTGAGAGCTTCTCTATCAGAAATTACTTCAAATGTAAATGTTTACTTTAAACTCCTTAATCAAAGAACAGAGAGTAGCTGACTTAATTATAAAAACTTCAAACAATAAATGCTATTTATAAGGCACTCACTGTAGATATGAAGACTTAGGCTGAAAGTGAAAGGATGGAAAAAGATACTCCATGCAAATAGCAACCAAAGGAAAAAGAGGTTAGCCCTACTTAGACAAAATAAACTTTCAGTCAAAAACTGTCACAAGAGACAAAGAAGGACATTATATAATGATAAAAGGATCAGTTCTCCAGGAACTCAAAACAAGTCTAAATATATATGCATCTAACAGTAGAGCACCCAAATATATAAAGCAAACACTAGCAGAATTGAAGGAAGAAATAGTAACACAATAACAGTAGGATATTTAAATATTTCACTTTTCATAAGGGATAGATCAACTAGACAGAAGATCATAAGGAAACAAAGGACTTCAATAACATTATAGTCCAATTGGACCTAACAGATATACAGAACACTCCACTCAACAACAGCATAACACACATTTTTCTCAAGCACATATAGAACGTTTTCCAGTATAAATCACGTTAGGCCATCAAAAGTGGTCTTAACAAATTTAAGAAGATTGAAATCACTTTATGTATTTTTTCTGACCACACCAAAATGAAACTAGAAATCAACATCAAAAGGGAAACTGGAAAATTCATAAATATGTGGTGATTAATCAATACACTCTTGAACAACCACTGTGTCAAACAAATCACCAAAGAAATTAGAAAACATCTGAAGGCAAATGAAAACTAATACACAACATATTAAAACTTATGGAATGCAGCAAAAGCAGTACTCAGAGGAAAGTTTGTAGTGGTAGACACATTAAAAAAGAAGGCTCTCATATCAACAAAATAACTTTACACTCAAGGAACCAGAAAAAGAACAAACTAATCCCAAAGCTAGTAGAAGGAAGGATATAATAAAGATTTGAACAGAAATAAATAAAAAGAGAATAAAAATGATTTAAAAAAATTAACAGAACTAAGATGACTTTTAGAAGATATCAACAAAATTGACTAGCCATTAGCTAGACTTAAATAAAAAAAGACAAGACTCCAATAACAAAAATCAGAAATGAAAGAGCAGACAAAACAATGGATGCCACAGAACTAAAAAGGACTATAAGAGACTACTATGAACAATTACACAGCAACACATTTGATAACCTAGTAATGGATAAATTTCTAGAAACATATAACCTACCAAGACTGAATCACTAAGAAATAAAAATAGGCCAGTCACGGTGGCTCACACCTGTAATCCCAGCACGTTGGGAGGCCAATACAGGAGGATTGCTTGAGTCCAGGAGTATGAGATCAGCCTGGGCAACATAGTGAGACCCTGTCTTTACAAAAAAAAAAAAGCAAAATTAGCCAGGCATGGTGGCACATACCTGTAGTCTCAGCTACTCAGGAGGCTGAGGTGAGAGGATTGCTTGAGCCTGGGAGGTCAAGGCTGCAGCAGCAGTGAGCTGTGATCATGACACTGTACTCAGTAAGACCCTGTCTCCAAAAACAAAAACAAACAGGTGGCTCACGCCTGTAATCCCAGCACTTTGGGAGGCCAAGGCAGGCAGACCACCTGAAATCAGGAGTTCGAGACTAGCCTGGCCAACATGGTGAAACCCTGTCTCTACTAAAAATACAAAAATTAGCCAGGCATGGTGGTGGGTGCCTGTAATCCCAGCTACTAGGGAGGATGAGACAGGAGAATCCCTTGAACATGGGAGGCAGAGGTTGTAGTGAGCTGTGAGCTGTGATTGCACCACTGCACTCCAGCCTGGGTGACAAGAGCAAAACTCTGTCTCAAAAAAAAAAAAAAAAAAAAAAAAAAGCCAAACCAACAAACAAAAACTCACCACCACCACCAAAATATACTACAAAGCGACAGTCACCAAAACAATATGGTACTAGCATGAAAACTAACATGTAGACCAATAGAATACAGAACCAAGAAATAAGTTTTTGTATCTATAGCCAACTGATTTTTGAGAAAGGTATTACAAAAATATGTTGAGGGGAAGGACAGTCTCTTCAATAAATAGTAGTGGGAAAACTGGATATCCACATGTAGAAGAATGAAACTAGACTCCTAGTTCTCACCACGCACAAAAATCATCTCAAGATGGATTACGGACTCAAATATAAGACCCAAAACTATGAAACTACCAGAAGAAAGCATGGGAGAAATGCTTCAGGGCATTGGTCTGGGCAAAGGTTTTATGGCTAAGACCTCAAAAACATAGGCAACAAAAGCAAAAATAGACAAATAGTATTATATAAAACTAAAAAGCTTTTGCACAACAGAATAAACAATCAACAGAGTGAAAAGACAACCTGAAGAATGGGAGAAAATATTTGCAAACTGTCCAACAAGAGTTTAATATCCAGAATATACAAGGAACTCAACAATTCAACAGCAAAAAAGCAAATAATCTAACTTAAAAATGAGGCTATAATCTGAATAGATATTTTTCAACAGAAGTCATATTAAAGGCCAACAAGTACATGAAACAATGTTCTACATCACTGGTCATCAGGAAAATATAAATCAAAACCACGATGATATATCATCTCTCATGCCAGGTACAATGGCTGTCAACAAAAAGACAAAAAATAACAAATGCTGGTGAGGATACAGAGAAGGGGGAGCTCATACACTGCTGGTGGGAATGTAGATTAATACAGCCATTATGGAAAACAGTATGGAGTTTCCTCAGAAAACTGAAAATGGAACTATCATACGATTCACCAGTATCACTGCTGGGTATATATCCAAAGTAATGGAAATCAGTGTGTTGAAGAGCTATCTGCACTCCCATGTTTATTGCAGCACTGTTCATAATAGCCAAGATATGGAATCAATCTGTGTTCATCTAGAGATGGATAGATAAAGAAAATATAAGGCCAGGTGTGGTGGCTTATGCCTGTAATCCCAGCACTTTGGGAGGCTGAGGAGAGAGGATTGTTTGAACCCAGAAGTTTGAGACCAGCCTGAGCAACAAAGCAAGACCCAGTCTCTACAAAAATTACAAAAATTATTTGGGTATGGTGGTACATGCCTATAATCCTAGGTACTCAGGAGGCTGAGGTGGGAGGATTGCTTGATCTGAGAGGTTGAGGCTGTGGTGAGCCATGATTTGCTCCATTGCACTACAGCCTGGATGACAGAGTGAGACCCTGTCTCAAAAACAGCAACAACAAAAAAGCAAAGGAAAAGAAATAAAAATGTATGTTCTCACTCGTGTGGAAGCTAAAAATGTTGATCTCATGGAAGTAGGGAACAGAAGGCTAGGAAGAGTAGGGTGAAGGAAGGTATTGGGAGAGGTTGGTTAATGTACACAATATTAAAGCTAGATGAGAGGAATCAGTTCTAGTGTTCCATAGCACTGTAGAGTGACTATTGTTAACAAAGAAATGATATATGTTTGAGGTAATAGATATGCTGATTACCCTGATTTGATCATTACACATTGTACATATATATCCAAGTATCATACTGTATCCATAAATGTGTACAATTACTATGTGTTAGTTAAATATAATAATACTTTTTTTTAAATTAGCTTATTTTTTCATTGAGTGTCTTAATCTATTTGGCTGTTGAATCTTATTACACCTGATTTTTTTTTTGTTATAAATAATTTGGTCATGTTGTCTGAAAATCCAAAGATTGTGTATTTGGTGTGTGCCCTTTCAATATGTAGCTTTAAGTATATTTCTTTGTTTATAAATTTTAGAAACATTTTCTTGGATGATAATTCCACATTTGTTTTAATCCATTACTTTTTCAGGAGCTCCTCTTACATGTATGTTAAATCTTCTTTGTGTTTCTGTATATGTTACTTTATCTCATGTTTATAATTGCTTTCTTAATTTCTTTTCTTTCCAAATTTTTTATTGTGTTAAAATGCACCTATCACAAAATTTACCATCTTAACCATTTTTAGTATTCAGTGGTATTAAATACACACATAATGTTGTACGCTTATCATCACCATGCATCTGTCTCCTCACATTTTCAGTTTTTATTTTGTCTTTAATTGTCTCCTTTTCATTTTCTATTACTTTTAAGGTATTATCAGTTACGTTTGTTTGCTCTCATGTTCCTTCTGGTTTTGTTTTCATTTTTGAAAAAAAAATTTCTTTCATTTCTAATTTTTTTTTGCATTTTATCACCTTATTTCTGAGTTTTCTAATTCTGATTTATATATTTAAATATCTTCTATTGCTTTCTTAATTTCTTCTAGCTTGTTTGGACATAATAAGTTAGATTTTCTGTATAGATATTTCCTGTATCCATAGATATTATTTTTCTCTTTATCTTTTTTTTTCTCTCTAATAAGAACTTTTCATGAGATTCAACTGTAATATTTCCTGCGGCTCATTTTAATGTAAAAGTAGTTATTTTAAATATTTAAGTAGGAGGGTTGTGTCAATATAGCTTTTGTAGCTTTCCAATTCTAAAATTCTCAATTCTGTTTTTAAAAATATGGCCTCATACTTTGTGAAGTTTCCTGGGTTTTCTCCTCTCCCATTTTTACCTGGGTCATTTCTTTGCTTTAATTCTATTGCCCCATCCTGCCCAATTTGCATTCCACTACCAGCCACTTGTCCTTTGTGAGGGCAGCTTCAGACCCTTTGTACTCTCACCTGTGAGTTGGAATGGGCAGTAGTGTCTCTCATTTTCAGTTGCTGTTCTCAAATTGGCCCTCCATGCTTCTCAAGGAATACCTTGGAAGGAGTTTGCAATTTGGAGGTGGCAGTGGTTTCTTCCCACCTGTTTGTATTTTGTCATTCATGGAGATACCTTGTTATAGCTTTGTTGCAGATTGTCAAGGGGGTTTTGGTTTTTCTACTTAAAAAGTATGTTTACTGTCTTTATTTAAGAAGCTGATTATTGAATTTTGCTATACATTAATAAAATGATATCCAGACAAAGTCATTGCTAATATATATGCATGTCTGTTTTTTCCTTCTCCAACAACCTTGCGTATTATCTCTCTTTTGAAATTGTCAGTTGGCAAAAAGTAATACCTTATTGAGTTCTTATTTACATTTCTTGATTACTTAGGAGATTAACTACTTTTCATGTATTTGTGGTCCACTTGCATTTTTTTCTATTGTAAATTAATTGTTCTTTTGTCAGTTTATCTGCTATGTTTATCTTTTTCTTATTGGATTTTGAGAGCTCTTTGAATATTAGGAATATTAATCTTTTGTTTTTCATGTATTGTTAATGTCTTCTCTCTCTCTCTCTCTTTTTTTTTTGAGACAGTTTCGCTCTTTCACCCAGGCTGGAGTGCAGTGGTGCGATCTTGGCTCACTGCAACCTCCGCCTTCTGATTTCAAGCCATTCATCTGCCTCAGCCTCCCAAGTAGCTGGGATTACAGGCACCCGCCATCACACCTAACTAAGTTTTGTATTTTTAGTAGAGACGGGGTTTCACCATGTTGGCCAGGCTGGTCTCGAACTCCTGACCTCAGGTGGTCTGCATGCCTTGGTCTCCCAAAGTGCTGGCATTACAGGCGTGAGCCACTGTGCCCGGCTCTAATGTTTCTTCTCTAGCTGTTTGCTTTTGATGGTTTAAAAACTTTTTAATAAAATTTTATAGAATAGCCAGGCATAGTGGATCACTTGAGTCTAGGAGTTTGAGACCAGCCAAGGCAACATAGCAAAACCCTGTCTCTAAAAAATATATACAAAATTTAGCTGGTGGTGGTGGTGGGTGCCTGTCGTCCTAGTTACTAGGGAGGTTGAGGTAGGTGGATTGCTTGAGTCAAGGAGGTGGAGGCTGCAGAGAGCCATGGTTGTGCCAATACACTCTAGCCTGAGTAACAGAGCAAGACCCTGTCTCAGAAAAAAAATAAACTAACAAAAGAAAGAACATGACTTTGGAGTCAAGTAGTTAGATGGTATAGCTTAAGCATTTACTAGCTACGTGAGTTGAGTCAAATCACTCTTCTCTGATTCTTGATGTAAAGTACAGAGTCTCACTCTGTCGCCCAGACTGTCTGCAGCCTCCACCTCCCGGTTCAAGTAATTCTTGTGCCTCAGCCTCCCGTGTAGCTGAGATTACAGGTGTGCACCACCACGCCTGGGTAATTTTTGTATTTTTAGTAGAAATGGGGTTTCTTCATGTTGGCCAGGCTGGTCTCAAACTACTGACCTCAAGTGATCCACCTGCTTGGGGCTCCCAAAGTGCTGGGATTACAGGCATGAGCCACCATGCCTGGCCTAAAGTACTGTTTTCAAATAGTACTTTAAGCGGTTGGTATAAAGATTTTCAAAAGAACTATTTATGATTCTTCCTGAAAGAATTAAATGGGCAATTCTTTTTTTCTTTGAGATGGAGTCTCGCTCTGTTGCCCAGGCTGGAGTGCAATGGCACAATCTCGGCTAACTGCAAGCTCCGCCCCCTGGGTTCACGCCATTCTTCTGCCTCAGCATCCCGAGTAGCTGGGACTACAGGTGCCCGCCACCATGCCTGGCTAATTTTTTTTTGTGTTTTTAGTAGAGATGGGGTTTCACTCTGTTAGCCAGGATATTAAGTGGGCAATTCTTTTTTAATCAGTGCATGAAATTTGCTTTGGAATTTCATTTGAATGATTATTTTTTATTGTGAAGAATAAATGAGATAATGTATATAAAGTAAATAACATAGTAGTCAGCTAATAAATGGTAGCTATTACTACTGTTGCTGTGAGGCTCAATCTAATAACTTGTCTAAGGTTCAAACTTTTGCATCAGCCCCCAAAATCCTGTTCGTACTAAAATATACTATCTAAAAACATTCATAATACAAATATTCCATATATCCTCTTTCATTTTAACAAATATTTATGGATGATACAATGTAAGCAAGAACCTGAGGATACAAAAAAGTAAGACTTGGTTCCTGTCACCTAGGAGCCCACAGTTGGTAGAGAGGACGGGCAGATATAGGAAAGA